>NC_081358.1:117010280-118374030 GCF_030684315.1 Stegostoma tigrinum | reverse complement strand
GACCCAGAGATAATGGGAACTGCAGATGCTGGAGAATTCCAAGATAATAAAATGTGAGGCTGGATGAACACAGCAGGCCAAGCAGCATCTCAGGAGCACAAAAGCTGATGTTTCGGGCCTAGACCCTTCATCAGAGAGATGAGGGTCTAGGCCCGAAACGTCAGCTTTTGTGCTCCTGAGATGCTGCTTGGCCTGCTGTGTTCATCCAGCCTCACATTTTATTATCTTGGATCCCTTGACCCGATGGTAATGGTAGAGTGGGCAATATGTCAAGCCATGAGGTTACAGATTGGTGTTGACTATAACTCTGTTGCTTCTTATGGCTCACAGCACCTCATGGATGTCCAATTTTGAAACAGTTAGATCTGTTGTGAATCAGTTTTGCATGGCAATATTTCCACACAACACAGTGGAGAATGTCCTCAATGTGAAGTAAGGAGTTGGACTTAAAAGGACTGTTTGGTAGTTAATCCCACCAACACTGTCATAGATAGGAGAGAGATAATGGGAACTGCAGACGCTGGAGAATCCAAGATAACAAAGTGTGAAGCTGGATGAACACAGCAGGCCAGGCAGCATCTCAGGAACGCAAAAGCTGACATTTTGTCCCTAGACCCTTATCTCTCTGATGAAGGGTCTAGGCCCGAAACGTCAGCTTTTGTGCTCCTGAGATGCTGCTGGGCCTGCTGTGTTCATCCAGCTCCACACTTTGTTATCTGTCATAGAGAGCTTCACCTGCATAAAGTAACTTTCTCCTTTGTTTTGTTTCTCTCTGTATCTGCCACAGGCTGAATCTAATAATTATGTTCTGCAGAATTCCTTAGCTCAGCCAGTACTGCTGACCCATTCTTGGTGATGGACATTGAATTCCCCAATTCAGAGTACATTCCCATCTCCCTTTGTGTTTCTTTCACAGAGTATTAACATGGAGAAGTATTGATTTCTCAGCCAAGAAGGTGATAAACAGCAGAAGGTTTCCTTTTCCGTACTTGACCTGTCTCCATGAGGCATCATGAGATTGAGCATCAATCTTGAGGGCTCCCAGGAGCCACTCCATCACAACTGAACTCCAATGTTTCTGAATAGTTACAGAAGATTCCCAATGCCCCACTAGATGCAATTTTCTACATTCCCCACCACCATGCCCCTCACCCCAACAAGCTTTCTAATTTCTGCCTCTGATCTCGTTTCTCCCAAACGTCCCTTTTAATGAGCTGTGGCTTATGGAATCATTGGACAACATGAGGAAGTGGAAGATTTAAAAACTGCAGCAAGTGTAGTTCAATAGAATTTCTTCCTTCAAAACCTGTTGTGGCTATGAGAACACCAGGATTAAAATAGAATGTTTCTAAAGGGGTGTGAGTGAAGTACTTCGTGATTGTTACAATGATTGGAAAAGTTTTTCTGTTTGTTCCTGTTCATCTAGGTCCACCAGAGACCACATGCTGGCAAAATTGGTACATGGAAGATTGGGTGTTTATTTTCAAAAATTGAATTGATTCATTGGAGTTCAATGATGTAAGATTAGCAGTATACAATCACAACAGCAGCCTGGATTTATCTTCCCAAACAAAACCCACTCATACTTCAATCCTACTGAGCATTTTGTATGACAGAAAGCACATATATCCCAGGGAGTTAAGGCAGAATAGTTTATGAGTTGTGTAACAGCATGGTTCATCAATTTTGAAGAAGAAAATAGATTATATTCAATATAATAAGACATGATTCATCAGTCATTTGCTTTGTTTCCTATGTTAGGTCTCTTCTGCATCACTGACTGAGGTTGAACACTAAAGCATTCTTCAAATGGCAGACAAAAGCAAATTACTTTGACAGATGTGAATACAATTATTGTGGCGAACCATTGCACCTTTGTCTTTGGCTAGCTCAGCCATAAGCTCACCGCTGGTGGTGGTAATGTCACTAGATTAGTCATCCAGAGGCTGCTGGATGACTTTTGGTATCTTTGGGTAATGCCCCTATCTCTGAGCCAGGAGGTCCCATTCCGGGTCTTGAGAGCCAAGATAATAAAACACGACAAAGTAAAATATGACATAACGTAATCGTTCCAATACACTAATGGTAGGCAGTTAGAGCAGGGGAGAGCCTCCTGGTCAGCTAGAATGCTGCAGCCTCCCCTCATTTAAAGAATTTAAAAATACCACTAGCTGTACTCTGTGGCAAGAACTGCTTGCAGAATCTACCAGAACAAGAACACAGAGGCCAAAGCTAATGCTTTTGGGACATGAGTTCAAATTCCACCACGGCAATGGAATTTAAAGTCAATCAATAAAGTCAGGAATAATAAACCATGCAACCATGATAACTATTAGCAATTGTTATTAAACTATAAACGATTGTCATTAAACTACATCTGATTCACTGATGTCCTTTCGGGAAGAAATTTGCCATCCTCACTAGGTCTGGCCTACATGTAACTCCAGTCCCACAGCGATGTGGTTAACTCTTTAACTGCCTTGTGAAATGGCCCAGCAAGGCACTAGGTTTATTTTAATTTGCTTGTGGGCATCACTGGCTAGACCAGCATTTATTACCTATCCCTAGTTACCTCAAGAAAGTGTTGGTGAGCTGCCTTCTTGGACTGCCGCAGTCCATGTGCTGTAGGCTGTCCCATAATACTGTTACGGTAAGGAATTCCAGAGATTTGACCCAGCAATAGTGAAGGAACAGTGATATATTTCCAAGTCAGGACGGTGAGTAGCTTGGAGGGTAGTGTTACCACATATTTCCTGCCCTTGTCCTTCTAGATGGAAGAGGTCGTGGGTTTGGAAGGTGCTGTTTAAGGATGTTTGAAGCAAGGGTTATAACGGATAGGTAATAAAGGATGGTGATGATTATAATGGTGGTAATTGGGCAATAGTGAAGCCATAAAATATCAAAGAGAGGTGACTATATTCTTTCTTGTTGATGACGGCTATTGTCTTCTCCTGGGGATGCTCCACATGCTGAATGACATGGCATGCCATACCCAATACTTTCCCCCTGCACAATAATTTGTTGAAATTACGGCAGGATCAGGTAATTAGAGAAACATTACAGTACACAATCCCAATGTGTTTACATGGATCTTTATTCATTTTACGACTCAGTGAGAAACCAGATGTAGTGTACTCCACGATCCCTCATGAATACTCATGTACAGTGATTCACTTACAGTTCTTTTACTAATTCAGCTGTTGATCACTACATTCCATGCATACAACCACAAAATCAAACTCCATCAAAGATGCGTAAAAATGACAGCAGCGTAACAAGTCAACAAGTTGCACTTATCTTGTCTCAATCACTTCTATCCGTGCTACAAACTTAATTTTATTATTATAAGCACAGCGATCACAGCAACATCTCACAGACCATGAAGACACAGGTGAATCACATTGACAGATTCTATCAGTACCTTATCCTGGCTTTTGAGTGACTTTTAGAATGTATCTCATTTTCAGCGGAAAAGCTGTATTCGCACTGCATGCTGATGCCGCTACAGCCAGGATAACAAGGTACACAGGCAGTGTGAACCTTCATAAGCGCACCAAACGCTTGGGTAGCCCGATCGTCATTGATCAACCCACCTCTGAGTGCTGTCCAGCTCGAGGTGACATGAACAAAGAATATTTTATTACCCCAGGAAACAAAGTTCACCAAATAGCAACAGAACGTCCTGGAGATATTCAGTATGGCACCCTCTACCATAAGCTACTGTTGAGGTAGAGACTATGACCATTTTGAAAAGAAGTTGGGCAAACTGTTTGAACAGCAACAGAGAAAAGTCTCAGAAAACTGTTTGGAGTAAGCAGCTGAAATCTTGCAGAGGGCAACAGATCAAATGGCTTAATAAAAACTGAAAGAACTGCGGATGCTGTAAATCTGGAACAGAAACAGAAGTTGCTGGAAAAGTTCAGCAGGTCTGGCAGCATGTGAAGAAAATGTCAGAGTTAATGTTTCGGGCCCAATGACCCTTCCTCAGAACTCAGATCAATGGCTTTGGTGCTGTAATTTTCATTTTAATCATTACGGTTTCAATCATTATAAATTAGATTGAAGGAGGCACCTAAATAAGAAGGTTCATTGCACTTCAAGCATGATACGTTTTGTGCAAAAAAAACTTCTGTTGATTATTCAATCTGTATACATTTGAGTCTTCCATCACTGAAAGATTCAGTGCAACATACAACATAATTTCGTTCTAAACAATTAATCATATTTAAGACATGTCTTCATCACTGCTCCATTGAAAAGATCACATCAGATTTGCCTTTGAGAGTCACAGAACAAAGAAGCAAAAGTAAAGCATCTAATGATGATCTTGTGATAAAGTGCTACATAACAGGTTTGTCAACAAAGTTAAAGTCTATGAATAAAAGGGACGGTGGCAACATGGACACTATCTCTGGATAGAAAATAGGCTGAGTGTCAGGAAACAGACAGTGCAGCTAAACAGTTCTTTATTGAACTGGAAGAATGTAGGGCGTGCCGGGTCATTAGCAGGACCACTGCTTTTCTTAATCTATTTCAGTATCTTAGATTTGGGTGTACAGGACACAATTTCAACATTTGTAATTGCCACAAAACTCAGAATGAACTCTAAACTATCAGAATCATGGCAGACTTCAGGAGGATGTTGAGAAGTTAATCGAATGGACAACGTATGAGGGATGAAATGTAATGCAGGGAATTCTGAAATGGGTCATTTCGACAGGAAGAACAATGAGCAACAAAGTCAACTAAAAGACAATTCTACAGGGGGGAGACGAGTAGAGAGAACTGGGGTTATAGCTGCATCAGTCATTAAAAGTAGCAGGCAAATTGAGAAAGTGGTCAGTAAGGATATGAGCTCATCAGTTTTAGAAACAGATACATGGAGTACAAAAGCAAGGATGCTATGGTGAGAATTCAGAAAATACTGATCTGGCCTCAGCTGAAGTATTCTACTCCGCTCAGGGCTCTACACCTTAGGAAGGACATTAACAAATGTTCATCTTCCCAACAGTTTGAAACATAGATGACAAGATTAGTTGATAGTTTCTGTAACAGTCTTAATTGGACAATGAATGATGTCAAATTTGTTATATCTGTATTTATAAACTAAATCTTTAAGACTATTCGTATGGGCAATATATATTAAGCTGCATTGAACAGAAGAAAACCTTTAAGAAATTGTAAACATCTGTTTTAACAAAGTGAATCAAGCCTGATTTCCTAAATCCTTCAGATCTAATGTATTTTAACATTATTTCTTTCGCTGCACATAAAAAGCTGCTGTTTCCTAGATGCCTTCGAGAGGTATCATTAAACTAAAAATGGCAATTATTTTTCCTCTCCTCCCAATGTCTTTTTTTCCTTTCATTTTCCCCCTTCTGCTTCTAAAGTGACCAACCTACAGCATAATACCTGCGTCAATTATCCAAGATAATGAATACCAGTTGTTTATTCAAACATGGAAAATCAATTGAACCATGTCTTACAGCTGTCCTCACTCCGTTCCCATTCACACAGGCCTCCAGCTGGTTGCCTGAAGCTCTCTGAAACTATGCATCTCTGACCCTAGCCCAGAGCCAAAAAAGATAACTTTAGCTCTCTCAGTCATAAACTTGTTGGATCTGGTTACATTATTAAACATTGGAGCTAAATCCTGATACATCTTCAGCATTAGAGCCCAGTGCTATACAAAGCAATGTATTCACACAACAGGGAACTGAAAACTTCAATTAAAAGCAGGAGAAAATATTGGAAATACTCAGTTAATGACTTTTCATCAGAAATGCCAAAAAATTTTCTGATGGCAGATTACCAACATGGAAGATTTGATCTACAAGGGACTTGAGGGTTATGGAGTAAGGCAGGAAAGTGGGACTCAAGGTCACAACCAGATCAACTTTCATCTCACTGAATGGCCGAGCGGGTTTGAAAATCTGAATGGCCTAGTTATGTCCTCAGCAAAACTGACTTTATTTGTAAAAGGTGTTTGAATGTGGATGGCATTGAAACAGAAAATGTTGGAAAAAATTCTGATACAAGATCACAACCTGAAACATTAATTCTGTTTCTTTCTCCACGGATGCAGAGTACGTGAAGCACCTTCTGGATTTATTTTAGATTTCCAGTATCATAGTATTCTGCTTTGTGGTTACTGAAAACTGTAGCTTGGAGCAATTAAATAAAACTGCTTCATTCACCTCAAATTTTCATTAACTCTGGCCATATTGTCACAGCTTTTCAGAATTCTACAACTCATATGTAAGTTGTTGTCACATCAGGCACTGATGTGTCAGCTAGGCTTCAGTTGGTAGCACACGCCACCCAGTCACATTATGTCAGTGTTAAGTCACACTCTAGCACTTGAGCACAATTACAAGGTTTGCACTCTGGTGCTGTACTAAGACAGTGCTGCATTATTGCAGGTGCTGTTTTTTCAGATGGGATGTTAAAGCACGGTTGCATATAAGTGATCCAATGCTGCTATTCTGAAGAAGTGTTATAACTGGTTAACTAATTTACAAGCAACTTTATCTACAAGCAACTACTGCTGTCGATAAAGGTGAACCAGCGGAAGCATTATACTTAGATTTCCAGAAAGCAATGAAAAATTATTGAAGAAAATTAAAACCTTAGTGTTGAGGGTAATATATTGGCACAGATAGAAGATTAGCAGGCTAACAGGAAGCAGAGAGTCAGAACAAATGGGTCTTTTTCAGGCTGGCATTATGTCACAAGTGATGTGCCACAGGGGTCAGTTCTAAAACCTCAACTCTTTACAAATTATATTAATGTTTTGGCTGAAGGGACTGAAGCTAGCTTTGCTGGTGACAAAAAAAACAGGTAGGAAAGTGCGTGGTTGAAAGGATGTAAGGAGCCTACAAAGGGATGTAGTCAGGTTAAGTGAGTGTACAAGGATCTGGGGAATGGTGCAAAATGTGTGAAAATGTAAAATTGTCCATTTTGGCAGCAAGAATTTTAAAAAATCACATTACCTAAGTGATGAGATGTTGTAGAGCTCGGAAATGCAGAAATTTGAATGTTCTAGTGTATGAATTACAGAAGGTTCATACGCAATTACAGCTAGTAATCAGGAAAAGCTTTGTTATGTTTCATTGTGAGGAGAACTAAATAGTAGCAAGGATTAGTGAAGTTATGCTACATAAGGCATCGAGGAGACTGCATTTGAGCAGAGTTCTTCATTAGGAGAGGCTAATCGGCCTGTATCCTCTGGAGTTTAGAAGAGTCAGAGTTGACTTAGTTGGAACATATAAGATCTTGAGGGGACTTCTGCAGGTGAATGTGAAAAGGATGTTTCTTTTTGTGGGAAAATCCAGAATGAAGAGTCATAGTTAAAAATAAGGGGTCATCCATTTAAGACAGAGGGAAAATAGTTCTCACAGTAGATTGTGAATCTTTGGAACTCCCTTCCTGGAAAGGCAGTGGATGCAAAATCATTTAAATATTTTTATGGCAGAAGTAGACAAATTCTTGACAACAGTGGTGGCGGGGGGGAAAGATTATTGTGGATATGCAGGAATGTATAGATGAAGTTAAAGTCATATCAGATATGATCTTATTGAATGAGCTTACTGAATGGTGGGATAGGCTTGAAGGATCGAATAGCCTACTTTGTTCCTTGTTTACGTATTGATATGGTGTCCTGACAAATAGTCTTCCCTCAATCAGTATCTCTGTAATATATTAGACAGCCATTCTCACAGTACCAAATGATAGGTCTCCTGCTTCTTGGTGACCTTAATGCTACGGTCTTAAGAGAAGTGACTAATAAGATGCACGGCATCAAATTTTCCAAAATCTATTTTGGGGAAGCAGTGGTGTAGGGGTAAGCTCACTGGACGAGTAGCCCAGAACCCTAAACTAATGTTCTGGGAACGTTGGTTCAAACCCTTTACAGGAGTTGACGACATTTGAATTCAATAAAAAATAGGCCCGAAACGTCAGCTTTTGTGCTCCTGGGATGCTGCTTGGCCTGCTGTGTTCAAACAGCCCTACACTTTGTTATCTTGGGTTCTCCAGCATCTGCAGTTCCCATTATCTCTTATCGATGATTATGTAAACATAGCTGATTGTTGTAAAAACCCAGCTGGTTGACTAATATACTTTTGGGGATATAGATTGGCCACTCCTACCTGGTCCAGTCCCCATGTCATACTGGATAAACACCAATGAGGCTGAACTGTTAAATTCAGGTTGGCCAGAAATGCTGGTCTTGCCAGTGATACCAGATCCCATAAATGAACAAAAAAAACCGTTAGATTCCAAAAAGGTACCATTAAGCATGATAGTAATTAATACAAACTCTCTATTTGACAAAGGAGATGGGGGGCTGAAAACATGAAACTATCAGCCAATTAGCTTGATATCTGTTATGGGGAAGGAGCAAAAACCAGTTCTTAATGAGGTTGTTACTTGGGACTTGGAAAAAACTCAAGGTAACTAGAAAGAGTCAACGTGGCTTTGTGAACAGAAGATCTTGTTTAAACAACATATTAGAATTTTTTTAAGGAGTAATGTACACTGTGGATAAACAGGAGCCTGTTGATTTGCTGTACTTGGATTTTCAGAAGGCATTTAACAAGATTCTTGTCAAAAGATTCTCGTACAATGTAGGAATTCATGGTGTAGCGGGTAACATACCAGCATTGACATAAGATTGGCTGACTAGCAGAAAACAGAGATTACAGATGAATGGGCCTTTGGTCAGATTGGCAACATGTGACGAATACAATAGCTCAGGCATCTGTGCTGGGCTTTCGACATTTTAAAATTCATATTAATGATTTAGAAGCGGGATAGTAGGCATGGTGGCTAAATTTGCAAATGACACAAAAGTAACTATAAAGATGTATGGCGAAGACAACACAAGGATTCAAAGTAATATACAAGTTAAGGGAGTGTGCAACAGATCCGGCAGATGGAATATTTTGTGGGAAATGCTAAGTTGTTTTGGCAAGAAGAATAAAAAGTTCATATTACTTCAATAGAGAACAAGTGTAGAATTCTGAAGTGTGACAGGATCTAAGTGTTCAAGTCCATGTAACAAAGAGTGCGTACACAGGTACAGCATGTCATCCAGAGGGCAAATGGGATGTAAGATCTTTCTTATAAGAGGAATTGAACATAAAAGTAAAGATGAATGTTTCAGTTACACAGGGCATTGGTGTGACCACATCTCGGATAGAAATTTGGTCTCCTTGTTTAAGAAAGAATGTAAATGCATTTGAGGCAGTTCAGACAAACTTTACTAGATTGCTTACAAGAGTAAACAGATTGTATTGCAATGAAAGATTGGCTAGACTGGGCTTGTTTACACTAGAGTTTAGAGAGTGAGGGGTGATTTGATTAAGTTCATTAAGATTGTGAAAGGTGGCTGTAGAAGCAATGCTTAATTTTGTGAGTGAGTCCAAAGTTGGGGGACACTGTCGTAAAATTAGGGACAGCTCTTTAAGGACAGAAATAGGCTATACCTTTTCTCCCCAGAGCATTATGTAGTTTGGAACATTCCTCCTCAGAAGGTGAAGTCACAAAATATTTTGAAGGTGAAGGGAACCTGGTCATTGTTAGGTAAGGGAATTAAAGGTTAGCAGGAAATGTGGCCATTGGATCTCAGACAGGTCCATTGTAAACTTATTGAATGGTGCAGCAGGTTTGCAGGACCAAATTACCTACTTGCTACTCCTTTATTGGTCATGAGATTTAATTAATATTGTTTCCTCTTTTTGACATGAATAAACCACCATTTTTCCATGACTGATCCAATTGAAATTTCTTTAGCCTAACTCGAAGCCTGCAATAATTTTGTCCCTGGAACCTTTACGGTAAAACCAAAAAGTACCTCATCCCCTCGTGCCCATGGCAGACCTTGGAAAGAGCTCTCTAATTAAGCCCACTGCACTATGGTTTCCCCTAGCCCTGGCTACCAAGTGTTTATCCAATTGAATCTGAAAGTTACTATGTGTTAGCACAGCCGTTTAGGCAATGCATTCCTGATTTTTACAAATCAGAGCATCAAAAACATTTCTTGCATCTTCTTCTCTGATAGTTTTGCCAATCTATTAAATTTGTTTCCTCTGTGTCTCAACTGTCCTGCCCTTTTCTCTCCACCGAATCTATTAAAACCCTTCTTAATTCTGAACCACTTTATTCATTCTTCCTTTCTCCATTTTAAGGAGATTCTCTTTCTTCTTCCCTTTATCCATGGGTAACTCCAACATTGAGCAAAACTATTCCTAAAATAAGGAGAAAGGAATCTGGGAGTTGTCACTGACCTGTGAAAGAATTTTGTTTGTTATTACCCCTAAATTACCAGCTGGTGGCCAGATTTTAATCATTCACTTTTCGCAAAGTGGGGAGGACTGAAAGGCAGCTGTCTTCAATTGTTGCAGACTTATCTGTCAGAAAATCCAACACAAGCTGCCCTTAAATTGTAGCAACAGATGATCTCCATGAACGTCTTCCGCATTTCCTGGCTACGGAAGGCATAGATAAGAGGGTCAATGATTGAGTTACACATGATGAGGATCAGGTACAAATTAAAGTGTGACATGAAACACACACAGTACACATTCCTGGGACAAGAGATCATGAGGATGAGGTGCAGGAAGAATGGAGCCCAACAGATGATAAAAATACCGAGCAGGATTGTTAACGTGATCGCCCCCTTCATACTTGCTCTCTGGTGGATTGAGTTGTAGCCCGTCAATGCAGAAATTCGCTTTGCATGCGAGCGAGCCAGGAGAAACATGTGACTGTAGAGGGAGGCCATGAGGACCAACATAATGAAGAACATGGTGACCAGACATATGACGACAGATGGGCTCTCAGAGTAGATGATGAAGATGATACCACAGCCTGTACAGAACAACCAGATACCTGCAATAATAAAAGCAGCTCGTTTTACTGTCATGATGTGATGGTAACGCAAAGCATAGAATATGGTGATGTACCTATCGACAGCTATGGCCAAGAGGCTGCACATGGATGCCACGACAGAAATGCAAATCAATGAATCAAAGACATTGTCCACCTGTTTGGCCAAATTGTCTTCAACAATCAAATGCCTGTTGTTCACTAAGGCGATCACAATGGTCTCCCATGCATTGGAAGCACTTACCAGCATGTCAGCAACAGCTAGGCTGCAGATAAACAAATACATTGGGGAATGGAGGTTCTTATTCTTAATAATTACAACAATGACCAAAATATTTTCCAGCAGACTCATAAGGCCTAGAGTTAGAAAAATCTCAATGGCTACACTGACTTGTTCACAAAAAGCAGATGTTCTTTTCATCTTATGCATTGCATCGTCACCAGGAGTGAGGTTCTGCAGCCATCCCTGATGTGAGTGTAGCTCTGTTAAATTCATGGTTCAAATACACGCAGAATAGTCCTTTGGTTGTTTCAGCATAGAATGCTCACAGCGAAGGGTGCAAGCTCCATGTCTAATCTTCCCTAAGTGAGAAAAAGACAAAGTTAAATTGAGAACAGAGACAGGGGAATTTATAATGAGAGGAAAAAAGAAGGAAATGACAGAGGAACTATTGCTTTCCATCAGTCTTCACAGAAATTTCACTCAAGTCTGCTTTGGTGTTTCTGATAAATCTCTAACTGCTCAGAGCCTGCAGAGAATGAAACATAGTGCATCTATACAGCACCTTTCAGATCTCAGGGTATCTCAAAGAACTTTACAATAAACCAAGTAGTTTTGAGAAGCATAATGACTATTGAACATAGAAAATCTACATGGCAAACACAAATGTGATCACAGCCAAATCCATTGTTTCTGGTGATGTTGGTTAAGGGATATGCTTTGACTGGGACACCATAGATAACTCACCACTCTTTTTCATATTAGTTTACCTGTCCATCTGAAAGGGCAGGCATCTCATTTTTCACATCTCATCCAAACAACTTACATAGGCAAAGGAGGAAAAAAATAATCACTGTCATCAGAGATAATGGGAACTGCAGATGCTGGAGAATTCCAAGATAATAAAATGTGAGGCTGGATGAACACAGCAGGCCAAGCAGCATCTCAGGAGCACAGGTGCTCCTGAGATGCTGCTTGGCCTGCTGTGTTCATCCAGCCTCACATTTTATTATCACTGTCATTAATCTGGTTTTCAGGTACAGAATAAAACCAGAAGTGGGGGTTAACCTGATGCTGTGCAACAACACACTGGTAGGCAATGCAATGCACTGAGAACCAGTAGTTCATCAAATATAGCCAGTATCATCCTTCATTAACTGAGCGCTGTAAGTCAGTTCTCTGCAGCAGGGCGAGATTATGATTTCGCCCTCCAGCAGACTGGTTCCTGACCAGCATATCTATCTGCCCTGCTCCTGTACACTTGGGTTGCATGTATTTACAAGACCACGCACCTCTAACTGAGCCTCTGAGATTCACAGGCTGCCAGTTTCTGAGCTGGTGCCTGGTGAGATGTTGGGTGCTGAGGGCTGTGGTCCTCCTCCACTTTTTCTGGTACAACCAGGTTTCTGACTTGTGACAGACCTGGAAAATCAGAGAGCAGGGCAAGAGTTAGCACTCAGTGGTCAGGGAAGAAGAGAGACAGAGGACGAGCAGCTCAAAAAACAACTAATTGCTTCACTAACACAGAACTGTGGCATTGTGTTTAACGTGGTAATGGAAACAAGGGAGTACCATCATTCCACTACGAGAGATTAAATTCCTTTATAACTGTAGCTAACAAGGGAAGCGAAAAATTGTATTAGACGAAAAGAAGAGGTTTATAAGTTTTAAAAAGAATACTTGTCAGCTTGAGGGTGAAGAGGGCACTTTAGAATTCGGCAAAGCAGGATGAAGAAACTGATAAAAGAAAAAGTGAACCACTGAGAGACATAAAAACAGAATGTTACAGTTTCTATAGCTCTGTAAAATGAAACAATTAAGATAGGCAAATGTGAGCATATGAGAGGCAGTGGAATTTATAATGAGAGACTAAATAGGAAATGGCAGAGAAACTATTGCTTTCCATCAGTCTTCACAGAGGATGTTACAAAATCCTTCCAAGGAATACTAGAAAACTGAGGGACTGACAAGAATTGAAAACAAATTATAAATCAAAAGAAGTACAAAGCTAATAGGATTGAAAGTTCATGAATTCTAATGACCTAAAAATCGATATAATAGTTTTGAAGGGGTTGGTATTGATGAGCTTCTTCCAAAATTCTAAATATTCTGGAATGGTTCCTGTAAAATGGAAGGTTTTTATTATTCATTTGTGGGATGTGGGTGTCGCTGGCTGGGCCAGCATTTCTTGCCCATCCCTAGCTGTCCTTGAGAAGGTGGTGGTGAACTGCTTTCTAGAACCGCTGCAGTCCTCCTGCTGTGGGTTGACCCACAACACCATTAGGGAGGAAATTCCAGGTTTTTGACCCAGCAACAGTGAAGGAGCGGCGATATATTTCCAAGTCAGGATGGTGACTGACTTGGAGAGGAACTTGGAAGTGATGGTGTTCCCATATATTTGCTGCCCTTGTTCTTCTAGATGGAAGTGGTCATGGGTTTGGAAAGTGCTGCCTGAGGATCTTTGGTGAATTTCTGCAGCACATCTTGTAGATAGTACACACTGCTGTTACTGAGCTTTAGTGGTGGAGGGAGTGAATGCTGGTAGATGTAGTGTCAATCAAGCAGGCTGCTTAGGTGGCAAACTAATCCCAGAATACAAGAAATGAAGGACAGAATTAGCTAACAAGAAAAGTAGCAAACACACCAACTTCTCAACTGGGGATAGGCTATAAATTCTGCCCACTCAGTGATCTCCATATTCAATGAATGTGAGTTAGGAATAAATGCATATTCATATTCCCAGGTTGGCAACTTCCTCTCTGAGGCTAGCTCTCTGATGAAGGGTCTAGGCCCGAAACGTCAGCTTTTGTGCTCCTGAGATGCTGCTTGGCCTGCTGTGTTCATCCAGCCTCACATTTTATTATCCTCTCTGAGGCTACTGAGTTTGTGGAATTCTCAATCACAGAGGATTGTGGGGGCCAAGTCACCAAGCACATTCAAGGCTGAGATAGTCAGATTTTGAATCATTAAAGGAATCTAGGGTTAAGGGGAAAAGGCATGAAAATGGAGTTGAGGATTATCAGATCAGTCGTGATCGCATTGAATGGCAGCGTTGACACAAGAGACCAAATAGCCTATTTCTGCACCTACGTCTACTGATCTTCTGGTGCTTCTTAGCCTCCAGCCCATTGATTCTGGGATGTGTCTGCCCAGGATCACATTTGCATCCATAAACTCCCACTTCCTGTCATCATAGCATTTCATCTGACCTGACATCATTATTATTGTGTATTAACAAATTAATAATTTTAACTAATTTATAATGAAAAATGTTACACTTCCCATAAAGATTAGAACAAACAATAAACTTTACCAGTATTAATAAAGTGCTCACAATTACTAATAGTTACATATAGTTATAAGCTTAAAGATTTGTTGTTTTAATACCAGTAATATATACAAAGTACCCAACAGTACTTAATCATGAATCATTGATGACATGAACCAATGAACTACTACTATCTTGTGAAGTCACCATTTGAATTTTTTTCCAATCAGATACTCTCCAGAAGTTGCAGCTGTTAAATCTGGGTCCCCAAGCCTGGATCTCAATTTATCAATTTATATCTCAATTAAAAAGAAGAGCATTATCTAAATAGAACATAGAATACAATACAGCACAGTACAGTCCCTTTGGCCCAGGATGTTGTGCCAACCTATTATCTTACTAAGATCAAGATGATGAGAGATTGCAGATGTATGAAGGATATTTCCTCACGTGAGGCAATCTAGAGGTCACAGTTTTAGGATAAAGGGTAATGGATTTAAAACAGAGATGAGGAGAAATTACTTCTTTCAAAGTGTCGTGAATCTGTGGAATTCATTACCCCGGGGTGTGAGGAATGCTGGAACATTGAACAAATTAAAGGAGGAGACAGAAGGATTTTTAATTAGTAATGGGATGAAGATTATGGAGAGTGGGCAGGAAGATGGAGTTGAGATTGAGCTGAGATCAGCCATGATTGCATGAAATAGCAGAGCAGGCTTGAGGGGGTAAACTGTTCCTATTCGTACGGTCTTGAGAAGCAGGGTGATATGGGGAGCAGCCAAGTGCATGAATTACCAAAGATTAGTATGCATGTATAGTAAATAATCAGAAAGCTAATAGAATGTTATGTTCTGTTATGAGAGGAAATAAATGCAAGATTAGGAGGTTATGCTTCAGGTGGACAGGGCTTTGGTGGAACCCCATCTGGAGGACAGTGTACAGCACCAGTCACCATATTTATGGGGGAGTATTATATATTAGAAGCAGTTCTGAGAATGTTGACTAGACTAATGGCTGGAATGTGCAGATTATCTTAAGGGGAAAGGCGAGACAGGCTAGGTCCACGTCCTCTGGAGTTTAGAAGAGTCAGAGGTGACTTAAATGAAATATATGAGATCCAAAAGGGGCTTGACCTGATAGGTGTCTAAAGGATGTTTCCTCATGTGCAAAATCAAGAACTAACGGGTCACCCATTTAAGACAGAGAGGAGGAAACAAGTACTTTCCCTCAGACAGTTGACAGCCTTTAGAATTCCATTCCCCAAAAGGCAGTGGATGCAGAATCTTTGAATATTGTTAAGGTAAAGATAGACAGATTCTTGATTGCCAAGGTGATGAAAAGTAACTGGGGTATGCAGGACTAGAGCTGAGGTTAAAATCAGGTCAGTGTCTTACTGAATGGGCGAGTAAGGCTGAAGAGCAAAGTGGCTTACTCTTGTTCCTTGTTTACATGGTATCCATTGCATCCTCACTAGTTGTAGTGTGGTAACATGAGAACGATGAAATATTCTCCACCTGCCCAGCTGGGTACAATATTAACAATACTCAAGCCCAACCTCGACTAAGCAGCTCGCCTGATTGGCACACAGTCCAACAGCTTCAACATTCACTCCCTCCACTATTGGTGTACAGCCGAAGAAGTCTGTACAAACTATAAGATACACTTCACTAATAAGACTCCTTCAACAACACCTTCAAACCCATAAAAAACAAGGACAAGGGCAGGAATACACGGGAACAACCATAACCTGAAAGTTTCCCTCCAAGCCACTCCCCATCCTGTCTTGGAAATATACCGCCATTCCTTCACCGTCGCTGGATCAAAATCCTGAAACTGCTTGCCCAGCAGCACTGCGTGAAGTCCCCAAGGACATCAGAAGCTCAAGATGGCAGCTCACCACCACCCCCTGAAAGGCTGTTAGAGATAAGCAGTGTCAAGCCAGTGACACCCACATCCTGTGAATTATATTTTCCTTTAAAAAAAAGACCGGAATACTGGGAGAGGGCTTTCCCACAATGCCTCTGCTTGTTCAACTGCTCAACTTCAATTTGGATGGCAATCCACATTTCCCCTTTAACAGTCAATGGCTGCCTTTAAATAGTGCCAGTGGATGGTAGGCTGGCAGAAAAGAGATCGAGCCTAACTGATGGCTCATCAAGCCTGAGTGAATGAGACACAGCATCAGTTTCATTCATGCTGCGCTGTGGTACAGTCTGGCATGAGTTAGACCTGGAAATCAGCCGGTGTTGAATTTCTCCCCGCTCAGAGAATAACTCTTCACTCTTGACACAGAGTTTGCTGTAGAAATTCAGATCTAAAATTCCCAAATGCATTTCACCAACTGGTAACGTCTCACACCATGGACGAGTGTGCGTAAAACCAGACCCATTTGCAAAAACAGAAGTGAATAGGAGAGGCTCTCCAACTGAATTGTATTGGCAAGTTTAAGCCTTTGAAGAGCGACCTTTCGGATGCTGAATCTATTTGTTACGTTTAAAAGTTATTAGTTCATGCCAATGCTGTCATGCTTTTCCCTCCTGTTCCCATTTGCCTCTTATAGAATAAATACTTCCAGTTTTTATCCTGCGGCCCACTCACGTTACATTTTTTGTCCGGTCTCCTGCAGTTTTGCATTATTTCTGCATTTTAATTGACATCAACGTTTGATTAAAGCATTCGAAATTCAAGACTTTAGCCCGTGCACCTCTTTATATCTGTCACAGCAGCTAAGTTGATGCGTGTAAAAAATAGTTGGTGAGCACTTAAAACAATTCTAAAAATTACTCACCGGTCGATGATTGTTTTTTTGCTTATCACTTGCCGTTGCCTCCCTGTATTCTTTGCCTCCTCGCTGCTGAGTTTACAGTTCGCAGGCTCACTTGTTGCAAACAAGTGGGTTGTTAGCAAAGCTCACTTCTCCAGGTGCCGTTAGACACAAGCTGTGTGGGGGCTACAACTTGTCTTTCTGCAGCCTTTCAGAACACGATGCTTTAGCTGAATGGGCAGCACGTTCTCTCCCTGTGAGCACAAGGTAGCATCTAAACAACAGGACACTTTTTTCAGCCTCAGATACTTACCCATTGACAATACCCACATCCTTAGGTAGCTGCAGGGCCATCTTCTGGCATCAGAAATACTTGAAGCTGCGATAATGAGCTCAGACAAGAATCGACTCATCAGCCAAAAATATGCAATGAAAATTAAACAATTTCTTTCAAGACGTTGCTTTTATTCCGTGAAAGAAAATCAGAGGAGGCAAACAATTAATTCTTGTCTGAGATAAAATAACATCAAATCTTTCAACTGAATCATAGCCAGAGTTCACTGACTTTGAACACTCTTTGTCATTGGTTACAACAGAGATGGCGAGAACTGCAGATGCTGGAGTCAGAGATAACAGTGTGTGTGGAGTAGAGGAGCACAGCAGGCCAGGCAGCATCAGAGGAGCAAAAAAGTTAATGTTTCAGGTCAGGACCCTTCTTCAGAAAAGAAGGGTCTGAAGAAAGGTCCCAACCTGAAATATCAACTCTTCTGCTCCTCTGAAGCTGCCTGGCCTGCTGTATTCCTCCAGCTCCACATTGGTTAAAACAAATGCTTTAAAACTGTCATCCCTACCAGCACCCCCCCCCCACTCCATTCTAATTATTTGAAAAACCAGTCATGCAGATGTGCCGCATCAAATTTTAAATTGTAATCGCTTCAGCTGTTTCCATACTTTGGACTTTCATAAAGAGGTCTACAGTTGAAGTCTTTTTTAAATCCAACATTCATCAGGACAGAATGCAAGAATACCAAATCTCAAAGCGAGCAACAACTTATAATGCAGAAAAAGGTTGCTGATTCATTGCTACTTGGAATGTGATTGGTAACAGTGTTGCATTGGGAAATGTACAAGGAAATGTTTCTCCCCCAAGCTACTTTTTGGTTGAAAATATTACATGATGTGAACATGGTCTTGCAAAGGTGAGTGTGAGTTCACCAAGTGTGTGAATAAAAGTGATTTCTAGTACTTGGACGAATTGATAAATCAGAGTCATAGTCATACAGCATGGAAATAGGCTCAAGGGTCCAACTAGTCAATGCAAACTGTAATCCTAAGATAAACTAGTTCCACTTGCCTGTACTTAGCACATATTGCACCAAACATTTCCTATTCATGTACTGATATAAATGTCTTTTAATCATTGTGCCTGTACCCTCATCTGCCACTTCATCTGGAAGCTCATTCCACAGACAAACCATTCTTTGTATAAAAATGTTGCCTCTCATGTCTTTTTTGAATCTTTCTCCCCTCACCTGAAAAATATGCCCTCTGGCCTTGAAAGCCCCTACTCTAGGGAAAAGACACCTGCCATCTACCTTACCTATGCACCTCATCATTTTGTAAACCTCTGTAAGGTCACCCGTCATCCTGATCCACTTGAGCAATTTGCCTGGTTCAAATTTAAACAAAGGTTTGGAAGTTAACAGTTCTCTGGTACATTTTTGTACATTTTCAAAATTATTAGGTATAAAACTAATCCCTTACTTATTTAATTCAGTCATGTTGATTGCATTGGAAATCTAGTATAAACAATAGCTGCAACCAGACAAGGCTCCTTATCTGTTTGTAGCAGACTAACAAACAAATTAGCATTCTCAGAAACAAAAACAAAGTTGCTGGAAAAGCTCAGCAGGCCTTGCAGCATCTTTGGAGGAGAAAACAGAGTTAACGTTTCAGGTCCGGTGACCCTTCCTCAGAAGGTTCTGAGGAAGGATCACCAGACCCGAAACGTTAACTCTGTTTTCTCCTCCACAGATTCTGCCAGACCGGCTGAGCTTTTCCAGCAACTTTGTTTTTGTTCCTGATTTACAGCATCCGCAGTTCTTTTGGTTTTTATTTTACATTCTCAGAATTGTTACTTTCCTAAACTGACATTTTCACAATCTTTGGTTAAAACAGGAATTTGTCTGAATTTTCTTTGGAAATTTAAATATGTTTTGTCATTATCCTCTGCTGAAATAATAGTATCATACCATAGATTCAAACAGCACAGATGGAGGCCATTTGGCCCATAATGCATGTGCTTGCTCTTGGATAGAGTGTCTGAATAGTCCTGCTTAATGCTCAGTTTCATTTAGAGCCTGCCATTTTCAATCCAGTTCCTGATGCTTCAGTGATACAGGACAAGTTCAATCCCAGATGACACATGGTTTAATAGGCCATAAGTTTTATTTCTGTTTTTGTTTACCATGGTGGTCAGTCATTCAAAGTATTCACAAAAGGCTGCCAATATACTTATAACAAAAGAACATAAAAGTTTATTGTACAAAATAACAAACTATATTATGCTGTACAAGAACAACAGAAGTGGGCTCATTACAAATACCAGGAAAAAATGTTCAACTCTTTTCAAATAAAAGTGGAGTTATTGCAGAACATAGATACCAGGAACAGGATTAGGCTGTTCAGCCCTTTGAGATCACTCCACAATTCAGTTTGATTCTGGCTGATCCTCTACCTCAATGACGTATTCTGTCCATACTCCTTGATTGTTTAAAACAACTTGTTGATTTCGACGTACAGGGCATGGATCTCTCTGTTTGATAATGTTCTAATAAGTTAAGGTTTTTTTTCTATTCTTAAGCATAAACATAATTTATAAAGTGACGGAAAAGTTATTGAAATACATAAAAATCAACATAAATAAGTAATATAAATAAGCAATTAACTGTTGGGTGAAAGAGCTAACTGACAAATGGCAACATAGCACAAGAAGCCATTTAAGTGGGTGAGGGGAGAGCAGGAAGGAATGTAACAGTAGGTGACAGTATGGCAAAGGAGCTTGGCACTATTCATCTGCATCAAAGAGCAAATGTTTCGCCTGCCCATTGACAGGCTTCAAGGCATTGATCAGAGATGAAAAGGAACTTGCAGCGAGAGGAGGAGGTTGTGGTTCATGAAGGTAGGACTATGGAAAAGATTTTGCAGACAGAGTACGATCAGCTAGGCATTGCGTTGAAGAGCAAAACCTGGTAGTACACACAACATCAAAAAATGCTGGAAAAGCTCAACAGGTCCGTAGAGAGAAATCAGGGTTAATTTTCAGGTCCAGTGACCCTTCAATTTGAAAGTAACCTATAATAGATTGCCAAATTAGCAGCTATTAACAACTAATTAACTAACAGTTTTTCTCTAACATCACTCTTTGTCCCTGATGGGCTTCAATTTATCCTGTTTAAAAATAACCTGACAAACTATGAGGCAAAGAGACTCTACACTAAATTCCCAGCTGAAATGACGCACATTAGTTAAGCTTCATTAATAATCAATAGGCTTCAGGATAGTGACTGATAACTCCCTCAGTTAGCTGAATCAGCTATGTTATTAACTTTTTAACTGGACTTCTGAATTTTAAATTATTAAGAAGAAAAAAAAGCAACATTGACCAGTTCTATTCCAAAGCTGCCCCAAAATCCCTGAAATATATACTCTCTAAGGTTGTGCCTCACTGCAGATGTGTTTTCTCCTTCCTTATTGTGAAAAGTTTATTGATTGTGTATTTGCAATAGAACCTCTCTAAACAGAGCTAAGGGATGCTGAGATGATCCACACTAGATAAGCATATCACACTTTTAAGTATTATTTGTTTTTTTAAGTATTATTCTGCTGCCTCTTCTACAAATATTCCTCCTTTTTTCCAATATAAACCTTTCACTTGCCCTGAAATGTCTCTCAGAATAATGCAAAGAATCATCTATGATCAGACTGCTGTTGCAAATTTTGTGAGCATGGGCTGGTTGAGTACAATAAGTACCATGCTTTTTGAGAATACCCAGAGGGACATACTGTTCAATAAAATTTGCCAATCTTTGAAATGTACAGCCTACATACCCTGGTATCGCACCAGCACTGAAATACATACATTACTCATTCTCATGGTAGGCAGGTAATCCTTCAGGCCTGATAGTAGCAATAATACTAATTATTATTGTAAAATGTTATTATGAATTGTCATAATGCTGGGTATTTGGTGGATTTTTTAAAAATTACTCCATAGATTTCCATACCAATTTAATTTTCATACAAGGCCAATTCACTGTGTGAAAAAATGTTTCACTGTATCTTTGTTCAAACTGAGCAAGAATTTATTTTTAAATTGGGGCTCCTATTTCGAGACTGTCCCAAAGAGGACACATATTTTCCACACCCAGCCTGCAAAGACCCCTTAGAATTTCACATGCTTCAATAAAGTTATCTTTTACTCTTCTAAACTTTAGTTGGACACCATCTTCAGTATGTTCAACCTTTCCTCATAAGATAAACTGCCCATTCCAGTCATATTCACGTATTCACATCCTTCCTTGGCCAACTCATGGACTCAGGAGATCCCAAATTATTGAACTACAGACATTCTGGCAATTGAAGGAGCACAGCAGCATGTGTGCACAGCAAGATCCCACAGACAAGAATATGGTAATGGACAGAAAATCTGTTTTTATGAAGGAATTGATTGGGTAATAACTGAAACTCACGTCCTTTTATTCAAAATAACACCATGGAATTTTATTTTCATGCTCACCAGAGGAAGCAGTTGGGATCGTAGCTTTATGCCTCATCAGAAGGAAAGTTTCTTTGATCGTGCCGTTGGGGTTTCGGACCAGGGTTTTATGATAAAAATCTCTGGAATGGAATTTGATTATCTGCATCTACTGCACTCTCAGGCACAAGTAGCCATTTGGTCCCCGGCTGATTGTGATTGTGTTTTTACCGTCCCCTTTACTATGATATAACACACTGGTTAGGTCACAGCTGGAGTACTGTGTACACTTCTAGTCACCACGTCATAAATAGGATGTGATGCATTGCGCAGAAGAAGTTTACAAGAATGGTTCTAGGATGACACACATAAGTTATGGGAAAGACTGCAGAAGTTTGAACTTTTTTGCTTGGAGACGAGAAAGCTGTGAGGAGATTTGGCAGAGGTTTTTCCAACAGTCGGCAACAACATCACGGTGATCAATAGATCCTTAATTCCAGACATTTTTTTGTAATTATTGAATTCGAATTCCACCGTCTGCCATAGTGGGATTTGAACCTGGGTCCCCAGAACATTAGGGATAATAGGAACTGCAGATGCTGGAGAATCCGAGATAACAAGGTGTGGAGCTGGATGAACACAGTAGGCCAAGCAGCATCTTAGGAGCAGGAAAGCTGACGTTTCGGGCCTAGATCCTTCATCAGGAAATAATGATCCCCAGAACATTAGCTGGGTTTCTGGTTTAATAGCCTAGCAATAATACCGTTAGGCAATTGTCGACCCCATCTGTAAAAGTGAAAGTGGCATTAACAACAAAAGTACTCCTTGTCTCAGTATCACCGTGCGACTTACTCCAAGAAAATACTGCAATCCCTCAAAATTAATCAGCTCTTGTACATGTTTACGACCCCATGTGAACCTTTATTGGGAGTTTAATGAATGGCTGAGGATATACACTGATGTTGAGACTGACTCAGCAACTCACTATTTTAGTGCATTGGAATAGTGTAAATACATCTGAATTAAATTCTTTAATAGCAAATTTTATTTTTCTTTCACTGTTGTTTTGTTATAAGTAATTTTGGAATGAACTAGCCACGTACCTGAAATTAATGTTCATATAGACAATAAAATGAAATTGAAATTAAATGAAAATATTCTCTAATGCCCCCGTGTACCCTGATGCTTTCTTGTATCTCCCAGTTCTTTGTACCCACAAACAAAGAAATTAACAAGGTTGCAGTTAAAGATCATGGGGAAAGTGACTGGTTAAATTGCAGCGAGTCAGTAAGCACTTTTTTGGAATGAATGGTCACATTTATTGCAGTAACCATCCAATGATTCTGTGATTCTGCAATACTCATTCCAGTGCAAGCTCCTTCCTGTTCCCAGTCAAGCACCCTAATGTGGAGTGCACTATCGATCCTACGTTCTGACTCAGTTAATATCCTGGAACCTCTTGCCTATATTGACACAGGAGTCATATCAGCACAACTGAACGAGTACAAGAGAAACAGCCATTTGCACATTCTTAGATAGATAATAAATGCAGCCCTGCCAGTGTTAAACACATTCTGAAAAAATAAAAACCTACAGTAGCCACAGTAAACAACAAGGCTATTATGAAAAGAGGTTATCGGGTCAAAACAAAAAACAAAATCTGGAAGAAAGGGAAATGGAGATAGTCACAGTTCAATGATCCAAGGATAAACAAAAATGAATAGACTGAGAGAAAGGAGAAAAAGAAAGAACAGCAAACAATGTGATTGCTTCATGAATCCAATTCTGTGAATAGAGGTGGCTCTGTAGGTAGGAAATGGAGGTGCACCTTGAGGTGGGAGGAGGGGATGGGTGAGAGGAAGAACAGGTTAGGGAGGCAGAGACAGGCTGGGCTGGTTTTAGGATGCAGTGGGGGGAGGGGAGACTTTGAAGCAGGTGAAATCCACATTGATACCATTGGGCTGCAGGGTTCCCAAGCGGAATATGAGTTGCTGTTCCTGCAACCTTCAGGTGGCATCATTGTGGCACTGCAGGAGGCCCAGGATGGACATGTCGTCTGAGGAATGGGAGGGAGAGTTGAAATGGTTCGCGGCTAGGAGGTGCAGTTGTTTATTGCGAACCGCGCGTAGGTGTTCTGCAAAGCAGTCCCCAAGCCTCCGCTTGGTTTCCCCAATGTAGAGGAAGCCACACCTCTCACCTATCCCCTTCTCCCACCTCAAGCTGCACCTCCATTTCCTACACAATAACCTCATCCCACCCCCTTGACCTGTCTGTCCTCCCAAGACTGACCTATCCCTCCCTGCCTCCCCACCTATACTCTCCTCTCCACCTATCTTCTCCTCTATCCATCTTCAGTCCGCCTCCCCCTCTCTCCCTATTTATTTCAGAATCCTCTCCCCATCCCCCTTTTCTGATGAAGGGTCTAGGCCCGAAACGTCAGCTTTTGTGCTCCTGAGATGCTGCTTGGCCTGCTGTGTTCATCCAGCTCCACACTTGATTGTAGTGAGCTTTGGTATATTGCGAGCTTGTGAAGTAGCAATGTGCATGTATGCAGCACCTTTAATTTAGTTAAACATCTCAAAGTACTTCACATAATGAAAAAAAACATCAAGCCGCATAAGGAGATATTAAACAAAGGCATGCCTATGAGGTAGGTTATAAGTGTTATATTAAAAAGAGGAAAGCTGGGCTAGAGAGATAGAGAGATGTAGGGAGTGAATTACAGATCATGGATGAATAATCGGCCAGAATTAGAGGGACTCAAACATCTCAGGCTTTGAAGATGGCATTGGATGATTATTTGAGCTAAAATAATGTGTAAGGATTTGGGGAAAAAAAGCAGGAGATTGCCACTAGGTAATGATGGTGGCTTGAAAAGCCAGTGCCGGCTCGGTGGGCAGAATGGCTTCTTTCTGCACGGTAACACTTCTGTGATTTTGTGATTCAGAGGGTGCTACATAAATGCATAAAAACTTTCCCATGAACTGCACCAGATATTCATGAAAGATGGTCTATATTCTTAATGGTGGCAATCTTATATGGTTGTGAATCTACTTGAGTCGCTTTTACAGTTACGGAAAATATATATTAAGCATTAAGGAGTACAATTTCCCCCAAAAGTAACAAGTTTCAGCCTGATTTTCCTTCCAATGCCAATCCAGTCTCAGGATCAAATGAAAAACATCACAACAGTTCTCTGTGCTTTAACTCCACGGAATAAAATCTATCCTGAACTGCAGTAAAATACAAATTCTACAAGGAAGGAGGAAAATGCTCTGTTGTGTTTGACAGAAAGGAGATATTTCTGTCCCCTAGCATCACCTCACAGCCTGACTCTAATGTGATGTCCTTTGCTCTGGACTTCCCGAGAGGAAAGAACAGTTCCTTGTTATTTCACCTATCAACTCCTTCAATCAACTCAAAGACCTCATGTAGAAACAGCAGTGAAATGCAGTAAGAGGCTGGAAAGTTAAGATACTGGACATACTGGAGAATTTGTGGAATTTCCCTCCTAATCTGCAGTTCCCCCCCAGACCTCCCCCAACCCTTGAATATGTCCTGAGATGAAATTGTGTCTGTAATTAATTAATGATGTTATTAAATCTGACAGATGCAGGGCTAAAGACATGAAAACAGAGAACATAACCCCTGCTAGGAACTTAACCCCTTGCATTTCTTTCATAGCTCATTGTTGAAATTACATCCATCATATGAGATGTTTTTATCGATAACCAATTGCAAGACTGTCAAAAGCTGCTTAGTGTTGTATTAATGCTGCTCCATTCAACACCCAGCATCTCATTTTAACGATTTTTTCCAGCAGTGTAGCATCCCACAAATGCCATTACTAAGATTTTTCAACAAGTTCAAATGAAACAGCTTCTATACCATTTTTCTGCGCAGAAGTCCCCAAAGGAAAGATTTGCAGTTTTACAGCATTTCTGTAACACTGGATTTCTCAAAGTGCTGTAGAGCCAGTGATGCACCTCCTTGAAGTCCCTTGATTTGATGGTGATGTCCACTCAGGGGCATGAGTTCTGCTGTGGTCTTCATGTTGAGTGCGTAGGTCAGGGCAGGACACACGCTCACATGTCTGAGACAGAGATGAGGAGGAATTTCATCTCTTGCGGGGTAGAGAATCTGTGGAATTCCTGACTGCAGAGGGTCATTCAAGCTGGGTCATTAAGTCTATTCAAGGCTAAGATAGACAGATTTTAGGTCATAAAGGAATCAAAGGTGATGGAGAAAAGGCTGGAAAGCAGAGTTGAGGATAATCAGGTCAGCCATGATGGGCTGAATGGTCTAGTTCAGCTCCTATACCTTATAGACATCCCACAAGCTACTGGGATCCAGAGGAGAATTCACTTCACTTTTCTGCCCCTGCTCTGTCTCATCATTAAAGGCAACTGGATTCAAAGTATGATGGCAGCTTGATGGATAAGCTGCCACCATTTTGGCGATGAATAAGATCCTTCCAGTCATTAATGTCAATGCTTCTGTGCTTCAAGAGAGCTTCAGAATGTCTTTGCAAGTATTTGTAAGACTTGTCCTTATCATTTCTGGAACACTGAGAGTCGGGAAATCAGGACCTGCTGGTGAAGATGGTTCTCCACCGTCCACATACAACATCGAGTATATAATCGCTGACTTTTCAGGGGTTTTGCCTGAATATTTGTGGAACTGGCTTCAAGAGGGACAATAATGTCTGTTTTACAGTCCTCCATTGAATTCAGTCGAGGCACTGCTGGTGGAATTTCTATCATGTTCATAATCATCACTGATACGCACTCCAAGTCTCACAACTATCCTGGAGTCTAATGCTCATGACTCACACTTTTATTGTGAAGCTGTAAAACAGTTCAGTCAACTACATTGCTATGGGTCTGGAGTTGCACGTAGGATGAGGGTGAATGATATTAGTGAGCCAGATGGGTTTTTACAAGTCAGCCCTTTTTTTCAAAATAAACTTGGACTGTAATTGCATTTAAATTCCACCAATTGCTGAGAGTGGGATTTGAACCCATGTCCCTGAACAATAGTCTGGGTTTCTAGATTACAAGGCCAGTAATATTACTGTTAATCCACTGCAGAAGAATTACGAAATAAAATATGGCCTTCGGTCAAGTAGGTAAAAAGGAGATTAGTTCAGGTGTCGGTAAGTATTTGTAATCAACAAAGTGAGGTAGAGAGCTATAGGTCAGGTACTTCAAAGCTTTGACCCCAGGCAACTGAAGGTTCAAAATATGGAGCAATTAGAATCAGCATGTTTACAAGGCTAGAATTAGAGAAGTGCAGAGATTTCACCTGTGTGTAGATCTGACCGAAATTACAGAGTTAAGTGAGAGTGGAATCATTTGAAAGCAAGTATGAAAGTTTTAAAAACCGAAAGAACTGCAGATGCTGTAAGTCAGGAACAAAAACAAAGTTGCTGGAAAAGCTCAGCAGGTCTGGCAGCATCTGTAAAGGATAAAAACCGAGTTAACATTTTGAGTCCGGCGACCCTTCCTCAGATGTTCCGAGGAAGGATCACCAGACCTGAAGTGAAAGTTTTATAATTAGAATTAGAAAATCTTAAATCTTGTCTAGAATCTAGAGCAACAAGGACAGAGATGGAAGGGAACACTACACATCTGCAAGTTATTTTAAAACCTCCTTACTGGGAAATATATCATCATTCCTACAAAACTGCTGGATCGAGATCCTGAAACATACATCCTAACAGGACTGTGAGTGCCCAATACAAGTGGTTCAAGAATGCAGCCCCAAAGGCTCTTCCCAGGGGCATTTAGAAATTGATCAATAAACGTGATAATTTCCAATGAGGCAGCAGCACAGCCTACTGTCCTCTCATGTGCTGTATAAGGTCTGAAGGAGTCAGTGTTCATGTTACATTGAGACCCATCTAATTTGGTGATGTCTATTGACTCACGTGTTTAGGTGGAGGCAGTTCGGTTCTGCATTACTATCTGATGGGAACAGATGTGTCCTGTGCAGTTCCAGAGTGTCCTTAGTAATTATTCCTTACAAGTCGTGTCAGCTGTGCTTATTGCTACCACACAATAAGCTCCCTTTTCATATAAAACAAGTGCAACTTCTGCTTCGACTCACCAGTGGTTTATTCTCTACCACTGATAATTAGACAGGTCCTAGACAGAATGGAGGATTGACAGCAGTGAAGTAGCCAAACCAGATTGCCACATGACAGCAGTGATATCTGAAAATATGTCCCCAGCCCACCCCATGTGGTTCAATTCAAATTAAGTTCAACTGGAGAATTAACTTTGCAAATTCCCAAAACAACACAAGTTTTCCCTAAGGTACCAAATCCTGTTTTGATTCAGCAATTCTGAAATAGTAGATAAGAAACCCCATTTGTCATTGGAGGACATCCTTCTCATTTGCTAAAGCTTCACAGTGACATCCTTCACTACTTATTGTAACCAGAAGGAAATCTTACCGTGGTTGTCAAGTCATGCACTCTAATAATTGCTGGCAACAACTTTCTCACTGTGTGTGGTCTTCTCAAACATACCTTCAATTATGGGTCATACAAATGAATCAATGCTTTTGGCGAATGGCCACAGAAAATGAGAAGTACAGCAAATGTTTTAACATTATTATTGAGACCGCATTGTCACTGAGGAAAGCCATGTGCAGTTTGACAGCAGAGTCCTACGTCAGGAGCACATGGTCGATGTGGAGAAAGAAGACAACTCTGTGGATTTTCAAAAGATAAGTTGCAAGCATGCTACAGCAGCAACCTGAATTGATATAGCCACCTAAATATGGCAAAATGCCCCAGAAAACTTCATGGGCCCAATTAGCAAACAAGGTCACAAAGAAGTCACAGAATCACACAAGTCGTATGGTACAGAAAGGGGTTATTCGGCCCATCGTGTCTGTACTGGCTCTTGTAATGAGCAGTGTTGCCTAGTGCCAATTTCCTGCTTTTGCTCCATGCCCTTCTATATGATTTTTATCCCAAATTTTATCCCAATGTCCTCTTGAGTGCTTCAGTTGAAGCTGCCTCCACTACATTTCCAGGCAGTGCACTCCATATCCTAACTGCTCATTGAGTGGAAAAGTTCTTTTCTCACCTCACCCTTGCCTCATTTGCACATCACTTTAAAACTACGCCCTCTTATTCTGGTTTCTTATATGAGCTGCAGCTTCTCCCTATCTAGTCCATCCATCCTGCACCTGATTTTGAAAACCTCTATCAGATCTCCTCTCAGACTTCTTCTCTGCAAAGAGAACAGTCCCAACTTCTACAATCTATCCTCAGACCTGGAACCATTCTTCTAAATCCTTTTTGTGCTTTCTCCAACGCATTCACATCCTTCCTATAAAATGCTGCACATCTGGAAGGAGGAGATAGAGGGAACAAAGCAAAGATGTTCAAGGATGAAATTTCAGAGCTCAGCTGCGAAGGTGGCTGAAGGCATTGAACATCAGATTTTTGCCAGTGTCAAACTTAGAGGACACAGACGTCTTAGTGGGTTGTCGGGCAGGACGATATTACTGGGATCGAAAGAGGGCAAGGCCATAGAAACATTGGAAAACAAGAGTGAGAATTTTAAAATTGAAGCATTGCTTGACAGGGAGCCAATGCAGGTTCGCAAAGTAAGGACTAATAGAGGGAATGGGCTGAGTGTAAATTAGGATCCAGAATTTTGGATGGCCACATATGGTCAAGTGACCACAGGCCCAAAATTGGACATTCCTAAACTGACTCACATTAAGAGGAATCAGGCCTGACAGAAAATTGACCAAGCTAAATTAAACAACTGCCAGCAGCTACTGACTACAGAGAACAGAGGAAACCGAGGCCAAAGAGGTCACAAAGGTTCAGGGGAGGCTTTGCGAGGAGGTGGAGGGTATCGGTGGTGTCACGGATTTAGGTGGGGAGTTCTTGGACCTGGGGGGGGGGAGAAAGTGGAGTCAAGATAAGTGAAGATAAGTTCAGTGGGGCAGGGGATTCAGTAGATCCAGTTACAACCAGCCTGAGGGTTGTGAATTAGGGAGGGATCAATCAGAGCTTCCGGCACCTTGACTTTGAGCAAGGCGTAATTTACACCTTCCCAGCATGGCAACAGAGAAGGGTGTTAGCATGACCCCATTGGATGCTTTGAAGTCAGCTCATGACCCCATTGGCTAAAGGCAACAGCACATTCAGGAAGGTCCAAGGCAATGGAGATATAAACACATATCTGGAAGACAGACCCCTTAGAGCCTCAAAGCGAGATGTGTGGCAGAAAAAGATGCTGCAAACCAGTAAGGCCCAGAAGAGGTTCTGCCCTGACCCAGCTTCATGTACGAGAGCCAGCCCTATGTCAGAGAGGAAGTAGATTCCAACAGTCCAGCTCAAACACATGGTAACATTGTTGGTAACATCCTTTCTCAAAGGGATAGAGCAAGATAGAGAGGAAATATTGTGGGAATTTGACAAATGCTCACAAGGTGTTTTTAATTAGGAATACTTTGTTAATAAAATTGAGTTTAACCATAAACTGAATTCTGTGTCCCTTGCACCAACAAGTGTGCTTAGGTAAGGTGTTTTCATTACAGAAACTGGTCAAAGTATCCACAGCCCAGGCAACAATAAATTTACCAAGGATGAAAATTGGATGCCTGGTCAGCATTGGAATCCGTGATTCCTAAGATAACAAAGTATTGGATGAGGTATCAATATAATTCAAGCAAAATGGAAAGTATTTATTTTTAACAAAATGGGTCAGCACATAGAATTTAAGATTTAGCTCAGTTTGCAAGACAGCTGGTTAGCAATGCAAAATGATGCTAACGGTGTAGGCACAATGCCTGTATTGGCTGAGATTATTATAAAAAATTGTCCTTTTCAATCTCTCTCCTCACCCGAGGGGTGGTGACCTTTAGGTTAAACTGTGATCCTTTATGTCTCTCACTAATGAGAGCAACCCTACATTCTCGTAAGACTGTAGTGACTTGACTGTTTTAGAAATGAAGGTTGTTAAACAAAGAGAGTATGTTTTATAAAGCGGTATATTTTGTTTTCACCATTATTAGTCTGATGAGGTACTTATATTAACATTAATTTTAAGACAGAATCACATACCACAGTTATTTTAACATAAAAATTCACAGTAATTCATATTCGATGCCATCTACAGTAATGTGGTCAAAATGAGCCACCATCAACATACTGGGGGTTATCACTAACCGGAAATTTAGTTGAGCTAAACATGTAAATGTTGGGTGTACAAAAGCTGGTCAGGGGTGAAACAACTGCTCAGAGTCCAGTATCCCATCACCATTTATTAACATGTGGAGAGTCCTTGACACTGATCCAGCTCCATCATAGCTAGATCTCAGAATGAACAGAACCTCTGACACTCCTGGTTATCTCTGGCAGCCAGGACTCCCTGAGTGGAACAGATTACCAGCCCCAATAAGGTAACTCATATTAGAATCCCTACAGTTTGGAAGTGGGCCAATTGACCCACACCAATCCTCCAAAAAGCACCCCACTCACACTCCTATTCTACTCTTGTAACCCTGCATCCCCCATGGCTAATCCACCTAGCCTGCACACCCCAGATACTATGGGCAATTTCTTATGGCTAATCCATGCTAAACTGCACACCCTTGGACTGTGGGAGGAAAGCAAAGCACCTGGAGAAAGCTTGCGCAGACATTGGGAGAATGTGCAAGCTCCATACAGTCACCTGAGGCAGGAATTGAACCCAGGTCTCTGCTGTTGGGAGGCAGCTGCGCTAACCACTGAACCACCAAGCACCATGTAGTCTATGAGGCCCACCTAGCTGACATCATTATGATCACTGCAAGGGGATGGAAAATGTGCAGAGAGTAACTTGCCTCCTAACTCTCACAGGCTGTCCTCGATCTACAAGACACAAGCAGGAGTGTGATGGAATAAACTCCACTTGCCTGGAAGAGTGCAGCTCCAGTAACACTCAAGAAGCTTGACATCATCCAAGATAAAGCAGCCTGCTTGATTGACATTGTCCAATGAAACCTTTCTTGTTCATTATATTCTTGTACTATTTAGCAAATCGTCACTATCAATTAGCTGTTTCTTTAGCTTGATAAATCTTCACTGATGCTAACATACACAGGCTGGTGATTAACAGGCATTTATTGAAATAGTCAGAAGAAAAGTTAGTACAACGAGCAAAAATCCTGAATTTACACTTACAGCACTGGGATTTCTCTTAGATTTGTTTTGAGTCCATTAAAGCAAGGAGGGATTCAGAAAGCCATTTAATATTTCTGCAGATGATGATTAATCTCAGACATTTAATCAGTTAAATTGCCTCACTGAATGCCAATTGTAAAAGCAGTCTCTACCACTAAAGAAACAGAACACAATCAAGGCATTTAATAAGTCTGAGGAATCATTTTAAATATGTTTTAATCAATTACACCTATATTCGTGATTTATAACAAACACAAATTCAATTTACATTTTTGCAGAAACTGTATGACGTAAAAATAGGCTTTCTAGAAGTTCCCTTTTGGCTCTGGACATTATGGAAACATGGTTTCATTTTTAATTTACACATCAGCGTGGAAAAATATGGAAATGTGTTTTTTTAATTCATTAAAAAATGAGTTCCTCTTACTTAAAGCCAGTGAGTCATTGCAAGTTGCCTAGTTACAGGATGATGGTGTGTGTCTGCCAGTCAATACATGCCTGCCTTTCATTTGAGATTCATGCTGTGTGTGCTTTTGCTAACTCCTCAATAACATAACAATAGTCTTCCTAAGACAGTTAGAAGCACATTTTAATAATTAGTCTATACATAAAAGACAAAAATTAAAAGCAAACTGAACTACTCAAGTAATCTTGAATGTGCGTACAGCTCCAACAAACACTCAAAAAGCTTGATACCATCCACAACAGAGCAGACTGCTTGATTGGCATTACATCCACAATAACTCTACTGTCTCCACCATCAATGCTCGGTAGCAGCAGTGTGTACCATCCACAAGATGCACTACAGAAATTCATCGAGGCTCCTTAGACAGCACATTCTAAGCCTATAACCATTAAGGAAGACAAGGACAGCAGATGGAGGTTCCCTCCAAGGCACTCGCCATCCTGACTTGGAAATATATTGCCATTCCTTCAATGTTACTGGAACAATGAATTCTGGAACTGCCTCCTTAACGGCATTGTAGCTCAACCTACAGCACATAGACTGCAACTGTTCAAGGAGGCAGCTCACCACCACATTCCTAAGGGGAATCTGCGGGCGAGGTGATGGCCTAGTGGTATTATCAGTAGTCTATTAATCCAGAAACCCAAGCAATGTTCTTGGTCCTGAATTAAAAATCTGGAATTAAGTGTCTAATGATGACTGTGAATCAATTGCCAGAAGTTTTCCCTCTTCACAGCATATAATAAAATTGCAAAACTCTGTTTTCTGAACAAAACTGTATTGACGGAATCTTCCCCATCCCCACAGCTTTTCGCCTGAATTTATCAGTTAGAAAGATGAGCAGGTGAACAATGCAATGACAAAGTACTTTATTTGTAGCTGTAGTTTTGTGAAGGTGTACTCAGCACTTCAGATTATTTAGAAATGCACAGATTAAATTGGCCATTCAGGCCTTTTTCTATAGATAACAAAGTGTGAAGCTGGATGAACACAGCAGGCAAAGCAGCATCTCAGGAGCACAAAAGCTGACGTTTCGGGCCTAGACCCTTCATCAGAGAGGCCCGAAACATCAGCTTTTGTGCTCCTGAGATGCTGCTTGGCCTGCTGTGTTCATCCAGCTTCACACTTTGTTATCTTGGATTCTCCAGCATCTGCAGTTCCCATTATCACACACCTTTTTCTATTCTCTTTTCTCTCTTGTACTCATCTTTTGAAAACAACTCCCTTATGAGTTAAGGAAATTAAGAAACATGAATTGGCCGTGGGCCAGCTTAAAGCAAAGAAGGAAGAAAGAATCAGTAGCTCAGAGGATATTTCTTTATCCAATAAGAATCTATTTAAACAAGAATCTATGCTTTGTGCATAAATTTAATGAGGATGAAGTCCAAAGGTATTTTATCTTCTTTGAGAATCTGCTGGATTGATGAACTGGCCTAGAGAGATTTGAACCTTAATATAGGAATGTTTTAACAGGTACAACTATGACGGTGTATCCCAGTTTGATAGAATAACATTATATGACTGTTTTGGAACTGTCAAAAAAGCAATATTCAATGCCTGTGAGCTGGTGCTTGAAGCTTATCAATTAAAGTTTACAATGGCAAGAAAGAGATTTAATCAAGTTTGCAAGGAAAAAGAAAAATAGATGGGCTCTGTGGTTTAGATCACATAAGCTAGAGGAAAGTTTTGGGGGCACAAAAAAGTTGCGATAATGGAAAAATTCAGAAATAGCATTGTTGTTCATTTTTTAAAAAATATTTAGATGTGTCCATTTTAATGTCAAAATGTTTGTGTTGCATAAAAGTAGCATCATGTTAATTTTTGTTGAGTAATGAAAAGGCCTCTTTAAAACAGATTTTCATTTTTCTTTAAGTAGTAGGTATGTTGTAAGGTTTGTGATTTATGTATATCTTTATATCATTTATGTTTGAAGTTCGAGTTTTGAATTTTGAATAAGAATCAACTGGGTTTTCTGAATGTGCCCAAAGATACATTTGTAGGCATTTCTGTAGCCATGGTGATTTCATTGTTAAAAACAATCTGAGAGAGGTAGTTTGGAGGCTGTTGGGAATTTATTTACATTGAAAGAGTTTGAGTGATAGAATGTCCGTGTACTACTTTAGGTTTTTGGATAGAAGATCTGAAATCGTTTTATTTGGGATTGGGGGAACTATTATAGCTTTAAGGGAAAAGGATTTTTGGTTTCAGTTTGCCTCAGTTTGCGGGAGTCTTGGCTGAAGCTTCCAAGAAAGGGTAATGGTTTAGGATTTTTAGTTAAAAAAAAGAGGTTACCCCAATGTAAGGAGTTTGGTTTAAAACTTCCAGATCTGAAGCATTTGCTTAAAACCCTGAAGGATCATTTGAAGTTAAGAAAGTTCAAATTCAGTTATGTGGAAGCTCCAGGAAAAGGCTATCAGATTCTCAAGACATGGATTGTGAACATAAGGACATGAGTAAGCCATTCAGCCTCTCAAATCTGTTGGACCATTCAACGATGAGGTTCTAACTTAATGCACCTGCCTTTGGGTCATCCCTTAATACCTTTGCTTAACAAAACATTATCTATCTTTAATTTAAAAGTAATGACTGATTGAACATCAACTGGCAGCTGAGGAAGAGGGCTCCAAGCCTCTACCATACATTGTGAAGTGCTTCCTAGCATCTATCTGTAATGGTCTGGCCCTAATTTTTAAACTATCACTCCTGGATCTAGAATCTCCAACCAATGAAAACAATTTGTCTGTATCTGCATTGCATTTTCCTATTATTACCTTGAAGACTTCATTCAGAATACACCTAAATGCCAGAAAAAAGTCTTAAATTACTTAATTTCACCATACAACTTAATCTCGGATGTCTAGGTAGCATTCTTGTAAACCTACATTGTATTTGCTCCTAGGCCAATATATCCTTCCTAAGGTGTGGTACCCAGATCTGCTCACAGTACTCCAAGTGGCATCTAACGAGGGTTTAGTATAGCTGCAGCATAACTTCTGCATCCTTATCCTCCAGTCCTCTAGATATAAAGGCCAATGTTCCATTTCTTGATTATTTTCTACAACCCGTCATTACATTTTAAAAATCTTTGTGCCTAACGCCTCAAGTCTCTTTGGACATTTGCTGAATTTAACTTCACACCACCTAGAATGTACCCTGGTTTATCCTTCCTCAGTCCAAAATGGATAACTTCACGCTTGCTTACATTGAACTCCATCTGCCTCAGTTTTGCCCATTCACTTAGTCTATCAGTATTCCTTTGCAATTTTACACCATCAGCTACAGTGTCTACAACGTCACCTCACACTCAGCAAATTTGGATATATGACTTTCTATGCCATTATCCAAGTTGTTAATAAATAATATGAATAATTGAGATCCTAACGCAGATCCTTGTAGGACACAACTAGTCACATACTGCCCATTTGAGTACCTAACCATTATCCATATTTACAGTCACCTGCCACTCAACCAGTATCCCAGCAATGTCAGTAATTTGCCCTCAGTTCTGTAGGCTTCTACGTTCATTAACAGTCTGTTGTGTGCGACTTTATCAGATGCTTTCTGGAAGTTCATATAAACAACATCCGTCGGCTTTCACTAAGTTGGTCACCTCTTCAAACATTTAAATGAAGTTTGTCAGACATGCCCTACCCTTCATGAATCCATGCTGGCTGTCTCTGATTAACTGAAATCTTTCAAGATGTTCAATAATCCAATCCTTGATTATAGACTCCAATAATTTCCCACCACGGATGTTAGGGCAAGTGGTCTGTAAATTCTTTCCTCTTTCTGCCTTCTTAAAAACCTGAGTGATGCCTAATTTTCCAATCCAGAGAGATAAATTTGTGTTATATGCCAATAGTTTGATTTATTCTATGTTCAGTTCTTCTGCGTAATAAACTTCTGATTTATTGTTCAGCTTGAACATACAGCATTGCATGATTGTGCCTCGGTGAAAGGCTTGTTTGTTAAAACCAAAAAAAAACTATCAAGTCAGGCTTCAGTCTGAGATTGGAATTGTTCATTAATACCCTCAGCTGAGATCATGACAATATCAATGTCACATCAGGAACACTGTTATATTGAATTCACAGGTATCTAAAATTCTGGTCCAATCAGGGAGCCCTGGCTGACAGATATAAACAGGCATGTCAGAGGTTCAGTTCACACTGAGAGCTGGCTCTGAGGGAGCTGGATCAGTGTCAAGGACTTCCCATGTGTATAAAAAGGGTGGCTCGGTGACAGGATGCCAATCTCTGTGGAGTTATTTCACAGTGGTTGACTTTTATTTATCTTCCATGTACTTGGGGATGGGTAATAAATGCTACTCTAACCACTGACACCCACATCCTGTGAACAAATAGAAAAAAACTTCCAAGTCCAAGTTGTACAGGGGATGGTAATCCTTTTGCATGGAAATGCAGCAATGCAATGTTGATTTATTGCTTGACACTTAATGATTAGTGCTTTCACAGTAAGCACCATACATTCTGCTAGATCATTTGTGCTTTGATACAGGAATGACGAATTGGTATGAGTCACTCCCCACTTAGTAAACACGTCTTCAACCAGTTTGTCTTTGTGTACTGTGGTCTGTTGTCAGATCTGGGGCTTACTTTGTCAACAACAGTCTCATTTGTTGTAACAAGGTGTAGAGCTGGATGAACACAGCAGGCCAAACAGCATCAGAGGAGCAGGAAAGCTGATATTTCGGGTCTGGACCCTTCTTCAGAAAGTGTCTAGGCCCGAAATGTCAGCTTTCCTGCTCCTATGATGCTGCTTGTTCTGCTGTGTTCATCCAGCTCCACACCTTTTATCTCAGATTCTCCAGCATCTGCTGTTCTTACTATCTCTGTCTCATTTGCTGTGTTGTTCAAACAACCAAAAATGGGAAATTTACAGATATAGTCCATCACAAGGATGTAATTTTCATCACGAACTGTGAGCAACTCTGCTGCTAATTTCATCCAATTTGTGGTTGGACTGTTGTGTGGATATAGACATTTCCTCCACTCCTGAAGTTGATGCCTTTGATACTTCTCTCACGCACTCACAAGTCATTGAATATCCAGATTCACCACTGACCAGTACACAGACTCATGTTTTAGATATCTGCACTTGATGGAGAGAGAGAATCCATGGATTCTAACAGCCTCTCCGACCGCTCCAAGGAGGCGATAATGTTTTGCTCCCACATCGTTTGCAAGTTTGCAGCTTTCATATGGTCCATGCACTTGTTCAAGACTGTCGCACCTACCCAAACTTATTATGCCACTGGACCTGACCTCGCATCAACTGTGCCTCTTATCCCAGCAGCGCTATTCCTGTGGTTCTTACACCAAACCACGCCCTGTGAAGTAAATTGGCTCTCTTGCTTAGAAGAGTCTCATGTTCAGCATCAGCATTCCTGATACCATTTCATCCTCTACCCCGCAAAGTCTGGGAAGATCAGATTTAATCTCGTGTGGAGCTTTCTCCCTATTAGCAACTCGGCTGGAGCTATCCCTGTAGTTGCACGAGTGATGGTCTGATAATCAAATAGAGACCAGGACAGTCTGGCTCGACTGAAGCTGTCTGCCCAGTAAGCAATCCCTAAAGTTTGGATTTCTCTTTCTGGCGGATTGTTGATCGAGGGTATGGAACTATCTCTACATGTCGATCGCCATTTGACTTTAGGAAATATTCAAATTCCCTGCTGGTATGTGACAGCTGTTACCTGTGACCAATACTTCTGGGAGTCCGTGTATTGCAAAGGGTGTGTGTGATTTTTCGATTGTTGTCCCGTGTTTGACAAATGAACTCTATGTATTCCCAACCACTGAGTGGGTGTCCACAATGAGTACGAACACTGACCCCATGAAAGGATGTGTATAGCCAACATGTAACTGAGCCCAAGTTCACTCGAACACTCCCAAGAATGTAGGGGAGCTGCTGGTGGTAACTTTTGTCCTAGTTGGCATTCCAGGCAATGCCCCACTGATATGGCTGTGCTTGCATCCAATGATAACTATCAGACATAATTTCCAGCCAGCATCTTCATTTTGGAAACCCCTGGATGACCCTGGTGGAGTTCAGCCAGCATTTAGCAGTGACCTTTACTTGGCATAATCAATCTTGCTCCCAACAGCAATATGCCATCCTCGACAGTGATTTGGTCTCCCCGGATCCAAAAAGGTTTTGGTTCTGGTTATGACAGCCCTTTGGTTTCCTCCATCACCACCAGCTGCTGCAGTTTTGCCTGGACTGGATCTGTCTGCGCAAGTTTGATATTGTCGCTGCGACTGGAAGTGTGTGGAGAAAATTGAAAACCATTACAGCCTCTTTCAGTGGCAGCACCACCGGTGATGTGTCTGAAGGGGGAGGGGCCTCCATACAGCCACATTCGCCGCTTGGCCCTCCAGATGGTGTTCCAACTTGTAAATGTATGCAACTAGTATTAGTGCCTACCACTAAATTCAGCCTGGAACTACGTGCGACACTGCTTTATCCTTTTTAAGTAGACCCAGCAGGAGTTTGTGGTCCATTATTATTGCAAATTTATGTCTATAAAGGTATTAGTAGAACTTCCTGACACCAAATATGACCGCCAGTCCTTCTTTCTCTACCTGGGCATATTTACGCTTTGCATTAGCCAAAGTCTGGGATGCATACACTATTGGGCGTCCCATTCCATTGGAACACCTACGAGCAAACACTAAATTAAAAGAAACAAAAGAACTGTGGATGCTGTAAATCAGGAATAACAACAGAAGTTTCTGAAAAAGCTCAGCAGGTCTGGCAGTATCTATGAAGAAAAAAATCAGAGTTAATGTTTCAGGTCTGCTGACCCTTCCTCAGATCCATTGTGTCTGCTTCGCCATTCAGTGAGATCATGGCTGATCTGATAATCCTCAAATCCACTTTCCTGCTTTTTCGCCCTTAACTCTTGGTTTCCTTATTGATTAGAACAAACCTCAGCCTTGAATATATTTAACCACCCAGCCTCAACAGCCCTCTGCATTAAAGTACTCCACAGATTCACCAACTTGAGAGAAGAAATTCTTCTATATTTATGTATCTTAAACATGTGGCCCTTTACTCGGAAATCATGCCCTCTGGTCCTAGCCTCTCCCAGCTGGAGAGGGGATAATTTTCCTGCATTTACCTGTCAAGTTCCCTAACAATCCTGAAAGCTTCAATAAGGTTGCCTCTCATTCTAAATTCTAATAAAGCCCAGCCTCTCTTCATAACAGTCCCTCCATATCTGGTAATAAAACATTTCTGGAGTGCCTCAAATACTCATCTTTCCTTAGATAAGGAGAGCAAAACTGTGCACAATATTCTAGTTGTGAGCCTTGTTGTGCCTTGCACAGTTTTAACAAAACCTTCTGACTTTCTCCTCCATTCCCTTTGAAATTAAGGCCAACATTCCAATTGCCTTCCCTATTACCCACTGAACATAGATGCCAGCTTTTTCATGTTCTTGAATTCAAACACTTAAAACTCTAGAGTCACATACAGACCAGACTGCATAAAAACAGGTTTTCTTTGCAAAATGTTTGTAACTCAGTGGATTTTTACAATCATACATTAGCTTCAGACTCTCCACTACTGGAGTCATCTTTTTATTCCAAATTATTTAATTAGCTGAAATCGATTCCGATATCATTAGGTGCAAGGTGAGTTCATATCTCAGACTGGAAAACCACAACTCCAGTAAACATAACCACTATGCTACCAGAAGCTATTCAGTGAAGTACACTAGAGGGCTGCCATAGGACCATTTACTTTAGTGTATGCATCACAAATCAAGTCTTCCTAGTCAGTAGGCATTAAAATTAGAATTTGAACAGCTCAAATTCAGAAGTCGCCTCTTATGAAATTAGGCCAATAAATAAAGGTGATGTATTGAGAAATGGACCTAGAAAATCTTGAGTCTTCTGAAGGTAAAGCATACATTTTGAGGAAAGGATTGGACTTTATAAGCTAGGCGATGGCTCAAAATAAAATCAAACTTAAAAGCAAGAGTCCGAAAGTCAGTCCAGGGAAATTATTCACGAGAAAACATTCTACCACAAGGAACATAAACAGAAGACTGACACTGCGCTAATTCAAAAGAAAAACATTAAATTGCTGGAAAAAATTAAAGTAAATAGAAGAAGATGGGTTCAAAAGATGGTCAGATTGCATTTTTCCAAAAAAATGCATGAACACAAAGCTTCGGTGACTGTTCAACCCAAATGTGTTCAGAAACTCAAATTACAAGAAGCAAAACCAAAACATTCTTTAATGTATATTTTATTTTATAATATAATTAACAATCAATTCAACTTTCTAACATCATTTCTTGAACTTGGTCATCCTAAAAGTAAAAAAGTACAGTATCCAAAAATGTTTTAAACAAAATATATACTTGCAAGTGAAACAAGTATTGACAAAGAACATTAACAAAAAAAAACATTCCAGCAAGACATCGTTTCTTGTAAATTTAACACCGGCCCACCGAGGGCTGCAGTTTTAATCCAAGATCTCCAAGATATCTTCCAGACTTCACAGGCATAAATGTCAGTCTTAAAATACAGTACTTCAAAGCAGTTTCAAACAACTGCTAGAATTAAGTCCTCTCTAGTACTGGAGCTTCTTTAGGTACCAAAGATTGAAGCGAGAAATTGAGGTTTGTTTGTTTTCTTATGGCAACTTTTCAAATGCAAATACCAAGTAAATACCTGAGAAGAAAGCATACAACAAAAATGGATTATTGTGGCTCTAATGTCAATGCATTTCAGATTCAAATGAAACTAACATACAGGAAAATGAGTGTCAACATTGTTAAAAATAGGTTACTTAATTACTGATACACCATAATGACTACAAAATATCAATCCAAAAATGGGAGGTGGGTTGGGATAAAGAGCACAAGAAAGAAAGGGATGTGCATTTACATTGTGCTTTTCACATGCACTAGATTTTTCAAACATTTTACAGCCAAGTCAGTACGAAAAAAGAGGAGTCGTTGTTACAACAGTTAGAAGGTGGTATAGTGGTAATATCATAAAAACTGAAATTGCGGGAAAAGCTCAGCAATTCTGGCAGTTTCTGTGGACAGGAATCTGAGTTAATGTTTCAGGTCCGGTGACCTGTCCTCAGAGCAGTCATACCCCAGACAGACAGCAGGTGGTGTAATTTAATCTCAAATTAATAAATAAATCTGAAATGATGAAGCTGTTTCAGTGCTGTCAAAACAAAACTCCAGTGCATTACTGGAAATCTGGCAACGTGCTGCCAGGCAATATAGTTGACATTTACTTATCCTCTAAAATGGCCTATCCAGCCACTCAGTTAAAGAATAGTGAGGGATGGATAACAAATATCAGAGATGTCCACATCATACTAAAGACTATTAAAAAAATTAAAGACTAAGATCAAGAATTAAGACATTGACGGTTACCACTATCCAAAACATTTTCTTCAACTATATGTTGATCTTCAACCAAAAAGCCTACTGCTTTTCATAGCCTCTCACCATCGAAACCTATTTAAAGTCAATGGAGTACCTTTCAGGAATAGTCACTGCTGTGAGAAATGTTTCAGCTAATTTGTACAAAGCAAGTCGCACAAAAACCGATGAGGTAAGGACCAGATGACTTTTTGTGATGTTGAGAGAGGAATAAATATGGCCAGGACACCACGGAGAACTCCCATGCTCTTCTTGAAAGGAAAAAGCACCACGAGATCTATTACATCCACCTCAGTGTAACATCTCACTTAAAGATGGCACTTCCCACATAGAGTACTACCCCATTAGCGTACTGAATCAGAATGTCAATATTGATCTTTATTCTCAGGCAGACACCTCCTGACTCAGAGGAGACAATGTTTACTCACTGAGCCACATCTGGCACCTACTGATGAACAGCTTGTCACTTTCCTTAAAATAAAGAAATGAAAAATTGAAAGCAAAAAGTGAAGAAAATACAATTAGAATGAGCTGCTGATAATACCTTCAGTCAACTATCAAATTAGTCAAATTTGTATTTCTGTCAAACATCTTCATAGGATCACAGAAGGATTACAGCAGTCAAGGTGGCCATTTGGCCCATCATGTTCATGTTGGGTGTCTATAACCTAATCTCACTTCTTCCCAAAAGCCCTGCAAATATCTCTTTTGTTCAGGTAAATATCAAATCCTATTTCAAAAGTGAAGATATTATCTGCTTCCAACACACTCAGGCAGTGCATTCCAAATCCTTCCCGAGTGAGTTTCTTTCATGCCACCATGGCTTCTTTTGCCAATTATACCTGTGGTTTCCATTGGGAAATGACAGAAAACCAATGTCCAGACTCCTCAATTTTGAGCACTTCTATTTAATCGCCTCTTGATTTTCTAGCCCAGATAATCTAGCCGTGTAACTGAAGTCCCTCATGCCCAGGATCATTTTCATAGATGTTTTCTGCATACTTTATAATGCTATCATTCTTCCCACCCAGAAACATTCCAGTTGAGACTGAGCCCAAGTTTTACAAAAGCTCAGCATAGATTCTTTGCTTTGGCAAACTCTGCCTTCATTTATTAAATCCAGGATTGGCCAGGCCTTATTAACCACACTCTCAATCTGACACCTTCACCATTTACCCACAAATCCCACATTCTTGCAAGAATTGTATCTTTTACTCTACATTGTCTCTTCTCAACGTTCTCACCAAAACTTCCTCTAACAGTACTGGAAGGAGTGTGCAGCGAGTCAGCACTGCTGTAAAGCAGACTGGGAGGGGTGCACAGCAGGTGAGCATCACAAAGAATCAGTCTAAGAGAGCAGGATAATAAAATGTGAGGCTGGATGAACACAGCAGGCCGAGCAGCATCTCAGGAGCACAAAAGCTGACATTTCGGGCTCTCTGATGAAGGGTCTAGGCCCGAAACAACAGCTTTTGTGCTCCTGAGATGCTGCTCGGCCTGCTGAGTTCATCCAGCCTCACATTTTATTATCTTGGAATTCTCCAGCATCTGCAGTTCCCATTATCAAAGATAAGATTTCTTTTCTTGTCTAACTTGATGGGAAGCCAGTTGCCGCAGCAGTACAGCAAACTTGGCAGTGGATAGCGGCTGCCCAGCTTTCTGATAAAAGCCTGAGGGGCAAGGACCAGATAGAGCTCACTCAGAGCAGCAGTTGCACTCCACAATGATCCAACCAGAAAGTGAAAAGACTGACATCAGTGGTATCAGCAGAAAGCAAAGCAGTGCGCTGCTTGGCAAGTTGTTTTTTTCCCCCCACTTGAAGGGGAAGTTTTCAAGTTTCTTTTTAAAACAATTTCTTACTTGGCTTAAACTTAGACAAGAGCTTACTTGCTTTAAAATGAAGGTATGACAGGAGTTTGGTCCCATGTATTACACACGCTACAGTATGCGGGAAATCATAGCCATTCCTGGCAGTCTGAATGACTACATATGCAGGAAGACCCACCAATTTAAAATCAGTATGATCAATGGGTTTTGGAACTCGAGTGTCAGCTAGACACACAGCAGTGCATCCATGAGGCTAAGAGTTATGTGGATTGCACTTTAAGGTGTGGTCACCCTGCAGCTTAGGGCTGTGCAGTCAGGAAAGGAAGAGGTCCCCATTAGTCAGAACAATGGCAGCACACAAAGAGTCAGGACAGCCCTAGAGTGCAGCTTACTCGAGAACAGTTTCACTTTGTTGGAAAAATACAGTAGGAGACAGTTCCTCCGAGATGTACTGTCACAATCCAGCTGCACAAGGGGGAAAAGCAAGAGTGGGGCCAAGGAGGGACCAAAGTAGCAAACTATGGGCAGTGTCAGAGGACGTAGGTGAGGTTTTAAGAGTATTTTTGGAATGTCCTTACCAAAGAGAAGAATGATGTATTATGGAAGCCAGGGAAAACGACTAAGATATATTTGAACAAATTACAATTGAGGGAGGGGTGGTATTAGTGGACTTAAAGTTGGATAAGTCCCAGGCCGTATGAGATGGATCCCAGGCTGATGGAGGCAAGGAAGAAATTTACTAGGATTCGAGGGTCTAATTATCAATGGTCAGGAAACTATTGGAAACAAAACTGGGAACTGAATTAATCTCAATTTAGAAATGCAAGGATTAATCAAGGATATTCAGAATGGCTGTCAGTGGAAGTTCAGGTCTGACAGGTTTGAATAACTTTTGAGGAGGTGACTAGATATGTGAATGAGAGTAGCAAAGTAGAGATAGTCTAACCAGACTTCAGCAAAGCTTTTGGCAGGCTCTTGCACGGGAGACTGGTCAAGTAAATAAGAACCCATGGGATCCAAGTATGTTTGGCAAATTGGATCCAAAAATTAGCTGACTGACAGGAAACAAAGGGTAATGACTGATGGTTGTTGCTGTGAATGGAAGTCTGTTTCCAGTGGTGTGCCACACAGCTCCATGCCAAGTCCCTTGCCATTAGCAGCGTGTATTATAGTCTAGACATGAATCTAGGCCATTTGATCAACAAGTTCACAAATGACAAAAATTATGTAATACATAATGAAGATGAAAGCCTTAGATTACAGGACAATATAGAAGGGCTAGTCAGATGGAGAGAGGAAAGGTAAACAGAAATCTAAACAAGTGATGCATTTTCAGAGGATAAACAAGGCAACGAAATATACATTGTACACGAGGACCCTAGGAAGTACAGGATCAAGAGACATCTTTAGTGTGCATGTCCAGAAATCTTTAAAGACCACAGGACAGGTGGAGAATGCAGTTTAGGCAGCCGATGGGGTATTTGCCTTTATTAGTCAAGGCATTGTGTAGAAGACCAAGAAGATTATGATGGAACTGCCTATAATGTCAGTGAGGCCGCAGCTGGAGCACTGGGTACAGAATTTGGTCACCACACTGTAAAGGTGTGATTGTACTAGACTAGATCGTAAAAGAAATTCACCAGCACATTGCCTGTTTCAGCTATGAAGAGAGAGGGTTGATTTTCATAGAAATGAGAAGACGCTGCTGGGGGGAGGGGCGTGTTGATTGAGGTGCTCAAATAATAAAATCATAAATAGGTCAGACATTGAGAAACTTTTGGAGCAATCAATATCCAGGGGGTATAGATTTAGAGTAAAGTGATGAGCAGGAAGTGTACAGGGGGATTTATGAAAGACAACACCCAGAGGGTGGTGGGTATCTGGAACTCACCGTCTAAAAGGATGGCAGAGACAGGGACAATCACAACATTTCAGTTGTATTTTGATGAGCACTTGAAGTGATGCAGCATGAAAACCTATTTGCTAAGAGCTGGAAAATGCATCTAGATAAGACTGGGACACTTGCACAATGACTACCCTGGACATGACTGGCCAAAGGATCTTTTTCCATACGGTAATACTTCATGATTCTATGGCAACACTTCTCGAGATTAAATTTTATCTGCACCATGCTTGCCTTTCTGTAATTAGAATATATAGAAAGAAAAACAAGAGGAGGAAAGACTGATTGAGTGCATTTTATAAACAAATCCTTCAGAATATGCTGAAAAGCATTGCGACTACATCTCAGAAGTAAGGAAGTGCGCATGTGTTTCTTGTATGAGGCACAGCAATTTTCTATTTTTTAATGTATTATATGCACACCACCTACTGGCAGCAATACAACACCACAAGTATTTTATTTCATTGCCCTTCACACTCGCAGATCAAAAGCAGGGAACTATGATAGCGTACAACACTCCCTAAAGTTAAAGGTTAACACATCAGTTCAGCTAGTGTTCACTTATTTTGATGAAACAAACCCAATTATTGATGATAAATCATTGATTTCCTTTATAACAACGTACAGGGCAGCAAGGTTGCTCAGGGGTTAGCACTGCTGCCTCACAGCACCAAGGACCCGGACTCAATTCCACCCTCAGATGACTGCCTGTGTGCTGTCCGCAGATTCTCCCTGTATCTGCACCTCTAGATGCTCCACTTTCCTCCCACAGTCCAAACATCTGCAGTTTAGGTGGATTGGCCATGCTAAATTGCCCATAGTATCCAGGGACGTGCAGGCTAGGTCAATTAGCAATGGGATACGCAGGATTATGGACATTGGGTTGTGGGTCTGGGTGGGTTGCTCTTCGGACAGTTGGTTAGGACTTAATAAGCCAAATGGCCTGCTTCCACACTGTAAGGGTTCTATAAAAAGAGGCTTCAACACCGAGGAGCAACAATGTCATTGGATCCTTCTTCTTACTGATTATTTGTAGAGAAGAAATTGATATCAATATCAATATTAACCAGGATTCATTTAACAATATCGTTCAAAGAAACATTGAGATAACACAGTTTGGAGCTGGCTGAACACAGCAGGCCAAGCAGCATCAGAGGAGCACAAAAGCTGACGTTTCTGATGAAGGGTCTAGGCCCAAAAAAGGGGGAGGGGGAGAAGGGTTCTGAAATAAACAGGGAGGGGGGGGACACGGATCGAAGATGGATAGAGGAGAACGTAGGTGGAGAGGAGACAGACATGTTAAAGAGGCAGGGATGGAGCCGTTACAGGCGAGTGTAGGTGGGGAGGTAGGGAGAGGATAGGTCAATCCGGGGAGGATGGACAGATCATGGGGGCGGGATGAGGTTAGTAGGTAGGAGATGGGGGTGGGGCTTGAGGTGGGAGGAGGGGATAGGTGAGACGAAGAACAGGTTAGGGAGGCAGGGATGAGCTGGACTGGTTTTGCGATGCAGTCGGGGGAAGGGGAGATCTTGAAGCTTGTGAAATCCACATTGATACCATTGGGCTGCAGGGTTCCCAAGCAGAAAATGAGTTGCTGTTCCTGCAACCTTCGGGTGGCATCATTGTGGCACTGCAGGAGGCCCAGAATGGGCATGTCATCTAAGGAATGGGAGGGGGAGTTGAAATGGTTCGTGACTGGGAGGTGCAGTTGTTTATTGCGAACCGAGCAGAGGTGTTCTGCAAAGCGGTCCCTAAGCCTTCACTTGGTTTTCCCGAATGTAGAGGAAACACTTTTGTTTTTATAAACGGTTTTGTAATTGAAGTACCAAAATTTCAGAACACCTAAAAAAGCAGAAATTTTCTACAATGGAGAAGACGTAAGCCATGGTTTGTAGGCCCCACTCCAAATTCCACTCCTTCGTTACTAACTCTACCCATCTCCCTAGCAATGGTCTAAGACTAAACCAAACTGCTTACAACCTGGTGTCACACTGGCCCCAAGGTAAACCTCTGGCTACATTCTCACACAATCACTAACACTATCTATTTTCACTGCCTGTAACTTTTCCTGCTTCAGATCATCAATGCTGAAACCTTCACTTTGCCATTGCTAGATTTGACTATGCCAGTACATGCCTTGGTTGGTTTCATATTTCTCCCTCCTTATACTGGAGATCATTCAAAACTCCAGCATATATCCTAATTCATACGAAGACTCATTACCCCTTCAGCCCTGTGCTCACTGACCTATCAAGTAACATTTGATATTAAAAACTCTCATCTTTGTCCTTAAATCCTTCCATGGCCTCATTCATCCCCATCTCTAATCTCCTTCAGCCCAACAATTCTCCAAGCTATGCTCATGTAATGTGGCCTTCACATCATCTCTAATTTGAATACTTATCACTGGTGGCCATACTTTCAGGAACACTGGAAAACAGTGTTTAACACTGGAAAACCTTTCCCACACTTCTATTTCAGATTCCTGCTTGAAGACACTCAAAATCTCTCACCAGGTCACTTGGGCATCTGAGGGGCTGAACAGTCTACTCCTGCTTTCTATCTGATCAAATATCGCCCTTTGTGGCCAATGTCACAATTTGGTTTAAACCCCTCTGAAGCATCTTGGGATAATTCAGGATGTTAAAAAAACTGCTATTTAATACATGTTGCTACCATATGTTGGCAAGCAGAGAGGAGTCGTCAAGATGAGGACCCTGTGACAGGCAATTAGAGGTAGAGCCAGACTTGTTTGGAGCAGATTAGAACTGGCTCTTGCTGTGCTGCAGAGAGAGGACCAAGTGTTTGGTGAGTCATTAGGAAATGATTAGGGTCATTTCTATTTTTAATACAAGATGCATAAGTGTTAAAGTTAATGAAATATATAAAGCCAATATAAGTGAATAATTTCATGAATTAAAACTCAATGGCCAACGATAATGGGATGATATCCTTTATTATAAGGGGAATTAGACACTAAGGATTTCATTTTTCAGTTATGAAAGGCATTGAAGCAACAATGTGCAGTATTCTAGACACAGTTTTGTCTTATTTAAGGATGTTAAAGCATAGAAGAGATGTACTAAATTACTACTTGGTATGAGTGGGCTGATTTAAGACTGTTGTTTGGATAGGCTGGGCTGCTTTCCATTGGAGTTTAAAATAGGTGACATGGATGAAGCATATGAGATCTGGAACGGTCTTGTCAAGGTGGACATGGATGCTTCTCGAAGGTCAGTCTGCAATTAGGAGATACCATTTTGGAACAGAAATCTGAAGAGTCCTTTTTCTGGGGGTTGGAACACTGTCTCTAAAGGCCGTGAAGATGGGATTATTAAATATCGTTTAAGCAAAGATATACATTTTTGTTAAGTAATGGAATCAAAAAGTTACTGGGGATAGATGGCAATGATGAATTCAAAAAATAAATAGTCACAATCTTATTGAATGGCAGTGCAGGTTCGATAGAACCAAAAAGTCTACTTCTGGTCCCATTTCAAATCTATGTAGGAGAGGTGTTTTAAAGAGTACACTTACTTGTGGCCTCCCACTCAGATTTGCTTAACGTTCCCTGTAAAATAAAATTGATATTTTTGTAATGATTTATTTGAAAAGTTTTACAAAGCATCTTGATAAATCTTGAAAACCATTGTTCAACATTGTAATATTTATTTGCATATTTTCAAAGAATGCGTACATTATCTGATTCCCTCTCAATGCTTCAGGTCAGCCTGCAGCACAGTGTAAGGGAAATTTACCTAGACACTTTACTCCACCCCTCAGACTAGGTCATTTAAATTTGGTCTATCACCAGGGACAGGAGGATGAGGCAAGTATAGAGACCCAGGGGTTTCATTTGAAGAGCCTCAGTAGTTGCTCAACAGTTCAGGGGTTCATGGAAGCTGTGCAGACAAGCGTGGGACAGTGGCGCAGTGTGGGGGAATACTGAGCAAACTGACCATTTCACTAGGAGTCACTCTAAGTGGGGTGGGGTGGGGACCTGGTTTAGAGAAGGTTCCCGAGGATTATTCCTGGTTTGGAAGAGTGCAAAGGTTAAACAGGCTGGGACTCTGTTCATTGGAGTTTAGAAGAATGAATGAGAGATGATTTTATTGAAACATATGGAGTTCTTAAGGGGCTTAGCAGGGTCAATGATATGGTGAATGTTTCCTCAAGGTGGAGAGTCTAAGAACAGAAAGCATAGTCGCAGAATGAAAGACTGCCAATTTAAAGACTTTTCTTCTCTCAGGGGTTTAAGAGTCTTTAGAACTCCGTGCCACAGAGAGCTATGGGGGCAGAGTCCTTATGTACATTTAAATTTGATTAAATTATTCATCAGTAGGGGAATCAAGTCATGGGGAACAGGTAGGAAAGTGGGCATGAGGAATTTCAGATTAGTCATGATCCTATTAAGGGGCAAAGCAGTCAAGGGGTTGAGGGTCCTACTCCTGTTACTATTTCTTATGGTGTTATGTCCTTAGGGCTGCAGAAGAATTGTTGGAAAGAAGCTGAATGACGTCACAGAAAAACGAAAGTGGTCTTTCTGTCCTGCAGGAATGGATGGTCCAAGTGAGAACCAATTGGTAAGTACCGTAAGGTCAGGTAAATATTCACAACTTTTATTGCTTATACTTTGAGGAATTTTTATAGTTTATCGTTTCTAAGTTCTGTATTGTGTAATAACATCGAACAGGAAAGGCAGCCCTAGAGAAATTGATATTGTTATTTGATAATAAGCACCTTCCAAAAGGTTTAATTTAGGTTAATTTAATTTAATTTAGTTTAATTTTAGTTTAATTTAAAAAGGCATGGTAGGAGAGCTCAAAGCCATGGTATGTTCCTCCTGCTAAACCTGGGAAGCCAGGAATACTTCCAGTACCCAGGGCCAGTATGCGGTGTCTCCAGCTGCAGCTCCTGGACGTTGTGCAGTATCCGTGAAGCTGAGAGAATCGTGCATAACACAGAGAGGTGGTCACATTGCTGGCTAAGACTCCACAGGCAGAAAGGGAATGGGTGACACCAGGCAGAGTAAGAGGACTCAGCAGGCAATGCTAGAATCCCCTGTGGCCATTACCCAGCAAAGCTGATTTGGAGGCTGAGATGAATGGCCGCTCAGAAAAATTGCAACAGGCAAATTCATGGTATTATAGCTGGGTCTGCTGCAAGGGGGAGAAATAAAGGAGAAGTGAGGAAATTCAATAGTCATTGGGGATTCAAGTGGAAGGGAAACAAATAGGCATTTAAGTGGCCATAAATGAAACTCCAGGATGGTACGTTGCCTCCCTGGTGGGAAGATCAAGAATGTCTCAGAGCAGCTAAACAATATTCCAGAGGGGGAGGGTGCACAGCCAATGGTCATGGCACACACTCGTACCAACAGCAGATTTAAATAAAAAGGACAAGGTGCTAAAAGCAGAATATAGGGAGTTGGGAAGCAGGCTGAAAAGTAGGACTTCAAAAATATTGATCTCAGGATTACTACCAGTGCAACAAGTTATTCAGAGTAGAACAGCAGGATCTCTCAGATGAAGACGGTTAAAAAGATGGTGTGAGAGGAAGGCTTTCAAATTCCTGGGGAATTGGGGACAGTTCTGGAAGAGGTGAAACTAATACAAACTGGACAGGTTACACCTGACTGCCCTGGAGGGAGTACTTGCAAGAGTGGCTGGGAGGGTTTAAACTAAATTGGCAGGGGTCTGAAAATCTATGCAAGGAGTCAGAGCAAGGGAAATCAGGTCAATATCAAAAGACACAGGGAAATAAGTGAAGTGACAGGCAGAGGAATCAAAGACCAGAATCAAACAGTCCAAAGTTAAAAAGTGGGAATGGGGCAAGGAACATGAAAGAGACAAGTCTCAAGCCGTTGTGCCTGAACAAATGAAGTATTCGAAATAAGGTGGATGAATTAATCAAATAAATAGATGTAAACTGATATGATACAGTTGGGATTACAAAGACATGGCTGTAGGGTGACCAGGGATGGGAGCTGAACATCCAGGGGTATTCAGTATTTAGGGCGGACAGATTAAAAAAAGGAATAAAGGAAAAAGGTGGTGCAGTTACGTGACTGTTAAAGAGGATATAAACACAGTATAGAGGACAGGTATTAGCTCAGAAAAATGCAGAACGTGTGTGGGTAGAATCCAGAAACACTTAGGAGCAAAAATCATTCGTTGTTGTATTATAAACCACCAAATTGTAAACGGTGATGTTGGGAAACGGGAAATCAGAGATGCATGCAATTGAGAAACATTTGTAATATTGGATAACTTCAGTTTGCAGATAGGGTGGGTGAATCAAAATTATTCACAATACAGTATAAAAGGAATTTCAAGAGTATATGCAGGGTGGTTTTCTGGACCAACACATTGACAGGCCAACCGAAGAACAGGCCCTACTAGACTGGGTATTACCAATTATTCCTTCATTGTTGCATAATGTAGTGTGAGAGATCCCATGGGGATGATAGAATTCTTCATCAAATGGAGAGTGAGGCAGTTGATTCTGAGACTAGGGTCCTGAATCTTAAAGGCAAACTACAATGGTTTGAGGCGAGCTGGCTGTGATGAATTAAGAACTATTACTGAAAGGAATGGCAGTGGATAGACAGTGGCAAACATTCAAAGAGCAAATGGGTGAACTTTAAAAAAAGTTTATTCCTGTCTGGTGCAAAGAGAACAAATGGAAACACAGATAGTATTAGATGCCCAAAACAAAAGCATACAAATTGGCAAGAAAAACAAACCTGAGGATTGGGAACTGTTTAGAAATCCAAAAATGAGCACCAAGGGGGATCGATTAAGAAGGGAAAAAAAATACAGTATGAGAGTAAGCTTGTGAGGAACACAAGAACTAACTGTAGAAGGTTCCACAGGTATTCGGAGAGAAGAGATTAGCAAAAACTAATGTAGGTCTTTACAGTCATAAACAGGAGAATTTATAATTGCAATCACAGAAGTGGCTGACAAAATAAATTCTTACTTTGAATATCTTCATAAAAGAGGACATGTATAATCAGAAATGATGGGGCACACAGAGTTTGGTGAGAGACGGAGAAATTAAAGCATATCTGTAGGAGTAGAAAAGTAGTGTTGGAGAAATTAATGATACAGAAGGCTGATAAATCCCCAGTGCCTGATAATCTACATCGCAGAGTACTTAAGTGGCCCTAGGAATAGTGAATCAGTTGGTCATCTTCCAAGATTCTTCAAAATCTGCAACAGTTCCTACAAATTGGAGGGTAGCTAATGTGATCCACCTATTTAAAAATGGAGTTAGAGAGAAAACAGGAAAATACAGACCAAATCTGACATCAATAGTGCAAAAATAAGGAGAGTAGGAAAAATAGGTCATTTTCTAAGTGGCAGGCAGTGACTAGTGGGGTACCACAGGGTTGGAACTAGGACTCCACCTATCATATGTTATTGACTTAGATGAGGCAGCTGCAATATCTCAAGATTTGCAGATAACACAAAGCTGGGTGGAAGTGTCAGCTGTAAGGAGGATGCAGACAGATTTCGCCGTGTAATTTGACTACTCTGAGCGAGCGGGCAAATACATGGTCAGTGCAGTGTAATGTGGATAAATGTGAGGTTATCCACATTAGTAACATAAATAGAAAGGCAAATTATTTTGAATGGCTGCAAATTGAGAGAGGGGAACGTTCAAGACCTCGGTGCCCTCGTGCACTAGTCGCTGAAAGTCAGCGTGTCGGTGCAGGAGGTAAGGAAGGCAAACAGTATGTTGGCCCTCCTAGGAAGAGGATTTATGCACAGGAGCAAGGATATATTGCTGCAATTATTAAGGACACTGACGAGGCCACACCTGAAATTTCGAGAGAGTTTTGGTATTTTTAAATCGAGGACAGATGTTCTTGCAGTGAGTGAGTGCATTGAAAATTCACCAAAGTCTAACAGGAGGTGGCAGCAGTGGTGGTTGTGGGGTCTAGATCTCAGGTCATGGTTTAAGGGTAAGGGGCAAATTATTTTAGGACATAAATGAAGAGAAATTTCTTCACCCAGAATGGTGAGCCTGTGGAATTCTCACTCCAGATTGCCGAAATCTTTCACCCATTTAGAAACTAGTCTATGCCACAGTGCACAACACTTTCTCCACAGTGTATTCCATCTACCACTTCTTTGCCCATTCTCCTAGCCTGTCCAAGGTCCTTCTGCAGCCTTCCCAACTCCTCAACATCACCTCTCCCTCCACCTATATTTATCTCATCTACAAACTTATGTTAGTTGTTAAAATATTTGTTTAGCTTCAAGATACATTAAGTAGATAATCAAATAAAATAAAAGGAACTAGTCAAACCTACAAATGGGGGTCTTGCTTGTGGATTCTTCAGGTATTCTTCTGCATGCTCATAATCCTGCTGGTTAAATGTTGGAGTACCTTTATTTTCTGCACTAGGGTATTGCTGCAAAATAGAAGCAAAACATAGTATTAAGTAATATAACAAAACAGTTTTAAAGCATTATCCATTTTGTAAGCCATTTTTTCTTTAAAAAAAACACATTCAGAAAACTAGTCTCAAAACAGGTTAACAACATGATTTTTCACTTCTCAGTACAAATGTTGTAGGAAATCTGTCTACCGTAACAGAATTTTTTTTTTCGATTGCACTTTGTGTAATAAAGGTGTGTATTGTCATTTAATTATTTTAATTTAAAATAGAGACAAAAATAGACTTATAGTTTTAATTTTGTGAAGGCGACATTTTAACAGTTGGAACAGTGAAACAATTATGTAACTTTTAAGAGAGCGTGAGATTTAAGTTAAATGCCTAAGATACTCAAGAGGTTAATAAATTAACTCCTTACAAAGTTGAACTTTTTCAACATACAGAGAAAACAGACCAGGGGCTACCTGTACTTTGAATTCAGTTCAAAGGACAGTTTCATAGAAGCAAAGGGCAGGTTAGTATGTGAAGTTTCTGAGATATGAGAGCTAGAAACAAGTCTCTAAGTCATCAAAACTGGAAAGAATGAGTTAATTAAGAAAGTACACAATTAAGAAAGGAGTTGCTCTTCACTGGGATGAATATATGTAAAGAATATTACTGAGAAAAAAAGGCTGAAACCTTGTTTTCTTCAAGATCTTTCAAAGCTAATATCTATATGTATGTGTGTATATATAAAACTCGTGTGATACGTTTGTTGTTTTGTTTGGTAAAAAAGGCAGCCTAGCATGATTATGTTCTATAATTAGCCACCCCAAGGTAACAAAATGCAATAAACAAAATTATGATCTGTGAAGCAAGGTTTCACTTTGGGATCTGATTTGTGCATTATGAGCAGTGAGGATCATAAGAGTAGGATGTGGGCATCATTAGCTAAGCCACAATTTCTGTTCCTAACTGTCCTGGAGAAAGCTGTAGTGAGACACTTTTTTGAACCACTGCATTCCATTTGGTGTAGGTACACCCATAACATTTTTAGGGAGGGAGGTTCCAGGATTTCACCCAAGTGTGAAAGAAAGGCAATATAATTCCAAGTCAGGATGGTGTGAAACTTGGAGGGTGGTATTCCTATGCATCTGCAGCATCATCCTTCTATATAGTAAAAGGTCTCTGGCTTGGAAGAAGCTTTCATAAGTTGTTGCAGTATATCTTGAACATACAGCAGCCACTGAATGCCACTGGTGAGGGGAGTGAATAGTTAAGCTAGTAGATGGGGTGATAATCAAGTGGACTGTGCAAACAACCTTACCTCTGGCATTATAATGGAGAACGGTCATTGCTAGAATGACTAAAGATGGTTAGGCCTCTGACACTGTCCTGAGGAACTTCGGCAGTGATGACCTGGGCTGAAATAATATGTCTCCAACCATCTCCCTTTGTTGAAAGCAGTGGAGAGTTCCCACGAAACTACTTCTAAGTCTAGCCCATTTTCCAAAGGCTGCAGAACACCAGTCTTAGTGAAACACTGCCATGAGCAGTCACTCTCACTGGACTGCTGGAATTTAGCCCTTATGCTCATGGCTTGACCAAGGCCATGCCGAGGTGTGTAGCTGAATGATCGTTGTGAAATCCAAACTGAGCAGAGTACTGATAAGATGCATCACCTGATCATACTTAATAACCCCTTTCATCACTTTACTGACAATCGGTGTAATTAAGATATGGATTTGTCCAACTTTATAATGATGGGGAATACCTGGGCAATTTTCCATTTTGCTGGATAGATTCTATAATTGTAACTGTGCTGTATCAGCTGCACTAAGAGATCACGGATATCTCCGCAGCACCAATCGTCAATATTACAACAGGGCGTTACCAACACCAAGGCCTTTCATGTATCCAATGCATTTGGTCATACATTGTTTCTACGCAGTGCAAATCAAATCAGCTGAAGACTGACATCCAGGGACCCAACAGGGAGGCCAAGTCACCTCATCCACTTGGCATTTCTGGCCTATAGTGATTGCAAGTACCTCAGTTCTTGTTTTTTGCACCGATGTATTAGACTTTCTCATCATGAGGATAGGGATATTCATCATGCTTCCTCCTCTTGAAGGTTGCTTTTCAAGGTGAAATTAGGTAGATTATTGATAGATAAGAGAGAGAGTCAAGGAATATCTGGAGACATAGGAAGATGAAGTTGAGACCAGAGCCAGATCAGGAATGATCAGACTGACTGGCAGAACGGGGTCAAAAAGGTCCACTTGGTCCCAAGTTCCATTTCCTCATGTTCCACCAGTTAGTTGTTTGATTTTCCACAGTTGACAACTGGAAGTTTCAGATCTTTGATACAGAGTCACAGGATAATGCAGCATGGAAACAATAGGCCCTTTGGCACAAACTGCTGTATGCTGACCATGCTGCCCATTCAGCTAGTTCTAATTGCTCACATTTGGTCCATATCCCACTAAACCTTTCTCAACCCCGTACCTTTCCAAATGTTTTTTAAATGATGCTATTGTACCCATCTCAACCACTTTCGCTGGCAGCCTATTTATATGCACACCACTCTTTTCATGAAGTTGCCTCTTATGTCCTTCTTAAATCTTTCCCCTCTCACCTTAAACCTATGCCCTCTAGTTTTCAATCCCTGGGAAAAAGACTACATGAATTCATCCAATCTATGCCCCTCTGATTTTATACACCTCAATAAGAACATGCCTCATTCTCCTATGTTCCAAGGAATAAAGTCCTATCCTGGCCAACCTCTCCCTATAACCCAGGTCTACTGGTCCTGACAACATCCATGTAAATCTTCTTTGCACACTTGCCAGTTTTTAATTATGTCTTTCCTATAACTGGGTGACCAAAACTGTACACAATGCTCAAAGTGCGGTCTCACTAACTCCGTACACAACTGTAGCATAACGTCCCAACTCCTATACTCATTGCCTCAATCGAAGAAGGCCAGCAAGCTAACTGCCTTCTTCAACACCCTCTGTAGACAGTTTCTCACAAATCAAGAAAACACTATCAACTTTCTCAGATCCAATGTGTGTGACCTACACCATCTCACAGTGAAGTACAACTGTGCAGTTTTGCCCACTGACTTAATCAGTCTATGATCCTTTGTAATTTCCTGCTCTCGTATGCAACTGTCCACCTTTGGAGGCCCATACTATCTTGGGCTGGTCTGCTGAACTCCTCCACCTCTCTGTGTGCAACAAACCTTTTAGAAATCAAAATGAGACTGACAGAAAGTCTCCAGCAGCCAGGACACTGTCCCCACCTTTGCTTCTGAACAGAAGGGTCTAGGCCCGAAACGTCAGCTTTTGTGGTCCTGAGATGCTGCTTGGCCTGCTGTGTTCACACTTTGTTATCTTAGCCACGACAGTATAATTACATTTCAGTAATCATTTGCCAAATGAAAAGGAGTGATAGAAGTACAGGTGTTACTCAAAATTCAATCAGATTTCATGACATTTGAGTTAATAAACAAGAGAAATGCTGGCACAAATGGCTCTTTTCTTACAGTATCCATATCACAGGGCAGCATAGAAAGGAACAGCAAGACATTGTGACCTTAACCTCAAAAGAACTCAGGGGCTGTTTTCAGGGAGACCTAGCAAAATCAGAGTCAAACTGCAGTTAACAGGGATATCTAAGCTTAGAGAGTAATCTATTAGCACAAAAGCTGTCATTTAGAATTTATGCCAAAAGATGTCAGCAGTGTGCTTTATAGCTTGTGTCTCATTTATAAAGCATAATGATACTGAGCTGGAGTACAAAATTTAAAAATCAAATCTATGACTGGGAGGGCATGGAACATTTCCTGATTTCCCCCCACCCCCACCCCCCACCCTTGTCAATAGCCCCTTCTACCAAAAATCCCTGAATATAGGTGTATCTAATGACATACAGCTATCACTGACAGAGAATATCCACAGATCACAGTATTCCTACATTGGCTCACCATTACTCTATATGTTAATGAACAAGGTGACATTACTCCTTGATCAGGGAATTGTTTCCTGTATTTATTCTCTAGAGAAACTTAGAATTGCAACACTGGGGAATTGTCTGTATACAATTTGTGATGCCTGTACCTCTTCTCATCTTGAAGCACTTGCACTGTAAATTTGTTTTCTTACCCTCCCTTTCAAAATTTTCTTGTGATTTTAAGTCACAAGTTAAAAACTGATAGTTGTTTAAAAGTTTCTGATGTCCGTGCACTGTAAAGTGCAATCCATGGTGCTTGCTAAGCCTGTTTAATCAACACTGCTGTCCAACTAAATTCTGCAGGTGCTCTGCAAATCTCTCTGCACCAGCATATCTTCACTAAAGTTGCATATTATACATCCTCAAACCACATACACATTCCCATTTCCTTTCATCCTTACCATTTCCACTTAAAATGATTAGTACAACTGAATGGAGGAAGTTAATAATCAATCAACCAGACTGCTGAGGGTCTGGAGCCACCCATCAGCTGTTTTGATGACAATGGCAAAACCAAAGAGGAAGTGGAATGCTGAAATACAATACATGCACCATCATCTTAAGAAGTGCTGATTTCTACCAAATTAAGATTAAAGTTTTTTTTAAATTATTAACTGTATTGTGCCCTGAAAACCAGGAATGCAAAATGATCTTGTCAGAAAAATACTGAAATTTTAATTCTGATTTTAAACATTGACAAGCCCTTGTCCTAAATTTCACATTGTAAACTTACCAATTCATACATTTGACCATTAATAAAAAGAAATTAAAAAACAACAGAAGGCCAGATGTTGCTTATCCAATGGGATGTGCTCAACACCTTCATTAGCTGTTGTTTCATATTACCTCTAATGACTTCATTTTCTTCAACAGTATTTTATGTTCTGAATTCTGGACCTTCTCTTTGAAAAACTCTGCAAAAGATTTTCTTAAGACGAGCTTCATCTTGTGCTTTTTAGCCATCCTAGAAGGACAAAGACCAGTTATACAAATGCTATAACTTTACAATGGCTGCATTACAAGTAGAAATTATACTGAAAGGAGCTCACCTACTGGCCAAAACAGCAGGCAAAAAGTATTGATAAAGACCTGTATTCTTACAATATACTTGACTGTTACAGTTCCATTAACACATAAGCACATTTATTAACACACTGAAATGCTCATCTGAATGTTTGTTGTGAGAAGGGAAACCATGAGACAATAAAATTCTCTTTGGGAAATCTACAATCCAGCCTGAAAGAAGATTCAAATATCAAGTCCCCTTCTTTTAATACCCCAAAATACATTTATTACTTCAAAAGAGTACGTGCATTAAATCTAAAAATCATTGCCTAAAATGGAAACAAAAACAAAATGTCACAAGGCTGGATTAGCAATTTATTGTTTCTGTAATATAATTCTTTTAAATTTTGAGGGCATTAACAGTAAAAAGGAAAAAAGATGATTCAAGGCAAATAATATTTTTGAGAACACAAAATTTTCTCAATGAAAATGAAACCAAAAATTGGTAGGTCCAATGTTTTACTGGCATGGAGTACAAAAATAAAGAATCTACTTGAAACACAATGGGTGACATCTTAACTAGTTAAAGGTAATATTCTAACAACTAAGGCAATACAATCGTTGAAAGCTAACGTTTAAACTTTTGGAGATATTACTTTCAAGCATTGTAGTGCCTCTATCACTTTGCACCAAAGACATCTAAATTTCCAAATAAAAAGCCATGAGCCAAGATAGGAAATCTATAGTTCTAGTTCTGAATTAGAACAGCTTTCTCAACATTATTACCCATTCAAACAGCTTACTCTTCAAACAGTGGAAAATAAACAAGGAATTCAGGGACGTTAACGACTCCTTCCAAGTTGAAGTCATATTGACAGCCAAACAGTGGGTATTCTCCCTTCTTTTGAAATGTTACACTGTACAATTCATTTCCAAACGAGCTGGTTTCTGATGCCTCCAGACGTTTTCTGAGGAGGAAAGACAATGTGAAGTACCACCAATGTCATTAAAAAAAACAGCATTCAAACATGGTTAAAACCATCAGATTCTCTCAAACTACACAAATATCTAAATGACACAATTTGTATTGAAACTGGATTCAAGAATGGATGTAATAATTCATTAAATTCAGGATTGAAAAGTAACAATCAGAACTGCAATGGTTAAGAACTACAGCATCGGTTGTTGAGTGAAACAAAGCCAAATGCCGGGTGCTCAAAGAGGTGGAAACACAGAAAACAAGAGGAGTGGGAAATGTGGCCATTAGAGCCCATTCTGCCGTTCAAACTGATCAACTCAGTACCCTGTTCCCACTTTCTACCCACAGCCTTTGATCCCTTTAGTCGAAAAACTTAATCCAACTCTTTGAAAATGTCCAATGTTTTGACCTCAATTGCTTTCTTTGGTAGACAAGTTCACAGACTCCCCGCTCAGAAAAAAAAATTCTCATCGCTGTCCTAAATGGGCTGCCTTGTATCTTTTGACTGTGATCCCCGATTCTGGACTCCCGGATCGTTGGGAACACCCTCTTCAGTCCTGTTGAAATTTTGTGGGTTCCTATGAGATCACCCCTCGTTCTAAATTCTGGTGAATTGAAGTCCTAATCTATCCAGTCACTCCTTTCATCCCAGGAATCAGTCTGCAAATTCTCCTTGCACTTCCTCCAAAGACAGAATATCCCCTCTCAGCTATTGAGCCCAAAAACGCACCAAGACCCCACACAATTGCAGTAAGACATCGCTATTCCTGTACTCAAATCCTCTTGCTCTGAAAACCAATATACCAAGTGCTTTCTTTACCTGCTTGCTTACTTTCAGCAACTGGTGTACAAGAACTCCTAGATCTGATTGTACCTCCCCCTTTCCCAATGTATCACGATTCAAATAATAATTTATCACTCTATTTTTGCTACCAAAATAGATAACCTCACATTTATCCATATTATATTTCATCTGTCATGCATTTCCCCACTCACTCAACCTGTCCAAATTACAAAGCAATGGAAAACCATGACTTATGAAAGAAGAGTCGAAACGAATTCAAGTTAGCGCATTCATGTCTAATCTGTTGACAGACTTTGTTTGGAAAATGGCAACAACATAATAACCAAGGTTCCGTGTCAACAGTTTGTGGGCCAGGAACGAGGTCAAGGATTAAGTGATAAAATTCATTGCTTCATGGTGAACTTATTGAAGGACAGGAAGAGAAAGATAAACATAACATGTCGGCAGTAATTACAAAGTAGGTACTATTATGGTCAGACGTGAGACTTCAGCTACCTCCAAAATGTAGCTTTAACTCGGATGGAGTATCACAAGTTACTAAAATTAGTGACAAAGATACGAAGTCACACTCACTCAGTCCATGTACTTGCCAAATTAATTGACTGAGCCTCCACTATTTACAATCTCTTTCAATGATCTACCTTGGAAGACTGAGTGAAATGTGCTCACGTGTAAGTGGGAACAGAAGCTGAGAAGACAGTGCAAAGCAGCTGTGAAAGAAAATAAGAGTTTAGTGGGCAAGAATGTGGCAGGTAGACAAACACCGGAAGAATGCAAAATTATCTACTTTGGTAAGAAAAATCAAAATTGTTAATAGATCACAAATTAAGAAATGTCAGAATTCAATAGGACTTAGGTAGCCTTGCACAGGAATTTAAAAGGTTTGCTGAGTAATTCATGCAAATGGCACATTCCCTATCAGAGAGGTTTGGATGCATAGGGTTCATACTTTCCAGGGTCTAGAGGAACAATGGTCATCTCATTAAAAATATTATACGTTTAAGGAATTTGACTGAGTAGATAGTGAGGACAACATTTTCCTGGATAATGAGTCTAGAGCTAGTGGCTCACATTTGCAAAGTGGGGAGGTGGACAACGGGACACACATCATTTTGGTGGGGATGAGGAGTCATTTGTTGACTCAGAAGACGGTGAATCTTTGGAAGATTCTACCCTATAGAGAACTGGGTGCTCAGTCATTGAGAATATTTAAGTCAAGGATTAAGGGGCTTCTTCTTCAGTTCTGAAAGGTCACTGGACCTGAAACATTAACTCGGCTTTCTCTCCATAGATGCTACCAGATCACCTATGTTTTTCAAGCATTTTGTTTAATTTTCTGATTTCCAGCTGCTTTAGTTCTTCTTTGTTTGACAGGTTTGTCCATAGTAAGGGAGTTTAAGGGATATAACAATGGAGCAAGTTGGCTTAGAGGTAAGAGAGGTGCCATAATCTTACTACATGATTGAATCCATTCAAAAGATCAAATATCTACACCCATTTATGTTCTTAAATGCAGTTAATTTAGCCTAAATAGCTATTTCTTGCAGTCAGTCCAAAGATGTGGACATCACTAGACCTGCTAGCATTTCTCTATTATCTAATAGCAGTGGGTCTTCTTGAACAGCTCCAATCTGCATAAAGAAGGTGCTTTTTGGTAAGGAGCTCCAAGACTTTGACTCAACAATGGCAGTCCAAGTTACAACACTGTGCAACAAGGTGGGGAGCTTATGGGGGCATTCAAATGCACCTGTTCCCCTTCCTTAGGGAGTGGAGGAGGTTCTAGGTTTTGTGGAAGCATACAACACGCTTATGGTGAAGGGGTGGATATTTAGGCAAATGCAATAAGTGCCAATCAAGTTGGCCGCTTCATCCTGTATAGTGTCAAAGCTGGAGACTAGTGGGAGTCAATTCATCACATTCCCAAAAATGGTGAGCCATTTATGAGAGTGCATTTCTAATTTGGAAACAAGGAAACAAGATGGGGAATTTAATCCACAAACATCAGTAGTTATGAGCACGTGTGCTGATAAATCTACAAAAACAAAAAATGCAATATTTGGATGCACTGTGGAAGATCAAAAAAAAATACTGGATTACTTTTGGAAGATGAAACATGTTTGAAAGAAAACACATTTTGTTGAACTGGGCAGTCAACACAATCCACCTGTCTTAAAGTCTACTAGCCTGAGAAAGGACAGGACAGTCAGAGGTAGGTACAGAGATGATCAAATGACAATTTCAAAGAACAGTGAGTTGGGTGACGAGGTTAAGTGTTATGGCTAGCGTTAGACTATTAAACTATTAAAAACTGGCTTCTCACTATAAAATATTCAAATATCAAGTTATACATTATCAAGAAGGAAAGCAAAATACAACATTTTTCACCAAAATGGTTCAGCTGTGGAACAAGTTCCCTTGGTAATCCTTTGAAGCTGAATTTAACAACATGTCCAATGAAATTCCTGGAAGTTTGGGTCTAACTTAGCATTTTCTCGTTCTATCATCCTGTTATTTATTTCCTCCCATATCCAAGTTCAAATTCTTATTAAGGTGAAACAATTTACACCAAGATAAATTAAGACTCACACAAGTTCAAAAGCATTTGGTGTAGTTCCAATGAAGTACCCTCCCGGACGCAAGCGTTCACACGCATTCTTCAGCATGGTGTCTGCCTGTTGTAATGTTTCAAAGGAATAATGGTAGACAAACTGACAGCTGCAGATGTCAAAGACTACATCAGGATCCTGATACTTCTCAGTCAGCAACTCCTTTCAAAATAAAACAGCAAAAACTCTTTCAAAAACAAAATACTGTGGATACTGGAAATACCAAGTCAAAACAAAAAAATGTTGGAAAAATTCAACAGCTCAAGCAGCAACTGTGGAAAGAAACAGAGTTAATGTTTCAGGTCAAGTGATCTTAAATATTGATCTGCATTCGAGGTATTTTCTAACTAAAAGACTTTGATTTTTAAAGGGGACATGGCGGGATAGTGGTAATATAACATATAACCAGGCTTATAGCAACAAGGAGCTGGGTTCGAATCCAGCCTTAGGCAGCGGTCTGTGGAGTTTGCAAGTCTTCCCAGTTTCTGCTTGGATTTCCTTCAGATGTTCCAGTTTCCTCCCACAATCCCAGGATGTGCACTTCAGATGGGTTGCAGCGTGCAGGCTAGGTGGGGTAACTGTGGTAAATGTGGGTGACAGGGATAAGAGGGGATCCTCTTTGAAGGATCAGTGCAGAATCGATGAGTCAAATGGCCTCTACCTGCACTGTAGGGATTCTATGATTCTATGATAACAGATGTCATTTTGATTTAATTTGAAGGATCAGTGCAGAATCGATGAGTCAAATGGCCTCTACCTGCACTGTAGGGATTCTATGATTCTATGATAACAGATGTCATTTTGATTTAATCAAAGCTCTGGAATGAAAAGTTTGTCTAGTAGCAACTACACTGATGATTGTTGTAAAATCCCATCTGGTTCATTACTTCCTATTAGGGAAGGAGATCTGCCATCCTTATATTGTCTGGCCTACATGTGACTCCAGAAGCATCATATTATTGTTGACACTGGGTAACTAGGGATGGGCATTAATTGCTGACCTAGCGAGCAATGTTCACGTCCCTTGAATGAATTTTTAAAATGGTCATTTTTCTACCAACCTTCTCTTCCCAATACCTTCAAGGTTGTTATATCACACACCTTTGTGCTCAGTCAATAAAAATAATCAATTTGGATTTTATTTACCCACCTCAATCCTCATCATGACAAACCATAACTAAGATTTCCAAACTTCTTTAAAATGGACAACATCTACAAAGGAGATCATGAGCATCCAGAGGGGGAACAGGAGATTTGCTAGAAATTGTATCAGGTGTGGATGGAGAAACTAGGATTTCCCTTCCTGCTGCAGAGAAGGTGAAGGGGAGATTTGGTCAAGACTAAAAATAACAAAGGGTTTTAAGGGAGTAAGTAGGAGAAACCACTTCCAGTGTCAGAAGAATCAGTCACTGAAAGAAATAGGTTTAAGCAATTTGGCACAAGGATCAGAAGTGACCAGGAAAAACACCCACACAGTTATGTTGCAAGACTTCAAAAAGAAAAGAAACCAGATGGACTTCCTGGCACTAATCTAAGCAGCATTAACGACAATGGCAAATCCAACACCGCCAATCCGACAAAGTCTTCTTTAATAAGACCCTGGGCCTTGTACCAAAACTGGGAGAGCCGTGTCACAAACTAATCAAACATGATCCAGACATTGTCATACAATGCATTCCTATCTTACAGGAAATGCCCAGGCGCCATCAGCACTGGCACTGTATGTCCTGTCCCATGAACAGGGCAGGCCCAGTAGAGTTGAAGGCATACAGTTCAGAAGCAGTTTCTTTAGGATTCCTCAATATTGACTACTGACGCCATCAGGCAAAACACGGCAAGGAAACATCCTGCTGATCGTCACATACTAACACCCTCCTCTCAGCAGATGAGTCAGTACTTTTCCAAGTTGAGCTAGACTTGAAACAGACACCATGAGTGGCAAGTGCACAGAATGAGATCTGGGTGGGGAGCTTCAATGCTGAAAAACTACTACTGACTTGACCTGGTTGAGCCCTAAAGGATATTGCTGCTAGACAGGACGTATGGCAGGTAGCGAGGGAACCAGGAGGGAAAAACATACTGAAAGCATTCTCACAAATCTCTCTGTCACAGATATATCTGCTCAAGAGAGACCACTGCACACTCCCTGTGGAGATGAAGTGCCATCTTCACACTGGGAATACTCTTCATTTCATTGTGTGGTCCTACAAGCAAGCTAAATAGGATCAAATTAGAAAAGGCCTAGTAATTCAAGACTGGACACGTGTGAAAGTGTATAAGCAGCAGCAACACACTCAAAAACAATCTGCAACCTCACTGCCCAGCATATCCACTTCCACCACCACCATCAAACCAGGGAGAAACCCTGGTTCAAAGAAAAGTGAGGGCGGGCACACAAGAAAAGCACTGAGCATAACTAACAATAATGGTGTCAAGCTGGGAGAAGCTAAAGCACAGGACAGGACTACTGTGTATCAAGAAATATAAGCCGTTACTTAACTAGAGCTAAGCAATTCCACAAATGAATAGATCAGATCTGAGCTTTGCAGCCCTGCCACATCCAATCGTGAATGGTGTTGCACAATGAAACAACTTGATACAGAATGGAGCTCCACAAAGCTCTAAATGATGGAAGAACCCAGCACATCAATGCAAAACAGAAGGTTGGAGTATTTGCGGAAAGTTGCCACCCAGGTTGACAGGGCTGTTAAGAAGGCATACAGTGTTTTAGCTTTTATTAATAGAGAGATCAAGTTCCGGAACCAAGAGGTTAAGCTACAGCTGTACAAAACTCTTCGTGCGGCCGCACTTGGAGTATTGCATACAGTTCTGGTCACCACATTATAAGAAGGATGTGGAAGCTTTGGAAAGGGTGCAAAGGAGATTTACTAGGATGTTGCCTGGTACGGAGGGAAGGTCTTACGAGGAAAGGTTGAGGGACTTGAGGCTGTTTTCATTAGAGAGAAGAAGGTTGAGAGGTGACTTAATTGAAACATTTAAAATAATCAGAGGGTTAGATAGGGTGGATAGGGAGAGCCTTTTTCCTAGGATGGTGATGGCGAGCACGAGGGGGCATAGCTTTAAATTGAGGGGTGAAAGATATAGGACAGATGTCAGAGGTAGTTTCTTTACTCAGAGAGTAGTAAGGGAATGGAACGCTTTGCCTGCAACGGTGGTAGATTCGCCAACTTTAGGTACATTTAAGTCGTCATTGGGTAAGCATATGGACGTAGATGGAATAGTGTAGGTTAGATGGGCTTGAGATCGGTATGACAGGTCAGCACAACATCGAGGGCCTCAGGGCCTGTACTGCACTGTAATGTTCTATGCTCTATGTTCTATGTTCAAAAGGTTGGGGCGGCATGGTGAGTCAGTGGTTAGCACTGCAGCCTCACAGCACCAGGGACTTGGATTCGATTCCAACCTCGTGTGACTGTGCAGAGTTTGCACATTCTCCCTGTGTCTGCGTGGGTTTCCTCCGGGTGCTCCAGTTTCCTCCAAATAGTACAAAGATGTGGAAGTTAGATGGAGTGGCCATGCTAAATTGTCCACTATGTTCAGGGACCTGTAGGTTAGGTGGGTTATAGGGGTGAGGGTCTGGGTGGGATGCTCCAAGGGTCAGTGTGGACTTGTTGGGCCAAAGGGCCTGTTTCCACATTGTGGGGATTCTAAAAGTGCTAGTGAATGATCTCTCTGCCTCATTCTGCCTTCAAATCAAGGATGCCAGTTCTTAGCCAATTCAATGCACTCTAAGTGTTATCAAAAATTAGTTAATGACACTGGATACAGCAAAGGCCATGGACCCTAGCAATATTCCAGCAATAGTATTAAAAACATATTGCAGAATTTGCCACATACTTAGCCAAGCTGTTCCATTACAGCTATAAGTCTGGAATCTACCCTGTTGCGCTGCTGGTTTGCTTAATGTTTGACAATTCATGATTCCTCAGATAACAGTCCACGTTCAAATGCAGCAAGGACAAGGCAATATCCACAGATAGTAAGAACTGCTGATGCTGGAGTCTGAGATAACACAGTGTGAAGCTGGAGGAACACAGCAGTCCAGGCAGCATCAGAGGAGCAGGAAAGCTGATGTTTTGGGTGAGGACCCTTCTTCAGAAAAATGACAATATCCAGGTTTTGGCTGACAAGTGACAAGTAACATTCACGCAAGTGCCAGGTAATAACCAGCTCAAACAGAGAATCTAACCACTGTCCTTGACGTTCAATGGCATGACCCATTACCAAAACCTCCACTACCCTGTGATGTTACCAATGACCAGAAACTGGACCTGTCATATAAATACCATGTCTGTAAGAGCAGATGTAAGTCAAGGAATCTGCTGTAAAATTGTATGAATCTACAAATCTTGCAGTAACTCATCACCCGATTTCCCAAAGCCTGTCCATCATCAACAAGATGTAAGTAAGGAGTAGCACTGTAGTACATCCCATTTGCCTGGACGAGTGCAGCTCCGACACCATTTAGGCTTGATAGCCCACTTGTCAGTACCAATCCACAAACATCCAGTCCCTCAACCCAGTGACATTCAGCAGCAGCAGTGTGTACCATCTACAAGATGCACTGCAGAAATTTACCAAAGCTCCTTAGACAGCACCTGCCAAACCCACAACTTCTATCATATTGAAGGACAACGGTAGCAAATACGAGAATACCATCACCTGCAAGTTCCTCTCCAAGGCACTCAACATTCTGACTTGTAAAAATATCGCCATTTCTTTGCCGTTGCTGGATCAAAATCCTGGAATTTCCTCAACATCATTACGGAAGAACCCGTACCAAATCAAACTAAGTGAGAGGGCAAAGAACTGACAAACAAAGTATAGTGTGGGAAGACATGAAACTGTCACTTTTGGCAGACAGGATACAAAAGCAAAATATCTAAACAACGGGAGGTTATACAGCTCCACAATGCAGAAAGATCCGGGCATCCTAGGCCATGAATCACAGAAGATTAGGATGCAGGTGCAGCAAGTAATCAGGAAAGCTAAAAGAACATGGGGTTTTCTTGAAAGAGGAAATTGAATACAAAGATAGGGAGGTTATGCTTCAGGTGTACATGGTACTGGTGAAACTACATCTGGAGCACTCTGTACAATAGTGGTCAACACACTTATGGAAGGATGTCAATACATTGATAGCAGTTTAGAGAAGGTTTATCAGGTTAATACCTGAAATGTATAGGCTACTGTGTAAAGAAAGGCTACACAGGCTAGGTCTGTATCCTCTGAAGTTTAGAAATGTCGGAGATGACTTAATTGAGACAAGTGATCCCAAGGGATCTTGATTGGGTGGATGTGGAAAGAATATTTTCTCTTGGGGAAGGATCTAAAACAAGGGGTCAAATTTTAAAAATAAGTGGTCGACAATTTAAAACAGATGAAGAAAAAACATTTCTCTCACAATGTCAAGTGTCATAGGAATCCCTTTCATCAAAAAGCAGTGGATATAGAATCTTTAAATATTTTTACAGCAGGAATAGATAGATTCTTGATTAGCATGGGGTTGAAAGATCACTGTGGGTATGCAGGTATGTAGCATCAAGGTTAAAATTAAATGGCAGAGCAGGCCCAAAGGACTCAGTGGCTTAAAATTGTTTCTTGTTCATGTGTTCAGTTAATGGAGTGCTGCACTTCAACATGATAGCTTATCACCTCTTTCTCAAGGGCAATTATGGATAAGCAATAAATGCTGTCGGTACCCAAATCCCATGAACAAATTCAGTTAGCATATAATTTACTCAGCTTCAGGCTAGTTAGATTGCACATAACAGAGCAGAAGAATACTGGAGAATTTCAATGCATTTAAAAAAACAAAACGTTAGTACACCAGTTATCGGATTCTGAAAGTTACCTAAACAAATGTTTTTTTTCTGAAATTTATGAATATTATAGTTATTACCACTAAGCAGGCTTCTAAAATCATCAACATTTATAAAGATTTTCATAAAACACAAATGTATTGCAATGCATAATGGATTTGAAGATCAGATACAATTAAATTGAAAGCATTTTACCTTCGTACAGTCTGCTCTTATAAATTCTGCAGCAAAAAGATGTTCGTTTGAATAACATCTGTTTTTCATGTCAGTGTACCGGTGAATGCACTGTTCGACAGAAACATCAGCAATATCTGTTAGAGGAGAAGGGTGAAAAGGAATTTAAGCAGCTATCAGCTTCACCAATTGAACATAAAGATACAACTTTTAAAAACATATCTTGCTCTTCATCTGACACCGGTCTCAATTTCTAGCTAAATTTGGTGCTACAGTAAATTAAACGCTAAAATAGGTTCCTTTGTAGTCAATAAAGGTAACAAGCCTCATTTCACATGTGGCAAATGAAGAATGAAAGAAATATATTAAGTCATCACAATTAATCTCAAATGAAGAAACTGACAGTAAAGAACCAGAAGTGAAAATAATAAAGGAAACAGTTTTACATTAGAAAATTATTCTTCAGTAATTAAATAAATTGGACTGCATGCTTATTCTCCTGGAATTAATAACTAACAAATTACTTCTGCCATTTAAAGCTCAAATGCTGATGACATTTCAACACAAATAGCAAAAATATTTCAGGTCATCCTTTCTGATAGTATTTTTTTTGGAACAGCATTAACTTAAATTTCAACGAGATTTTCATATCATACGAGTCTTAAGATTAGGTTACATTTTAAATAAACCAACTAAAATGAAAACAGTGCACAATTCAAATATTTGATACAATGCTCGATTCTGGACCAATTTCCAAAACAAAAAAAACTGTTATCTTGCTCCCCCAACAAAATTACTTACCGACACAAACTAACTTATTAATTTGTCCTTTTTTCCATTTCAGTAAATCACCACCTTTTCCACAGCCCAAGTCCAAGACAGTGATGTTGTGTCTATTTCTCAGCTTTACATTTTCAAGATACTCACCTGCAATAAAAGGCAAGAACTTATCAATTTAGTTCAAAATTCCTCAAATGGCATTGTCTGATTTATTATTAACCACATATTTATCTGGTGCAGTTCATTGTGGCAATGAAATGACAGCAAAAAATGCTAAGACACGCACGGCTAGGGGTGGAGGGTACATTTCAACTATGTGTAATGTGGTTCAGATGAGTAGTCACATCGAAATTATAAACTTTTTCTTTTCCACAAGATGATTGTCTTGCTACGGCATATTCTAGTTTCTGGTATTTCTGAAATATAAAGTAACCAGTTCAACAGCAACTTTACAAACATATACCAGTATATATAACTATCATAGATTACTACAGACAATTTAAAGTTTTAGTAATTGCCCTACAATGGTTAAGTTATTGTGACCAAACAAATCCTCCCTCAATGTTGTCACCACACCTCAAACTGAATTCTCCTTGTTGTTTCCACACAATATAAACATTTGCAGAAGGAAGTATGCAATGGACACAGAGCAATGATTTCCACACAGTTCACTCATCAGTTGATGGGATTAAATGGATTGATCTTCGTGCTCACAACTTAGGGTGTCTTCTGAACTTCACTAGATAACCACTGAGAAATGTGTGCAAAAGTAAAAAGCTTTGCCAATTCCAGCATTTTAGCTACTGACTGTTAAAATACAACACGTGACAGCTTATGATTTGATGCCTTCTGCTGAATCACAGATTTGGCAGTCTATTCCAAAATATTCAGCTTATGGGCTCGTTATTTTATCCTATAACAATTGATGTTTCAAACCTTTACAGTGTGCTAAAAAGATTCCAAGACAGAAGAAGAGTAGTTCCCTCTGAGATCTTGTTCAAAATTCATAAACTGACTCCCAGATACAATCACCTAGTTACCATTCCCGTAGCAAGTGGTGGCTTGCGACAAACAAACTGAATGTGTGTTTCTTATATTGCTATGCTACGCTGGCTATTAAATGGTTTTGGATGTCCTGGGGACGTGAATGACCTGACATAAATGCATGCCAATTGTTGTTCACCCTCAGGGATTGAAAGTATAAATCAGAGATTACATACCAATAAGGACACTCTTGATCCAGTTATTGAAGTTTCGCAAGTAAAAGATACGACTCTGATTACGTACTGCCAAGCCACATTCTTGAAGCTCATTGTAGTGTGCGGCCACTTTGCTGCAGTAACCCTCATCTATTTTCTGATTTAAAGAAAGAAAACAGTGCATTAAAAGACAATACAAATATGTTTTTGCATAATCATACATCTTAATTCAGGAGAGCATGGAAATTAAACAAAAAATGGAGAATAAGGAAAGAAAAATTCATTCACGGCAAAGATTTACAGAATGCTTTAGCAAACCCAACCGCACAGCCAATAACTGCAAGCCAATGCAAGATTGCTAACCAATGACATTTAAGTCTTGGCAAACAAGTGAACTTTTAAGTTGACTACTGCCCAACGTAAGCAGAGTTTTCATCCCTAGTGGTCTCTCAAACTCATGGCATGTGCACTATTGTTCATGGTGCCATGTTTCAAAGCTAATGCATCATTGGCAGAAACTAAAGTCCTAATCTCAAATATCATCTAGGCCACCGTCATTCAAGCACTGCTTTTCCACAGTGATATTACTGTACAGAACTCCAGTCAGCACTAATTTTAGTTAATGTGTTGAATGAAGGGCATCTGGCGCAAATTCAAGCACACCTCCTCCCTCACCCCCATCCCAGGCCCCAACATGACTTTCCACATCAAGCAGATATTCACCTGCAAATCTGCCAATGTGGTATACTGCATCCGCTGTACCAGTTGTGGCTTCCTCTACATTGGGGAAAACAAGCGGAGACTTGGGGATCACTTTGCAGAACACCTACACTTGGTTTGCAATAAACAACTGCACTTCCCAATCGCGAACTATTTCAACTCCACCTCGCATTCCTTAGATGACATGTCCGTCCTGGGCCTCCTGCAGTGCCACAACGATGCCACCCAAAGCTTGCAGGAACAGCAACTCATATTCCGCTTGGGAACCCGCCAGCCCAATGGTATCAATGTGGACTTCACAAGCTTCAAAATCTTCCCTCCCCCTACTGCGTCCCAAAACCAGCCCAGCGTGTCCCCGCCTCCCTAACCTGTTCTTCCTCTTACCAATCTCCTCCTCCCACCTCAAGCCACACCTCCATTTCCTACCTACTAACCTCATCCCGCTCTCTTGACCTGTCCATCCACCCCGGACTGACCTATCCCCTCCCTACCTATACTCTCTTCTCCACCTTCGATCCATCTCCCCCTCTCTCCCTATTTATTTCAGAATCCTCTACCCATCCTCCTTTTCTGATGAAGGGTCTAGGCCCGAAACGTCAGCTTTTGCGCTCCTAACATGTTGCTTGGCCTGCTGTGTTCATCCAGCTTCACACTTTGTTATCTTAATTCTGGATTTTGTTTGTTTTTGTATTTTTAACACAAGAGTCTGCTATCATTAATGTCATTAAAATTTTTAAAAATGAAATCAAAAGTGTTCTGTAAGATGTCTATCTTGACTGAAATCTTTCCACTCAGTCAGACAGCACAGAAGAGACCTTCGAGCCATATGCCTTCTAAACTACCCTAATGAACACCTGTCCTGCTGCTTTCAGGGATCTGTTTGCAAGCACCCCAAGATCTTTCCTTTTCTCTGAGCTTCATTGTGCTGTGCCATTCGAGTACTCCTTTGTCATGTTACTTCTTCCAAAATGCCAAAGCAGACCATTCAATCCATTCAAGCTTTCACTCATTTTAATATAATCATGACAGAACTTCTACTTTGATTCCATTTCCCTGCACTATTACAGATCTCATTTCCATTTTGCAAAAGCTGTATCCACTTCCATCTTGGATATACTCAATGATTGTGCATTCACAGCTCTCTAGAATAGAAATCCAAAGATCTAAAGGACTTCCTCCTGATCTCAGGCCTAAACAGCTAGCCATTTAACCTGAGGCTGTGCCCCCTTCAACCTCAACTCCCCAAGAGAAAAATCATCCCAAGAACTATTCTATCAAGCCCATTTGTTTTGTTTGTCAAGAGATGCAGCTAAGTAGCAAAGGAGGGATTGAGAATTAGTAAAGAAAGAAATTTCAATCCCATCACCTTACTTCAATACAAGTTGGGTCTCCAGTCGTAGCTATATGTCTCTTAACTTGTAGGAACTTATTGGATTTTTGGGTCACTGTCCAACACATCTGCAAACTGAGTGGATTTTTCAATAACTTTCAGCATCTCTCTGACCTTGAACTCACAACATTTATTAGACCATTTATCAGTGACAGTGTTTCCCTTCTCACCCCTAATTCTCTTAACAGTTTGTACTACATCAGTGCAATAAAAAGAAACACGAACTTACAGAATGACTAAAATTACCAGAGCCTACCAGGTATCGTAAAATCATAGAACTCTTATAGTGTGGAAGCAGACCATTCAACCCATTGGCTCATTGAATCCACACTTCCAAAGAACATCCCACCTAGACTCGATTCCCTCCCTCCCTCCCTCCCTCACCCCCCCCCCTCACCACCACCACCCCCCCCCCCCCCCCCCCCCAATCCTTGTAACCCTGCATTTCCCACCGAGCCTCATTGTTTGCCTCAGGTAATCAGCAACATCAGTCAACAGGGAAGGAAACATATACCGGAGGACTTTTTCTTTGTCAATGTTATTAGAGTTTTTACTGAGGTCTTGCAGTAGTGGTAGTGTCCCCATCTCTATACCAGGATCAAGTCCCACTGGCTGCATAGGTTGATTTTAAAATATATGTATATTTTAGAAGTTTTACCAAGGGCTCCTGCTGCCTCTGAACCAGGTTCCAGGTTTAAATCAGCATTGACTAGAAAATATATTACAGCTCTTACCAGAATTCCTTCTTAAACGAAAATCTTTAGAAACCAAAATCATGTCTCCCCACCACTGCACATTCCAGCCAGTCAGAGCATGCCCTTCAGCCCCTCCTGCACCTTAATGAAAACACAGCCACTCTGCCATTCAGCGGGTACAGCCATAGGTATGTACCACACAGCACAGACCAACCAGTGTAAACATCCCTGATAACAAAGTGTGAAGCTGGATGAACACAGCAGGCCAAGCAGCATCTCAGGAGCACAAAAGCTGACGTTTCGGGCCTAGACCTTCCCTACACACTTCCCACCACCCCCTCCCCATGCATACACGGGGGGGGGGGGGGTGTAGAACCAGCTCTCAACACAAAGTTGCCAACTTCCAGTCCCCATCCCTTCCCTTCTTCACCCCACACCGAGGGTGCCCTACTCCCTCACAGTGCAATCGATGTTGATTACAGCCACGGGACAGGATGAGTTAGGGGTTAGGGGATACGGGATAAAGGAGACGGGATTCTGTACATGGAGTATCATTGCCAACCCTTCCACCCCAAGCCCCAGACCCAGACCCAGACCCCCAACTTCTCTCTCGTCCCCACGATCCATACCCGGACTTTCGGCCCGTTCACCCGATCCTCCTCATCCTCGTCGTCCTCCCGCTGCAGTCTCCGTTTCTCGGGATTCCGGACTCCTCCTCCGCCGCCGCTGCTGCTGCTGCTGCCGGGATCGCTCCCCGACGACGGACGGCGATCCTCCTCGGCCGAGTGACTCATCTTTCCTCGAGAGAGCAAGACAAATCAATCGCTCGCTGGCTCCCGGCGAGGCCTCCTCTTCCTGCTGATGCTTCCAACGGCAACTTCACTGCGACCCCACCACTTCCGGTTGGCAGGCGACCTCTGACAACCCCGAGCACTCTTTCCGGTTCATGCCCATGGCTACGGTTGCCATTGAAACCGCCTCCTGAATCCATCGCAAGAGCATCTCCGTGAGGAGGGACCCTTATCTGTACATTGACATAGCACCTTCCAGCCCCGCAGGTCGACCCAAATCACTCAAGAGGTAATGAGGTACATATATTTTTTTTTAAATGAGGTGGAGCCCAATGTGTCAGAGATAGTAGGAACTGCAGATGCTGGAGAATCTGAGATAACAACATGTAGAGCTGGATGAACACAGCAGGACAAGCAGCATCAGAGGAGCAGGAAAGCTGACGTTTCAAGCCTAGGCCCTTCTTTAGAAATGGGGGAGGGGAAGGGGATTCTGAAATAAATAGGGAGAGGGGGGAGGCAGATCGAAGATGAATAGAGGAGAAGATAGGCCTCCACAATTTAGAGGTCAGTACACCATACCACCACTGCACCCCTCCACAACTACGGTCCATCCCATGTCCAACTCTTCCTCTTCTCCCCACTTCCTTGACCTGACACAACCTATCTTCTCTCCCACCTATCTGCCCCACCTTGCCAACTGACCAATCTCCACTACCCCCTACCTACATCCAACTGTCACCATCCATCTGTTTATTCCCAGCTCCCTTCCCCCTCCCCAGTCCTGATGAATGGTTCTGAGCTGAAATGTCGACTCTGAGGTTGCGTGACGTGCTGTGTTCCTGCAGCTCCATGCTGTATTGATCTGACTCCCGTTCTTGCTATCTCCGAAATATAAACCGGGTCTGCTGGAGACAATACCTCTGTGAAATGGTGTTTCAGTTTCACTGATAGCATCATGTTGCATTGGATACAGCCGCCACAAAGACAAAACAAAAACAGTTAAACTTGGGAATGGCGAGTGATGGTCTGAAATGGTCCAGCTTGGACCAGTATATTTTCAAAGTGCTTCTGTTTTCTCTCCCTTCTCCCCGCCATATCTTCAAAGGAGTTGTCACTACCTTTTTGGCACCAACACCTTTTAAACAACAATATGTAGAAGTGTTGCCAACTCTGGCTGGGCATATGCCAGGAGATGACATCTCATGATCTGCCAACTTCAACTCCACCTCCCCCAAGCTCCTGTTGTTGTTCACCCAATGTGTCAATCTCTAAACAACCCCACCATCTCACGGCTTTTCAACATGTACGGGGTTTTCATTTTGAAAATCTGTCACTCGATCAATAGTGGAAGATTCATTTAAAGTGCTCACACTCTCAAAGATGACATTCTCAAGTACGTCCAGCACAAAGTAGCCTGCTTGATTGGCTCAACAGATATACATTCCATCAATCACCAACGAAGCTCCTTAGACAACACCTTCTAAATTTGTGACCACTTCTATCTCAAAGAACCAGGACACCAGTTACGTGGAAACACCACCATCTGTGAGTTCCCCTCCAATCCACTGTTCCCTCAGTACTGCTGGGTCAAAATCTTGGAGTTCCCTCCCTAACAACATTGTGGGTCTACCTGCAACACAAGGATTGCTGTGGTTGAAGAAGACAGCTCACCACCACCCTGTCAAGGGCAACTAGAGATGGGCAATTAATGATGGCCTCGCCAGCGATGCCTACAAGTCCTGCCACCATGTGCCAGGTTCAGGATAACATGAGCACACATGAACCTGTGTGAGAACTGAACTGCAAACCTTTGGAATCAAAGCCCATAGCTTAGCTTCTCAAAACCAAGAGTGAAAATCTTTCAGTTCGACCTCAAGGTCGAATTTTCCTTACCCAGAAGAGGCTATTAGAAGGTTGGGTGGGGAACTTTAATTGGGCATGAAGCAAAAATACAATTTTCCCCAATGGCATGCTGAACCTTTTCAATTGACTTCTCAGAACCTTTTAGGGTTTGTGGCCAGGAATCTGTTTTGCATTCATGAGCATGTCATTAATTCTCAATAACATTCCAGTCTGCTGGAATTATATTTACAGGTTTAATCTTGTTAGCCAAAAACAGGAAACACAAGTGTCATGAGATAACAAGGTGTAGAGCTGGATGAACACAGCAGGCCAAGCAGCATCAGAGGAGCAGGAAAGCTGATGTTTCGGGTCGAGACCCTTCTTCAGAAAGTGTCATGAGGTGTCTACCTTGTGAAGCAGACTTTTTTCTCTCAGCTCTGGAGGGTACAAACCTTTTCAATTGTTTGGTTCCTTCATTATCAAGCCATTTCTTTGTGCAAATGCTTACATAGTTAGAGGTGAAGCTAATCCACCTTGATCAGCTCATAAGTCTCAGTAATATGCAGTTGTTAAATGGTGAGCTACAGCCTGACTGGGCCAGCACACCTGCTGAAGAGAGATAGCCACACTGGCTAATGCCATCAACACTGACAGAGGAGGCTCACCTCAAAAGGAACTCAAACCAAAAGGCTATCTTTTATTTTTGTGTCCACTGTAGTACCAGTATTAATACATATGAGTAAAACACATTGATTGAACATTGGGCATCTGATGGAGATATCTGGCACCCAACCTCTCATGTGATAACCCTCTGCAGTGGCAACCTTACAATGCTAACTCACATGCATAGGAGAATAAAGCACTGAGTAGTCAGTGGTACAAAGCATAGCAGAGCACAGCTGATCATTTATCCTCATGACACCGGAGTCAGCTTCTTTTGAGTTTTCCACAGATGCTGACCTCTGCAGCTAACACCGTGCAGGCTGCTGTCATTGGTCAGAAAGGACTTCTGTTGCTATTCGTTGGGAACAGAACTTTCCTTCTCTCCTGGACAGGTTTCAGAAGATCAAGGGAGGGATTGGCACATTTTGCTTCCGCCTGCTGTCTCACATCATCAGGGGTGGGAGAGTGATGAGCAGAGATTGAATGATGCTCCCCGGTTGAAGAGAGAGGTTCTGCCCAGGTGCCTTTTAAATATGGCACCTGGACATTGAAGGACAGAAGTCACCGCAGGTTTCAGAACTTGCTGCCCATAAAATCCATTGTCATACCCCACCTGCACATTTAATGAGCTGACAAGAAGATAATTGACACGCCCGATCAGATGTTCCTCCAATTTATATGTCCACCTCCACACTTTGGCTAGCCAATGTCTTGATGACTAGTCATGAGGAAACATACTTGCATTTGAGTTCAATGTCTTACCTGCAGAGATCCACGGAGATGCTGCAAGTTAGACTGCAGATTTTAAAACCGTCTGATGTCCACAGATACACCAGAGCTACACCTCTACAATGTTTCCAGCATAGCATGTGAACAGCTTAGAAGTTTCTCAAAAGCATTCTTCCTTAATGAAATGTTATTTGTGTATGCAAATGCATAAAGTACAAATCTGTAAGAAAGAAATGGTTTGCTCTGTGCTTGTCAATTTACTGCTCTGCTATCACTTCTGAGTCCTCATGAGTTGTCAGTTTTTCATCAGCTACTCTCTCAGACTCTCTGAACCCCCAAAAGTGAAAGTTTCCTTGCTGGCAGTTGGAGAGTCTTTGATGGGCCTTTATGATCAATTAGCTTTATTTTCATGCCTGTTCAATATATCATTGAGGCTACAACGCTAAAAGACCAATTTACCTTTGTGTAATTCATCGCGCAGTGATTCAGAGCTCACAGAGCTGCATGAGGGCTAGTCCAAACCCACTGAGCAAATTCAGTATAAGGTGAGAATTTAATGTTTGGTATGTTAGTGGACCAGGAACCAATGTTGATCATTGCGCACAGGGATGCATGGTTGGTGTTAAGCTGGGAATGGTTAGAAATTAGGCAATTGAGTTTTAGAGGAGTTCAGGTGAGTGGAAAGTAAAAGATGGTCAGATGACTAAGACAGCATTAGAATAGTTGAGATAGAAGTAACAACAGATAAGAACTTAGCAGTGGATGGGATGAGGCAGAGGCACTAAACAACAATTTATGTTTTTCTGATGGATGTCAGAAGGACAGCTCAGGGCCACATAGGTTGCAAACAGTCTGGGTCATCATGGGATAGTAGCCAAAAACAGAAATTGAATTGCCAGTGAGAGGAATTGGGGTTGAGAAAACACGAGTCTGTGGCAGAAGCTGAAACCAATGGCTTTTGTCTTCCTTGGATGATTTCAATGACTGAGGACAGAAACAGAAACCATTGCAGTAGATTCTCTGACCTAATTGGATAGCTAAGAGGGTATTATTTTAGGTCTTAATTATGATTTTTAAAATTCTAATAGAACCACCAAATAGGTGAACAGATTAGCGCAAAACTTTAAACAAATGATGATTGTATTTATATTAGACTAAGGAGGGAGATGTCTCAGTAGAGAAACCATTAATAAGTTCAAACAGACTTCTGCTTTCTAACTGTAGCAAAATCATAAACATATTTCTTGGGAAACAAGCATATTTATTTGAATATAAACAGGAACAATCAAAATCTTCCACATAATATTTCTCACATTAGCAAAGAGAACATTTTCCTTCAGGAGTTAATGGTGTGAAATAATTTTTGTTAAAAACAGCCCAAAATGTAAAGATTTTATTTGTAAGATTGTTCATTCAGTAGAATAAATAAATGAAAATGTACATCTCAATATTGGCTGTAGTAACAGGTATGATCACACATATATTTACAGCTTGCATCAGCAAAGTACAACAGTTAATTGCTCACTGTGTTACGGTAAGAGTTCAGAAACCACTATGCGTAATGCAATCAAAAATAGGGAAAATGAACACTAGGAATAGAAATATTTTTCCCAGTAAACCGGAACCTGATAGCATTCATTGCAGAACAATGATAAATCATGCATATGTTTCATTATCACGTCCATGTAAATATTATTACCCAAAGCTACTTTTAAGATGTCATTTTACTAATTCTTAAATAGACTTGAACGTTTTCTCATATTGTGCTCAGATCAATGGTGATATGTTTGTATATTTGTGTATTTCCTTTGAAACTTGAGCTGAACATGAACTCACGATTGTCTGTCACCACAAATGTAAATGATCGCGGAGCCTGGATGTTTAGTTCTTGGAATTTTACAAATTTCTCTTTATTGTTTTCCCAGCGGTAGATCTGGGTGAATGAGTAGTCACTCCCAAGGATAGCATACTGCCAGTTGTTTATTCTGAGAGGTTGAAAAACCATGGCACCGCGGGAGGGAAAGGACTGTTTCACCACAAACCTGGAATTCTCCCATTTCATCATTTTGGAGTCGCCTATGAATCTGTTCAGGCAAATGTAGAGATCATCATTAACAACAAAATGTTTCACTGCGTACACATCTTCCATGTCTGGGATATCCGTGCGCCACACAAACTCCTTCTGGCTTTTATTCCACTGGAAGATGACAGGACGTTGGGAACTACTTGACAAGATTAAATGTGGCTTGTTAGCTATTTCAAGATATTCCACATCTGTGTCTCTGAACCAAGAATGGAGACTCTGATGGGAGTAAAATCCATTTCCATTCCACTTGTACACAGTAGTTGAACCAGCCTTTGAAGTGTCTGCAATCACAAAGTACCTCTCTGTTTCTATTTCAAATGTTTCAATATCATTGGGTTTTCTGATTTTGAAGTTGTCCACGTCTTGCATCTTGATGAACTTGTTGGAAAAACTATCCCTTTTGTAGATATGGGAGCCGCCAAACAGCTGGGCCACAATAACAAACAGCTGAGCATCAATGATCAGTGGTTTGCAAAACACAGTGGAGCTGCCTACGCCAGGAGAAGGAAAGTTAATTATTCATATGCACAGATGAAAGGATCTAACACTGTTATCATTGTTAGTGCTGTCGCTTTTGGTTGTCATAGTTGGAACAGAAACAGTGGAATAGGGCCCCAGAATGGGGAGAACATCTTAATAATTAACAGTTTGCATATAAAATGTCTTCAAAGCAGTAAAGCTACCCAAGGGTGTTAAAAAACAAGTTTCAGACCAAACCAGATTTAAAGGTAGGAGCAAATTACTGCTGGAATCTGTACTGAAAACAACCAATGCTGAAGATCATAGTGGGTCAGACAGCACCCATGGAGAGAGAGCAAGCAAAGGTTTCAAGTCTAGATGACTCTTCATCAGGGTCATCTCGACTCGAAACATTAGCTTGTTCTCTCTGCATGGATGCAGCCTAACCCGCTGTGGTCTCCAGATTTAAAGGTATTAGGCGACCAAAAGCTTGGTCACATACATATTTTAAGAGCATCTTTGAGGAGGAAAATGAAATAGAGATGCAGAGAGGTTTAGGGAGAGAGTTTTAAAATTTAGGACATGGCCACTAAAAGTGATGAATTGAAAATTGGAAACAGGGAGGAGGCCATAATTAGTGGAGCAGAGGGATCTCAAATTGTCAGGCCGAAAACTGGACAGGTTACTCTTGCATTTATATACACAACCTTTAACAAAATAATATATCCCAAAATGATTCATGGGACCATTTTTATATGATATTCAAACCCAAAAAGCAAATTTTAGAACATATGACCAAAGGTTTTGTCAATGGAGGTAGGCTTTGCAGAGTTTTTTAAATGATGAAAGGAAAATTGTCAAGTTTAGGAAGGAAATTTCAAAACTGAGACAGAGGCAGCTGAAGCTACAGTCACCTTTAATTGGGGATATTCATGAGTCTGGAATTAGAGGGATGCTGTAGAGGGATGCTTTTTGGAGGGCAAGTATGGCGAGAGGAGATTACAGAGGTAGGGAAGGATGAAGTCATGGAAAGATTTGCAAAGCAGAACAAGAATTTTAAAATAAAGGCATTACTTAACCGAGAGCCAACGTACTTCATAAAGCATGAGGTAATGGGTAAACGGATTTAACATGAGAAAGTAGTTTCCTCGTACATGAAACAACGACAGTTAAGATGCAAGTAAAGCAAGCAATTAAGAATACAAATGGTCTGATAAAAATGTAGGAATAGGACCAAAACATTCACCCTTTCAAGCCCCATATTCAAGATAGTCATGGCTGATTGAGCACTTCAATGCCTTTTACCCACACCAACCCATAACCCTGTACACCAACTGATTATCAGAAATCTCTCAGCTTCCAGTTTAAATAGACTCAAAGATTGAGCTTTCACAGCCTTCTGGGGAGAGAAGTCCAAAGATTTGCTACCCTTTGAGTTAAAAAATTCTCATCTCAATTCCTACAGAATCCCTCTGATTTTTAAGTTATGCACCCTGGTTTGAAACATCTCAGCTAGGGAGACATCATGTCTGCATCTACCCTGTCTATCCCTTTGAGTCTTTTGTAGGTTTCAACAAATCACTTCTCATTCTTTGCAACTCTAGAAAATACAGGCCCAGTTTTCCCATTTTCATTTCATCAAGCAGTTCCACCATCTCAGGAACAAGTCTGGTGAATTGACAGCTTTTGTTCCAAAGGAACTGGAGTGTAAGAACAAATAAATTTTATTGCAGTTGTAAAGAGTGTTGGAGAAGTCACACCCTGACTACTAAGTGCAGTTTGGTCACTGTACCGAAAGAAGTATATACCTGCCCAAGAGGAAGTGCAATGAAGGTTCACTAGTCTTGTCCTTGAGAGAAGTGGATTGCCTTGTAAGGGGAGATTGATAGATGCCCTATATTCCCCAGCGTCCAGAATGAGAGGCAATCTCATTGCAGCACCTAAAATCTTAAGTCACTTGAAAAACAGGTGCTGAGAACATATTTCTATTGGCAGGGGAATCCAGACATGGAATCAGAGTTCCAGAATAAGGGGTTGGCCGATTATGACTGAATTAAGGAGAAATTTCTTTATGCAAAGAGTTGTGAATCTTTGGAATTTTCCACCCTAGACAAATGTGGAAAGTCAGCTACTGAGTATATTCAAGACAAACTTCAAGTTTTGATGCCTAAGGGAATTGAGGGATATGGCATAGCACAGAGAGGTAGACTGAGGTAAAAGACCAGACACGATCTTATTGCATGGCACAGCTGTTACAAAGGGAAAAATGGCCCACTCCAGCTCCTATTTTATGTTTTGGGTACCAAGGCTAGAATGTGGGAGTCCACCTAGGAATGTATCAAAATAAAAACAACGTACTGTAGATCTGAAATCAGATAAGAGCTGGAAAAAGTCAGCAGGTCTCTTCACCATCACCAGCACTCCTTTTGCCTTTTGCTAGACAATCTCTTCCACTTGCTCCTTTACCCATCTTTTCTACACCATCACTTTTCCAGCAACCCTTCAGTTCTGAAAAAGTTATACCGGAGTCAAAATGTTAAGTCCTTTTCTTTCTCTACAGTTGCACCTAAGCCTGTACAGCACTTTCTGTTTTCATTAAAGGAGTGTATTAGAATAGACAAATCTAGTAGTATTAAAGCTTTGGAAAAGGATTTCAGCAGCAGATCAGCTAGCAGGAATGGAATTTGGACGATGATACAAAAAGGTGATCTTTGTGATGGCATAAATATACAGTCATAAACTTATCTTGGTATCCAAAATGACACCAAGGAGAGATGGATAGTGTCTGTGTTAGGGAATGGATTTCGGAGCAGCAATCAAAGGCAATAGTTTCAGTCTTCACAATATTCAGTTGGAGGAAATTTCTTGTTTGTCCAGCACCGGATATCAGATAAGCAGTCTGATAATTTTGCAACAGTGGACAATGAAGAAAGTGGGTGATGAAGAACAGGTTGATGTCAATGTACATGTGAAAACTAAAGCTGCATTTTCAGGTTATTTCAGAAGGAGCAACATGTAAGAAATAGGACCTTCAGAGTAGAACCTTCAGAGACATCAGAGGTAACAGTGCAGGAGAAACCACGGCAAGTGATGCTCTAGCTAGGGTTGGATAGATAAATAACTGTATAGGGCCATGTTTATACCAAACAGCAGGAATAGCAAGGGACAGTGTTAAGTGATTCCATGACCATTAGATCATATTTAAGCCCTGTAGACCTGACACATCCAGTTGTGCATGGTGGAGGCTTACAACTCACTGGAGGAGGAGGTTCCACAAGAATATCAATCTTCAATGATGGACAAGTCCAGTACATCAGTGCAAAAAAAATTGACTGTGAAATCTAACATTTGCAGAAAATTACCGAGCTCAGTCCTGCAGAGAGCGAGAGAGAGCAGGACAAATTCAACCCTGCCATTACTGCCCCACCAGTCTACTCTTGATCATCAGTAGAGTGATGGAAAACATAGAACATAGAACAGTACAGCACAGAACAGGCCCTTCAGCCCACAATGTTGTGCCGACCATTGATCCTCATGTATGCACCCTCAAATTTCTGTGACCATATGCATGTCCAGCAGTCTCTTAAATGACCCCAATGACCTTGCTTCCACAACTGCTGCTGGCAACGCATTCCATGCTCTCACAACTCTCTGTGTAAAGAACCCGCCTCTGACATCCCCTCTATACTTTCCACCAACCAGCTTAAAACTATGACCCCTCGTGCTAGCCATTTCTGCCCTGGGAAATAGTCTCTGGCTATCAACTCTATCTATGCCTCTCATTATCTTGTATACCTCAATTAGGTCCCCTCTCCTCCTCCTTTTCTCCAATGAAAAGAGACCGAGCTCAGTCAACCTCTCTTCATAAGATAAGCCCTCCAGTCCAGGCAGCATCCTGGTAAACCTCCTCTGAACCCTCTCCAAAGCATCCACATCTTTCCTATAATACGGTGACCAGAACTGGACGCAGTATTCCAAGTGCGGTCTAACCAAAGTTTTATAGAGCTGCAACAAGATCTCACAACTCTTAAACTCAATCCCCCTGTTAATGAAAGCCAAAACACCATATGCTTTCTTAACAACCCTGTCCACTTGGGTGGCCATTTTAAGGGATCTATGTATCTGCACACCAAGATCCCTCTGTTCCTCGACACTGCCAAGAATCCTATCCTTGATCCTGTACTCCGCTTTCAAATTCGACCTTCCAAAATGCATCACCTCGCATTTATCCAGGTTGAACTCCATCTGCCAGCTCTCAGCCCATCACCAAATGCACAAGCAGCACTTGCTTAGCAATAACCCACCCAGTGCCGCTCAGTTTGGTCCTCTCAGGTCCTGACCTCATTATAGCCTTGGTTTAAACATGGACAAAAGGGCTGAATTTCAGAGGTGAGGTTAGAGTGACTGCCCTGGACATCAAAGCTAAATTTGACCAAGAGTGATATCAGGGAGCTCCAGCAAAACTGAAGTCAATGGGAATCATAGAGAAATTTCTTGCTGATTTGAGTTATACCTGGCACACCGGAAGAAGCTTGTGGTTTTTGGAAGTCAGGCAAAGCAGCTCCAGGACATCTCTGCAAGAGTTCCTCAAGGAGGCCCATCCCATTTTCATCTGCTTCATCAATGATCTTCCCTCCATCATAAAGTCAGAAGTGGGGATGTTTGTTGAAGATTGCTAATGTTCAGTACTGTTTGTGACTCCTCGGATACTAAAACAATCCAGTTTCAAATGGAGCAAGAATGGACAATATCCAGGTTTAATTAACAAGTGGCAAGAAACATTCACGTCACACAAATGCTAGGCAATGACCATCTCCAACAAGAGAGAATTTAATTGTCACCCCTTGACACTAAATCGCGTCACCATTACTGAATCCCCATTATCAACATCCTGGGGGTTACTATCGACCAGAAACTGGACTGGACTCACCATATGGCTAGGAATCCTACAGTAACTCACATCCCAACTCCCCAAATCCCCAAAGCGTCAAGGCACAAGTCAAGAGCTTGATGGAGTAGTCCCCACTTGCCTGGATAAGCACAGCTCCAACAATACTGAAGATGTTTTATACTGTTCAGGACAAAGCGCCCACTTGAATGGCATAACATCCACCACTGATGCTCAATAACAGCAGTGCAAACATCTACAAGTGAGTGAGGACCAATGGAGCGAGTGGGTCTGAGATCAAGCTTCACAAAGATGTATTGCGAGTAAACCCCATTAAGAAGTTTCTGGTCCCATGTTTACACTGATCTGGTTTTCACATGGCTCTCTTTTGAGTTAGGCCCTGAGTTTAGGGCTGCCATCATTATAGGGGACAATGGTCAGTGAAGCATATGTTTCACTTATTCCATAGCTTGAATCTTTTCACTTCATTACAGAAATGTACTAGAGAGGGTGCAGAGGAGATCGACGACGATGTGGCCGACAGTCAAGAAATTCAATTATAAGGAAAAATTGCACAGGTTGGGGTTGTTCCCCTTGGAACAGAGAAGACTTAGAGGAGATTCAGTCAAGATATATAAAATTGTCAGGGACATAAATAAAGCGATGGAAAGGACCTTAGCAAAATGGTTATTGACTACAGAACATGCATTTAAAATGAATGATGAAAAGATTAGATGGGAGATTAGGAAATGTGGTTTCATCCGAAGGGTGGTAGGGATCTGAAACTCACTACCTGAAGGAGGAACAGAGACAGAAACCCTCAACTATTTTAAAAGATGTCTGGATCTGTACCTCAATTGTTGTAATTATCAAGACTACAATCCAAATGACGAAGCTCGGAAGACTCAACTTTCAGCAGCACAGACATGATTGGCCATTGTACGCTGCTCTACAGAAGTTCACCAAGACACCTTACACAGCACCTTCAAAATCTGTGACCAATACCATAAAAAAGGACAAAAGCAGCATATACAAGGGAACAGATCCACCTGAAAATTCCCTTCTAAACCATTCACCATCCTGAGTTGGCCACTGCCATTCCTTCAGTGTCACTGGGCTGAAATGTTAGAACTACCTCCCTACAACAAGTGGATAGGGGGATTCAAGAAGGCACTTCTCAACCATCTTCTCATGGACACTTGTTTAGGCAGTAAATGCTGGCACATCCATCAATGTCCACATCCCATCAATGAATAAAAGAAAGTCTTCAGCCAGAAGTGCAAATTGTTTGATTCTCAGCCTGCTTTGCATGCCCCCAGTATCACAGATGCCATTCTTCATCCAGTTCGAATCACTCTACTTGATATTAAGGCACTAAATACTGTGAAGTGTATGTACCCTGACAATATTCCAGCAATAGTACTGAAGACCTGTACTTAGAATTTACCATGTGCCTAGCCAAGCTGTTCCAGTATAACATTGGCAACTACCCAGCGATGTGGAATTGGTATGTCCTGTACACAAAAGCAGGACAAATCAAACCTAGCTAGTTAGTGGGCCTTCAGTCTACTCTTGGTTATCTATGAAGTGATGGAACGTGTCATCAACAGTGCTATCAAGCAGCATTTGCTAAGCAATTTCCTGCTCACTGATGCTTAGTTTGCATTCCACCAGGACCACTTAGCTCCTGACCTCATTATAGCCTTGGTTCAAACACAGACAAAAGAACTGAACTCCAGAGATGAGGTGAAAGTGACTGCCCTTAACATCAAAGCCATATTTTCACCAATCATGGCATCAGGGAGCCCTATCAAAACTGGGGTCAATGACTCAGACTCACAGGTTAACTCCCTGCTGCTTGAAATCATACCCAGCACAAAGGTTGCACGTCAGTCATCCCAGCTCCAGGACATTGCAGGTTCAAAATCCTGGAACTCCCTCTCTAAAAGCACTATGATGTTAGGTGTAAGAAGGCACTTCACCATCTTTCAAAGGCAGTAAAGGATTTTTAATAAATAGTGGCCAAGCCTGCAGCTCCCATTTGCCCTGAATGAAGGAAAAAAATATAAGGATTGGGTCCAAGGTGAAAACAATCCCAGCCAACTAAATGATTAAGGAGAGGAGTTCGAGGAGAACGTAAAAAGTTGAAGGGAAATTAAGGAGGGAAGTTTACTTTTGTCATTTGTGACTTGAAAACAGCTGTTTAAGTACTATGTGATGGGTGGAAACCTTATTCAAGCATGCAGTTCCTGAAAAGATGGAAACAGATTTGAGAGAAAGCAACACAGTTGAGATCTTTGGAGAGAAAAAGGAGGTTTAAGATGAGCATTAGTTTGCAAGGACATTGGAGTAAAGGTTATTTTCTGAGGAGAGGTTTTATAAGGCTGAACTGAACAAGAGATGGACAATATGTAAAGATGGAACTGTTACCAATATCAGTTCACACAGGAACCAGCATGTTGGGCAATTAGCGGTTTACAGTGAAAAGAATTAAAGGATCTTAAACAGCTCATTACAATTTCAACACAGATCACTGTTTCAGGGAACTGATTATTTTACCAATAATGTTGTCATAATTTCTGAAAACCATCTCCACGTGATCCCATTCAAAAAAGCTGCACTTCCCCACGATAGGTTGAGCAATAACAACATGGGCATCATTCATAAAAGTGAAGGCTTCAATGGAAAGGGACTGAAACGGTAGAGACTGATCAAGGACAAATTCTGAAAAATCAAAAAAGGCAGAAATTAGTTAATCTGTAAATTAGACTGTTTAATTTTAATCCTGATGAAAATACTTGCTGCACTCACCTGTAGTCATGCAGTCAAATTCCTTCAGTGAGAGATTATTAATTTTATCATCCTGATACTCTGCTGGACTGGCACAGTCAATCTGATCAACTGTGGCATTTGTGCTGCTTAACCACGCCACTAACCATTTCAGTTTGCAATCACAATGAAAAGAATTCCCTCTAAGATCTCTGCAAAGAAACATAATTATGATTCAGAAATAGTCTTTGGAAATACATAGCTGATGGAGGAACATCAGCGTTCCTGTTCTTGAAAACAAGTATTTACACAGTTGGAAAATGCCAGGCTGAAAAGCACAGAGATGCAGTATCATTGCATGTAAATGTTCAAAATAAAATTAAGCTACTGTACTTTCACAAGCTTTCTGAGTATTAAGTTTTCAACATCAACTAAAAATACTGGGAAGTCAAATAAGCAACTCCGAAATATCTTCTTCAAGTCTTGTTTAATTTAATGAATAAACAAGAGCTGTTTTCTGTTTGCCGAATCTGATTATGCTGTAAGAATATAAACTATAAAGATGCCTTGACAACATAACAGTTTCAGGAATCAAATCATTTTCCGTAATGATATCTTAAGTAGACATCAAAAAAGGAAAAAGTTTCCTTTTTGAATTGCTTTACAGTAATTGTAATCAAATTTTAGCAAAACAGTGTCATATCACATTTTTACTTTTTCTGTTCTATGGTACAAAATGTTGAAAAATTGCTAACAGTAAGGAAAATTCAGTGGAATAAAATAGATGTCAAATGAACTATTATATACTTGTAACAAGTATTTGTTAATTTTTTTTTGCTCATAGCACAATACTTCCACCCAGTGTCCTGTCTCACCCTAAGAAAGCATTTCTTTTTAAATGAAACTTCATCAATTCGTGTTACATCATTGTAAATTAATACCAAGCTCCTGACAAATCAGATGCACCAAAATGAACCTCCAGACAGCATAGGTTGCCTGGGATCAGCACGCAGTAAAAGAGTGAATTTCCATACATTATATGTTTGATGTTAATGTTTAATGGTGACTTTGAACACTGATGAATATTCTAAATCGGCTGTCAATTTAACAGTCTTCTTCTTCAAACATTTCCTTTTCTGATATATTTTGGTTGGATATTGACCTAAATTCCTTTCTGCTTCATTTTCTTTATCAAAAAAGTTTCCTATGTGTAAGACCCCACACTTAATATGCATTGTCTGAACTAAAATGTAACCACTTCTTTACACTGATAAAACATTTAGTTCTCTCAGGACAGTGACTTCAAAGGAATTTGGGTATTTACATATACATATTAATCAATTAAACCTTCTAACTAATAAAAGGTTTAACAGCATCTTAGATAACAAAGTGTGGAGCTGGATGAACACAGCATCTTAGATTTGTTTAGTACATCCTCATAAGTGGTGTGACCCTTTGATCTTTTACTTATAAATTCTGTGTCTGATACTGTCTCTCACGACCGCCTGAAGAAGGAGTAAGACTCCGAAAGCTTGTGCTTTCAAATAAACCTGTTGGACTATAACCTGGTGTCGTGTGCCAACACTGGCACCTCCACATCATGAGGAAACTCAACACAGCCAAGGTACTGAAATGGTGCAGTTTAATCCTCACCAACTCAGTGTCAAACCTACCTCCAATCCACCTCCAAGAATCCAGGCTGCTACCTAGTGAGCAAATAACCATACAATACTGACTGGGGGAAGGGCAAGCATGAACCAATTCAAAGCCTCTGCAAACATTTAGTAACAAAACAAATACATAGAATTCCCATGCAGTACTCTCAGGGCTAGCTGAAAGAAATCCAAGTTGTACCACCAAGACTATAACTCTATTCTTGCCAGAGCGTCACCCAAAAGCTTGTGCCCTTTGACAACCAATATGCCCCCAACTGTACAACCAAACTCAGGGCAAAATCCAAGCAGAATGTTTTGCAAAATTTAATCTAGATCATCAAAATCAGCAGTATCACCACTGATGTATGACACACATAACTCAGCAAATTCCACAGTTAAATACTCAGATTACAAAATGCAAGAGAATTGTTTCAGTGAAGATGGCAGAAGTTTTTTGGTACTAAGAACCAAAGATCCTAATACTTCTGAAGAAGGGTCACTGGACTAACCTTTATTTTCTCTTCACCGATGCAGCCAGACCTACTGCTTATCTCCAGCAATTTCTATTTTTCTTTGTTCAAAGTGTCCAAATTCCTAACTCCTGGCCAGAAACCAGAAACAATTGGCAAAGGTAGATAACTTTGACATTGAGGACATCAGAAAACTGTTTTCAATTTAAATAGTATGGTAACATAGTATTATGTTGCTGGATTGCTAATCCAGTAGTTATCAATCCAGATTGATAACCTGAAGTCATAAATTCAAATCCCACCAAAGAACAAAGAAGTGGCCCTTCGGCCCTCCAAGCCTGTGCAGATCCAGATTCTCTATCTAAACCTGTCGCCTGTTTTCCAAGGATTTGTATCCCTCTGCTCCCTACCCATTCATGTATCTGTCTACATACATCTTAAATGACGCTATCAAGCCCGCCTCTACCACCTCCACTGGCAACGTGTTCCAGGCACCCACCACCCTCTGAGTAAAGAACTTTCCACACATATCTCCCTTAAACTTTTCCTCCCTCACCTTAAAATCGTGACCCCTAGTAATTGAGTCCCCCACTTTGGGAAAAAGCTTCTTGCTATCCATCAAGCAGCTGCAATGTTTAAACTAAACTAATTTAATTTGGAATTTAAAAGTTAATCTTAGTAATGGTGACCATGAAACTAGTGAATTGTTTTAAAACCTGGCTGCCAGCTCACACTTTCAAGTGCCGGGGAAAATTTGTACAAAGTAGATGCTCTTGTTGCAGCCAATGGTAGTGGGAAATTCATCAAAATCTGCAAACTAGCAATTGTCCAAGGTGGACGGATATCCTAAAAAATCATAAAATCTGTTCTGAGGGTCATCTTCCACAGGCAGGACATAAGCAATGTAGCAGATGCGAAATCTAAAACAGTTGATCCTTCAATTCCTAGCATCAGGGAGACAGCCAAGTGCGCACCTACAACAGTGATACCTCAAGATTGAAGGCAGTTGGCATTATTTAAAAATCCAGCAATATGTGGTGATTGCCTGGAACAAGGTCATCATCTAAAGCATCCGGAATGGAGGCAGGTAGCACTTGACCAATCTACTTTGTCCTTCCCCTTCTCAGATGCTCAGACAAGATTAGTTAACTCTAATGGAAGGCATAATTAGATTGAGTGCAAAATAAGCAGTGATCAATCTTGTCATGACTTGCCAGATGGATTTGTTTAAAGTTATCCTGATGAATGAAGAATCTTAAGACCCTAAGACATCTTATGAGACATCTGCGAACAAGAAGCAAAATAATGTGCAGATTGAACTTGGTGCTCGGAAATACTGACCTTGAATCCCTATTATGTTAAAATTGGCACCTGGAGTTTCCATCTGTCTTCTTCCAATCTCCTAAATGATAATGTTGCCACAATCCCATAGGGCTATAGGGATGTACTCTCATTGGAGACAGAGATGACTGGTCATGAGTTTAACCTGTGAATCACCACACCTCAGGCAAGGAGTGAGGTTAGAAAGGCAGGACCTTCATTAGTAGCCTCGGAGAGTGTAAGAATCAAGCATGCGCTGCTGGTGTTACTCTGCACCAGCCATCCAGCCAACGGAGCAAACCAAGCCCCATTCTCCCCTATTCCTGATCATAACACTAAACGCAACATAATATAAATCACCATTTATTCAGTTGCTGCAATGATTTTGCTGACCTTGCAGTGGTAGATTAGGATGCATAGAACCCTACAGTGTGGGAGCAGGCCGTTCCACCCACAGAGTCCACACCAGCCCTCTGAAGAGCTTCCCACCCAGACCCAACACCACCTATCCCTATAACTCTGTATTTTCCATGGCTAGTCCACCTAACCTATACATCCCCAGACACTATGGGCAATTTAACACAGCCAATCCACCTAACCTGCAAGTCTTTGGACTGTGGGAAGAAGCCAGCGCATCTGGATGAAACCCACACAGACATAGGGAGAACATGCAAACTTCACACAGACAGTCACACAAGGCTTGAATTAAACCCAGGTCCCTGGTACTGTGAGGCAACAGTGCTAGCCACTGAGGCACCATGCTGCCCATCAGTGCAATTATCCTCTGTCTAATGAGGTTTTGTGCCAGGAGTGTTTGCTCATTGTGTTTGTGGTGTTTTAATTTTATTGCCAGATTCCATTCAGATTAGATTCCCTACAGTGTGGAAACAGGCCCTTCGGCCCAACAAGTCCACACTGCCCTTGGGGCATCCCACCCAGACCCATCCCCCTATAACCCACACACCCCTGAACACTATGGGCAATTTAACACGGCCAATCCACCTAGCCTGCACATCTTTGGACTGTGGGAGGAAACCGGAGCACCCGGAGGAAACCCACGCAGACACAGGGCGAATGTGCAAACTCCACACAGACAGTTACCCGAGGCTGGAATCGAACCTGGGTCCCTGGAGCTGTGAGACTGCAGTGCTAACCACTGAGCCACCGTGCCACCCCACAGATTTGTCTAAAACAAATTATGGCTAAATTTCATAGGGATTCTCTTGATATCCAGCCACAAGTTTTGTTTTGAGGCAAAATTGTCAGAGTCCTAGTCAAATAGTATAAGTGGCTGTGCAGCAATCTTTTACTACTCTGTTTATGCTCCCAAAATATCTCACACCTCTTAAAGCTGAAAACTCACACTCTCATGGATTCAGCAGACATTGTACAAATGATGACACCAAGAGCTTTTGAGTTTTAAGGAGGACAGTGGAATTCATCTTTGACAGTGACACAAAACAAACAACATTGAATCAGCAGCCAGTTTTACACCATAGAACTGAAAATTAGGTAGAGTTTAACATGGTTGGCAAATATGCAAAGGTCATTTTATGTAACTCTACCTGCCTCCCCAATTCTACCATAAATTACAATATGTCATAGAGCCTTTTAAATTATATGGCATATTATTTCTCATAAATGTTTGCAATACTATTAGATGAGTGACACAATCATAATTACAGGTCATTCTTACACATTAGTCAAAGCATCCAGCCCTTGGAATACATCCTTTGGAAGTGTCTTAAGGTTGTTATTTGCCAAGCTTCTGTCAAAATAAAAATTAAGAAATTGTTATTTACAGTTATATCTCATTTGGCAAGTTCAACATAGGTCTTCATTGAGACCAGCTCAGATCCCGTTTTATGTCCAGTACAGAGAAGCCAATTTCATAGGCGCCAGTTATAAGATTTGATCCTGCTTCAGGCAAAGTTACATTAGGCAAAGTTTAATCCATAAGCGCTATAGATCAACCCTACTGCTTACTTACCGTACCTTACCACATCCATACAAAATTATGGTTTTAGAGATTGCTATGAAATTTATGGAAACAAACGAGAGAGAAAATACAGGTATTTTATTTAATTGTATGTATTTGTTCTTATAATATTACTTAAATATATTGCTTGTTCATTTTTTTTTGCAAAGTTCATGTTTCAACCAGGTGTTGCATTAGAATCTTATGAATCTTCTACCTGGACCAATATCACAAACATGCAATGCAATGAATTCTTTTATTCATTTATGGGATGAGGGCATCAGTGGCTAGGCAGCATTTATTGCCCATCCCTAATTGCCCAGAAGTCAGTTGAGAGTAAACCACATTGCTGTGGGTCTAGAGTCACATGTTGTCCAGACCTGGTAAGGATGTCAGTTTCACAGATAGCAGGAACTGCAGATGCTGGAGAATCTGTGATAACAAGGTGTAGAGCTGGATGAACACAGCAGGCCAAGCAGCATCAGAGGAGCAGGAAAGCTGACATTTCAGGTCTGTGACCCATGGTGTTCCACGAGAATCAGTGCTGGCGTCTCTGCATTTGTAGAAATATAAATGATTTGCATGAACATGTAGGTGGTCCAATTAGTAAATTTGCGGATTACACCAAAATTGCTGGAGTTGTTGATAGTAAGGAAGACTGTCAAAGGATGCAGCAGGACATTGATCAGTTAGAACGCTGGGTGATGAATTAGAAGATTGTGTTTAATCAGGAGATGCATTACAGGGGGTCAAATGCAAGAGGACAGTATGCAGTAAAACGGTAGGACCGTTAGGAATATCGAGATATTGTGGGAGCTTGGGTTGCAAGCCTATAACTCACTGAAAGTGGCAACACAAGTGGAAAAGGTGGTAAAGAAGGCATATGGCATGCTTGCCTTCCTCAGTCAGGGCACTGAGTATAAAGTTGACAAATCATGTTGCAGCTATATAATACTCCACATTTTGAGTATTGTGCACAGTTCTGGTCACCATACTATAGGAGGAATGTACAAGCTTTGGAGAGGATGCAGAAGAGGTTTAAGACCATAAGACATAGGAGTGGAAGGAAGGCCATTCTGCCCATCGAATTCACTCCGCCATTTAATCATGGCTGATGGGTATTTCAACTCCACTTCCCTGCACTCTCCCCGTAGCCCTTAATTCCTTGTGAGATCAAGAATTTACCAATTTCCGCCTTGAAGACATTTAACGTCCCAGCCTCTACTGCACTCCGTGGCAATGAATTCCACAGGCCCACCACTCTCTGGCTGAAGAAATGTCTCCTCATTTCCGTTCTAAATTTACCCCCTCTAATTCTAAGGCTGTGCCCACGGGTCCTAGTCTCCCCGCCTAACGGAAACAGCTTCCCAGTGTCCACCCTTTCTAAGCCATACATTATCTTGTAAGTTTCTATTAGATCTCACCTCAACCTTCCAAACTCTAATGACTACAATCCTAGGATCCTCAGCCGTTCATCATACATTAAACCTAGCATTCCAGGGATCATCCGTGTGAATCTCCGCTGGACACGCTCCAGCGCCAGTATGTCCTTCCTGAGGTGTGGGGCCCAAAATTGGACACAGTATTCTAAATGGGGCCTAACTAGAGCATTATAAAGTCTCAGAAGCACATCTCTGCTTTTATATTCCAACCATTGAGATAAAGGACAACATTACATTCGCCTTCTTAATCACAGACTCTACCTGCAAGTTAACCTTTAGAGACTCCTGTACCAACACTCCCAGATCCCTTTGTACTTCTGCTTTATGAATTTTCTCACCGTTTAGAAAATCGTCCATGCCTGTATTCTTTTTTCCAAAGTTTACCAGGGACAAACTTGGATTGTTTTTGCTACAGTGTCAGAGACTGAGGGGCAGTCTCATCATAAAATGATGAGAGGCAGGAATTGGGTAAAATCTTTTTCCCAGGGTGCAAATGTCAAATACCAGGGGTCAATGATTTAAGGAAAGCGGAGAAGTTTTTTACACAAAGGGTGGTAGGTGTCCAGAACGCACTGCTAAAGGATGTGGTGGAAGCAAATACAATAGCAAGGTTTAAGAGGCATTTAGACAGACACATGAACAGGCAGGGAATAGTCGGATATGAACCATGTGTTGGAAGTTGTGATTATTTTAGAATGGCATCATGGTCAGCACCCAAGTGGTGAGCTGAAGGGCCTGGTCCTGTGCTGTACTGTTCTATGTTCTATTATAATCTGTTATTACTGAGCTAATGTATACAGATAGCACATTTTGACCAGTAAAGTAGTCTGACATCCCAAACTAAAATGAAATTGGGCCCAATGCCTTGCTTTGCACTTGGGGTACAACAATGCCACTGCCACTGTCTTCAGATCTCAGATACTTCTCTTCTACATTATATCTACGCTGCATTGAAATTATAACTAAAATCTGTTTTCAAATCATGTTTCTCAGCATCCCAATTGCACACATGCTGACCTTCCCTGACTTTTCTACTTCTCAAGCACATTTTAAAATGATTTGTGTCATCTATTTACAAGTATTTAGTTCACCTTCTAATTCTTTTCAACTTGGCAATGGCTGGTGCTTTGAACCTTGGTCTTATATCATTTGCCAATTGAAAAAAATGATGCCTCTCCATAAGACAGTGATCGAATTACAGTCTATTGGTCGTCATTTTAAATTACTCATACATCTCTTGTGGTCCACAATGCCATTTAAAGCTTTTCATTGGATTAGTGCGTTAGAATTGCTAGGAATATCTATGACATTACATAATACCAACCAACCACTAACAAAAGGGCAGAAGTTACACGATTTGTAACTGTCCCAGAGGCACAGCTCAGCTGCATCAAATTGCTAATTTATTTCCTTTGACTGGGACCGAGCTTTACTATCTCCCTTGAGAAGCTTCTAAGATTAGCATTGTCAAATAACCACAGCCCTGATTCCTACTGTTACACAGCTTCTTTTTCAATTGACTCATTAGTCCAATACAGATAGGACAGGAAACCCCTGTGACAGAGCACTGACCTTCTGTACTGGCCAACAATTCCAATTTAGCAAATCTCACTGGAAGACAAAATGAAGAATCAGTGAGTGATTGAAAAATGCCTGATAAAGAAACACTTCTCAAGAAAATAACCAAGCCACAAAAATGTCTACTCTCAAAATGTACTTTATATTGAAAAAATGGCACAGTCTAACATAGAATATTTTCAATGTAAATAAATTTACTCAACCCCACCCCTTCTATCCAATTACATGATACGTCTGTTTCCTATTTCCTATACCATTCAACTTTGCAGTCACTTGCATAAGATCACTAGATTGTGGGTAATATTGAATCATGAACAGACTTACGTCTTCTTGGAACTGCATTTGAAATTATAGTTAGTTGAAATTTTATTTGAAACTGTCAAAGCTAATTTTAGAATTGGAATTGTTGCAATCAGATGAAATAGTCACCCTGACTTCTTGAAGTTTATCATGGTAATACCAATAAGGCATTGGTGGAAATTCTAAAGAAATAGCTTAAATGCTATTCGTAGTCATTTTGCATAATTTTCCATTGAACTCCCAACCAAAGTGGGTGACAGAATACCAGTGAACACTCTACAAAATTCTGGATTGAAGCAGTGCTTAAAATTACTCTATAACTGTAAGTAATTTACCATAGTCCACAGAGAAAATTGGTATCTCTTTCTATTACAGAGTCAGAATTTGTTTTATATATATGTAGCTTAAAGGACACCACTTCAAACGTATGGGGTAAGATTAGTGAGATAAGCACAGTCATGCCACATAAATGCCAGGCAATGACCAGCTCCAATAATAGATAATCTAATGACTGTCCCTTTGCATTACCATCACTGAATTGTCCACTATTAACATCCTGAAGGTTACCATTGACCAGAAACTCAACACAAATACAGTGGCTACAACAGCAGATCAGAAGTTAGGAATACTGAACCGGGTAACTCATCTCCTGACTACCCAAAACCCGTCCATCATCTTCAAGGCACAAGTCAGGAGTTGATGAAATATTCCCAATTGCTTGGATGAGTGCAACTCCAACAACTCTCAGGAAGCTTGACACCATTCAGGACAAAGCAGCCCAATTATTTTGCACCACATCTACAAACCTTCACTCCCTCCGTCTCTGATGCTCAGTAGGAGCAGTGTGTACTATCTACAAGTTGCACTGGAGAAATTCAGCAAAGATCTTTGGACAGCACACTCCAAACCCATGACTACTTACATCTAGAGGGGCAATGGCAAGCAATACATGGGAACAAACCACTTGCAAATTCCCTTCCAAGCCTGACTTGAGAATATATCACCGTTCCCTCACTGACACTGGGTCAAAATCTTGGCGTTCCTTCCCTAACAGCATTGTAGGTGTACATACAGCATGTGAGCCACAGTGGTTCAAGATGGCAGCTCACCACCATCTTCTCAAGGGCAATTAGGGAAGGGTAATAAATGCTGGCCGGCCAGCAATGTCCACATCCATGAGTGAATAAAAAAGTGAGGGAGGCACACCTCCATAAACTACCGCAGCACAACTACTGAACCCTCAAAACTAGTGTCCTTCTGTAATGCACGCTATTTGTCAAATCAACTAAGCTAACCAATCCTATGAACCTTTGAAAACCATGAACGCAAGTATAGTATCATTGGACCAATACCATTGGCATTTGATTGAATGGCTTTTTTCTGTGCTGTTAGCTTGCTATAATTTTAAGCAACTTTGGATAACTTTGATAACCTTTGTAATGAGTATTGTGTGAATTTTTTATGTTGTATCCTGTCTACATTGTAGCTTGTACAACAATGAATTCAGGACAACACAAGATGTTATTGGCATTGATTACTATGTTAGTACTTGCCTGAAGAACATTTGTACTTAAGGTACTGGAAACTTATTCCATACTAAATATGTAAGTTATATCAAATGAGCAAAGATACACTTACAGGTGAATTAGAGACTTGAGTCCTCGAAATGCATGCCTTGAGATGGATTGGATTTTGTTGTTTTCTACAAACCTGGGGTGGGGTGAAATAAGCATTTCAATAGTTTCATACTCCTGATACTCAATCTATGCACAATATGAACATGTCCAGATTCGATATAACAAGGTGTGGAGCCGGATGAACACAGCAGGACAAGCAGCATCTTAGGAGCAGGAAAGCTGACTTTTCAGGCCTAGACCCTTCATCAGAAATGGGGGAGGACAAGAGGGTTCTGAAATAGATAGGGAGAGAGGGGGAGGCAGATCGAAGATGGAAAGAGGAGAAGATAGATGGAGAGGAGACAGACAAGTTGAAGAGGCGGGGATGGAGCCAGTAAAGGTAAGTGTAGGTGGGGAGGTAGGGAGGAGACAGGTCAGTCCGGAGGACAGACAGGTCAAGGGGGTGGGATAAGGTTAGTATGTAGGAAATGGGGGTGTGGCTTGAGGTGGGAGGAGGGGATAGGTGAGAAGAAGAACAGGTTAGGGAGGCTGGGACAAACTGGGCTGGTTTTTGGGATGTGGTAGGGGGAGGGGAGATTTTGAAGCCTGATTTGATATTTACTTACAGGTATTTGAGTTGAGAAAGACCAAGGAAGGCATCATCTCCAACAGTGTCAAAAGAGTTTGAAGTGAACAAGCTGTTATGGGAAGTAACAATCAGAACAATAATCATTTATCTTTTCATAAAATATCTGATATTATGATTGGTACTGAGAAAATTTACACAATTGTCAATCACACTACAGAAGGTGTGGATTCTTTTGCTGGTCGGTCTTATTTGATAGGGTGGTGGAGTAATATTCAATAAGCAGCTTTTTGCCGGGGTATGGAGAGAGTCAAAGACTGAGTCAGATTAATTGGATAGCCCTTTCAAAAATGCTGGCATGAGAATAATGGGCAGAATGGCCTCCTTCTGTGCAGTAAGGTTCCATAACCTATCTCTATATCCAAAACAGAGAGTTAACACTGGAACGATGCTACAAAAACTGGCAAAATTTAGTCACAGGCTAGCAGGGAGATCTGAAGGGAAGTGGAGAGTTTCACCCAGCTTTCTGTTTGGTGAGCAGGCCATCATCGTTGCTAATAAATTCAACAGAAGGGAGCAAGACCAAAGAACTTCAGGACAGAGACAGCAGGAACAAGGATTCTTCTAAAGCTCTGGATCCTTTCGTACCGAGTTACCTTAAATGTAACATTAGCTGGGCCCTGGGATAGCAATTTGGCAATGCTACCTTCCAATCAGCAAGATTTCTAATTGAGATACCAATTATGAGAAGATTTGTAGCTCAAGTTGAGGTTCTGGATGTGAGTTTGCTCGCTGAGCTGGAAGGTTAGTTTTCAGACGTTTTGTCACCATTTTAGGTAACATCATCAGTGAGCCTCCGACGAAGCGTTGGTGTTATGTCCCGCTTTCTATTTATCTGGTTAGGTTTCCTTGGGTTGGTGATGTCAGTAATGCAGAGACTCGAACAAACAGCTCTGCCAATCATCCAACCCAAACTTTGGGTCCGCTATGTGGATGACACCTTTGTCATCACTAAACAAAACAAATTAGAGGAAACCTTCAAGACCATCAATAATACCCTTTACTGGCATAACATTCGCAAAAGAGGAGGAAAACAACAACAAGCTGCCATTCCTAGATGTCACAGTAGAGCGAACAGTCAATGGGGAACTTCAAACCAGAGTCTACAGGAAAACAACACATACGGACCAAATACTGAACTACAGGAGCAACCATCCCAACACCCACAAACGAAGCTGCATTAGAACATTATTCCAACGAGCCACCACACACTGCAGCACAGAGGAACTACGCAGAGCAGAGGAAAATCACCTATACAGCGTATTCAAAAAGAATGGGTACCCTATGAACACAGTCTGCCGATTTCTCAGCAATAAACCCAAACAAAGACAAAACAGGCTCAGAAGCCATAACCACTCTCCCCTACATCAAAGACATTTCCGAAATGACTGCCAGACTACTCGGACCTCTTGGCATCAGGGTAGCCCACAAACCCACCAATACACTAAAACAGCAGCTAATGAAGTTAAAAGACCCTATACAGACAACAAACAAAACAAACGTCATTTACAAAATACCTTGCAAGAACTGTGACAAAGACTACATTGGACAAACAGGCAGAAAGCTAGCCACCAGGATACATGAACATCAACTAGCCACAAAACAACATGACCCACTGTCACTCGTATCCTTACATACAGATGAGGAAGGACACCACTTTGATTGGGACAACACATCCATCCTAGGACAAGCCAAACAGAGACACGCACGAGAATTCCTAGAAGCATGGCATTCCAACCGGAACTCCATCAACAAACACATTGATTTGGAGCCAATCTACCATTCCCTGAGAAAAAGAACAGGAAGTGACATCATCAACGCAGGAAATGACATCACCAACCCCAGGAAACCTAACCACATAAATAGAAAGCGGGACATAACACCAGTGCTTCATCGAAGGCTCATTGATGATGTTACCTAGAATGGTGACGAAACGTCTGAAAACTAACCTTCCAGCTCAGCGAGCAAACTCACATCCAGATACCAATTAAGCATAAAAATAATGCCACGTTAATAGATAGCCAGTTTCTCCTCTCCCTTTCTTCTGGCAGATCATATTGTCAAGAACTGACCATTCACCCATCTGAGACAGACACAGTCATATTTAATAAGCAAGTTTGAAACGGAAACCCAGTTACTGCAGACCTTAATGCAACTTTATATCACTGAGGTAAATTTAGTGATTCAATGCTGCCAGCAACAGTTGAAGAAAGTGCAGGTCAAGGCATCAGTATAATAGTGTTAAAGCTCTATTTTCAGTCTATACCTCTTGTTAGCAGGCTGCACTATTATGTCCACTCTTTCAAGATTTGATAATGCCTGAAGTGCAAAAAGACTCAGAGAAATTGTGCTGGATAATAAACTGGCTTCATAAATGATAGCAATTTGCATCTGAACTTTCAGGTGATGAAACTGACTGGATTTTTTTAATGTATTTTTTCATGGGAAGTGGGTGTTGCTGACATTTGTGGCCAGTCCCCAAATTCCCTTAAATTGAATGGTTTGCTTGGTGATTTCAGAGAGCAGTTGAAATTCAACCGTATTGCTTTGAGTCCAGCGTGCCAGTTTTCCTCACGTGTGTGATATTTCTTAATTTACTTACACTGTTAAAAAAGATGCATGGTATGCTTGTTTCAATTAATAGATAAATAGAGTATAAAAACAAGGAGACTAGTCTAAAACCTTTACAAAACACGATTTTGTTCCTCAGCTGGAGTATCATGTTCAGTTCTGGGCAACATCTGCAGATTTTGACAGGAAAAAACAGGGTAGATTAAAATAAACTATTTCCAATGGTTAGATTCTCTATAACAAGGGGGCAGAGTCTAAATATTAGGGCTAGGCTGTGCAGGAGAGATGTTAGGAGGCATTTCTACTCACAAAGGGTGGTAGAGGTTCGGAATTCGTCTACAAATTGCGGTTGATGCTCAATCGGTTGTTAATTTTAAATTTGAAATTAATTTTTGTTGTTAAACAAAGGTATGAAGGGCTATGGCCCAAGGAGATATATGGAATCCGGCCAAAGATCAGTCATGATCTCATTGAATAGTGGAGTATGGCAAGAAAGAGTTACAGACTCCATGACAGTGCTGCTGTATTGCTGGGAAAGCAACTGAACCACACAGGTTCTGTGTATGGGACGCAGGAAAGTCCTAATGCATTACAATAACTCCATATAGTGGGGGAATCAGCAATGTCCTAGGAATGCCATCCCAGTCTCCAGGATTCTGAAGGTGATACACCTCTTCATGATGCAATAAGCAAAAAACGTGATGATATGCTGTCGGTGCTGCTAGAATCTGGTGCAGATGTAACAATCACTAACAACAATGGTTTCAATGCTCTTCATCATGCTGCATTGCGAGGCAACCCCAGGTATTATTAGATATAGGTTCATGAGGGAGTTCCGAACATAATCGATGGTAACATTTTCTGATTTGATGAATTTAACTCTGTCAGAGATTTTTGTGATGTGTTTATTCAGCTTTTATTATGTAAAGATTACACATGCTTTTGTTGAACTCCATCCAGTGGACCACACAGTGAAATTTAGTTTAAATATCTGATCCAACAAACTCATTGAAAGGACCTCAAACTACATATATCTCTTCAGCTGTATCTTGCAACTTCTGAATATTCATGTCACGCAATGGCTAGGCAATGACCATCTCAATTCTGAAAAGCAGAGGGATCAAAGTGTTCCCATACATGAGTCACAGAAGAGGAATGTGCAGGTACTCCAAGTAATTCGGGCAGCAAATCGAATGCTATCCTTCGTTGTGGAGGAGCTAAACATATAGGTAAGTATGTTAACTATACTTCAATAAAAAAGATATTGGTGAGATCATATCTCAACAAATGTGTGCAGTCTTGGTCTCCCAGTTCGAGGAAGGATATAAGCATGTGGAAGTTGTTCGGAAGAGGTTTATTAGATAGCTGTGTGCACTGAATGGCTTGTTGTATTTGGGGTGGTTGCTCAGACTGGCATTGCTTCCACTGGAAGTTAAAAAACTAAGGGATGACTTGATTGAAATTTCAGAGATTCATGAATGTTTTAGTTTTTTGAGGATGTGACTAGAAAGGTTGATGAGGGTCGAGCTGTGGATGTGGTGTATATGGACTTCAGTAAGGCATTTGATAAGGTTCCCCATGGTAGGCTCATTCAGAAGGTCAGGAGGAATGGGATACAGGGGAACTTAGCTGCTTGGATACAGAATTGGCTGGCCAACAGAAGACAGCGAGTGGTAGTAGAAGGAAAATATTCTGCCTGGAAGTCAGTGGTGAGTGGAGTTCCACAGGGCTCTGTCCCTGGGCCTCTACTGTTTGTAATTTTTATTAATGACTTGGACGAGGGAATTGAAGGATGGGTCAGCAAGTTTGCAGACGACACAAAGGTCGGAGGTGTCGTTGACAGTGTAGAGGGCTGTTGTAGGCTGCAGCGGGACATTGACAGGATGCAGAGATGGGCTGAGAGGTGGCAGATGGAGTTCAACCTGGATAAATGCGAGGTGATGCATTTTGGAAGGTCGAATTTGAAAGCTGAGTACAGGATTAAGGATAGGATTCTTGGCAGCGTGGAGGAACAGAGGGATCTTGGTGTGCAGATACATAGATCCCTTAAAATGGCCACCCAAGTGGACAGGGTTGTTAAGAAAGCATATGGTGTTTTGGCTTTCATTAACAGGGGGATTGAGTTTAAGAGTCGTGAGATCTTGTTGCAGCTCTATAAAACTTTGGTTAGACCGCACTTGGAATACTGCGTCCAGTTCTGGGCGCCCTATTATAGGAAAGATGTGGATGCTTTGGAGAGGGTTCAGAGGAGGTTTACCAGGATGCTGCCTGGACTGGAGGGCTTATCTTATGAAGAGAGGTTGACTGAGCTCGGTCTCTTTTCATTGGAGAAAAGGAGGAGGAGAGGGGACCTAATTGAGGTATTCAAGATAATGAGAGGCATAGATAGAGTTGATAGCCAGAGACTATTTCCCAGGGCAGAAATGGCTAGCACGAGGGGTCATAGTTTTAAGCTGGTTGGTGGAAAGTATCGAGGGGATGTCAGAGGCAGGTTCTTTACGCAGAGAGTTGTGAGAGCATGGAATGCGTTGCCAGCAGCAGTTGTGGAAGCAAGGTCATTGGGGTCATTTAAGAGACTGCTGGACATGTATATGGTCACAGAAATTTGAGGGTGCATACATGAGGATCAATGGTCGGCACAACATTGTGGGCTGAAGGGCCTGTTCTGTGCTGTACTGTTCTATGTTCTATGTTCTATGTTCTAATTATGAAGAGCTTGAAAAAAGTGGGCAACCAATACTTCAGTACAGTTGAGAATGGGAGTTGGAAAGCTCATCAGATAATATTTGCTTGAGGCAAGATTATAGCTCAGAAAAAAAAGTGGCAGCATTGGCTTTGTGAGGCTTGTTGTGTGTGAAAATCTTAAACTGTGCCTGTGATTAAGTACCAGAGTGCAACTTCCAGAGTCTAGGAAAGGAGGATGATTAACCATAAAAGGAGCTGTCATTCCGGATAGAACAGCTACGAGAGGGAATATCATGGACAGAATAGCAGAATTACGAATTATAATCTCTTATGAAGTTTAATGATATTTGATGATCCACTGTGTCATTAATATCTGCAAAGTACTGCAGAGCAATCTGTAGGATCTGGTGTATTCATATTTGCTATTTCATGTGCACTGGGAGGTTTGTTTGCAGTCTAATACCCATATTTACCAAATGTTAATTCTGGGTGGTAGAAATAAGTTGTGTAAGTAGAGTTGAGTCATAGAGATGTACAGCATGGAAACAAACCTTTTAGTCCAACCGACTAAATATTCTACATTAATCTAGACCCGTTTTCTGGCATTTGGTCCAAATCCATCTAAACCCTTCCTATTCATGCTCTCATCTAGATGCTTTTAAATGTTGTAATTGTACCAGCCTCCACCACCTCCTCTGGCAACTCATTCCATTCACGCATCAAACTCTGCATGAACATACTGCCCCTTAGGTTCCTTTTCAATCTTTAAACCTATGCCCTAAACCTATGGACTCCACTACCCTGGGTATAAAACCTTGACTATTCACTCTATCCATGTCCCTCGTGATTTTATAAACTTCTATGAGGTCATCACTCATCCTCTGATGCTCCAGGAAAAATGGCCCAACCTTATTCAAACTTTTCCTACAGCTGAAATCGTCCAACCCTGGCAACATCCTTGTAAATTGTTCCTAAACCCTCTGAAGATTCACAACATCAGGGAGTCCAGAATTGAATACTGTATTGTAAAAGTGGCGTCACCAATATCCTGTACAGCCACAACATCACCTTCTTAGTGATAATGGGAACTGCAGATTCTGGAGAATCCAAGATAACAAAGTGTGGAGCTGGATGAACACAGCAGGCCAAGCAGCATCTCAGGAGCACAAAAGCTGATGTTTCGGGCCTAGACCCTTCATCTGATGAAGGGTCTAGGCCCAAAACATCAGCTTTTGTGCTCCTGAGATGCTGCTTGGCCTGCTGTGTTCATCCAGCTCCACACTTTGTTACCTTGGACATCACCTTCTTAGTCTGTTCAAAACAGTGAAATTTTATAATTTTGTTCTCTTAGTAAGTCCCCTAGATCTCAATAAATGTTGCTGGTTTAATTACAGTTCATAATTTGTTTTTTGGAACCTTAAGTTCTAAAGTAGACAGAACCAAATATTACTTTAAGTTTAGTTTGTTTTGTATTTCTCTATAGTATGCTAAGAAAGAGAGGCATGGTTTTAAATTAATTTAAATTCGTTCTTTGAGTGGTAATAGGGTGTCCAAAGTTTATTAATGCATGCATTATTTGTAATTAAGAGGGTTTCAAGAAGTTCTTGTATACTGGTAATATAGTTTGTGTCTTTTCTCCTTTGATCAAAATTAAACTATTATTGTATGGTCTTTCTGCCTGTAGTGAATATGTTTCAGTGACCGATCACCACAGTAAACAAATAGCAACAATAAAACTGATATTGTCAAGCAAGGTTTCACTGATTTGCCCAGTATTACTATCTGCTGGGGATATAACACTGGCCCCTGGCCAGATCATAACATAAATTTGGCAATCTGGTCCAGGATTCTAACAGTAGATTCAACAATGGTAATGTAAGAACAAGTGATGATGGCTAATTTCTCTCTCATTGAAGATAATCATTTCCAAATTGTTACTTTCCACTTATCAGCCTACTTCTGAATGTCACCCAGGTCTCACTGCATTTGACATGGACTGTTTCAATACCTGAGCAGCTGTGAATGAGATTGCTAAGTAGCTACATTTTGGATTCTGGCAATGACCCAGTCAGATCAGGATACCCCAAGTTTGTGTGCTGGTCTGCACCAAGTCAGCTGACTTAATTAATAATATGATGACCGTGAACATAAAATGGTCAGAAGAGTCAAGACAGAGGCTTTTATGATGCAGTGATGGATTCCCTACCTCTGATCTAGAAAACATGGCTTCATGTCCCACCTGCTTTTGATGTGTGTCATAACATGCTCGAACAGGTAGTTTTAAAGTAATTAGTGGGAAGATAGTGGTGTGATGATAATGTCATCAGAGTCCCAATCTTAGGGAAATTAGGTTGAATTCACACTTTGGTAGCTGGTTATAATTAATTAAATCTGGAAGTGAATGCTAATCTCAGTGATAGTGACTCTGTGGTTCCCTTTTTAAAAAGATACAATGGTAGTGTCCCTACCTCTAGGCTAGGAAGCTCAAGTTCAATTGTCACTTTTTCCAGAGCATGTCATAGCATGTCTGAACACATTGATAAGATGGGTAACATTTCTGAACTCACAATTGTGAGACCCACTGCTCTAGTGACAGGAGTTCAAACCCCATACAGCCTCTGGGAGAATTTAAATTCAATTGATAAATTAGATTTAAAATGCAAATCACTTCAAAGGGGCTCTTGCTGCACAATGGTAATGTCTCTACCTGTGGGCCAGGAAGTCCAGATTCAAGTCCTGACTGCCCCAGATGTGCGTGCTAACATCTCTAAACAGTTGATTAAAATTAACCAGAAAAGTCAAGGAAAGATGTTTTCATTTTTAAAAACTGGAGTAAATGGAGTAAATACTGTGTATTTTGTCCTCACCCTACTGGGAGAGTCCTATCCTTTCCTGGCATGTTCCTATGTACTATGGCTAACAGCAGGTAGAGTGGGAATGTGAATTAGGATGTAGGCATCATAAATGAGATAGCAGACATCCCTGCCTCACTCTGGCAGTAAGCTCTGACAGCCATTTCCCCATTAGGTTTGATAACTCTTGAGTTTTAAACATGGTTCAAATCTAACTTTACATGCTTCTGGTCAAATCTGGATTGTCGCAGCACATAAAACAGTTAACAACTGCTACATCAGATTACTGAGAATTTACTGTAAGACACTGGAGCAGAAGTAGGCGATTTTTTTTTTAAAAAACTTCATTCATGGGATGACAGCATCACTGGCTAGGCAGCATTTATTGCTCATAGGGCAGTCAAGAGTCAACCACATTGCTTTGGGTCTGAAATCACAATGTAGCCAGACCATGTAAGGATGGCAGTTTCCTCCTCTAAAGAACATTAGTGAACCAGATGGTTTAGTTTTGACAATTGACAATGGATTCATGATCATCAATAAATTCTTAATTCCAGATATTTATTGAATTCAAATCCCACTGTGTCCCACGATGGGATTTGAACCAAGGTCCCTGGAACACTATCTCTAGAGTAATAGTCTAGTGATAATACAATAGGGCATTGCCTCCCACCATGCCTGCTTTGACATTCATTGAGATCATTGTTGATCTGATTATCCTCAACTGCACTCTTCTGCCTTATCTCCACAACCCTTGATTCCCTTCCTGACTAAAAATCAGTCTATCTTAGCCTTCAGATTTACTTAACTACCTAGCCTCAACAACTCTCTGAAGTAAAGCATTCCACACATTCACCACTATTTGAAGAAAAAAATTCTCCTCACCCCTGCTTTAAATGGGTGACTCACCACACTGACTTTACATTCTCTGATCCAAGACTCTCCGGCAAGGAGAAACAACTTTACTGCGCCCTCCCTGTCAAGTCCCCAATCATGTTTCAATAGGCTGCCTTTTATTCTTCTTCCAATGAGTGTAAGTCACAACTAATCAACCTGTCCTCATAAGACAGTCCTTCCATACATGATAGCAGCCTAGTGAACTTCCCCTGGACTGCCTCCAATGCCAGTATGTATTTACTTAGATAGGGGGCTCAAAACTGCTCACAATATTCAAGCTGTGATCTTACTAGTCCCTTGTATAGTTTTAGCAAGACCATCCTATTTGTATACTCTATTTCCTTTGAAATTAAGGCTAAGAAGCAGTTCAGGACACAAGATCTATACTCAGTGGAGTTTAGGAGGATGAGGGGGGTACCTGATTGAAACTTATAGAATACTGAAAGGCTTTGATACAGTGAAGGTACAGAGAAAATGTTTCCAAGAGTAGGACAGACTAGGAATCGAGGGTATAGTCTCAGAGTGAAGGGTTAACCCTTTCAGAGGTGAGGAGGAATTTCTTCAGCCAGAGGGTGGTTAATCTGTAGAACTCATTGCCACAGAGGGCCATGGATGGAACTGCCAGAGGAAGTGGTAGATACAGGTACAGTTACAACATTTAAAAGACATTTGGACAGGTACATGAATAGGAAAGGTTCAGAGGGATATGGGCCAAATGCAGGCAAGTAGGACTAATTTAGTTTGGGAAACTGGGTCTGCATGGACTAGTTGGACCAAAGGGTCTGTTTCCATACTACATGACTCTATGACAAGCTGTATGCCAATATCCACCATACCAACCAGCAACTTATTCCAGAGGCATTATCAATGTCGGTGACAAGATAGTCACATTTGCAAATGTTCCCTGATCTTACTAGCTCTGAAAACCCCTCAAATTTTGGAGCCTGGGGCAAGTTAGAAATCTGGGTACTGAGGTCAGCCTTGACTCGGTAGGTAGCACATGCACCTCTGAATTAAAAGGTTGTAGAATTGATCCCTATCCTGAGATTCACTGCATTCTAGGCAGACACACCATCACAGTTAATAAAGTGTGAAGCTAGATGAACACAGCAGGCCAAGCAGCATCTCAGGACCACAAAAGCTGACGTTTCGGGCCTAGGATGAAGGGTCTAGGCCCGAAACGTCAGCCTTTGTGCTCCTGAGATGCTGCTTGGCCTGCTGTGTTCATCCAGCTTCACACTTTATTATCTTGGATTCTCCAGCATCTGCAGTTCCCATTATCTCTCACACCATCACAGTGTTGATGAAGGGGTGGTGCTCTGTCAGAGTTGCTGTCTTACAGATAAAACATTAAACTGAGACCCCATCTTCCTTCTCAGGAGGACGAAGAGATTCCCTGGTACTATTTCAAAGAAGAGCAGGGAAGTTATGGATAATATTTAACCTTCAGCCACTGAAACCAGAAGGTGGATTGTCTGGTTGTTATCTCATTGGTATTTGTGGGAGCTTACTGTGTATGTATCAGCTGTTGTGTATCCTACATAATGGCTAGATTTCAACAGTACTTCATGGGCTTTTAAGTGCTTCAGGACAAGAACATAGAAATGAATGATCTCTCTACAGTGGCAAAAATCTGAGACCTTTGGGAGGCTAATCTGGTTGACATAAGTGTACAGCTACCTCCAAATACCATTAAATTGTATGTTATATGTGAGGTTCCAAGTGATTTTTCTATAGCAACAGTTAAAGGAAATAACATGCAGATTATCTACCAGAATGTAGAACTCTATAAAATATTCAACTTCAGCAGTACAGCCTTGGGCCTGAAGCACACTGTTTTTAAGAAATTTTAGTTTTTAGAAATCCTACTCAACGAGAAAATACCAGAGAAACTCAGCAAGCCTGTGGAGACAGAAACTGGGTCAATGTTTTAGAGACAACAAAGTGTGGAGCTGGATGAACACAGCAGGCCAAGCAGCATCTTCCATCCAGCTCCACACTTTGTATTTCTCGGATTCTCCAGCATCTGCAATTCCCATTATGTCAGGGTCAATGTTTTAAGTCTATTATGCTTCTCTCACAGAACAGATGCTATCAGGTTTGCTGAGGTTCTCCAGCACTTTTTTTATTTCAGATCTGCAGCATCACAGTACTTTGCTTTATACTCAATCAGTCCTCCTTCACAGCAGTATTGAGCTAATTATTTTAAAAATGTAACCCTGCAGTGTTACAAGCTTTGCTGCAATAATAGTCCTGCTGTTCTTGTAGCAATAGGAAGATAAAGGTATATCAATCCTCTGTCAAGTTATCATGTAGTACCCCAGGTCCTTAAAATATCCCTTCCTTTCCAAATATTACAATTTTGTCAGGAAGGATGTTACTTTTTCATTGAATTTTATACCACCAAAATCTGAGTCAAAATTGATATTTTGTATACTGCTTGAATGATAATACATACAAAGTCACAAGTTCTCCCTACACACTGTTACACTAATAATTTAAACCTTGTACATTTGAGGCTGCTATACAGACATCTGTGCAGGCAATACGTTTTTTTTTAATCCACAACAATTTAATATTCATTATCTGGCTGACTGACCATTCCTAGGAGAGATTATAGTATTAACCTCTTCTTGCACTGTTAGTATCGTATTTATTTCAGAGGTATCTGCAGCAGTATTAAACCTCTCCTGACATGCCACCAACACAGCCGCTGCTACCACGCCACAAATCGACGTGTACTCATTATCTACAGAATAAACATAGGAAAGGATCTTACAGGAGCTGCAGGGAAGGCATGTGTAAAAAGCTGCCTTGTGGGATTTCAGTGAAACCAGACTTCGCAAACGACCTGTAAACAAAACGCACCAATTAAAAAGGTCACAATTTCTGAGCGTTTCCAATCAATCGAATCACGTACACTGTTGACTAATACATCCATCATCAACTGACAGCAACATGGAAGTATCCCACAAACATGACGAACAGTAGCCTGCATTCACAATCGTCTATTTTTACAGAATTGCAAATGACAAGGGTGTAAGATGGGTGAGATCCTTTGGGGATCATGCAACATTATATAATAAACATAGTCAGGCGTCTCATTAATGCCAATGACGGTAAAAGTACACATCACACAGTACTTACAAGGAAACTACACCGGGAGGAAAATTGAGAGGAATGGATTTTCTATTTTCGCACAAAGCATTATCCTTAGAGCAAGTACATCCCCCGGGACATCTCATCTGCTTGGATGTCTTCGACTCAGTTAAGAGCAACAGATACACCATCCATAAGAATAAGAACATTCTTTTCGCGGCACTTTCCATGCTTCGGAACACTTTTAGTTACGGTCAGTAATGTCTCAGGTCCGAAACTGCTTGATGCTTTTTAACCTGCGTGTGAAGTCAGATTCTGTTTCTCTAGTGCCTACAACACTGATCTGATGTATATTTCACTGGTGCAGCACAGCTCCTCATAGACTAGTCTTCTCCCATTTCACCAATACGAGGGCGAACCCCAGAAATTATTACGGGCGGCAAGACACATCTTTTTATTGATTTCTATTTTTTTAATGTAAAAGTACGCTGTAATCTTGCCTTGCCTTTGTCAAATCAGGTGTGGTTTCCTGTTGATTATTCGCAATTTATATGTTTGCCGAATGCCACCGAAAACCCCTTCGAATAAAATGGTATATGCTGAAATCCTCTGGGAATTTATTAAAGGAAATATTATGGGTGGATGGATCTTCACTCCCCATACACTGCTCAAGGAGACGCAGTGAGAAAATATTAAACAGAGCATTCTGTAATTCAGCAGTTTGGATCATATTGTAACAATATTGTTAGTGTAGAAACCCTTTCGATAAAATATGGTTATAGAACAGTACAGCACAGAATGTTTAAAGATCTTGAGAAATTATATTATGCCATTATATGTAAGGTATCAAATAATTAATGCTTAATATTTCTATATTGTATTAAAATATTTACGCGTGTCCCTTGTCATAACATTCCATTTAAAATCTAAACTTAAGGGCTACAATTGCAGTACCTCAAAGTCTAATTCTATATTTTAGGTCTCTGCACCTACAAAACTATTTTTAGCTTTGGAAAGCGAAAGCCTGGGCTAATTTTAATCCGTGCTGCTCCTTGCAAAAGCTAAATTTAATGCAGCATTTTTTAAGTTGCACGGGCAAGAACACATATGCAAAGCAGTTTCTATTTTTAGCTGCAGCGGTAACAATGTGACACAGAGGATGCTGTGCTAAAAGGCGGAACAAGTGAGGGTTCGTGTCCTTGATTTCCCGCTTGAGCGCCTCAGCAGAGACACAAGCGAGAGGCAAGTCATGCTCAGAGACTGACGATGTGCATGGTCTCACCCACTTCTGGTGGAATGGCTCAAGATCAGCAATAGATGGGATCTGACAGTAGGCTGCCTATTCACGGAGTCAATAGCTTGCAAATATTGAGTGAAACAGATTGAGGCATTTTGATACGAAAGTATGATGCGATATAAAAAGTGACAACAGAAATACAAAGAAAGCTTTTCTTTTCGATGGAGCCTTTCATTACCTCAGGACATCCCAAAGTACTTTACCAAGTAAATACGTTTTGAAGCGTAGGCACTGTTGTCATCAATTCATAGTTATTGTTGACACTGTAGGTGACCATTCAGAACATTGAGTGTATGCAGGCTCCAAAGAGCAATTCAGTCAGTGTCATCCCCAGAATTGACCCCGTTAACCGACATATGAAGATACACAGGAGGATCAGGATAGGCCACTCTTCCCCTTGAGCCCTGTTCCTTTCAATAAAGCCATTGCTCATTTGATTATGCCGCATTATTACCTACCACCATAATCTTTCACCCCTTTGTTGAAGCAAAATTGTTTGCTTTCAAAATATTCAGACTTTACTTCCACCACTTTTAAGGAAGTGATTTATAAAGACTCGTAACTTTCTGAGATAAAATAATTGCCTATCCATATAAAACATATCCATGTGTGTACTTTACTCAAACAACTAGAGACGAGCTGAGACACATGCTATAACTCTGTGCAGCAAGGCATCTACTATCACTGAGTAAGCAGACATCTGTCACCTATTGATAACCAGGGTGAGCTCATCTCCAGAATTCAGGCAGCCTGAAACTGATTCAACAGGAAGGATAGAGATTTAACAGTGGCAATACCAATTGAACTCTGCTCATCTTTATCTTGACAACACCCTATGATGAGAATCTTAACATTGTAACAACAAAGACCAAATTTGTAGGAAAAGACTATCAGGAATAAGTCATTCCACCCATCAAGACTGCCCTGCCATTTAATACGATCCAAGCCATCAGACCCTGGGAATTTCAAGATAATAAGATGTGAGGCTGGATGAACACAGCAGGCCAAGCAGCATCTCAGGAGCACAAAAGCTGACGTTTCGGGCCTAGACCCTTCATCAGAGAGCTCTCCTGAGATGCTGCTTGGCCTGCTGTGTTCATCCAGCCTCATCTTATTATCTTGGAATCTCCAGCATCTGCAGTTCCCATTATCTCTGAGCCCCTGGGAATTTATTGACTTTCGGCCCCGCTGATTTCTCAAGTACAATCTTCTTAATAATGCTAATTTCCTTTAAACTCCTCATTCTTTCTATCCACTTGGATGTCGGACTTCCTCAGTGAAAATAGAAATGAATTAATCATTTAGCTTCCCTTCCATTTTTTTTCCTATTCTCCTGAGTCTGCCTGTACTGGATTAGATTGCCTTTTTACATAGCGAGGAAGCGTTCAGGATCATTTTATGTTTCTCATGAGACTGCGTTCCTATTCTGTTCTCCCTTTCATTATCAGAATCTTGGGTCCTGTTTTGCTGCAGTCTAAATTCTCCCAATCCTTAAAAGTACTGACATTTCTGGCCACATTATAAGCCATTTCTTTCAATCTTATACAGTCTTGAACTTGTTTTGTTGACCTTTTTTCAGTTTTTGCACCTTGAAGCAAAATATTGTTGCAGTAAGTCATCTAATAGTTCATTAAAGATTATCCACTGGCAAGGTACAGTTAGGCTTTTTAATGTATTTTCTCAGTCCAGCTCAGCCAACTTGTGCCTCATGCTTAAATAATTTCCCTTATTCAAATTTGACATCCTTGTTCACAATGAATTCTCTCAATTTATCCCCAGTGGATTTGGTGATTAACTTGTTATTATGCCAATATTAATCCCCACAATGCTTAGCACAGTCTCATACCTTTTCCTTTGACAGTTTTGATAATCAGGTGTCATCAGTCAATCTGTTGATCTGTAACCTTCCTGTCGTCATCCCAGTTAAGTCTGTGATTGTCTCTGCCTTGTCCTACAGCTCTGGGCAGGCAGGATCTCCACCAAATGCAGGTCCATGATGGCAGGGGGCAGCTCCACTGATGTGTGCTTGAGTAGGACAAGGTGTCTGGGCCTTTCCAGATAGAGGGGAAACAGGATTGTCTACGGTTGAAGGGATGTGCCCAAGACCCTGCCACCTCCACAATATTCAGCCCATTGTCTTTCTTTCTACTTTATCATAAGCCTTCGTAATTTTACAAGCCTAATGTTGACTCTCAGATGTCTCTTTTGCAAAGATAAACTCCAGCATGTCCAGTCTTTCCTGATGTAGTTAGATCTTCAGCTGTGCTTTCAGTTAAGCACCCCGAAACATGAGTTTAGCCAAGAAGAATATACAGATATGCTGGGTGTTATGTTCAGCGCAAGTATCTGGGTCAGGGCTCTTGAGATCTAGGAATTGCTGGAAGGGATTCTATTAACCATATCACGTGCATAATTTGTCAGGATTCAACACAGCAGAATTAACCAAAAATACGAAACAGTCAGCATCATAAGAAATGCTTGTTCTAAAACTCACTGGATGATTTAATTGCCAGGAAAAGAAAACAGTATGCCTTAGAATTAGAAGCATTTTAGAATTCAGCAAAAGCGAAGTTTGATCAAACAAAGGAAAGTAGAAAATGAGAGTAAAATTGCAGGAACGTTGACTGTAAAAACTTCTATAAATATGTGAAGAGAAAATAATTAGAAAAAACAAATATTGGTCCCTTGCAGTCAGTACCAGGAAACTTATAATGGGAGAGAAGTAAATGGCAGAAGAATTGAACAAACTTTGGTTTTGCCTTCACAAAAGAGGGCATGAATAAGCTCCCAGAAATGTTAGCGGACCAACATCCAGTGAGAGGGCAAAATTGAAGGAAGTATAGTCAGAAAATGGTGCCGGTGAAATTAATGGTGTAAAGGCTGACAAAATACCAGAGCCTGATCATCTACAACCCAGAGTACGAAAGAATATGGCCCTTGAAAAATTAAATGCATTGATGTTAATCTTCCAACTACAGACAGTCGTAGACACACCCCGCTACATCATGCAAACCAGAGACGGTAGGAACTGCTGATGCTGGAGTCTGAGATAACAAGGTATAGAGCTGGATGAACATAGCAGGCCAGGCAGCATCAGAGGAGCAGGCATGCTGATGTTTCAGGTCTGGACCCTTCTTCAGATATGGGGGAGGGGAAGGGGTCTCTGAAATAAATAGAGAGAGGGGGCAGGAGATGATGGAAGCTGGATAAAGGAACAGATTGGTGGAGGCAAGACGGATAGGTCAAGGAGACAGGGATGAGGCTAGTAGGTAGGAAGTGGGGGTGGGGGTTGGTCAGTGAATGGGAGGAGCGGATAGGTTGGACAAAAGACAGACAAGTCAAGGAGGTGGGGACGAGCTGGGCTGGTCTTGGGTGGGGAGATTTTGAAGCTTGTGAAGTCCACATTGAGACAGTTGGATTGCAGGGTTCCCATGTGAAATATGAGGTGTGTTCCTCCAGCCTTCGGGTGGCATTGTGGTGGCACTGAAGGAGGCCCAGGTTGGACGTATCGTCCAAGGAGTGGGAGGGGGAGTTGACGTGGTTTGCGACTGGGAAGTGCAGTTGTTTATCACAAACCGAGCGGAGGTGTTCCACAAAGCGATCTCCAAGCCTCCACTTCGCTTCAGCGATGTAAAGGAGTCCACATTGGAACAGCGGATACAGTATACCACATTAGCGGAGGTGCAGGTGAACATCTGTTTGATGTGGAAGGTTTTCTTAGGCCTGGAATGAGGGTGAGGGGGGAGGTGTAAGGTCAGGTGTAGCACCTTCTGCGGTTGCAGGGAAAAGTGCCAGGGGTGGTGGGGCTAGTGGGGAGCGAGGAGCAGACGAGAGAGTTGCAGAGAGAGTGGAAGGCAGATAAGAGAGGGGACAGAAAAATGTCCTTGGTAGTGGGGTCAGATTGCAGGTGGCAGACGTGGTGGAGGATGATGCATTAAATCTGGAAGTTGATGGGGTGATTCGTCGGGATGGGGGGATTCTGTCTTTGTTGTTATTGCGGAGAGTGAGTGTGATGGCTAAGGTGTGGAAAAACACAAGAGATGCAATCGAGGGCATTTTTGACCACTGTGGAGGGGAAATTTCAGTCCTTGAGAAACGAGGACATTTGGGATGTCATACAAACCAACCTTCCATCCATTGACTCCATCTATACTTCTCGCTTCCTCAGGAAAGCAACCACCACAGTCAAAGACCCTCCCACCCCAGTTATACTCTCTTCCACCCTCTTCTGTCCATCCAAAAGTATAAAATTTTGAATACACATATGAACTGATTCAAGAACAACTTTATCCCCTGTTATCAGACTTTTAAACAGAATGCTCAAATATTAATTCTGATCTCTCTCTCTGTCAACTTTCTCTGCAGCTGTAACACTCTGTTCTGCGACCCTGATGCAATTTGTGTGGTATAAGCTGCCTGTATGGCATGCAAAACACACTTCTCGCTGTATCTCGGTACATGTGACAACAATAAATCGATAAATAAATCTATAAGTAGTTCCTACAACTTGGGAGTAGAAAATGTAACCCCACTATTAAAAAAAAAAGAGGGGGAGAGGCAAGAAAGAGAATTACAGACAATTTAGCCTACTATCAGTCATGGGAAAAAGATGCTAGAATCTATTATAAATCATGTGAACATTTGGAAAGCACTTACAGGGCAGGATAAAGCCAGCCAGGGCTTATAAAGGCAAATCATGCTTAACAAATTGACTGGAGTTTTTTTGAGATGTAACTGATAGAATAGATAAGGGACAACCAGTGGATGTGGTGTACTTGGATGTTCAAAAGGCTTTTCATAAGATCATTAATAAGAAAACAAGGAGAATAAGAAGTAGGCAAAGTTAAAGCTCATGGGATAGTGGTGATAAATTAGTATGGACAAGAATTGTTTGATAGACAGGGAACAGAGAATGGAAAAAATGGGTCTGTTTCTCAGTGTACACACTGACTAGCGAGGTACCACAAGGATCAATGTTTGGGCCCCGGTCATTTTGCAATATATATAAATGACCTAGATTGGAACTAAATGCAACATTTCCAACTTTGTTGATGACATAAAACTGAGGTTGTGAGGTATAAGGAGGATGCAAGGAAGCCTCAAGCTGATTTAGACAAGTTGAGTGGGCAAATGCAGTAGATACAGTTCAACATGGTGAAATGCGCAGATATAGACTTTAGCGTGAAAAACAAAAGGGAAGAGTATTATTTAAATTATCATGTTTTGGGAAATGTGGATGTACAAAGGGAATTGAGTATCCTTCTACACTAGTCAATGAAAATAAGTAGGCACGTGCAGCATACACTTAGGAAAGCAAGTGGTATATTGGCCTTCATTGCAAGAGGATTTGAGTTCAGAAGTAGAGATGTCTTACTGCAGTTATACAGAGTCTTGGCAACACCGCACATGTAGTTTTGCATGCAGTGTTGGTCTCCCTATTTATTCTTACCTTTGACAGGGTACAGCAGACATTTACTTGGCTGATACTGGGAATAGCAGAACTATCCTATGAGGAGAGAATGGTTCCATTGGTTTGACTTTGATTGTAGTCGCTTGAGTTTAGAATGATAAGACGGTACCTGATTGTAATGTATAAAATACTAAAAGGGCTAGAAGTTCTAGATGTAGGGAGAACGTGTCCCATGGTCAGGGAGTTCTGGAATCAGGACACAGTTTTAGGGCAGTGGGTAAACCATTTACAACTGCGGTAAGGAAATATTTCTTCACTTACAGCTTAGTAAACCTGTAGAATTGTCTATCGCAGAAGACTGCAAAGGTCAAGTTACAGAATATTGTCAAGAAAGAGAAAGATAAATTTCTAAATTTTAAAGACATCAAGTGGTATGGGAGGAAAGTGGAATATGGTATTGAGATAGAGGATCAGCCCTGACCATGTTGAATAATGGAGCACATTCAAAAGGGCAAAATGGTCTACTCTTGCTCCTAGTTTTTCTATGTTTGTATAGTCATCTTAAAACAATGCAACATATGTGTTTACCTCAAGTGTTTTACTCTCGATGGAGGCTGAATGTTTCTTTGAAAGTAGCTCAGGTGTAGCTTATGTCCTTGGTTTGTAGCAGATGGCAAATCACCCACACAAATGTAGCCCGCTTCATATCAGCAATAAAAATAAAACAATACTGGAAATAAATATTAAAATTACTGGTTCCTAAAATGAGAGCCTGGCTTGTCTCACTGAGGCGGGGTCACACTATTCACATGATTTGGAACTGGCAATTCTGACTGTATAGATCAGTAGACTGCGATCCAATTAGTCCCACAAGAAAAGCAGAATGTCATGGATGGTGGAGGTCAGAAATAAAAACACAACATACTAGAGAAATCCAAAATAATACTGTGTGAAGCTGGATGAATACAGCAGGCCAAGCAGCATCAGCAGGAAACCTGATGTTTTGGGTCAGGGCTCTTTTTCAGAAATGGGGGAGGGGAAGGGGATTCTGAAATAAATAGGGAGACAGGGGGAGGCAGATAGAAGATGGATAAAGGAGAGGATAGGGTGAGAGGAGACAGACCGGTCAAAGAGGCGGTGTTAGAGCCAATGAAGGTGAATGAGGGTGGTGAGTTAGGGAGGGGATTGGTTGGTCCAGGGAGGACAGACAGGTCGGGGGGGTGGCGGGATGAGTTTAGTGGGTAGGGGATGGGGTTGGGGCTTGAGGTGGGAGGAATAGTTAGGGAGGCGGGGACTAGTTGGGCTGGTTTTGGGATGTGGTTGGGGGAGGGGAGATTTGAAGCTTGTGAAGTCCACATTGATATGTTTGGACAGCAGGGTTCCCAAGCGAAATATGAGATGCTGTTCCTGCATCTCTCAGATGGCATCATTGTGGCACTGCAGGAGGCCCAAGATGGACATGTCGTCCGAGGAGTCGGGGGGGCGGGGGAATTGAAATGGTTCGCGACTGGGAGGTGTAGTTGTTTGTTGCAAACAGAGCGTAGGTGTTCTGCAAAGTGGTCCCCAAGCCTCCATTTGGTTTCCCGATGTAGAGAAGGCCACAACAGGAACAGCGGATACAGTATATCACATTGACAGATGTGCAGCTGAACATCTGTTTGATGTGAAAAGTCTTCCTAGGGCCTGGGATGGGGGTGAGGGGGGAGGTATAGGGCCAGGTGTAGCACTTGCTTCGCTTGCAGGGAAAAGTGCCGGGGGTGGTGGGGCTGGAGGTGAGTGTGGAGCAGACAAGGGAGTGACGGAGAGAGTTGTCCCTCCGGAAAGCACATAAGGGTGGGGAGGGAAAAATGTCTTTGGTGGTGGGGTCACATTGCAGATGGCGGAAATGTTGGAGGATGATGCGTTGGATTTGGAGGTTGGTGGGGTGGTACATGAGGACGAGGGGGATTCTGTTTTGGTTATTTTTGCAGATAGGGGTGCGAGGGATGAGTTGCGGGAAATTTAGGAGACACAATTGAGGGCATTTTCGATCAAAGTGGAGGGGAAGTTGCAGTTTTTGAAAAAAGAGGACATGTGGGATGTTCGGGAGTGGAATGTCTCACCTCTGGAGCCGATGCAGCGGAGGCAAAGGAATTGGGGATAGGAGATGGCATTTTTACAAGAAGGTGGGTGAGAGGAGGAATATTCTAGGTAGTTGTGGGAGTCGGTAGACTTATCCCCTCCCTACCTCCCCACCTATACTCTCCTCTCCACCTATCTTCTTTTCTCTCCATCTTCGGTCCGCCTCCCCCTCTCTCCCTATTTATTGCAGAACCCTCTCCCCATCCCCCTCTCTGATGAAGGGTCTAGGCCCGAAACGTCAGCTTTTGTGCTCCTGAGATGCTGCTTGGCCTGCTGTGTTCATCCAGCTCCACACTTTATTATTATTGATTTAAAATGGATATCAGTTTCCAGGTGGATGCCAGAGATGGAGACAGAGACGTCCAGGAAGGAGAGAGAGGTGCCAGAGATGGTCCAGGTAAACTTAAGGTTGGGGTGGAAGGTGTTAGTGAAGTGGATGAACTGTTCGAGCTCCTTGTGGGAACACAGGGCAGCACCAAATCAGTCACCAACGTAACAGAGGAAGAGATGGGGGATGGGGCCAGTGTAGCTTCGGAAGAGGGATTGTTCCACGTACCCTACAAAGAGGCAGGCATAGCTTGGGCCCATGGAGGTACCCATGGCCACCCCCTTTGTCTGTAGGAAGTGGGAGGAATTAAAGGAGAAGTTGTTGATGGTGAGGACGAGTTCGGATAAGTGGATGAGGGTGTCAGTGGAGGGGGACTGGTTGGCTCTGGGGGACAGGAAGAAGCGGAGGGCTTTTAGGCCGTCGGCATGGGGAATGCAGGTGTATAGGGATTGGACGTCCATGGTGAAGATGAGGTGTTGGGGACCTGGGAATTGGAAGTTCTGGAGCAGCTGGAGAACGTGGGTGGTGTCACGGACGTAGGTAGGGAGATCGTGGACCAAGGAGGAGAAAATTGAATCCAGGTCGGTGGGGATGAGTTCGGTGGGGCAGGAGCAGGTGGAGACAATGGGTCGACCAGGGCAGTCAGGTTTGTGGATTTTGGGAAGGAGATAGAAGCGGGCGGTGTGGGTTTGGGGAACAATGAGGTTAGAGGCTGTGGATGGGAGGTTACCTGAGGTGATGAGGTTGTGGATAGTTTGGGAGATGATGGTTTGGTGCTTTGGAATGGGGTCATGATCCGGGGGACAGTAGGAGGAGGTGTCGGAGAGTTGGCGTCTGGCCTCAGTAATGTAGAGGTCAGTACTAGAGAGATCCAGCTGATTTGGTAGCTTCTATAGGAAGAGAAAGTGTCACTTCCGAAGAAGAGTCACATTGTATCTGAAATATTAACTCTGTTTCTCTCCCCACAGATGCTGCCAGACCATGAGACATGGGATAAGTAGTAGGCCAATCAGCCCATCGAGTCCACTCTGCCATTCAGTGAGATTAAGGTCAATCTGATAATCTTAAAATCCACCTTCCTCCCTTTATCCCATTACCTTTGATTCCTTTACTGATAAAAAATTGTCTATCACAGACTTATGTATAGTTAATGACCCAGCCTCTACAGCCCTCTGTGGCAAAGAATTCCGTAGATTCACAACCCTGTGAGAAATAAAATTTCTCCTCATCTCTGTATTGTTGTGCCTCCACTGGAGTTACATCCTCCTGCCTCTGATCACAGACCACTTTTGAATACCCAGTATGAAGGGTGTGACCAACCTCTGAAGCCAAGTGTCCAGGTAAGTTTTCACCTCCCTAATGTGACACAATGTTCAGATTCCAGCTGCTCATCTTGGATTGGAAGTTCCTCAAACCGCATACACTTGCTGCAAATGTGTTCTGTCTGGATCATTTTGGTATCCGGAAGCTTCCAAATGCTGCAGCACCAATGCATCCCCCATCCTGTTATCTGTATCATATTGATTTAGTTTATAAGTTAATTACTCTGAATTCCTTGCACTTTATACTTTACTGTAAGAACCTAAAGACCGAGAGAACTGGCTTTTATTTTAGGAACTAGAAATATACATCAATCCCACTTATCAACCAGTTTCTCCTGCGCCACACTATTGCTCATGCTGTCATTCACTACAAGTTGACCTCTTGATCCGCATGTTGTATCTTCTCCCACACATACCTTGTTCTGGAGCATTTCTTTCTTCCAGTAAGCCTTTCTTAAAGCATCTCCGTACTCCAGTTTGCAAGGATTCCCACTTGAACCAAATCTCCAGTTCACTCATTCGAACACTGTCTCACTTATTTGAAGTAATGCGTATGTTACTGACCTGGCAAGCTTCTCCAGCACTTTCTGCTTATAATCCAATCAGACACACTCCTGTGTTCTATCTCTCCATCAATTCCCTGCTCTTTCTCCCTACAGCCCTGCATTCTTATTTTCAAATAAACATCTAATTCTCTTCTGGAAGTAGCTGTTGTATTTATTTATACCAACTTTTCAAATGTTATTTGAACATTTTTTTAAATTCCACCTTTACTTTGCCAATTATGTTAAATCTACTTCCTTTGGTTACTGACTCTCTGAGCTGTTGAAATTTACATTATTGGCTCCTTCCCTTGCATAGTGGCATGGTGGCTCACAGCACCAGGGACATGGGTTCAATTCCACCCTCAGGTGACTGTGTGGAGTTTGCACATTCTCTCCGTGTCTGCTTGGGTTTCCTCCAGGTGCTCAGGTTACCTCCCACAGTCCAAAAGATGTGCAAGTTAGTTGAGTGGCCATGCTAAATTGCCCGTAGTGTATAGCGATGTGCAGACTCTTAGGATTAGCCACAGGAAATACAGGGATAGGTTGGGGTGGTGGGATGCTCTTCAGAGTGTCGGTGTGGATGTGATGGGCTGAATGGTCTGCTTCCACTATGATTCTGGCATTAGTTTCTTTCTTTGCAACCTTTTCTGGATGAGAAGGGACTATATTTGACTTTCTGCTGTCCACTGTTAGCCTTGAGTAAGTGCCTCCTCATTGTGAGAAAACCTAGTCTGATGTCTTTGACCATCAACATTTGGTACAAATCTGTGGAAGCAGGTGTCTGTGTCTCTCCAAACCTTACAGCATTAATTTAGCAAACGCCAGCAGTTCCTTTGCCTCCTTGTCCTACTGTAACTCATTCTTCCCAGAAAATGTTACATGTTATTGTTAATGTGTTACAGAGATAGTAGGAACTGCCAGTGCTGGAGAATCTGAGATAACAACGTGTAGAGCTGGATGAGCACAGCAGGCCAAGCAGCATCTGAGGAGCAGGAAAGCTGACGTTTCGGGTCTAGACCCTCATTTCTGAAGAAGGGTCTAGACCCGAAACGTCAGCTTTCCTGCTCCTCAGATGCTGCTTGGCCTGCTGTGTTTATCCAGGTCTACACCTTATTGTCAAATTGCATAATTAATAACTATTTGAAATTATCATTGCATTTTATCTGGAATTCCCAAAGAAATATGAAAGTTTCAACTTACGCATGTATTGCAAAATGCTGCTTCAATTTAATCAAAATCTTTCATGTTCTGGTTCTTGACAGACCTTTTAGTGTTGAGTATCGATATGTTATGTTTGGGAATGTACATTAAGTCCACTCAAGGTCTTAAGGGCAGCTAGGGATAGGGCATCCAGCAATGCCCATGTCATATGACAGAGTAAAAAATAACTAAATATAAAAGCAAAAAACTAAATAGAGGTAGGAAATAGGAAGTCAGCAGGAGTGCATTGGAATTGTTGAACCTAGAGATAACATAGGCACGGATGAAGGCTTCAGCCACAGATTGGCTGAGGTACAAGCAATTCATGTGTCTCTGCAAAGTTAATGTAACTATTCCAAATATGTGATTTTATGAAAATATACTTTATGCATGGGATATACCTGCGTTTCTTTATTCATTGGGCATGTGTGTCACCAGCTAGGCCACCATTTATTACAATCCCCAATTGCCCTTGAAAACCTTATAAAATCATTTAAGTTACAATAGTTATTATCAGATGAAGTGCAAAAGAGACCGGTTTCTTTAATTATAATAATTCTCTCATTACACTTACAATGATAGCTTCTATTTTCACCTAGTTGATAGATAGTTGACATGGTTTTTCACCTACCCCATGGTAGAATTTGGGTCTTGTGACATAGTTGTAGTGTCCCTGCCTCTGAGCCACCAAGTCCAGGTTTAAGTACTCAAGTACAAGTTATGTGTCATAACTCATCTGAACAGATTGATTTCAAAATATATACTGTGATGAGATTGGGTTAGACAATGGCCTTTCGCCAATGAGCAATTGTTATAGCCGATCCAATCATTGATGTGTCACTCAGCACATGGTCTTGGGTGTTCAAATGTACCAACCTTTTTGAACACCACTAGCTACTGATTCAGTGTGAACTCAATGTAATTTCCCTGCTTTGGACCTTGTTGAATCATTGCACGCATCCTTTACTAAGGTTACCTGCTCTACATCTTTTACATCCAACCAATTAACACTTAAAAGAGATAATAAGTGGCAAGCTTATTAGAAGAAATAAGGGACACCACTAAGTAAGCGGTATAATTTTTAAAAATCTATTTTTATAGATCATAGACCGTATTCCCAAACTAAACTTGTCCCATTTGCCTGCACTTGGCCCTTACGCCTTTTAACCTCTCCTAATCATGTACTCATCCAAATGTCTTTTAAATGTTGTAACTGTACCTGCATCTACCAATTCCTTTGCCAGTTCATTCCACTCACTAACCACTCCCTGTGTAAAAAAAATCCCTCATTTCCTTTTTAAATCTTTCTCCTCTCACCTTAAAAAATGCTGCCTAGTTTTGAACTCCCCGATTTTAGGGAAAAGACCTTTGCTTATTCATCTTATCAACGCTCCTCATGATCTTGTAAACCTCTGTAAGGTCATCGCTTTACCTCCTATACTCCAGCCTATCCAGTCCCAGCCTATCCAACCTATTTTTATAATTGAAACTTTCCATTTTTGGCAGAGTCCCTGGTAAAGCTTTTCTGAACAGTCTCCAGTTTAACAATATCCTTTTCATAACAGGGCAGCCAAAACTGCACAAAATTTCCAGAAGAGACCTCGTCAATGACCTGCGCAACCTCAAAACGACATCCCAACTCCAATACTCAAAGGTCCGAGCAATGAAGGCAAGCATGCTAAGTGCCTTCTTAACCACCCTGTCTACCTGTGACACAATCTTTGAAATATTACGTACCTGAACTCCTAGATCTCTCCATTCTACAGCACCAGCCAAGGCCCTATCATTAATTGAATAAGTCCTGCCCTTGCTGCTTTACCAAAATGCAACACCTCTCATTTATCCAACTTAAAATCTCATCTGCCACTCCTCAGTCCATTGGCCCAACTGATCAAGATCCCTTTATAAACTTAGATAACCTTTACCGTCCAGTATATCTCTGACTTTGGCGTCATCAACGGTATTACACACCTCCGGAACAGGTGGGACTCGAACCTGTTCCTGGGGAAGGAACAACACTATTGCTCCACAAGAAGGCCGTATGCAAGCAATGTTAACAGTAAAAGTGAAAGGATGTCAGCCAGTGTTCCCACTCCTGTAACACGTGGAGTTAGTCAATGAAGGAAGAAGGATGGATTCCGGCGCGGGGATCTTAGAGAATTGTAGTCCTATATCCGGGTATCGCCATTGCCTGGCCTGGTGCAATACTACACTTCCCAGAGAGCTCCGCGCTGGATGTGGTGCATGCGCGGTGACGGGGCGCTTCTTATCGGTGGAGACGGCGGCAGCTCCCGAGAAGGCGGAGGGACATTAGTTCTGTCCCGTCCCGTCTTTACCCATCTCACTCTCCAGGAAGGTGATGTGTTTTTGTTAACTGGCTAAGAAGGGCAGGGAGGGAAGGGAAAGAGGGTTCATGCCCAGACCAGGAGTGAGGGCCGAGTGGGGCGGGGCTGGGTGCAGGGACCAGGCCGCCCCTGGGAGGATGAGGGTCACCCTGCAACTGACCTCTAGCTCCCCACCCCCCCCCCCCGCCCGCACTAAGACCCCCCCCCGGCCGTGACTAGCACCTCCCCCACTCCCCACCCTCACTAACACCTCCCCCACTTCCCACTAATGCCTCCCCCCTCACACCCCACACCCTCACTAATAGCCCCCACACCCCACTAATACCCCACTCCCTACCCTCACTAACACCTCCCCCTACCCTCACTAACACCCCCCTCCCTACCCTCACTAACACCCCCCTCCCTACCCTCACTAACACCCCCCTCCCTACCCTCACTAACACCCCCCTCCCTACCCTCACTAACACCCCCCCCCCTACCCTCACTAACACCCCCCCCTACCCTCACTAACACCCTCCCTACCCTCACTAACACCTCCCCCACTCCCCACTAATGCTCCCCCACTCCCCACTAATGCTCCCCCACTCCCCACTAACACCCCCCCCACTCCCCACCCTCACTAACACCTCCCCCACTTCCCACTAATGCCTCCCCCCCTCACGCCCCACACCCCACACCCCCCACCCTCACTAATAGCCCCCCACACCCCCCACCCTTACTAATATGCCCCAACATCCCACTAATACCCCACTCCCTACCCTCACTAACACCTCCCCCTTCCCCACTAATAACCCCCTCCCCACCCTCACTAACACCTACCCCCCTCCCCACTAATACCCCCCACCCCATCCCCACTAACTGCTCCCCCACTCCCCACTAACACCTCCCCCACTCCCCACCCTCACTAACACCTACCCCACTTCCCACTAATGCCTCCCCCCTCACACCCCCCACCCTCACCCCCTGCCCTCACTAATACCCCCAACACCCCACTAACACCCCCCTCCCTACCCTCACTAACACCCCCCTCCCTGCCCTCACTAACACCCCCCTCCCTGCCCTCACTAACACCCCCCTCCCTGCCCTCACTAACACCTACCCCCCCCACTAATACCTCCCCCACTCCCCACCCTCACTAATACCTCCCCTACTCCCTACCCTCACTAATACCTCCCCTACTCCCTACCCTCACTAACACCTCCCCCACTTCCCACTAATGCCTCCCCCTCACTTCCCACACCCCCCACCCTCACTAATAGCCCCCAATACCCCACTAACACCCCCCTCCCTACCCTCACTAACACCTACCCCCCTCCCCACTAATACCCCCCGCCCCATCCCCACTGACTGCTCCCGCACTCCCCACTCATACCCCCAACTCCCTACCCTCACTAACATCCCCTTTCCCCCCCCCCCACTTCCTGCTCATCCCCCCCCCGTGCAATTGGTGCCCTGTGTGCCATTATAATAGGCCATGAGACCTAAGAGCAGAAGTAGGCTGTTTAGCTCTTTGAGTCTCCTCTGTCATTCAGTGAGATTATGGCTGATCTAATAATCCTCAATTTGATTTTTCTGCCTTTACACCATAACTCTGATTCTCTTACTGAATCTCAGCCTTAAATATGTTGCAGTGATGTGGATTTGCTGGTTAAACTCGGGTGGACAAAGTCAGAAATCACACAAGTTGTAGTCCAACAGGTTTATTTGAAATCACAAGCTTTCAGAGCGTAGCCCCTTCTTCACGTGAAGTGCTTCACCTGACGAAGGGGCTACGCTCCAAACGCGTGTGAGTTCAACTAAATCTGTTGGATATTGCACAATTCTGTTTTGCAATGGTTCAGCTTCAGCAGCCCTCTATGGTAAAGAATTCTGCAGAGTCACAATCCTCTGATAGAAAAATGTCCTCCTCCTTCCTTGTCTTAAATTGTAACCACTTATTCTGAGATTATGCTTTCTGGTCGTAGACTCTCCACAAAGGAAACAACTCTTCAGAATCTACTGTATCAAGTCCTCTAGTAAGACTGTTTCTCATTCTTCTATATTCCAGTGATCCAATTTACTCCATCTCTCATGAGACGGTTCAGTACTAAAACCAGTCACAGACTTTCTCCGGATTACCTCCAATGTCAGTTTATGTTTCCTTAGATAAAGAGCCCAAAACTAGTTCATAGTGTTCATGTGAAGAAAAAATCAGAGTTAACATTTCTGGTTCAGAACTGTTCTGAGGAAGGGTTTCCGGACTCGAAACATTAACTGATTTTTTTTTTCCTTCACTGATGCTGCCAGATCTGTTCAGCTTTTCCAGCAACTTTGTTTTTGCTCCTGATTTACAGTATCGGCAGTTCTTTTGGTTTTGGTTCAGTGGGCCAGGTTTAAACATTTGTTGCCTTCATCACCTGCTGACAGGAGTAGGTGGCATTGCCTAGGAAGAGGTTTCTGTGAAGCACTAATCCATAAAGCATTGACACAAATTTTGCAGTATGTTATGTTAGAATTCATTCCTCATCCTTCCTCTGGGAAAAAAGTTTGGCAATGGTATGATCTGCTTAACAAAGGCACCGTATTGAACAGCAATTGAATTTGTGATATGATGTGGGTCTGTTCTGTGTACAGATTGGTTGAGATGTTTGCCCAAGGATCAGCAAGCAGACTTTTGATTATTTAGCAGTAGAGCACTTCGGGATGTGACAGCCATCAGTTCAGAATCAGATTTCTTTTTAAACACGTTTATCATCGAACATTTTGATAATGGTAGCACAAAAGTGTTAAGGCCAATATTCCTATGTAGAGTAACACCTTCCTGTTTTCTTTTCAGCTATTCTTCACTGGGCTAGAAATTGCTAGATTGAGACCTTAAAAATGCAGAGGTACTTCCTTCAGACGCTGTTCTTGCACTCAAAGCAAGCTTGCAATGTCCGACCATGTGCCACATTTGTACTTTCAACCACAGGTGGGAAAATGCCTTTCTTTATCCAACATCAGGGGCAACTCCTTCACACATCACGTCCAGTCATTGTCTCTGAACAGAGGCGGCCAAATCTGCAAGAAGATCCACTATCCACACACCACAAGGGCCTTGATCATACCAAAATACAAGAGTCCAAAACTTTTCCAGAGAATGACCCACACCAAGATACCTTGACGGACTCAGTTCAGAAAACGTACTTTTCCGACACACAACTGAATCAAGAACCAGCAAGTGTGGAAACTGATCCCCTCCAGGACCCTTCAATAGGCCTTTTCCAACGATTCAAGAAGACGTTCAAACAGTATGGGAAAGTCATGATTCCAGTTCATCTGGTTACATCCAGTATATGGTTTGGTACATTTTATTATGCAGCAATGAAGTAAGTTGCAAATTACGTTGCTTAATGTGCTGTAAGCTTTCAAAATCCTCATTATTTCAGATTCTTCTGTGAATTGTCTTTAAATCTGTTTCTACTGGCTACTGACTTTTCTGCCACTGAAAAATTTTGCCTTAATTACTCTTCTCAAAGTCATTCGTGATTTTGAAACTGTCTTTTAAGGTGAGAGGAGAAAGATTAGGGAGGACATGGGGGCAACACTTTTACAGTGAGTGGTTTGTGTCTCGAGTGGGCTGCAAGAGAACGTGGTGGATGAGGGTACAGTTACAACATTTAAAAGATATTTGGATAAATTCATTAATAAGAAATGTTTGGAGGGATATTGGATAAGCACAGGGAGGTGGGACTAGTTTAGTTTGGGAACATGGTCAGCATGGACTGGTTGGACTAGTTGGATCAGATGGCCTGTTTCCATGCAGTATGACTCTGATTCTACAGCCTTCTGATCCATTCTAGTAGGCCTCTTCTGCAGTCTCTAGAAAACCCTTGACATTCTTCCAAACGTGTTTTTCTTGGAATTGGATGCATTACTGCTGTTGAGTGTCTGTTGTGACTCAGTTAGTAAATCTCTTATCCCTGGGCCTCAGGGTTCTGAGCTTTAGGACTTGAGCACAAAAACCAAGGTTGACTCTTCAGCTCAATACTGAGGGAAGCACTGTACTGTCAGAAATGCTGTACATGTACTGATTCAATTAAAGCTGTCCACATCTGCCTGTTTGGATATAAAAGCTATCCCCCACCATGGCATTCTGTCAAAAAAGAGTAAGGGAGTTCTCCCTGGTCTCCTGGCCAGTACTAATCACTCAATGAGGATCACAAAAGATCAGAATATCTGGCCATGGTCATATTCCTGTCTGTGGGAAGTTAGCTGCCACATTTCCTTCATTATTAGTGATTCCAGTTCAAAAAAAATTTCATGGGCTTGAAAGTACTTTGAGGCATCAATGGTTAAAAGCGCTGTCTAAATGCAAGTTGTTTTTTTTTAAACTGAGGTCTGATGAGTACTTGTAAAGTTTCGGAACAAGTTTTGTACTTCTGTATCTTTGTTCAAAAAGCCGAGGATCTTAATTACTTGATAGCCGTCTTAACCTGTTTGTTACTATTAAACATTTGCGTACGTGTATATGAATGCCATTGTATTCCCGCACCACCTCTAAAATTGCACTACTGAATTTACATTACATATTACACAGTCTTAGAATGAAGGTAAAGCCATTTAACATTGAAATGAGGAATTCCTTCACTGAGTGAATCTTGGGGATGGTGCTGGAAAATGGGTCTGAGGTAGATCAGCCATGATCTAGTTGAATGGCCGAGTGGCTGAACGCACTCTAACTTCATTTTCAAATGTCCTGTTGAAAAGATTTTTCTGTTCTGTAAATCCTGATCTTCATTGCTCAAAGTGAGGTATGTGCTCAGGCGGAGTTATGCCATCCTTATATTTGTGTGTGTAAGGGAAACTGAACTGAGATCACCTATCTTGTACTGTCAATTGCTGTGCTCCTATCCTGTCACCGTCTGTCTCCCTAGACCCTTTTTTGTGCTCTGCCTAGATCTTCTTACATTTAAGAGTCAGAGTAACAAGTGACAGTGGCAAGCTGGGCGTATACAATTCCTCTGAGCTTTTGGCATGTCCACAAGTGGGAAATTTATCATGCGGAGAAATCTGTAAGCTGACTGGTGAAAAATAGTTTGAACTTGCTGCCCATGGATCAAACTGGCCTGCTTGTATGACATTGGCAGTTTCTGTCATGGGGAACAGAGCCAATACCTGTTTCGTATAAAAGGAAGCAAGTTGTAAACTTTATCCCCAGAGATTTTCTACTACCTCCAGTTAGTCAATTCAGTTTTGTAATGGGCTAAAAAAAGCTGTTTTATTTTAAAACCAAATGTTTGATGTATTTAGAGGTGACTTGTTTAAAATTAAACAAAGAAATAACACCTCTAATGACAATTGTCTATGCATTAGCAGTTTTTGACGGGAAGTTTAGTTTGTGAATACATTTAGAGAGCACTTATTCAAAATAAAAGCTGCAAATTTCATAAGTAATTTTCAGAGTGCTGTCTCCAGTTAGTTTGAAATGTTTTACATCAAAAACATTAAACTAAATCTTCCAACAAAGAAACTCTTTCCCCAAGCCCCAAACCCTGTCTTGATGCTTGTTGTCTATTGAGAAATTCTGTAAATTGTAGTTGCTTAGTCAAAAACTTGCAGGTCTATGGAGATGTCTTGTCATCTTCTAGAAAGCAGAAAAGAGTGATTCAGGATTTAATTGTTTGTCTTAATTTCTATTTTTGGTTAAATTCTTTTGATTACGAAAATGCTTATTAAAAATATTCAGAATAGCTTAATGAGTTCATTAATTTTAGAAATTCTAGGAGAGAAATGTTCTTTGTTTCTGACTGAAGTCTCCTCCAAATAGCCCTAAACCTTTTAATCTCACGGTTTCCTTCACTAAAATTAATTCTAAATTATCTTGAAAGTCATGCTCATGATTTTACCCAACGTTGCGTAAACGACCACAGTAAAAACAGTTTTCCATTAAAACTCCTAGGGATATCCTTGTTCTCCTGCATACCCTGGATTAGGTCACTGCCAGAAGGACTGTCTGACTTAGTTTTGTTTTGAAAACCCTCCATGAAAGGAGGGTTCACTTGTATCACTTGTTTAAATGAAGGGACAGCAGGTTTACCAGATTTGCTGACGATGGAGAGGTAGAAAAGTAGAGTTGTACAACATGGAACTCTTCGGTTCAATTCATCCAAGCTGACTGGGTATGCTGAACTAAATTCATTCCATTTGCCGGTGTTTGGCCCTTATCCCTCTAAGCCTTTCCTATTTATGTAGCTGCCTAAATGTCTTTTAAATGTTGAAATTGTACCCGCCTCGACAACCTCTTCTAGCAGCTTGCATACATGTGCCACCCCATGTGTGAAAAATAATTGCCTCTTTGGTGCCTTTTTAAAATTTTTTTCACCTCTCACCTTAAACCTGTCCTGTCTGGTTCTGGACTGCCATCACCCTGAGAAAAAGACCTTGGCTGTTCACCTTACCTGCGTCTATCACCTTACTCTTCATGATTTTACAAACCCTTGCAAGGTCACCTGTCTGCCTCCAAAACTCCAGTGGGAAAATATCCTAGCCTATCCAGTTTCTGCTTGTAACTCAAACCCTCTAGTCCCAGCAACGTCCTTGTAATTCTTTTCTGCACCCTTGCCAGTTTAACAACATCTTTCCTGTAACAGGGGAATCAGAATTGCATACACTATTCAAAAAGTGGTGTTGTCAATGTCTTGTATGACATCCCAAGTCCTGTAATTAATAATCTGACTGAGGAAAGCAAGGGTGCCTTCTTCACCACCCTGTCCATCTGCGAAGTTGCTTTCAAGAAACTGTGCACCTGTGCGCCAGGGTATCTCTGCTCAACAACATTCCCCAGAACCCTACCGTTAACTGTAAGTCCTGCCCTAGTTTGTCTTACCAAAATGCAGCATCTCACATTTATTTCAATTAAGTAAGTTTTGTAAAGGACATAGAGGCTACAAAAATATATAGATAGGCTAAGTGAATGGACAAAAGCGGTGAATGTGGGAAAATGTGAAATTGTCTATTTTGGCAGAAAGAATAAAATTATCATTAATAGTGAGAAATTACAGAGCTCTGATATGCAGAGGGATCAGGATGTCTTCCTCATGGAGCTCAAAAGGTTAATAAGCAGGAACATGAGGGAATTGATCACAAAAGTAGTGAGGTCACGCTTCAGTTATATAGGGCACTGATGAGACTGCATATGGGTAGTGTACACAGTATTATTAATCTTATTTAAGAAAGGATGTAAAAGGTTTGGAGACAGTTCAAAGAAGGTTAATGAGACTAATACCCGGGATTACGGGATTGTTTTTAATTTCATGCAGAAAGATTAGACAAACTAGGCTTGTACCTACTGGAGTTTAGATAGAAAGATGTAATTTGATTGAAACATACAAAATCCTGTGGGGCCTTGACTGTGAACGTGGAGGAGATGTTGTCTTTTGGGAGAATCTAGAACTAGGAGTCGTTTAAAGTAGAGAGAAGACAAAACCATTTTTCTGAGAACTGAGTGTTTTTGGAACCTTATTACTGAAAAATGTTAGCACTTTTGAATATTTTAAAGGCAGAAATGGATAGATTCTTGCTGGCAGTGGTGGGGGGTGGGTGGGGGAGAAGATGATCAAAAGTAGGGAGAAAAGTAAATTTGAGATTACAGCCAGATCAACCATAATCTAGTTGAATGATGACTTAGGCTCGAAAGGCTGAATAGCTGATTCCAGCTCCAAATTTATGTTTGTAAATTGTTTTTAAAAAGGTTAGAACAAGTGTGTTCAGTATCATATGTACTGCAGCAATTTTCTTGCTGTTATCTTTATTTAGTGAAAGCTTTATTTGATTTACTCTTTTCATTTTAATAAAAACACAATTAAATGATGTAAAAACCCTCTGTTTTTATTTCCAGGGGTATTAACGTAATCCCATTTCTTGAGTACGTAGGAGCACCTAAGGGTATAATAAATATTTTGAGTAATTCTCAGGGTGGAAATGCATTGACTGCTTATGCGTTGTATAAGGTGAGTAACATGTTAAATTGTGCTGGTCTTTGCATTGCATAACTTCATTTGTGTTTGAGACTTTATTTTCAATCAGTGTAATGTTTAGATGTTATCCTGTATGAATGGGAAGAATCTTTAATCTACAAGAGACTGGGCCAATAAATGACAATTTAAATTTAGTACTGAACAGACTAGCTCTGCATTGTGAAAGAATAAATAGGAAACAGATATACAAAGCTGGTGATCAACAGAGTAGGCTTAAGGGGCTGAATGGCCTGCTCCTGTCCTATGTGGTATAATTTATGGAGTATTTGATGGAAGTCTGCACAGTGTCAGATAATGTGGAAAAACCGTAACCCGGTTGAAGGTATATGGGGGGCTTTAGCACACTGTCATGCTTCAGGTGCCATCTCCCTGCATTGAATTGGCTTCAGCACCTCATAATGATGCATGTGAGCCATGTGGCGAGTCTGCTTGGTCTGGTCATTAAACTCAGTAAGGTCCTGTAAAAATGCACCATAGCTTTCACAGGACTTATGTACGCTGAACTTTAGAATACACGTGAAACCATGGCTTTTCTCTCCACTAAAGTCTTTGCTATTGCAGTGCGCTGGTATTGTGATGATCTGTTTGCCTGTTACTGAGTCACTGCCTCCCAGGGAATATAGCTTTTCTGAGGGAACGGAAGCCAAATGTTGCTGATGGAATCTTGAGCACTTTCTTTGAGTTGCATCCAATCTGTTACCATTTTCTTGCCGGGGAGGAATAATTATCTAACAGAACAAAAAAAGGCTAGGAAAACTTAGCGTGTCAGCATGATGATCTTTCATTTATTATTGTGCTACTTTAAAGGTTATGAATATCTGAGCTGGCGTTCCCCTGTTGGGAGGTCTGAGAGGACAGATGTAAAGTCAATGGGACAGATCTTCCGAGCAATGGCAATCACACGTGGATTGTTACTGTGCTCCTTCCTGACAGGAGATTCTAGTCAGAGCTCTTTCAGGAATGTCAAACTGTACTTTCTTTCTGTCAGGCCTCTCATAGTGTAAAGCAGTAAAGCCAAGGGAAACCATGCCCCTTTTCTCAGCAGTCAGTTACTGTATTTTGTGATTTTAAATGGTCAATTATCACAGTGGCACTTGGAATAGCTCCTGTGAAAGACGAAGTGTGAACACAGGGTGCCAGGGCTCAATGCGGCAAATGAACCAAGTAAGTGATGCGGTGTTTAGGTTTGGTTGGGGTGGGGGCAAGGTACAGCAGGTGTGGTGGATGGATAGTGTTAATGATTGATAGTTAACTGTCAGGCTTTGCTACCTATGGTGCTGACTTGAACTCACTGCAGTGCATGTACATGCCCTTCTTATCTGCAGGTTACAGCGCACTTACAGAACTTCCAGTATTCTCAGCTTTGTTATATTATGAACCTAACTGAAACTTCTAAGTTGTTTTTATCAGTGCAATCCATATTGTCCAATATTAGCTGTTGTTCCACAGTTGGACTTTATTGGATTAATTGTGTGTGTGTGTGTTAATATTTGCGCATTTATTTCTCAATACAATGCTTTGACAAATCAGAGTTAATATTCTTGGCTTAAATATTAAACATAGTCTGGCAGCTAACTGTCATCATTATTAATCATCATTAACTTGTGCATTCTCCATGGCAACACCTCTGCCGATTGGAGTCCAATTTGCCAACCCAATCAGCACTTGTATCTCATTCAGTATAAATATTTTCTCCCTAAATTGGCATTCTTGCGAATTGTTCTGATGACTTGCAAAGCAAAAAGCTTCAAAGAAATATCTTTTTCCAGCAATGTTCATGTTCTATACTAACAAACAATTTTTTGAGAACATACTGTGCTAACAGAATCTTAACGCCATCAGCAATTTAAAACAAATTAGATACTGACAATAGGTAGCTATGGGATAGAGCAGGGATACGGGGTTGCATGGATTACGAGACAGAGATACTGACTCAGTTGGTCAAATGGTCACCTTGTGTGCGGTAATAATTATGTAAACATTCAGTGAGTGCCATATTATGACCTTGCAAAGGTAAAATTATTGCATCTGTTGTGTTTCCATTGAGAGTGGGAGGAATCCTGTATGGCAGAGAGCTAAAGAATTTTTGAGGATGTTATTTTGTGGTATTATTACCCTGCAGGAACATTCAAAATCTCTATCAATTTACTCGTATCAACCTTGGTCAAAATAGAAGGGTTTTTTTTTCTGATTTCTGCGAAGTGCTTTTCAGCTTTGCATCTTTACACAATCTGACTCTACAAATTCTTTAAGCAACTAAATGTTTTTGTTTACTTCTCTCATTTCCAGCTTGCCACACCAGCCAGATATGCTGTAACTTTGGGAGGAACGTCATTTGCAGTTAAGTATCTCCGCTCCCGAGGTCACTTGCCAACACCCCCTCCAATGAGAGTTTATATACAGGATAGAATGGAAGAAACCAGAGAGCGATTTTCAGAAAAAATGGAGGAAACTAAAGAACTACTTAATGAGAAAATACAAGAAACCAAAGACATGGTCTCCTTCAGAAAAAAGAAAGAATAAATGTGTGGAAGACAAACTGTTAAAGATCTCAATATCCGGCCACCACCTTGAATTGCAACATCAAGATACTTAGTGAAGGAACAATCTGTAAACTCTTGGTATCTGGGGATTACTGATGGTTTGTTGTGATACAAGGCACCATTGAAATGCTTTCCAAAGCAATCAGAGAATTTTGAGTGGAATATTTTAATAACTTGAGAGGGATTAAGAAGGTAATGGAAAAGTGGTTTCAAGATATATTTCTGCATCCACTGGTGTCAGAAAAGGAAATTCAGTAGATTACCGTACTCTGGTTACAAAACAGACTGAGCATTTCAAATAGTTCAGAATCCTGTGAAAGAGTTTCAGCCAGTGAATGTCTGGAATATCTACTGAAGCAACCCTGTTGTGTGTATTGTGACAACCTCATAATAAAATCCAATCACTTCTAATATGTATCCTGTCAAGGCAAGTGGTCAGATTTCAATGATTTCAGCATGTCGGGGCAGCTCATTGCTGTGCTGTGTTCTGACAGTAACACATTGCATTTTGCAAAGATCCCTGAGTAGATAATTAAATGATGATTAAAAGGAACACTGTCCCACCTCCACAGAAAGCGTTTGGCACTACATGATAATACACTCCTGCCCTGTAAATTAAGGGTATAAATTAGATGTTTACAGATCAGAAGAGAAGGATCAACTTTTTAATTACTTCACAGGATAGGCTTGGCCAGCATTTATTGTCCATCCCCATGTATTCTTGAGGTGATGGTGAGTTGCCTTCTTGAATTGCTGCAGTCCATTTGGTGTGGTTAGACCTACAATGCTTTGAGGTTGAAGGATTTCAACCCTGTGACAGTGAAGGAATGGTGATATATTTCCAAGTCAGGGGATTGTGTCAGGTTTGAAGAGGAACTTGTGGTTGGTGATGTTCTTATGCACCTTGCCCTTCCAGTAGGGGATCACAAGTTTGCAACCCACTGATCCTTGGGGAAATCTTGCAATGCAGCTCACACCAGAGGAAGGAGCGAATATTGAAATGGTAAATGGGTTGACAGCCATTGCATCACACAATCCCTACAGTGCAGAGAGGTGCCATTCATCCTATTGAGTCTGCACCAACTCTGAGCATGCCACCCAGATCCAGCACCTACCCCCCCCCAACCCTATTCCCTATATTTTCTATGCCCAACAACATAACCTGCATGTCTTTGGACTGTGGGAGGAAATTGGAGCCCCCTGCTGAAATCCACGCAGGCTTGGGGCGAATGTGCAAACTCCACACATGCACACAGTCTGTCTTTTCCTGGATGGTGTGAAACTTCTTAAGTGTTGTTCCAAGGAAACGGGGAGTCTCCATTCCATTCCTGACTTGTGCTTTGTAGAAAGTGGATAAGCTATGGAGAGTTAGGCAGCGGGATATTTATAACAAAATTTGTAGCCCCGATTTGATCATATCGCAGTAAGTCCAGTTCAGTTTCTGGTCTGTGATGACCCCAAGGATGTGAAAATGAGGTGCTGTAGCTCACTTGATTATCAGTTAGCAGATGTTCAAATTCTGACGAGGAAAAAAAAAAGTACAGTATTGATAATTGAGGCTTTAATCTTCATTTTTCATCATACAACAGCAATGACCTTAGAATTGATCAAACTGAAATTCGGCATTACTAAAAGTCATTTCTGACCAGCTTTTAAACATCATTAACATTTGTAATTTTTAGAGGTTTGCTCTGTATTGTAGGTGGCAAAATCATTTGCCTGCTTTGAATTCAGTACTTGGTTTTGTCATCACCCAGCTGTCCCTAGTTGTCTTGTTTGTTCGTTTTCAAAGAGAGGGAGAGTCTCATATATAAATTTTTTTATAAGCTGATTCCAATCTATTTGTGGTTACTAAATTGTACGGAAATTAAAATTACATTTGTTTGTAACCTGCTCATTTATTTACCTGATGAAGTCTGAATTCAACTGCATTGATTCATTAAAACTTCTATAACTCCTTAAATATGGTTTATTCAGCAATAAACTAGAACAATAATTGCTTTTTAAAAATGCTTCACCTTGGATAATTTAACAAATTTTTTTAATGTCAAATAATGCAAGAAGTATGTACAGTGAAAAACTGTACCACATAATGTCAGAATTTTTTTTTGTGCTGAATTTGGTGATCTCATCCAGAAGCAGTTTTATGTTTGTTTATGGGAAGTGTGCATTGCTGGCTGGGCCAGTATTGATAACCCATCCCCCAATTCTCTTGAGAAAGTTGTAGTGTACTGACTTTTCGAGCAGGACAGTCCCTGTGGTGTAAGTAAACCCATAATATTGTCAGGGAGGGAGTTCCATGATTTTGACCCAGCAACATTGAAAGAATGGTGATCTATTTCCAAATTGGTGGTGAGTGGTTTAGAGAGGAACTTAGTGGAGTTCCCACGTATCAGCTGCCCCTGTATTTGCTGGTAGAGGTTGTAGATTTGGAACATGCTGTCAAAGGATTTTTGGTGAGTTATTGAAATGCATGTGTGGATGGTACCCAGGGATGACATTACTTTTGTAGTGAAGGTGAATGTTGAAAGTAGTCGGTGCCATGTCCTCAATAGTATCAAGCTGCTTTAATGTTGCTGGAACTGCACCCATCCAGGCACATGGAGAATATTCCATGACACTGTTGAATTATACCTTGTAGATGGCACACTGGCATTGAGGAAGCCAGTTGTGAGTTACTTTGTCATCATTATTCCTATTCTTTGACCCTACTGTAGCCACAGTACTTGCATAGCTGATCCAGTTCAGTTTCTTGTCAATGATTATCCCCAGCATGCTGCTAGTGTGAATTCACATTCCTAGAATAGAATAGGAGATGGCTAGATTCTCTTGTTAGAGATTGTCATTGCACACTGTGGTGTGACTGTTACCTGCTGCAGTTTGGCCAAAGCCTGAATGTTGTCCTGCTCTGGCATGCATTTGTACCTGACGAGTCATGACGGGTACTGAAAATTTATTAGTGAACATTCTCACTCCTTAAATTATTATGGAGGGAGGAACATGGAAGCAGCTGAAGGTGGTAGAGCTTAGGACACCATCTGGAAGAACTCCCTACAGTGATGTCCTGAAGCTGAGATAACGGATTTCCAACAACCACAACCATTTTTCTATTGCCAGGTATGATTCCAACCAGTGAACAATTCCCCATTGACTCCAATTTTGATATGGCACCTTGATGCCACACAGTTAAATGCTGAATGGAGATCAGGGCAGTCGCTTCCATCTCACCTCTGGATTTGAGCTGTCTTGTCCATAGTTGAACCTCGGCAACATATTTTCTCAGTTGTACGGGAGAGTACGAGGAAGGAGGACCATCAGTGACCAGGTTCAATATTTAGGGAAACTATTTTGGCCACTTTTAACACAATTTTTCTTCTGCGTGGGAAGAAAGGGATTTCTGAAGCCAGAATTGTGGCAGGAGTTGTTCGCGCTCTTGTAAATGGGTTTCTGGAACTCGTTGAGAGTAGTAATTACATAGTTTCAGAGGTAGTAGGAACTGCAGAATCTTGAGATGACAAGCTGTAGAGCTGGCTGAACACAGCTGGCAAAGGAGCAGGAAGGCTGATGTTTCGGGTCAAGGCCCAAAACGTCAGCCTTCCTGCTCCTCTGATTAGATTTGGATTCCCTAGTGTGGGAACAGGCCCTTCGGCCCAACCAGTCCATACCACCCCTTAGAGCGGCCCACCCAGACCCATCCCCCTATAACCCACACACCCATAAACACTATGGGCAATTTAGCATGGCCAATCTACCTAGCCTGAACATTTTTGGACTGTGGGAGGAAAGTGGTGCACCCAGAGGAAACCCATGCAGACACGGGGAGAATGTGTAAGCTCCGCACAGACAGTTACCCGAGGCTGGAATTGAACCCGGGTCCCTGGTGATGTGAGGCTGCAGTGCTAACCGCTGAGGCACCGTGCCGCCCTACATTTTTTAAAAAAATTCTCTTAGGGGAATTTAAAAACACTACCTTCCTAATAAGACAGGCAGCTGTGTTGGCTGATCCATAAAACCATTCTTCACAGCCCTCAAATTCAAATGGGAACGGAAGTTGGAGGGTGAAAGGGAGACAGTTAGTCAGGGCAAAGAACAGATAGTTAGGAATACTCTGAGATTATCTCAGAGCAGAAAGGATAGTAGTGAAATTGGAGGTAAAAGCTGAAGTCCTTCCATTGTAACAAAGTCAGACATATTCGTTGGGAACGCTGACCTCGTGAGGGGAAATTTGTGGGACTTGTTGGAATTTGTAAGCTTGAGCCCAAACAGAACTCAAAACAAAAATGCCACAGATCAACATGTAGGTTTAATAACCACTGAGACTGGAGGTAAACACACTGCTCTGAATGCAAAGTACGTAGGATAAATGAGATATGAAGTGTTTTTGGCTAAAGGAATGATAACCTGTTTTTCTTCAAATGATGCATCTAAGTCCATAACTATACTAAGAGAAATAAAGGCTACTTGGATTCTGGTTGGAGAAGGATTTGAGTTTCCCTCCAGAGAAGTTGAAAGCTAAGGTGTTGGTAGGTGGCATAGGTGGAGAGTATATCACAGTTAAATTGTAAATGGTGAGAAGACAGTACTTATTGGGTTGGCAGTACCTCATTTCTTCCTAAGGAATCTAGGTCTATAGAAGCAGCTGGTAAATGCTATTAGCATTAAGTGTTAAAGAGAGAACCACTTTTGTCACACCAAATGGGTTACGCCAATGTCAAATGTACTATTTGGGTCAGAGAATGTCCTGGCTACATAGTTGACTACAATAGTTGAGTCACAGGTAGACAGTTGTGCTAAACATCTTTTAACCAACTTGCCTTATTACTCAGGCCATTGAATATAGGAGTTGGGATGTCATTGTTGAGGCCAATTTTGGAGTATTGTGTACAGTCCTGGTCACCTTGCTATTTGAAGGAAATTATTAAATTGGAGAGGGTTGAGAAAAGTTTTGAGGGTGTTGCCAGTACTGAAGTGTTTGTGGAATATTAGTTCATAATAAATTTGTTACTAGAACTCACTTATTTGACAAGAACTACTGTTTATTGTAAATGTTAAGTGCAGGTCAGTAACCAGATCCCAACTAGACAGGCAAATTGGAAAATTTGCTTCTTTCCATTAAATCTTCCTCTTTGCGGTGACCCCAAAGTAATGGGGCTCAAGAGTCAGTGCACTCTGAGTTCATCACAGAACAGGTGGGTGTTGTTCTTGGTCTCCTTCTGCACTCCAAAAAAAATCCATGATTGTATGACATACACTTGAAACCACTGCATTATTGTTGCTCTGGATTGTTCTTTGTCCTTTTCCATTACAACCTGCATCTTATGATGACAGTCCTTTAAATTTAAAATGTCCCTCATTGATACTTGATCCACTTCACCCACCTTCTTCCTGAGAACTAAATACCTCCTTTCTTGTTGGATTGGTAACCACACTGAAAAAAAAACCTGCACATATCCAAAAACTCATCTGTCTCTCTCTCTCTCTCTCTCACCTCTACTTGACCTAGTGAAATTATCTCTAGCCTGTTAATTGAGATATTCAGGTAATGTTTTGGGGAAGCTAGGTTCAAGTGTCATGATGGCAGATGGTGGAATTTGAATTGAGTCTAATGATAACCGTGAAGCCATTGTCAATTGCTCATCTGGTTCACTAATGCCCTTGGAGGGAGAGAAACTGCCATTACCGGGACCAGACCCATAGCAATGTGGTTGTCTTTTAACTACTGTGAATCAATAATAAAAAAAACTCAGTCTTTATTTTGATAATAGTAGTTCCCTCTTTCTAACTGCTCCATAATTCTTGCATTTCTTTGTAACTGCCCTGCAAATTTATTATTGTACTCCTTTGAATCACAGAATCCCTACTCTGTTGAAACAGGCTATTCAGCCCAACAAGTCCCTATTAATTCTCCAAAAAACATTCTATCCAGACTAAACCCCCCTTAACCCTAACCCTGCTGGCTAATCTACCTACACATTCCTGAACACTGAGCAGTTTAGCATGGCAAATCCACCTAACCCACACATCTTTGGACTGTGGGAGGAAACTCACACATTCTCCCTGTATCTGCGATCTTCTCCCACAGTCACCCGAGGCTGGAACTGAACTAGTCCCTGGCACTGTAAGACAACAATGCCACCCATAATCTTTCCAACTAGGTGGTGGTCTATAGACTACACTAAACAATGTAATTGCACCTCTTTCTCTGCTGTAAAGAATATTTCAATGTAACATTCTCCTTAATACCGACTCCTCCTATCACCCTATTTCTCCTGAACACCTTATATAAAAGGGACGGTAGCAATATGGATACAAATCCAATCCAATCAATTACTACCCCGTCACGTTACAGCTAATGATTGCCTAACTACTGGAAGGAGTAAACAACAATACCATCAAGGAGCACTGAAGACAGCAATAGCCTATTTACTAACACTCCGTGTGTTCTGGCAGGATCTCATTGTAGCCCGAGTACAACTATGCATTGAAAAATCCATATTCTAGAGGTGAGATGTGAGGAACAGCTCATAGCAGCATTTCACCAAGCATCAGCAATAAGGAGCATCAGTAAAATTCAGTGAGAATCATGGCTAACTCTGTATAAAATTTATTCATAACTACCACAAAGAAAGATAGCTATGGTTGTTAGAGACTAATCCTCTCAATCCAAGGATATCCTGAGAGCTCCTCAGCTCAAGCATATTCAACTGCTTCAATGCCTCATCATAAAATGACATCAGATCGTACACTGATGATAGTACTAACCACAGTACAATTTGCAATTAAAGTAGTCCATATCCATATATTCTAAAACCCAGAAATAATTCAGCCTTGGACTGACAAATAGCAGCTAATGTTCACATCACACCAGTGTTGGACAATGATCATCTCCAATGACAGCAAATCGATCCTTCCTCCACCCCAAAGTTCACCATCGCTAAATCCCCACCAGGGTTCCCCAGGGCTTTATCACTAACTAGAAATGGCACTCAACCTTGCATCCAAATACTGCAGCTACAAAGTAGTTCAGACCAGTAAACTCAGATTTGATAAACTCGCAGGTCTTTTTCACCAATATCAAATAATGTGCTGGAGGAATCTCCACTGAACTAAGTTTCATTGACAGATTGTGTCAATGTGGTAGCTATCAAACCACGACGGTTGGAAATTCTGCAATAGGATGGTTCATTCTTCTCACCCATCAAGTATTGTCCATGTTTTACTCAGGTTAAAAAGAGTGATGGAAAACTCATCACTTAACGGTAACCACACTTAGGACATACATCAGGATCTACAGCAATCTGCTTGAATGACCTCTTTGCTAATGGGCTGAATCTCCACTATGTTTCTTTCTTTAAATGAAACAGATGCAGGCATCATTGGCAGGGGAAGCAGTTCCAGAAAGCTGCTCTATGAAAATTAAGTACAGTCTTGCCAACCTATATTCCAAGACGAAACTATATCACTTGAGGGATTAGAAGAAAATTAAGTAATAAATAGAAATCAAAACAACATTTGTATGTTAAATTATTGTAGGTATGGAATTAAAAAGGCAACTTGTAACTAGATTTCAAAGCACATGCGTGAAGAAAATAAATCAGTTAACATTTTGCATCCTGTGACCAGGACCCAAAATGTTAACTTTTTTTTTTCTTCACAGATGCAACCAGGCCTGCTGAGCTTTTCCAGCAACTTCTGTTTTTGTTCATGATTTACAGCATCTGCAGTTCTTTTAGTCCCTTTGATGAAGCTTTTGATCAGCTGCCCTAATATGAAATGGTGTCAGATTTTGACTTATAATACCCCTATAAAGTACCACAGGAACTGAAAGAAGCTACATAAAGTTTTGTTGGTGTTGAAACATAAATTACACTAATGTTGCATAATATTAGCTCCCTTCATAAAACACAGCAACAACTCATCTTTTAAATTCAGAACATTTAATGCCACTCAGGAATACAAAAATACAACACAATGAAATGACTAAAGTACAAAGCTTTTATTTTGCAACAGATTATAAGCGTTAAAAAACATGTCACAATACATGAAATCCACTCCCACTGCAGAATGTCTCGTGGGGTCAGGTCTATGTTTTGTCTCCTGCATCTAGTAGTTTACGCTGTAAACAGTTACATGTGAGATCTCCTACAGAGTAGACCTCACTGTCCTCATTGGTTTTATTTTCCCGTTTTCCACGGCTGATAAAAATAGGTGAAGAATGTGGCATCTGTTCTGTGGAGTTAGCAGTCAGACAGTCTTTAGCCTATGACATACAATACAGAACATAAAAGTTTTACTCAGTGCAATAGTTCCACTGTATCCACACAATAATAAATACTTCACAGGCAATGTAACTAAGAGCAAGGTATTGCTGCTGCCATTAAGAACTCGGTGGATAAAAGTAATGGTTGATGGACAATAGTCATTGGATTAAAATTTGCTAGGATATTCACTTGAGTCACAATAGCTTGTTTGTAGAACTTCAGTTTTCACATAAATTAAAGCAACTATTGTGTTAATTGCTAGTGTGTGGATCTAAGTGTGCATGAAGTTTGCACTTGGTTTCACTTCATAGCAATTCCTCTAATTTCACCATGATGTCCAGGGTGAGCCTTAACAAATAGAGAACGATTTTAGAGCTGTCATTCACTCTGGTTGCAACATTTGTCCTATGTCATTAATTATTACAATCTCTAAAGTAACAAGAGTTCTGAAGCATGTTTATAACAGTGAGCACATTAGCCAGAAAAATTCAAATTATTCTTAATATTTAAATTAGAAAAGCAACCTGAATATGACTAGTATTTTGCATACTGTTAGAGGAGATTTACTACTACTTTTATGCATTTGCAATGCAGGAGGAAATAATTTGGATTATAAAGTACATTTCCAGTCACTTTGCATTACAGTGAACAAAATGTTTGCACAGATCTATTTTCTGATGGTACATTTTTAAATAATCTGAACTCTTAGAAGAAAGTACATTTTTCATATTTTAAATAAACTGAGCTAGTAAATTATAAGCTGTCAATGTTTTGTATCAGCAATAAGGTCCCTCACCTCACAAGGTGAAGGGCCATTTGGAGGAATACATTTTTCCCCATCAAGGCTTTTAAATGTTACTTCAATATTTCTAGAAGAAATGTTTCACGTGTTGCTTTCTTACTGTGCACAGAATTTATTTGCATCAAATTGTTTTGATACCATACCTGAAAATCTGTATTTTAAAAAAGTGTTTTTAAATAAAAGGTTTTTAAAGCTGTTTACGTGGACACCCATGCATGCAATCTTTAGTTCCGAGTGGCATCCTTGAGAATAAGAAAATCAACAGAATTTTATATTTGTGCTTAATTTAGATTTTGTTAGAATGTGGTAGCCAACTTGATGGAAGATGAAAAATTGCTTTGTTTAATTCATGATGCAAAGATTTAAAATTAAGTTAATGTCCTTTGCAACATTCTTAATTCTCAGGGTAAATTCTGGAAACAGAACCCATTTATCAAAATTTCAGTAGTGGACATAAACCTCCTTGTCCATACATCTCATTTCTGCTTATACAGAGAATCATAAAACTTGTGTCAATATTTAACGTCAAGACTAATCGTTTCAAAATTTAGAAGTGAATAATATTTGTGAACATAACAGCAAACCCTTTTCCCATGTCAATTTTCATGCACTCCATTTGTTATGAATTTGTCATTTGTTTCTCTTTAAAAAAAACTCAAAAATACTCAATACTTACCATAACATTAAAGTTATTCACTAACATCTTTTACGCTTTCAAAAGCTTTCACTTAAAGACCTATTGATCTGTTTTGAAAGCCTAGGCCAGGACATTTTTAAACTGTGTACAATTCTCAAACATGTAAGCTAGCCAATGATATAAGAATATGATGGAAAAATTACAAATTACTATTCTGTAGGTCGAAATTCAACAGCTTTATTCAGGAACAGCAAGAAAGCACAGAAAAAGAAAAGGACAATTTCACTAAGAACTTCAGGATGCCCAAGTTAAAGGTGTAAGATAAAAACAAGCTTTTCACCCCCTCTTACCTACTGATTTACAATTCTGTTACATGCCTTATTTGGTAAAGTATGACAGAGAGATTGCAAGGAAACAGAAGAAACAAGAATGAACTACTTATTAATGTTTTCTTATAGCTACATGAATTATGACTTCTCTATTGTCTTTTGAAAGATATGAAGCTTAGAGGGATATATTATCTCACACATGTACACGTACGCCAAGCTTAACTGATTATGTGGATCCCAATTTTAATCATCACAATCACAGAAAATAGCAGGACTTCAGAGCAATAAATCCTTAAGGTCAGATGTGTGGTGGTCAGGAATTTGGGAGGCAAGTGGGGAGTGGAGACTGACAGTAGGAAAACAACTTGGCTATACACAGTGCCTTCTATAAGAAAGCCACCATGAAGTTTCATATGGGATTGAATACTTTCTCAATTTTAAATTCTTCAGCTTTTCAGGTAAAGCACTGCAAACAATTAGCATACAGTAAAGATCCAGAAATAACAACCAAATGAATAATCAGTTAATCTGCTCATTGGTGTGGTTTTTGTGTAGTGCTGAGAGGGTGCTGCGTTGGTTTCATGCCTCAAGACTCATTTGCCAGTCAGGTGGATGTAACCGCTTGCATGGCAGCTTATTTCAAACAAGGCAGAGAAGTTATTCCCCACTGTCTGACCAATATTTCAACTTCATGCAACATCTGGTCACTACCACACTGCTGTTTGTGGGAGTATCCTATGTGCCAACTGCCTGTTGTTACAACAGTGACTACATTGTAATAATGTGCGTACTGCAAAAGGACCTGATTGACTGTAAAGTACTTTGAGATGTCAGTTGTTTGTGAAAGGACTTTTACAAATACAAGACAGTTTAATGGAAGAAGGTTCCTATGACACATTCAGCAGACCTGGGGGTACAGATGATTAGTTCAGAGAATGGTACACTGACTCAACAGGGTAAAGGACCTCTTCTGTACTGTATGATTCTATGAACATCATCTTACAGCACCTGAATTCACTTTATGATGCACTTCAAAGATCTTAGAGGAGCAGCAAAGATGAGTGAAGCCTTTTTAGGTTCATTTGTTAACTTCGGCTAGCAGCAGTCAACCCTCCCACACCAAGTATTTAAATTGGCAAGGACACAACACACTGTCCTTACTCAAAAGGACACATTTTGTTTACTACCCTCTCTAGCAGCCTCTGTTCGCATCTGGTAAGTACCAAAGTAATTTAGTGCTACACAGGTCCTCTCGCTTCAGACTGTAGCCATTTGTTTTCTATTCAGCACCTCTCCACACTGCTTGCATTTTGCTTCTTCTCATCCTCAGCATATGCATTACATGCTTACCAAGAAGGCTTAGTCTCTTTTGAATTCCTTTCCTTAAAAGGCAATAGATAAATAATCTTTTAAATATTCTCAAGAAGGGGTCATCAGGCTATACAGGAACGTAGAATTGAGTGTAAGACCAGATCACCCATGACCTTGTGGAATGGTGGAACAGGTTTGAAGGGCCAGGTGGGCTAACCATGTCAATATGCTGAAGCATTAAACATGTACATTTATCCACTCAATGCCCTCCTCTTACAAAACTAGCACACTGCAGAAGAATTACAGACAGGCCAACCTTCAACCATGGAGCAGGACGTTTGAATGGTAGTAGTCCTTCATGAATGTTGCAAATTGGAAATGCTGAGCAGGTTCTCTACCTGTTACTTCTACCACTTTATCAACTTCAAATAAAACACTCCATATTTCTCCAACATTAATGAAGCCTATGAACAGAAATTCAGTGAAAAGGGATGATCAGTTATACAGGCATAGTTATTCAGCACTAAAATAAACACTTCAGACCAACTCATCCACATCAGAAATCCTAAACTGAGCTAGACCCATTTGTCAGCATTTGGCCCATAATCCTCTAAACCCTCCCTATTCATATACCCATCCAGAAGCCTTTTAAATGTTGTAATTGTGCCCACTTTCACCACTAGCTCTGGCAGCTTGTTTCAAAAATACACCACTCCCTGATTTTAAAAGGGACCTGAGGGACCACTTTGTCATATTACTTCATTCACCTTAAACCTATGTGCTCTAGTTTTAGACTTCCCTTCCCCGGGGAAAAGAAAAAATTTGGGTATTCACCCTATCCACCACGCTCCAGAATTAAATGCAGTATTCTAAAAGTGGCCTCACCAATGTCCTGTACAGCTACAACATGTCTCAATTCTTATACTCAACGCACTGACCAATGAAGGTAAGTGTGCCGAATAGCTTCTTCACCACCCCGTCTACCGGTGATCCATTTTCAAGGAAATTTGCACGTGCACCCCCAGGTGCCTCTATCTGCCAACACTCCCCTGAGCCCTACCGTTAACTGTATAAATCTTGTGTTTTTCCATCAACCGATCACTGCGAAACTCTACTCTTAAAATAAATGAAAAGCTCCCTTGACACTGCCCCCATCAAATACTCCCTGGACAGGGACAGCACAAGGTTAGATACAGAGTAAGCAGCCTCTAATCTTTTAAACTAATAGCTTAGCATTAATGTGCCAGACTGGCCTTCTTTCCCGTTTAAGTCTTCTGACAGTTGACAGAATCTGCAGTTGCTCTGCCATCTTCACTTACAACCTCAGGATTGGCAAGCTGTGCAACATGCAGTACAGTACAATTGCACAGGCCACCTCCACAAGGCATTTTAAGAACAGCCACCCAGAAATCTGAACCCTTGCCTTGACTGTCCTGTAGTGTGCCCAATGAAGCTTTTCATGGTTACCTATAGTTTCACTACAGATGACTTTGATTGTAATATTGTTTTATGCCCAAGATAAATTAAAGATGCATTATTTTTCTTTTGTTTGAGAGATTCTAAAAAGCTCAATATATTACCATCGTCATTCTTGTTCAGAGCTAGCCTGTAGATTTATAAAGTCCATGAGATTCAATACAACCTCATATTGGGGAGAAAATAACCAAGCTTGATTTAAAACTTGTATCCAGTTTTGATACAACGTCAAGTTACCACGCAAACATTTTTTCAGGTCAGTATGAATCCCACCAGCTGATCAGTTCAGCTGCTTAAAAGTCAAAATAGTTCATATTTTATAATAAATACTGATGTCAAATATTTTGTGAAACAAGGTCTAGAAAATAACAATTTCTGAAAAAAGGTACCGTCAAGACTTTTTTCATCTTGGACTCATCAGGATAAGTACAAGAATGCCAAATTTCAAAGGCAGCAATAAATCGTAACATGGGAAAAGGGTACTATTCCCTCTATTTTCTAGAAAGGTAAATTTCTGTTCCCTTTGAAACTTCGCATTCTTGTGCCTGATGAGCGCAAAATGTAAGGCTTCATGTCTGTTTTCTTTTCCCAGCAACACACAAGTTCTGTATCACCATGCAACCAGCAGTACAATACTGCACTTTTACTTGGGAAGAGAATTGCTGTTATCTTCTGCTAGGAGGAAATAAAACACAGTTTGATACCAAGTCCATGAATATTACAGCACTAAAATTTTACTGAAACTAAAGCATTGCTCTCACTAAAAGTAAAAGCTGAACCTCAGTTCAAACTTAATAGCTTTCTTGTGAACTTTCTGAATCCAACTCTTAGGCATAAATGCAAATTTAATCATATTCAATTAAGTCTTTGAAAGTTTAGAAATAGTTGTAAGTTGCAACCCTACTTCTAGACATTGGGCCATCTATCTGCAAATTTATAAAGTCCAGATAGACAGTCCACATAACCTGTAGTAACCATACTGCTATCAACAGAACGGCACTGTTAAGGTACTGTAGATGCATGACTTCTCACTGTCGTTTGAGATTTGCTATGTTTGCATCATGACAGAATGTGTTAATAATTACAAAACAGGAAATAAAGGAATACATTGCCAATTAATATATTAAAGATGACAAAACAAAACTCGAGCAAAAAATATCAGTAAGATAAAGGAAATTAGATGGCAAAGCTAGAGTTACATTCAAAACTGAAAAAAGGCAACAGTAAAAAATATTAGATAACAAGGTGTAGAGCTGGATGAACACTGGAGGCCAGGCAGCATCAGAGGAGCAGGAAAACTGACGTTTCAAGCCTAGACCCTTCCTCATTTCTGAAGAAGGGTCTAGGCCTGAAACGTCAGCTTTCCTGCTTCTCTGATGCTGCTTGGCCTGCTGTGTTCATCCAGCTCTACACCTTGTTATCTCCGATTCTCCAGTATCTGCAGTACCTACTATTTCAGTAAAAAATATTCATGACATTATAAATAATTGTTCCATGGTACAGAGCTTGAGTATCGATGACAAAAAAAGGCAGTTTGTTAGAGCTTTTCATCTTGTATTTATTGGTATTTCTTGTCAATTGTCCTAAAGAGTGCTGATTGGTTGGTAAAGGAGTTTCTGATAGTTACAGCATTGCAATGGAAAATGCACTGATCAACCATCAAGCTTTGTTCAAATTTTACAACAAACAAACAGGTTGACTGCGACTGATATTGCCCTTCAAAATGAACCCAAAAATAGCTTTCACTTGTTTTGCTACAATAAAATAACTGTGGTATGCATACATCAGAAACAAAAACAAATTTCTGGAAAAGCTCAGCAGGTGTGGCAGCATCTGTGGAGAGAAATTGGAATTTAGGTTTAAGGTCTGGTGACCCTTCCTCAGAATTTTCCAGCAACTTCTATTTTCGTTTCTGAATTACAGCATTCGCAGTTCTTTCTGTTTTTGTGTTGTTTGTGTACATGTTCCTTCTGCCTACAAAAAAAACAGGGCTCAATGTATTAATACATGCGGCTTCCAATATACACAAATGTGATATGCTGCATGCCCAACCAACAATTCTACACTGGCTGTAAGCACAATCCTTTGCACACACAGGATTATGAAGCAAATGTTACCCAATGGCAGAATCATATCTAAATGTTGGACACTGTGGAGCTATACAAACTTGGGCTGGTTGAGTACAGTCAGTAGCGTCATGCTTGTTGCAAAACAGCCCAAGGGTTATTTTCTGAATAAGGGTCCTGACCTGAAATGTCAACTTTTCCAACAACTGCTCCTCTGATACTGCCTGGCCTGCTGTGTTCCTCCAGCTCCACACTGTTATATATCAATTTAAGGGTTATACTATTTGATACAATCTATCCATCTTTGAAACGTATGGCCTAAATATCTGGCACTATACTGGCAACAGAATTCATTTACTCTGGTATTCTTGTGTGCACTAGCCAAAACATTTTTGGCCTGATGGCTGCCACTACTAAGGAACTGCACAAACATTTGAGATACCTTAGCCAGGCCACAAGTTGAGAAGACCATGCAGGACTTTCACATCAATAGCAATGCAGTGTCCCTGTGCTCATTCAACATTTATGAAGGCAGTTCACTACTATCTTCTGCACAGCAATTAGGGATAGACGATACACGCTGGCTTAGACTGTGATGTCCCTGTCCCGTGAATGAAGAGATGAAAATCTTGTGAACTGTCTTGTTGATTGCACGACAAAAAGCTTTGACAAAGATGTGCCTTTTTCAACAATATGAAATAACCAATAGATTAGCAGCCAGTTATTTTGTTAATTTCTTCTGAGGTTTGTCCCAGAAGATGAAGTCTCCTATTTTTATAGTCAGAACCTGATCATCAAATAAACTGAATCTACCAGTCAAACACAGATTATTTCCGTGACTAGTGAATAACTTGCACTGATCCATGTTTTTCGGTATAGATTTGAACAGTAAATCACAGCCAGTGAGGCATGCAAAAAGCTTAATGGTCTCAATAAGGACAAACAAACGAATGGTACAAACAATTGTTCAGTCTGATCGATTATGAGCATGCAGCAAGAATGAAAAATTGAACTTCAGAGTAGGTATATGCAGAAAGAGTGCACGAAAAAACAAGAGCAAAAAAAGTTACTACTTGAAAACACACACCTCCACTAATAATGAGAAACAGCAGAAATGAGGCTTCAAAATGCTAGAGACTGCATGGAAGTAATCAAGATGTACGTTCCATTAAATAGTTCTCAATATGGAAAGGGTAAACCCTAGCTTTCTGTGGAGTGTTGAGTTTGTATATATGATAAAAGTACAGTAGCCTCATGCCACAATTTAATATACTTGAATAGAGATCCTGACAGCTAACTGCCAAATTTGCACAACTAATGACAGAGTGCTACATTTCATGCACTGACTTCAGATTTGAGTTTAACCATGCATATCTGCTCGACAGAAACTGCTTTATGCAGAGAGTACTGTTAGCAGTTTTAAGAAAACATACAATAAATCACTGCTTCAATTAAAAATTCCTTACCTTCAAGGCAAGTGTTCAGGATGCACAGGGTCCGCAATAGATTTTCAAACCACAATACTATAAATGTGGCTGCAAAATGGTCTAAAAGTATGGAATATCTTGATTTCCACATTTACAGACTGCTCCCTAAAGCATTCCCAGCAAGATTAACGAGAACCACTTGTGATTATATGACTATCATAGCAAAACAGTGAAGAAATCATTAATATTACATTGCGGAAATGTTGTCGCCAAAGCTTTTAGAAAACAGCTTGTTTTAGCTGACCAGCTTGAATTTACGTCTTTAAGTATAAAAAGATTCAGTGTGATCTAACCTCATTAAACCAAGTAATTACGCAGCTCAATTCTACAAGGAGTATTACTATTTTCAAGGACACATAAAAGCCTTTTTAATATTTTTCAATGCCTAACAAAGTAACTGGCACATTACTTGAGTTGAAACCCCTTTATATATCTGTTGAGATGTCAAACATGCTCAGAAATAATCAAAGTTACAAATAGCCCTTTTAAAATAGATTGATTAGCACAACTTGTACTTAAGCAAATAATTAGACATTCAACTTAAATGTTGAAGTGAGATTTGACACTAAATTGTAACAGGAGGAGCAGAAATATTGGAAACTGCTGCTGTGCATGTGTTAAAACTGGCTACATTTTTGATGCAGAGTAGATTTGCAGTGAATAAGTTTTGCATTAGCTGTCAAAGAGAGTGGTTCCAGTTCATATGGTAACTCAAGTTGTTATTCACATGCCTCAAGTTAACTGAGAATTCACTAAAATGAAAGCAAAAGGAAGGAAGGAAGGATTGATTGTGTGGATTACTTTCAGATAGATCTTGCAGAAGTAAAATTAGAGGCACTGAATACTTTTGAGAATATTGATGAAGAACAGTGAGCAACCTAGTGTACTGGTACTAATGTATTCTAGACCTGGGGATATAATACCAAATAGAATAAGAATGGAAGGAATCAAAAGTCAGAAGAAAAATACATAGAAACCGTTCAGTTAGATAAAATTGCCATTTCTTAAACTATCTCCAACTTTTATCTGTTTTCATCTGAAAGCAGTGACATTTCACAAGGTTTGCTTCAAAGGTTATTCATGTTTGGTATCAAATGGCCACTCCATATGTAAGGGCACTAACAGCAGGATTTTTAATGGGACAGCCAAAGTTTATGTACAGAAATGATGCATTTCTATCTATTCCTACAGCCCATCCCTTCACTGAGCCAGGTGTCTTGAATGCACTTCAGAGCCATGACCATAAAATGCCTCCTGAACTTGTTTAGCAGATCCTCCTTTAATAGGTGGCTATAATAATGGACGGCAGCTGGAGCAGTCAAATGGACCCTCTCTAGTAAAACGGGCATCTTTGGCAGGAGGCGGCTTCATGGAAAGGAGAAGCAGATAAACAAGGGATTCTTCAACTAAAATTTCAAATCACCAGCTTAATTTCATGTAAATACTTCCTTGTTTATCCTTAATTTCCCTTTATGTTTATACTTACTTGATGCCAATTAAATAAAGAATCCTTGCTTTACAATCTTTTGGCCATTGATGTTCTTACTTCACAATATACTCAAGAAGTGGGGGTATTCCATCACCATCTGACCTGGGCCTTGTGGATGGGCTTTGGGGAGTTAGGAAGCATGTTGCTTGTCATATTATTTCTAGCCTCTGACCTGTTCTTGTATCCACTACAGTTATACAGCTAGTCCAGTTCAGTTTCTGGATAATGATGACCCATCAGGATGTCGACAGTGGGAGATTCATCCAAAGGTTCTATGCTTCAATATACAAAATGACTAAAACTTCCCTAAAGTGAGTATTATGTCATAAAGGATAACTGTCAAGTAGATAATAATGCATCTTTAACAGTAGCCTTACAATAAATATCAGGAAAATATTAAGACATTTTTCTGAAACAGCACATACTTGGTTTCTTTAGACTGAATTCACTCATTTGCTAAACTCTTGCTACGGTTTGGTTATTGCCCAATAGAATGTTTGTTGAATTAACAATTTTTCCTATAACATAGTGCAATAATGAAATGATGCCCTAACATACCTACAGTTTTTTTAAGTGCCAATCTGCTAAGCTTAACATCAAGAGACAATGCAGGTGTTTCAGCCATGAAGGTGGTGTGTGAGGAATAATATTTATACACGCTACCCCCCCACCAAACTTTTAGGGGAAGTGACAAAAACTACATGTATATAGTGCTTTTATTTCATTACAATTATGAGCTTTCCAAGATTGTCGTGCTTGGAGCAGTTTTTTGTGTTTAGGTTAAAATGAAGGGGGATCTTGTGACTAATCAGAATTCAACCTGACAAATTCCACAATATGATTCAGCAAGGTGCGAAATCTTTACACCCAGGAACAAAGTGGGCGCCACGGTGATTCAGTGGTTAGCACTGCTGCCTCACAGCACCAGGACCTGGGTTTGATTCCACCCTCAGGCGATTGCCTGTGTGGAGTTTGCACATTCTTCCCCGCGACTGCATGGGTTTCCTCCGGGTGCTCCAGTTTCCTCCTAATGTCCAGAAATGTGCAGGTTATTTGGACTAGCCATGCTAAATTGCCCATAGTGTTCAGGGATGCGGAGAATAGTGGAGTTATGGGGGGCAGGTTTGGGTGGGATGCTCTGAGGATCAGTGTGGACTTGTTGGGCCAAAGGGCCTGTTTCCACACTGTAGGGGTTTGATGAAAGGGCAAGGTTCAGCTGTCCTATAAGTAAAGAGAGTTCCCAGCTCCATGTTTTTGATGAAGAACGAACGCGAGAAAGAAACATAAAACAACAGTTGGTGTGGTCAGCAAACAGAAGAGGTTGCAGGTTCACTTTGATTTACCAAAACCAAATGCAAGACGGAGATGGTTGTTAGCTGATGAGCCACTTCCTGCACCCATTTAAGAAAGCCAGGGAAATTTGTCCTGGCACATCCAGATCAGAATGATCAGAGTGGGTTTGACCATTGGAAAACTCTGAAAAATACTGATGGAAACACTTGAAGGATTTCACTTGAAATGAAAACTATTAAGTTTTTAATTCATTCATTCACAGGACATGCGAGTTGCTCGCTAGGCCAGATTTCTGGAAGCAATTCTAGACCTTATGCTATAAGAACTATAATTCCATGAGGTGCATCGGATTGTAAGTAAGAGAGATTAATGTTTTCTTCTGTAATTTAAAGTACAAGTTAACTAGTGCTTTCAATCATTTATTACAGGAAAGATCCAAAAATGAAACCTTGTGTCATTTTTTTTTTAAGCTATTAACTGAAAGTTTGAATTTGAATTTCTTTTCCAAAGTTATTGGTCTCTATAAGGATCACGTGTCAAGTATTTCAGCTCTCCAATCATTCCCCCCAACACAAAAAAAATGAACAGCCTAACCCTTCGCCTACATTTGTTCCTAATAACTAGTTTCAGCATTTAAAGCAGTCCTTCTAATGGCATCTTCACCTTATTAGCAGATTAATCAGCTAGTTTAAAAAATATAATAACTTCACTCAGTTTGAATCTAGCTATAAATTTGACAAGTTAATAAAATGTGAGGCTGGATGAACACAGCAGGCCAAGCAGCATCTCAGGAGCACAAAAGCTGACGTTTCGGGCCTAGACCCTTCATCAGAGGATCAAGCTCTGATGAAGGGTCGAGGCCCGAAACGTCAGCTTTTGTGCTCCTGAGATGCTGCTTGGCCTGCTGTGTTCATCCAGCCTCACAATTTATTATCTTGGAATCTCCAGCATCTGCAGTTCCCATTATCTCTGATAAATTTGACAAGTTATTGGTCAAACAGTTTATGATACTTTAATCTGAAAGTAAGTAACATAAACTTATGAAAATTATGAAGAACTACAGAATCTCACTATCCTCTAAATGAATGAGAACTGAAAGAAAAATGTGAACAACTCTGACACAATTTTCGGATGCAATTGTTTTTATGGTGCTAAAAATGGTTGAAACATAGAAAATTCCTCATATTGAACGACAACATTAATCCTACATGAGAAGGAAAGTGGAATGAGAAACATAACTATCAAATGTTCACAGTTCACATACTAGAGTTAATGAAAGGGAAGAGGAAACAGTGCATATCCAGTCTGTGAAAAGAAGCACTGCTCGCAATGTGTCCCTTGTCACATTCAGGATTTGGTGGGGGTAGAAAAGGTAAACGATTTTTCAATACAGAATTGTAACAACAAACCAGATGTTCTTAATGCATTACATATTGCTTATGGTTGTCAGTAATAAGACAAGAATAAATTATTGATACAATCCATTTTTTAAGCCTATCAGTGCATTGTCATCAAGGCTTACAACATTATTTCCGCTCCCCACACAGAATGTAAAATAACTGGTCCAAGAACTTGAATTTTCTCTTTGGAAAAAAAATGGAGTTTAAACAAAAATGTGGACTGAACTCGAAGGAGCACACCAATAATAAATAATAAAATTTAATGTGATGCAAGATTTCTAGCATGGAAGAATGCTAATGATTGGTACGGGTCAATCAATCATATCTGGTAGCAATGAGTACTGCATTTTAGAACAGATCTGCACTATTTACATCCTCAGGACCTGAACCAGTAAGTTTACAACAACCCCTCATGTTATTATGTGTTGCAATATCTCCAATACAAATATACAACGTAACAAACCACTGAAATCTAAATTTTATTCAACTGGTCTTACTGGAATGTAAAACTGCAACAATTTATTGAGTGGGATCTGTTGTGTTAATGTCAACAGATTTCCTCTCCTGGGCCAATACATAGCCTTGTTCCACTATTTCATATTCAGATAGTCACATTATTAACCAGCACGAGTAAGAAACACTTCGCAACTCTTTAACCCACAGAAGCATCTTTGGACATCTTGGCAGCATTTATGCAACAGTGCCTTTACAACGTAGTGAGTATTTTCTTTAAAAAAGGCATGGTTATTATTTCTAATTATGACAGATAGCATGTCGAGAAAGTCAGTGTTGAATAAAAAAAGTTATTGCGAAGTTTTCAATACTCAAACTGGAAAACATACTTCATTCAATCATGAAAATGAATGGTCTAAGGATAGCACATTTCTTTGAAACCTCTATGGGTTAAGGAGTTAACTAGTATTTTAAACATACATAATGTTCCAGTAAACAATCCAAATATTTCAGTCACTGATGTTGAAAAAGAAATTAAAAATTGTATTTCCAGAAATCTTCCTATGCCCATGCTAAATGACCAACTGCATACTATGCACAGCAGTGTAAACAAAAAGAAAAATAATACTTTATGCCTGAGGTTTCTTTCTTTAACAAAAAACTCAGAAATGCTTTTAAGCAATTCTGCTGATTGGAAAGGAGGAAAAAACAGTTTAAGAAATGAAGAACAGCAGCAACAGGCTAAAATAATAAGGAAGAGGTCCAGTGGCAAGGCAAGTTTCTTCCTGTTACTTGCTGGTTTGACGTTCACGGGAACAAAAACTCAAAACGAAAAGCTAAAATTTAGCTTTTCATCAGATAGCCACTCTGCTAGGTACTGGTGTCCCAAGATATAGCAAAAATAAAACTGAAATAACTTCCTCCTGGAAAACACCAGCAAGAAACAGGAGAAAGACTGCTTTCAATGGAAGCACAATTTTTAACTAAATGTTTATTGCAGAACAGATCTGATAACATATTTACAACAAGATTTTTCTATTCGGTGGTTTTAATTGTCCAAACACCTGGCAATATAAGAACCTGAGAATCAATGCTGCAAACTTTTCAGTAAAACACAAGCAGAACCCCCATTCTCGTGCATTATCCTCTGACCTGTCAATCCTCAAATAAACACCTTGCTGTTCTGCAAGGGAGATATGATTCCTCAGCACCTTACACCTCTGATGTAACATTCCTCTGCACGTCATTAAATGCATATAGTTATACAATTTATCTTTGGAAGTACATAGAGCAGCAAACAATAGCTCCAACTGCAAGAGTAGCAACTGCAGCAACGTTAATGAGAACAGGTCTCCAATATAACCACCTTTTTCGTTTCACCTCAGTTTCACTTAGTTTCTGTTTCATTCTGTGCACCTTCTGCGCTGTACTTGCTATCCTATCCTCACGATGTCGTTTCCGAAGGTTACTGGAAGGCAATTAAGAAAATGATTTATCAGCCAATTAGAACAAATAAAAACATTTTAATAATTCATTTAGTACTTCTCTTCCATATAACAGGAATGAGGAGCATGTGAAAGCCTATGGATTTGTGGGACACTATTGAAACTAGTACGGAGACTCTTGATGCAGACACGAGGTGCAGAACAGGATTGAGGAGATTGCATTACTTCCCTGCATTAAGAACAGAGTGCATTCTAAACAGTAAATATTCAAAAAGGTCAATCATATGCTCCTTATTCACCAGTTCAGAGCAGCAACAGTGGAAGCTCAAGAATGATTTTCCCACAGATATAATGCAAAAACTGAAAGGAGCAGAAAGGAAACTGAAGAGGCGTTATCAAGAAAATATAAAGTGCCATTTCACTGCACACAGTTTGTCCTTCTTGTTATATTTAAAGTCAACATAATTAATTTTTATGCTGTCTCTAGAATTCCTGTAAAGGTGAATATTTCCTTTAAGAACACTGATACGAAAATTGCTTTATTTTCCTTAAAGTGATTTGTCAGGTCCTCTTTTTAGGATGAATTTAACAAAATATCTCATGAACTTTGCAAGGATTACCTGCCATATCAGCAGCTGCTGTCATCCTTACATTGGCATTCTACCTCCACAACAGGAATTACCATAAATCTTTTGATTTTAGTGGAAAGGCTAAACTTCACTTAGGAACATCCGTGCTCTAACAGCTTAAGAAACAACATAGCCACTGTGACCATTCACTATATTATCAAATGAAAGTTATCATTTTATCTTAAGAGTTTAGTGCCTTGACCACAAAAGATTACATTGAAATTTATGCAAATGGAAAGATCATAACAAATTGACTGACACCAAGAGCTAAAACATCCAACAGTCATGTCTTAATCATATGGTTAGAAATTTGTTGGAAAGGATTTGCGTCAAGGAATAAACATGAACAACAGAAGGTATTTTTTTTTCTAGATGATCAGCAGTCTCAAAAGGTTTATACTTCTAGCCATCCTCAGCTGTCAAAAGGTACAGTAAGTTGCTTTCATATCAATGATATATTTAGGAAGGATGCTGTGATACAAGATACTAAGTGTATTCAACAAAATTAAATTGGAGGACAAGTTAAATTAATACTGCAGGATAATTAAAAATACATACAGCTTGTAGAAGACAAGTTTTTCCATTTGCATCAAATCAGCTGCAATAAAACTTTCAAGTATACTGCTCTTTCACACATTAGAATTGGTTCTGTCTGATGGTGTTATGATCTTCTAAACATCCTGTTCTACTTCAGTTTTAAAGGATTTTAGCATTTTCCCAATCCCAATTAGGGTGACTGGGCTATGGTTCACTGCTTATAGCTTTGTCTCTCCCTCTTTCTTGACTTGACTGGCACAAGTATGTTTTCTTACCTACTGAGATCTTTCTAGAAACAGGGAGTTTTGAAATATTTCAACCAATAAATCCATCATCTCTGTAGCTAACTCTTAAAATGTACTAGATGCAGGTCATCAGGTCGTGGGGACTTGTAGGGTTATTAGGTTTCCAAATACCTTTTTCTTGAATGGTTGATTTACGTTTTTACTTCTCTTCTGTTCCTTGATTTTCTATTATTTGTACACAAAATAGAAGAAACTGGGTAACATATTTAGTTTAAAAACAATGTCAGTTTACATACTTAGCTTTGTTCTCTGTGTTTTCTTGTTCTTTGCCAAAGGTTTCCTCAGTAGAGCTGTTATTTTCTGGCTCTATTGTTTCTTCCATCGTTATATCAGGATCCCTATTTTCATTCTGTCGTGGAAGGGTGCGTTTTGGAGGCTGAGGAGGTGGAGGTGCATGATCAGTTACAGGATCTTGGTCTTCATTAGATAGTTCTTTCCATCTCTTCTATTAACACAGGAAAAAATAATGAAAACCTTGCTCTTTTTATGGTTACAAAATGCCAAAAGCAAGTTGCAGGAGGTGAAAACCATGCCCAGCCTTATCACAGCAACATCAAATTTTTTAAAAGCAAAAAATAGGAAAATGCATCAACTTTTGTATGAATAAATTGTCTCACTAGTCTTTCACCATTAACAGGACTCTGCATAATTTTTACAAACTTAACTACATAATGAGGTCACAAATTCACACCGTAGATACAGGTACAGACGAAGTTGCTCCTCGGCCCACTTGTTTCATCCCTTCTTAACACAAGTAAACTAGATCAATCAGACGAACGGTTTTGTCTTATGAGGAGTAGTCGAGCAATTTAGGCCTGTGTTGCTAGAGTTCAGAAGGATGAGAGGAGATCTAACTGAGGTACATAAGATGCTAAAGGCAGTCATAAAACAGATGACCAGTGGATGTTTCCCATTGTGGGCAATCTAAAACAAAACAAAATATTACGCCAGATAGTAAATATTAGGCTAAATATTAATGAGGAGGAATTACTTTTCAAAAGTCATGATTCTGTGGAATTCACTATCCCAAAGTACAATGAACACCAGGACACAGAATAAATACAATGAGGAGATGGACAGATTTTCAATTAGTAATGTTTAGCAGATTATTTGAAACGTTTAGAAACACGAAATTAAGGCCAAGGTGAGATCAGCCATGATTGTGTTAAATGGCAGAGAAAGGTCGAGGGGCTCAATAGCTACTCCTGCTCCCAGTTCTCATCCCTACCCGACCCTTCCCTACTAGCGGATTAATTTTGTAAATGACTGATATATTTCTATCATCAAAATGCTAATTTAGCTCACGCAGCCCAAGACAAAACATGTTGTAACGAAGCATCATATGAGTTAATTGGATCCTTGCCTGGCATAGTCATCTTTGACTCTTATAAACTACTGACACATGACAATTTTAAATGTAGCACTCTAATGATTGGAAGAAAATCCTCAAAGATGTCTCTTGGGTCACCAAGTTAAAACTTGGTGGCTGATTCATCAAACATGGTTTCTACAGACTGTTCTGTGATTCCTTCTTAAATGCTGTTGCACAGAGTAGGCCTACTTTGCAGAGACTCTTATTGGATAATGATCTTTCACATCAAGAATGAAAGATATAAAAGCAAACCAAGCTTTCTACTTTAGTACTGAGTGGGTGTTCAGATAAGTGGGGTATGGATGCTAGGGCAGTTGCTTGCTCCTCCTGCAGAATGTGGCAGGTGGGAGACATGGCACATGTCTCTGCTGGCTACATCTGCGGGAAGTGCACCCAACTCCAGATCCTGGAAAACCGTGTTAGGGAAATGGAGCTGGAGCTGGATGAACTACGGATCATTCGGGAGGCAGAGGGGGTAATTGAGAGGAGTTACCTTAGGAGTTGGTCACTCCCAAGGCTCAGGACAAGGATAGATGGGTTACAGTTAGGGGGAGGAAAGAAGACAGACAGACAGTGCAGAGATCCCCTGTGGGCATTCCCCTCAGCAATAAGCATACCGTTTTGGATACTGCTGGGGGGGAATGACCTACCAGAGGAAAGCCATAGTAGTCAGTTCTCTGGCACTGAGCCTGACACTGTGGCAAAGAAGGGAAGAGGGCAGAATAGAAAAGTACTCGTGGTGGGGACTCGACAGTTAGGGTAATCGACAGAAGATTTTGTGGGCAGGATCGGGATTCCCGGAAGGTATGTTGCCTCCCTGGTGCCAGGGTCCGGGACGTCTCCGATCGGGTGTAAGGTTCTAAAAGGGGAGGGCGAACAGCCAGAAATCGTGTTACATATTGGCACTAATGATATAGCCAGAAAAAGGATTGAGGATATAAAAAGTGATTTCAGGGAGTTAGGATGGAAGCTGCAAAGCAGGACGAACAGAGTAGTGTTCTCTAGTTTACTACTGGTGCCACGAGATAGCGAGGCGAGGAACAGGGAGGGGGCACAGCTTAACACGTGGCTGCGCAGCTGGTGTAGAAGGGAGGGCTTCAGATATGTAGATAATTGGGATGCCTTCTGGGGAAGGTGGGACCTGTACAAGGAGGACGGGTTGCATCTGAACTGGAAGGGGACCAATGTCCTGGGTGGAAGGTTTGCTCGAGTAGTTCGAGAGGGTTTAAACTAGTATGGCAGGGGGGTGGGAACCTGAGCTGTATACCGGAGGTGAGAGTTGATGCAGGTGAGGCAGTAGCAAGAGGTAGACCAGCTAGTGGGAAGGATTTTCCTGGGAAGGAACCAAGGGATCAGTTAAAGTGTGTTTGCTTTAACGCAAGGAGTATCAGGAATAAAAGTGACAAACTTAGAGCATGGATCAGTACCTGGTGCTCTGATGTTGTGGCCATAACGGAGACATGGGTTTCTCAGGGGCAGGAATGGTTGCTGGATGTTCCAGGCATTTAAAAAGAATGGGGGGGGGGGGAAGAGGAGGAGGGGGTGTTGCACTACTAATCAGAGAGGGTATCACAGCTACAGAAGCTTCCATTGTCGAGGAAGATCTGCCTACAGAGTCAGTATGGGTGGAAATTAGGAACAGCAAGGGAGTAGTCACCTCGTTAGGGGTTTACTACAGGTCCCCCAATAGCAGCAGGGAGATTGAAGAAAGCATAGGTCGGCAGATTTTGGAAAAAAGTGTGGACGCAGTAGGGTTGTTGTAATGGGTGACTTTAACTTTCCTAATATTGATTGGAACCTCCTTCGAGCAGAAGATTTGAATGGAGCTGTTTTTGTAAGGTGTGTTCAGGAGGGTTTCCTAACTCAGTACGTTGACAGGCCGACGAGGGGAGAGGCCATTCTAGTCTTGGTGCTCGGAAACAAGTCGGGGCAGGTATCAGATCTTGTGGTGGGAGAGCATTTTGGTGATAGTGACCATAACTGCTTCACATTCTACATAGCTATGGAGAAGGAGAGGATTAGGCAAAATGGGAGGATATTTAATTGGGGAAGAAGAAACTATGATGCGATTAGACATGAGTTAGGAAGAATGGACTGGGAGCAATTGTTCCATGGTAAAGGCACTATAGACATGTGGAGACTGTTTAAAGAACTGTTGTTGTGAGTGATGAATAAATATGTCCCTCTGAGACAGGCAAAAAGGGGTAAGATAAAGGAACCTTGGATGACGAGAGCGGTGGAGCTTCTCGTCAAAAGGAAGAAGGTAGCTTACATAAGGTGGAGGAAGCTAGGGTCAAGCTCAGCTCTAGAGGATGACAGGCAGGCAAGGAAGGAGCTCAAAAACGGTCTGAGGAGAACCAGGAGGGGGCACGAGAAAGGCTTGGCAGAACGGATTAGGGAGAACACAAAGGCATTTTACACTTATGTGAGGAATAAGAGACTGGTCAAAGAAAGAGTAGAGCCGATCAGGGATAGCATAGGGAACTTGTGTGTGGAGTCTGAGGTGGTAGGGGAAGCCCTAAATGAGTTTTTTGCTTCTGTCTTTACGAAAGAAACGAACTTTGTAGTGAATGAAACCTTTGAAGAGCAGGTGTGCATGCTGGAATGGATAGAGATACAGGAAGCTGATGTGCTGAAAATTTTGTCAAACATTAAGATTGACAAGTCGCCAGACCCGGACCAGATTTGTCCTCGGCTGCTTTGGGAAATGAGAAATGCAATGGCTTCGCCACTTGCGAAAATCTTTGCATCCTCGCTCGCCACTGGAGTCGTACCTGAGGACTGGAGAGGGGCAAATGTAATTCCTCTCTTCAAGAGAGGAAATAGGGAAATCCCCAGCAATTACAGACCAATAAGTCTCACGTCTGTCGTCTGCAAGGTGTTAGAAAGGATTCTGAGGGATAAGATTTATGACCATCTGGAAGAGCATGGCTTGATCAAATACAGTCAACACGGCTTTGTGAGGGGTAGGTCATGCCTTACAAACCTTAGAGTTTTTTGAGGATGTGACTAGAAAAGTTGATGAGGGTCGAGCTGTGGATGTGGTGTATATGGACTTCAGTAAGGCATTTGATAAGGTTCCCCATGGTAGGCTCATTCAGAAGGTCAGGAGGAATGGGATACAGGGGAACTTAGCTGCTTGGACACAGAATTGGCTGGCCAACAGAAGACAGCGAGTGGTAGTAGAAGGAAAATATTCTGCCTGGAAGTCAGTGGTGAGTGGAGTTCCACAGGGCTCTGTCCTTGGGCCTCTACTGTTTGTAATTTTTATTAATGACTTGGACGAGGGGATTGAAGGATGGGTCAGCAAGTTTGCAGACGACACCAAGTAGGAGGTGTCGTTGACAGTGTAGAGGGCTGTTGTAGGCTGCAGCGGGACATTGACAGGATGCAGAGATGGGCTGAGAGGTGGCAGATGGAGTTCAACCTGGATAAATGCGAGGTGATGCATTTTGGAAGGTCGAATTTGAAAGCTGAGTACAGGATTAAGGATAGGATTCTTGGCAGCGTGGAGGAACAGAGGGATCTTGGTGTGCAGATACATAGATCCCTTAAAATGGCCACCCAAGTGGACAGGGTTGTTAAGAAAGCATATGGTGTTTTGGCTTTCATTAACAGGGGGATTGAGTTTAAGAGTCGTGAGATCTTGTTGCAGCTCTATAAAACTTTGGTTAGACCGCACTTGGAATACTGCGTCCAGTTCTGGGCGCCCTTTTATAGGAAAGATGTGGATGCTTTGGAGAGGGCTCAGAGGAGGTTTACCAGGATGCTGCCTGGACTGGAGGGCTTATCTTATGAAGAGAGGTTGACTGAGCTCGGTCTCTTTTCATTGGAGAAAAGGAGGAGGAGAGGGGACCAAATTGAGGTATACAAGATAATGAGAGGCATAGATAGAGTTGATAGCCAGAGACTATTTCCCAGGGCAGTAATGGCTAGCACGAGGGGTCATAGTTTTAAGCTGGTTGGTGGAAAGTATAGAGGGGATGTCAGAGGCAGGTTCTTTACGCAGAGAGTTGTGAGAGCATGGAATGCGTTGCCAGCAGCAATTGTGGAAGCAAGGTCATTGGGGTCATTTAAGAGACTGCTGGACATGTATATGGTCACAGAAATTTGAGGGTGCATACATGAGGATCAATGGTCGGCACAACATTGTGGGCTGAAGGGCCTGTTCTGTGCTGTACTGTTCTATGTTCTATGAATGGGATACAGGGGAACTTAGCTGTCTGGATAAAGAATTGGCTGGCCAACAGAAGACAGTGAGTGGTAGTAGAAGGAAAATATTCTGCCTGGAAGTCAGTGGTGAGTGGAGTTCCACAGGGCTCTGTCCTTGGGCCTCTAATGTTTGTAATTTTTATTAATGACTTGGATGAGGGGATTGAAGGAAGGGTTGGCAAGTTTGCAGATGACACGAAGGTTGGAGGTGTTGTTGACAGTATAGAGGGCTGTTGTAGGCTGCAGCGGGACATTGACAGGACACAGGAGATGGGCTGAGAGGTGGCAGATGGAGTTCAACCTGAATAAATGCGAGGTGATGCATTTTGGAAGGTCGAATTTGAAAGCTGAGTACAGGATTAAGGATAGGATTCTTGGCAGTGTGGAGGAACAGAGGGATCTCAGTGTGCAGATACATAGATCCCTTAAAATGGCCACCCAAGTGGACAGGGTTGTTAAGAAAGCATATGGTGTTTTGGCTTTCATTAACAGGGGGATTGAGTTTAAGAGTCGTGAGATCTTGTTGCAGCTCTATAAAACTTTGGTTAGACCGCACTTGGAATACTGCGTCCAGTTCTGGTCGCCCTATTATAGGAAAGATGTGGATGCTTTGGAGAGGGCTCAGAGGAGGTTTACCAGGATGCTGCCTGGACTGGAGGGCTTATCTTATGAAGAGAGGTTGACTGAGCTCGGACTTTTTTCATTGGAGAAAAGGAAGAGGAGAGGGGACCTAATTGAGGTATACAAGATAATGAGAGGCATAGATAGAGTTGATAGCCAGAGACTATTTCCCAGGGCAGAAATGGCTAACACGAGGGGTCATAGTTTTAAGCTGGTTGGAGGAAAGTATAGAGGGGATGTCAGAGGTGGGTTCTTTACACAGAGTTGAGAGAGCACGGAATGCGTTGCCAGCAGCAGTTGTGGAAGCAAGGTCATTGGGGACATTTAAGAGACTGCTGGACATGCATATGGTCACAGAAATTTGAGGGTGCATACATGAGGATCAATGGTCGGCAAAACATCGTGGGCTGAGGCGCCTGTTCTGTGTTGTACTGTTCTATGTTCTATGTTAAAACAGAAATCGTGCAATAACAGAGTAAAAGATAGAAGATATGATAAAGTACATGTGTATATGTGAAGGAGAAAATTTGAAGGTTTCGAGCTTCTCAGTCCATGTGCCATTTCACCCCAGTTATCCAAGTTAGGTAACACGCCTACAAGTGAAATCCTTCTCTTGGATAAGGAAGGAGCAATTAACAGAGTCCTATTATGGACGATCAGCTTTTTGCTAATTTTGTCATGCACGGAAATACCATTCTGCAGCATCACACTTCCTTCTCAGAACCTACTCAGGTCACCCTCACTAATTAATACGCACAACACAAATCATTTCTTCAAAGCGTTTCCAACCACCTGCATGTATTTTGTCACGGAGAAGGGAGTCAGTCATGTGGATCACAAAGTGGGAAGACAGCAAATAAACTGAGAAGGAGTTTTTAAAGGCTGTAAAGGAGAGGTACAAATAAAGTATTTATTAAAATAAATGTAGTATCAGCTGGACCAAATAAACTGGAAATAAGAATAACACAAGCAAATACTGCAAATTAGAGATGGCTCTTCAGTGATAAAAATGAATTAGAATGAGAAGCAATTTTATATATTACTGCTCTGCATTAAAATATTGTTTTCTAATGTAATGAATCAAGTGTATATACATATAAATGGACGAAGCATTTAGTTTGAATATGTTAAAGAATAAACGTGCAATACTCTATCAATTTGTAGCAAATAAAATTATAGCCCAATAGCATCGGAAGCACCAAGGAAACAAACTAAGGCAGACAGACTTCAGTCTGCAAAGTGTGAGGTCATCCTTTTGGGTCCAAGGCAACAATTTATTTGTGGTGAAAGATGAGGAGATGTTGAGGAACAAATGGATGCAGGTGTTCCATTTCAGCAATTCACACAAGTTCATGCACTGGAATAAAATGCAATTTTTTAAAAATTAATGGAAAATCAGCCTCTATTTTGTCTATAATTCAAAAGTGAGAAAGCAATGCGTCAATTGTACAGAGCATTAGACAGACTCCAAATCGAATATTTCAAAAGACATTGGTCTTGGAGGAGGTGCAATGCACGATACACAAGAGTTATATTATGGGAACTGGCTACATAAACATCGTCTTATTTCCCTCAAGTTCAGAAAATCAAGGGGGTAATCTGATAGTAATTTTTAAATTTAAATTATTTGCTTGGGTAAATATAGACAAACAAATTCACATCATGGATTAGCACAAGAATAAATGGTATAATCTGAAAATCAGAGCAAGATTATTCAGAAGTGAATCAAAGAATTCTCTTCCCAAACAAATTTTGGACAAAACCTGAGAGTCAAACTAAACTTTTGAGACACAGTTTTGTTAGAAAGGGACAATAAAATAGGGACAAGAAGTGAGACATAGGGTTCAGATACAGATCAGTAAGATTTAATTAAATAATGGATCAGACTTAAATCAATCATTTAATTTTGAACATATTGAACGTATATACCATAAGAGAACAGAAGGCTAATAAGAGTGTCCCTGGAAGTTTGATCAAAAAAAAGATAGCCTTCTTGAAGCCTTTCTATACATCTGAGGCAAGTAAAGAAAAAAAGAGGTATTCAAGGGGAGAGCACTAAAATGCACAACGAAAATGGCTAAATGCTGAAGAACTATCAAAGCAAAAGATGGAAGTCACATTTGGAATTGTCCTTAGAAGGAGCACAATGAAAACAAATTTTCACCTTCCTAACAAAAAAAAATTTCGAAGTAATGACAAAATTGAAGATAGAGTGTTAAAGAGGTTCTGACAATATTGTTTTAGATCTGAAAGCTTTCGTTGATGATATTTTCAGTCACATATTATCCTACAGGATGATACCAAGTAAATCTCACAACATTAGATGCTGATATCAACACAATGAGAAGCCAGACAACTATCTGCAAACCAATTACACAAAATAAGCAGAAAGATCAATTTGTGTTTTCAAAGTTGTTCCAGATCCGGGCATACACAAACGGAACAAATCTAAATGGAGGGATTTCCCAACTTATGCAAGCGTTGACAGACTTTATCTGGTCTGACGCCCTGCAACTCTCTACCCATACCAAAGGGGATGATTATTTACAGTCTTCTGAAAAGGCATTGGAAGTCACTCAGTTGAAGAGCAATTGGGAATGGACAACAAAAGCTCATCTAGCCAGCAACAGCCACAACCCATGAATGTATTATTTAAATTCTAATTTTTTAAATATCACAAGTAAATTCATGGGTCCCACCTGTCCTTCAGGAACTAGATGGTTTAAATTAGTACTGTTGATGGCAGAATTTTTAAAAATATGATGCAGATTAATTCCTAGCCATATCCATGATTTTACAAATTACAAAGACACTTAAATTTTATAGGTTAATGCTTTGTTTAATATTCAAAACATTTGCTTACTGAGGTTTAAAAGGTTTACCCCAATGCATGATGGACAAATATATGTACGAAGAGCTAAAGTACATCATCCAGTCACTCAAACCTGCACCGTTAGTTCATGGTTTGAAATGCTATTTTATGAATTCTACATTTCAATCTACTCCTAAGCTTTAATCCCTTTGCTTAACAAAATTTTATCCAACACCGCCTTAAAAAATATTTAATGACTCACCTCCACTACCTTCTCATGCAGCGTGGTTCAAATTCACACAACTACCAACAGGAAATGAATTCTCATCTCTGACATAAAAGAGCAAACACCTACCTTTAAATCAGCACCCAGGGTTCTGCATTCATTGATAAGAGGAAACGATTTTTCCTCAATACTGTTTAGGTTCTTACACATTTCGATGAAGTTACCCCTCACTCTTCTCAACTCCAGTGGAAACAAGACCAGATTGTCCAACCTTTCCTGATAAAGCAGGTACTGATCTGCTACAGAGATAATGGGAACTGCAGATGCTGGAGATTCCAAGATAATAAAATGTGAGGCTGGATGAACACAGCAGGCCAAGCAGCATCTCAGGAGCACAAAAGCTGACGTTTCGGGCCTAGACCCTTCATCAGAGAGGGGGATGGGGGGAGGGAACTGGAATAAATAGGGAGAGAGGGGGAGGCGGATCGAAGATGGAGAGTAAAGAAGATAGGTGGAGAGAGTGTAGGTGGGGAGGTAGGGAAGGGATAGGTCAGTCCAGGGAAGACGGACAGGTCAAGGAGGTGGGATGAGGTTAGTAGGTAGCGGGGGGTGCGGCTTGGGGTGGGAGTAAGGGATGGGTGAGAGGAAGAACCGGTTAGGGAGGCAGAGACAGGTTGGACTGGTTTTGGGATGCAGTGGGTGGGGGGGGGGGGGGGGGGGGAGAGCTGGGCTGGTTGTGTGGTGCAGTGGGGGGAGGGGACGAACTGGGCTGGTTGAGGGATGCAGTAGGGGAAGGGGAGATTTTGAAACTGAAGTCCACATTGATACCATATGGCTGCAGGGTTCCCAGGCGGAATATGAGTTGCTGTTCCTGCAACCTTAGGGTGGCATCATTGTGGCAGTGCAGGAGGCCCACGATGGACATGTCATCAAGAGAATGGGAGGGGGAGTGGAAATGGTTTGCGACTGGGAGGTGCAGTTGTTTTTTGCGAACTGAGCGGAGGTGTTCTGCAAAGCGGTCCCCAAGCCTCCGCTTGGTTTCCCCAATGTAGAGGAGGTTCACCTGCACATCTGCCAATGTGGTATACTGCATCCACTGTACCCGGTGCGGCTTCCTCTACATTGGGGAAACCAAGCGGAGGCTTGGGGACCGCTTTGCAGAACACCTCCGCTCAGTTCGCAAAAAACAACTGCACCTCCCAGTCGCAAACCATTTCCACTCCCCCTCCCATTCTCTTGATGACATGTCCATCATGGGCCTCCTGCACTGCCACAATGATGCCACCCGAAGGTTGCAGGAACAGCAACTCATATTCCGCCTGGGAACCCTGCAGCCATATGGTATCAATGTGGACTTCACCAGTTTCAAAATCTCCCCTTCCCCTACTGCATCCCTCAACCAGCCCAGTTCGTCCCCTCCCCCCACTGCACCACACAACCAGCCCAGCTCTTCCCCCCAACCCACTGCATCCCAAAACCAGTCCAACCTGTCTCTGCCTCCCTAACCGGTTCTTCCTCTCACCCATCCCTTCCTCCCACCCCAAGCCGCACCCCCCGCTACCTACTAACCTCATCCCACCTCCTTGACCTGTCCGTCTTCCCTGGACTGACCTATCCCCTCCCTACCTCCCCACCTACACTCTCTCCACCTATCTTCTTTACTCTCCATTTTCGGTCCGCCTCCCCCTCTCTCCCTATTTATTTCAGTTCCCTCCCCCCATCCCCCTCTCTGATGAAGGGTCTAGGCCCGAAACGTCAGCTTTTGTGCTCCTGAGATGCTGCTTGGCCTGCTGTGTTCATCCAGCCTCACATTTTATTATCTACTGATCTGCTACACTCACTCTGAACCACCGCCAAGCATGAGAGATACGGTATCTCCAATGCACTGTTGAACTGACTATAACGTGTTGACTATTATGAATACTGCAAGGTACTGGAAATTGGGAATAACAGAAAATGCTGGAGAACTCAGCAGATCAGACTGTGAATACAGAAACCGAATTATATGTCAAGCTATGATTCTTCTTCAGAATGCCTGCTTTTATGTTCAATTCCTCTCACAATAAAGGATAGCATTTTATTAAAATTTAAAAAAATACTAGGGGTGTTAAATGAAACAAAACCAAAAACGTTGGAGAAACGCAGCAGGCCTGGCAACATCTATATCAAAAAAAAATGTTTTAAGTTCAGGATGTTCTGATGAAGGGTTTATCTTTCTACAGATTCTGTCAGATCCGCTGAGTTTCCCCAGCACTTTGCTAGCATTTCATCAGCTTTATCAATTAATTGCTGCATCTGCACAATTTGCAACTCATACACTAGAACACCAAGATTGCATTACACCTTGGAATTCTATAGTCATTCATTTAGGCAGTAAACTGTTTTTTTATTTTGCCTGCCAAAGTGATCAACTTCACATTTTACCACATCATATTCCATTAGCCAGATTTTTGTGCACTCACAATCTATCTGTTGGTCTGAAACTCTTTTATGTGGCACCTTATCAAATGTCATCTGGAAATCCAAGTGCAGTGTGAGCTCCTTTTTAACCAGTCAGATGGAACACCTTTAAATTGGTCAAACATGATGCTTCTCTCACAAAACCATGATGCCGATCTGTCTTGATTACCTTGTTTTTAATCCTCCTGGTATAATCTCCATAACAATAATTCTAATATCTTCTAAATGACACACAAAGCTCACCGTTAGTTTCCCGTTTTCGTCCTGCCTCTTTTCCTTCTTGCAGAGATGCGTTATGTTTCTACCTTCCAATCTGGAGCCTTTCCAGAATCTAATGAATTTGTGGAAAATAACCTATTGAGTAACTGCCTTATTAGCCATCCCTTTTAAGACCCCAGGATGACATCCATCAGGACCCAAAGACTTGTCAGTTTGCAGCTCCATCAGTTTGCTCAGTACCACTTTATAGTGATTGTCATTTCATCAAGTTTATCCTTCCACCTCCTGACTTACAGCTATTACTGGAATGCTTTTTGTACCCTCTACAAAGTAAGACTAGAGTAACATATTTGTATTTTTCATCTGCCATTTCTTTATCAATAAATAACTCCCCATTCTCACTCTCCAGAGGACAAGCACTCAGTCCACCTACTCTTCCTATTTAGATAGTCTAGAAACTCATTATCCATCTGTGACACTGAGCTAGCTTCCTCTCTCATTTCCAACCTGCAATTTCTTTCTCCTAATTAACCTTTAAGACACTTTCTGCCATTCTTCATATTCTAACCAATAACCTAACATGCCATTCACCGATGTGCGATTATAGACTTTTGTCCTTGCTTCTGATGTTTTCTTTAGCTTCAGTTGGCTAATGGTGACTCCCCCACCTTGGAATATTTCTGAGTATTCAGAAATAGGTATAAACATCTGCCACCACATGTCTACTGATCTCTTCCCTAGCCTAACATCCCACAGTACACTTTAGCAAGCTAACTTTCATGCTGACATAATTGACTTCATTTATTATAAATACTAGTCTTGGGCCCACACTTCGCCCTTGCAGAGTAAATGTAAAATTCAATCATATAGCAGTCACTGTTGCACAGAAGTGCCTTTACGCTGACACAATTAATTAATCCTGCCACTCACTGTCACTGAGAAACCTTCCCCCCCTACCCCAGCCCCCACTAACGGATACCGTTATCTTATAACATAATACCAAGACTAATATATGCTTCTTTCTGGTTAGTTCCATAACAAGCTACTCTAAGATATAATCTTAAAAGAATTCTATAACTTCTTCATCCAGGCTACCATTGCCAACCTGATTTTCCAGTTTGCAGTAACCTGTAGTTACTGCTGTCCCTTTGTCACAAGCACATGCTTCTTGCATACTTTTTCCCTACATTGTAGTTATTTGTTAGGGAGTCTATAGACTACTCCCACTAATGTTCCCCTACTAAAACCATATATCATCTCCACCCAAACTGATTCTACATCCTGATCTCCTGAACCAAGGTTATCTCTACCTAGTACGCCCACATAATCTTTGATTAACAATGCTATCCCCTCACCTTTATACAGTCCTTCCTGAAGGTCATGTAGCCATCCTTTTTAGGACCCATGCAGCCATGCTTCCATAACAGCTATCAGATCATATTTATTTACTTGAAATATGCACCATCAACTCATTTACTTTGTAGCTTTCGTAACATTCGTCGGTGGTCAGTTCTCATTGTTTTGTTCTCCTGCCTTGATATCACCCCTTGACTTACTATGTCAACCAAAGATTCATACTTCACTAATGGCTTTTTAAAAGATCTTTATGCTAGAGTCATCAAACTTCCTGAAACAAACCTTGGCACTGTTTCAGTGAAGGCATTACCAAAGGTACAGGTCCCAGTCTTACTAGCTCAGGTATCAGTATCCCAAGAACTGAAAGCTACATCCCCCACACCAGTCTCTGAACCTCACAATCTTTTCTCTAATTGTATTTATCCTACATTACCTAGCACCTGGCTCAATTAGTAATCCAGTTATTAGTAGTTAATTATTACTTTTGAGGTGCTGCTCTTTCATTCAGAGTTTAGCTTTTCCTACTCTGTCTGCAGAACATCTTTCCCAGTCAACCAATGACGTTGGTATTCACATGGGCCATGACCACTACCAGGTACTTCTCCAGCCCACAGCAGACATCCCAGCTCTGGCATCCCCAGACCACAGCGATGGTTGTTTTTAGTTGTAGAGACCTACGTCAATCCACTTCACTACATAAAGTAGTAAAGTAGAATAACCACTCAGAAAGTGTCTCAAGTCCTTTTACTACAGTCAAGGTGCTACAGAAACGTCCTTTATACATGTCAGATATCTCGATGATTTCTGACCCTGAAGACAGAAGGCATTTTAAATATCAGAGCTTTACGAAAGAATTTTCTTTCATATTCATATGTCAGCCAACTAACCATGTGGACAGCCTAACAAGGAACTAAAGAAAATAAGTCAATCAAGGAGAAAATATCTAAACTGCACAAGGGTGGAAAAGCTTTGGACTTTGACAGAATAACTACTCTCAAAGTATAAATTACTAGAAAAATAAATGCAAGCAAGCAGCACTCAACAAGAGATTTTAATGGGTTTATGCAATTTTGTATCTTGAGCACAATAAAACTCTCCAGTTTCAGTCTTAGAACTTCCTACAACTAAAAGTTACTGCTCAAGTTCTTTGAGAGATGAATGACAAGTGAAGTTGTAATCAGAAAGAAAATAACATTCATATTTTATGAAAACCATAAGGAAAGCCATATTCATCCTGTTGCTGTTCATCCTCTCCTGACCCCCTCATTATCTTTCTCCTTGGAGAAAGTGAAATCCTATTTTGGACTGTCAATGGTGGTTAGGAATGTCATAGATCGGAAGTAATTACATATTTACCTGTGCAGATGAATCTCCCTTGATATATTTTGCTCCCTCTATAACTGCCATATATGAAAATCTCAATTGATCTGGAGTCTGAATGAGTCCCATCCGATATTTTCGCATTTCTAATAATACTTCTCTGATGTCCACAGTGGAAGGATCTTTGCGTTTCTCCATCTATAAGAAAAATATCCTGCTGAACACACAATTTATACCCTAGAAGTAATCTGAAAAACAAAACTACCATGGGATGTGGGCATCACTGTCAAGGCCAACGTTATTTCCCCCCACCCCTGACTGCTTGAAAAGGCAATGGTGAAGTGCCTTCTTGAAACACCACCGTGTGCATACAGTGCTGTTAGGGGTAAAGTATCAGGATTTTTATCCAGCAATGTAGTTCCAAATGAGGCTGGTGTGCTGACTGGCAGAATACAGGAAAGGGGGATAAAGGAGTCCTTTCAGGATGGCAGCCGATGACTAATGGAGTTCTGCAGAGGTCAATGTTAGGACCACAACTATTCATGTTACACATTAACAATCTGGACAAAGGAACTGAGGGCATTAAGTTTGCAGATGACACAAAAGATAGGTGAAGGGACCGGTGGTGTCGAGGAAGTGGGAAAAGCACCAGAGGAGCCTCTAGGAGAGTGAACAAAGACGTGGCAGATGGAAGTGTGATAAAGGGTGAGATTACGCACTTTGGTAAGAAGAAACAAACTATTTTAAAAACAGGGAAAGGCCTCAGAAATCTGAAGCACAAAGGGACTTAGGAATCCGAAGTTGAGGACTCCTAAGGCTAACAAACAGGTTCAACTGACAGTTGGGAAGGCAAATACAATGCTAGCATTCATTTCAAGAGGGCTAAACGACTGAGAAGGGATGTGCTGCTGAGGCAGTATAATGCTCCCATCAGATCACATTTGGAACATAGAGTGCAGTTTGGGCCCTGTATCTAAGGAAAATTGCGCTGGCCTTGGAAGGGGTCCAGAGGAGATTAACAAGAATGATCCTGGGCATGATGGGCTTGTCAATGAGGAGTTGTTGAAGACTCTAGGCCTGTACTCGATGAGTTAAGAATGAGGGGATACCTCATTGGAACTTACAGAATACAGAGAGGCCTGGATTGAACAGACGTGCAGAAGATGCTTCCAGAACTACAAGAGGCTAGGGCCCAAGGGCACAGCCGCAGAGTGAAGGGATGCCTCTTCCGAAATCAGGTAAGGAGGAGGAATTTCTTCAGCCAGAGGATGGTTAATCTGTGGAACTCAGTGCCGCAGAAGGTTGTGGAGACCAAGTCATTGAGTGTATTTAATAAGAAGATAGAGATAGATAGGTTCTTGATTACTAAGGACAGCGAAGGTTACGGGGAGAAGGCTGCAGAATGAGGTTGAAAAACATAATCAGCCACGACTGAATGATGGAGTAGACTTGCTGGGCCGAATGGCCTAATCCTGCAATACCTTATGGTCTTATAAGATGATTTGCTGTCTTAACATTAAATCAGCCTTTGGCATTATAATTGTACATCAGAAAGGGGTAACAGCTCAATGGTTTCATAAGTTGTTACACAATTACTCACCAAAACAAGACAGGTATCAACTAATGCGAAGGTACCAGAACGCCCAATGCCTGCACTACAGTGAACGACAGCAGGTCCGCAATCAGAGCTCAATGAGCCAGATTCCCTCACTTTTAACAGAAAATTAAGGAATGAGGCAGGGGATTCTGGTACTCCAAAATCAGGCCAAGTAGTATAATGGAAGTGTAGGATCTCTCTGGTCTCTCCAGTCTATCAAGACAAAATAAGAACAAGTTAACAAGTTAAATTGTCGCTAAAACCAGGAAAAGCATTTCAGAATCTACAGTTTCAGACCATACAAAAATTTCTTTAATGGTCAAGAAACTTTAAATGCATAAAAGAGACAATAAATCCCAAACCAGAAAAAAATTTCAGTTGTTTTGGGACCATTATTTTAAAACTGAAGTTTTCTTTAAATAATGTTTGGAGAATGGAATTGGGTCTACATTTTTCAGAGAAAAAAAGTGAGTTTTTTACACTTGCAAGAAACAGGATTCCCCATTTATGGGTCCCCTTGGCTACAGGCCAAGCGCCGGTATATGCGATTAGAAGAGATAGATGCTTGATGACCAGCATAAACATGATTGGCCAAACGGTTTTTTATCCATGATGTAAAAACTTTGACTTTTGTTTTAAAATGTATGAGGAGGATTTTCTTCTCTCAGAACTGTGTGTTTGGAATTCTCTCCAGAGAGCAATGGGGCTAGGTTATGGAGTACTTTCAAGATTGAACATTAAAAAATACAACAGTTTAGGAGCAGGCCCTTCGGCCCAACCATGCATGTGCGAACCGTGATGCCATTCTGAACTAATCCAATCTGCCTAGCTCTATTCTCTAACTGTTCTTGGGTCTAAATGCCTCAAACCTTGACATCGCATTTGCTTCTACCATCTCCTCAACAACGCAACCTAAGCACCTACCACACTGTCTGGTGTAAAAAACTTCCCTCATACTTCTCTTTTCAACTTTCCTCCCACCACATTAAACTAATGTCACCCTCGGAAAGAGATTCCAATTGTCCATCTTACCCACCCAAAGATATGAGGAGGATTTTCTTCTCTCAAAGCTGTGTGTGCTTGGAATTGTCTGCCAGACAGCAATGGGACTCCAACTGTCCACCTTATCCATGCCTCTCATGATTTTTTTATACTTCTATCAGGTTGCTCCTCGCTCCGTCGCTCTAGTGAAAACAATCCAAGTTTGTCCAGCCTCTCCTTAACACTAATACACTCCATTCCAGGCAACAAACCCTCTTTTTGCATCCTCTCCAAAGCCACTTCATTCTCCTTACAGTGCTGTGATCAGAAACTGCACACAGTACTCCAATCGTGGCCTGATCAAACTCTAATACAGTTGTAACTCCACTTGCCTACTCTTATGCTCAATGTCTCGACCGATGAAGGCAAGCAAGCCATGTGCCTCGTTACCATCTTTTCCACTAGTGTTGCCGATTTCACTGAGTAGGGTCTTGCACCTCAAGATGCCTGTGTTATCAATGCTCCCAAGGGTGCAGCCATTTACAGTACAATTTCCCCTGGCATTTGACCTCCCATATGCAACTCACACACTTAGTTGGATTAAACTCTGCTTGTCATTTTGCCATCCAATTTTCCAAATGATCTATATCCTGTTGCATCCTTGTTATCTTTCCTCACTATCCACAACTCGACTAATTTTCAAGTCATCTGCACACCTAATCTGCATGAAGATCTTCCAAATCATTACAAACAACAGAGGTCCTAGCACTGATCCCTGCAAAACACCACTGGGTCACAGACTTCCAGTCAGAAAAAAACTACTCCATAACTACCCTCTGTCTCTATGGCCAAGCCTACTTAGTATCCAACTGACCATCTCACCATGGACTCCATGTTATTTGATCTTCTGGAGCAGCTTACCATAAGGGACTTTGTCAAATGCTCTAGCAAAGACCATGAAGACAACATCCACTGCCTCAAACGCAAGCATCTTCATTACTTTGTCAAAACCCACAATCAAGTTTGAGTCACAAGACCTCCTTGTATGAAGCCGTGCTGACTACTGTGATAAATCCATGCTTCTCCAAATGCAAGGAATCCTGTCCTTAAGAATCTTCTCCAATAATTTCCCTATCTGATGGATGTCTCACCAGCCTACAATTTCCTGTATTATTCCTGTTTCCCTTCTTGAACAAAGGAACAACTTTGGCTATTCTCCAGTCTTTTAGGATCCTGCCTGTGGCTAATGAGGACAAAGGTGTCTGTCAAGACATCAGGAATTTCATCTCGGAATTAGCGTTAGACAAATTTTTAGGCAGACAGGCAAAAGATAGGCAGAAAAGTGCAGTTAAGTTGATAATGATAATCATTTTGTGAGGTACAGCAGGCTGAATGAATGTCAAAATTCTATGATTCTGTGTTTAAAAAAACTTGCAAATAAAGCTGCAGTACCCCATTTTCCCGAGTCTCCACTTAGAAGAGATCTGAAATGGCCTTGTGCCTGAGGCAGTGTGCTGAGGTCGCCAAAGAATGTAGGATCCGAAAGAGAGGGACACACACAACTAATTTCTTCTTTCAGGTCAATGAGATGAACGTTGAAAATCAATGCTTTTTGCTCACTGTTCTTAAAACAGCAAGCGGAATGCTTTGAAATCAGCTTCACTCTCAGCCCACAGCACATGATCCAGCAAATAACCAGAAAGACGCAAACATCAAATCTAAGGAAAGGCTTGAGCCGAGTAGGCAAGCAGCAGGATCAGGTCGGGCATAGCATACACTGGATGTATGTTAGCTGGTTTATATCAAGGTGGGAGGAAATATGTTCAATCACCGCTATGTTTACAGTTGTGTAACTGTGCCAATATCCTTACTGAAGTTCTTTGTAATTGCAGTCGTCGGACAGTGTAGTATGATTTCACATCTTCAGACAACAATTTTAAGCTGAACTGAGTGTCTTCAAATGACATTACTTCATCTTCCTTGCTTGGCCAATACTTTTCACATTTTACCTGCAAAGCAAAAAGGTAATATTTACCATTTTGTTCCTCCGGATAATAAAAAGCATACAAACTACAAAAACAAAACCTATAAACTGTTATGAGGCACAGGTGCAGTCGCAAAACTGCAATCTATCCAGCGGTTCACTTGGTAGGAACATGGGTAGGTCATTAGTCTGTTGAACCTACTCCAGAGTTTGACATTATCCAATCCCATCAATGCCTTACTGTCCCCCTTTAGGCAGGCAGAAGGTGGGGGGGGGGGGGGCAAGGGAAGGGAAGGGCAGTAGGCAGGGGAGGGGTGGGTGAAGAGGAGGGGGTGAGATAGAGGGGAGAGGGGCAGTGGCGGGGGAGGGGGGGGGGGGCGGCGAGAGAAAAATCAGGAGTGAGAAAAAAGGGGAAGGGAGAGAAACAAGTGGATGAGGGAAAAATAAAAAAAAGTGTGCAGAGGGAGGGCATGCAAAAAGGAAGGGGGAGGGAGCACATGCAACTGTGAACGGGGAAGGGAGCGCACAAAAGAGACAGTAAACACTGGCTTAACCAGAAGAAAACCTACACTTGTCACAGCATTCTCCTATCTAAAAGGGAAGGCGGGTAACTTAGAATGTCAACATAATGCTATCAAGCCAACAGCTGGTAGACAACATTAATGTCATTCATGTTTTTCAGAGAGTTATTATAATTGCATGTAGTGCTTCCACCAGATGGCACACATGATCTGCAATGATGTGGGGGCTCTGCCTCCAAACACAAAATCTTGAACACAAAATATAACGCATCACCACAGCATTTCACTTGCATGTCAAGTCGGAAAGGAGTGCAATAATCTCGTGGTTGCAGTTTGCTGAAATGATAATTTGCATTTTCTGGTACCATCAAATCTCAGAATGTGGAATCTTTTAGGAGGTGTAACTCTAAATTCATGCAGTTAATTTTAAGGCACAAATATTAAAGAAAATGTTTCACTCACTGATCCTTTTTCAATGACACGATTCAACATCACAACTGCTCGGCTTTTCTGCTCCCATACCATTTGCCAGAAGTGACCACAAGAGTTGGGAAGTGGACCCTGTTCAGAGAAGGGCACATATAGTAATGCAGTGAAACACAACAGCATGAGCACAAAAAAAATGTCTTTACACCTGTAAATTGAAATCTCTTCATAATACATAGGAGCAGGAATAGGTCATTCATCCCTCTCATTCTACTCCCCATTTAAAAAGACCACAGTTGATCTGCATCTGACCTCCAAAAGCCGTTTTTTGCCCATAAGTGTCAATACATAATTCAATCTTAAAATTATGTTGTGATTCCAATGAACCAAAATCCGTTATTATTCATCTCCAGAGTTGGAGCAGCATTCTGGCACAGTAGTTAGCACTTGCCTCAGAGTGTCAGGGGCCTGGGTTCAATTCCAGCCTTTGACGACCATGTGGATCAACAAATCACAGAATCCCTACAGTGTGCAAGCAGGCCGTTTGGCCCATTGAATCCACACTGATCTCTGAAAAGCATCCCACCCAGACCCACATCCCTCATTCCATCCCCTTAACTCTGCACTTCCCAAGGCTAATCCACCTAACCTGTCCATCTCTGGACAGAGAGGAAACCTGAGCACTTGGAGGAAACCCAAGCAGACACGGGGAGAATGTGCAAACTCCACACAAAATCGCCACAGGGTGGAATTGAACCCGGGTCCCTGGCGTCGAGAGGCAGTGGCGCTAACCACTGTGCCACGATGCTTCCTTAAGAAATGTTCAGCATTCTATGTTACAGTCCTTCAATTCAGTGCTTGCAGAGTGTTGAAGAACTGCAACTATGACAATATCTTTTAAAGCCCATAACGTACATTCTGCAATTGTAAACTTACCTATTCACTTTGTTAATTAAGTCTATCATACTCTAATTTAATTCTGGACACAATACAATTTCAATACAATAAAGACAAGGCAATACAGCATAGGAACAGGCCCTTCAGCCCACCAAGCCTGCGCTGATTCTAATGCTAATTGAGATCCACTACTTATTATCCATGCATAGTTTATTTCCCTCTGCTCCCATTCATGTGATTATCAAGATACACCTTAAACATTGTTAACCTGTCTGCTTCCACCACATCCACCAGCAGTGCATTCTCGGCACCAACCACCCTGTGAACAATTTCCCCTGCATTTCCCCCCTAACCTTGAACCCGTGCCCTCTTGTAGTTGACCTTTCTGCTCTGGGAGAAAGCCTTTAACTATCCATACTATGACTCTCAATTCTGTAGGCCTCCATCAGATCAACCCATAGCCTCCATCTTTTCCGTTAAAACAATCCGAGTTTATCGAATCTCTCCACATACCCGAAATCTTCCAGACCTGGCAACATCCAGATAAACCCTTCCCTGCAGTTTCTCCAAAGCATCTATGTCCTTCTTGTGGAGTGATCACCAGAATTGCATGCAATATTCCAAACAAAACTTCACTTAAGCTATGTACAACTGTAATATAACTTGCCAACTTTTACATTTGATGCTACAGCCAATGAAGGCAAGTGTGCTGTATGCCTTCTTGACGACCTTAGCTACCTGTGTAGCTACTTTCAAGGATCTGCAAAACTGTACACCCAGATCCCTCTCTATGTTAATGGTCCTAAGGGTTCTGCCATTTATCATATAATTCACACCTGAATTTGAACTTCCAAAATGCATCATCTCACATTTGTCTGGATTAAACTCCATCTGAATCTCTTTGCCCAAATCTGCAATCTATCGCCTGCTGTACCCTTTGACAATCCACCTCACAATTGTCAACTCTACAAATTTTGGTTTCATCTGCAAAGTTAGTAATCAGACCACCTATGTTTTCTTCAAGATCATTTTAAATTTAATAAACAAAGTTACTAGTTATTGATCTCCATTCTGAAAAGCACCTTTCCACCATTACTCTGTCTTCCATAACCAAGACAGTTTTGTATCCATTTGGCCATCACACCCTGATGCCATGAGACTGCTTTTTGTACCAGGCTGCCATGAGGTACCTTATTAAATGCCTTACTTAAGTCTATGCAGACATTCACTACCCTTCCCTCAAGATTCTTGTCACCTCCTCAAAAAAAAATACTTAATCCAACTGTTGAGACATGACCTTCCCCGTAAAAACCCATGCTGTCTATCACTAAAGTCCATTTGCTTCCAAATGACTCAATCCTGTCTCTCAGATCTTCTCTAACAGGTTCCCCACCACCATATTGGCATGTGATTACCTGGATTATCTCTGTTTCCCTTCTTAAACAAAGGAGCAACATTGCATCTCCTCGCCCTCAGGTGAGGTGCCAGAGGACTGGAAAAGGACCAAAGATATCAGCTATTTCCTCCCTTATCTCCCACAGTATCCTGGGACAGATCCTGTCTGGCTGTGGGATTTGTCTATCTTAATAGATTTCAAGACATCCAACACCATCTCCATCATTACATTGACCTGCCCATGAATATTCACACACCATCCCCTAATCTCAACATCTGTCATATTCCTCTCTTTGAATGATACAAAATACTCATTAAGGATCTCACCCATTTCCCCTGGCTCCACACATAACCTCCCTCCTTTATCCTTGAGTGGGTCTACTCTTTCCTGAACTGTCTTCTTGCTCCTAATAGACATATAAAATGCCTCAGGATTCTGCCAAATAACATCAATACAGACTTGGTGTTGTTACAAGTGAGATGGGAGAATTTCCATCAAGACTTGGACCAGACTTTCCTTAGCCCCATGGCTCTACAGGTCACAACATAAATGTAATAGTTTTCCCTATTCTGGGTATATCAGGCTCTAAAAAATCCATCAACCAAGTTCCTCTAATAAACAAAAATAAAATGACTGAATTGTTATCAACAAAATCTATGCAATGATGATGCAAAACTGGAAAACATTTTAATGTAAAAATATAAATACTTAAGATAAATTTTTTTTTTTTAAAAATCAGCCATGAAATGTGGCAGTCACTGGCTGGGCCAGCAATTATTACCTAACCCTAGTTGCCCTCAGGAAGGTGGTGGTGAGCTGCCTTCATGAATCACTGCAGTCCATTTGGTATAGGTAAACCCATTTGGGAGGGAATTCAAGGAAGCTGACACACTGGTGCAACTGAGTGTTGGTGGTGGAGGGAGTGGAGGTGGTGCCAATCAAGCAGGCTGCTTTGTCCTGGATGGTGCTGAGCTCCTTGACAGTTGTTGGAGCTGCAATCAACAAGGCACCCTTTTGATTTGTGCCATTTAAAGAGCAGAAAGACTTTGGGGAGTCAGGTAGTGATGGAATTATATTATATAAAAACAGCAAAAGACATTTTCACACTTGCTCACACTAGGAAAAGGAGTAAAAGAAACTTGTCAAAGATTTATCTTCTAGCCTAAGTCTTTGCTTTTGAAGTCAGAAAAGCAAGGATAATGTAGGGACCATTCAAATCTCTGTTGATCTGGTATTCAGGTGCACATAGACATTGGTTACAAAACAAGATGTTTTTGGATCTTCAACAATGTAGCTTACTCAGAAAATACTATCTTCAGGAGAATAATCCAGGTTCAGCCCAAACCAGGATTCGAGTATCACAGTGGACACTTAACTAAAGGTTTTTCAGAAACATGACAGCTGGGCTTGGAAGGCGATTTCCTTTTGCAGGTTGGACAACTGAACAATCCAAGCAATCTCCAAACAGAAACTAAAACCTAAATAAAAACTGAAAGAACAGCAGGTGCTGTAAATCAGAAACAAAAAGAGAAGTTGCACAACTGTTTTCTCTCTTTGGGTTCTATCTATACCTATTGTTTACATCTTACAACCTCCCACCATCCTATCTTCTGCTTAGGAACTGACTTCGAAGGGTCGCCGGATCCAAAACGTTAACTGATTTCTCTTCACAGATGCTGCCAGACTGTTGAGGTTTTCCAGCAACTTCTGTTTTAGAAACTGGAACCTGACAGTCAAACTCAAGCAGGAACACCGCAGTAAACAAGCAGTTATCACAAGGCATGTGACTTTCAAGAAATGCAATGCAAAAAAAAAATTGCAACGTTCATTTATTAAACTTTTTTTAAAAAAGCCAATCCAAATATCCACAATCACTCAAACTCAGGTTCGCAAACATAATTAAATATAAGCCTCTGCAGGTGTCAAACATTATTGCTTTTTCTAAAAATAGATCACGTTAATACTCAAAGCCTTTTTACCTTCTGTGTTTATGTTATTCCTGCACTGCAGCTTTCTTTACTTTCTCTGACCTTGCAACAGCACAAGCAAAGTGCCAAGATGTTCCGAGGGAAGGCAGATGGAGTTTAATTTAGGTATAAGTGAGGTGCTGCATTTTGGAAAGGCAAATCAGGTAATTGTCCTGGGGAGTGTCACTGAACAAAGAGACATAGGGACACAGGTGCACAGCTTCTTGAAAGGGGAGTCAGAAGGAGTGGAGGCAGCATTTCGTATGCTTGCCTTTATTGGCTAGTGCACAGAATATAGGAGATGGGATGTCATGTTGCGGCTGTACAGGACACTGGTTAAGCCATTTTTAAAACACTGTGTGCAGCTTTGGTTTCCCTGCTATAGGAAGGACACTGTGAAACTTGAAAGGGTTGAGAAAGGATTTACAAGGATGCTGCCAGGTTGGAGGGTTTGAGATATAAGGAGGGGGTGGATAGGCTAGGGCTATTTTCCCTCGAGTGTCGGAGGTTGAAGGTGACCTGATACAGATTTATAAGATCATGAGGGGCACGGCTAGGGTGAACAGTCAAGGTGTTTACGCTAAGGTGGGGGAGTCCAGAACGAGATGGCATAGGTTTAAGGTGAGAGAAGAGAGATTTAACACGGACCTAAGGGGCAACTTTTTTCACAAACAGTGTGTGATGCATGTATGGAGCTGTCAGAGGAAAAGAAGGAGGCTGGTGCAATTACAACATTTAAAAGGCATCTGGATGGGTATACAAATAGAAAGGGTTGAAAGGGATAGAGGGTTTAAGAGAGGCCAAATGCTGGCAAATGGAACTGGATTAATTTAGGATAAAGTCAATAAATGTGGAGCTGAAAAAGCACAGGTCAGGCAGCATCCAAGCAGCAGGGAAGCCAACATTTCGGGCCAAAACCCTTTGTCAGGGCCCTGTAACTGTGTCAAACATTATTGCTTTTTCTGTGAAAAAAATAAATTAATACTCAAGGCCTTTTTTTTTTCCTTTGCTGTGTCTATGTCATTTCTGCATGGCAGCCTTCTTTCCTTTGCCTGTGCTATAAAGATCAGAGAAAGTGCTGTGCTAAGATTTTCTGAGGGTGGCAGATAGTGTTTCATTTAAGTAAATGTGAGGTGCTGCATTTTGGAAAGGCAATCAGGACTGGATTTATTCACTTAATGTTAAGGTCCTAGAGAATGTTGTTCCTCCACTGTTGCAGGGTCAGAATCTTGGAACTGTCTACTAAACAGCACTGTCAATGTACCAACACCACACTCACTGTCTTGGCTCAAGGTAGCAGTTCACCATCACCTCTCCAGGGCAACTAAAGATAGGCAACAGATGCTCATCTCACCAGTAATGTCCATATTCCATGAAAGCATTAGCAAAATACTACTACCTACCATTCATCACATGGATTGTCCTATGATTGCAACATGTCATCATCCTCAAAAGCTATTCATTATGTGCTATATCAGGCAAACCCACTTTTACAATTTAGATGCAGTCCACAATCTTTTCCTTCTACCCGAAGGAAAGTTTCACAGGCAAGGCCCCATTCCCTGTGATGTACCCTTGGAGGGTCAAAGATGACATGACAAATAATAGATTACTATGATAAACTCCTATCAAACCAACTAGCAAACACTAGCACACCAGGGCCCCCGATATTTACAGGGAGGTGCATTTTTTTTGGAATTCGGGAGAAAAGCTTTCAATGCAATTTTCTCCTCCACATTTTCTCCTTTAGGTTAACCTTGGTATCCAATGATCTTGGATACTAAGGCAGGTAGGCATTGGAAAAATGGCACGGTGGAACGACTAAGTTCGGAGAGGGAGGTTGGGGCAAGCTTGGCACACAACCAGCACTGCAAAGTTGTTTACTTTACTAAATTATTCTTGCTTGCCTTAATTGCCCTGCCAGTTTTCAAAAGCCTGAAAACAGCCCAGCTATCACAGATCTAAAATAGAAACAATGTTAAAATGAACAAAGTTAAGAACTTTTCATGAGGTTAACAACTAAACCACCCTTCATCTTGAAAAAAAATAGAAATGAGGGGGACTGGAGATTGGGCTCCTGTTTGGAAAATTTATTGCTCTCAATAACTCAAAACCACACAATTCTGAGGTTAAATTTACTCAAAGCATCAAAACAACAAAAGACTGTTGTACATTCAGCCCCTTTCCTAACCTATAAAGTTTATAGTTAAGCAGCTAATCACTGAACGCTCCACTTGGCTCCGTTCATAGCCACGGTATAAAAGTTGCTTTGTTTCAAAGAGAATGAAATAGTACACAGAGTAAACACTGAAATTGAAAACTTTTCAAAACTTATGGAAGACAACCACTGAATCATTTCTGGCTGAGTGTAAATTTATTTTAAAATCTCCAGCTCCTACAATTTTTAAAAAAGCCACAAACAGGCTGAAAACTAATCATGTTCCAGTGGTTAAAACATGTTGTTTCTAACACCCGAGTTCATTCAACAATTGCTAAACACCCGACCTGTACATATGACTCAGTTAGTTTTGAAATGGAATATGCACAAGGCAATAGTTATGCAGTCACACACAAAGGCAAAAACACTTCTAGAAAACATTAAGTGGTCATATCATGATCACAAACTGGATATTTACAGTAACTCAAAATCTTAAAAATGTCAAGTTGAACACTAAGAAAGACAGGTCATCAATCATCAAATCCCTGTTACAATAAGTCATTGTTCCAAGTTTATATTTTCCTCCACTCCAAAGAAAATACCACTAAAAGCTTAAAATTTTAACAAGCCACTAAAAGTTACATCTAGAGATAATGGGAACTGCAGATGCTGGAGAATCCAAGATAACAAAGTGCGAAGCTGGATGAACACAGCTGGCCAAGCAGCATCTCAGGAGCACAAAAGATGACGTTTCGGGCCTAAACCCTTCATCAGAGAGGGGGATGGGGTGAGGGTTCTTGTCTTTTGATTTTACTATCAAGAAAATTAATTTTAAAAAGTTGTGTTAGTCTAAATTCTGGAATTTTACAAAATCTGGAAGATTCGTGGGAAGCCAGAGGATTGGGAAGCTAATGCGGGGAGGGGAGTGTTTGGGGGTTGGGGGGGGGGGAAGAATGATATAAGATGGTAAGCTAGCAAGTCAAATAAAAGATGATTTTTTAAAAAAAAATGTATAAAAAGTTAAGAGGGAAGAGTGTTCATTGGATCACTGGAAAATGAGATTGAAGTAGTAATGAGGACTAATGAGTAGTATTGAGTAAAGAGATAGCAGAGGAACTGAATAGTCTCTGCATCATGGTGGAAGACACAAGCAGCATACCAGAACTTGAAGAAAGTCATGGGCAAAGGTTAGTGTAGTGGCCATCACTAGGGAGAAGGTACCAGGGAAGCTGAAACGTCTGAAGGTGGCTAAGTCACCTGGATGAGATGGACTATACCCCAAAGTTCTGAAAGGGATAGCTAAGGAGATTTGCAAGGAATCGGTGACCTTGCAGGAATCATTAGAGTCAGGGAGGTCCCAGAGGACTGGAAAATGGCTAGTATAACACCCAGGTTTACCGAGATAAGGAGGCAGAAAACAGAAAACTTCAGGCTGGTTAGCCTGACTTCTGTTATTGGTAAGATTTTAGATCCATTAAGGATGAGATGGCAGAGAACTTGAAAGTGCATAGTAAAACAGGCTAAGTCAACATTGCTTCATCAAAGGGAGGTCATGCCCGAAAAGTCTGTTAGAATTCTTTGAGGATGCAATGTTATCATTCATTTCAAGAGAGCTAGACTACAACTGCCAAGGTTGAACAAGACTCGAGACAAACTGCATTTGCGATATCGAGCGCAGTCTGGGCATTGTATTTAAGGAAGATGTACTGGCTTTGGACAAGGTCTAGAGGAGATTCACAAGAATGATCTTGGGGACGAAGGGCTTATCCTGTGAGGAGTAGTTTAAGACTCTGGGTCTGGATTCAACGTAGTTTAGAAGAATAAGGGTGAATTTCATTCAAGTTTACATAATACTGAGAAGCCTGGATATAGATGACATGGAGAAGATGCTTGCACAGAGAGACAAGGACCCAAAGGCACAGCTTCAGAGAAAAGGGGTGACCCTTTAGAACTAAGCGGAGGAGGAATTTCTTCAGTCAGAGGGTGGTTTATCTGTGGATCTCACTGCTCAAGAAGGTTGTGCCGGCTCGAACATTCAGCATATTTAAGCAAGAAATAGACAGGTTTTGACTACTGGTGATGCAGTTTCAATGGGCTGAATGGTCTAACTCTGCTTCTTTATCTTACGGTATCAAGGAACTTAACATACAGGACTCTACATATTTCTGAAGGTAAAACGAACAGAATTTTTTAAAAAAGATTTTTCCTCTCTATTCAGGGCTATCATTACCTATGATAAAATTCTCAATAAATTACCCATTATCAAGGTGCATGAAGCTGTAAGGTCGATACTGGGGGAGGCGGCGGAGTAACGTACTTCATAGCATATATCGTTATATTTCCAAGAGATCCCTATTGATGTGCTTTTTTTTTTAAAGCAATAAAGTAACCCAGTAAATCTATCAGATCGGGAACAAAGACAACATTTTAAGTCTTTCAGAATTATTTTCCTCTTCAAAAATATAGCCTGGCTTACTAAGTTCCACTAAACATCTGTGGAGAGAAAAGCATAGGCATTTCAAATTAATGACCCTTGATCAGGTCTGCTGAATTTTCAAACACTTTGTTTTTATTTTAAATTTCCAGCCCCTACAGTATTTTGCTTTTCTATCAAGGTCGAGGCTTTACGGCATAGAAAAGGACGAAGTATAATTGGTTAAGTCGCACATCAAACTACGAGAGGCCTGCAATGTCCTTGCTAAGTTTGCTATTTAGCAGAAAGATTCAGTTTCAAAACAACAAGATAATGTATGGTTTAGAAGGGGTGGACGCTAGGAAGTTGTTTCCGTTAGGCGGAGAGACTAGGACCCGTGGCACAGCCTTAAAATTAGAGGGGGCAAATTTAAAACTGAAATGATATGACATTTCTTCAGCCAGAGAGTGGTGGGCTTGTGGAATTCATTGCCGCAGAGTGCAGTGGAGGCCAGGACGTTGGATGCCTTCAAGGCAGAGATCGACAAATTCTTGATCTCAAATGGAATGCAGGGAGAGTGCAGGGAAGTGGAGTTGAAATTCCCATCAGCCATGATTTAAATGGCGGAGTGGGCTTGATGGGCCGAATGGCCTTACTTCCACTCCTATGTCTTATGGTCTAACCACGTGAAGAAGCTACTTCCCAATTGACAAAGTATGTGGACAGGTCTGCAGGATCCATAATTACATCCTACCTTTCAAAAAAAATGACAAAGAAAAAGTAAAAAGTAAAAAGTAAAAAAAATTAAACTGCTTAATATTTCTTGACATGATAACTGCTAAGGAATAAGGGTTAAAAATAAAATAAAAATGAAATACTGTAATCTTGAACTTAAGATCTTGGTTCCAGCAAAACAACAATTTTTTTCAGCCTCTACGAATCCTGCTTAGTGATTCAACCTCTGTGTGGATAATGACTCTTCAAAAAAAGTAATAACCAAGAGAAACTAAGTATAACAATGCATAGTCCTCTTGAAGGACAAAAAGTCAAGAACAATCTTACTTGGCTATTTAGGTATCTGACACAAAGGAATCATTCACCAAGCTAATGAGAAATCCATACAGGATAAGCTTCAAAATATGCCAATATGAACCAACTTTTCTTCCTAAGAAAGAAAAAATAAACAGAATGAACAACAGTACAGCACATGATCAGGCGCCTCTGGTCCACTTAGCCTATGCCAACATGACACTTTTCTATATTAAAATCCTTTTGCCTCTTCATGGTCCATATCCCTCTATTCCCTGCTTATTCATGTATCTGTCAAGCTGCATCTGAAACATTGCTATTCTAGCTGCCTGTATCACCTTTCGCGGCAGCAACTTCCAGGAACTTACCACTCTCTGTTGCAAAATAAAACATGGCCGTTCACGTTTCCCCCTTTTACCTTAAGCCTACATCCCTCGTAAAATGAGGTTTCGACCCTGGGAAGGAAAGGTACCCACTATCCATGACTCTCAATTTTGTATACTTCCATCAGGTCACCCCTCAGCCTCCAACATTCAAACAAAAACAAACCAAGTCTGTCCAATCACTCCTCATAAGTAAAACACACCAAACCTGACAACATCCTGGTAAACCTTTTCTGTACCCTCTCCAAAGCTTGCACATTCTTCTTGTGGTGTGGTGACCAGGACTGTACATAATACTGCACATGTGGACTAACTAAAGTTCTATACCGCTGCAACATGGTTTGCCAAGTTATACACTTTATAGCCCAATCAAACGCAAGCAAGCCAAACGCCATTTGGACCACCTTATCGACTTGTGTTGCCACTCTCAAGGAATTGTGAACCTGTACGCATAGATCCTTCCTTATGTTGATGCCTCTAAGGAACCTGCCATTTACTCCTCCAACCTTCTGCAAATTTACTCAGCTGAACTCACCATGAACGCAGTGGCAAGTCTGAAGCTAGGAATACTGTGGCAAGTAACTCATCCCCTGACTCCTCAAACCCTGTCCACTATCTACAAAGCACAAGTCAGGAGTGTATGGAATACTCCCCACTTGCCTGGATGAGTGCAGACCCAACAACATTCAAGAAGCTTTTTTTAAATTCATTCATGAGATGAGGGATTTGAAACCATCCAGGACAAAGTAGCCCACTTTATTGGCATGATTGCATCCACAAGCATCCACTCCCTCCACCACCAATGTTCAGTAGCAGCAGTGCATACCATCTACAAAATGTACTCCAAAAATTCAGCAAAGATCCTCAGGGAGCATCTTCCAAACCCATGGTGTCAAGCTTCGAATGTTGTTGGAGCTGCACTCATCCAGAAGGACAAGGGCAACAGATGTATGGGAACACCACCACCTTCAGATTCTCCTCAAAGCCACTCACCATTCTGACTCGGAAATGTATCGCCATTCTTTCACTGTCACTGGGTCAAAATCCTGGAATCCCTTCCCTAATGGTATAGTGGGTCAACCCACAGCAGGTGGACTGCAACAGTTCAGGATGGGGGCTCATCGCCACCTTCACAACGGCGAATAGAAACTAGCAATAAATGTTGGCCAGCCAGCAACCCTGACATCCCACAAAATGTAACGACTCTGCCCGTTGTGGTATTTATATTCAGTGATGGCAGTTCCATGACATTACCACAAAACTGCTCTTACACAATGTTCTGGATATTTTCTAACCAACTTCTGGAGCAGGTTGCACTTCAACCTTGACCTCCTAGTTCAGAGGTAGAGACACTCCCACAGTGCCACAAGAGCCATTTACAGAATGGTCTGCGCAGAGTTGGCTAATTTACTTCAGACAAATAAAAGCTGCATTATTTGGCTAGAATTGCACTGAATAGGAAAAGTGTAAATACATTTGCAATTTCTTAATCAATGAGCAGTGGCACAGAGCTAAGGCTTTCTGATTGACATTATTTGAAGATTAAGGATTAGAAGTAAGTGGATTAAACTGATACCAACTATAAAATACAAGACTGAGTGGCACTAGAAAACTATAAATTCAGTGTATGCTGCATTAGTTAATCTCAGCAAAGGCAACAATTGGTTCTACGAATGATGTCGACATTCTAAGCCAGAATTTCGGATGGCTGAATTAATGAAATTTTATCCTGTATAAATAAATAGTGATAACTATTGAAAGTGTCTGTGTGCATGTGTACAAATAATGCAAACAGCACCTGTCGAAACTGTGATGCCCTAAATCAAAGTCCCTGCAAGCATTTCCCGTTAAGTCCTGTTGAAGAATAAACATTAGCACAAGGCTTTAGAAATTGTACCTCATGTTAAAAACGTGTCAGTCTTCATTACAGTAGATCAAATCAGAACTTTTCTTTTAAAAGAAAGAAATGGACTCCAACAGCCAGTGACTGCATTTCTTCAGTTCGATAGAACTGTCTGCTTTGAATTGAAATTACTGCAGAGATACTCCTAGCCTATTGTCTTCATTTTGATATCCACTAGGCAGTATAATTGAATTTTCAGTTAGATGCAAAATTGAGTTAAGTTTTGAGATTTGCATCATTAAATCGAACAGACATCTTGAAAGGTATGCTAGAAAATGCTTTCTTCACATTTCTTTATAGTAGATTGTTTCATTTATTCTTTTGATACTACTACATTCAACATATCCACTAGACTCAGCTGATTTCTAAATGAAAGAAAAGTCACTTCCAGAGTCAATAAAAGCCTGAATGGTCTGTTGTTATGGACATGGTGGCATATAGCACTGCAGCACCAAGTATTTGTCAATGTTGAGACTGGTGACTATACGTTCAGAATGTGAGTAGCTCCAAAGAAATTCCTGGATTGTATAATCACAAAGACTGTCTTGACTACATTCTCAGCCATTTTAAATGGTGATCCAGTCACCAATGGGCCTTTTGAGTTTTCAAAAAAAACTGCAAAAACTGTTTTGACCATTTTAATACCTTGCCCAACAAAGAGATGGCAGAGGAATTAAATCTTTAATTTGATTGAGTTAACAAAGGTGGTCATAAATAACATCCCAAAGATATTGGGGAAAATAGGGTCTAGACAGAAGGAGGAACTGAAGGAAATCAGTATGAGGGAAGTGGTGTTGGAGAAACTGGTGGAGTTAAGATCGACGAATCCCCAGGATATTTACTTCACACAGTACTTAAAAGAGGCGGCCCTAGAAATAGGGAATGCACCAGTGGTTATCTTTCAGAGTGCAGGTTACTGCCAAGCTAGTGGTCCTTGGTAGTACTGTTGACGATTGCTTCCATCAATTTACTGATGAGCAATAAGAGACTGATGGGCAATAACTGGCGTTTTAGATTTGTTCTGCAATACTAAAGTCGGAATGTTTTTCAGATTCTGGCTTTTGCAGTAGCCGTCTCTTGATATCACACGGAGGGAATCAAATTGGCTGAAGACGAGCATCTACAACACTGGGAACATCTAAAGCAGGCCAAGATGAGTCACGCCTCAGCACTTCTAATTGAAGACTGTTGTAAATGCTTTAGCCTCAACTTTTGCACTAACGTGCTATCATTGAAGATAGGATATTTGTGCAGCCTTCTCTTTAAGTAACTTATTTAATTGCTCACCACCATTTATGACAGGATGTCACAGGACTGCAGAGCATACATCTCACCTGTTTGTTGTGAAATTACTGAGTCCTATCTATTACTTCGTGGCTATGCTGTTAGTATGCAAGCGGTCCTATGCCATAGCTCCACAACGTTGAGACCGCATTTTTAGATACTCCTGGTGCTTTCTCTGGGCTGGCTTTTTAATACAAATTACTTGTATTGAATCCAATTTCACCAGTGACCATTGTGAGATTCAAACCCCAGATGGCCCAGTGGTACTATCACTAACCTTCTAATCCTGAGACCCAGGAAATGCTCCAGGGATCCAGATTTCAATCCCACTAAGGCAGCTGTTGGAATTTGAATTCAAGACACATTTGGAATCAAGACACATCATGCTCATGTACCCATTGGTTTTACTAACAACCAGCAATCTGGCTCATCAATGTCCTTCAGAAAAAGTAACTGCCGTCTTTTCCAGATCTGCCCAACATGCGACTCCAAAACTACAGGAATGTGGTTGACGGAAAATATATGCTGGCCTAGTCAATGATGCCCACATCCCATGAACGAATAAGAAAGAATAAATTATTGCAAAGATGCTGTTTGACACCAGTTGAACCAAAGAAATTTGCAGGGGTCAAGATCAATAAACCGGAGATTCAGCATCTAGGTGAACATGTCTATTTGAGTAAAGTTAGGAAGGTTCTAGCTGCTTCTGACAGTGATGTGGATACTATTCCAATGCTTCAATTTATTCAACTACTGTGTGACTACCCAGAAAGTAGACTTTCAGAAGAGGAATTACATGGGTGGCATATGTTTGATCATACTGCAATCACCAAGACAATCAATTATGAATTTGGAAAAGACAATGTTGAGTGACTGCTAAAATATTCCTCTTTTACCAAACTGTGATGAAATATGTGAACAACTGCAGTTTCAAACTTATGGCTGTGGAAAAAGTCAAGACGGGCTCCATTCAGATATTCAGTCATTAGGTAGACTATACTCTAAAAGATGACCGGGTTTCATGAATGGTCAACTCCTCTGGACATTTGTGCAATATTTCATGCATCAAGGGCTGACTGTTAGTGTGAATTTAACTTCATGAACTTGACTAAATGTAAACAGATTAGAGATAGATTACTTGGACAACTTGATGTAAGTAAAGTCGTACATTTTATCTCGACAAAAAACATCCTGGATGCAATTTACAACCACTGAGCAGCAAGCAATGATAAAGTATGAAAAAAACTGTGAAGGAGCAAATAAATTAGTAGTGTTCACTCTTGGCCACAATATATATATAATGTACACTGCATCACCACTAGTTGTGTCCTCAGACTTCATAGCCAAGCAAACACTTTTGCTTAGTTTAGCAGGTAGAATACCTGTAACCAGAAAGTACAATGGCACACTTTTATTAGCTCATATACAAACTGCAAAAATAATTGCAATATAAGTGCTCAATGGATGCAATGTACCTTTCAGGCTACTGGGCTCCGCTCAACCCCAGAAAAATTGGAGGGAACACTGTTCAGAACTGCTGAAAATGGAATACACAGTTTTATGTTTAATCATACTCTGCGACAATCACTCAATGTGGCTCATTCTAAAACTACCTACCTGGGTTAGAATGTAGTTTCTCTGGGCTTCTTCCATAACAATTAGGCTTGCATTGATATAATCATTGTCTGCTTTCTGAAGCTTCACACGGCTGTGGTCAACTACAATGTAAGAACAAAGAATATAATGCTTCAATGGAGGTGTTGCATACACGCATGTAGATGCATACAATACGAAAGAAATTGAACTAAAACTTAAATAGGATGGTAGATCTGGATTTTAAACCAAATCAAGAAGGTACAGAAGACTGACATTCAACAAGTCAAGATTTAAGAGTCACCACACAGCTCCTAGCGTAGTTACTTTTCCTGGTTCTGATGTCAAAGCTACTGCCTGAAATGGAAAAGTTATCCTAGCTCATCTTGATTCAGCAAGAATGGGGCTTTGGGAACCAATTTGAGTTACGAATTACAAAGGGTAGATTCATTTCCCAACAGAACTTGAGCAGGCAGTTGTAATATCATACCACTGGCACCTGTCCCCAACTAGTCTCAGCAAACAGAGCTGCTTAGCATTCTATCACTGTCCTTCAAGTTTTAAAAAAAAAGACTGTGGAGAAATCCAGTCTCTGGTCACAACACCGCGCAGCCTCCAAGCTGAAGCAGCAACAGACCAGGTTGATTTCTGGTTGTGGGGTAACCGCCGGACCTATTTAATTCCTAACTCCTATTTGTTCAAACTGCTAGCAGATAATGGGAAAATTATGCAAGTGGTATACTCTGCTCAGTGTTGTTCCAGATTTGCGTCGTATGCTGTTTGCCAACCATTAGATTTTGATTTTCAGATTAAGTGGGAAACAGAGGAAACATTGTCTACCAACAAGACAGCCATAGAAAGACTCCAAAGGCCACAATGGGAATAGGACTACAAGCCATTTCCCACTGTGCTTTGGAAACTGAAATCTCAGTTTCGTCTGGCTGATGGTTTCATAATCTGCCCAGTACCACCCATCCAGCAAAATACATTATGTTCTTCTAAATTTAAGTTTTTTTAATTTCAAGCAGTTCAACACATTTCTCAAAATATTTCACAACCAAAAAACCTTCAAAAGAAGAAAAGGGAGCTATGTTAAAATTATAATTTAAAATGATCTCAAGTCTCTAACTATTATCCACCAACTTAAAAGCTTCAACAGTATCTCAACTAAGTTTAGTCACTGTTACTAGGAAAGCATGTTAATTTACTTTCAGAGATAGTGTCTTCCAGCTCCACATTTATCAATTTACTTCCAGCAAGTTTCTTGAAACAATAATAATGGAGTCTTTTCCTTCAACTATATTCACCAGAGTAGGTAAAACATCTAACAATTCAACACTTCAAGAAATTCAACAAAATGCCATTCTAAACAGTGTTCAAGGGCTCTCAACATTCCAAATTAGGGTCACCACCTTGAAAACCTCTGCACCCAAAACATGTCCCAGTGTTACAAGAAATTTTGTCCTTACTCCTCTGTTCTGTGACACTCGTACCTTCCACCCCAAAATGTTTACTTTGAAACTTAAAGTTAGCTCATCGTTATCCCAGTACCACAAGACATCTGGTCCTGTATTATTTTAAGTTCTCAAAAACAAAATCTTTCTTCTTAATACAACTTGGTTGTACACACTGTATACGCACAAAACCTAAACTCTGAGTAACACCACTAGAGATCTGCTAATTAAGCATAAAAATGGATTTGCTCAGAATTGCAAAAAAACTGCTGTGCATCTTGGGTGGGGTACTGCAAACAACAGTTTCATTTATGGTGGTCTGTAAATTCCCACTATTATTAAGCAAGCCTGACTAATGAAATATTTTACAACATTGTTATTTCCCCAACTTAGAGGCAAAGTTGGAAACTTAATGGCTTTGACTCCCTACCAGTACTTTATCAAACAGGATTATTTTGAGAAGTTACAGAAGAGAAAATAATACCATGAAATTTATGAAAAATCTCATTTTAAACAATTAAAACTAATACAGTCCTGACTATTAATGCTAGTGTTTCATCATCATGTCACAATTAAAAAGTTATACTGTAATGCTTGTGCCATCTTCCTGTGCATACACATTCTATTCATCCTATTTGTATTTTCAAACTGAGAAAATGCAACCTCCAGTTTAAAATGATAGTGATCATATGTCGACTAGAAAGATATGTAAAAACAGTCATTGAGCATTGAAAGAGCTGGCATTTTACATTGTATATAATTATAAATGGTTTTGAATAGCATATGACTCCTTCTTTGAAATAAGCTGCTTTCCAAAAAAAAAGTACCTCATTAAGGGTTCAATAATGTTTCCATGATCATTTTAACAATGCTTACATTTCAGGTGTCAACAGGAAAAGTTCTACTCTTTCTGGTAAACCAAAGCCCTAGTGTTCTCGGAAAGATGACATCACTGTTTCAGAAAGACGAACTAATGTAATACTATGAATAGGTTTTGATGTGGCCTACACAAAGACACAGCTGTTTAACTCTTCAACCACCGGGAGAAAATATTGTTCAAATACAAATCTAGTGTTAAACCAAAATTATTGTTGCTGCAAAATTAGTTTAATTGCTTTACAAAAAAAAAGTTTATACATTTTATCAAATCATTGAACAAGGTCTATGCAGAGCAGTAATGCTCAGTGATCTTTAGGTAGTAGAAGCCTCCTTTCTCTACATGAACAATTCCCAGTACAATATTGAGGCTTTAGGGTATTAGTTTAAAATTGGCTTGATTTAAGTGTTGGAGTTGATATATCCTGTTGAATGATATAAAATAGATGCAACAGGTAACATTACATGCATGAAAGCAATATTTTCTTTGTGATGATTCAATAACAATCTTATTTTAGTCAAAGATGGACACAAATGTGACATTTAAAAATTTACTTCAGATTGATTCAAATTATTCATTTGAAGGCAGACGAATCAAACATGAAAATGGAAAATGATGTGATCAGATGTAGCCAGTAACACTGATAAAAGATGTGTCAAAGAACCAGTAAGATGCAATACATGCAGAACAACAATGATCGTCGTTCTGGCCGAAATTCTAACTAGTAACAACCATTACTTCAAAAAGAGAGACAAGGGGCACAACAGAAGTCCATTCAACCCATTGAGCCTGCTTCACGAGTCAGTAAGATTCCAAATCATTTCACTGTGACCTTCTTGCCTGTTTCCCATAATCCTTAACTTCCTTGTCAATCAAAAATCCCTCATGATCAGCTAAAAATTAAAGTAATCCCTAACTGTTCTGCTTCATTTCCCTTTCGATTCTATTTATATTCAGAATATTACAGCAACTTCATTTTGTGTCTCTTTTCTCATTGAATATTTACATAAGGAACACTTCCGTACTGAATATTAAATGTACAAGTGGATTTTTGATCTTGGTGATATGTCTTGCTAACCTTTATAACAAGAGCTGTTCGAAAGATGAAGCATAAACATTCACAAATAATGACCACCAGTTAGATAGATACATGATGTCTTTATCACTGGAGAAACATATCGTAATGTTCTTTATGGTGTTCATGGAATTTGGAATTATAAAAAGATAGGTAGGTTGATTGTACAATTTATGTTACGGCTCCCGAAGTTCAGCTTGGAGGAATTGTCAAAAAATAATTTTTAAGCTTGTAAGGGTGGGGGGGTGGGCACCTCAATGATGAATGTTATACAATGCACGACATGTTACAATTCAACTTTCTAAACCTCTTGCCCAATTCTTTTATGGGACGGTATTTTGATAAGTACTGCACATCAATATTGTGAAAATACTCATATCAATCACTTGCTTTCCTTTTTCTCCAAATTTTGTTTCTGTAACTTGATGTGCTGCTACAAATCGGATTCATAACCACAGTATCTGTTACGATCAATGCTCCCACAACTTCCCTTCATCTGTGGCACATATCATGCACTGCAGGATTCCAATAAGATTGTTTCCAAATGGCCCATTTATTGCCTGCTTGGCAAAATCCTAGTGCCATACAGAATCCATGCTTAAGAGTCACGATCTGTTGCTCGTCTGTGTATCTGTATGGATTTCACAGTTCAGTGATCCAGGCTTGAATTGACAAGTGCTGAGCAATGACCATCTCCAACAAGACCAATAAGAGAGTATCTATTTATCCAAGTCTGACTTTTAATAGAATTACTGTCATTAAGCCCCAACTACCAACATTCTACAGGCTACTAACCAGAAACTGTAACGGGCACATAAAACTGCACAACTTGAGCAAGTGAAAAGCTGGAATTCCAGCAGTATCTTACCATCTGACACCACAGTCTGTCATCTACAAGGCTAAAGACGTTCCCAACTCTCCAAATGAAAAGGACAAAGTGAAACAATGCTCCTAGATGTAGCCAAAGCAAGATGCTGACAATTGAGCAGTTCAACATCTTCCAGAAGTGGCAATGACGTGCAGAATAACCTCTCTCATTGTTAGCTGATACAGATGCCTCAGCATGTCATCACACTGCATACATGATGATGCAGAGAAAGCAAGAAAAAGCTGTTTTGTTAAAAACAGGCTATGTTTAAAAAAAAGTACGAGATTATGTCAAACTTACATAAGTCACTAATTTGGCATCTGATGGAACAACATCAAATTCTGGGTAAAACATTTTAGGAAGGATGTGAAGGCATTGGAGAAATGTCTGACAAGCTTATGAAAATGCTTGCAGGAATACAGAATTTCAGTTATGAAGACAGATTGGAAGAGCTGAAGTTGTTCTTCTTGGAGAAGGGCGAGTGGAGATCTGACAGACGGATTCAAAATCATGAGGTTTGGACAGTGTATCGATCGGAGAAAATGTTCATACTTGTGAAAGGATCGAGGACAAAGCAGTAAATTCAAAGTAATTACAGAAGAAGCAAGAAAAGAGATGAGAAAATGCATTTCTATGCAACAAGTGTTTGGGTCTGAATGCATTGCCCAGTGTAGTGCAGGCAGGTTCAGTTGAAGCATTCAAAATGGAATTAGATGTTTGTGTGAAAAAGAAGAGTATGTAGATTATGGGATGAAAGCAGAAGAATGGTACCAAATGGTTTGCTGACCACATAATTTGCCGAATTAACTACTTTTGCACTGTTAGCTACTCTGTGATGTTAATTTTTTTAAAAATTGACTTGTCACGAAATTTTCTTTCCTGCATATCTGACAAAGCTGGCATCAGTGTTGAACCAGCCAAGGTGACAGCTCCAGGCAAACAATTCTAGAGATTTACATGCATTAGTGACTTAAATGGCAAATCTTTCCAGTAACGAAACTAGTCTGTAGCTACCTGTAACTTTTATCTTTTGTCAGATCTCTTCCAAAAGGCATTCAAGATAACAGACTTAAATATAACAATTATAAAAAAGACAAACAGATGCACTGACGTTATGAAATGGTGGAAGTGCAGTGTACAACTATCGAATTATAAATCTAACAGAAGGAAAACTTACTGTGAGTAATAATACAAAAAAAAAAGGAGCACGGGGTTGGGGGGCAGAGTGTGGGATGGAGGACAGAGAGGGAGAGAGAAAGGAGAGGAGCTAACAAAGTAAAATGACGCACAAACTTCAATTTTCTGTTTTGCTAAAATAATTTTAAGTGAAGTGAAACTGTTTTACTTTCTTTACTTTATTCTTTTCGACTACTAAGCATCACTATGGAAAATCCCTTCCAGGGCCAAAAAAAATCAAGTTTCACTCTTTAAATGGCAACAGAGTCATATGAAGCAGGTTTTACAGTTAAATGAAAGCCTTCAATGGCTTCACACGCCTCAGTCTTAACCACCCACTACTCCACAATCATCTGAAACAGGAACATACATGCAAGCATGAGGAGAATGAGAAGCAACTCTAATTCCTGATGACGCTAAGGAAATTTGGCATGTCTGTAAACTTAGAATGCTTTCTATGGTGCATCGTAACTTGGTATGGCAACTGTTCTGCCCACATTCCACATTCAAGCAGCCTGAACTTGAAACTCCTGAATAAATGTGGACTGTGGAACTCCAGTTGCTGCCAAACTACTGGCCAATTCAAAGGGGTCCCTGAATAAACCAAACAGACAGGGGATCAAAAAAACAAACTGAGAAGCAATGCTAAGTTGTCCAGTAAGTAACGCCTCCACCGTCAGACAACTTTATCCTGTGGTACTGGATGCTGGTCCAGCAGCCATAAAAATGAAACACAGCTCAAACAAAGAAAGTTCTTGTACCATCTTAGGCTACTGGCACTCTTCTCAATTATAGAGAATAGCCCACATTACCCAAAACAGTGTGAGGTGATGGCACTTGCCCTGCCAAAACCAGGGATCTCTGGATTATTTCATTGCGCTGCACAATTTACAAATCCCTGGACTGGCTCACTCTATGAGCCCTACTGCAAACCCAATCCTCCTCTATTCAGTAAGGAACATGCTGTATTTTGGTCCCCATGCAGTTGTGACATGCAGTCTTGACTATTGCCACAAAAAATGAAGCTGATTTTCATCATAAGCTTCATGTTGGAGCCACTTTCGTAGTGTTGGAAGCTGAGCAAGGATCTATGTGGAAACAAAAAAAAACACATACTTCCCTAAGAATAGTCCCTATTGCTGCCAAGTGCCAAATTAGTAGCTGCTGTGGGCAGTTCTAAGAAACTGATCAATGAAGGTCAACCCATGAGACGAGGTCAGCACTCCAGGCGTAGTTAATGATCTTTCACAGGGAAGTGTCCAAACACTAACTTTTTAAAATCCACATAAGAGCACCAATCATCACAGAAGTAATTTACACTGATGATACTGCCTTTAAAATTCAAACAAAAAGTCTTTCCAGGACATGGAAGTCATACCAAAACTTCAACTTTAAAAACAAAGGCTGAATATTTCTACTAGTGGAAACTGCAACCAAATCCAATAAAGTCCATTGCCTCTTCATTCTACCTTAAAAATGACGAGGTACACATGCCCTAAATGTCATTTTCTGGAGAAAATGGACAGCATGGCCCAACTTGTACCTTTGTGGAATGACCCTTGACCATTCCCGAACCTAGTCTCTCTACCTCCAAACAGACTGCCAAAAAGACAGACACAACTGAACATCATCTGCAAGCTCACGAGCAAAAGGTGAGGTGCAAAAACAGTACTTCGTACTTCAATCATAACTCTATTCTTCTCAACAACTGAATACTTTGTACCTATATAGGTCTCAAGTCATCACACCAAATTCATTGACATAATTATCCTCATTCCTGTAGGAAATTAACTCCATGTTAAATGGTTACTGGTCCTCTTAAATATTGGCCCTCTCACAATTCAACAGAACGCAGAAACACAGAAATAACTTGCATCAGCAGCAATCTGGACTTGCCCATCCACAGAACTTTAAGAGCCCCCCCAAATCCACCACATAGCTCCAAGAATTCTCCGATCATGAATCAAACATCGATAGTCAAAGTCATACAGCATGGAAACTGACCTTTTAGTCCAACTTGTCTATGCCAACGAGGTATCCTAAACTGAACTAATTCAATTTGCCTAGATAATAAAATGTGAGGCTGGATGAACACAGCAGGCCCAGCAGCATCTCAGGAGCACAAAAGCTGACGTTTCGGGCCTAGACCCTTCAGAGAGGGGGATGGGGTGAGGGACCCTCACCCCATCCCCCCCTCTGAGGAGGGGTCTAGGCCCGAAACGTCAGCTATTGTGCTCCTGAGATGCTGCTGGGCCTGCTGTGTTCATCCAGCCTCACATTTTATTATCTTGGATTCTCCAGCATCTGCAGTTCCCATTGTCACTAATTCAATTTGCCTGCATTTGGATATAACTGTCCAAACCTTTCCTATTCAGATATCTGTCCGGATACCTTTTAAATGTCATAATCATTCTCACTTATACCAATTCTGGTAGCTAATTCTGTACATGTACCACCGTCTGCATGAAAACATTGCCCCTCAGGACCTTTTTAAATCTTTCCCCTCTCACCTTAAACCATGCATTCTAGTTTTGGACTCCCCTATCCCGAGAAAAAAGACCTTGGCTAGTCACCTTACCCACAACTTGGTGGTACTGATGAACCTAAGTTGTTTAGGTTCTGAAATAAACAGAATGTCTAAAATCCAACTTAACCATCACCAAGCTTCAACATCCCCTGCAGCATCTGTACAACCCTCAAAACAGTGACATAGGTCATAGCTGATGTGGCCACCTGACATGCAAGTTGCAATTTAAAGCGTAACTAGCTAAAACTACAGGAATCCTGACAAAACCACGCCGCCCATAACATCTTGCCCTGACTCAATTTCGAAGGGAGTCACCTTTGCTGTCCAGCACTGGATTGGTTCAGAATCTTAACAACTTCTGCCTCTGAAGCCATACAAAAGAAGATGTTCCATACCCCATGTCCCTTCTGCTCCAAAGCAACTAAAGTGATGTCATGTTTCAGACCCACTTTCACCTCTTTTATTTCACATCACATACACTCCCCTGCCAAAGCAGCCAAACACCCAAACGACACTTATAAGTGATCCTTTCTGCAACTGTTATCATTCTGTATTATCCTTTCTGAATGTCTTTTCAGTCTCTGGCGCACTCAACCTCCTCTAATACATATGCTTTGCTAAAATCATGACCAGATAGTTTTACCTGATTTTTACCAGACTGATCACTTCCTCAACGGCTCCCCTTCTACCCCAAACATGTCAGGGATCAATTCCTGTCTCTTCCTCATACAGTCAAAGGTATATAGCAAGGAAACAAGACTTCTCAGTCCAACTGACCCATGGCAACCAGTTTCCCAAACTAAACTAGTCCCATACCCCTCTAAATCTTTCATGTTCATGTAGCCATGTTGTAATCATTCCCACCTCAACCACTTCTTCTGGCAGCTCATTCCGTACACAAACCACACACTGCGTGAAAATGTTGTCCCTTAGGTCCCTTCTAAATTGTCCCCTTTCACCTGAAACCTATACCCTCCTAGTTCTGGACTGCCCTACCCTGGGAAAAAGAACCTGGCTATTCACACTATACATGCCTCATGACTTTATAAACCTCAGTAAGGTCAGCCCTCATCCTCCGACACTCCAGGGAATTTAGCCCCAGCCTATTCAGCCTTTCCCTACAGCTCAAAGCCCCCCAACCCTGACAACATCCTTCTAAAGTTGAAAGGCTTAGAAAAAAATTTAACATCCTGCTTATAGCTGGGAAACCAAAACTGAATGCAGTGTTCTAAAAGTGGCATCAATGTCCAATACAGTCATGACATGTTGTCCCAACACCTGTAATCAATGCACTAAACAATAAAGGCAAGTGAGACAGGCACCTTCGTCACTACCCTATCTATCAGTAATTTCACTTTCAGGGGACCAAATTTAACCTGGCAAGGTAACCACTATAAGACATTTCAACAAGCCTCCAGTACAAAATCACATTTTCACTCCTTGGAAGAACCCATTTGAGTTATCATGCCTGTACTAGCTCTCTAAGCAAGCTATTCCCGGTTCTCTGGCCATGATACTATAAATTTCATCTTCAAATATATATGAATTCTTGAAAATTACGATTGATTCCACTCCCATCATTTCAAGCAATCTGGAATGTGTTGCAACACCTCACTGTGTAAAACAAAATTCTCCTGCTGCCGCTGGTTCAACTGCTCATGATCTTCAATTTGTGCCCCCTGTTACTGAACTTCCTGTCAGTGAAAATGTTTCTTCTTTATTACCCAATCAAAACAAGTCAAAAAAATGTTCAATGCCCCCATTAAAGGAGGTCAAAACATGCAGATTGAATGCTTCCAGTCATTTACTAACAGTTATTAACCTACAGGCTCACAGAGGTTAGCAGTAACCCGTGCCCTGGAACAGCCTCCTCCCCGCAAAACACACCAGTCACAGATGGCCCACTCCCAGCTCACCACACACCAGCTCCAATAGGGACCCTCTCCGTCTCACACATTTACCCCAGGAGCACCACACACATATACACACACACGTCCCATACGCCAACCTTGGCAGAAACCCGCCCCAAAGTGTCCCTCGCCCTCTCACATCTACCACAGGAACAACACCACACCCAAATTGCACCATCTCCCCACCACACACACACACCGATCTCAGGGAGAACCTTTTCACACCTAACCTGTGAGCACCCTTCCTCCCTCTCTCTCTCTCTTACTCCAGGGAGAAACCCCACCCCGAGACAGAACCCAGCCCTCCAAAAACACACTCTCCGCTCTGCCCCACCACACACCACCAAACGGCCACACTCCACTTGGTACTGACTGCTAATGAAACAAGCTAGCCTCATTAACAATGTAATTTCAGTGTCTCTGCCAATCCCCAATTATCATTCACTAGCTCCAGCTGGAATGGGAGTACTTCATTGCTGCACATGTCCATGTGTACATTACTCCAAGCCAGCATTTGGCGCCCCAAACTAAGTGGTTCCACAGGCCATTTCAGAGGCAAAGAGTCAACCACATTGCTATGGATCTGAAGTTGCATGTAGGCCAGACCAGAGAAGGATGGCAAACTTCCTTCGCTAAAAAAGGACATTGTCATAAAAACCCCAACTAGCTCACCACTGAGGGTTGCACAGTTATCATTAGGCTATCCTTTAATTCCAGATATTTTTTATTAAATTTCAGTTGAATCGTGTGCCACATTATGATTTGGCCTAATGTCCCCAGAGAATTAGTGTGGTCCTCTGAATTCAGTGACGTTAGCACAGTGAAGGAGGAAGGCAGAGAGACTCCTCGTCAATATAATTTACAACCAAAAAGAATCATCTTCCTCATGTATATGCATGACACCAACTGCTTCCTCTCTGCACCATTCTCAACATCACCTCTTTGTGCTTACTAGACCAGTCCTGGCTGTGCTTCGATTTGTTTCAAACTTTATCACAACAGCTTCAACCTTTGTGGTCAACAGGAACATTTCTGTGGATTACAACCAGAAAGGGGGCTTTGATTACCGTATTATAATTAAAAGACGCTTTCCACACCAGTGGCTTGGTGACAGGTCAGCCATGCAGGTATTGAAATTGTCGCAAAACTGTTGGTCCCTTTTTGCAGAAAACACAAGTACATAATTTTTTTGGCAGAACAATAACGCTCAAGATTCTACTGACAAAGTAAATGACACTTTTCCTCATTCATCCAGTCCTAACAAGACTACCGTGGATGCATAATTCTCACATTCATTACAGGGAAATGTCGGACACAATCTAAACCCATTCTCCTACTTGTTTTGTTTCATTTTACATTGAAAACAGGTTCCTTTTTAGAGTACAAAGGGCTAACTCTTAGTGTAGGTTTGGATGGGAAGTACTTGAGCTATGTTTTTAGTCAGACAATTTGTAACACAAAGTGGGGTCGAATATTCAAGACAGATCCCCTTCAACATAAGGCCACTGAGCCTTACCGATAGTAAATGCTGAACTCAAAATTCCAGCATCTTTTTCCCAATCTGCCTTTGGGATTTCACGACATGGGTACTTCCATTGACAGAATTCAGCTTGAGCTTTGGGATACAAAGCTAATCTAACATGTATTACATGGCAATTAAGATATTTTCCCTCTTAATTCGACCAGTCTCATATTCAATTCCTCAACAATCAATTTTGTAAGATTTTAGCATGAATATTTACAATTATGAAGAATCTGCCTAAAACATGCACTTCTCATTCACTTAAAATGTGAACTGATGAGAAAGCACATTTTATGCAGAATTTGCAAGTGGGAAATCATTTATCCAGACTTACACTATCTATTTTAACCACCACTCAAACCAGAATTGCTGGAAAAGCTCAGCAGGTCTTTGGAGAAACCAGAGTTAACATTTCAGATCCAGTGACTCTTCCTCAGAACATGTTGACAATCTAATTATTCAAAATACATCCCGAATGATGTTCATTGTTTCTCAGCTCAGTAATGAAAATTTCTAATGTTCAAAATAAGGCTTTACACAAAAAAATTCAGTATATTTCATAATAAAACAGCAGAAATCACCCTTTAAGTCCTTTAACAACTTTATTAACATCTTAAAGTCAGTGTCTTAGACCATTACAAATGTCAATTTAGATGTGCTTGCCTCAATAGTTAAACAGGTCCACGCATCCCAAACGTGTGCAATGAGCAATTTCAGAGCAACCAGACATATGGCAAACTTGGACACAGTCCTTGGATGTTTCTCAAAAGGAGGAGCATATGCCTTGTAAACTAAGTGTGTGTTCCAGCACCCCAAGTGACCTGTTTGGGCTACAGGGTTGAAAGAAAGGTTGACACCCTTTAGAAGATAAAGTGAGAGTGATCAAACGAGCCCCAGCTCCCATGTCTATACCATAGTTTTAGATCTTTCCTTGGATTGGTAATCTATTACGGGAAGTTCCTATGTACATGACGACACGAAGACTGGTGGGGTAGCAGATAGTGAAGGGGACTGTCAGAGATTACAGCAGAATATAGGTAGATGGGAGAGTTGGGCATATAAATGGCAGATGGAGTTCAATCTGGGCAAATGCGAGGTGATACATTTTGGAAGATCTAATTCAAGAGCGAACTATACAATAAATGGAAAACTCCTGGGGAAAATTGACGTAGAGAGAACTAGGTGTTCAGCTCGATTGCTCCCTGAAGGTATTAACACAGGTCAATAGAGTGGTCAAGACAACATACGGCACGCTTTCCTTCATCGGACGGGGTATTGAGTACAAGAGTTGGCAGGCCATGTTACAGTTGTGTAAGACTTTGCTTCGGCCACATTTAGAGTACTGTGTACAGTTCTGGTCGCCACATTACCAAAAGGATGTGGATGCTTCAGACAGGGTGCAGAAGAGGTTCACCAGAATGTTGCCTGGTATGGAGGGCGCTAGCTATGAAGAAAGGTTCAGTAAGTTAGGATTATTTTCATTAGAAAGACAGAGATTGAGGGCGGACCTAATTGAGCTCTACAAAATCACTTGGGGTATAGACAAGGTGGATAGCAAGAAGCTTGCTCCCAGAGTGGGGGACTCAATTACTAGGGGTCATGAGTTCAAAGTGAGAGGAGGAAAGTTTATGGGAAAAATGCATGGAAAGTTCTTTACGCAGACGGTGGTGGGTGTCTGGAATGCGTTGCAAGCGGAGGTGGTAGATGCAGACACAATAGTGTCTTTTAAGATGTATCTGGACAGGTACATAGATGGGCAGGGAGCAAAGGGATACAGACCCTTAGAAAATAGATGACAGGTTTAGACAGAGGATCTCGATTGGCTCAGGCTTGGAGGGCCGAAGGGCCTGTTCCTGTGCTGTAATTTCCTTTGTTCTTGGTTCTTTGTAACCTGGCCTCCATCCTAGCACTCTTGACGCCCACTACTGATAAAGAGGGGCAACTTTGAAAATGGTCTCATACCTAAGATGTAGCCTTTCGGGAAATGAAGCAGCTATCATCAAAGCTGTTCACACACTATGATCCCTATCAAAATCTGGTGCTGATATGCAATGCCTCCCCACGTGGTATCAGGGTAGTGTCGGCTCACAGATGGCCCAATTGAAAGGAACAACCAAAGCGTATGCTTCTCAGACTTGGACACACACAGATCGAGAAGGAACGTTTTGCCATCATCTTTCGTGTGAGAAAGTTCCGCCAATACCTTCACAGACGTTAATTTGTAACAGTAACAGGCCACAACTCCTGCTAGGCCTATTCAAACAGGACAAGACCACGTAGCCCATAGCTTCAGGTTAAATTCAGCAGCGAGCTTTCATTCTAAGTGCATACAAGTACGAGTTGAAACACCATCCCAGAGGCCAAGTAGCAAACACGAATGACTTTAGCTGCCTTCTGCCAGCAGATACACCACTGACAGTGCTGCCTTTGAGGAGTCCGCTCGGGTTTTAAACTTCATCGACACCTTTTCAGTCACCGCTGAAAACATCAGACAGTGGACACAAGACGTTCTGCTGTTTGGGGTGCACGTGCATGGACAAGCAAAGAAGAAAGGGCCATCACAACCAGAATTAAAACCTGTCTGGACCCAATGAGACGAGATCATCATAGAGGATGGTATTTTATTATGGGGAGCAAGAGGATTCTCCCTTGAAAAGGAAGCCAACAGACCCACCAGGGTCATTGTCCAAAATGACAATGTTGGCTAAAAGTTATGTCTGGATGCAGACATAGCTATGCTGGTGGGGTAGCTCCCAGAGTGCCAACAAGGACAAAAATTATCACCAGCAGAACCCCCATTCATGAGAATTAGTCGGTAAACTCCGGACTCAGTTACACATCAACGATGCCTGCTCTTTCAAGGGCTCAATGTTCTTAGTCATTACGGAAACCCACTCTAAGTGGTGGGACCTGCATTGAGTTTATTCAACAAAAACAGGGACAATGAAAGAAAAGCTGCGAGCATCTGTTGTATACACGGACTCCCATAGCATTATTCACAGACAATGGGCCATTTACCAGCAGGGAGTTGAGTATTGCCTTAAGTAGAATGTCATCCGGCATAAAGCTCCATGCTATCTATTGTTCAATGGCCTGGCATAAAGAGTAGTCCAAACTTTGGAAGTGGGCTTAAAGAAACAAAACAGTCTCCAGATTCACTTGCTTCTAAACTGCCCCAGTTCCTATTTAACTATCGGACCACCCCTCATGCAATTACTGAGATAGTTCCATCACAGTTGCTGATGGGGAGAAGACTCTGCACCACCTTAAACCTGATCTTGCCGGACCTGACAGCAAGGTTAACATGTCATTAGGTCACAGTGAAAGAGACAGTTTAATTCAGGGAATGAACCTCAGGAATGGTCCTCCATCACTAAAAGCTGTGGTCGACATGAGGTCAGGTCTCATGATGTATAAAGCTCCGGTAGATGAGGCTGTCCTGAACAAGCATATGGAACACATGAAAGCTGCAAATTTAGAAATAGGGTAGGAGCAAAACTCTCAGAACTGCGGGAAGGGGTGGTCAGAGCCCACGGGTTCTCCCCCTCCATCTAGCACCGAAGAAACCTCGGAATCTCAGACGAACACAGTGAATGTCACAGCCTCAACTGCCTGAAGAGGATGAATTTCTTCTGCGGAGCTCTGGACACAAGAGGTGAGCTACAGTCTGGTACACGCTGCTAGTATCAGAGGCATGGCAGAGAAACCAGACCTGGTGTAAATTCAACCCAGGAGAAGCTATAAGAAAAAGAATAGGCTAACATTCACAAACTTAGAGGGGAAGGGATACAGTGATTGTAACATGATCAACCAAGTGGACTTCACGTAATGTTAGTTTCCTGTTTGGAGCTGTTAACCTGTCTAATCAGGGAACCCCGGCTGACAATTATAAACAGGGCTGTCATCGTAGGGCGGCACGGTGGCACCAGTGATTCGCACTGCTGCCTCTCAACGCCAGAGACCCGGGTTCAATTCCACCCTCTGGCGACTGTCTGTGGATTTTGCACATTCTCCCCATGTCTGCATGGGTTTCCTTCTGGTGCTCCGGTTTCCTCCCAAGTCCCAAAATGTGCACACTAGGTGGATTAGAGCGGGACAGGTCTGAGTGGGATGCTTTGAGATTCGGTGTGGACTGGTTGGGCCGAAGGGCTGTTTCCACACTGTAGGGATTCTATGAAACTCAATGAACACTCAAAGCTGGCTCTGAAGAAACCAGGCCAATGTCAAGTTTAATACATGTGTAAATAAAGGGTGACTTGACAACAGGATACCAGCCTCTGAGGAGTTGAAGTTTAAATTTTCAGCTTGAAATCAGCAAAGGGGCAAGACAATGGGCAGTGGTGTTAAACAGATTGATAGGAATGCAGTGTTAATTTGGGATATCTGCTAGTTTCAATGCATCCAAAGAACACTCATGGTTCACTCAAACAATTTAGGCATGAGTTAGTTAATAAATTAGAGCTTTTTACGTTGAACATTTACAAACATAACACACAAACAACTACAAGCAGCAGATGGATTCACCTGACGTTGTTGACAACTCCCTTGAGGATCCTGTCCCAAGGTAATTAATTGTTAACCAAAAACATCATTTACTGGAACAGTTTAATACTTACATCCAGCAGAAAAATTGTGGAATTTATACAGAACCAACATGGTCAAACTCATATTCCGCCTGGGAACCCTGCAGCCTAATGGTATCAACGTGGACTTCACCAGTTTCAAAATCTCCCCTTCCCCTACTGAATCCCTAAACCAGCCCAGTTTGTCCCCTCCCCCCACAACCAGCCCAGCTCTTCCCCCCCCACCCACTGCATCCCAAAACCAGTCCAACCTGTCTCTGCCTCCCTAACCGGTTCCTCCTCTAACCCATCCCTTCCTCCCACCCCAAGCCGCACCCCCATCTACCTACTAACCTCATCCCACCTCCTTGACCTGTCCGTCTTCCCTGGACTGACCTATCCCCTCCCTACCTCTACTATCTCCACCTATCTTCTTTACTCTCCATCTTCAGTCTGCCTCCCCCTCTCTCCCTATTTATTCCAGTTCCCTCTCCCCATCCCCCTCTCTGATGAAGGGTCTAGGCCCGAAACGTCAGCTTTTGTGCTCCTGAGATGCTGCTTGGCCTGCTGTGTTCATCCAGTCTCATATTTTATCATCTTGGATTCTCCAGCATCTGCAGTTCCCATTATCTCTGGTCAAGCTACTTCCTGTTTGTAATATCAGAATTCTTGAGTATGCAAATAGTGACAGTATTAACTATGCAGTCATTTTTGCTGAATAAAATATTTACTCAAACACATAGGAGAAATGTCAGCTTATGCTCGCTTTAGGTCATGGACACTTCAAACTATGGAATCAGGTATATCCAGGCCAAAGAACAAAGTGCAATGCTTTGGACAGGTCAAGATCACGACCAGTTTAGTTATAGTAAGAGAATTTTCAGTGTGAACACCAGTAGCATAGACAGTGGTGACAGCCAAATAAGGCACAGTAATATCCCACAAGCAGTAGTGAGATAACTGATCACACAAAGTGTATTTTGTGATGGTAGTGGTTTATGTACAAACCTCAGCCAAAATTCTTTTGCTCATTCTCAAATAGCATCTTGGAATATTTTGTAATCAAGAGGGTTTTTGGGGGGGTAGGGGGTGGAATTGGCCCATGGTAAAACAGCAAAGTCTCTAAACTGGATCTTAAATCCATGATCTTCTAGGGGAAAGGGTGCTGGAAAAAAGGATCAACTGCCTATTTAAAAAAGACTTCACTTTTTCATTTGACTACATATCAATTTTGCCATTGTAAATTCGACATTCACAGCCAAATTGCAAACTGCTTATGCAGCATCATCCTGTAATTACACCATTCTGCAACTGTCACCACCTAAATCATGCAACTATATTGCAACTCGTAAATATAGGCAATCTCCAGTTTAAAAAATGCTTACAGAAAGAATACTTCAAAATGAAACTGAATTAGAGCAATTATCTATTCCCAATAATTTTGACTGTGTACATGCAACACGAGATCATCTGACTGGTATTTAATATACATGTTAGTTTAACTATTAATGTAACCAAAGCACCTGAAAACGTGCGTAGCCACCTCCATGGATTAAGCCATGTAGGATTTACAAGGCAAAATACTTGCAACATTCTACTTACACGGGCTGACATCTCTATATCTGTTTCGAACCCGGTTTTCTGGATATTTAGCTACTTTGTATGGGAAATCTTGAGATTCATTTCGAATTTCCTGCCAGCAAAAGAAAATCTTCATTTAACGTTTACAGGCAATAATTATGGTAAGTTACAGTTTTTCAAAAGTATGCTTTCTTCTGTCAGTTGTCAACCAATTACAAACCATTATAATTTCAGTCAAGAAACAAAGTACTCAAACAAAGATAACCTGGTTTAATTCTGCAGTATATATCAGGATGTTAGATGCCCATTGTGCTTGTATGAAACAGTACATTCTGATTTCACTTACATGATTAACCACACTCTGCTTTTAAAGATTGTTCCCTCTTATTCTAGAGCATAATGCCAGCAAGAAGTTTTTCTGCGCAAGATATTGATGTAAGCACTTTCCAAGCCTCCAAACCCAGCCATGTAGAAGGACAGGACAACAGACACATAGATAAATAACAGTCCCCTCCAAGTCACATATTATTCTGACTTCAAAATATATCCCATGCCTTCTGCCACAAAATAAAAACACTACAATAACACATTCCTTAATAGTTACGAATGTACCCACATCAAAATGGACAGCCGCAGTTCAGGGAAGTAGCTCATCACCATTTTCTCAAGTGGACAACAAGAACACTTCAGACACATTTAAATATTTCAATCATATCGCCTCTCAAATCTCAAAACACAAGCCATGTATCAATTTAAAATCTTACACACTTGAATCATTCTTGTACATTTGCACCGCGTCCCTTTCCAAAGCAATACATCTTTCCTGATGTTAATACAAACTCATTCTGGATAGGATGTGACCGAGGTCTGATTTATTGTTCTGCAAAACTGAAGAATCTCTTCTGATCCCTTCAAAGTAAAGATTAGTTCATTAACCATGATTTTTTTTTTAAATTTCTCCTGGTTGCATCTTTACACCTGCAGAGATGATGGGAATTCTATGCCTCCAGGCTTTGGCGAGGTCAGATAAGATCAACTGCTGCACTTTAAATTGCTGAACAAGCCAATTCTGGAATGGCATAGTTTACCACACTGCCACAAGATGTTGGTTTTTGGTCAGCGGTGTGGCAAGATCTTTACAACTATCACCTTGAATGTTTAACCAACATGTCAACAGTCCTTGGATAAGCATATGGGTAATGATGGGATAGTATAGGGGGATGGGCTTAGATTAGTTCACAGGTCGGAGCAACATCGAGGGCCGAAGGGCATGTTCTGCACTGTATTGTTCTATGTTCTATGTTCTATGCCAGCTACTTTTCAGGCAAGTCACAATATTATTTTTCTAATCAACCTGTTCAGAGATATTATAACATACCTCTGCAGATGGAGATTATCTAATATTGTCCTAATTGGGTCCACTGCAATTCACAGCTCTTTAAAAAATTAGATTGTCCTTTTTCAGAAAGGCTTACCTTTCATGAAAAATACTCAGAAGAAGCGATAGTATGAATAAAGTGGCTCCATGTTATTTTGCATGAATTGCCACTTTTTAAATCACTGCAATATGTTGTTGCCCCAAAAAAAAACTCATTCTGTGCCTTTACTTGGATTCTCACTTTTAAATGAATCAATGCACCATTTTAGCCAATTTGTTCCACACACTTAAGTGTGACTTCTATACAATACCATACAGCTAAATGAATCAGCAAATAATGCATTCATCACTGAACTAAAGCTTCGTGTGACTGGTAGAATTCCTACATTTGGATCTGTCACTTTCAGCCTGCAAATCCTGTGTGTCATACTTCATGTAGAGATCCCTATTATTCCGCTTTCAACAGTTCATCACAATGATATTTTAACTCATACATGAATCACTTAGTAACAGTTCCCCAGGCAATCCTGTGGTTCATTTGTCTTGCTGTCCAACACTATCATCTGCTGTGGTATTTAGATCTCTACAAAGTGCTTTCACCTTGCATCTGGGGGTGGTGCTAGAGGTTTGAAGAATTCCAAACATTATGCCTTCTGTGGCACCTTAACACAACCTGATAATTTAAATGACAACATTGCTCAAGGACTCAAACGGACTCTGCAATCTTTTATGGCATCTATTAAAATCCACGACATATTTCTTTGTGAAAAGACTGTCCATCTTACAAAATTTATCTAAGTTTGACTGCACCTCCACAGAACCACAAAACCATAGGTAAGCTACATCACAGACTGTTTAGCCCATTCTCTCTGCGCTGACTTGCAGACATCCTATAGATCATTTTCTGGTAAACTTTGCGAAATATAATCCGATAGAAAAACTTTCCACAGTGTCAAACTGATGGCTATCTTGCTCACAAAATACTTCGCTTTCCAGTTATACTTCATTTATGAAGAAAGAGCAAGAACATACCTTTTTTCCTTTTGTAGAGATGTAACCCATATTCATACGTCTACATTGGCCAGAAGAACAATCATACTCTGACAATCTACACTGGTGTTCAGTCATTCTTCACAGAAGCTAACCTGAAAGGAACCATCCTCCAAAACCATTTTAGCCTTCTTAGAGCTAGTTTCTGGAGGAAGAAAAGCCAATCTTTACACTTTGGAATTTATTCACAAAAAGAGAGACACGCCAAAAGTTTATCGCTCCTTTCTCCAGAACTTCTATCAACGTCATTGAGTCTTTTTACTCAAGCACAAGCTATTGTCTAGAAAGTACCACCTAACTTAAGTATTAAGCTAAGCAATTAACAATGCTCATAAAAATACTTCAGCGGCAATCACTTGCCTATAGTTGGTGTCACTATTTGTATTAATCATCAGCTGGAATTTCCCATTTGTAATGATTAGGTTTTCTGTCTTCTGATCTCTTGCCATAGGTTATGTATTTAATATCTCTTGGAAGAACTGACTTTGAAGAATTGTGGAAAAAATAATATACTCCAAATTTTGTGGCTATATCTGGACTGATTTCTTTAAAAGAGGCCATTGAAAGTTCACTGTGTTAACTGAGTTATTTTTCTGCCTTTTCTCAGAAAGGAAGGTGATAAGATAGCTGGCCTTCAAGGGAACTTAAAGATAAATTAAGAGGATGAACCTAGTTGACGTAAAACAGCCTAAGTGCTAATGGACAATATATTGAAACTACAGAGCATGGTGGATATTTGTGTTTTAAAAAATGGTTTCCTGTAAATCACATGACTGGTGATAACTGTTTTGCTGTAACTGCTGCAAAGGGAGACCCCCCTCCCTCTCACACACACACACACACACACACACACACACACACACACACACACAGTGACTACTTGGAGAAATGCTTATTTTATCCAGGTCATTTTGAAGGAAACCTGCTAAGAATAAGTTAAATTGGAAAAGAGCCTGAGAACAAACGGTGTTGGGAGGCAGCTTGCTAACAACAATCTGCGCAGTGGATCTCTGCTATCTATAAAAACAAATCGTTGAGAGTGAAACCTGAGTCCTCTCTGAAGAAGGGTCTAGGCCCGAAATATTAGCTTTTGTGCTCCTGAGATGCTGCTTGGCCTTCTGTGTTCATCCAGCTACACACTTTATTATCTTCAGATACTGAAGAAGTCCATGTCCAAATGCAGCTAGACCTGGGAAGTGGCAAGTAACAAGTAGCTTTCACAACACACAGATGCCACGCAAAGACCATCTCCAAGAAGAGAGAATTTATCCATCATTCTTTGCATACCAGAGTTTCAAAATCCTGGGAGGTGCCACCGTCCAGAACCTAAAATGGACCAGCTACATAAATACTGTGTCTTCAAAAACAGGTCAGAGGTTAGGAACCCTGCAAGTAACTCACTTCCTCAAAACCTGCCCACTATCTGAATTAAAAACAAAATGCTGGAGAAACTCAGCAATTCCGGCAGCACCTGTTGAGAGAGAAAAAAAAATTAGAAACTTGGGGACTTGATGTTAAGTAGTGTCATTTTGGGCATATAATGTTAACTTTGTTTTCCTTTCCACAAATGCTGCCAGATCTATTGAGTGTCTCCAGCATTTTGTGTTGACTTCAGATTTCCAGCATCTGCAGTACTTTGCTTTTATTAGCCTGTCCACCGTCTACAAGGCACAATTCCCGACTGTGACACTTACCCCACTTATCTGAATGATGGCAAGTCCTACAGAAATCAGAAAGCATGATACCATCCAGGACAAAGCAGCTTAATTGATTGGCACCGCATCCATAAACATTCGTACCATCCACCATGAATCACCTCACAGGTTTCGCCCAAGACATGGTTTTGTGTTTTCTAAAAAAAAATTACTCCTTCAAAAGAAGCCCTTTTTTTCATAGAATGTGGGTGTCACTGGATGGGCCAGCATTTATTACTGTATTGTAGTTGTCTTTGAGAAAGCGGTTGCAAACTGCCTTGAACTGCTACAGGCCATTCATGGTAAGTACACCCCCAATATGCTAGAAAGGAAATCCCAAGATTTCAACCCAGGAACAGCAAAGGATCAACATATCTTTCCCCCCTTAAGTCAGGATGATGAACAGATCAGAGTGAAAACTGCAGTTGGCAGCGTTATCATGTATCGAAACAGCCATTGTCCTTCATAAAAACTAGGAGGAGGAAGCAATTTAGTCCCTCAAGTCTGCTCCAGCATTTACTACAATCATGGTTGTTCTAAACTTACCCTCAACCCCAATTCCTTGCCTGCTGCCCATATGCTTTAACTCATTACTAACTAAAAAGTAACCTAGGTGAATTTCTATAGTGAATCTTGCAGATGGCACAAGCTACTGATACTGTGCAGTGGTGAAGGGTGTGAATATGGATGTGGAGTTGTGTCCTGGATGATATCAAGCTTTTTAAGTGTTATCGGAGCTGTACTTGTGCAGGAAAGGGGGGAATATTCCATCACACTCACTGATGGTGAGTGGACAGATGGTGGACAGGTTTTGGGGGGGGTCAGGTGATGAGTTGATTGCTGTAAAATCTATAGCCTCAGACCCCACATGCTGTTCCTGCAGCCAAAGTAATTATATGGGTAGTTCACCTCAGCTTGAGCCCCAGGTAACCCCAAGATGTTGATGATGGGATATTAGCAATGGCAAGGATAGTCAGATTCTCTCTTATTGGAAATGACTGTTGCCTATGTGTTGTGAATTTTGCTTTCACATGTCATCCCAAACTTGGATACTACAATTGTTCATGAATTGTTTCAGTATTAGTAAAGTTGTCACTGGTACTAAACACTATGCAATCTGCAAACATCCCTGTTCTGACCCTATCATCCAGCCATACGAATACTTAGCATCAAAAGCAGGTCAAAGTCTGGGAATAATCTTCTTACTCCCCAAAGCCTGCACATATCAAATTTATGTTCTATGCATATCAAAAGACAAGTTGCAGTGTGATGGAATATTCTCTACTTGCCTGGATGACTGTGGTTCCAATAACACCGCCAATGCTTAACAAAACAAACCAAAAAAGTCACTGGGTCAGCACCTCATCCACCAAAACAAACATTCAATACCTCCACTGTCAGCAGTGTCTAACACATACAAAATAAAAACCGAAACAACAGATGTTATAAATCAGAGACAAAAACAGAAACTGATGGAAATACTCAGCAGCTCTGGCAGCAGCTGTAGACAGAAAGCAGAGTTAACGTTTCAGGTTGAGAGACATTTCCTCATGTACAAGATGCACTGCAGTGACTTGTCAAGGCTCCTTTGCAGCACGTTTCACACCCATGGCCTCCACTACCTAGGTGAACAACAGCAGATGATAGAAGGGAACACGACCATCATTCTAGCCACACAATATCCTGACTTGGAACTACTCTATTGTTTCTTCATTGTCAGTCGATGAAAATCATAGAACTCTCTTCCTAACACCACCATAAGTATACCTGCACCAAATGGATTGCAGTTGTTCAATAACAGGGATAAACTGCTGGTGTTCCCAGTGATGTGGCCATCCCAAAGGACATCTATTTCACAGGCCAAGTGGGATCTTTTAGAAATTTTAAACAAAGTCTGGAACTCCAGCAATATAGCACTCCCACATTACTGCAAATGGGAGTCAGCTTCGAGTTTTGTGCTCAAGTGCTAGGGACTCCTCAAACTACAATTCAACAGCTGCTTTTCATCAAGTCCTATTTGCTCAGCATTATGAAATATCCACTTAAATGTCTGCCACTGCTCATGAGCAACCTTCTCAATCTGTTTTCCCAGCTGCTCAACCTCAAATTGGATTTGAAATTCTGCCATGTTGTGATTACTATCTCCAAGAGAATCCTTAACTACAGAATCTATTCATTCTTCCTCATCATATATTTCTAAATCTAAAACAAGCTGTTCCCTGATGATAAAATATGAGGCTAGATGAACACAGCAGGCCAAGCAGCATCTCAGGAGCACAATGAATTCTTTTGTGGAGCAGAACCTCTGATAGATTTGTCGAGTCTGTCTTGTGTGTTACCAATGGCTATCTGATTTGTCCAGTCAAAATGCTGATTAAAATCACCCAGAACAGTTGTGGTGTCCATCATTCTTTCCTGATTTATGTCCTACATTGAGGCAACTCTTCAGGGACTATAGATGACGCCCACCTGTGACTTCTTTCACTATCTCTTACGTCTACCCAAACTGATTCCACATCACAATCTATTGTATCTATAACATGATTCACCAGCATACTAATACCTTCCTTTACCAGTGGTTTTTTTTTGCCTGTTTTTCTACAATATCAAATACCCTTGAACACTGAGCTCTCAAACCTGGTCACCCTGCAACCATGTCTAAATAATACATAGCAAGCCATGATCTCATTAAACAAATCCAACTATTAGAGGTTAGTACATGGACTGCAATGGTTCAGGAATGAAGCATGCCACTCACTACCTTTCAGGGGCAACAAGACATGGGAAGTAAATACTGGCGTGCCAGCAACACTCCCTTGTGTCCCACAAGAGAACTCAAAAAAAAACTGAAGCCCCTATTCTCATACAACAAACAGATGCTGCACATTGCAGCAAAAGTGCGGGGAATCAGTCAATTTCCACTGTTATTTTTGGATTTTTCAACAATATGGCTCAGTTGATAGCACTCCTCTCAATCCCAAAGTTGTGGATTCAAGACTTACCCAAGCTTGAGTGTGAAAATTAAATAAATTGATTCTCCAATGAACTACTGAGGGAGTGTGTATTGTTAGAGATGCTGTCTTTCGGACATTTTAAACCAAGACCCACGCAGCCTTTGAGCAACTGCAAGTGACTCTAAGGCACTATTTTAGAGAGTAGATGTTACTTCCAGCCGATGAGGGATAGGTAATAGCCAATCACAAACATAGATGATCTAGTTATCATCATACCGCTGCTGTAACGCTTGTGGCAATTTGCTGTGTACATTGTTGCTTACATTAAAACAGTAACTACAGCTCTAAACGACCTCACTGGCTGTCATGCACGAAGGCATACAGTGATTACAAAAAGCACTGTAGACCTTGCTCTCATCGTGGAATGCAGAGGATGACAGACCTGTTTGAGACCTGGCAGGTCAAGTAATAAATGTTCAATAAACAGGCTATGGGATGATAGAAAATTACAAGTTTTAGCACTGTCACAAAGGGTTCAAAAATATTTTACTAGACATTGGTATGTGGATAAAGCTGGTCTTTTTACTAAACTTCTCCATCTATTTTGATGGAGATATGTGCCCCAGTCGAGCAACAGCATTATCTCATTCAATATTCTGCTTAACTTTGAGGGTTGCATGGCAAATTGGCAGGCTCAATACTGTTGTTCCTATCTTTAAGACATAGGAGCAGAAGGCCATTCAGCCCATGTCTCACAGTTCAATGAAATCATAGCTGATCTAATAATCCTCATCTCCACTTTCCTGCCTTTTCCTCAATAAAGCAAAGTGGCTCCATTGATACATATAAATATTCAAGGCTGGTATTGAAAATCTAACAGCCCACGCTCAACAGCCCTCTGCAGTGAAGAATTTCGCAATCTTCAGAAGAAATTTCTCCTCATCTCTGTCTTAAATATGCAATCCCTTATTCTAAGATTATGCTCTCTGGTCCTAGACACTCTCACAAAGGGAAGTGACCTTTCCATATCTACCTGTCAAGTCCTCTCAGAATCTATGTTTCAATTAGGTCATCTCTCAATCTTCTTTATTCCAACCTAGAAACTCTCCTCATAATACAGCCCCTCCATATGTGATATCAGCCAAGGGAATCTTCTCTTCACAGCCTCCCAATGCTGATACATCTTTCTTTAAGAGGACCAAGACTACTCTCAGTATTTAGCTGTGGCCTAAACAATTCCTTGTAAAGTTTTGGCAAAACCGCCCTACTTGAATATTCCACTCCTGTTCAATGGAAGGTCAACATTCCATTTGTCTTCCCGATTACCTGCCAAATTGGATACTAGCTTATTGTGGCTGATGGATGAGGACCCCCAGATCTCTCCATTCTTTAGCTTTCTGCAATTTTCCTTGGAGATAGAGGCTGAAGGGAGAGAGATGTTCAAAAAGCGAGTTTAGAAAATCTCTTAAAGTAACAGGAACATGAAGGATGATGTCATATACAGCACCAAACAGGATCTGAGGGTGTGGCCCAACAGGAACAGAGTTCCACAATTTGGTAAAACTGGCAATGGGTAATGTTGGAGTGTTGCAATATGATAGGCCCTCAGGGCACATGAGTACTGTGAAAGGGTGTAGGCTCTCTGTTTAACCATCCTCAATTGTTCTCTCCTATTCTCAATGCTCAATTATTGTTATTCTTGGATTGGAGGAGCCCAGTATCCACAAACCATGCATGCATTTATACTAAAGAGATTCTTAGTTGAGCTAATGTAAACTGAGATCTGTAATTCTGTGAAGTGGTGAGAATCATATCTAGTATTCTAAATACAGGGTTAGAATCCAAAATTAAAACTATCAGTATAACCATAGCTTTAAGGGTTTGTAAATAAAAATAGAATGCGGTCAAGAAACTCAGCAGATCTGACAGCTGAGTTTCTCCAGCATTTTCTATTTTTACTTCAAATCTCCATTTGCAGTTTCTGGCTTTTAAGAGATTCTGGTTGAACACCATGAAACCAACATCCTATCACTTTCCAATATTTCTACAAAACTAGGTCATCGCAGCACAACATCCCAGTATAACTAAACTGAAGTCTACCAAGGTTCACGAAACAAATTTAATAATGGAACAAAAGCATAAGTTGCTGAAAAAGCTCAGCAGATCTGGCAGCATCTGTGACAGAAAAAAACGAGAGTTAACATTTGGGTCCAGTGACCCTTCCTCAGAACTGATGGTAGCTGGGAAAACGTTGGCTTACATACAGAAAATAGGGAGGTGTCTCAGTGGAGGTGCTCTCCAGCACTGCTGTCAACAGGGCCCTCAACTGGGTCTGACCCATCTCCCACACTTCCATCTTCGCCCCCTCTCTTCCCACCAACAGCAACAATACAGTTCCCCTTGTCCTTGCCTACCACCCCACCAGCTTCCACATTTGGAAGGTCATCAGGCACCATTTCTGCCACCTTCAGCAAGACACCATCACCAGACATGTTCTCCTCCCCTACCTTGTCCATCTTCTGCAGGGACCATTCAGTCCAGGTCATCCTGGTCCACTCTTCATTCACCCCCAACACACCCCCACAGCATCCTCCCCTGCAACTTGTGAAGTTAGAACACCTGCCCATTTACCACCACACTCCCCGATATCCAAGGATCCCAAACATACCTCCCAGATAAAGCAACACTTCACCTGCATTTCCCAGAATCTAGACCACTGAATTCGCTGCTCATAATGTGGTCTCCTCTACGTTGGGGAAGTGAAGCGTAGACTGAGTGACTACTTCACATTCTGCTCGCAAAAAAGGACCTGAGGTTTCAGTTGCCTGTCACTTTACCACACCACCCTGTTCCCTGGCCAACATCTGTGTCTCTGGCTTGCTGCAGTGTGCCAGTGAAGCTCAACGCAAGCTGGAAGAACACCACCTCATATTCTGCTTGGGGGCCCTGCGGCTGTACAGACTCAATATTGAGTTCACTAATTTTAGGACCTAAACTCTGCCATGTCCTAGCCCCCTACCCCACACATATCACATAGCCTGCCATTACACACTATCCATTGTTAGTCACTAACAGTCCCCATTAACAGAGATAACAAGGCGCACAGCTAGAGGAGCAGGAGCAGGAAAGCTACTGGCCTGCTGTGTTCATCCAGCTTTACACCTTGTTATCTCAGATTCTCCAGCATCTGCACTTCCTATTATCTCCGATACAATTTCAGTCCCCATTAACAGCTGGTCACTCTGCTAGCCAGATCATTAGCAACTCCTTTGTCTACCCAACTACTCATCTCTTTTCAGGCTCTATTGTTTATCCTATCATTTACTCCCTATCACACCTCCTCCCTATTTTCTGCATATAAACCAACATCTTCCCAACTAGTCTGAGGAAGGGTGACCAGACCCAAAATGTTAACTCATTTTTTCATCACGGATGCTGCCAGACCAAGCTTTCCTTAACATCATAAGAAACAGAATCAGACGGTTTGAACCCTCAAGCATGCTCTGCCATACAACTAAATCGTCACGTCCACCATCTTGCCCTTTCCCAAGAACGCTCGACTCCCCTACTGATGAAGACTGTACCTACTTTAGCCTTAAATGTATGTTAGGACTCTGGTCCCATAGTGTTCGGTGACAAGGAGCTCCAAAGACTCTCAGAGATAATGGGAACTGCAGATGCTGGAGAATCCAAGATAACAAAGTGTGGAGCTGGATGAACACAGCAGGCCAAGCAGCATCTTAGGAGCACAAAAGCTGACGTTTCGGGCCTAGACCCTTCATCAGAGAGGGGGCTGGGGAGAGTGTTCTGAAATAAATGCGGTGGGGGGGGGGGGGGGAGGCACACTGAAGAAAGATAGAGGAGAAGATAGGTCAGAGGAGAGTAGGGGTGGGGAGGTAGGGAGGGGATAGGTCAGTCGAGGGAGGACGGACAGGGTGATGAAGGGTCTAGGCCCAAAATATCAGCTTTTGTGCTCCTAAGATGCTGCTTGGCCTGCTGTGTTCATCCAGCTTCACACTTTGTTATCCAAAGATTCTCAACCGTCTGGGAGAAGAAATTTCACTGGTGTAGCGAGCCACCGCACTACGTGCGAGTGTCCTGTAAGTTAAACAATTGTTTGCTGTGACAACATGCCGAAGAAAGCAGAGAAGTGACACCATATGCATTCAGACGTGAATTTGTGGAGTTGATTCTGAGCGAAATGCTTGCGAAGGAGGTCTCGGAAGCGAGAGTGAAAACAAAATCACCTATTGACTGTCAGTCCGGCAGAGAGGGACTTAGGAAGAAAATGCAGCACTCAAAAGTTGTTTCTTTCTGTGCTTATGCTGCTGCACTCTGCGGTTTGGTTTTGCAGCAACCCATGTGTGAAGTTCCAAGTTGCAACAGGAGGGTGAACGTGGTCTTTAACAAGAAGCTCCGAGCCATTAACCATCGGCAGCACGAAAGGAACCTTTAACTGCACGCAGGCGCACTCCGCCGCTAAGCTCGCGCTGGCAGGCCTGGCTTCGGCTAACAGAAACCGGGAGGAGAGCCGGTCCACCGGCAGCTTTCAACCCATATCCCCGCCGTCCTTATTATATGTTTATTCAGATAAATATTCCGGACACAGCAGGCAAACATAACTTTTAGTAACTTACCAAATACGACTGAGACCAGTGGCTCTGCGCGTCGATCTCGGCAAATTTCTCCTCCATTTTCCAAACGTGAGAAGGTGAACTCCCGCTCCTTCCTTGCTCTGTTCCCGCTTTGCCCACTTTCTCCTCAAAGTTCACCTCCCGCAGACTCTCCGACCGTCGACATTAAAACCCGAGGCCCGTGTGGCAGGCACTGCCCCGCATCGCGCATGCGCCCGGCTACCCCGGGGCCAGGAGAGGGCGCGTGCGCGGGCCTGGCGGATGGGAAACCAGGAAGCAGCGTTGACACGTGTCTGTATTGCAAGGCTGTGTCACTGTCAGCCTGTGTCTTCTGCGCCGTCTGTAGCGTTGTCAGTCTGCTGTAACTCTGCCTTGCGCGTCAGTATCACTGTGTCACTGTCTGTCTGCTGTCTTTCTCACTCGTTTTCTGTCGCTGCCGGTCTGTTGTGTGTCACTGTCAATTTGTTACTCGCAGCCTGTGTCACTGACAGTCTGCTTTTGTATGTATCATTGTCAGACTGTGTCACTGTCAAAATGCTGCCTATGTCGTTGTAAGCCAATGTCACTCAGTCAGTGTCTATGTTACTGTCATTCAGATTGCTGTGTTTGGCACTTGAAGTCTGTGTCACTGTCAGTTTGTTGTGTTTGTGTCTGTCTCATTGTCAGTCTGTCTCACTGTCAGAAAGCTACATGTATCTGGTCAGTAATATTGTTGTCAGGCTGTGTGTCTCTGTCAGTCTGATATGTCATTGTCAGTCTGTATCACTCTCAGTATGCTGTATATGTGTCTTACTGTCAGTCTTTCTCACTGTCTGCTGTATGTCCACATTGTCAGTCTGCCTCGCTGACAGTCTGCTGTGTCTGTCTTTGTTCATCTGTTGTGTGTCCATATTGTCAGTCTCTGCAACTGATTTTTTTGCTGTGTTGGTCTCACAATTATTCTGCAGTTTCTGTGTGTCACAGTACCAAACTCTGTCACTGCTAGTCTGTTGTGTGTATAAGAACAAAGAACAATACAGCACAGAAACAGGCCCTTGGCCCTCCATGGCTGCACTGACACAATTTACCCTTCCACGCCATACCCCTCTATTCCCTTCTGATTCATTTATTTGTCCAGGTGCTTCTTGAATGCTGCTATTGTATCTGCTTTCACCACCTCCTCTGGCCATACATCCCAGGCATTCATCACCCTTTGTGTGAAAAACATGCCTCGCACATCTCTTTTAAACTTCTCCTCTTGCACCTTGAACCTGTATTCCCTGGTAAATGACCTCTCCGCCCTGGGAGAAAGTGTCATTCTTTCCATTCTATCCATGCCATTCATGATCTTATCAACTTCTATCAGGTTACCTGTCAACTTCCTGCATTTCAGTGAAAACAAACCTTTCTTCATAGCTAAAATACCCCCTGTCAGGCAACATCCTGGTAAACCTTTTCTGTACCCTCTCCAAAGAATCCACATCCTTCTGGTAGTGTGGTGACCAGAACTGTACACAATATTCCAAGTGTAGCCTAACTAAAGTTCAATATAGCTGCAGCGTAACTTGCCTATCCCTATGCTCAATGCCCCTACCAATGAAGGCAAGCATGCCGTAGGCCTTTTTTACTACCTTACCTAATGCACTGCCACCTTCAGTGATCTGTGGACCTGCACACCCCAGATCTCTCTGCATATCAACAGTCCTAAGGGTTCTGCCATTCACTGTGTAATTTCCATCTGTACTTGACCTTCCAAAATGCATCACCTCACATTTGTCCAGATTAAACTCCATCTGCCATTTTTCTGCAATGCCTCCAACTGACCGTATCCTGCTGTATCCTCTGACAATCCACCTCGCTATCCATAACTCCACCAATCTTTGTGTCATCCACAAATTTACTAATTAGACCAGCTACATTTTCCACCAAATCATTTATGTAGATCACAAACAGCAGAGGTCCCAGCACTGATTCCTTTCAAACACCACTGGTCACAGCCTTCCATTCCAAAAAGCATCTTTCCACCACTACCCTTTGTCTCCTATGACTAAGGTCAAAAATCACACGACACCAGATTATAGTCCCGCACCCCCACATCCTGTGACTCAGCCAGTTCTGTATTTATCTTGCCCACTCACACCGATACCATGTGACTTCATGTGACAGAGACTGGCACTGTGACGGACAGAAACTACAGATTAGCAGATCAGCAGTGTGTGTGTGTCTATGTGTCATGCTGCCAGCCTGCTGTATCAGTATTAGTCTGCTGTGAATGCGTTACTGTCAGACTCCTGCCACTTTGCATATGTGTGATGCTCAGACAGTGCCTGTCTGCTGTGTGGGTTGAATTTTCAGTGGTTGACATAAATGAACTTTTACACATCGAAAACAACTTTCTGAATGTAGCCCCTGAATAACCTGAAAACAACATGATATTCAATAAAGGATTGGGTGAGAGCTAGTAATCTGTCCATTTCTAATTAACTGCTTGTTGGAAAATTCTTTAAAAAGTGATTTTACATTTCCAATCAGAATGTCCAGAGTCCAACTGACATGAGTCCTATGAGAAGCAATGACGGCTCATCGAAGAACAGGTTAACCTTTTGAAGAAATGGTGATTTATGCTCAATTGCTTAAGCAGAGACCTGTGTTGCAATCACTGATGCTAATTGACTTTGTGAATAGTGAATGATTTGACTTAGGAAAGGGATGTGAGTCAACTAATATCACAATCCATTTTGGTGGAGGAAACCCTGGTGAATGAAGCAGTGGCACCTGAGGAAGTTGAGGTGGAAGCAGGCTACTCAGACATTGAACAGTATAGAGATGAGGAACTTCAACAGATGCATTTTCCTGTTTAGGAGTAGATCAAAGAAATGCAGCAAAGGGAGGAGACCCTAGCCAAAACATAAGCTGATCTATTCAAGTGTCAGCTACTTGCAATTACACAGTGTCAGTGCCGTAGGAGTTTGTATCTATCTGGGCATTGGACATTTGTGCTTTGATCCTCAATTAACTGAGCTCACACACAATCTGCAACTACCAAATTTGTCATCAATGTGAATTTTTGCTGATCCAGGTCATTCTAGGAGCTCAGCTTTGGCTGTGGGTTACATCCACAGTCAACAGCTCATCACATTGTCAGGCAAGTCACAGATGCCCTCTTTCTGAAGGTGAGAGGACTAATTCTATTTAAGGTAGGTGAGCCAGCGTTGGTATAGAATGCATTGGGATTTGCAATAGTCAGTGGATTCCATTGGCTCCAGGGGATATCAGGCATTGATAGTTTACAGATATCCATTAAGACATCAATAGACCAGCTAGCTAGATTGCTGGATGGCAAAGACTTCCACTCACTGAATAACCAGCTGGTCTGTGACCTCTAAAAGAACATCCTCCAGGAAGGCATCCGGTTCAGCAGTTATCACAATTCCTTTGAGAATGCCAGGTGCCACACCTCTTCAAGCCAATGTCCAAGCTCCACAGGTGACTGCTGCATTATTCTTATAAGTAGTGGCTCCTGACACCCATCCAGAACCCAGCCATGGGTAGAAAGAGGCACTACAATCAGCCATCTTCAAGCTTCCATTGAAAACACCATTGGCATTTAGAGGAAGCACTTCTGTTGCCTTGACCAACTGGCTAATGCCTCCTATATAAATCAGCCACATTGTCTCATATAAGGATTGATTGCTGTGCAAGAAAATACAGAAAGATTAGGATAAGAACCCCCTCATCCTCACCTACCATCCCACGTCATCCACATTCAAAGGATCACTAGCCATCATTTCCGCTACCTCCAGCGGAATGCTAATACAACGTACATATTCCATTTCCTTCCCTTGCTTGCCTTCCATTCCCTATGGGACAGTTTGGTCCATTGATCCTCCATTCCCAATGTCTCCCCATATCCCCACGGCACCTTCTGATGCAATCGCAGAATATGTAACACTTGTCCAGTTACTTCCTCCCTCCTCACGAGCCAAGGCTCAAGCCACATCTTCCAGGGGAAGCAGCACTTTACCTGCACTTCACTCAATGTAGTCGACTGCATTCGCTGCTCACAATGTGGTCTCCTCTAAACTGAGGAGACTAAATATACTGGACAACTGCTTTGCAGAACACCGCATTATGACCACAAAAATGAGCCTGAGCTTCCAGTTGCCTGCCATTTCAACACATCATTGTGTTCCCTGGCCAACATCTCCATCTTGGGCTTGCTGCAGTGCTTTAGTGAAGCTCTGCATATGTTAGAAGAACAATACCTCTTTACTAGCTGCTTGGAAACACTGCAGCCTTCTGGACTCAATATTGAATTCAATATTTTAGAGCTTAAGTTCTTTCTCCCATCCTTACCCCAACCCTGACACACCAGGCCTTGTCATCACAAGGGGTGCTCCCACAAGCAACACATTGTCAGCCATTAATAGATCCCGGCTATTAATTCTCCCAGACTAACCTTTACTCATTCCTTTGTCTGCCCAACTGTTTTCTCTTTCTCTGGACAACATCCCCACCTATTGTTTACTCCTTCTTCCCCCACTGCACCCACTTCCGTTTTTTAGCCTATATACTAACATTTTATCAGCTACAATCAGTTCTGAAGAAGGCTCACTGGATCCAAAACTTTAACTCTGATTTCTGTCCACAGATGCTGCCAGAGCTGCTTTGTTTTTACAGTAATTTCTGTTTTTGTTTCTGATTTACAGTATCCACAGTTCTTTGTTTTTTTTAATCAGAAAGAGTAGCATGTGGAAGAAGAGGAAGACAGTTTTTCGTTGGAGGAGGAAGGTAAAAAACATGAAGTAGGTGTTCCAGAGCAGCCCTGTTCCCAGGACTGGAAAAAGGCTACTGAGTCTATCCCAGGTCTTTTTTTTTAATTGGTAGGTTGGCACAGCAACAAATGCCACTCTAAATCAGCAAGGAGTGGCTCTTACTTCTTATGATTCTGTAATGCACTTTCCATTGGAGAGAGAACTGTTTGAGCAGTCACATACATTTGAACATTTCCTGTGTAACTTGAGTTAAAGATTTATGATGTTTTATTGTTTAGAAATTTTGCTTTTAAAGCAGAGATAAATGGGTTTTGGTTTTAGCTCTGTGAAGGTGACCCAAGTTTTTTTAAAAAGATCAAAAAATCTCTTTTGAACAGTAAGTATATGGAATCATGAAGCGTTAATCAGTAAAATATTTACAAAGTTGAACTGTAATGACATTCAACAAGATATTCTGGGGATCACAAACAGGTTTCAGTTAAGAAAAGTTTTGTACCAGCAGAAGACACTTTAGTTTGTGTCATTCAAGGTTCTCAAATCTTGAACAAAGTCTTCAAACTGTTTTAGAGTTTAAGTTGATGGGGCTTTTCTTGAAGTTCAGTTCACAAATGTCAGTAAAGTCGGTGGTGTCTGTGAATATCAGGGACAGTCAGTAACAGAGGGAATCATATCTTATGAATGTGTAGGAAGTTGACAAAAGGAAAACCTTGCAACCTCATCATTTATGTAAGAAATTAAAGAGTTTAGATAGCTGTGATATTTCACTGGGGCTGAGTATCTGTGAAGGATATTGCTTGGAAAAGAGCTCTATTTTTCAGTCTGTGGTTTGTTTAAAGATCTTTCTAGCTTACCTTACATATGACTTGTTTTTCTCCTGTGCAATAAGTTCATATTATTTTCATAAATAAACATTGGCAACCTCGTCAACAAATTTGGGGGACAGATCATTGACAACACACCGCAAGAAGAAAAGTACAACCATGCAAGCCAGGTTTCACAATGGAACATAAAAACCAAAAGAACTGTAGATGCTGTAAATCGGGAACAGAAACAGAAGCTGCTGGAAAAGTTCAACAGGTCTGGTAGCATCTGTGAAGAAAAAGTCAGAGTTAACATTTCAGGTCCAGTAACCCTTCCTCAGAACGGAAGGAGTAATGTTCTGAGGAAAGGGCACCGGACCAAAAATATTAACTCTAATTTTTCTTCATGGATGCTGCCAGACTTGCCGAGCTTATCCAGCAACTTGATTTTGTTCACAATAGAATGTAACTTGTCCAGTATTACCGTCATCTGGATTACATTGGCAAAATGGGGAAGCCTCTGCATTCTTAAAAGTAAAGTAATTCAGTGACAACATAGAGAATGCTGGAGAAATTAAGCAGATCTGGCAGCGTCTGTGGAGAGAGAAATTGAGTTAATTTTTTGAGTTGAGTCTGACTCTTCCTCGATCTTCTTTGATTCACACCATACTCGCAATATTACCTGTGTTTCTCTCCACAGGTGCTGCCAGGTGTGCAGAGTTTCTCCAGCATTCTTTATGTTTGTTCCAATATTTTCAGTATTTTGCTTTTATTCAAATGAAATAGTTCAGTAGTTGACTCAAGTTAAATCTTCTCCCAAGAGTTACCAACTCTGATTCCTTAGAAGCATGTCACCAGCATATGTTTTGTGGTGCTCCTGTACTATGAGCAAACAAATAACTTAACAATTCCACTCTTTTAATGACAAGAAAACTTTGCATTGAGATAATGTTATGAAGTCACTACTTTGTTGATGTTGGATTGTGAAAATTGGCTCATGAGGAGAAGTGAGAAGATACATAAACCCACTTTTGTTTCACACGTCACCAATATTCCACAGTGACATCTTTTTTCAAATACCATTTATTGAAAGTAACATAGGTTCAGCTAAAGAAACAGACAAAGTCAAAGACTGCTGGGATTTATAGCAAGTCACATGTCCGTGTTTATGGCTGTCAGGAGCTGTGAGAGGGCAACACAGGCGTAATATTTCAGATTTATGACCCTCAACAGGTTGTGACAAAGGTTCACAAACCTGACATGTGTACCCTGTTTCTGTCTCCCCAAATGTTGCCTGAGTACTTTCAGTACTTTCTGTTTGTACTTGCCTGGAAAGGCAACTTTTCTGATTCTGAGCTGAGTCTAGGCTGGAGTCAATGAATTGTGCTCTCTAGTTGTCTGGTTTGTATCAAATTCTGTATCTTTTTTAAATCCTGAAACATTTTAGTGAAGGCCAGTTCTGAGCTACTAATTCCAGGAATTAAATCAGTTCAGTTTGAAATATTTCAAAGTCTTTGAAAGGGATTATTACACTAAGCATTCGACAAATTCTTCAGGTATCTGTGAAAACACCAGCTAAATCTTTACATTGCTATCAATCAACTACACAGAGAATCCTATTATAGAGTGATGCCGCATGAAATCAGACCCTTTGGTCAACTTGTCTATGCTGACCAGGTTTCCCTAAACTATTCCCAATTGTTTGCATTTGGACCATATCCTTCTAAACTTTTTTTTATTCATGTACTTGTCAAAATGTCTTTTAAATGTTGTAACTGTACCTGCATCTACCACTTCCTCTGGCAATTCATTCCACACGTGAACCACCCTCTGTGTCAAAAAGATGTCCCTCAGGTCCCTTTTAAATCTTTCTCCTCTCACCTTAAAAATATGCCCTCTAGTTTTGAACTAACCCAACATAGGAGTAAGATCTTTGCTGTTCACCTTACATACGTCCCTCATAATTTCATTAACCTCGCCTCTCAACCGCCTACATTCTAGTGAAGAAAGTCCCAGCCTCTCCTTATAACTCAAACCCTCCAGTCCCAGCAACATCCTCGTAAATCTTTTCTGAATCCTCTCCAATTTAGTAATCTCCTTCCCGCAGCAGGGCGACCAGAACTGTACACAGTACTCTAAAAGTGGCCTAACCTGTGCAACTGCAACATGATGTCCCAACTGATAAACACAATGGTATGAGCAATGTAGGCAAGAGTGCCAAATGCCTTCTTAACCACCCTGTCTCTCTGTGGTGTAATTTTGAAAGAACTGTGTGCCTGACCCCCTAGGTTTCTCTGTATGACAACCCACCCCAGCACCCTATCATTAACTGTATCAGTCCTGCCCTTGTTCATTTTATCAAAACACAATATCTCACATTTATCCAAATTAAGATTCATCTCCTACTCCTCGGCCCACTGACCCAATTGATTGAGATTCCTTTGAAATCTTAGATGGCTTTCTTCTCTGTCAACTATATCACCAATTTTGGTGTCATCCGCAAGCTTAAAAGCTTCCAAAATTCACAACCAAAGCATTTATATAAATGAAAAATACCAAACCCGATCGAACACCGCTGGTTACAGACATCCAGTCTGAAAACAACTCTCTACCACTACCCACTGTCTCTTCCATCAAGCCAATTTTGTATTCAGCTAGCAAACTTTCCTTGAACACTAGTTGAAAATAGAACCAAAAATTGTGATGTAAATGAGATAAAGCCCTATAAACTGAAATGGATTACAATAAGTAAATCTTCAAGATTATAAGCGAGACAGGGGAAGATGTATGAGCCATTAACAGCACCTATCAGACCAATGTGCTGTCCTTCTTTGAAAATAATAAACCATTCCAAGGCAACAAGCCTTCTTTCAGTCATACTGGACTCAAAACATTAACTCTGTTTTTCTTTTCACCAATGTTGCTAGACCTGCTGAGTTTCTCTAGCATTCTTTGTGTCTGTTGCAAATACAAGGGAGAGGTGATGGCCAAGTGGTATTATTGCTGGACTGTTAATCCAGAGACCCAGATCATGTTCTGGTGACCTGGGTTTGAATTCTGCCACAGCAAATGGTGGAATTTGAATTCAATAAAAATGTCTGTGGTTAAGAATCTAATATTGACCATGAAACCATTGTCAATTGTCAGACAAACACATCTGATTCACCAATGTACTTCAGGGGAGGAAACTGCCACCCTTACCTGGTCCACATGTGACTCCAGACCCACAGCAGTGTGGTTGATTTTGAACTGCCCTCTGTGCAATTAGGGATGGACAATAAATGCTGGCCTAGCCAACGATGCCCTCATCCTGTTAGTTAATTTTTTAAAAAGATTTCCTGCTGGTCAATTTCACATCAATATTGTAAAATTGAACATGAGGAGTATGTTTGAGTGTTAGCAGTAGGAAAATAAGCTGGTAAATATTAACCTACTTGGACTCAGAAGGGAAGTTCATGAAATCCCACTCAGAAGGTGTGATATTCCATTGTACTTGCATACTGAACCAAATAATAGGAGGACACTTCCTTTTAATGAGTTGGAGAATTAAGGTAGAACCTAATGATAAAAATTGGGCATAAAATAACCTCTTGAATTCTCTTTTGACTTCAAAAATGCCATGGCATCTTTTCCATTGATCCCAGAGAGCAAGCAGAGCCCCACTTTAGCATTTCATTTGAAAGACTGTGCAGCACAACATGACACCGCAGCGTTCCAGCCTCTGTTATAGGAGTAACATCAGTGTGACAACAGTGATATCTGAGCTATTAAGAGAACTTCAAACTGATTTTTAAGAAATATATCTGAGCAAAGCTGTAGCAGATTAACCTCACTGTGCAGAAGCAAAAGGTACCACATGATGTAATGGAATAGTCGATATACACACTGAGAAATGCAGGGGAATGAGCTAAAGGTAATGATGAAAAACACTTTGGGATTATGAGTGGACTCGCTGTTCAATACTTCTCATTAGTGCAAAACAGCAATTATCAAAATACGATGAATGCTGAACTATAGAGCCTCAGAAGCAGAATAAAAGTTGCAGGAAATTGTGCTTAAATCAGACCACTCTGAACAGACCACATCCTGACTACTGCGCCTGTTCATTGATACATTAAAAGTTTGGAAGTAGAACTGAAAATGGTAAAGCAATTTACCAGAAAGATCAGAGAAGTGAAATCTGAAGAAAGCCGGAAGAAAGTTGAATGTTCATTAAGTAATATGGCCTTTGCATTTTGATTGAAACATATAAGGTTCTGAGGACGCTCTGTACATTTAGAAAGGGAGGGAATTTTATCTCAGATGGCCATGAGACTTTAGAATTCTCTTTCTGAAAATGTAGTGGATGCGGAGTATTTGAATAGTTTGAAGGCAGAGTTAGATAGACGGTTCTTGAGCAAGGGGTGAAACGTTATCAGGTTTAGGCAGAATTGCAGGTTTAAGGTTGTAATCAGATCAGCCGTGATCTTACTGAACAGCGCAGCAGATCAAAGGACTGAATAGTTCCTTGTTCGTGTGTACCTACGTGTTCATATGTTCCCCCATATGTGCAATGTCCTACAACCCCCACCCCAAAACACCATAACGCTTATCCAAACCAGGTCTACTGACCATCCCAAATCACCATCAAAGATCATGTTTCAGCTGATGAACCCCTATGTTCTGGAATTCATTCACTAAACCTTTCTGTCTCTACCTCTCTCTCTTCTTTTAAGGTGCTCCTTTAAATGTTATATTTGCCTGTCCTACCAGTTGCAACCAGGTGAGAAGGAAAGAATTGGCTATCCTCTTTTCAACCCACTTGGTTGATCACAACAAATATATTTACGTTATTTTAGCATTCAGCTTTATCACATCTCAACTAAGAATGCAGCTAAATCACTCATAATAAAGGAGCCAATTCCACAGTTTCATTGAGTATACCTTTGCGTATAAGAGTTGAGGCGTCATGTTGATTGGTGAGACCTCTTCTGCAGTACTCCATACAGTTCTGGTCACACTGTTATAAGAACGATTTTATTACACTGGAGATGATTTGAAAATGTTTACCAAGATGTTGCCGGAATGGAGGATTTCAGCCTATTTTTAGGCTGGACAGACTGGGACATTTTTCCCCTGGCACATAGAGGTTGAAGGGGGGACAATATAGATGTTTATAAAGTCATGAGGGGCATAGATAAGATGAAGAGCAAAAAGGTTTTCAGATGGCATGATGGTTCAGTGGTCAGCACTGCTGCCTCACGGCACCAGGGACCTGGGTTTGATTCCACGCTCAAGTGACTGTTTGCGTGGAGTTTGCAGTGTTCTCACTGTGTTGGTGTGGGTTTCTCTGGGTGCTCTGATTTCTTCCCACAGTCCAAAGATGCGCAGGTTAGATGAATTGGCCATGCTGGTGTTCAGGGGATGTATAGGTTCGGTCAATTGGGAAATGCAGGGTTACAGGGATTGAATGGGATATACTTTAGAGGTTAAGCATGGACTTGATAGGCCACATGGCCTGCTTCCATACTGTAGGAATTCTGTGATTCTGTGTCTTTTCTGTAAGTTGGGGGAGTTCAAAGTTAGGGTTCATATTTATAAGGTGAGAGGAGAAAAATTTAAAAAGGACATGAAGGGCATCTTGTTCACAGAGAAAATGGTTAGTGTGTGGAATGAACTGCCAGATGAAGTGATGGATGTAGGTAGGTACAGTTACAAAGTTTAAAAAACATTTAGACTATTACATGAATAGGAGAGGTTTGGAGGGATATGGGCCAAATACAGGCAGGTTAGACAAGTTTAGTTTGGGACCATGGTCAGCATAGTTTGGGAGCATGGGCGGTATTATAGAACAGAGAGATGTAGGGGTTCTGGTAAATAATTCTTTGAAATTTGTGTCACATGTGATGAGGAAGGTATAAGAGTCATATGCCAAGGGTCCAACCAAAGTAACAAGTAATCTAAAACTGTACAGCCGAATTAATGTAGAGAAATCATAACAAGTTGTCAAGTTGATGGTGTCAAAACAGGACAGTAAGAAAAATTTTACAAATACAGAACAGTATGGTGGGATTACATGTAGTGTGACATGAACCCAAGATCATGGTTGAGACCATCCTCATGGGTATGGAACTTAGCTATCAGTTACGGCTCAGCGATTCTACATTGTTGTCTATCTCAAAGCCTTCAAGGATGCTTACCCGAAAATCAGAGGCTGAATGACCTTGATCGCTGAAATATTCCCCCACTGGGTGGGAACATTCCCATCCAGCGCTTGCTGCTCCGTGTCCATTGATCCATTGTTGTAGCATTTGCATGACCTCGACAGTATGCCATGCCTTGGGGTATCCTTGCCTGCAGTATATGATGTAGAGAACATTTGTCGAGTCTTAGGAGTATCTGCCGTGTACGTGGTGGGTGGTGTTCCCATGTGTGATGGTCGTATTCTTATTGATGATCTGGCATGTCTTGCAGAAGTTGCCACGACAGGGTTTTGTGGTGTTGTGGTCAATGTTGTGCTGAATGCTGGGTAGTTTGCTGCAAATGATAGTCTGTTTAAGGTTTGGCGGTTGTCCAAAGGTGAGACATGGGGGCTTAGGGAAGATCTTGGCGAGATGTTCGTCGTCATTAGTGACATGTTGAAGGCTGCGAAGAACATGGCTTAGTTTCTCCACTCTAGTGATGTACTGGATGATGAAGGGCACCCTGTCAGTCGTGTCCTGTGTCTGTCTTCTAAGGAGGTCTTTGCAGTTTTTCACTGTGGCACTGCAGAACTGCTGATATATGAGTTGAGCATCATATCCTGTTCTTATGAGGGTGTCTTTCAGCATCTTTAGGTGTCCGTCGTGCTCCTCCTTGTCTGAGCAGATCCTGTATACACGCAGGCCCTGTCCTTATGGGTTAGCTTCTTTATCCTGGGTTCATGTTGTGCTACATATAACTCCACCATATTCTGTATTTGTAAAATCTTCCTTACTGTCCTGTTTTGACGCCATCACTTTAACAACTTGTTATGATCTCTCTATGTTAATTAGTTTCCACAGTTTTGGATTACTTGATACTTTGGTTCGACCCTCGCCATGCGACTCTTATACTTATCATGTTATTCCAGCCATTTTTCTCTAGCACCGTGTTATTTTTAATTTTTTTGTAATTATCTCTCTGCCTCATTTGATCTGAATGTAGGTCAACCCTTCACTTGTTATTCAGCTGTTGAAACTTTACTCACACTGTCTGACACTTTTGATCAACTGCAGAGACTTATCATTCAGCTTGTCGACATTCCACTCACATCATTTTTTATGATCTTTTGATCTCCCTGCCTATTCATCTGTCCGCCTATAAATTCTGTGCCTGTGTGCTTTTCTTCACTTCACCTGATGAAGAAGCAGCACTCTGGCAGCTTGTGATTTCAAGTAAACCTGTTGGATTATAATCTGGTGTCATGTGATTTCTGACCTTGTCCACCCAAGCCCAACACCAGCACCTCTTGATGATAGTGGAAAGAAAATATGCTGATAATAGTGTTCTAATAAAAAGTTATTGACCTGAAATTTGAACTCTTTTTGCTCTTGTAGATTCTGCTCTTGAGAATTTCTGAGGAGTTGCAGAAATTCCTGTTTTCCCTAGAATTCTGTTTCCTTTCATAAATGCATAATGTAAGTTATTCGAGGACTTGCAATATGTTGGGCATTTCTTGTTCAGAATCAGTAGTGAATGAACAGCATTTGCTGCTGTTTGGCATGTGTACACCTATCCACAAACTCATTGCAAGCTTTAGTGTGTTTCTTGTTTCCCGAATTTCTAGTTGCTAGGAATCCAAAACAGAGCAGTGCCTGCTACAGCAGATCTCGGTATCGTGTCTCTTCAACCAATGAGATTGACGATTTTTTACTGAGAATTCAAACCAAGTGGCATGTTAGAATTATTTATTTAATGTAAAGTTATGGTTTGAAAACAAAACAAGGTGAGGAAAATGAAGATATAATTAAGACCGAACAACATGGATTAAAGAAAAGTAACATATTCTTAATACTATTCTAAAAGAAAATTCACAGAATGATTAAGTCTGAAGGACTGGGGCTCCTCCTTTATAAATTTGGAATGCCACAGAGATTGGTGGTAAGTAGTTCTGTTAAGGTTACACATATATTTATATGGACAAACCTCAGCCTAACTGAGATGTTTAGTATGTCCTCAGTGGTAAGTGCTGCATCTTCATGCATTCCATGTGAGTCAGTGCAGAGTGCTTTAGTGAGGTGTTGATCCCATGAAGTATCTGGGAAAGCAGGGCAACTTAGGGCATCAACTTCTGGATTTCTTGTTTAACTTGTCCCTGAAATGTCGCTGTCCAACTTATTCTTGAAAAATGGAAAGCACTGATAGATTCACTGTTATCCCTGAAGAAGAATTAGCTACAAAGAGAGGCTAGATAAACTCATGTTGTTTTCTTTAGAGCAGAGAGGTCTACAAGATTATGAGGTCCCTGGTCACAGTGCATAGAAGTTATCCTTTGTGTTACAACCTTTTGTATTCCTTTGTTAAAAGTACGTTGTCAGTCTCCTGTAAATAGGTTCAGTGAGTGACCTCATTGGTAACTGAAAGGAAAAATAAAATTGATCCCCTATCAAGCATGTTACACTCTGACTTGTCCAACATTACCATCAGCTAGGATCACAACAGGTATAAAGTTTTAACAGAGGAGACTTTCAAGTATAATATTAAAATAAAGAACATGCATTTTTAAATATATATTCTTAGAGTGCTTTAGTTCTTATTGTCGAACCTGAGACCACAACTGTTTAAACGATGTCTTATAGCCTCAGTACGAGTGAAACTTGTAGAATCCTTGAGTTTTCAGTGAACAAGTAATTCTGTCATTTGTGTTAGCATCAGTGCTGGCTTTTCAGATGAAGGTGAGGCAACAAGGAGGGTGAGGAAGTTTTTGTCTTTGCTGTGACCAACTCATTTTCTTTTTTCCTTTTTCTCTTTTGCGGCTGTGCCAAGCAACTATTGAAATATAGTTCATTTGTGGATTCCCAAGTCTGGCTCCATTATCTTTCCAGGGTGGATGTTTGCAGTCAATCCATCCATGTCTTGTATATGCAGCTTCTCATATAATTGTAAATTAATAAAGTATGTGAGATTCTTTATAACTGACGCAGTTGATTGGGTACCATGTCTTTCATTAAGAAGGTAATTTCAGTTTAGCAAGGTTTATTCCACATTGGTATCATGAACTTGCCTCAATCTGTGGTCAGGAAATTGCTACAGCCATTTTAAGTCTATATTTCTTCCTTTTCTTAAAATACTTTAAGTGAATGAGAATTTTATGTTTTAAAATTAGATGATGCAAGTTGAATATTGATAGCCCATAATTTACCACTATTGTTGTACTCATTACATGAATCAGTGTCAGATTGTATGTGATAATGCCCCTTTGAAATAGCTTGGGATCTTTTACTCCATTAAAAGGGCTATATAAACACAAGTTTAACTGGTTAAATATATATATATTTAATATAGTATACATGGAATGCTGCAAGTTAAATCACAACAGTAAGACAAGGAACAAGTTTAAACTAGTAACTGAGATAATGGGAACTGCAGATGCTGGAGATTCCAAGATAATAAAATGTGAGGCTGGATGAACACAGCAGGCCAAGCAGCATCTCAGGAGCACAAAAGCTGACGTTTCGGGCCTAGACCCTTCATCAGAGAGGGGGATGGGGGGAGGGAACTGGAATAAATAGGGAGAGAAGGGGAGGCGGACCGAAGATGGAGAGTAAAGAAGATAGGTGGAGAGGGTGTAGGTGGGGAGGTAGGGAGGGGATAGGTCAGTCCAGGGAAGACGGACAGGTCAAGGAGGTGGGATGAGGTTAGTAGGTAGCTGGGGGTGCGGCTTGGGGTGGGAGGAAGGGATGGGTGAGAGGAAGAACCGGTTAGGGAGGCAGAGACAGGTTGGACTGGTTTTGGGATGCAGTGGGTGGGGGGGAAGAGCTGGGCTGGTTGTGTGGTGCAGTGGGGGGAGGGGATGAACTGGGCTGGTTTAGGGATGCAGTGGGGGAAGGGGAGATTTTGAAACTGGTGAAGTCCACATTGATACCATATGGCTGCAGGGTTCCCAGGCGGAATATGAGTTGCTGTTCCTGCAACCTTCGGGTGGCATCATTGTGGCAGTGCAGGAGGCCCATGATGGACATGTCATCAAGAGAATGGGAGGGGGAGTGGAAATGGTTTGCGACTGGGAGGTGCAGTTGTTTGTTGCGAACTGAGCGGAGGTGTTCTGCAAAGCGGTCCCCAAGCCTCCGCTTGGTTTCCCCAATGTAGAGAAAGCCGCACCGGGTACAGTGGATGCAGTATACCACATTGGCAGATGTGCAGGTGAACCTCTGCTTAATGTGGAATGTCATCTTGGGGCCTGGGATGGGGGTGAGGGAGGAGGTGTGGGGACAAGTGTAGCATTTCCTGCGGTTGCAGGGGAAGGTGCCGGGTGTGGTGGGGTTGGAGGGCAGTGTGGAGCGAACAAGGGAGTCACGTGCAAAAACTCCATCCCCTATTCCCAATTCCTCCGCCTCCGCCGCATCTGCTCCCACGATAAGACATTCCACTCCCGCACATCCCAGATGTCCAAGTTCTTTAAGGACCGCAACTTCCCCCCCACGGTGATTGAGAACGCCCTTGACCGCGTCTCCCGCATTTCCCGCGACACATCCCTCACACCCCGTCCCCGCCACAACCGCCCCAAGAGGATCCCCCTCGTTCTCACACACCACCCTACCAACCTCCGGATACAACGCATTATCCTCCGACACTTCCGCCATTTACAATCCGACCCCACCACCCAAGACATTTTTCCATCCCCACCCCTGTCTGCTTTCCGGAGAGACCACTCTCTCCGTGACTCCCTTGTTCGCTCCACACTGCCCTCCAACCCCACCACACCCGGCACCTTCCCCTGCAACCGCAGGAAATGCTACACTTGTCCCCACACCTCCTCCCTCACCCCCATCCCAGGCCCCAAGATGACATTCCACATTAAGCAGAGGTTCACCTGCACATCTGCCAATGTGGTATACTGCATCCACTGTACCCGGTGCGGCTTTCTCTACATTGGGGAAACCAAGCGGAGGCTTGGGGACCGCTTTGCAGAACACCTCCGCTCAGTTCGCAACAAACAACTGCACCTCCCAGTCGCAAACCATTTCCACTCCCCCTCCCATTCTCTTGATGACATGTCCATCATGGGCCTCCTGCACTGCCACAATGATGCCACCCGAAGGTTGCAGGAACAGGAACTCATATTCCGCCTGGGAACCCTGCAGCCATATGGTATCAATGTGGACTTCACCAGTTTCAAAATCTCCCCTTCCCCCACTGCATCCCTAAACCAGCCCAGTTCATCCCCTCCCCCCACTGCACCACACAACCAGCCCAGCTCTTCCCCCCCACCCACTGCATCCCAAAACCAGTCCAACCTGTCTCTGCCTCCCTAACCGGTTCTTCCTCTCACCCATCCCTTCCTCCCACCCCAAGCCGCACCCCCAGCTACCTACTAACCTCATCCCACCTCCTTGACCTGTCCGTCTTCCCTGGACTGACCTATCCCCTCCCTACCTCCCCACCTACACCCTCTCCACCTATCTTCTTTGCTCTCCATCTTCGGTCCGCCTCCCCTTCTCTCCCTATTTATTCCAGTTCCCTCCCCCCATCCCCCTCTCTGATGAAGGGTCTAGGCCCGAAACGTCAGCTTTTGTGCTCCTGAGATGCTGCTTGGCCTGCTGTGTTCATCCAGCCTCACATTTTATTATCATTAAACTAGTAACTGTAGTTTGCAAGTGCATATTTAGGAAAGGCACATTTCAATAGGCATTAACACATCAATGTTCAAATAGAGATAATCACCCAGAAATCATTTAAGAAGTGGTAGATTTCACTCACATGAAGTGGTAGACATCAGCAAGGCATTCGACAAGGTACCAGATAGACTGGTTGGTAAGGTTAGATCGTATGGATCCTAGAGTGAGCTAATTAATTGGATACAAAGTTGTCTTGAAGATAGGAGACAGAGAGAGGTGGTAAAGGGTTGATATTTCTGTCTGGAGACCTGTGACCAGTGGTGTGCTGCCACAATTGGGGCCAAACTTTTCAAACAGAGGGTGGTGCATGTATGGAACAAACTACCATAAGAGGTGGTGGAGGCAGGTTCAATTTCAACATTTAAAGGGCATCTGGATGGGCATACTCATTTGAGTGCATATGACTATGAAACTAATTCTAATTCTAATATGAATAGGAAGGGTTTATGGGGCTACAGGTCAAATACTGGCAAATGGGACTACGTCAGTTTAGGATATCTGGTTGGTGCAGACGAGTTGAACTGAAGGGTTTATTCCCATGCTGTGTAACTCTGCCTCTAAGTAGTTGAATATAGTGATTGGGAGAGGGAGAAGGCTTGTGGAATATGTTGGTATAGATTGTCTTCATTGTTACATATCTTGTGAACAGAAGTGAAAGCAAAGAGTAACAGGAATAACTTGGAAGAAAATAGGTCAGGGGTCTCCTGCAAAATCATAAATTCTATCATGATTAGTCACAGAGATAATGGGAACTGCAGATGCTGGAGAATTCCAAGATAATAAAATGTGAGGCTGGATGAACACAGCAGGCCAAGCAGCATCTCAGGAGCACAAAAGCTGACGTTTCGGGCCTAGACCCTTCAGCAGAGTGGGGGATGGGGAGAGGGAACTGGTATAAATAGGGAGAGAGGGGGAGGCGGACAGAAGATGGAGAGTAAAGAAGATAGGTGGAGAGAGTATAGGTGGGGAGGTAGGGAGGGGATAGGTCAGACCAGGGAAGACGGAAGGTCAAGGAGGTGGGATGAGGTTAGTAGGTAGATGGGGGTGCGGCTTGGGGTGGGAGGAAGGGATGGGTGAGAGGAAGAACCGGTTAGGGAGGCAGAGACAGGTTGGACTGGTTTTGGGATGCAGTGGGTAGGGGGGAAGAGCTGGGCTGGTTGTGTGGTGCAGTGGGGGGAGGGAACGAACTGGGCTGGTTTGGGGATGCAGTGGGGGAAGGGGAGATTTTGAAACTGGTGAAGTCCACATTGATACCATTAGGCTGCAGGGTTCCCAGGGTTCTACATTGGGGAAACCAAGCGGAGGCTTGGAGACCGCTTTGCAGAACACCTCCGCTCAGTTCGCAACAAACAACTGCACCTCCCAGTCGCAAACCATTTCCACTCCCCCTCCCATTCTCTAGATGACATGTCCATCATGGGCCTCCTGCACTGCCACAATGATGCCACCCAAAGGTTGCAGGAACAGCAACTCATATTCCGCCTGGGAACCCTGCAGCCTAATGGTATCAATGTGGACTTCACCAGTTTCAAAATCTCCCCTTCCCCCACTGCATCCCCAAACCAGCCCAGTTCGTCCCCTCCCCCCACTGCACCACACAACCAGCCCAGCTCTTCCCACCCACCCACTGCATCCCAAAACCAGTCCAACCTGTCTCTGCCTCCCTAACCGGTTCTTCCTCTCACCCATCCCTTCCTCCCACCCCAAGCCGCACCCCCATCTACCTACTAACCTCATCCCACCTCCTTGACCTGTCCGTCTTCCCTGGACTGACCTATCCCCTCCCTACCTCCCCACCTATACTCTCTCCACCTATCTTCTTTACTCTCCATCTTCGGTCCGCCTCCCCCTCTCTCCCTATTTATTCCAGTTCCCTCTCCCCATCCCGCTCTCTGATGAAGGGTCTAGGCCCGAAACGTCAGCTTTTGTGCTGCTGAGATGCTGCCTGGCCTGATGTGTTCATCCAGCCTCACATTTTATTATCTATGATTAGTCACACATGCTTTTGTTTAGCTGTACCTTGAAAATCTGCTTATAGATGTTATCACAGAGAATTACTTATGTAGCAGGCTTCATGAAACTTAATCATGATGCAGATGCAATTGCCATAGAGCTTCTGATTACCTCATTTCAGTATTTTCATTCAAAAGTCAGTCGACTCATCTTTCTGAAATAAAATACTTGTATTTACACACTGCCCTTTCACAATGGTAAGCCATCCCAAAGTGCTTTACAGCTTCCTCAGAGGTGTAGTCACTGTTGTATGCATGAACCTTGCACAAAACTAGTTACCACAAACAGGAATGTGAAAATGACCTAGTAGGCTCATTTAGCAAAGATGTTTGTGTGATAAATATCAGCCAGGTGACCACAGCTAATATCTATGCTCTTCCTAGAAATCATGCCACAGGAATGGGGGCAGAAGCTTCAGTTTAACACGATATACAAAAGATGCACCTTTGACACATCAACATACACTGAGAACTAGAGTAAAGTGTCAGCCTTGATTTTTTTTTGTCTTCAAATGCTGGAGTGAGACTTTAGCATGCAAACATCTAGGTTCTTCTGGGAATCATGTTGTCCATCATGATAAATTAATTTCATAATGATAATCCTCTCAATTTTAATAACCTCTGCTTCTGAAGATGGGCGAAGGTAATGTTCTCACCAATGCTTGTAACTCTGTCTGTGAGCAATGTATCACCAAAACAAGTGCACGGTTTTGAACAAATAGACAATCGCTCAAAAGAAGAGCTGATTAGTTTTTGGTTAAGGTGTGAATGCAAATCCATTAACAAATTGGGTAATTGACTTTTTTCAGAATGTTGTGACTTGTTTGATTTGGAATATTGCTGATTGTTTAGAATGTTGTGAATTGTCTTAATAGCTGCAGTAGAATTTGTTACAATGGTCAAAACACTATGGGGGGGGGTGGTGATGGCCTAGTGGTATTGTCACTGGACTGTTAATCTAGAGATCTAGGGAACTGGTTCAAATCCTGTCACGGCAAATGAGGATTTTGAGTTCAATAAATATCTGGAATTAAAATGAATCCATGGTAAGGAAAATTCCATCTCGTTCAATAATGTTCTTTAGGAAAGGAAAACTACCATCCTTACATGTTCTGGTCTATAAGTAACTCCAGACCTACAATAATGTGGTTGACTCTTAACTGGCCTCTGGGCAAATAGGGATGGGCAATAAATGTTAGTCTGGACAGTGACACCCTCATCCAGAATAAGAACTTTTTAAAACAGTCAAAATGTGAACAGAAATTTTTGAACAGGTTGATGGATTTGGATTAGCCTGAAGCCTCCTGTGTAAGTTAGAAGGTCTTAATCAAAATATGGGCAGCACGGTGGCTCAGTGGTTAGCACTGCAGCCTCACAGCACCAGGGACCCAGGTTCAATTCCAGCCTCAGGTAACTGTCTGTGTGGAGTTTGCACATTCTCCCTGTGTCTGCATGAGTTTCCTCCGGGTGCTCCGGTTTCCTCGCACAGTCCAAAGATGTGCAGGTTAGGTCAAGTGGCCATGCTAAATTGCCTGTAGTGTTCAGGGGTGTGTGGGTTGTAGGGGAGTGAGTCTGGGTGGGATGCTTCAAGGGGCGGTGTGGACTTGTTGGGCTGAAGGGCCTGTTTCCACACTGTAGGAAATCTAATCTAATATGTATTTTTCAGCTTTGTAGTCAAAAAGTATCAGCTTGGCAGGGAAAAGCTTCAAAAGCTGTGTAATGATCATGATGTTGAGTTAAGATAGCAAAGTAGAGGTTATGTATTCTACTGAGTGCCCTCTTCATCGGTCTTATCATTAAACAGGGGAAAAAATTAGTTGAATTAAGAACAATGAAGACTACTGTGGCGAAATTTGTCACAGTAGTCAAAATACGAACAGAGATTTCAGAACAGGTTAATGGATGTGGGTTGGCCTGAAACCCCCTCAGTAAGATGGAAGCTGTAAATAAAGATATTTCTTTTGGCAGCTTTGCATTTCCTAAGCAACAATCAGGCACGGAGAAACCTCAAGGAAGAACCGAGTAATTAATAATTACGAAAAGTTATCACAGCATGCCAGAGGTTATGTACTGCGCTGAGTGATTTCTTCATTTGTATCATCATTCAATCAAGAAAAAGTTTGTTTCATTAGGGGGAATGAAAGCATAACATGAAATGATGTTGTGCAACAATATTAGCAATACCACATGTTGTAATTAGTAGGTTGGGCAGCATCTCCAGAAAGAATATGGGAAATAACACTGTCAAAGGGCTATGGGGAGAGTGCAGGGAAGTGGAGTTGAAATGCCCATCAGCCATGATTTAAATGGCGGAGTGGACTTGATGGGCCGAATGGTCTTACTTCCACTCCTATGTCTTACGGTCTTATGGCCTTAAATGGTCCACTTCCAAAACATAAGCTTTATATTCTCTTCAGAGACATTGCCTGCTGTATATTTTCAACATTTTCTGTTTCTGTTTCAAATCTGGTTTTATTTTGCTAATTGCTATATAATAACCTTTTAATTCTGCTAAACACCTATCTGAAAATTTTATTCAAAAGTCTCTAAAAATTTCAAGGCCAATCCAAATGCTGCCCAGGAAATTTTATGTTGTGATCGATATTTGTGTGACAACAAAGTATGACATCAAAAACTCCACTTTCATTTTTTTGTGTCAATTATGCAAGTAACAAGTAAACATTCGGGAAAAGCATTCATCTAATCAATTGTACTCAATAACTGATGTACATCTCCGCACAAACATTTGTATCCAAAAACAACTGTGGTGAGGAACCTGTCTTTCATAACAAAAGTCTTAGCGTACATTGGTATGCTAAAATATAACTTTTTTGTATCCAGCTGTGTTTTCTAATCCAAAGGTTTGCTATTCTGCTGCTAGTTAGATTGGCACCTATCTTGGAACAAGATTTTTATTAGGTCACTCAAGTGTCAGTGAACAGTAGTTTAGGCATCAGTTTGTCAATGAGGGAGAGAGGCCAGAGAATGTGACACTTGGCTGCCGAAGTACTGCTGCTACCTGGCTCCATGCAGTTGGGACTAAAGACAGTCCATGGGCAGTCGAGTTTTGCTCGAAACAGCTGGAACTGTGTCGGTGAATTCATGCTGGAATGCAGCCTTGAGAAGCCCATTTGGATGCGGCCTGTGAAGAAATAATGAATCACCAGGAGATAAACAGTTGTTGGCAGCTGCATGGCCAAAAAGTTGGGGCCATTCCTGTGTTTAAGATGCTGGAATACAGTCTGGTCAAAACAGTGTAAAGCAATCTCAGAAGCAGGAAGAATAGAAGGCCAAGAATGTCTGGATGGGTTGCTGAGAAATTTGTGGAATCTGTCTTGAGCATATCCGCTATTTGATGTGCTCTGTTAACTGATATTTACCTCATATTAGTTTTGGGTTTTCGAGTATACTTCTTTTTATTCATTCATAGAATGAGGGCACCTGCGATGGCCAGATTTTATTGCCCATCACTAATTGTCATTGATTGAGAATCAACGACATTGCTGTGGGTCACAGATTTAAAACAGAAATGAGGAGAAAATACTTTTCTCAAAGAGTTTTGAATCAATGGAATTCACTACCCCGGAGTATGGTGGGTACTGGAACACTGAGTAAATTTATAGAGGAAATAGACAAATTTTTAATTAGCAATGGGTTGAAGTGTTAGGGAGAGTGGGCAGAGAAATTGGGTTGAGGTTGAGATGCAAAAAGCCATGATCATAATAAATGATAGAGCAGGCTTGGGAGGCTGAATTGTTCCTCCTGCTCCTAGTTCCTATGTTCTTCCATTATTTGTTCAGAATGTGTGAACTAAGCATATAATTCCTGCCATCATTAGCTGTCGCGGTATTTACTGAGATAACACAGTGTGAAGCTGGAAGTACGCAGCAGGCCAAGAAGCATCAGAGGAGCAGGAAAATGGAAGATAATAAAATGTGAGGCTGGATGAACACAGCAGGCCCAGCAGCATCTCAGGAGCACAAAAGCTGACATCATGAAGGGTCTAGGCCCGAAACATCAGCTTTTGTGCTCCTGAGATGCTGCTGGGCCTGCTGTGTTCATCCAGCCTCACATTTTATTATCTTGGATTCTCCAGCATCTGCAGTTCCCATTATCACAGAGGAGCAGGAAAGTTTGATGTTTGGGAAGGGTCTTGACCTGAAACATCAAACGTTCCTGTTCCACTGATGCTACTTGGCCTGCTGTGTTCATCCAGCTTCACATCATGTTATCTCAATTCTCCAGCATCAGCAGCTCCTACTACCTCGGTATTTACCGAGCTTGATTTAGTTATTCAGGACATAGGAAGAGGGGCCACTCAAGCATGATGTACCAGTCAATTACATGACGGCTGACTGTCTATCCCAACGCTGCTTTCCTGCACCATCTCCATAGTCCCTGATTCATTAATCCAATGATTTCTGAGTTGAAAATGCTCAGCTCTCTGGTACAGAGAATTTCAAAGACTCATAATCCTCTAAGTGAAGCAATCCCTCCTCACCTCAGCCTTGAATAACGTACCCCTTCCCCTAAGATTATGTCCCCTAGTTTTAGACTCACCTGCCAGGGCAAAATTCTTATCTATATCGATCCTGTAAGAATTTTGTCAGTTTCAATGAGTTACCCTTCATTGTTCAAAACTTTACATAATACAATATCCTCAATCTCTCCTGAAAAATATAATCCCACCAACTCAGGGATTAATCTGTTGAACATATGTTGCACTTCTCTATGACATGTATATCCTCCCTTAGATAAGGAAACCAAAACTGTACACTGTGATCCAGTCAAAGTCTCACCAAGGCTCTGTACAACTGCAGCAAGACATCTTTACTTAAGTACTCAAATGCCTTGCAATTAAGACCACATACTATTTGCTATATTATTGATTGTTGTACCTGTACGTTAACTTTTAGTTACAAGGAACGAAAAAACCTTGGTATCTTTGGACATCCACACTTCTCAATCTCTTACCATTTAAAAAATATTCAGCCTTCCTGTTTTATTTCTCACTAAGGAAATTATTTAACTCTTATTCATGTTATATTCCATCTACCATGTTCCATTCCCTTTATTTACTCTGTCAAGATTCAATTGAAGCCTCCTTGCATCTTCCTTACAGCTTACATTCCCCATCATGTTTGGTGACATCAGAAAATTTAGAAATATTACAACATCCAGGTCATTTATGTAGCTTGGAAACAACTGGGGACCTGTCACTGACTTTTAAGGAACTCAGATTACTAGTAGCCTGCTATCCTGAGAATGAGCCATTTATTCCTTTTTGCTGATTGTCTATTAACCAATTCTCAATCTATATCTAGCACATTACCCACAATCCCACATGCTCTAATTTTATACCCTAATATCTCCATGAGATCTTATCAAAAGGTTTCTGAAAATTCAAATGTATAATACCCACTGCTCCACCTTTATCAATGCTTCAAGTAATATCCTTAAAAACCTCCAATTTGTCAAATGTAGTTTCCCTTTTACGTATCCATGCTGACTCCACCCATTTGACCATTCTCTTCTAAATGTGCAGTTATCATATCACTTATAACAGATTCTAACATTTTCCCTCTTACTGACATTAAGCTGATGTTTCTGTAGTTCCCCGTTCTCCCGCTTCCTTCTCACATTGTGAGTTAGCTTTGTGACTTTCCAGTCTGCAGGAACCTTTCCATAATCTGTAGACATTTGAAAGATAACCATCAGTGCATTCATTATCTCTCTAGCCACCTCTTTCAACACTCTGGAATGAAGCTAATCTGGTCTAGTGGATTTAGCACTCTTAAATCTATTTCTCAAATCAAATACTACTTCTTTATTAAAAGTAATTTCTTTTTGTTCTTCAGTTTAATGAGTGGTTTGTATTTTCTGCAATAACGTTTGACAACATCACAAAGGCCTCAATAATTGAAAATTTGAGGTGCCCTGTCCTGGTCCAGTTTGAAAGAGATAAAGAAGCACCCAAGTGCAAGATTGCCAATGGATTCTGGTTGACACTGTATTTGGTTTGAATATATATCATGTTTTATAACAGCCCTGGTTTTCATTCTCATGAGTTTGTAAGCAAAGTCAAAGAAATCAAATAATTTTGAGCATTTTGCTTATGGATTTGAGCAGAGTCAGGTATCAGAGTGGCTTATTAACAGAAAATCTATTCACCAATCAATCCATTGGCTGCAGTTCCTCCTGCTCTCACACTATGGAGGGAAATTGCTCCACATTTGCAGATGCAGTGTCAATGTCTGTGATATCACTGGCATTCACGCCACACAAATGCCATACAATGGCCATCTCCAATAAGACACAATCTGACCACAATCCCTTGACATTCAATGGTGTTAACCTCACTGAATTCTCCACTATCAACATACTGAGAGCTTTCATTCACCAGAAACTCAACTACACTTGCCACATCAATGTAGTGGTTAAAAGATTATGTCAGAGGTTAGGAATACTGTGGTGAGTAACTCACTTCCTGACACCTCAAAACCTGTCCAGCATCTACAGGAGTATGTAGAAATACTTCCCATTTGCCTGGATGTGTGCAGCTCCAACAATACTCAAGAAGCTTGATTGGCATACAAGCATTCTCCACTATCAATGCTCAGTAGCGGCAGTGTGTACTATTTACAAGATGCACTGCAGAAATTCACCAAAGATCCTTAGACAGCTCCTCCAAAACCACAAGAACTTCCACTAGAAGGATGAGGGCAGCAGATATATGGGTACACCACCACCAACTGTAAATTTCCTCCTGCCTTAGAAATAGATCACAGTTTCTTCACTGTTACTGGGTCAAAATCATGCAATTCCCTCCCTAAGGGTGTTATGGGTCTGTCAACAGCAGTTCATGAAAGCAGCTCACAACCACCTTCTCAAGGGCAACTGGGTATGAGCAATAAATGCTAGCCAGCCACTAAAGCTCAAGTCCTGTGAGTGAATAAAAAAAAGTAACATCCCAATGCATTGACTGACAAAGCTTCGACCTTGATGCTGTTGAGCTTCTTCAGTGTTCTTGAAGCTGCACACATCGAGGCAAACTGAGAGGTTTCCATTTCACACCTGGCTTGTGGCTTGGAAATAGTGAGCAAGAGGTCAGATGGTATGATACTCACTACACAATTTCCAGCCTCTCAACTGATCTTGCCATCAGTATTTACAGTGGCTAGTTCAGTTCGGTTTCTGGTCAATAGTAATCCTCTGGATATTGAAAGCTATGGATTCAGTGATCGCAATGCCATTGATTGTCATGGGGCCATATCAGAAAGTCTTGAGGGATAGTGCATGATGAAGTTCACGGTATTGGGGTGGGTGTTATTCAAGTAAAGTCTCCCATCCAGTATTGCAGCTTCAGCCATGGTCAGGCATTGAGTCACGCCTCTGTTTCTCAGGGAGTGGATCGTGGCCAGTCCAATGTCCCCATAGGGTCCACTCTGGGGCTGATGTTGCACTGTTGGGAGATGTTTGGCCACTAGCCAGGGTCAGGTAGAGGTGACGACCAGCACTGGCAAGTCAAGTCACTAAGGGGGTGGACCATGTTGCCTCTGTTTGCAGGTGTTAAAGGACAAAGGCTTCGGGGGAAGGGGGTTCAGCTGGACTCGTATAGTCACAAGTACATGGCTCAGGTGAAGACCAGATAGGTGTGAAACATGTGGAGATGACAGAAAAGGTACCTGTTAACATCTTCCTTCAAGATGGCACTGAAGCTTGACCACGCTTTGTGAGCTCTTACATATCTTACAATCATTCCTCACTTTTAAAACTCAACACTAACTCTGTTCAAATAACTAACAATGTTCACTTAAATCTACTTGCAGGTCTGGAGATTCACCTTCTCCGCAATCTTAAAACTGTATTCTTCACTCTGTTCAATTACCCTAATGCACTTTGTGTTGTATGATCTGCCTGTACTGCATGTAAAACAAAATTTTTCAATGTACCTAGGTACATGTGACAATAATAAATCAATCAATCAAATGAGAGCCTAAGTTCCATTGAAAAGTAGAAACTTGGATATAGCGTAGGTTTCCTCCCACAGTCCAAAGATGTGTAGGCTAGGTGGATTGGCCACACTAAATTGCCTATAGCATTCAGCGATGTGTAGGTTAGGTGGGTGAGAGGGGAATGGGTTTGGGAGGGGTAATGTGAGGGTCAGTGTGGACTTGTTGGGCCAAAGGGCCTGTTTCCACATTGCAAGGCTTCTATGATAGAAACTAACAGTAGGCCATTTGGCTCTTCGAGCCTGCTCTACCATTCAATACGGTCATGGCTGATCCTCTAATGCTGTGCCAAATTCCTGGTTTCTCTCCATATTCCTTAATGCTTCCAATAACTAAAAAAAAAATCAATCTCTTCCTTGTATATACTGTGACCCAGAGTCCACAGCCTTCTGTGGTAGTGAATTCCACAGGTTGGCCACCCTCTGTGTGAGGAACTGTTTTCTCATCTCAGTCCTAATGGCCTGTTTCTAGCCTTCCCCCAACTCGGGAAGGCAAGTTGAGTTCAGGGTCTCCGAAGCATGTTGACAATGAGGCTGAAAGCAGAAGACCATCTGTTATCATTCCAATCATGAAGCATGCCATGTTGAGGAAAACAACTGTCAATGGACATGCAATAGGCAGGATCAGTGAGATGACTTATAAGAGAGGGGGCTGCAACTGTAACTGGTCACTATGAAACGAACCTGGCAGCAAATGTGTGATACATTGGCCACACAAGTATGCAGTGTATCCATAATAATATCAGCCTGTCTAGTGTCTCTTCATAGCTGAATCCCTCCAGCCCAGGCAACATCCTTGTGATCCACCATCTCTCGTGCACTCACATCCTTCCTACACTGTCGTGACCAGAAATGCCCACAGTGCTTCACATGTGATCTAACTAGTGTGATGTACAGTTCCACAGTAGATGAGACTCCAGCTGTTCTCATATGAAAATGAAGAATCTACTGGCGAATTTACTCTTCCCAAAGGGCTTGATTGATTGATTGATTTATTGTTACGTGTACCGAAATACAATGAAAAGCTTTGCTTACAAATGATAAAAGCAGATCATAGCAAACAAAGGAGGTACAGATCAAAAAGGCTTAGAGGCATACAGGTTACATTACTTGAGGCTAGAATGTCCATTCAACAGTCTGATAACACCTGGGAAGAAGCTGGTCCTGAACCTGCTCTTACATGGGTTCAGGTTTATGTATCTTCTGTCTGATGGAAGAGGTTGTAGGAAGTCATTACTGGGGTGTGATAGGTCTTTGATGATGTTGGCCATCTTTCAGCATCAGCCAGCCATGTAAATGGAGTCCGTGGATGGAGGGTAGGCTTCCATGATGGTCTGGGCTGTGCACACAACTTTCTGTAGCTTCTTAGGGCCCTGGACAGAGCAATTGCCATACCGGGCCGTTATGCACTTGGCAGTTGCTTTCAATGGTGCATCTGTAGAAGTTGAGGGACCTTATGGACAGGCCAAATTTCCTGAGCCGCCTGAGGAAGAACAGGCATTGTTGTGCAATGGGAAGTCCGGGGAAGGTGGTCAGTTATTGTCACTATCAGGAACTTGATGCTCTTCATCCTCTCAACCTCAGTTCTGTTGAAGTAGGTGGGGGTGTGTTCTCCTCCTTTCTTTCTGAAGTCGATGATCAGTTCTTTAGTTTGGACAACGTTGAGAGACAGATTGTTTTCAATTTGCCACATCACCAAGCCCTCTACCTCCCTTCTGTAATTTGACTTGTCATTGTTAGATATCTGTCCCACGATGGTGGTGTCGTCATTGAACTTAGAGATACCATTCATTCAGAATTTGGCAACACAGTCATAACTGTACATGGAGTACAGTAGGGAGCTGAGGACGCATTCTTGGGGTCTCCAGCATTAAGTGTTATTGTGGAGGAGGTACAGTTACCTATCCTCACTGATTGTGGTCTGTGGGTCAGAAAGCTGGGGATCCAGTTGCAGATTGCGGAGCCAAGACCAAAGTCATGGAGTTTTGAGATCAGTCGAGAGGAGATAATGGTGTTGAAGGCAGAGCTGTAGTCAACAAGCAGAGTCTGACATAGATGTCTTTGTTATTTAGATGTTCCAGGGGTGAGTGCAGGGCGAGGGATATGGCATCCTCTGAGGACCTGTTATGCTGGTAGGCAAACTGCAGGGGATTGAGGTAGGTTGGGAGACTGGAGCTGATGTGGGCCATGACTAGACCCCTCAAAGAACATCATGATTATTGAAGTCAGAGCTATTGGGTGGTAGTCATTAAGGCACACTGCATGTGTTTTCTTGGGCATGGGTGGTCTTCTTGAACCGGATGGGGACTTTGGCTTGTGGGAGGGAGAGGTGGAAGATGGTGCAATGTAAGTGATTCAGTTCTGACGTCTGCAATATTTGGGTTCCTCATATAGTTTCAATACAACAGCATCATTGTCAGTTCAAACCTCCTTGTGAAATTCTGTGAATCATCGACTTACTGGGGAAACAACTGATGCAAGCAATACATCAGAGTCTTCACTTCCCAGTCACTTATTTAATAACAAAATCTCATCTGTGACAAGCACAGTAATCTGAGCTTTAAATGACGTAATCTGTAACTTTCTGGACACCACAAACTGTGGCTTTGTTTAGGTTTTTGTTTGTGCTTTCAAATGTAACTGAAATTTTCAACTTCCTCTTTCTGTTGTCATCTGACTGTGCTTTGGCAGCTTTGTGAGACCTTAGGTGGCCTCTTGGTGCTCAACTCTGTGTTAAACATCGCTTGTTGTGGTTCAGTGTAGCCTCCACTCTGGCTCAGCAGTCTGCTACATTTGCTGCAGAAGAAGACAGAGGGTTTGGTAGGTGCATTGTTCACTGACCTGTTTTCTCTGCACTCTCTCAGCCAGCTAAGCTTTTCATTTCTCTTCGCTTCCATTCCTAGTGTGCAGAGTAAAAAACATATCCCTCATCCGCACCTTGAAAAGTTTATCTGGTCTTTATGGACAACTTGGGAGTCTCATTTATCATTTACAACAGTAATCTGTACTGCAAAAGTTCTGTGTATGCATATGCTTTTCCAAAATGTCCAGCAGTTATGAAAGGCACTATATGAACACAAGTTTATCTTTTTCAAATCTGAGGAGAGATTTGACACAGAAGTTATTATTGGATAATTATCTGAAAAGAATTGTGCAGTTTCTGAAGAAAAGGGCAGAAAAATGGGGGTGAGTTAAATAAATACAGTCATAGAATCATACAGCATGGAAACAAACCTTTTGATCCAACCAGTCCATGCCAAACATAGTCCCAAAATAAACTATTCCCACCTGCCTTCTCCTGGCCCATATCACTCCAAACCTTTCCTATTTACGTATGCATCCAAATATCTTTTAAACATTGTATCATACCTGCAACCACCACTACTTCAGGATGCTCATTCCACATGTGAACCACTCTTTGTGTAAAAAGTTTGCCTCATATCTTTTTTTAAATATCTCTCCTCTCACCTTAAAAATATGACCCTCGTCTTGAAATCCCCCATCCTAGTAAAAATACAACTACCATTAACTCCACCTATGCCTCTCATTATTTTATAAACTTCTATTAGGTCACCTCTCAACATCCTATGCTCCAGTGAAAAAAAAAAGTCCCAGCCTATCCAGGATAACAAAGTGCAGAGCTGGATGAACACAGCAGGCCAAGCAGCATCTCAGGAGCATAAAAGCTGACATTTCGGGCCTAGACCCTTCATCAGAGTGGCTCTCTGATGAAGGGTCTAGGCCCAAAATGTCAGCTTTTGTGCTCCTGAGATGCTGCTTGGCCTGCGTGTTCATCCAGCTCCACACTTTGTTATCTTGGATTCTCCAGCCTTCCATACCCAGCCAGCAACATCCCGCAAATCTCTTCAACCCTCCAGCTTGATAATATCCTTCATATAACAGGACAACCAGAACTGGACACACTATTCCAGAAGAAGACTCACCAATGTCTTGTACAACCTCAACATGACTTCCCAACTTCAATATTCAAAGGACTGAGCAATGAAGGCAAGCATGGCAAATGCTGTTTTAAACCACCCTATATGTGAATCAAACTTCAAAGAATTATATACCTGCACCTCTAGGTCCCTCTGTTCTACAACACTACCCATGGCCCTACCATTAATTGTATAAACCCTACCTTTGTTTGTGGTACCAAAATGCAATGCCTTGTATTTATCCAGATTAAGATTCATCTACCATTTTTCAGCCCATTGATCAAGATCCCTTTGTAATTTTAGAAAACCTTCTTCATTGTCTACTAGGCCACCAATTTGGTGTCATCTGCAAACTTATTATAATTTTCAGTTTGTATTGAATCTGTATTTATCATCTCCATTACTGGACTATATAGGAATACAGGGATTATTAATGCCTGATCAACCAATGCCTTAGACATGGGTCAGAAATCTGTGCTGTATGTCTCTATGTTAGACTTTAACGCTGCCCACACACCACGGGTAGAGTATAGAAGTTGAGAAGTGGGCAGTGAGACGCTGACTGAGAAGGGCTGCCTCTGGAATATTTGGGGCCTTTGATGTCAAACCTTCAATAATTCTTAACCTGGATTTCAGGAGGCAGTGAACGGATCTACCTCAGAGATAGCAACACTAGAGGCAGTAATGGCCTTAGTGTCTGGAAGGGTTTGATAGACAAGCGTACACATTCCATGGATTCCAGCTCTGATGAAAACACTGGCACTTGCTCAAGCACATCATCCTTCAAGCAATGTCCAAGCTCATACCATGATAGGTACCAATAAGTCCTAGAGTGATCAGTTCATGATCCTATCTGCTATCTCCATCTCAGAAATCACATGACATCATGTGAAAGTCCAACAGATTTATTTGAAATCACAAGCTTTTGGAGCGCAGCTCCTTCATCAGGTGTGGACTTTGTTTTTGTTTCTGATTTACAGTTCTTTCAGTTTTTATTATGGACTATAATCTGGTGTCGTCTGACTTCTGACCTTGTCCATCCCAGTCCAATGCCAGCACCTCTGCATCATGGCCACAAACTGCAGAGGCAACAGTTAGTAGCAATGCTGAGAAAAGAACTTCAAGGGCCTTAGTGTGAGTCCTGCTATGCAGAATGCTCTGCTGGAAAAATGTTATAGATTGCCATGGGATTTGCAATCCATACAAAGTTCTTAAGATAAAAAGAGAGCCTTCAATAATGAAAAGGCAGAAGAGAGCCTCCACAAGCAGTGTTCCCACTGTTGACATTGCAGGCCACTACTGCGCCACCTGTTGGTCACACCTTGTACAGCACAGCTAGCCGGCCCATCCCGATGACATCCAAGAAACAGCACCACCAGCTCTCCAACGCCGCCATATGGTGGTCATTACTCGCCATCACGGTTTGTCCCGCCCCCGACAGCGCCACCACCTGGTGTCTCCGCGCTACAGCAAACAGGTCGAGCGCCTCCTGCCGGCTTCCCCTACCCCGTCGTTACATGCCGAGCGGAAGGCGCCAAAGCATCGCCGCCGAGTAAGCCCGCGGTCCGAGGCCTGTGCCCTGCCGCCCCGGTCCCGCCGCTCGAAATCCCTGATTGTCGGGATGTTCGTGGCTCGGAGTATCGCGGCCGACCACAAAGACTTGATCCACGATGTTTCCTTCGACTTCCACGGCCGAAGGATGGCGACCTGCTCCAGTGATCAGAGCGTGAAGGTGGAGAGGCCGAGGCTGGGCCTGGGGCGGAGCTGGCGGGGAGGGGGCTGAGGTCGTGGGGGTGAAGGGGGGGGAAGTACTGAGGAATGAGGGGTTAGGGGACGGATTGGGGGTTAAAGGTGGGGTGAAAGGGAGGAGGAGGAGAACAAGGTAGGGTGAGAGAGAGGGAGGAGAAGGGATTGAGGAGGGAGGGAGTAGGGGTGGGTGAGATGGGGAGGGAGTGAGGGATGGGATGGGATGGGGAGGGAGTGAGGGATGGGATGGGGAGGGAGTGGGGGTGGGTGAGAGGTGGGGAGGGAGTGAGGGATGGGATGGGGAGGGAGTGGGAGTGGGGGTGGGTGAGAGGTGGGGAGGGAGTGAGGGATGGGATGGGGAGGGAGTGGGGGTGGATGAGAGGTGGGGAGGGAGTGAGGGATGGGATGGGGAGGGAGTGGGGGCTGGGGCTGGGGTTGGGGTGGGGATGGGGAGGGAGTGGAGGCTGGGGGAGGGACAGAGAGTGATCAGGAAGGTTGGGGCACATTATGGGGAGATAGCATCCTGTCCCCCCAGAGTGGATGGAAGAGCATGCCTGGGGAAATGGGGAAAGGAGTTGATCATCTGCCTTCTGCTAGCCCTGTGGTTGGGTTCATTTTGCTTCAACGAGCCATTCCACCAAAATACTCTCTTCACATTTCTGACCTTGTTTAGTTCAGATGAAAGATCATGGACAGAAATCTTAATTCCCTCTTCTCAGTTGTTTTGCTGCTTTTGTTGTTTCTGTTTCAATGAGTGCAGATGCTAGTGAATGTGAATGTTTGTCAACTGATCTATTGATCCAGTATGGTGAAGACAATGAGAAGTTATTTGTAAATAATTGAGCACCGCAAAGAGCTCTGAGATGAATGAACAGGTTTTTGGTTAACGAGTATAAACTCCAGCCCAATATGCTCAGAAAACCATTTTAGTATGTGAGTTGGGAGAGTGGTTCCCAACCTTTTCAATAAGGCAAAATTCCACAGTACACCCGCATGTGCGCTATCAGAAGTCTATACATGAGTGGCTCTGGAGGCTTCCACAACTACTCTTAGTAGGGACACCTGGTCAGCAGATACTGCCTTCAATAATAAGTATCGAGACTCTGGAACAGATCAGAAGCACAGGCCAGACTTGACTCAGGTAAAGTAGCACTGCTTCTGAAAACTTGCCAGCACACTCTTCACCTTGTCATGGCGCATGAAAACCATTGAGAATAGATCTTTGCTGCGTTCATCCAGCTCCACACTTTGTTATCTCGGATTCTCCAGCATCTGCAGTTCCCATTATGCCTATCTTACAAACTGTGTAACAGACAGCTTGTCAAAACTAGAAGTCACAAATGTAAGAAAATCATTAAATGCAATAAGGAATCAGATGGATTATTTGAGGTAACTAGGTGCATTTAAGGGGAAGGTAAATATGCACAAGGGAGAAAGGAAAAGACAGTGCTGATAGTGCTTGATGAAGTGGACTGGGTGGATGCACACCAGTTTGCCCCAAAGATGAAGCTAACCCACAGTATGTGAGTGATCACTTATTTTTAGCTATGCGCTATAAGCATTTGGGTGGCAAGGTGGTTCAGCGATTAGCACTACAGTCTCACAGTGCCAGGGACCCATGCTTGATTTCAGCCTAGGGTGACTGTTTGTGTGGACTTTGCATGTTCTCCCCATGTCTGTGTGGGCTTCCGTCACATACTCAGGTTTCCTCCCACAGTCCAAAGATGTGCAGCTTAGGTGCATTGGCCAAGGTTAAGTTCCCTGCTAGTGGCCAGGGGTGTGCAGGCTCGGTGGATTAGCTACAGGAAATAAGGGTTACAGGGTTGGGGGGGTTGGGTCCAGGTGGTTTGCTGTTCTAATGGTCAGTGTAGACGTGAATGGTCTCATATTGCATTGTAGTGATTCTGTGATTTGTTTTATACTGATTTAATAATATGCTGAATATTTATGATAAAGTACAGCATATATAGTGGTCAAGAATGTTGTGAGCAGTAATAACTCCTGTTTTGTTCAGATCACATTGTTCAGTGTTTAACCAAGAGATTGACTAGTTTATGAAGTGACTTTAATTGCAAGGTTATTAGATTGTGTCAGGACTTCAGGATCTCTTATGTTTGCAGTGTCCATTAGACCTTGTTTATGCCATCTGCAAAGAATATATCTGCTTACAAACTGTTCATAACTCCCACATTGATTTGTAAAAGATTAGGATATTTTTGATCTCCAGGCCTTCCCAGATTTCCTTTGGCTAAATGCCATTCGCTCACTGACCTTAGAGGTGGCTTAGTCCGAGGTTTTCTTTAGAGTATAGTTGTATGATGTTTTGCTAGACTTTCGGGAATTGGAAGAGACAGAGTTGCCATCCTAGTGAATCCTTGTGGGGAAGCACCTGGTTCACTATTTCGGACAGGCTGCAGCAATCATTTCCATTGGTTCATCAGCAGTCATAGTTTCCAGTTCAAAATATTTTGTGTCTGTGAATCCATTGGATTTATTTTTTTTAAATAAATGTTGTATTGGTTTAACAGGTGTGGGACAAGGGTGAAACTGGGGATTGGCACTGCACAGCCAGCTGGAAGGTGAGTAGCTGCTACTGGAGTGTAGAGGCACCAGAGCAATAACAGTGTGTTTTATCTTCATTCTACTTACGTTGGCACATACCAACTTGCACTTCTGTTTAATGTACATGTGTTTACACTGTTTTAATCCTCAAAAATTCTGAACTTGAAGAAAATCAGTCTTCATAATCTCACTCAGAAACAGTTGTGGTTTTAGCTTGTTTCACCAAGCATTGACATTATTAGAGGAATACCTGTTTTGAGTTCTCAAGTGAAAAAAGAAGCTCAGTGATGGTGTAGCAGTAGTGGTCAGTGGTAATTTTTCTCTGCAGAGGCTGCTGTCACAAATAAAAAGAGATCAGATTATGTGAAGGCTGCTTAAATTGTTCAAATCTGCAAAACCTCTGAGCAACTGACTATATAATAGCCTTGATAATCAGAAATTTCAGATTATCAAACTGTTCAAGTTAATCATGGTAATACATGACTGAAAAGAGACATACTGTTGTCGTTTTTCGTTTTGTATTCATCAGGACAGACTACCAAATTTCAAAGAGAGTGACAGTTTATAACATTATGAAAATATAAACTGTAAACTGTTCAATTGAAATCTGGTATTCTTGCATCTGCCTTGATGAATGCAAGAAGAAAAATGTCAACTGCCTGTCCCTTTTCACAGCAGTACCCAAGTTCTGTTTTACCAAACAACTATTAACCATTGTTCTTTTGATGACTTGATTCCATGACAAAAAAGACTCCCTTCAGACATTGAGTCAATGTCAGTACAATCAGTTTTCAACTATTTAGCTAATTTAGATTTGTCAGGAACAGGACTCTACCTGTTTTAAAAGAGTTTAGAATATAACAATTATAACAAAGTATTTATTGTCTGGAGTATAAAGGGATGTATTGTAGTGGAGACCAGGTAAGAGAAAGTACATTTATGAGCCGTTGATATTGTTTTGCCTCCTAGGCACAAAGGCTATATGTAAGTGGTGATTGCTCCTCAAATCAGTTTCTCTCTCTGTCAGCATGTGGGGAAGCCAGACTCAATAACTTATGTACCAGATATGGGATCTGATTGTGGGGAATAACCAGTTTTAAAAAACAGCCTCTTCCCACTTTGGTGCATAGTTGACAATTCCAGGCTCCTCCACTTCTTTGTCATAGTTGTGGCAAGTTGACTGGCCAGCAGAAATACATTTCGCTGCAAATAATGTGAGTTTGAAAGACTTCTGTTGAAAAGACGATTGAGGTGAAGCTAAACTAATGCATGAGAGAAAAAGAATAAGGATTTAAATAGAATCAGGACAGCAGGGGCACATAAATATATTTTCTCATATCTGGACTGCCATATAATACATTCCTTTATACTCCAAACAATAAAAAGTTGGGTATAATTGTTATATATTCTAAATAGAACCAGAAAGAGTCCACTTGGTCCTTCACACGTCCTCTGGATCCAGCCAGATAGTCCAGTCAGCCCACTTTCTGCAAACAAATAAAAATACTTACGACTTTCATGAAGAACAGCTGTAGATGTGACATTAAGGCTAACTTTGAAGGTGGACATCACTTAGCTGACTAATCTCCATATCCTTGATTCTCTTCATGTTAAAAATAATTGTCATTATTGGTTTAGAGTATGCTAATTGACTTAACAGCAACAGAGAATTTTGTCTGTGAGTAAATGAAGGAACTTTCCCTCATTTCTCAATAGCCAAACCCCTTACTCAGAGACTGTGACTTTTGAGCCTTGGAGATCCACGCTATCAAACTTTATAAGTACTTTATGGTTTCAATTAGATTATCTCTTCTGTTTCCTAAACTTTAGAGAATATAGCCAAATGCTCCTTGATTGTTTCTCATCAGACTCGTCTGTCATACAACAAAAAGAATTGTTATCAACTGGTGTGCATCAGTTGGATGAAAGACCTATTTCCATCCTGTAATATTGTATGATTTACATTCAAGTTGAGATACTTACCATTGAGGCTGCTACTCTCTCTGACCTAATGTGCGGAATTTTATACAATCTGTTTTGTAGACACATAGTGGGTCAGTGTGGCGAGTGACATGGGCCCACCCTGAGTTTGGGCAAGTGTTAGCTTCCTGCTCCTTCGATCGGACAGCAGCTGTGTGGGAGGAGATAGTGGGAGAATCGAATGACAAACTACGGGGACAGAGCCATTGGGTGAGTTTGGATGTTTTCACAACTGATGCTGTTGGGTTTGGTTGGTTTTGGTCTGTGATGCTGTATCCGCAATGGATGGTGGCAATGGTAATTTAACTACACTTCCAGTCTCCAGAGCGACTAATCAACCAGATGTTCAACAAAAAGTCAAATTCTAAAGCTCAACATAGTGTCTTATGAGATTGTTTTAACAAATGACAAAACAATTAATCAAGTTACAATGTAATTTACGTGGTTAGTGAAATGGTCAGTAATGTTTTATAATATTAGTTAGTGTGGATTGAAAGCTGATTGATGAATGGTAAAATGCAATAGTTGTCAAAATAAGTGACAAAACTTGCATTTCAACAGCACCTTCATAACCTCGTGACTTATAGAAACTTATTGCCATCGCATTTCTTTTGAACAGTAGTCATTGTTTTAAAGTAGGATCTCTGGCAACTAATTTTTGTGCTGTACGTCCCACAGACAGCCATGTGATAATGACCAGAAATGTTTAAGTTGTAATTGGTTGAGAGATAAATACTGGTGAGTATGCCCCTTCTTCAAAACTGCGCCATGGAATCTTTTACATTCACCCCAAATTTCAGTTTAATATTACATCTAAAAGACCTTTGACGATGGAGCACTGCCTTACTATTGAACTGAGACAGCAGCACAAATCTTTCCATGTAAGTCTTTCGAGTAAAATTTGATGCCACATTTTCCCTCTCAGAGGCGAGAATGATGTACCCGGTCACCCTCTTATTTTGTCTGAGTTGTTATGTATTAACACCCATTTAAACCACTTCAATTCAGTTTAAACGAAGTGCTGTTAGTGGGCACATTGCTGAGGCAGAATGTTCTACACATTGTGTGGAGAAGCTAGGGACATGGGCTCTAACAGGGACATTGCCGATGGTGAAAATTGAATTCTGTAATAATCTGGAATGAAAATTTAGGGATGGACAAGAAATACTGGCCTAGCCAGCGATGTCCACGTTCTGCAAACAAATAAAAAAACCTTACAACTTGCGTGAAGAATAGCTAGGTGCGACATTAAGGTCGTGGCTGATCTGTCCAACACCCTGTGTATGTCATCTTCTCATAGTCCTTAACTCCTGATATTTCCCACCTACCTCTTCTTTAAGAACTTCCAGCTAGAACGTTCCAGACATCCACTACCCCCTCTCGGAGAAGAAATTCAGTTGCAACTCAGATTTAAATGAAGTGTCACCTTACTGAATAATTATCCCCGAGTTCAAGATTCCCACCCCAGTGAAAATATCTTCAGGATAGTACTGTCAAACTCTAAAAGAAGCTTGGACTCTTCACTGAGACCGCAATGCATCTTTTTTCCATTAAAAGAGTCACCATCTTCAGGAAAGGAGGGAAAATGAGAGGATATCGTAACGAAACAATAATAAAAACCCTGGTCAATAGCTGTGTTCACATTAATGAGCCTTTAATTACCTATCTCCAAACAGGTTAAGAGGACTACACTCGTAGACAGCAGAACCTCAGTGACTGATGTGAAATTTGCTCCAAAACACATGGGTTTGGTTCTGGCCACCTGTTCTGCAGATGGAGTTGTACGGATATATGAGGCCCCAGATGTCATGAATCTTAGTCAGTGGTCATTGCAACATGAGATATCGTGCAAATTAAGTTGCAGCTGTATTTCCTGGAACCCCTCCAGGTGAGAATGTGTGGGTTTCCTGACCTAACATGGTGCTTCAGAACTTTTAAACTAGTACACCAATTGCGGATAAATTAGCAACTCCAGAGAAGTTAAAGGGTACTGTAAAACAAGGATCTGAAACAGAAACAAAAGATGCTGGTGAAACTTTACAGATCTGGCAGAACCTGTGGGAAGAAAGTAGAGTTAAAGTTTCAAGTCTGGTGACTTTTCAGCAGAATCCTTTTGGTTTTGGCTAATAAAGAGCATTTTTCCTTATTTATACAACTAATCAAAAGTCCCTTTCACATTCAGAATAAATTTATGGTGAACTGCTGTGGACATAGTTGATAAAGTTGATTATATTTCTTCTTCCTGCCATTATGATGAGGAGTAGAGAAGGGGATTTAAGGTTAAGTTAGATAAACTTAGGGGAGAAAGGACCAGAAGTTACGTTGAATAGGAAGAAATGAAGAGTAGAAGGCGCACGTGAAATGTGATATTGTTATGGCCAGTTGGGCTGAATGGCCAGATTTTGTGCCTCAGCACTCTACACTGTAACGTATATACCGTTAATCTAAAGAAACCAAACCATTAATATCAGTAAGGCCACTGTCCATTTACAAACATTTGGCCACAATTGTGTGATCACCTCTGCATCTTTTACAACTGCCCTAATAGATGGTCAAGTTCCATTAATTTTATTCTGGCATCTTTTCCATTTGCTTTCATTGCATTTGACCTCTGACTGCTGACTGCTAGTTGTGTAGTAAAGTTAAAAACTGTTATTAAAAACTGCATATAAATCAACATTTTCCGAGCTGCCATCAGTTCTGAAGAAGGGTCTCGACCCGAAATGGCAGCTTTCCTGCTCCTCTGATGCTGCTTGGCCTGCTGTGTTCATCCAGTTCTACACCGTGTTATCTCAGATTCTCCAGCATTTGCAGTTCCTACTATCTCTGAAAAGTTAACTTTGATTTTTCCTCACAGATGCTGCCAGATCTGCTGAGCTTGTCCAGAAACTTCTGCTTTAGTTCCTCATTTACAGCATCCACAGTTCTTTTGGTGTTAAGAACTATTGCATTTCCCAGTGGTGATACCTCTCATTTGGATAAAATATGGCAACCAGTTGTGCTGTGCCAGCTCATTGAAAGAACTAACCTGTTTCCCTTTCATCCTGCAATTTTGATCCTTTCAGATATTTATCTAATATCTTTTCGAAACTTGTTACTGAGTCTGTTCCCACCATATGTTCAGACAACACATTTCAGATGACAACTATAAAGAGAGAGAGAGAGGGAAAAAAACCTTCCTTGTTGTCCATCTGACTGTTTGAGCAGGCAAAATTTACATAAAATGTCAACTGAATTTGGGATTTTAACAGCGAATGGAAGTGCATATTACGATTCTCTATCAGTACAGTCAAGTTTCCTGTTTCTGAAACAGATCTTTCGATTGTGTTTTCAGCCATGAGTCCAGCTTTAATTCTGTTTTGTTTCTGCTGCCTTTTTGGAAATATTTTATGAAAGCCAATCCTTTTAGCATAGTGAAAGTTATCGATGAGAGTTACTACTTGCACAAATTTAATTACATGTTTTTATCATTTGTACATGGGGCTAATAATTACATCTTACATATTTTTTCCAATGCTTTTCTTCACAGTTCCCGTTCCCATCCCCCTATGATTGCGGTGGGCAGTGATGATAGCAGCACAAATGTGGGCGGAAAAGTTCAAATTTACGAATACAATGAAAACACCAGGTAGAATGTGGTTCAGTGCATGAAAATTTACATGTTTTTGCCATTTTACTCCCGTCCTGTCCTGATGATGTTTGCGTGTGCTGGAATAATGAACAATGACTGTCAAGATCAGACCCAAGAGGCAGATTCTCATGTTTAAAGCCAAATGGTGAGCATCAGCAGGCTTTTGAAGTGGAGGAAATCCCTGTACCAAGTCAAATTCTGAATGTTCCTCATCTCAAATTTGAATTTCTATTTTGTGCGTGTGACTGAGCTTAAGAACATAACTAGAGAAGGGAGCAGGCCGTTTTATCCATTTGAGAGAACTCTCTGTTCAATATGGCTGATCTGATTATGACCTTAACTCCTCTTTTCTGCCTGCTCCTCCCACCAGTAAGAAGAATTCTTTGACACCCTTGTAGATCAAAGTATCACCTTCCCCACAACGATCTTAAATAATGAGCAAGAAAATGGGAGAAATATCTACAGATCTTTCCAGTCCCTAATTCTGCAATCTGCATGTCTATAAAGTGCAGTTAGTATGTCTAAAGCAGCCACTGTTGGGGGAAGAGTTTCGTCACTGCTGTATTCATACGGTCGTCACACTTGTAAAGAACATTTGAGTCGTGCAGTAATATTTTCCATTTGAGGCTTGAAATGACAAGAAAATGCAAACAAAGAAGAGTAAATTATTATGAAAACTGATTTGATATTCGCTTTTTATTTAGGAAATATGCAAAAGCAGAAACTCTAATCACCGTTACTGATCCTGTGCATGATATTGCATTTGCTCCAAACCTTGGAAGGTCTTTTCATATCCTTGCAGTCGCAAATAAAGATGTTCGAATTTTCACATTAAAACCTTTGAGGTGGGAGTAACTTCAGTCTTAATTTCTGGTTTTAACACTGTATATAATGTGCCGAAAGTAAATGAGTGTTTAAGATGCACAACTGAAACAAATTGCAACAATCTTGTGTTTCTTGGGGCATCCCGAAGTTGAAGTATCATTAAGAATTTGGAATTGTAGCCACTGTTCCTTGCAGCCACGAATGTTTCCATTAGGTATTTTGTGAGTAGTAAATACCACAGATAAATTAATACAAAAGCAGCAAAAAAGAGGATACTGGAAATCTGAAATTAAAACAGGAAATACCACGAATAGCAGCATCTGTGGAGAAAAGCAAAAATTAATGTTTCAGGTCATAGAGTCATACAACATAGATACAGGCCCTTCAGTCCACCATGTCTGTGCCACCCAATAAACAACAAACTACACAAATCCCATTTACTTGCACTAGCCTACTATGCCCTGGCATTTTAAGTGCTCATCCAGATGTTTCTTAAATATTGCAAGAGTACCTGCCTCCATTACTCTCCTAGGCAGCATGTTCCACACTATGGGTGAAAAAGAATTTTCTCAGATCTCTTCTAAATCACTTTATCCTCACTGTAAACTTATGCCCTGTGGTCTTAGCTATGTCTGCCACAGGGAAAAGATTCTGTCAACTTTTGACTATACCTCTCGTAATTTTGTGTACCTCAATCAGATTCCCCCTTGGCCGCCTCTGTTCTGGGTAAAACAAACTTAGGCTACCCAGTGTCTCCTCATAATTGAGACTTTTCATCGCGGCAACATCCTGCTGAATCTCCTGTGCACCCTCTGCAGTGCTGTTATGTCCCTGATAGTGTGGTGACCAGAATTGTACACAGTATTCCATCTCTGGCCATGTAACTGTTTTATAAAGTTATAATAAAACTTGCTTGCTTGAATATTCTATGGCTTGGCTAATGAAGGCAAGCATCCCATATGCCTTCTTCACAATCCTGTCTACCTGTGCTGTAACCTTCTATGGAATTGTACGCCAAAGTCCCTTTCTTCAATTATCTTCCAGCAAAACAGGAAAAAGTTAGTTGTATGATAAAGATCTTATTGGTTCTGAATTTAAAAAGCACGGTAAGTTTAGGGCAACATTCTTGTTGGAAACAATGCCGCAGCGACAAAATAACAACACAACCAGTTATCACCTAATAATCTTCAAACTTTTTCTAGTCCACGTCACAGATGTGCAATGTTAGCAGGTTTTCTCTGTGCAGATGCTGTCAGACCTGTAGAGTATTTCCGTTATTTTCTGTTTCTGTTTCAGGTTTGCAGTATCCACAGTGGTAGAATGAAGGAAATGAGGGATTTACCTGAGGCGATGCACTGTGGAGTTCTCAGAGCTAGAAGACATTATAGTCATAGTGTCATAGAGTCATAAGGTAGTACAGTATGGAAGCAGGCCCTTTGGTCCAAACCGGTCCATATTGACCATGGTGCCCACTCAGCTAGTTCCAATTGCATGCATTTGGTCCATATCCCTCTCATCTGTTCCCATTGATGTACCTATCCAAATGTTTTTTAAATGTTGCTATTGTATCTGCCTCAACTATTTTCTCTGACAACCTATTCCATATATGTACCATTCTCTGTGTAAAGAAGTTGCTATTCAGGTCCTCCTTAAATCTTCCCCTTCTCACCTTAAACCTATGCCCTTTAGTTTTCAATTCCCCATCCCAGGAAAAAGACTATATGCATTCATCCCATCTATGCCCTTCATGATTTCATACTTCTGAATAAGGTGACCTCTCAATGTCCTACATTTCAAGGAATAAAGTTTATCCTGGCTAACCTCTCCCTGTAACTCAGGCCTACTAGTCCTGGCAACATCCTCGTAAATCTTCTTTGCACACTTTCCAGTTAAACTTATGTTTTTCCTGTAACTGGATGACCAAAACTGTACACCATACTCCCAAGCGCAGCCTCACCAATGATTTATGCAACTGTAACATAACGTTCCAGCTCCTGTACTCGATGTGTCAACCAACGAAGGCCAGCATACCGAATGCCTTCTTGACCACCTTGTTTACCTGTGATGCCACTTTCAATGAGCTATGTACTTGGACTCCTAGGTCCCTAAACACCCCCCAGGACCTTACCATTTACTATATAAGTCCCACCTTGGTTTGACTTTCCAAAGTGTAATACCTCACACTTACCTGCAATGAATTACATTTATAATAATTGGGAGGATGATGTTATGGAGGGATTCTAAAACAGGATCTAAAATTTAAAATCAGAAGTGTTGTCTGACCAGGAGCCAGAATTGTTCCAAAGCAGATGGGTTAATTTGATTTGGTACAGATTAAAATATGATTAGCAGTATTTTGCAATGCATATGTTGGGTAGGATATGGAAGACTGGCAAAGAGTGTATGGAATAGTACAGTGTAAAGGAACAAAGATGATGATTTCAGCTGGAAATAGCTGAGGCTGGGTAGAAATTGTGATAATAACGATGTGGAAATAGATGTTTTCAGAGATTGACAGACTGTGGAGTTGGTAGTTCAGAGTTAAAACGGACAAAAGTTGTAAATTGTGGATTCACCCAAAGACTGTGGTCAAAGAAGCAACTAAGTGAGAAGGGATCAGATATTAACTGTAAACATTTGGAAGACCAAAGCCAATGAAGCACTTCAGAAATGTAGTCACTATTGTAACGTAGGACTAATCTGATTTTTAAACTGATGCACAGCAAATTTTTTAAAAATCACACCTTTATCATCGTCTTTTCCCTTAGAAAAGAATTAAGTGGTTCGGGAGGGCCAACAAGATTTGAAATCCAGACAGTGGCCCAGTTTGATAACCACAACTCCCAGGTATGGCGTGTCAGCTGGAACATCACTGGTACGGTCTTGGCATCCTCTGGAGATGATGGCTGTGTCAGATTGTGGAAAGGTGATCTTGAATTTGAGAGCGTGCTTAAATTAATGTCAAACAATTATTGTTGCTTGTACCTATGATGTACCCTTCCAAATGGTTTTTAAATGTTGCTATTGTTTCTGCCTCAACTATTTTCTCTGACAACCTATTCCATATACGTATTTTTCTCTGTGTGAAGAAGTTGCTCCTCAGGTCCATCTTAAATCTTTCCCTTCTTGCCTTCAACCTATGCCATTTAGTTTTCAATTCCCCATCCCAGGAAAAAGACTATATGCATTCGTCCCATCTATGCCTTTCATGATTTCATACATCTGAATAAGGTCACCTCTCAATCTCCTAATGACTGACAGTTTTAGCTGATGATTACATTTTGCTGGATTAAGTTCAAGAATAAGATTAGATGAATGATTATCAGTCAGTTGATATTATTTTACTTCCCATTTTGCTATAAGAATTCTTGGCTTGGTATATGGGTATTATCACATAGTATTTAATATTAAAATCTAACTATTACATGTTTTGCAGTAACGTGACATGTTCTGCTATTTGGATGATGGAAAAAAGTATTATTATAACCTTTTGATTTTACATGTAGTGATATAAACTGGAAGTTGGTTAAGAAAGACCAATAATACTTCTTAGATAATTGGTCATTAATGGGTCACGTTATAAGATTATGATTGTTGTTAAGAGACCAACAAACTCAAAGAAGATCTGTAGCTGTCAGAGTTTAGGGACTCATGATCACAGTCATCTATGTATCATCAGTTAGGTATTCTCAGATAGTTTATTGTGTTTGTTAAGATTCGTCGATTTTGGATATGATGTGACAGTTAGCTAAGCAAAGAAAATAAATGACCCATGACAGATGAAAACACCTTATCGATCCTGAAGCTATTCTTTAGAATTGTGATGCAGAAGGAGTGGACTCAAGAGGATTCCAAAGTGATGGGGTTTTTGTCCCCAACATTTCGCAGGCTTTCGTAGTGCTAGGCTCTGTCCTTCCCTTGGGCTAATGCAGAGGGACTCCTGGTTTTCTCCCAAGAACATGATGGCTGGTACTCTGGACACTTTTTACCTCAAGTTTTCTGTCCCTTTCTTGCCCATTTCTCCACTATCACTACCACCTGGTAATTCTGCTGGCAACCATTGCTGTGTCAATCACTATGGCTGAAAACCATAGGTCAGCTGCTCAAGACATCAGGGTGACCATTCTCCCTTTGCCTACCTTCATTTGCAGGTTAGTTTTCATTCTCTCTAAGAACAAAAGTTCCCATTTTCTGAAACATTCCATTGTTAATAAGGTACATATAGCACTAGATAAATCTTTGGCATCAGTTCACTAAAATATTGTGATTAAGATAGAAACTGATGACATGCATTCACAACAGCAAGGGCTCAACATGTATGGAAGGGAGATTGGGAATGTGGAATTTTGTGAGAAGCTAGAAGAAATCTCTTCTGTAACATCATTTAAAGGCAGAAGATACTCATTAAAGAGAACACCACTATGGCAGAATGAGTGAATGTTTAGAACACAAAGCTCATGAAATTATCCAAATTAATTTGCCAGTTCATGCTTAATATGCACTGTTAACTGAAGTTCATTTGCTTTATTTTCAGCTAACTATATGGACAATTGGAAATGTACTGGCATTTTAAAAGGAGATGGAAGTCCAGTAAATAATGCCTTACTCCAGCAGCCAATGGGTGGTCTTAGTTCTTCAGCATTTAACAGTGCCACTGCACAGAATGCGCTGAATGGAACGTCTTCTGCAGGAAGGTAGGTTGATGGTGCCTTCAGTTCAGAACTATTGATGAAGGACTATAAACAACTCTGTACAGTTCTGGTTGCCCTGCTAGAGAAGGGATATGATCAGATTGGAGAGAGTTCAGAAAAGATTTACCAGGATGTTGTTGGGACCGGTGAGTTTGAATTACAGGGAGATGCTAGGACTTTTTCACTGGAATGGAGGAGGTTGGGCTGACTTTAGAGTTTTATAAAGTTATGAGCTGCATTGATAAGGTGAATATCAAAGGTCTTCTCCCTAAGGTGGGGGCATTCCAAACTAGAGGGTGTATTTTTAAGGTGAGAGGAGAAAGATTTAGAAGGGACCCGAGGGTCCAAGTTTTCTCAGTGTTTGGTGTATGGAATGAAGTGCCAGAGGAAGTACCAGCTGCAGGTACAGTTACAACATTTAAAAGACATTTGGACAAGTATATGAATAGGAAAGGTTTTGAATGATATGGGCCAAACACAGGAAAATGGATGTGAGATTGCTCGCTGAGCTGCAAGGTTAGTTTTCAGACGTTTCGTCACCATTCTAGGTAACATCATCAGTGAGCCTCCGACGAAGCGCTGGTGTTATGTCCCGCTTTCTATTTATCTGTTTAGGTTTCCTTGGGTTGGTGATGTCATTTCCTGCATTGGTGATGTCAACTGTGACAAATACTACATTGGACAAACTGGCAGGAAGCTAGCCACCAGGATACATGAACATCAACTAGCCACAAAACGACATGACCCACTGTCACTCGTATCCTTACATACAGATGAGGAAGGACACCACTTTGATTGGGACAACACATCCATCCTAGGACAAGCCAAACAGAGACACGCACGAGAATTCCTAGAAGCATGGCATTCCAACAGGAACTCCATCAACAAACACATTGATTTGGAGCCAATCTACCATTCCCTGAGAAAAAGAACAGGAAATGACATCACCAACCCAAGGAAACCTAAACAGATAAATAGAAAGCGGGACATAACACCAGCGCTTCGTCAGAGGCTCACTGATGATGTTACCTAGAATGGTGACGAAACATCTGAAAACTAACCTTCCAGCTCAGCAAGCAATCTCACATCCAGAACCTCAACCTGAGCTACAAATCTTCTCAAAACTCACTAACAGGAAAATGGAACTAGTTTAGTTTGGGAAACTTGGTTGGCATGGACAAGTTGGACTGAATGGTCTGTTTCTATGCTGTATGATTCGATGACAAGGCCACTGTTTGGGAGTTAATAAATGCTGTTTGACCATTTTTAGCATTGCCTAAGTTGGCTTTACACTGTAGCAATAGAACATGGAGGATCCCATGGACATGCAGACCATGTGTGAAATCTGTTGTAAATAATAATTGGCTTCACTGAAACTTTATGATGTAAACATTTCTTTTGTGCTGGGTTAGGACTAGAAGCTGATTTCAGTGCAAAAGATTAAATGGGTGCACCTGGAAACATAGAAATAGGAATGGGTGTAGGACATTCAGCCCTTGATGCCTGTTCTGCCATTTGGTGCAATCATGCTGATCAACCAACTCAGTTTAATGGTCATCTTGCTGAACATGGGGCTGAAGTAAGAAACTTGCCATTTGGCAAATAGAGTACTGTGGCAAGCTTTGTTCTTAAAACAAGATGCTATTATTGCTTTTTTGAAACTTACTCCTTTATGCTTGTACATTCAATCTTTTGCAGATTTTTGAGCGATTGAATCAACTTTTTAAAAATGTATTACTTGGTTAAAAAATAATCTTCCTGAATAAGCCTCTAAGCGCTGAGCATTAACGTCCAGGATGCACAGGTTCTGCATATAAATGTTAAGTTTTTTTTCAATAGACTTCTTTGAAAAGAAACAGAATATAGTCATTGCTATAAATCAGATTCCATAGTCCTCAAGATGAGGAATCAGTATAACTCATGTTGTGCCCAAATGGTTGTGCATGGTATCCATAACTCTGAAGTTGTTTCTTCTTGGAAGTATTGATGCATGTAACGTTGAAATGCATTTGAAATAATGAATGTCTAAACTAATAAAAGAATAAAAACTATATAACAAAGTGTGATTTCCAATGCTTGGAACCAGAAACCATGCTCATGGCGCAGAATACTGTCTGTTGCACTTATGTGTACATAACTCTGAGCTTATACATATGGGTTAAAATATTTTAATTTTTATGGTTTGAGTAAACCAAATCCCAAATTTCTGTGTATGAGGCAGCAGTAGTAATGTGTTAGATTTATGGTAGATCAGCATTACTGTCTTAAAGAAACTATATAAAGAAAACCTAGATATCAAAGAATATAACTAAAAGAAAAATAGTTAGATGGAAGTCTTTTACTTTAAATACTGGGACAGAGGCTAGTTGAAATAAATCACTTCGTCTTCCAACGCATATGGAGACACTTCATTGAAAGCATTTATGATTTAGTGTAACATCAGAGAAACCTCCTGTAGATTACCAATTACAATCTGTTCAGTGGTATTTTTGAAATGTGTTTTGTATTTAAATTGGAGAACATAGTTAAGGATTTTTCTCTGGCCAGCAATCTTCTTTCACTCCAGTTATTTGAAGTGTCAAGTGTTTTCAATGGTGTCTGATCCCAAATGACTGGAAATTTAACCTCCTGATCCCTTTCCTTTTAAAGGATGCTTTGGTTAAGTATGAAAAATTGTAGGGGCAAATCATCTTTAATGTGTGGCATGGAAGATTAGTTTCAAAATCAATCCAAAATAATGTGTCAACAGAAGTTGCCTCTCACCCCCTTCAGATATACTCCATTTTTGAATTTGCTGCACTGTGATGCGGGTCAGTGGTTGCAGACATTGCTTTCTGCCTACACGATTTGTATTCACTTATCAAAGTAACAATTTTTGGAGCAGTCAACAAAGGATTTGGGTTTCTTTATTCAGCCGTCAAAATAAAAGTTGCATCTGAAATGTTATCTTCTCCAGCCATTAACCCCATCACCAAAACATTTATCAAATAGAAAGGATTATAGACATTTTCAAATTTGAAATGTAGTATTTGTTCATTTTTTTTTCTTTTAGGAAACCTTGATACATCTTGCCATCTGCGCATATTATGCCCTTTTCAACAGACAGAAAATTCAGCTGATCTCAAGCTAACTGGAATAACTTTGCTGTTTTGCTGCTTGTTGCATGCACACAGGAATGAAAAACGAACTCCTTTATCCCCTTCCCAGCGTCACCTGATATCACTTGAGGCCAACTAGCAACCTGCTTACTAATAATCTTGGATGGAAAGCTTTATAAAATAGATTTTTTTCCCGTTTGTTAGTGTTTCTTTCCTGAATATGTTTGACATTGTTCTTGAACAGTTGATTTCAATGTCCTGGAAACTTAGGAGAAGCACGTTTTGCTTTACCTTACAGAAGCTTGAAAGAACTCTATTTTGCATCTTCTGTGGCCATATAAATACATTAAGTTTGTGGTAAATTACAACTTTTGTAAAAACAAAATTAAGAACAACACTGCAGAAGAATAAGGCTGAGGGAAAATACAATTTAACTAATTTGATTTCGAGATGCGTTGATTTTCATTCTAAATAACAGCTACACACACAGCAACACCAAACATTCATTGAGCTTGAAAGTGGGGATATACAAATGCAAACAGCTATGTTCTGTTTTTTTTAAATTGTGGGACCAGTATTCTGTGTTCTAACTAGAACTAAATAAATTAAGAATCACATTGACACAGTATTGTGTGTGCTTGATTTTTTTCACTGTTGGATTTTAGGTTTTGTTTTGTTTGCAGTATTTCTTCTAATACTGATGCATCAGCATTATGTTTGCATTTTGATGGAGGAACTGTTTGAAAATACAATGAGAGGCATTGGAACTATTGGATAACATTTTCTTCCTGTGGAATGTTTGCTGAACCATGGCCCAGTATTATATTTTTATTTTCAGGCGTGTGTAACTTTCATTTTCTGATATTCACCACATATCTCTTTGTCTTGTGTTCTTTTACTCCCATTTTATTTTCTCACCTGTGTATTCCCATCTACATCGTTTCAGGTATTTCTTTCCCCCTTCGGATCATGCTCGGGCTGGATCAAGATGGTCCAGTTATGCCCAGCTTCTTCCTCTTCCTCCTCCTCTTCCTCCTATCGCAGAACAGTCTTGTGATGCTGATGCAACTCACCTTCAGTATCGTAACCCTCACGGTCAATACTCCTGCAGAACTCTCAATTCCTTGCCAGAGAATGAGGGGGTGCAATAAAAAAGCATACTTATGCAAAGCTAGTAATTGTATATGTTTCTGCTGAGTTAAATTTACTCCCTCGTGATCTCTGTACTGTAGATAGTTTATTGGTATTCCAACAATCATACGTGATGTAAATAATCTGATGTTGAATTGTCTGTATCAGTCACTCCAGTAGGTCCAAAATGTTTTGAGTGGAAAGCTGCATTTAACATCTATATACAATAACGAACAGCTAATAAACCAAGTTAAACGAACAGAATTATGTGCCTTAGAAATGCCTATTGTTAATTGATTTTTAATGAAGATTAATTTGTATCGTAAAGGAATTCTGAAAGAAATATTTAATTTTGAAATGATCAGTTGTTACAGATGTAATTTCTGGTGTTATAGTTGAGACAAAATTGTGTAATGTGTTACCAATCTAAAACAGAGTGGTGCAAGGCTGTTGGCAAGATGACCATATGAGCTGATTGAGAATGCCATTCCTGCCTTTGAGCTGAAATAGATCAGACACAGTCAGTATTTTGCTAAACATTTGTAAAGGTAATGGTAAGAAACTGCATTTAAAAATCAACGGAATGTAAAATTATTTTGTGACAAAAATAAAGATACATGCAAACAATTGACTCAAATACAGTATGTGATGGCATCCACTGGTGGGGGAAATGATAGTCGTCAAGACATTGTGTGGCAATTTTGTCTCTTAAATAGCATAAACATTTGAAAATGATAAATTTTCATAAAATCCAGTGTGGAAGCTGGCCATTCAGCCCACCCAGACCCCTACCCTGTAAGCCTACATTTCTCACAGCTAATCCACTTAACAACATGCAAATCTTTGGACTGTGGGAGAAAACCCATCCTCTGATGCTGCTTGGCCTGCTGTGTACATCCAGCTCTTCACCTTGTTATCGCAAACTGCAAGCTGACAGTCACCTGAGGGCGGAATCAAACCAGTGTCCCTGGTTTCATCCATCTCTACATTATGTCAGATTCTCCAGCATTGGCAGTTCCTACTATCTCTGTAACAAAAATAATCTATTCCTTCCAAAGTAATTGCATCTCTAAAGTATACTAAGTCCCAAGTTGTTTTATTCTCCCTTTCTTTTTCCTGTATTGAGCTTTCCAATGAGCCTTCAAAATAGCAATACAAAAATACTATTAAAATGGAGTACGGCAGGATTGATATTGAGGTTGGTTGGCTTGCCGAGCTGTTTCGTTCGGCAGATGTTACGTTACCGTGCTGGGTAACAACCTCGATGAAGCGTCGGTGTGTTTTCCCGCATGGTTTTTAAAGTCTGGGGTCCATTGCGATGGATTGCCTCACTTTGGGTTTCCTCTGTAGTGGAATGTATATGGGATTGAGTTCAATGTATTTATTATTAGCCTGCTTCGTGGAGTACCATGCTTCCAGGAATTCTTGTACTTGTCTCTGCCTAGCCTGTCCCAGGATCTTAGTGTTGTCCCAGTCGAAGTCGTGATTCTCCTTGTCCATGTGGATTGAGATGAGTGAGTATTGGTCGTGTCTTTTTGTAGCCAGTTGGTGTTCATGTACTCTTGTTGTTAGTTTCCTTTCTGTTTGTCCAATGTAGTGTTTTGCGCAGTCTCAACAGGGGATCTAGTAGATGACATTGGTTCTGTCCATGGTGGGAAGTGGGTCTTTAGTTCGGGTGAGCACTTGTCGTAGGGTTGATGTGGGTTTGTGTGCCACTCTGATGCCCAGCGGTTGTAGAAGTCTTGTGGTGAGTTCTGACGTGTTCCTGATGTAGGGTAGTGTGATAAGTGTGGCGGGGTGTGTAGAATCTTTCTGATGCTGTTCTTGTAGGCATCTCCACATGACCAATACTCACTCATCTCAATCCACATGGACAAGGAGAATCACGGACTCTGACTGGAACAATACCAAGATCCTGAGACAGGCTTGACAGAGACAAGCACAAGAATTCCTGGAAGCATGGCACTTCACGAAGCATGCTATTAATAAACACATTGAACTCGACCCCATATACGTTCCACTATGAAGTAAACCCAGAAGTGAGGCAATCCATTGCAACGGACCCCAGAAGTTAAAACCAGGTGGGAAAACGCACCGACGCTTCATCGGAGGCTGCACTGAGGATGTTACCCAGCACAGTAACGAAACAATAAAATGTGAGGCTGGACGAACACAGCAGGCCAAGCAGCATCTCAGGAGCACAAAAGCTGACGTTTCGGGCCTAGACCCTTCATCAGAGAGGGGGATGGGGGGAGGGAACTGGAATAAATAGGGATAGAGGGGGAGGCGGACCGAAGATGGAGAGTAAAGAAGATAGGTGGAGAGAGTGTAGGTGGGGAGGTAGGGAGGGGATAGGTCAGTCCAGGGAAGACGGACAGGTCAAGGAGGTGGGATGAGGTTAGTAGGTAGCGGGGGGTGCGGCTTGGGGTGGGAGGAAGGGATGGGTGAGAGGAAGAACCGGTTAGGGAGGCAGAGACAGGTTGGACTGGTTTTGGGATGCAGTGGGTGGGGGGGAAGAGCTGGGCTGGTTGTGTGGTGCAGTGGGGGGAGGGGACGAACTGGGCTGGTTGAGGGATGCAGTAGGGGAAGGGGAGATTTTGAAACTGGTGAAGTCCACATTGATACCATATGGCTGCAGGGTTCCCAGGCGGAATATGAGTTGCTGTTCCTGCAACCTTCGGGTGGCATCATTGTGGCAGTGCAGGAGGCCCATGATGGACATGTCATCAAGAGAATGGGAGGGGAAGTGGAAATGGTTTGCGACTGGGAGGTGCAGTTTTTTGCGAACTGAGCGGAGGTGTTCTGCAAAGCGGTCCCCAAGCCTCCGCTTGGTTTCCCCAATTTGATGACATGTCCATCATGGGCCTCCTGCACTGCCACAATGATGCCACCCGAAGGATGCAGGAACAGCAACTCATATTCCGCCTGGGAACCCTGCAGCCATATGGTATCAATGTGGACTTCACCAGTTTCAAAATCTCCCCTTCCCCTACTGCATCCCTCAACCAGCCCAGTTCGTCCCCTCCCCCCACTGCACCACACAACCAGCCCAGCTCTTCCCCCCCACCCACTGCATCCCAAAACCAGTCCAACCTGTCTCTGCCTCCCTAACCGGTTCTTCCTCTCACCCATCCCTTCCTCCCACCCCAAGCCGCACCCCCCGCTACCTACTAACCTCATCCCACCTCCTTGACCTGTCCGTCTTCCCTGGACTGACCTATCCCCTCCCTACCTCCCCACCTACACTCTCTCCACCTATCTTCTTTACTCTCCATCTTCGGTCCGCCTCCCCCTCTCTCCCTATTTATTCCAGTTCCCTCCCCCCATCCCCCTCTCTGATGAAGGGTCTAGGCCCGAAACGTCAGCTTTTGTGCTCCCGAGATGCTGCTTGGCCTGCTGTGTTCGTCCAGCCTCACATTTTATTATCTTGGAATCTCCAGCATCTGCAGTTCCCATTATCTCTCTCACAGTAACGAAACATCTGTGGAACAACAAAACAGCTCGGCGAGCCAGAATAACTCAAATTTACAGCATGTTCTGTAGATGAGTATCATGTAAGGGAAAGGCATGTTGACATCAAGATTGTGGATCACCCTACCCAATTTCACAAATAAACAATCCCTATTTCAAGAAACCTGGATTCCCATGCTCCTCCCCAAGAAGAAAACTATCAGTCAACCCATCCTACATTGCCAACACCCACTGCCAGAAAGAAGATGGGAGCCATGGTTGTGGTTTGAATGTTGCAATTTGCCTATCGAAGTATTTTAAAGTTATGATAGTTCATTTTCTGACCACCTATCTCCGCCAGCCTATTGCCGCCTCCACGTATTGGTTCATCTGTTGTTGAAAACTCCTTTCACCTTTATTCCTAATATCACAGTACACCTATTAACAGCCTACAAATATTGTACTTGTGCTAAACTTAACTCACTCCAATTGTCCTTTACTCATTACCTATTTTCACTGATTCTCTGTCTGAAAACACACCAAATGTAAAATCTTTTTTTAAAATAAATGCCTCCGTGTCCTCACTTATCCCTGAAATCCCTCTAAGCTGCACATTCTTGCAAGATATCTGTGCTTATCTAGTTTTAGCATCTTAGCCATTTATTCATTCTGCCATTAGCAACTGTGCCTCTTGGCCCTTTGCCAGTAGGCTGTGTTTACTTTCAGGACATGCACAGGATCGCAGTCAAAGCACTGTTAAGGTGAAAATACTGCCTCAACCAATGTAACACTGTAATTAGATAAGATATGACCAATTCCAGGTACAAACTCTGGGTTCTCAGCCAACAGAAGACAAAAACACAGTCTCACCCCTTTTCCTCCCACACCTGAACATCACATTCTCAACTTGTGCGAACTAATAATGCCAAATGTACCATAAAAATACACTTTACAAGTGTATATGTGGCCAAAGTATACAAATCATAAACTTTTAAGATAATCCAATCATATGCACAGGAGTTGCAACAAATGGTTCAATGAAAAACGGAGAAAGACATGCCAAGAGAAGTGCCAGGCATACCTAAAAATGAGGTGTTAACCTGGTGAGGCTACCAAGACAGGGCTAATTGTGTGCCAATTAATAAGCAATTTCAAATGATCAAATTTGAGTTCTGCAGTCTTGCTACATCATATGGTGAATAGTGGTGCATAGTTAATTCACTAGAGAAGGAGGCTCCATCAACATCCCCAAACTCAAGAACGGAGGATCCCAGCACATCTATGCAAACGAGAAAGCTGAACCATTCACAATAACAATCTATCAGTAGTGCCAAGTAAATGACTTCATTTTTCTTCCTCCTTGGTGTTATATATCTCATAGGCACCTGCAGATGAAGTTGTTGGGATATCTGTTGTTAGCAAAGACTTTGTTTAGGTCTTTGCTCTTCTTTCTTCTATGCAGGACAATGCCAACAGGACACAGTACGTCCCAAAACACTGGCCACACTACCCTACATCAAGAACGTATCTGAACTGACGAGACTCCTATGGAATGATATGGAATCTCCTATGGCCTCAAGGAATCATGGCAGCACACAAACTCACAGCCGCACTGTGACAAACACTCACAAGGACCAAAGACCCCTTTCCCATGACATGCATGACCAACGTAGTTTAGAAAATACCTTGCAATGACTCCAATAAACATTACATTGCCCAGACCAGAAGGAAACTAGCCATCAGGATACATGAACACCAGGTAGCAGCAAAAAGACATGACAAACCTTTCCCCATCTCAGTGCGCTCGGACAATGAAGGCCATCATTTAACCACATGACCATCCTAGCTCAAGCCAACCACAGACACACATGGGAATTCCTAATCAACAAACACGTGGAATTAGAACCCATTGACAAACCCATGCAGAACAGAACCAGAAATGACACAACCCAACTTAACAGACCGGATCATATGAATACCAAGCACAGTAGAACAGCTTCAGTTCATCAGAGGCCTCAATGATGATGTTACATAGCACGGAGACGAAACGTCTGTACGACAGCCAACTCGGTGAGCAAGCCAACAATCTTGTCCACAATCTAAGCTACAAATCATTGCAAGAACCTTAAAAGTTCCTTGGGGCACTGTCCTCATCCCTATCATCTTCAACTGCAGAATGATCATCAATAACATTCCATCACTGAATCTCCCACTACATTGAATGTAGGAATTATGATTGCAGCTATATGGATTCAGTACAAGATTTCAAAAGAGAGCTGGGTATATATTTGAAAGTGACTAATTTAGAGGGCTATGGTGATTAGCCTGGAAATAGGACTAACTGGGTAACTCTTTTAGGAACCAGTACAGACATAGTGGGTTGAATGGCCTCCTTCTGTACTGTAAATTCCATAATTATATGTTAAGAAGCAGCAGCTTAGATCTGATTATATTAGTTAATTGGATAAAGAAAGCATACAATCATGACATAACAAGGTGTAGAACTGGATGAACACAGTGGGCCAAGCAGCATCACCTCGTTATCTCAGATTCTCCAGCATGGGCAGTTCCTACTAGTTCTGATACAATCATGACAATTGTGATTGGTTCACCATTAAAGAGGACATATAATTGTTGGTGTCAAAAGTGTTTGTCTAGTTTAAGCTATGAGGCAACATCCTGTTCTGTAGCTGAAGTGTTAGGGAACTCCTCCCTGGGTCTTTCTCTTCTTCAGCCTATCTTTCTTCTAAAGAGAGCTCTCTGAGGATCTCCCTGTGCGGCTGAACATTTGATGATATACTGATTTCGAGGGGCAGGTGTTTTACACTGCATGAATTGTCTCAATCCATTGGACTAAGAAGTAACTTCTTATTATCGGTGTCCATGTACACAGATCCTTGAAAGTTGCCACCCAGGTTGACAGGGCTGTTAAGAAGGCATACAGTGTTTTAGCTGTTACTAATAGAAGGATCGAGTTCCGGAATCAAGAGGTTATGGTGAAGGTGTACAAAACTCTGGTGCGGCCGCACTTGGAGTATTGTGTACAGTTCTGGTCACCGCATTATAAGAAGGATGTGGACGCTTTGGAAAGGGTGCAGAGGAGATTTACTAGGATGTTGCCTGGTATGGAGGGAAGGTCTTACGAGGAAAGGCTGAGGGAATTGAGGCTGTTTTCATTACAGAGAAGAAGGTCGAGAGGTGACTTAATTGAAACATATAAAATAATCAGAGGGTTAGACAGGGTGGATAGGGAAAGCCTTTTTCCTAGGATGGTGACGGTGAGCACGAGGGGGCACAGCTTTAAATTGAGGGGTGAAAGATATAGGACAGATGTCAGAGGTAGTTTCTTTACTCAGAGAGTAGTAAGGGAATGGAACACTTTGCCTGCAACGGTAGTAGATTCGCCAACTTTAGGTACATTTAAGTCGTCATTGGACAAGCATATGGACGTACATGGAATAGTGTAGGTTAGATGGGCTTCAGATCGGTATGACAGGTCGGCACAACGTCGAGGGCCAAAGGGCCTGTACTGTGCTGTAATGTTCTATGTTCTACAGTTGTTCCAGCGGATTGGAGGAAGTTGGGCTTCCAACCCAGCAAATATCTCCCCCTTGTTGCTTGCTTTATTTATTTTACATTAAGTTGTTGGATTCTCCTTCATTCTGCATTGAAATTATACTCTTGGCTTTTGAGATCCTGAGCTGGATATGACACATTCAGTTATATCAAACAACAATGCATGGACTTAAAAGATTCTCCAATTCTCCCTTCACCTGTACCCATCTTATTGGCATTTCTTAGTATTTCTCATTAGCCTTCACTTAGCTCAACCCAAATTTCATTTTTAGGCTTTTTTTTAGCCTATTCTTGTCAATACCACTTTGTTTTAAAGTCAGTTTCTCTGAGGAATATATGTTAGCACCCTATCATTCAAAATATTTTCTTGCTGTTCTGGCCACAATAACCATTTTGTCAAGTATATTTTCATGTCTGAAACCTTTCTTTAGTGCATTTTCACCCTGCATTTGTTCATGTTTATTACTTTGTATTTAACAATCGCTTCTGCACATTTACGCTGTTATCTCAAAATTGTGCCACACATTTAGCACACAGATGGACACCAGAGGCTAATCACCTTTTTCAAAAGCATAACAACGATACTCATCATACCACTGCATATTTCTACAATTTCCAGTATACCTCCCATTACCTAGGATCCTAACTTTTCCATTAATTTATTCACATTCTAAAATACTCTAGTACCATAGTGACTTCCTGTTTTACTTAAAAGAATTATTCAACATGGTTAACTACAATCCAAGACTACCTGTTCCCAGCTTCTCAACATAGAAGCAAATCAATTTCAACCTGTGATAAGAACAAAGAAAATTACAGCACAGGAACAGGCCCTTCAAGCCTGTGCCGATTGAGATCCTGTCTAGACCTGTCATCTATTTTCTAAGGATCTGTAATCCTTTGCTCCCTGCCCATCCATATACCTGTCCAGATACATCTTAAAAGACACTATCGTGTCTGCGTCTACCACCTCCGCTTGCAACGCGTTCCAGGCACCCACCACCCTCTGCGTAAAGAACTTTCCATGCATATCTCCCAAAAACTTTCCTCCTCTCACTTTGATATGTTAACTTTTCTTGAGAATCGCAATCACAGTTACCTAATATAGGCAGTCTAAAATTTATGGCAATTTTCTGATAATTTATTGTTTGTTAAGGAGCAGCAGTTCAGGTATGACAATTAAGAAAATTAATTTAGAAAACGTGTGACAATCATTGCTGAAGACATGGAATGAGTTGGTCCTGTTGAGGGCAACTCTCTGCTCTTTACCTGATGTTACAGAGAACTCCTTTTTGGTTTTTTCTTTCTTCATCTGGACCATCTTACATCTGGAGAAGACAGCTCTCTGAAGGCTGCCTGATGAGGATGCCCAATGAGGACCACTTGATGAGAACTGCTCTCTGCCCCTGAGCTTTTGATGATGCGCAATCTTTCTAAGGGTAGGTAACTTACAATATATCAACCTTTTCTCTGAATCTTTTTGGCCAATCACAATGGGACAGCTATTTACGACATCAGATGACCATTGTCTCCTTGGCCACCTTCATTTGAAGTGTAGTTTTCATTCCTTCGCAGAACAAAACCTTATTTTCAAAAACACTGCACCCAAAATAGTGTGGTGCCCAACAAATCTTTTGTTTCTGTGATATAGGCTAGTTTCTAATGTAACAGAGTTAAATGAGGTCTCATGGCACATACGAAATGCTAGTTATTGAATACTAAGAGTACCTATGTTTAAAGGAAACCCAAATTTAAACAACTGTCAACATTTTGGGGGTTTCCACTGATCAGAAACTGAACTGGACTAGCCATGTTAAATAGTGAGGCTGCAAGAGCAGGTCAAAATCTTGCAGCAAGTAGCTCACCTCCTAATGTCCTAAAGCCCAAAATCAACAAAAAGGCACAAGCCAGGATTACTCCCCACTTGTCTGCTTGAGTGCACTTCAACTGTTTGGTCCTGAAGGAAGACAGGATGGTTCAACTGCAAATGTTTTAAGGTCTGCAATCTCATCCTGACAACTTGCTTAAATCCTGTGGCTAAAATTGTGGTTGATTTTGAGGGAGTGTGAAGTATATAGGTTTTTTCACTCAGGGTGGACAAGAGGATAAGATTCATGGTGTCACCTACAAGCACTATGTTTTTGTCTGGGAGAAAGACATCATTGGTTTCCCTGACAAAGTGCCTGTGAGTACGTCAGCATTAGGGCTGACCAGTACCAGGCCTTCAAAAGCAAGGCTGTGATGTTCTCTGAACATCATCAACCTCATATAAAGACACCAAACCATCAATCTAGTGAACAGTTTGGGAATGAACTCTTGACTGAGACAAGTTTCATAGCTGTAGAAGCACAAACAATGATGACAGTGCCTCACTGCTGATAGGGACCCAAAGAGCTTGATGCTTGAAGAAGGTATCTAAATCGGATAACTGGTGGGTTTGTGCAATGAGTACAGCTGATTCCAACGAGACATCAGCAGATTCTTCATTTCTTTCATCCAAATGAGTGTCTACTACACTATTACTGTCATAATCATCACCCAAGACAACTATCTTACAAGCTGTAACCATGTATTGGTGGTCTTAATCTGGCAGGAAATTACAGTTGCTGGGAAAATGCTTACTGGTTGACCCACTTCTTTGTGTCAACGTGGAAGGGGACAAGGGTCCACGTGTAAATTAATTTTAGACACCAAGGCTCAAATGTATTGACAGCTGTTTGATTTTTCATAAACACACTTCGGTGCCATCATTGTACATTGTAATATTGTGGACTAACAAGAGGTTAATATCGGTTTGAGTGCCAAACAACTGAAGTGCATAAAAATATTCCAACACTGGCACAACATCAGTGTAAGCTGTCGTCAGACAGAACACACACAATCGCGACACCATGTGTTGAGGTTAAAACTTTAATGGCAACCACTAAACCAGCAAAAAATCCAATCAATACGAACAACTATGAGACAAGGTATACCTCTTGGGGAACCGGGGGCTCCTGGCTTCCTGTGGGCAATAACCGGTCGTGGCAGCTCTAAGTTGCTGTATTTATTCTCTAAAACTCTCCTTTAAGATTCGACAAAGAATTTTTGGACAAGGTTTTCAGTGGAAGTTCCTGATTTGCCCTTTGAACTTGTCAAAATAAATTTTACTGATTTCCCTTGGCAACAAATTAAATGCATACTTTGTTAAGATTACTGTTTAGACTTAGGTTTTAAATTTACTCTGGAGTAAGGGATATGGGGCCAACGTTTAGGAATTCATCGTTAAGGTTCGGGTTTGGCGTTGGGTTTTCAGGGGAATATACTGGCTAGCAGTAACGGGGACCATATCTGATGACATTTGCTTCATGACCTCCACCTCAACTGGCCACAAACTTCCAATGTTACCAAAAACATCCATTTATCCTTCGCCTGTGCGTCAGCCATTGCCCTGACACCGCACTGCGTAACAAACAGGCCCTCAAAGCTTCAACTTTGTACGATTTACCGTGATTATGTCTCAGTCTAGGTGAATAAGACGCTGCGCTTATTCCTAACTAAAAGAACGGAAAATGCTGAAAACCCTCAACAGGTGAGGCAGCATCTGGGCCAGAAAGAGAATAACAGTTAGTGTTTCAGGTCTGTGAGGCCTTCTGTTATTAACTTCAATCGCCTACACCAAACCACCCCAAAGAATTGGTTCAGTAGTGGCTGGGAACACGTTCAATTCGAATAAACTTTTGTTTAACATTTTCAGCGGTGGTTCGCACGCCTTACGATGAAGTCTGTTCCACGTGTGGGGTGTTTGTTTTGGCGGTTAAGCCACCGCGCGCGCCAATAACGGTCGCCCCAGTTCGAATTCTAACCGTCCTCAGGCCGAACACGAGGCGATCAGCTCGGGAGAGACTCGCGCCTTCACACCAAGTGGCGGGGGCAACAAGATCTTTTTTAATTGGGAACTTGGGGGGAGGGTGCGTAACCTAATGTTGCTCTGGGAACGGTGTGGGGGAGGGGGGAATCCGAGGAGCCCTGGCGGCGCAAGCGCGTGGATTGAAAACCCCGCCCCTTTGGGTCTAGGAAACTGAGTGCCCGCCGACGTTGTTAGAGTGGGCCTTAACCGTAAATCCGGCTGGCATTTAGAATTTTATCCGTTATCGGGAGGGTTTACCGTATTGCAGGCACTTGCTTGTGTTTTTAATGTAGGGTGAGTATTCCTCGAGCTGGCTCACGGTTTTATGTTCTGTTTCATCGGCGCTGGAGTTACTGTCTTGTTGTATTCTATCTCAATCTGCTGAAAAAGTTTTGGGTTACATTCCCTTGCCTCTAAAGTTGAAGACTAGATGTCAGAAGTAACTGTGTTGTAAAGTGTCGGAACTTTTTAGTCGTGGGTAGGATCTGGAGTGCACGCTGTCTCCGATAAACGGATTCAGATGAATTTTTGAGAGGAAACAACGATTGTGAAGACGTGGGGAAGGCGGCAGGGAATGACTGCATTCCTCTTGCAAAGAGTCCGATTCTATTCGTGCTGTGTTCAGTAGTCATGCTGTTTAAAAGTTGTGTTCAATGATGAATCCTTAGTTGTGAAAGTAATGCTGCATGATTCAAACATTCATTTCAAATATAAAACTTACTAGTAGCTTTTAAGCATTTTAACTTAAGGTTTCAACACCTAATGTAAAATTCTATTTAAATATTATTCCTAACTATACAGCACAATATATTGCATCTTTTAATTTTTATGTAATGTCAAATTATGTGAGGTTGAGAATTAAATTTAATATTACTGATGACAGCTGCAATTTATAGTCATATTTATAGAAACATAGTACAGAGGAGAACCCTCAAAATTTGCACCAACAAAAATTTATTGTAAATCTACACTAATTCCACTTTCCAGCCTTTGGCTCATTACCTTGAAAGCTATGGCATTTCAAGTGCTCATCCAAGTACTCTTAAGTTGTGAGGTTTCCTGTGTCAACTACTCTGCCAGGCAGTGAATTCCACATTCCTGTCACTCTAGGTGACAAGCTTATCCAATATCTCTTTTTTTTGTAGCTGAACTACACCATAGAGTTCAAATGAATTTGGGGGGTGGGGGGGGTCGTGGGGGCTTGGTGGTGCGGGAACCTGACAGAGACTTGAAAAAATTCTAATAGGACTAGTGTAGGTGCAGGGAGTATGTTCCTGCTGTTGGGTGTACACTCGACCAGTCATCCCCATTCCCAATTTCTTCGCCTCTGCTGCACCTGGTCTCAGAATGAGGCATTCCATTCCCGTACATCTCAGATGTCCTAGTTAATTCAAGACCCCCCCCTCCCCCCAGTGACCAAGAACTCCCTTGACCGTGCCTCTCGCATTTCCCCAACTCATCCCTCACACCTCATCCCCACAATAACGACCAAAAAAAATCCTCTTAGTCCTCACATACAACCCCACCAACCTTCGGATCCAACATGTCATCCTCCGACACTTCTGCCATCTGCAATCTGACCCCACCACCAAAGACGTTTTTCCTTTCCCCTTTCTGGAGGGACCACTCTCTCCGTGACTCCCTTGTCTGCTCCACGCGCCCCTCCAAACCCACCGCACCCGGCACTTTCCCCTGCAACTGCAGGAAGTGCTACACCTGCTCCCTCACCCCTATCCTAGGCCCCAAGATGACTTTCCACATCAAGCAGATGTTCATCTGCACGTCTGCCAATGTGGTACAGTGCATCCGTTGTACCCATTCTGGCCTCCTCTACATTGGGGCAACCAAGCGGAGGCTTGGGGACTGCTTTGCACAGCACCTACGCCCGGTACGCACTAAACAACTGCACCCCCCCAGTCGTGAACTATTTCAACTGCCCCCTCCCATTCCTTAGATGACATGTCCATCCTGGCCCTCCTGCAGTGCCACCACAATGCCATTCGAAGGTTGCAGGAACAGCAACTCGTATTCCACTTGGGAACCCTGCGGCCCGATGGTATCAATGTGGACTTCACAAGCTTCAAAATCTCCTCTTCCCCTACCGCAGCCCAGCTCGTCCCTGCCTCCCTAACCTGTTCTTCCTCTCACCTATCCCCTCCTCCCACCTCAAGCCCCCCACCCCCTTGACCTGTCCGTCCTCTCTGGATTGACCTTTCTCCTCCCCACCTACACTCACCTTTACTGGCTCCATTCCTGCCTCTTTGACTTGTCTATCTTCTCTTCACCTATCTTCTTTTAGCCATCTTCAATCTGCTCCCCTTCTCTCCCTATTTATTTCAGAACTCCCTTCCCCCTACCCCACTTCTGATGAAGGGTCTTGGCCCAAAATGTCAGCCTTCCTGAACCTATGATGCTGCTTGGCCTGCCATGTTCATCCAGCTCTCTACCTTGTTATCTCAGTGAATTACGTATCTGTTCCTCTGTTGCTTGCTGACTTTGATTGTGTCGGGGCTGTAACACTTTTCAAGCAGTGTAATTGACTCCTTTTTAATCCTAAATTATTACCCACAAAGCCTCTTTGAAGATCATTCCAAGATATTGTTCCCTCCCTATGGCAGTAGCTGACTTATTACTACTGTGACACCACCCCGTTTACATGGTCCCCTGTCCTGTTTGAAAATCCTCTACCCTGAGTCACCAGCCCTTCTACCTCAACCATCTGTGTGATTGCAGCACCACCATCATTCCATGTCCTTAACTCATCTGTTTCCTCTAATACCCCTAGCATTAAAGTTAAGACCATCCAGCCGCACTTTACTGCCTTGAGACCCAGAATGGCTGAACTTCCTCTGTCCTCGTTCCTGTCAAGTAACCGGTGTTGCTATTTTATTAGGAATAAACTTTATGTAATCCATTCAATATGACGTTGTTGCAGCTGCTTCTGATGCAAAATTGAGTGGATGTCAAGCACAGAAGGTAGGACTCCCCCAAAAGCCTATGTCAAAAGGTAGGTTTTAAGGAATGTCTTGGAAGTGGAAAGGTTGAAAGAATGAAATGTGGAGTTTGTATAGATGCCTCAAAGTCTGTTACAGCCAATGAATGACTTTTGAAATTGACTTATAAGCAGGCAATTTGTAGGCAGCATGCTCTCCTCAAACATTGTTATAATGTTCAGCTAAGTTTATAGTATATCTGGAAACATATGCAAAGCAAGTAATTACTAAAGCATTAGAATAATTTTGGTTGGTTAAAGCCGTGAAGATATAGTGAGTATCTGATAATACAAGCTGTATGTGGCTATTGTAATGTTATATTGAACTCTTGTAACTTGCACTTGTACAGTGTTTCTATGAAGTAGTTCAGTTGCGGTCCACATGAAGGTTTTCAGGCAGCTGTCAGCGGACCTACTAATGGGATGGGGGGGTTGGAGATAGAGGGTTGTGGTTTGAGAAATGGTGAAGATCAATGTGATTTTAAATAGAAGCCTGCATTTTGGTCATGTTTTTTCCTTGAAGTTGATTGCTTGTGAATGGAGGGCTGACCGTAACAGCGTGTAGAACTTTGTTACATCGTGCAAGCAGTGTTAGTTAGTGCTATGTCCTTATCAATTTAAATCTGAAGGCTAAGAGTTGATCCCACTCTGGAGACTTGTATAACAAAGGTGTACGGCTTATGCTATCATTTGGAATTTAGATTTTCAAAATGGAGACAGCTGAATTCTGGTTTCAGTTCTGTGAAGGTTAAATTTTTCTTTTGAGGTCAGAAAGTAATTATGGAAAAGTGACTTGAAATGCATCACTTTCTGAAAACATGTGACTCTGTGCCTAGTCATGTACCGGTGGTGTTTATTGATGAAGTGTTTTATGTTGTTGAGTTTACGGCAGGAAAAACAAATGACTGGGGATCATCGGTAATTTAGTTTTAGTTCAGTTTAGTCCAGAAGAATCAGGTTTTAGTTTGAGCAGAAGAATAAGGTTTTCAGTTCAGGAGAGCATTGCAGTTTAGTAGATAGCCAGGTTAATTTGTAAAGTGTCCATATGATGAGAGTTTGCCAAGAGACGGTCAAGCCATCAGAACTGGAAAGAAGGCTTGGGTCATTTCAGCAGCTGAAGGAAGAAAACTGCGAAGTGATCATGTGGGTAGGAGTGGAAAACACCAATGTTAAATGCTGCTGGTCTGTACTGTAGGCCTGGGGTGGTTTGGTGCTGCTGGCCCAAACATTCTGCAATACATCTGTGCACCTCCAAAGATGTATCAGTGTGGAAGCAGTAGAAGATGATGACTATAACCTAGTGAGATTTATGATTGTTATGGAAAGGTGTATATGAAGATGGGGTCGGGGATGGGGATATAAATGCTAAACTGGAGACAGATATGCATCATCTTGGTAAAATTGATTTGGCTCAACTGGACTAGGAGCAGCTACTTGCAGGTAGAGGTTGTCAGAGTAGTGGGAAACAACTAAGAAGGAAACAGTGAGAGTGCCAAAAAGTACAAAGGGTATAGGATCAAGACTTAAGAACCCTGGATGTCAAGGGTTTAAAGGTTAGGATTATGAAGAAGGGGAGTTTATGGCCCATACAGGGATCAGTGCAGCAGAATCTGTAAAGGAATATAAAAACTGAGGGGATGAGTTTTAAGAAGGAAATTAGGAAAGCAAATATCTAGGAAAGTTTAAAAACTAAGTGTTCGAGGGTAGAATGAAGGAAAACCTGAAAGGATGCTTTTGAATTCTATAAAAAGCAAAAAAAAAACAATGTAGAGAGGGCCCTTTTAAGGACCATGGAGGGAATCCTTCAGCACATGCAGGGCATGGGCTTTGTGCCCACAAAATTTACATCAGTCTTCACAATGAAAAATGATGTAGGTATAGACATCAGAAATCAACACTGAGAAGAGGCGCTAGCTGATCGGCTTCAAAAGTTGATAAATCTGCTGACTCTGGTTAAAGATATCCTATGCTGCTGAGGGAAGCAATAGAGGCAATGTTGAGGCCTTGGCAATAAGTTTTCAGATCCCCTCTGGCCACTGGTGAGTTGGTGGAGGACTTCTAATTTTGTCCTTTTTTTTTCCTTTTAAGAAATAAATGTAACAGGAGGAAAGATCAGCCAGGAAATTGTTAGTCAGTCTGACCTGGGTGGTGGGTAATTTGCGAAAGGAATCCTGATGGGTAGTCTACATGTGCTCTTGGAAGGAGACAGATTAAATTGGGCATGGTCAGTATGGATTTAAGGGAAGATCAAGTCTGAAAAATGCAGTCAACTTTGTTGATAACGTAAACAGGAGTATCGATAAACATTTTTGGTGTACGTAGACTTTAGCAAGGCTTTTGATAAGGCTCCTCGTAGTAGACCAGTCAAGAAAGTAAGAACCCTCTGGATTCAAGGTAGTCTGTCAGGTTGGATACAAAATTAGATGAGAGGCATGAAGCTGAGGCTGATGGCAGAGAGATTTTTTCTTTGACTCAATCTGTTTCCTTTCGGGTTCTACAGAACTTGGTGACTGTTGTTTGATCATTTATTGACTTAATCTCTGCACTTATGGTCAATACATTCGTGGATGATACACACATTGGTAGTATGGGAGGATGGCTGTTAGCTACGGAGGATATCCAAGGACTGCTCATTTGGACAGAGCAGTGGAAAATATAATTCAACCTTGAGAAATGAGGTATTGACCTTGGGGGAAGTTAACAGGCAAAGGATTTGTATTGAATGGTAAACCTGAAGAAAGTACTGTAATTCAAAAAGAACTTGTACATATCCAGAGAGCCCTGAAGCTAGCAGGGATGGTAGGTAAGCTTGTTAAGAAGGTTTGGCTTTCCTCGATTCACTGAGGCATAGAATACAAGAGTGTGGAGGTTATGTTAAAACTACATAGAATGCCTTGGGCCATAACTGGAGTTTTGCATGCTGTTCTGGTTATGACGTTGTAGGAAGGATGTGATTGCGCTAGAGAGGGTGCAGAGATTTAGCAGAATGTTGCCTGGCTCAGTGTCTGAGCTATGTCGAAAGATCTTGTTCAGCATGAACCTGATCAGGTCAAATGGCTGCTTTTGAGTTATAAATGTCTGAATTTTATATTTTAAGGAATGGTATTTCCCTGGATGGAGTAAATTGTTGCGATGTGGGGAAAAGACAAGATACCTTTTTTAACAACAAAAAAAACTACATCCTGTAAAAGAAACCTCTAAATGTAATTAATGTAAAGTTGTGTAACTGATTAGCACAGGTAGAAAACTAATGGCTGATCCTGTTTTAAGTGCGTTACTACAGCATTTGTATTAAGTGCAGCAGTTTCTGACTATTTTGCCAAGTAAAATGCTGTGACCTTATAATTCTTGCAATCCAGAGTTTTGAAATGTATGGAATAACTGAACATAACGTAATATGAAGTTATTTTTGTTGCCCAGTCTTTTGAATCTTGACTGTGATTGAACAGGGCTCCAACTTGCTACATGCCTTTTTAGAACAAGCATTTAATAAAAGAAATTGAGTCAGTCATATGGGGCCAAGGACTTGCTCAGCCATTCAGCAAGGGTCATGGCTGACTATTCATTCCCCATTTAGAAAACACAGTCTACAGCTCTATTCCTACAACCAAAAATGTGTAATCTCTCACTTTCCCACATTGTATTTCAACTGTCACTTTTTTGCTTCCTCTCCTAGCCTGTCCAAGTCCTCCTACAGCCTCCCTACTATATGGACCTCCACTTATCTTTATGCCATCTGCAAACTTATCACCAATGTTTTAAATTCCTTTGTCCAGATTGTTAATGTATAACATGAATTGTTGTTGTCCCAATGCTGACCCATTTGGAACTTCACGAGTCGCCGTCTCCCATCATGAAAAAGACCCCTTTATCCCCAGTCTGCCTTCTGCCAGTCAGCTAATCCTCGATTCATGATGGTACCTAATATCATGGCCTCTTCTCTTTATTTAGCAGTCTCCTGTGTGGCATCTTGTCCAAGGCCTTCTGGAAATCCAAATAGATCATCTACACTAGCTCACCTTTGTCTACATAGCTCATTATCTCAAAAGAATTCTAATAGATTTGTCAGACGTGACCGCTTCTTGGTAAACCTTCTGACTCAGGCTTATTTTGCCATGCACTTTCAAGTATATTTTTGATATTTTTTTTCCCCAGAATCATACAACACAGACACGTGACCCTTCGGTTCAAGGTAATCCCAAACTAAGTTAGTCCCACTTGCTTGCTCCAGGCCCATTATCCCTCCAAACCTTTCCTCTTCATATATCCACACAAATGCCTTTTAAATGTTGTAATTGTACCTGCAGCCACCACTTCATTAGGCAGTTCATTCCACACGTGAACCACCCTATAAGGAAACGACAATTACTGTCAACTCTATCAAAACCTCTTATTGTTTTATAAACATCTGTTGCATCATCTCTCCATCTCCTAGGCTATAGTTGGGGGCGGGGGGGGGCGGAAATCCCAGCCTTTCTCTATAACTGAAACCTTCCATACTTGGCAGCATCTTGGTAAATCTTTTCTGAGCCCTCTCCAGCTCGATAATATCCTTCCTGTAACTGGGTGACCAGAACTGCGCAAACCTATTTTTCTAATCAATCTGTTCAGCGATGTTACTCCATGCCATTGAAGCAGATGGGACTTGTGTAGGTCTCCTGGCCTGGGTTAGGGACCTTGGTACTGGTGCACAAGAAGGGGGCCACCAGCCTATGGCAATTAGTCTCCAGTCCAACAATTAACCAGGCCTGACTTTGCTTAGCTTCTGAGATCAAACAAGATTGAACATTTTCAGACGAGAATGGCCATAATCTGCAATCTAATCCCTTGTAACGGACTTTCAAATCTTACTAATGGCTGAGGTCAGGCGAATTGACCAATTGTTTCCTGTCTTCTGTCTTCCTCCCTTCTTAGATTACGTATGCCTTTTGCCAGTTGCTGGGACTCTTCCTGATTCAATTGATTCCTGAAAGATCATCACCAATTCCTCTATCTCTTTCATAAGTCTGTGGTGTCATCCCTCTGGTTTAGATGACTTACCCACCATTAGAACTTTACCACATCCCCAGTGATAGCCACTACACTCAGCTCTGCCTGTCTTGAAGTTGTGGTATTCTGCTGGTATCTTCCATCATGAATTCTGATGCAAAGTACCCATTTTTTTTTTTTGTTTCCCATTACTGCTACTACTTCCAGCCTCACTTTCCACCAATCTACTGTCCCCTCTTTCTTCCCTCTCTTTTTTTTTTACCTTTTCCATGTATCTTTCTGAAGAGAAAACTGTGGCAATTTTCTTAAATGGCTGTCATTGCCAGTAATTAACCTGAAAAATGAAAGAGTTAACCTGACTGGTTTTTAATATTTTCCTAATCAACTTGTTCAGAGGTGTTATTTCACACCACGGGAGCAAGTAGGACTTGAACCCATGCTTCGTAGCTGTAAGGTAGGGGCACTACCACTTCCCTACAAGACCGATAAACCTGCTTTTAAATTTTAAAGCTGGCAGGTTAACAGTTCATGGTCAGCTACGATTACCTGGTGCATTCTCTGTCAGCACCTCTACGAATTAGAGTCCACTTGCCAACAAATCAGCACTCTTTCTGCACATAGTATGAACATTGGTTTTTGTCCTTGAGTGCTAGATGAAAAGCTTTGTCAAATAGGTTTTTCACATTTCTCTTCAAAGATTAAACCAAACTTGTAGCAGGAACACACGGTAGTTACTTGCCGTTTGTATCACCAAGTGGGTATTCGAGGTAATGTATGATTTTTTTTCAGTGAGTCCAGAAGGAATTAAAGTTGTATTGTTCACATTTTAAATATAGAATTTATTTTCCTGTTTTTAATCTAAAGCCCTTTCTTTTTAATCTACTTTTTTAAAAGCTAGTCTGAAAAAAGGCACCCCAAACAGTACTGTGATTCTTTGGAATTGCTTATTGGAGAGCTTGAATTGATGATGTTCTGACTTGAACAGGAATATTGTGGCAGAACCAGGGTGAGCAGGAAAATGTTGTTTGTTTAAATTCATTTACTTCAGTCATTTTGTAGATAAGGATCCAATGCTTATAACATGGAAAGTGTCAGAAACCTGGAAGATGAAACATTTCCAAGCTTTCTGTTGCAGTCGGAGAGGGGCAATAGCAGTGAAATGCTGGGAAATGTCACTGTCTCATCAAATTTTGGACTGCCTGTAGCTGCTTCAACAGTTGCTAAAAGTAAATCTGACTTGGGGAACAGGTGAGCGACATAATCATGTGCATTTACTTTTCTTTGTTAAGAAAATTCTATTCAAACAATTTACAATCTTGTGAAAATGGTCATGCCATTCAGAAGATTTGAGTATTGTCATACATAAATCTTCGGTGACCGTTATTCCAGCATGCTCACGTAGTTGGACGGCAGCACTATCAAGAAGATGCTTAAAATTTGTGAGAGACCCATATTTCTTGAAGTTGTCTAGGTTAAGGCTGAGGGTACCAAATATTTTACTAACACAATGGAACCTTGAGTTTTGAGTCAATGCTGTGTGAAATAACACAAGATGGCAGCATTTTCTTTTGGGAATTATTAACAAATGCTGCAAGTGTAATTCAACCTGAAAGCTTGCTGTAAACCATTAACTTTTTTGAGACCATGGAATAGCATTATTTTTAAGCTAATTAGTTTTTATTTTATGTAATTTCCATAAATTTCATGCAGAGCACCAGATGTTCAATCTTCATACTTGGAAGAAGGAAGGTTTTCTACAGTGGATACACATTCATCTAATGTTTTGAACTCTGAAACCTGTCAAAAGTTTGCACTTAGTTTCAAAGATGAGTTGTAAGTATCTGGTCATTCTCTAGTTTTGGGAACATCAACTGCAGAAATGATGTGTTGATGGTGAAAGTTACCCCAATTTTGAAGATGCTGCTTAAAATCTAGAGGCGTTTAGTAACATAATCCCAGAGCTTGGAGCATATTTTAAATGTTTAGTATATTTTGGAAAGGTCCTGGTAGATTGGTGGGGGGGTGGAAAAACCAGCTATCTAACATTTCCAATCACGGAAGGAGAGATGGAAAGCTGTGAAAATCAGTCATTGGAAATTTTCCAGAATAGATTATTAAGGATGAATTAGCAACTCTTGTAGAAAATCATTTAAGTAAGTAGAGTCAGTTTTGCTCTTGAAAGGAAAAGTCAAACTGGTATTTTGACAAAATTTGTTAATTCTTTTTGAGGATGCAACACGAATGATGAATGAAGAGGAACTGAAGTAGATGTGATGTATTTGAATGTTGAAAATAGTTCAGTCGATTAGTGTGATCTTATGACATAAGATATGTTAATGGGTCTGGTAGTTACGTTAACAGGAAATGAATTCAGTGTGTTTGGTTTCCTTAACGTTGGCAAATTTTAATAACTGGAGTGCCATGGAACTGTGTTGGAACCTTGGCTATTGTTTTCCCCTGTTGAAAGTTTGTTCTTTTTACAGAGACCATGTTGATGACTTTCTTGAGGCTCACTGTATTCCTGATGTGATAGAAAAGCACTTGGATGAATTTGGTTCCTTGCTCTCAAAAGTAAATCTGCAACATACATTACCTGGGCAACACAACAATGCACAAGGTACCAAATTGGGATCTTTTTCTGTTGGCAAACTGGATGGCATGTATATGCATCCAGTCTGAATCTCAGTAAAGGTAGCTATCAGATGTTAGTTTGACAGAATAATGCCAAGTGCAAATCATTTGCTTCAAAATAAGTATTGGATTTAAATGATCAAAGAACATAAGTTGAAGTTGAGCATGCCATTGTAATAGAGTTTTGGATCTGAATTAAGGGAGAAAAATGGATTTTGGTCAATTTCAAATGAACTTTTAAGATATTCATTTCATTGCATATTTGCAATGCACCCTTGCCAGTGGATAAAAATATAAATACCACATCTTTACACAAATTTAAGTTATTAGAATCATGGTTAAAAAGTTAAGATTAAAAATCATCAAAAAATGGTGAAGCAACTTCTTGTTTTCCAATGTCTTCAACAAAAGAAACAAGTTGTCATTAGAACATGTGATTTCCCCCACCAACACAGTTGCCCTATGTAACTGCCATTTGAAGTGGCCTACTGAGTTACTTTTAGTAACTAAGGTATAGTTGTATAAAAGTGCTTCAACAGTTATTGGCGTTATGGAACACATCTTGCTAGACAGGCTACGTGACCTCAAGAAGCTGTTCCATTGCTGCTGCTTGAAACAAACAGAAATGGCTGCTGCAGACCGTTGTTGCCAGCTAATCCAGAATACTGGTTATTTGTTAAGAATTTTCTTTTAGATTAACTATTTTTTTCTTTTGGCAGAGAGTTCTCCTGTGCTGGATTCATTGACTGATAATGAGAAAGGAAATAAGGTATTTGGAACCAAAATATTGAATGTTTTATTGAGCTAAACTTAGTTCAAGCCAAAGTTTATAAATTAAAATAATCTAATCATATCAATGGTTTTTGATCAGTAAACATCTATTTGCATTATTTAATGCACCAAAGATTTTATAAAAAGTATTTATAGAACTAAATAAATATTTTTGAAATTGTTGCTTTTTAAAGCATGTTTACCAATATTTGAAGTGTAAATGAATAAGCAAGCTGCTTTGCTAAACTCAAGTTCCTCTGGTGGTAGTATCCTGGATGATTCATGTATGAATTTGTCATCCAACATATTATCAGAAGTGAGGTTGTTAGTTATATTCAGAGGTGGGATGGCTAGAGATCATGTTTCATATCCATCCCACTTGACATGGATAAGGAGAGAATTGTAGTCTGCGGGATAGAAATTTGGGAAACTGAGATGGGGCGAAAACAAATCATGACACAAGGGTAATTTCCAAGTTTGTCTAGGGGCCACACTGTCATAGTCATACAGCACAGAAACATGTCCTTCAGGCCAAATTGTCCATACTGACCTGTTGCCTCAGGTCCCTCTTAAATCTTTCTGCTCTCACCTTTTATTTTTTTTGGGGGGGGGGGGGTGGAAAAAAGCCTCTAGTTTTGAACTCCCCTAACCTGGTGAAAAGACCTTTTTGCTCTTCGTTTGATTTATGCCCATCATGATTTTATAAACCTCTATAAGGTCCCCCTTCCATCTCTGACACTCCAATGAAATAATTCCTAAAGAAACAGGACGATAGAGCTAGTTTAGTACGTGGCTGGAAACATGCAGCATAGCAGGCATGGATTTTTTTTTTGGGGACTGGGACTGATTCTGTTAAATAGGTCTGCCAGGACTATCAAAAATTGCTTCTCTTGCTTGTAACCTCTGATAGATACAAACCCACACTGCCCAATCTTTAATCATAGGAGAGCTCATTGATTCCAGGTATTAGTCTGATGAAACTTCTCTGAATTACTTCTAATGCATTTACGTGCTTCCTTTAAATAGGTTGATTAATATCGTAAGGATACACCTGATTCCTGGGGGGGCAGAGGACATTCACGAGCATGTTGCCTGGAATGGAACAATTGAGTGAAAAGGACAGACGAGACAGACTTGGATTGTTTTTTCTAGAGCAGAAAAGGCTAAGGAGGTTGTACTTGAGGTGTATAAGATCAAGGGTATGGGTAGGGTGAATAGAGAGCAGCTGCTCTCCTTGGATGTGGGGTCAATCACGACGACAGGAGAGACAGGTGATTCTGAGGGGATTTGGGGGATAGAGAATTCTTCACTTCAGGTGGTGGGAATCTGGAATGCACTGTCTGGGAAGATAGCGGCGGCTGGAACCTTAGAAACATTTCTTTTTTAAAAAAAAAACAAATTGGATGAGCACTTCAAATATATATACTGAAGGATATGGGAGGAGTGCAGAAAACTAGTTAGCACACCTTCAGCGGTGGTAATGTTGGTTCAGACTCGATGGGCCTTGTCTGCACTGTGTGAGTCTATGATGTGGTCTCACCAGTGCCCTTTCATGACTTTTAAAAATTACTTGAAACAAGGTGTGTGAAGTGGTTGGTGGCTAATAGAAGTAAATCTAAAAGCCTCTATTGCGATTGGTTTTTAATTTATGCATAGTGACCAGAGAGATTGAATGAGAGTTTCCAAGAGTAATTACCATGAAAGATACATTTTCAGCAGACTAAACAGTGATACGGGAGAATGTGTTTTTAGTTCAGCCAGCTTTACTTGAGGTTGATGCCGAACTGAATGAGATGGATCAAAAATGCTGAGAATAGTAATTAACATGTTTAACTTTGTTATTTATAACTTTCGTATTTGTCATAAATTGTTTTATTTCAACTCAAGAGAACCATGTATAGCTTTGATTTTGTATTTCTATGTTGAGCTATGGGCAGGACATTAGTTTCAGTTCCTTTTTGAGTTATACTGGGTTGTCTGGAAGCTTATTTAGGTTTTCCACAAGATGTTGCAAAAGAAACCCTCAGTCAACGGTTCTGTGCTTTAGAAAGAAGGGGTGGAGAGAGGGGAAACAAGTGGCCCATGGCCCGTTGGTATTCCTTATGATACAGGGAGGCAAACAGAATAAAGCTACCTTTTTCAGAAAGGTAGAACCATCCATAAGATTGGTGAGCACAGGCTTCTTTCCAAGAAATTAAGGAAAAGGATTGTAAGAACAGCAGTGATGTTAGCCTTCTCCAAAGTAATCAAAGCTAAGGAGGAAGTAATTTGATAGAAGTTTGATTTTAAAGGGTCTTGAGATAAGACATTAACCGAAGATAGCATTGAGTGAGTGCAAAGGTTTGTCAGAAAGGTGAAGTAGTTGTGCTCATTAAATATAGAACTTTTGAAGTGGAAGTAGGATATCACTTCCATTAAGGTTTTTTGTAGGTATGTTATTGAGGATAAGAGCTGAATGTCTATTTCTGATACTTGTGAGAAAATAGTTGTATAGTGCGAAATAGTTAAATCCAGCTTTTTGAGTGTAATAAACTTCATTGTTCCTTTCATAGTACAATGGTAGTCTTGTGTGGAATATGTTCAGTGACTGACTGTCATAGTAGGCAAATAGACCATTAAAGTTTTTTCCACCATAAAGCCAGATTTCTTTCTGCAATCTGACTAGCTGGGTCCATAACAACAGTTTGCTTGATGAAATTTTAAAGGCTTTGTGCATGTCTAATTTAACTCTGGAACATGGATTTGTATGGTTACCAGCAAAAATCTATTTTTGAATGAGCAACATAGCCAGCTTGTCAGAGCAAATTGCTCAATACTTCACACTTAGTTGTATCTTATTCTGAATTTGTAATAGCTGACTTGTTATATCATTTAGGTTGATGACCCAAAGGACCCTGGAACATCTCCTGCTACGAAACAAACGGATGAGGAGTTGGGCATTAGACGATACAGTGACAGTCTAGCTAGTTTGTTAGAAGATGAAAGGCTGTTGTCACTGGCTAGTTTAGAAGACCAGTCCACAGGTACAGTGCAACATGGTTTCCTGTTTTTCTAGTGATTGGAAATGTTCACTTTTTACATTGTACATCAACTACGCAATATCAATCATTTAACAGAAGAACAGATAAACCTGTAGTTTACTCCTGCCTTTTCAAAACGTTTGCAGTGTCCAAAGTAATTTTAGTTCACTGCACCAAAAATATTTTTGAATGGCACGAGCTTACTTTCGTGTATTCTAATAAATTCATATTTTTTCAATCTAAAGTAAAATAGTGTAGAATCTTGCAGCAGAGAACTTTCCCAATTGGCCTGTCAGATCTCTAGCACTTGTTGAAAGCTGTTTTTGTTTAGTCCCTTTTTTCCTCTGTCACCTTGCAATGATGTTCTTTACCGAGTGAAAATGTAGTGCCTGTTTGCTGTTGTACCTGCTTGCACTGTTTTGTAAGGCATTGCTTTGTAGATTATAATAACTAATTGCATTGCATGAAGGCTCTTCTCATGACTGGCTTTTTTTGACAATTATTGTAAATCTATGACCCCACCCTGATACTGTCCCTTTTGCAAATGGTAACAGTTTGACTGTAACCATAATTATTTATGATTCTAGTTCTTTGTTTTTCTTTACTCATACAATCATTGCTCATTAAGGTCGAAGTGCATAATCCATCTGCCTCACTTTGTTCCTATTTGGACAACTGTGTAAAACCAACCTGTAGGCAGCATGGAAGAACAGTGGTTAGAGCTGCTGACTTACAGCACCAGGGATCCAAGTTTGATTCCATCCTCAGGTGACTGTATGGAGTTTGCACATTCTCTGTGTTTGTATGAGTTTGCATTAGGTCTCTTTCACTCTTTAAAGCGCCCCTGCCCCAAAACTACTACCACCACCAGTTTCCTCCCACAAGGAAGTGCAGGTTAGGTGGATTAGCCATGCTAAATTGCCTATAGTATCTAGGGATGTATAGGTGAGATCGTTTAGCCAAATGGCTTATGGAGATAGGGTGGTGGGATGCACTTTAGAGTGTTGGTGCTGACTCGATAGGCTGAATGGCCCCTTTCTGCAGTGTAGGGATTCTATGATTGTAAGCTGTTGTGCATATGGACTGATACGTCCACGTGATTTAGTGTTGTATTTTATGTTGTAATGCTGCAGCTTTGGAATGGTTCGTCACAGTAAAGATGCTGCATAAACATAATTACAAAAATTAATAATACTTCACTTCTAACAGATGATGAGTTTGATCCTGAAGCATTTGGTGATGAGAAGCTGGACATTTATTTCAAACACTTGGTCGCACCAGGAATGCAGAGGGGTCATACTGAAGGACAAGAACTCCCTGAGGTCCATGCTGCTGTTCAAGTACCCAGTAATAATCCAACCATATGGCACCAGGTATGCTCAAATCCTGCTAATGCCATTGCACACTATGTCTCTAAGGTTTAATTATTACAATACAAATAAAAGTTTAATTTTGTTCATGATGTGGTATGACAGCACCATCTTCATTTAGGTTTGTGTGATTCAAAAGGATCATTCTGATCTTGGAGTCTGAAAACATCTGGGTGCACCCTATGTATTTGGTGTTGCCAGTTTGCTTTTTGTGCACATAAGGATTCATAATGATCCAACCCTGCAGCATAATTACTTCCATGTTAGCCATTTTAAATAGTGAGCTAAATCTCTATGTATTTCAAAGTAACTACTTGAGCTTAGCTGTGATAAGATGTTTAGTCTGTCCCAAAGTAGCTTATCATCAATCATACTGGTAACTTGGAATAACTTCTATTTCTCTCAGGCTACAACATCTTGAATAGAAATCCAATATGCAATTTGACACTTGATACAATTAGATGCTCCTAACATTTCAATTGCCAGGTTTTCTGGGCTATCCTTAATGAAATGTTTTCAAATCCCGCTAATGAAGCACAGTTAACTAGTAAAATCTTGAATTTGCTTTTCAGATTAAACATGTACGAGTTTACTATCATTCAACATCATTGCATCATGTTGACGGACTCCACCAATGCCACAAATTGTTGTCAAACTGCATGCTCCTCTGCACTAGTTGGTATTCTGTATCAGACTACCCATACTTGTTTCAGTGTGAATCAGGAGAGTACCTCACTGTTTTTTTTTTGTTTACAAGCAGACAAAGTGTGACTTGCAGGAAACTAAAGACCAGAAAGCCATAAGATTCCATGGTTCTGAGGAACCCAAAAAAACTTTACAAAAGAATATCAGAACAGCAATACAATCTATCATACTTGTACAACTTGTATTTTGACAGCTGGTATTAATGGTCTCAATATAAGTAACAGATTGTGATTGTACACCCCACAGTTCAGAGCAAATGCAGCCGAGACAGATGTCATTGCTTTGTGAGCAAATCACCTGCCCCCACACAGTTGTCATCCAATCACATTAAATGTCAAGGGATCAGCTTTTTTCACCTGTGGGAACTCCCTATCAGTTGCTTTCATAAGGATCTGCCTCAATGACTGTTTCCTTTTCTGCTTGATATTTTTTTTCTTTCATAGACCTGTGTTCCCTTGGACTCTGGAAAGTGCACTCCATAATTTATGCACAAGCACAATTCTAGCTTTTCACTGACTATCAGCTTCAGCATCAATCTAATCTGACTATGTAGAATGAAACTAATACTGCTTGTGGTTTTTCCTTCACCCTTTTAGGGCAGCAATGTGGCTCAGTGGCTAGCACTGCTGCTTCATGGTGTCAGGGACTTGGGTTCAATTCCACCATCAGGTGACTGTTGGTTTGTGTGGTATTTGTGTATTCTGCCTGTTTCTGTTTGGGTTTCCTCTGGGTCCTCCGGATCACAGCTCAGATGTGCAGGTTAGGTGTATCGGCCATGCTAAGTTGCTCGTACCCATGGGAAATGCAGGATTACAGGGATATGATATGATATGGTGGGATTGGTCTGGATGAAATGCTGTTCGGAGGATTTGAGGTGGACCATTGGGTCTGTTCCCACACCGTAGAGATTCCATGATTCTTTCCAAGTGCTAGGTTAAAATAGAGCTCCCAAAGTATCCAGAACGTTTCTTGAGGCCTTACGCCAACACTTGGTTGCCTCGTAATATCTGGAACTAGTTCCTGAGCTCTCATAGTTTAGAGTAATTTAGAATAAGAATAGCCTTTATTGTCATGTGCACTCGAATTAGTGCAGCAAAAAGTTTTTTTTTGTAATGCCACCTCATGGTGCTGTCTTAGCTACAGATACTTTGTCGTTACAGAATTGAAATAATTTTTATTATCATTCAGTATTTTTATATAGCTTTTAAAAAAAGTCTTGAAAGTACTCAAGTTATGGGCCCTTTTCACTGAGTGTGTCTGATGGGCTTCAGAACATGAGGCCTTGCTTCTTCCATGCACTGACCTCCTACCACGGACTCACCTCCAGGACCTGTCTGCCTGGCCAGCCTGCGATTGCTCTGCTCCTGCTCCCACTCTGGGCTCCAGCGCACATCTTGCTTCCGAAGCTGGCCTGGTCTCCGACTCCTCGCCTAAGCCTAGCTGGTCTTGCACTTTGTTCTCCATTCTCTCCCAGGTGCCAAAGTTTAGGAAATTAAAAGTGGGTTGATGGGAGAAAAACTGCATCAAAAAAGGGGAGGGGGGGGTGAAAAAAAAGGAAAAGGAACTGGCAACCAGAGGAGCTGTGGCAGGAGCGTCTTACTCTGTCACCATCTTGAGTTTCAGTTGTTACTAACTCCTTTTGACTTCTGAAATCCCTTCCGTAACTTTCTTGCCAGTAAATTAGCACTGCCTGACATGGAGCCTATATCTGAGCCTTAAAGAATAGAAAGGCCCTTTGGCTGATTGTATCTGTGCCAGTTGTCAAGCACCTATCTGGTCTCCCCTTTTTCTTAAGTTGTATATTGTACAATTTCAAGTGATCACCTAAATATGACTTGTGTTTTTTAGTTACTGCCTGAAAAGCTAGCAGAGGCAATGTTGCGAACCCACTGGGGTAACACTCAGTTAATCCCAGTTGGTAATTCCGGTTTCAACTTGCTCACTGAGAACAAATCAGTTTTCACGAAACAAGTCCTCTGCTCCTGACTGCATGTTGCAGGAACCCATGGCCTCAAAAACAGAGTTGGTAATAAGTATTGACTTCCTTGCTGTGCAGTTACGTATCTATTCTGGTGACTCCTGCTTTTTAAAAACTGCTCTTTCTCCTTAGGAATCAATATATTTTTTTTTGAAAGGCACAAAACTAAAAATACTTTGTGCTTTGCCTCTTGCTATGAAGCCAGTTTTGGAATTAATTTGCCAAATTGTTTAGGATCTTATGGGAGACTCATCAAGAAGTTAAGATCCCATGTGAGATGTTGTCAAAAGCCTTACTAAAGTCCCTGTAGCCTGTATCCAATGCATTGCAATCATCCAAATATTTAGACTCCTTCTCTAAAACTTTGGAATCAAAACTGTCTGATATCATGAACTCCTGGTAAAGCCATGCTGACTATTCTTGATTTTAATTTTTGCCTCTCCCAGGTGCTTGATTCTGTCCCTCAGATCTTCTCCTCCCCCCTCCAGTTGTTATTCTAAAAGTAATGTTACACTTGCTGGCTTCTTATTCCCTAGCTTATTCAGGAAAGGTCGGGGGAATGATGGTGCCAGGTTAGCTGCACTCCACTCCCCTTTGTCCAGGAGTTGAAAAATAATGTTACAGACTCCTCCACTCTCTAACCTTGCCTCCCGCAAGAGATTGGACCTCATTTCATTTGGGCCTGGGGCCTAAACCAACTAAAGGCCTGTTTAAACTGCTAATATCTCATTTGTCAATTATTATAATTTGTTCAAGTATATCATAGTCCTCTTCCCTGACTCCTATCCCTAAATGGTTTTCTATTAAGACTATGGATGTGAAATACTCATTTAAAACTTCAACTATGCCTTCACATTCCTAATGGTCCTCACTGCTTTTGCCTGGCTATTTTCGTGCCCCTAATATGCTTTTGGATTTTCTTGTACCTAACTTGGCAGAGTAAGTTAACAGTGTGAAGCTGGTAAACACAGCAGGCCAAGCAGGATCTCAGGAGCACAAAAGCTGATGTTTCAGGCCTAGACCCTTCATCAGAGAGGGGGATGGGGAGAGGGAACTGGAATAAATAGGGAGAGAGGGGGAGGTGGACCGAAGATGGAGAGGAGAGTGTAGGTAGGGAGGGGATAGATCAGTCCAGGGAAGACGGGCATGTCAAGGAGGCGGGATGAAGTAGTAGGTGGGAAATGGAGGTGCAGCTTGAGGTGGGAGGAAGGGATGCATGAGAGGAGGAACAGGTTAGGGAGGCAGAGACAGGCTGGGCTGGTTTTGGGATGCACTGTGGGAAGGAAACGAGCTGGGCTGGTTTTGGGATGCAGTGGGGTGGGGGGAGGGGAGAATTTGAAGCTTGTGAAGTCCACGTTGATACCATTGGGCTGCAGGGTTCCCAAGCAGAATATGAGTTGCTGTTCCTGCAACCTTCAGGTGGCATCATTGTGGCACTGCAGGAGGCCCATGATGGACATGTCGTCTGAGGAAATGGAGGGGGAGTTAAAATGGTTCGCGACTGGGAGGTGCAGTTGTTTATTGTGAACCGAGCGTAGGTGTTCAGCAAAGCGGTCCCCAAGCCTCCGCTTGTTTTCCAGAATGTAGAGGAAGCCATACCGGGTACAGTGGATGCAGTATACCACATTGGCAGATGTGTAGGTGAACATCTGCTTAACATGGAAAGTCATCTTGCGGCCTGGGTTGGGGGTGAGGGAGGAGGTGTGGGGGCAATGTAGTGTTGTGTTTTTGTTTTGTTTTTGTGATGCACTCTCTTTGATTCTCTTTTTTTAGTAACCACTGGACTTTATGTGTGCTTCAAGGACTCCGAACACCAGAAGCCCTCTATCTACAAAAACCTGTTTTTTTTTTCACTCCATCAATCCTGTACATCCGTCTGTGTGGAGTTCTTTATATATTTTTGTTCCTTTTTTTTCTCTTTTGAAAAAAACACTTGGCCTTACAATTGCGTTTATTTCCTTTTTGAAAGAATCCCAATTTCTGATGTAGTCTATGCTACAAGTAGCTGCTCCCTGTCCACTTTTGGCCACATCCTGTTTTATCAGGTTGAAATCAACCTGCTCCCAGTTCAAAACTGTTTTCTGGTCCTTCTTTGACCGTTACCCTGACTACCTTTTTTAAATCTTGTTGAGGTATGGTCACTCATGGAAATGCTGTGCCATAAAATGAGGTTCAGCACTATCCAACTACTTATGGGACTTACTGCAGACTGGATACATCTTAAGATTTTCCACCCTGCCTCTAAACAATTCTTACTTATTAATGTTGGGAAAGTTGAAATTTCCTGCTATGATTATCCTATTACTTTTACACCGAAGAAATGTGACTCAACAATTTTGACCCTTTTGCTTTAAGTTTTTACCTAATGGCCCAAGTTGAGGAGCCTTCTAAGATACTATACCTCCTTTATTACAATTATTAGTATCACCGCTTTCTTTTTTTTTAAACCCCTCGCTATACCCCAGAATATTGAGCTCTGTCCTGTCCCTCCCTCAACGGTCTATCCTTGATAGAAGTGGTGTCTTATCTCCAAGTTAATCAACAGTCTTACCATGTTTTACCTTATGGTTCTCTGTTTCATTTCAGCTGGCAAACTAGTATAAAGCCCCAGTAATGGCACAAGTTCATTGCGCCCCCCCCCCCCCCCACACCTTCCCCCTGCCAGACCCACCACCACCCTCCCAAACACAATCCAAAAACACGTAGACACACACCATTTGTGGTTCAGGAACTGACCCTGTGAAATAGTAATTTTAAAGCCTTCTACACTAACCGTACATTCATGTGCCCTATCGATATCTTTCCGTGCCTAGTAACATATGGCACTGCGAATCATCCATTCTTGTGTAGAACCTCCTCCTTTTTACTGTCTGTTATTAGTAATATGACCTGTGACAGCCCCCTCCCCCTGGCTTCTGAATGCTTTGCAACTGTCAGAAACGTTCTTGACTCCAGCCCCGGGGAGGCAACACACTATCATGAAGTCACCTCAGAAATTCCTGTCGGTGCACCTTGCTACTGAGTGTCCTACAAGTATACAGCTCTTCCTTTTGTCTATTCTCTGCTTGTGTTGCTGAGCTCTGACTACACTCCCCAGAGGAACCTTCACATAGCATTTTCCAATGTAGAACAAAATCTGTTCTTAAGCTTTTTTTTTGATTTCCTACAGTGTGGAAACAGGCCCTTCAGCCCAACAAGCCTATACCAATCCTCAGAGCATCTGACTTTGGCTCATCCCCCAATTAACCCACCTAACCTACATGTCCCTGAACACTATGGGCAGTTTAGCCTGGCCAATCCACGCATCTTTAGACTGTGGGAGGAAACTGGAGGGAACTATACTCAGGCACGGGGAGAACGTCCACCCAGACAGTCATCCAAGGATGGAATAGAACGCTGGTTCCTTGTGCTGTGAGGCAGCAGTGCTAATTACTGAGCCATCATGCTGCCCAAGTGCGATGCACTTTGGGGCTTTCCTGACTCTTTGCCTCCCTTAATATGACTGACGGTCACCCATTTCTTCCTGACTACACTTTCTTAAGCTGTAGGGTGACCAGACCTAACCACATGCGACCAATATAACACAGCCTTGTGGAAACAGTGAAGTGCCTCCACTTGCACTCGCGCTCCAAAATCTGATGCTAAAGCTGACCAGACATCGAGATGCATAGCCTGCAGGATGTGTGAATCTTCAGAGACAAGATTTCTTTCATACTGTGCCACACATGTTTTTACCTATGTTAAAATAACAACTTGCCCAGTACCTACTAATTAGTTTATTGCTTTATGCTGATGTCATTTTAGTAAGGCTTTTCAGGTCTGGCTGGTTTCCTGTGGGGATTTAGCTGCTGTTGAGCTCGATCTGGGCCTTGGCTCTCAGGTTTTTATTGAGAATCTCTGACAACATTTGCTCTGCTCCACTCCCTTTAGCTACACGTGAAGTCAGCAGTAGCCTGTAGATTAGAAAACATCATCCTTGATCATGTTCTGAGCCCCATTTGTGTCTGCATTCCCTATGTGCTTCACAGTGACGTTGACTTGCTGCACCCTTCTCAGTTCACTTCACAGTTGTTCTGACTGCTGCACCTTTCATTCACACTTCGTCTAAGCTCTTCAGTGACACCGCCACCAGAATGAGAACCCCTACTCCCCCAATTTGCTGAGTGGCCTATTTGAAATTGTACTGTCCTCACGCTTGGCCGTATTGCTTGGTATCTTCTAATTGTCTGGTGTTGCAGTAATGTCATTTAGTTCTAAGTCTTCAAACCTCTGTGAGTGAAAAGAGCTGTTTTGCTGGAAATAATTATTAAACCATTTTTCTGGTTAAAACTGTACTTTTGAAGGATTGTTTGTCATGTTGTAGGATAATTTTCAAATGCCTCCTGTTCGACAAGCAGCTACTGGAATGGATTCTGCACCATCAAGTGGTGCAGATACAGAAGATGAGTTGGAGGCTGTCCAACAGAGTACTTCGCAAGGACAATTATTGATCTCTAGTTCAGCAAGGCAGTTGGTATGTATATTATTCTTGCTTTCTAGATTTCTTAGAAGTAAAACTCTAAGTGCTTAGTGCACACGTTTTGAATATGCAATATCTATGAAATTGCTTGAAAATTATTTGCTCAATCTTTTCTTAGATTTGCAAGTCATCACCACTGAATTTTGTCATTTTATACACAAGATTTGGGTATGACCCTGTCAGTCTACAGCTTTAGAAATCTTTGGGGATGGCATATTGGCTGAATGTTCAGACTGCTGCCTCACAGCACCAGGGACCGAGGGTTGATTCTCACCTTGGGTGACTGTGAAGTTTACATGCTGTCCCCATGTCAGCTTGGATTTCCTCCCACAACCCAAAGATGTGCCTGCTAGGGGGATTAGCCATGGGAAATGCAGGGTTACAGGGATAGGGTTGGGCTTAGTTTTGGACTCGATTGGCCCCAATAGCCTTTTCCCACACTGTAGGGATTCTGAGAACTATCCCATTTTAATAAGGTAACAATTCCATAACATTGGGGTTAGTGTATTGAAGTGGATGGTTGAAAAAAAATTCTAACCAGTATATGGGATAAATAAAGACTATCTGTGAACTGTATTCTAGTATTTAGCTATCTTTTAAATATAAAATAATGGGACAAAGACTGACTCTACCTTCAATTTACCTGTAGCCTAAAATATTAAATTCACTGTATTGAGTTGCATGCTCTTTGGTTGTAAAATTACGCCAAATATCCATTGAGTAAATGCCAATAGTTCAAGAGGAAACTGGTTTTGATCTTCAATCTAGGCTATTTTAGCTCAGCAAGAGTAAAGTGCTGCAATTAGCATTATATTATCCTGAGTTTCAGCATGCAGTGAAATGGCTGCATTTCCCAACTGTAATTGTTCACTAGTTTTTGCTCGAAATGAGGCATATATGACACTGACTGAGAACCATCTGGGACCTGGCTCTTTTTTGCAACCTGTTGGTATTTGTAACTCACTTTCAAGAGAAAATTGTTGTGCAAAGTACATGAAAAATGACAACCTTTATTGTATGGGATTTGGCATGCAGGAATATGAACATGCTGTTACAGTTGTGCAGGATATTGGTGAGACCAGGTCTCCTCATTTGGGGTCTCTTTTTTTTTCTACCTTGCCCCCTTTTATGTGTTTATGGGATGTGGGCATTTCTGGCAAGGCCAGTATTGTCCATGTTTGGTCACCCAAAGGGTCTGGAATCTCTTGTTGGCCAGGCTAAGTAAGGATGGTGGTTTTCCTGAACTGAACCAGATTTCTTTTTTGAACAGTAGATGGTGGTTATCTTTGGCCATTAGCATTTTTTAAAAAAAAAAGTTCCTGTCTATTTCATGTTTGTTCATCTGCCATTCCCAAAATATTAGCTTGGTTGGGGGTGGGGGGGGAGATCTGAATTATAGTACTAGTAGAGTCACTTTACCATGACAAGTGTTCGCACATTGTTATATTTCTTTGAAGGCAGTGCAGTGAAAGTTCACTAGATTGATCCATGTAATGCATTTACTGAAGGGGTTCAATTATGATAGTGACATTGAATGTCAATGGGTTATAGTTAAGTTTGTTCTTTTTGCAGGTGGTCATAGCCTGACACCTGCTTGGGAAAATTAGAATGCTGGAATATTATTCCGAGTTTATATATCAACTTTCTGAAAAGATATGGGTGTTTTTGCACACTGATCATTTGAATGCAAGTATGCAGGTGCATCAAGCAGTTAGGAAGGCAAGTGACATATTGGCCTCTGCAAAATGGTTTCAGTACAGAAGTAAGGAAGTCTTAATGCAGCTGTACAGGGTCTTACTGAGACCACAGCTTTGTCTAAGAAAAAGTATACTTGCTGTAGAGAAAATTCAGCAAATGTGCACCAGACCGATTTGCTGCGATGGCAGGTTCCTCATTTAAGGTGGTTGCACCAACTGGGCTGTACTCACTTGAAGTTTAGAAGAATGATATAGGACCTCATTGAAACATTAAGTCCTGTGTCTATTATATCAAACCCTGTTAAAGATGATGATTCCCCTGACCAAAGGATCTAGAACAAGTCTCAATATGTAGTCGGCCACTTCCAGCTGGGGCAAGGAGAAATTTCTTCTCTGGATGACAACGCTGTGGAATTCTCAAATAAACACGAAAGAAGTGTGGTCACTGTTTTAAGAAAGAAAATAGATTTCTAACTAAAGGCATTCAAGGGTATGGGCAAAGAGCAGGAACAAAAAATTGAGGATCAGCATTGGTCATGTTTGAATGGTGCAGTGGGCTCAAAGGCCTGTTCCTCCTGCTACTTTGAGTTGGGCTGGGAATGCTGCTCGGAAAAACTCCTACAGTGATAACCTTGAAGTAAGATAAACTTCCAACCACACTGATTTTCATTTTGTGCTAGGAATGACGTCACTGCCCAGTGGAGATCACCCCACCCCGGGGATTTTCATTGAATCCAGTTTTACCAGGACAACTTGACATATTTGAAAGCTGCCTTGATAACTAGTGCATTTATGCTCCCTTGGCTTGTGGGTTTCAATTCTTTTGTCCTTTCTCTTTTTCTTTTGAACCAAAAGTATGAGGTCAGGAGCCAAGTCCCCCTGGTGAAATCTGAAAGTGAGCACATTTTCTGCTGCAAGAATCCTTCGAGAGTGCTGTTGGAAAAAGTGTTTATCAATTTGTCCAAGAGTAGGCTGTGGCCATAATTAGCTGAGTTGTATTCATCCTGCTTTTTGTGTACAAGTCAAACCTGGGTATTTTCTGTTAGGTAGATGCAAGTGTTGTAGCTGCACTGGAACAGCTTGGCTTGGGGCTCAACTAGTTCTGGCACACGAGGCTTTAGTGCTGAAAGGGTATAGGATGATGTGCTAGTAACTTTTTTGGTGTCCAGGACCTTCAGCCATTGCTTAATATTTATAGGAAGTTGAAGAGTGGAATCTGAGAAACTCTGGATGTGAGTTTGCTTGCTGAGCTGGAAGGTTAGTTTTCAGATGTTTCGTCACCATTCTAGCTAACATCATTAGTGAGCCTCCGGTGAAATGCTGGTGTTATTTCCTGCTTTCTATTTCTGTTTAGGTTTCCTTGGGTTGGTGATGTCATTTCCTGTTCCTTCTCAGGATGGTAGATGGGCTCCAAATCAGTGTTTGTTGATGGAGTTCCGGTTGGAATGCCATGCTTCTAGGAATTCTCGTGCATGTCTCTGTTTGGCTTGCCCTCTTGGCATCAGGGTAGCCCACAAACCCACCAACACACTAAAACAGCAGCTAATGAAGTTAAAAGACCCTGTACAGACAACAAGCAAAACAAATGTCATCTATAAAATACCTTGCAAGAACTGCGACAAACACTACATTGGACAAACTGGCAGAAAGCTAGCCATCAGGATACATGAACATCAACTAGCCACAAAACGACATGACCCACTGTCACTCGTATCCTTACATACAGATGAGGAAGGACACCACTTTGATTGGGACAACACATCCATCCTAGGACAAGCCAAACAGAGACACGCACGAGAATTCCTAGAAGCATGGCATTCCAACCGGAACTCCATCAACAAACACATTGATTTGGAGCCAATCTACCATCCTCTGAGAAAAAGAACAGGAAATGACATCACCAACCCCAGGAAACCTAACCAGATAAATAGAAAACGGGAGATAACACCAGCGCTTCGTCGGAGGCTCGCTGATGATGTTACCTAGAATGGTGACGAAACGTCTGAAAACTAACCTTCCAGCTCAGCGAGCAAACTCACATCCAGAAACTCAAACTGAGCTACAAATCTTCTCAAAACTCGCTATCTGAGAAACTGCTTGAGGTCAAGGTAGATAATCCACTTTGCACTTGAGTGAATTGCTAAGGGTTGCCATCCTCATAAGAAATTTTGGAGCATGGTGAGGTACTTCACCTGAGGAGGGAACCTCGTTCTGAAAGCTTGTGATTTTTTTAAATGAACCTGTTGGACTATAACCAGGTTTTGCATGACTTCAGACTTTTTACATTGTGTATGCCTTTCTCCATACTTAAGAATGGGGATGATTGTGGAGCCTCATCTCCCTGTTATTTGTTTGTCATGACCATTCATGAATGAATTCAGTTGAGTTAGCGTTAAGATGCTGCAAAGATCACAGTAGATTTTCCAACAGCTTCAACCAGAGCAGCCTTTTGTTTTTTCAGCTTGTTTCCTCTGATCCAAACTTAAATATAAGCCTCACCTGTCTTTCACATTGTTAATGATACACTTCATGGTTTTGCTCTGCTTCGAACTTGGGTCTGAAGTAATTCATTTTGATTGATGTTTCTCTGAACTGCAAACCACACTAGTTACAAACTGTCATTTATAAAACGTTTTGGGTTTTATTTTGGAAACAACTAGAGCACTTTGCTAAGTTCCACCTGCCTCCATGACAACGTAGTCTGTTATGGGTTATTGTCAAACTGACAAATACTTCTTTGAAGTACTATTTCTGCACGGAGTACAGGTATGGTTTTAAGTTTTTGGCCAAGTCAGTCTGCCGACTGTTTAAAAGCTCTGTCTCTATTCTGACTGTGTTCTTAAACCTGCAGTTTTTTAGTTTACGGAATGTAATTTAAATTGTATTCTAAAATGAGTAAACTGTAAAGTAAATATTTGCAAACTTGCTGTCCTGGTTGAGGTAAGTTACTTTAACACAGCCAAGATTGAACTTGAATTTTTCAATTGCATACCACTACATTATGGCAATGAATTTGATAAGTGAACAATGTGTGAATTTTCAATATGAATTATCAACTTACTATATTAATTTATAATGCAGCTTGGAGGGAGCAATCATCCCAACTTTAGACCAGGACTGGAAGGTGGTAGTTCCGATGAGTCTATTGGACCACTTGATGAAATAAATGATGTCGGATTTGAATTTCGAAGGAGAGCAGAGGGTCAGGTCATAAACTCACCAGTTGTGGGTAAGCACAATACTGCTGTGTGCAAGACTGCTATGTTATCAATTTTCATACAGATGATACCCAGCCAAAACTGCATGAATTTTTTGTGCTGGCTGTGATTGTGTTTCTAAAACTTGTTTCAGTCACCACTTTCTTGTGCATTTAACTTATGGTGTTTTTTAAAGTTGTTTTTTGGTAGAGTTTCAGCTTAAAAATGCTCTTTTACACTGAACATCTTAACTTGATGATTCACTGGCTAACCAGAACTTTCTCTCAGATGAACACCTGACTTTTTTTTTTCAAGGTGCATTTTTGAATCTTGATGCAAGGTTTGGTGAGAGTTGGCATGTTTTGTTGAGCCAAGTTATGTCTGAAAATCTTTTGGTCTCCAGTTGACCTAAGGAGTGTTTTTTTTTATTTCTAGATAATTTCAGAATATTGTCTTTATTCTTGGCATTTTCTTGTGTTCAAGAAGTTATGTGCAATATATTATTTCCGATAAGAAGTTAGTATAAAGAGGTCTTGAACAGCTTGTTCCAGCTTTGGTATTGTTCACTGATTTGTCCCATCTTTTAGACTTTACAAGCTCTATTCCCTCGAGCTTGGGGTTCAATGGACTTGTCCTTTCTTTGCAACACTTGGCAATCCTGGAGCAGGGGACAGCCAGCAGTGACCTGCCCTTTTACATCGTGAATCATGGGGTGGGGAAGGATTGGCTGCTGCAATTCTGAGACCATGTTCGCATCCCAGTAGAAAATCGCTGCTTGTCTTTAACGTTGTGACAATGATGTCTGACAAGACCCAAGTGTGAGGTTGTTGTACAAGTTTAGGCAATTAATAAATAATTGGGCCTGTGACTTAAAATAATTTTTAATGTGATTGGAATCATTTAGGGGTTAGTTTTGGACCAGTGCAGACTCAATGGGCCACAGGGCTTTTTACTGTGCATTAAACCATATCAAAGGCTAGTTTCCCCAAAACAGGGGTTTGTGTCGAGGGTTTTGAAGGAAGACGGAGGTCGGGAGTTAAATTTACACTTGATTACAGAGGCTTGGGTGAGACAGCAGTATTGTACTGTGCCTCCTGAACTTAGAGAAGGAGTGCATTGAAGGTTCATCTGAGCACTTACTGAGAGGTTGGGCAATCTGAGAGATTGAGGAGACTGGGCCAGTTTTGTCTTTGGACTTCCTGGGACTGAGGTGAGAAGGATGAGAAGTTGATCCCACTCTAGCCTAGGACATTTTGTTGAAGGGTCCTAAATGGATTCTCCCTCCATCCAATTCCTGGGACCAATTTTCAACATTGTGGCTGGTCATTCGGCCCATCAGGTCTGCAACACCCTATCCCTGTAACCCCATATTTGCCATTGATCCCTATGGCCTGCGCATTCTTTGGACACTGCGAGGCAGTTTAGCATGCATATCCACCTGACCAGCTCATCTTTGGGAGGAAACTGGAGTGCCCAGCAGAAACCCAATGCGAACATACAAACTCCACATAGGCAAGCAGTTGCCTGTGGCTCGGATCAAACCTGGGGACCTGCCGCTGTGCTCACCATTGAGTCAACCTGCCTAGTTCTTGGCAGCAGTCTTCACAGGGATAGGGTGTTGCAGACTTGATGGTCCAAATGACCAGCCACAATGCTGAAAATTGGTCCCAGGAATTGGATGGAGGGAGAATCCATTTAGAACCCTTCAACAAAATGTCCTAGGCTAGAGTGGGATCAACTTCTCATCCTCCTCACCTCAGTCCCAAGAAACACGGCTCAGTGGTTAGCACAGCTGCCTCAGCACTGGGGACCTGGGTTCGATTCCACCCTCGGGTGACTTCGTCTGTGTGGAGTTTGCACATTCTCCCCTTGTCTGCGTGGGCTTCCTACAGGTGCTCAGCTTTCCTTCTCCAGCCCAAAGATGGGCTGATTAGGTGGATTAGCCAGGGTAAATTGCCTGTAGTGTTCAGGGCTATGGAGATTTAGGGGCATGGATCTGGGTGGGATGCTGTCTGGGTCAGTGTGGACTTGTTGGGCTGTAGGGCCTGTTTCCATACTGTAGGCAGTCTTCTATGAGTCAACGGACAAAACAGGCCCAGTCTCTTCAATTTCTAGACAATTCCAACTTCTTGGGAACCCTTCGAACCTTCAATGCACTCCTTCCCTGAGTTTGTACTGTACTGGAACACCTCCTATACCTGAATCAGTTCTACGAAGGGAATGGGATGAGGGCATTCAGCCTTTTTTTTAAAACCTCTTAATTCATTCAAGGGACAAGTTTGCATCCCTAATCACCCTCCTGGAGCTGAGAGGCTTGCTCAGTCATTTCAGAGGGTGGTTAAGAGTCAACAACAGTGCGTCTGCCACCTGTTGGTCCAACTGGGTGAGGACTACCAGTTTTTCTCTCCCTGACAAGCATTAGTGAACCATGTGGGCTTTTTATGACTCTTGCTAGCAGCTAGCCTGTAATTCCAGATTTATGAATCGAATTAGCTAATTTTTGTGGTGGGCTTTGAACCTGTGTCTCCCTAAGGCATTAGCCTCCTGCGTTACCTGCCCAGTGACATTGCCAGTTGGCTCCTGTTTTCCTCTTGAAGGCATGCTTGATTTCCACTTCATCAATCAGAGCATTGAAGTGGGATGTCATGTTACAGCTGTACAAGACATTGCTAAGGCCACATCTGGAGTATTGCGTACAATTCTTGTCACCCTGTTAGAGGAAAGATGTTATTAACTGGCAAGGGTGCAGAAAAGATTTAGAGGGATTTTACGGAGATGGAGGGTTTGGAGTTATAGGGAGAGGCTGGATAGGCTGGGACTTTTTTTTTTGCCCCTGCTTGAGGAGTGACCTTTTATGAAATAGGTCTTTTCCCAAAGATCGGGGAGTCCAGAACTGGAGGGCATAGGTTGAAGGTGAGAGGAGAAAGATTTAGAAGGACCTCAGCAACTTTTTCCACGCATGGGTCATTCGGATGTGGAATGAACGATCTGAGAAGTGGGGGATTCAGGTACAGTTAGAACATTTTAAAAATACTTTGGATACGTGGATAGGAAGGGTTTGGAGAGGTACGGGGCAAACACAGGCAACGGGTCTAATTCTATTCAGGAAACCTGGTCAGCATGGATGAGTTGGGCCGAATGGCCTGTTTGCTTGCTGTATGACTGACTATAGTCAATCGGGCTCTGATTTTGTGTTTCAGCTTAAGCAGATAAAATCCTATTGATCCTGATGTGAGTCCTTCAATATTCATTCCCTATTGTTTGCCTCCACACATTGAACTGATACTTCAGTGATGAAATTTGTTGTTCTGCTGGGCATTTGCAGAAGGTTGGTTCAGGACATAAATTTTAAATCTCTTTTTTTTTTCCAAATACTGCCCTTCGGAGGTTCACATCCCATAGTCTTTGAAACTGGGCTGAGAAAATTTGGCCACGCGTTTTATCGGAGTCACTTTCAGTGACACCTTCTATAGTGGTCATGTTCGAAGAAGCATTAAACAGAAAATTTGAGACAGTAGTAATGAGTTGTAATTATGGACAGTGTTAACCTGCAAATAAATTTGAATAAATAACATTGGTAACAATACCATTTTGGGGAGTAATTGGAGTGTGTATGGGATGATTTTCTGGATCAAGATGTTGAGGAATCAACTGGAGAACAGGCCATCTTAGACTGTCAATTATTCCTTTCCTCAATACTCAATATCCAATCTAGTTGTACAGGACTCTTTGGGAAAGTGTGATCATAATATGATTGAATTCTTCATTTCTGAAAGTGAGCCATGTAATTGCTGAGATTACGGTCCTGAATATTAAAAAGGAAATGATATAATGGTAATCGAGGCTTGAGCTGGTCATGATGCATTTGGGAATGCACGCTTAAATGTTTCTTAACAGTGACTAGGCAGAGTTAGATACGTTCTTTCAGGCTGTAGACAGAAAATTGAGCGTGGAGTAAGTGGAATGATTTTCCATGATAATAGTGAAGCAGGTTCAAAAGACCAAACCTTCCTTTCTGCTCCACAAATGTTCTGTCCTCCCAAAGTAACTCGTATGTTCCAAAAGTAGATGTTTTTATGCTGTCATGATTGGGAAAGGTGAGTAGGTTTCGCCTGAGACGATCACAGACATCACAACTCTTTCATGTCCACATTTGAAGTAGGGAAACTTGCTCCCTCTATCAGCGTTAGAGAGATGGACTTTGATTTATGTTTCTTTCAATTCCCATCGCAATTTGTACACGTACAGATGAACTTGCAAATAAACTTTAATTGTTTTAAAATGTGTAGAAACGCCAAGTGACAAGCAGTATCTTGGTGGACAGTTCTGGCATAATAGTTAGATCCTTTACAGATCTTATTTGTACACATTGTTTGTATTATTAATTTTGCACTAAGTATATCTTTGTAACTCTGTTACAGGTGATGGAGGGGATGGTAGTAGTGGAAGTGAAGATGATATTGGTGTATCAGCTCGTCTTTCTAATTCTACAGTCGGTGCTGATCGATGGGGATGTGAAATGGTGAACAGAAATGTGGCTGGCGAAGAAGGTGACCATGACAGTACAGTGACTACTTCCGCTGATACTGCAACACTTGAAAATTTGGGAGGCCTCAGAATAATAGGCAGAAATGTTGCTGGTCAAGATGAACCACACATTGTGCCTCCATCAGGAGGGAATAGGGAATTTATTGCTGCTCAAAATGAGGTAAGAAAGCAAAACAAATTTAGAGTTTTGATCTGCTTTCCAAGCTCTTGTACTCTTAGACTGCATCCGTGGATTTGAGTTGCAGTAATTACATTTCCAGAATTGGAGAACGCGTATCTTCATTTACATGCTGCTTTTAAATATTGGAGTTACCTCCCCTTTTTTTTAGGCAGCAGAACGGTTAGATCCTGTAGGCAATGGAAAAATCGTCACTGCGGTTCCAGGAAAACCCCTCAATTTATCCTCCAGAAAAAGTTCAATGCGACACCACCAGGAAGCTTCAGTAAGTAAAGTCCATTCAAAGATGATGATTGCTCTAATGTCTAAATCACTTAGTGGAATTTCTGCCTACTTGAAGTAACATCAATATTTTATAACACGGGGTGGGGTGGGGTGATAACCCATGGCCACTCTAGAAGATGCACCTTGACAGAATTTGTGCTGGAATGTGGAAATAGTTGCAGGGAGGGAGGGCTCTGGGCCACTGATGTCTCTTGCAGTGAAAAAAAGCTTCAAAGCCTTTCCTTGTCATAGACATATTATGTGAGGAGTTGAAATAGAACTTGATTAGGTTGGTTTTGGATGCTGACTACTAATACAACAACTATATCAAAAGCTGCACAGCAGAAGTCTTTACTCTGCAGTCCCTTGCTCAGCTGATTGAGGAAATCCTTGAGCGTGGAAGAACAGTTGCATAAAAGTTGTTGCTGCAGGCCCAGATTTGAGATTATGCTCTCTTAGTTGTGATTTGGTGCTTCGGCTTCCTTTATTTTAAAAATCTGACCTCAAAGCTAGGATTAGACTCTTAAAATCAGTTGCTGTCAGAGGAATAAGCACATGCTCAGGAAGCTTCATAGTTGCAACTGGTGAAACTACTTGGATAGTAAATGATTTGTCTACGCTGTTGTTAGGATGATGGTAGGTTTAGAGTTACATGCTTTATAGGAAGTTGCACTGCTTAGTGATGCTTGCAAAAACAAAAGCTACATCATGTTTCCCACACTTTTTCTTAAGCAAAAAAAAATACATAAATAGATGCCCAGCCTCAGTATTCCATAATTTTAAGTTTTTTTTTCGAGTACACGTTTTCAGCCTGAGCATTTATTTCTAATGCTTCTGACATTGAGACAAAGGTACCCAGTTTTGTACTTTTACTCATTACGTTCAGCTGTAAGTTTTTATAATACAATTTTTGCTGTTTTTTTTCCTAATTCTGCTTACCTTCCAAGTTCAGATTTCCCACTGTTTCATTAGATCATTTCTGAATGAATGATTTTTTTTTTGTCATGTATTTTGCAGTGAAAAGTCTCCACTGTTACCGTAATTGGTTGCTTAAGAATAACTTAAACTGGAATTTTATTTTGCTTCTGTCCTCTATCAGCAAATCTCATTAACATTATTATATCTTTTATGAAGGAACCAGATTTATTCTCAGAAGCAGGAACAAAATAATAAGTCAGTCATAGCCTATGATTAAATTTATTGGCTCATTACTCAAACCAAATGTCAGAAATTGTCTTCCAAATCTAAAGTGAACTTTTATACTTAAGTTTTCTGATAATGAACTTAAAGTTGTTTGACTATACTTGTGTACATCATTATTTCGACATGTACAACCAGTAGTCAGTTCCCTTCACTGTAATAAGTGTGAGGCTGGATGAACACAGCAGGCCAAGCAGCATCTCGGGAGCACAAAAGCTGACGTTTTGGGCCTAGACCCTTCATCAGAGAGGGGGATGTGGAGAGGGCTCTGGAATAAATAGGGAGCGAGGGGGAGGCGGACCGAAGATGGATAGAGGAGAGGATAGGTGGAGAGCAGAGTACGGGTGGGGAGGGGATAGGTCAGTCCAGGGAGGACAGACGGGTCGAGGAGGCAGGATGAGGTTGGTAGGTAGGAAATGGAGGTGCGAGACGGGGATGGGTGAGAGGAAGAACAGGTTAGGGAGGCGGGGACGAGCTGGGCTGGTTTGGGGATGCAGTGGGGGAAGAGGGAGATTTTGAAGCTTGTGAAGTCCACATTACCATTGGGCTGCAGGGTTCCCAAAGCAGATTGAGTTGCTGTTCCTGCAACCTTCAGGTGGCATCATTGTGGCACTGCAGGAGGCCCATGTTGGACATGTCGTGTGAGGAATGGTGAGGGGGAGTTAAAATGGCTCGCGACTGGGAGGTGCAGTTGTTTATTGCAAACTGAGCGGAGGTGTTCTGCAAAGCGGTCTCCAGGCCTCCGTTTGGTTTCCCCAATGTAGAGGAAGCCACACCGAGAACAGTGGATACGGTATATTACATTGGCAGATGTGCAGGTGAACATCTGCTTAATACGGAAAGTCATCTTGGGGCCTGGGATGGGGGTGAGGGAGGAGGTGTGGTGGCAAGTGTAGCACTTCCTGCGGTTGCAGCGGAAGGTGCCGGGTGTGGTGTGGTTGGAGGGGAGTGTGGAGCGGATGAGGGAGCCACGGAGAGAGTGGTCTGTCCGGAAGGCAGACAAGGGTGGGGATGGACAAATAGCTTGGGTGGTGGGGTCGGATTGTAGATGGCAGAAGTGTCGGAGGATGATGCATTGTATCCGGAGGTTGGTAGGGTGGTGTGTGAGGACAAGGGGGATTCTCTTAGGGTGGTTATTGCGGGGGCGGGGTGTGAGTGATGTGTTGCAGGACATGCGGAAGACACGGTCAAGGGCGTTCTCGACCACTGCGGGGTTGGGTGAGGTGGCGGGGGGGGTGCGAAGTTGCAGTCCTTGAAGAACTTGGACATCTGGGATGTGTGGGAGTGGAATGCCTCATCCTGGGAGCAGATGCGGCGGAGGCGATGGAATTTTAGTGGGGGGGTTGGGTGGGAGGATGTGTATTCTAGGTAGCTGTGGGAGTTGGTGGGCTTGACGTGGACATCAGTTTCTAGCTGGTTGCCTGAGATGGAGACAGAGGTCCAGGAAGGTGAGGGATGTGCTGGAGATGGCCCAGGTGAACTGAAGGTTGGGATGGAAGGTGTTGAAGTGGATGAACTGTTCGAGCTCCTCTGGGGAGCAAGAGGCAGCGCCGCTACAGTCATCAATGTAACGGAGGAAGAGGTGGGGTTTGGGGCCAGTGTATGTGCGGAAGAGGGACTGTTCCATGTAACCTACAAAGAGGCAGGCATAGTTTTGGCCCATGCGGGTGCCCATGGCCACCCCCTTAGTCTGTAGGAAGTGGGAGGAATCAAAGGAGAAGTTGTTGAGGGTGAGGACGAGTTCAGCTAGGCGGATTAGGGTGTCGGTGGTGGGGCCTGCGGGACAGGAAGAAGCGGAGGGCCTTGAGGCCATCTGCATGAGGAATGCAGGTGTATGGGATGCCCAAGGTGTTCCAAGTTTGGAGAGACTTAGCTGAAACTTTCTTTGATCTGTGGAACATGGACAGAGGAATGTCAGGGAAATGGCTAGAGAAACCAGCCAGGGAGTCTCTTGTATGGTGAGAGGGCAGTGTGGGTAAAGGTGTTGGGTGAGGCAAGGAAGCCATACATGTGGGAACTAGTTAGCTTTAATTTGAAACATGAATTTTGTTTGTTTTACAGGATTGAAATTCTCATGAGCTACTGCTTTTTAAAATTGGTCGTATTTTCAAGATTTCACAACAGCTTGTTTTGTGTATGTTTTTTGAGGATGAGCTGCTGCTGTCAGACCAAAGGTCGTCATCAGCTCACAGTTCTCAGTTTACAGCTAGCAATCAACACTGGTGAAACAATGAAATAAAAATGATGAAAAATCAGCTAGGGTTCTAACACTGTTTACACATCTGTGCTATGACCGGAACCTCTTAAAGCACAATGCTTTTAAGTTCTAGTAATAAACTTCTGAGTAATTAACTGTGCAAATTTAGGAGCCTTGGAACTGGAATAAATACTGGGGTAATTTCACAAAGGATCATTTGAAGAAGTGTACTGACCACAATGGTCCCGATGGATTCAACTGAACTAGGAGAAGTACAAGTGCAGTGGGTTAAAATTATTGCTGCACAATTCTATTCAATTGCTCACAGGAAACTGTCAAAATTTAGTGTGATTGATTTTACTGTGATGAAAATTGAAGTTGTAGATGTTACGGAAATGTTACTTGCTTTTAATTTTGAAAAAAATGGTTCATACATAATTAGCTTTACTTGGCTAAAAGCTAACTAGCATCATTTGATCTCCAATATAATTTCAGTGCTGTTGTCCTCTTTTAAAAAGGTCTGTGAAACTGAGCCATAGGTGGCCTAAATTTCTGTTTTCGATCCACAGGATGTTATGAATACCAGCATATATGATGAACCGAAGCTGGATTCTGTGTATTTTCGTCCAGTAAGTGGCAGCGTTACCACAGACGACCAGTTATTTTCTACAGTCCAAAGCACACCCTTTCGTCTTTCACAAATTACCTGCACATCTTCTGGAAATGACGTCGCGGATCCAAGAGATGGACCTTCTGGAGACATAGTAATCCACACGGCAACCAGAGGAAGAGGTGATGTTGATGAGACCTTAAGTGTTGATTCAGATCCACCCCTTGCTGCTGCCTACTTATCACCTGTGAATCCAGATGGAAGTAAAAGTGAGATGTGGACCGATTCTTCAAAAAGTTCTCCTTTTTGTAAACACCGGAAAGCTGATTGCAACTCTGCGTGTTCCCAGTGGGATAATGAGAAAGGTACCACCCTATCTTGCGCTCGCTCTCGCGCGCTCGCTCTATATAGTTGCACATTCAAGTTTCCATAATGATATAGACTGACTGAGCTAATAAATACTACAGTGGTTCTGCAGTCGATTTCTAGCTTAACAGATAACCCTTGCTTAGGAAGGAGACTGAAAGCAAGAGGTTACAGGGGACCAGAGATAATACGAACTGCAGCTGCTGGAGAATCCAAGATAATAAAGTGTGGAGCTGGATGAACACAGCAGGCCAAGCAGCATCTCAGGAGCACAAAAGCTGATGTTTTGGGCCTAGACCCTTCATCAGAGAGGGGGATGGGGTGAGGGTTCTAGAATAAATAGGGAGAGACGGGGAGGCGGTCCGGAGATGGAGAGAAATGAAGATAGGTGGAGAGGAGAGTATGGGTGGGGAGGGGATAGGTCAGTCCAGGGAAGACGGACAGGTCAAGGAGGTGGGATGAGGTTAGTAGGTAGGAGATGGAGGTGCGGCTTGGGGTGGGAGGAAGGGATGTGTGAGAGGAAGAAGAGGTTAGGGAGGCAGAGACAGATTGGACTGGTTTTGGGATGCGGTGGTGGAAGGGGAGATTTTGAAGCTGGTGAAGTCCACATTGATATCATTGGGCTGCAGGGTTCCCAAGCGGAATATGAGTTGCTGTTCCTGCAACCTTCGGGTGGCATCATTGTGGCACTGCAGGAGGCCCATGATGGACATGTCATCTAAAGAATGGGAGGGGGAGTGGAAATGGTTCGCAACTGGGAGGTGCAGTTGTTTATTGCGAACCGAGCGGGGGTGTTCCGCAAAGCGGTCCCCAAGCCTCTGCTTGGTTTCCCCAATGTAGAGGAAGCCACAGCGGGTACAATGGATGCAGTATACCACATTGGCAGATGTGCAGATGAACCTCTGCTTAATGTGGAAAGTCATCTTGGGGCCTGGGATGGGGGTGAGGGAGGAGGTGTGGGGGCAAGTGTAGCATTTCCTGCGGTTGCAGGGGAAGGTGCTGGGTGTGGTGTTGTTGGAGGGCAGTGTGGAGCGAACGAGGGAGTCACGGAGAGAGTGGTCTCTCCGGAAAGCAGACAAGGGTGGGGATGGACAAATATTTTGGGTGGTGGGGTTGGATTGTAGATGGCGGAAGTGTCAGAGGATGATGCGTTGTATCCGGAGGTTGGTGGAGTGGTGTGTGAGAACGAGGGGGATCCTCTTTGGGTGGTTGTGGCAGGGGCGGGGTGTGAGGGATGTGTAGCGGGAAATGCAGGAGACGCAGTAAAGGGCGTTCTCCCCCACTGTCGGGGGTGGGGGGGGAAGAGTTGCGGTCCTTGAAAAACGTGGACATCTGGGATGTGCAGGAGTGGAATGCCTCATCGTGGGAGCAGATGAGGCGGAGGAATTGGGAATAGGGGATGGAATTTTTGCAGGAGGGTGGGTAGGAGGAGGTGCATTCTAGGTAGCTGTGGGAGTTGGTGGTCTTGAAATGGACATCAGTTACAAGCTGGTTGCCTGAGATGGAGACAGAGGTCCAGGAAGGTGAAAGATGTACTGGAGATGGCCCAGGTGAACTGAAGGTTGGGGTGGAAGGTGTTGGTGAAGTGGATGAACTGTTCGAGCTCCTCTGGGGGAGCAAGAGGCGGTGCCGATACGGTCATCAATGTAACAGAGGAAGAGGTGGGGTTTGGGGCCTGTGTAGGTGCGGAAGAGGGACTGTTCCACGTAACCTACAAAGCGGCAGGCATAGCTGGGGCCCATGCGGGTGCCCATGGCCACCCCCTTAGTCTGTAGGAAGTGGGAGGAATCAAAGGAGAAGTTGTTGAGGGTGAGGACGAGTTTGGCTAGGCGGATGAGGGTGTCGGTTGTGGGGGACTGGTCGGGCCTTTGGGACAGGAAGAAGCGGAGGGCCTTGAGGTCATCTGCGTTTGGAATACAAGTGTATAGGGACTGGATGTCCATGGTGAAAATGAGGAGTTGGGGGCCAGGGAATTGGAAGTCCTGGAGGAGGTGGAGGGCGTGGGTGGTCTCACGGACGTAGGTAGGGAGTTCCTGGACCAAAGGGGAGAGAATGGAGTCCAGATAGGTGGAGATGAGTTCGGTGGGCCAGGAACAGTCTGAGACAATGGGTCGACCAGGGCAGGCAGGTTTGTGGATTTTGGGAAGGAGATAGAAACGGGCCGTGCGGGGTTGGGGAACAGTGAGGTTGGAGGCTGTGGGTGGGAGGTCCCCCGAGGTGATGAGGTCATGAATGATGAATGGTGTTGGAGATGATGGTTTGGTGCTCAGGGTTGGGGTCATGATCGAGGGGGCGGTAGGAGGCGGTGTCGGATACTTGGCGTTTGGCCTCGGCGATATAGAGGTCAGTGCGCCATACTACCACTGCACCACCCTTGTCTGCGGGTTTGGTGAGGTTGGGGTTGGAGCGGAGGGCTGCCCGTTCTGTGGGGGAGAGGTTGGAGTGGGTGAGAGGGATGGAGAGATTGAGGTGGTTAATGTCTCGACGGCAGTTGGAGATGAAGAGGTCGAGGGAAGGTAGGAGGCCTGGGGGTGGTGTCCAGGAGGAGGACTTGTGTTGGGAGCGGGCGAAGGGGTCCGTGGAGGGAGGGTTAGGTTCCCGTTTGGAGAAGTAAGCGTGGAGGCGAAGGCGGCGGAAAAACTGTTCTATGTCCAACCGTGACTGGTATTCATTGATGTGTGGTTGTCGGGGGACAAAGGTGAGCCCCTTACTAAGGACTAACTGTTCGTCCTCAGTCAGTGGGAGGTTTGGGGGGATGGTGAAGATTCGGCAGGGCTCAGTGTGGCTGTCTCTCTTCCCCCCCACCCCCCCCCCCCCCCCCCCACCGCAACTGCACCACACAACCAGCCCAGCTCTTCCCCTCCACCCACTGCATCCCGAAACCAGTCCAGCCTGTCTCTGCCTCCCTAACCTCTTCTTCCTCTCTCCCATCCCTTCCTCCCACTCCAAGCCGCACCTCCATCTCCTACCTACTACCCTCATGCCACCACCTTGACCTGTCCGTCTTTCCTGGACTGACCTGACCTATCCCCTCCCCACCTCCGCTCCTATACTCTCCTCTCCACCTATCTTCTTTTCTCTCCATCTTCGGTCCACCTCCCCCCTCTCCCTATTTATTCCAGAACTCTCACCCCATCCCCTCCCTCTCTGATGAAGGGTCTCAGCCCGAAACGTCAGCTTTTGTGCTCCTGAGATGCTGCTTGGCCTGCTGTGTTTATCCAGCTTCACACTTTATTATCTTAGTTACAGGTGACCAGTTAGTTGTTGTAGCACTATTAGTTAGTTTAGTTGAATGACCGTTTTGACAATCTTTCTACTATTGTTGAACCTGCTGTAGAAGAGCATTGAGAAGCTAAAGGTAATTTTAGCAGTGTCAATATGGTGTGTGAAATGGAATTTATGTTCAACTAATTTATTGGAAGACTTTGAGAAAATAACGGTTGTTCTGATTAGAGAACTAGTGAGTGTGCTCTGTGCTTAGACTTCCAGATAGTATTTGATAAGGTGTGCAGCAAAGATTGTGGAGGAAAGTTTGGAGCCAGTCAATGTAGTGGGTAACATTGGCATGGATAGAAAGTTGTCTAGTCAAGAGAAACATAGCATGAATGGGTCCTTTTCTGGCTGGTGAGAATGGTGTGCCCTAGGGATCAGTGCTGGATCTAGAACTTTTTCCCAATTTCTATAAATGCCTTCAGTCCCCTCATTCAAGTCAGAGGTGCTAAATTTGCTGATGACCAAAATAATTAGCAAAGTGAGTTGAGGTGACAAGGGGATATAGACAGTTGAGTGGACAAAAAATGTGGCAATGGTGTGTGGACTGGGAAAATGTCAAATTGCTCTTTTTTTGTCAGAATAAAGCCTATCGTCTACGTAGGGAGAGATCACAGAATTCTGTCTGCAAAGAGATCCATGTGTCCTTGTACATGAAACACAAGTTTAGTATGCATGTACAGCAAGTAATTAGCATAAGTTTTTTTTTGTGAAGGTAATTGAGTACAAAAATAGGAGGTTGTGTTGAGTTTTATGGGGATTTGGTAAGACCACATGTGGAGTAGCCTGTGCACTATTGGGCATTTGTTGATTTTTCTATGAAGGAGCTGTTCAGAGAACGTTAGCTGAAATAATACCTAGCATGGGTGGGTAGTCTTGAGAGGAAAGGTTGACCAGGTTAGGCTTGTTTCAGTAGAAGTTTGTAAGAGCACGAGGTGATTTGATGTAAACACATGAGATTATGTGGATAGATGCAGAAAGGATGATTCCGCTTGTGGGGAAAATAAGAGGTTTTCTGCTAAAAACAGATGAGAATTCTTTTCCTGCACAGGTCATGATTCTTTGAAAATCACTTCCTCCGAAGGTGCTGCAGCAGTTTTTGAAAATTCAAGGCAGAGACAGGTAGATTCTGAATAAGCAAGGGAGTGAAAGATTATTAGGGATCAGCAGGAATGTGGTGCATTCACAGCAGCTGCAATGTTGATGAATGGCAGAAGAGGCTTGAGGAGCCATGTGGCTTACTCCTACTTCTGTTGGCTTTCAAATAAAAGGTGCAAAGGAGTAATTGTTCATAAAAGCTACTGAGAACGCTGGATTTGTGACTTCTGCTCTTCTGAATATTATGGAATTGGCTGTCGCCAGTAAATAAACAAAATCTTGTTGAATTGTGATACTGTTTTGAATAGATGGCATAACTTCCAGAGAGTTGTGAATACAGCGCTAGCCCATCACGAAAACCAGCCTTCCTTCCACTGACTCTGTCTGTCGTTCCCTCAGGAAAGAAGCCAACATAATCCAAGACTTCTTCCACCCTGGTTTTACGCTCTTCCACCCTCTCTTATGCAGAAGATGCAAAGTTTGAAAACATGTACCAACATATTGAAGTATAGCTTCTCTGCTGTTATCAGACTATGAACTGACCTTTTGAGTTATCCTTTCTCGGCACCTTTTCTGTAGCTGAAACACCTATATTCTGATTTGTCTGGTTAGCGCATACAACAGTACTTTTCTCTGTATCTGGGTATGTGTGACGATAATTAAATCAAACCAAAAATCAGACAAGTGCATCATGTATTTGGTTCCCCCCGCCCGCCTTCCCTGCTTTTGCTTCCCTGCCTGTGGACCTGTGGCTTTAGTTGAGAGTCCAGACTCCAGTCATTCCTGCCACTTCTCTTTCCCTTTTTTTAGCTTTTCCCAGAACTTCCCAGTTTTAGATAAAAATGTGTTGGATTAGCAAGCATACGTTACATTGTCCCCCCCCCCCCCCCCCCCCCCCCCCCCCCCCCCCCGCCTTACATGGAGTTGATGAACAACTATTTGTCTGGTATCTTCAAGAAAGGAGATGTGAAGAAAACTGGGCATAAGACTCCTGCTAAGTGCATACTGTTTTTTTCTTTTTTAGGTGAGAGACGAAGTGTGGTTTACCAAAATGAAGAAGGAAACTGGGTGACAGATCTGGCTTATTATTATTCATTGGACAAAGAACAGAATCAGTTCAATCTACCAACTGATTTAGTCAATAGTATTCAAGAAGAAGCATTCTTAACTGGCAGTAAGATTTCAGTTACTGTAATATTTTAAAGAAATAGCTTGAAGTTTGCTTGGCTAAAAGGTTTCACTGTTTTTCATGTAAAACCCATTAAACTTTGCAGACCAAGCTGTTGCATTGATTGAAGAAGATCAGGAGGAGTTTGAAGAAGAAAACAAGTTCATTCAGGTCTGAGAAAATTTTGTTGTCTGTCCTTGTGTATTTTTAATGAAGAGATCTTGACCTGAAGGTGAATGTGCATTTTTGAAGATCTTGGGAATTGAGACATATCTCAACAGTTTTTTTTCTCTCAAAAGCCTAAAATTTCTCAAGAATGTAACTTTGACAAAGATACTGTATTTATTTCTTTGTAGTTAATGTTTAGAATTCCTGAAGAAAAATTGAAAACTGAAGCAAAAGTCAAGTTCATAGTTAAATAACTTTTTGTTCAACTTGCCAAAATATTAATTGCAACAGTTTTCTCAAACTTAAGAAACCCAAGACAATTTTACACTGCAGCAGTTAGAGGATTTATGATGCTTCTGCATTCGCCTGAGAATTCAAAGCTCAGAATCTCGTTCATAGTTTTCAGGCTGACTTTTTAAAAAAACATTTTGTTAGCTCATATACATGTCGAGCAAAGAAAAAGACTGCTTTATTCTCCTGGCCATTTGGCATGATAATCAACTTTGGTAATTCACTCACTACTACCATTAATGAAATTATGTATCATAGAACATAGAACAATACAGTGCAGAACAGGCCTTTCGGCCCTCGATGTTGCACCGTCCTGTGAACTAATCTAAGTCCCTTCCCCCCCCCCCCCTGCTGTGACACTGCCAATCTTGTTGGCACTGAATTGTATTGTTCCCTCTTAAATTTCAAGAATGCCTGCTGGAGCAGGAGTTCAGTAATCTCTCTCTCTTTTTTTTGTGTAAACAGTAAACTGAATTGATTTTTTTTTTCTTCTGTAGTGTGCGTAGGGAATTCCAAGTATCTGGCTGTCTTGTCACCTCAACATCATTCCAAAAATTGCCAGATGTTGTAGGTTGGATGAAAAATAATGCTTGCACTTCCAAAATTTGTAGGCTTAATAGAGGGGAGTGAAGGGTAACAACATTTAAAGTTTGGAAATTCACTAGCTTTGGAGGTGTCTGGTGAAGTTAGGATTTTTCAGGAAATCCCTTGAAAATGTGATTTAGAATATGAATGATCACTTCCTGGGTGGTGGGGGGTGGGGGGGGAAGCAGTCAAGCAGAGAATCTAAGTCACTGCTAAATTGACAAAATGGGATATAAATAGTGAATAATCATGTGATGGAGGCTGGGTTGTTGCCTAACTCTGTTCTAAAAACATGCAGAGTTCATGGTGAAAAGGACAGATGGCAAAGTAGATGGTAGAGTCCACTTAGCCATTTCCTTACTGAACAGCACAGTGTTTGAAGAGCTGGATGCCTAGTCCTCCTCACTTGTATAATTCATCTGTCTGAATGACCTTTTTTATGTTTTTTGACCTAAACGACTTTTATCTCTTGAATAGTTGCAACAATGCTCTGAATCAAATTGAGGCAGTGTTTTCTCAAATACGCTTTAAAAAGTAGTTTTATGTACCATAGTGGAATTGAAATCACCGACAACCTAAATCTTAAACAGAAGGGTCACATTATTATTCTCCATTTAACCTACCCACTCATCTGTAACTCTTAATTGGTGAATCAGTTAATTAATTTTGAAGCCTCTTCTACTGTTGCAGTAACTTCTCAGCAATGAAAATAAGATGGTTATTGGCTTTTGCCTGCAATGATTTTGTTAAAACTTGGGGTCGTATGAATTCTGGCCTCAGGAGTGACTATGCTATAAGACTTGTAAATAACAGCCAAGCTTTACCAAGTGTTTTTTTGTCAATGATTGTCATACGCAAGTAATAAAGCCTTTTTGATTTCTAGTGCAGTGGAAGTCCATTATCATGCCACAGAACCATGGGCCGCTCTCCGAACGACGATTCATTGGTGTATTTAGCCTAAAGGGTGAAGGGGTGAATTTAAGCCACTTTGATGACCAATTTGTTTGTATTGTTAATCCTGGAGATAAATCAGTTAGTTAAGCAAAGTTAGCCTTCTGACCATCACAAATGCCTGAAGTATCTTTCACCTAAGTTCCTGAAAACTGTAATTTGGGAATAACTTGGGGTAGCCAAGTGCATTCCATGCTGTTAAGTAAATTGATTTCATTAAAATCAAAGTGAAAAATGATGCTGTTCAGATGATAAAGTGGAGTACTTTGCCAGCTATGTTGAATGTGGAGCTATGAATATCTTTGCAAGTTTTAGTTGTTTAGGGTGTATTAAAAGTCTATTCACCTCCATCTCCTCAAATCCTGGATGCTATCTTCAACTACAGTGACGAGTGGTCCACCAGCAAATATAAATGTCACTGCAAAAGGACTCAGTGCAAAAATTGCATTGTGAAATGAGTGACTGCAAACTTTTTGCTGTTTTTAATTAATAGCTATCTTCAGATGCTGCCTACATTTTATTTTACATTTACATTTGACATTTTACTCATCGCACAAAGTTCCTAATTAGAAGTGTCTGCTCATCTTTTGAATAGGATGACAAAATGGATGCAACCTTTACTGAAGGATTGCTTGGAAATGATTCCTGGCAGCTTCCAGCTAATAGCTACTTGATGTTGAGAGCATCAAAGGCGGGGTCTGACTTTATGCAAGGCAGTGAGAGTTATCTCCGTCTCACTCTTGGAGAATTCTTTGGTGAGCGATCAGAGGCTCTTGGATGTCTTGGAGAACAGAACAGTGGCATAAAACGGGTTAGTTCAAGGTTGAAATATTTGCATTTAATTTCTTAACCGTTTAAAAAACCACTGCATCAGTTAAAAGCCTGAATCTTTGAGTAACTAAGAGATGCTCCAAAGTGAGTATTTAAAAATTAGAAATATACAATAAGTTTTTTTCATTTTCTGTAAAAATTTTACATTGGCATTAATGCAGACTATTCCTAAATCTGTTAGCCTTCATTTGGATATTCCATAACATCACCGGAACGGAGAACGCCTGTTGCTTTATTTGAACCTGATTTGTCAAAAGACCACAGCAAAACTCCTGAGCTGTGCAATGACAATGCACTTCATTCAGGTAAACTACAACCTAAAGTTTGTTTGCAACAAAGTTAACTATTCCTTAATAAGTGTGAATGTGATCAAAATAATTTAAAGTTAATGAAAGAAACTGGTTTGTTTCACAATCATATTGAATTGTGTCCAACAGTTAGCGACCCCCTGCAACCACGAAGAGGGAGGAGGAAGATCAGGATGTTTTTGCTTTATAATCTGGAATCCAGTGCTTGAGCTGTTAAACAAGAAGATTGAAAATTTCAAGTCAATACGGAATTGGAAGCATTTTTCAAATGGAAAACTTGATAGGATTGTGGCCAAAGAGCAGTAGAGTGAGAGTAGATTGGTATGGTTTCTTTTTACACTGGGAATGGAAACAGTGGAGTAATTTGGCCACCATCTTAATCTTTCACTCACTCCTCCCTGGATCCAGGGGAGGTGACAAAAGATTGAAAAATTGCAAACAATTACAGAATGGTCAGTTTAACATAAGTGGTTTGGAAGCTTCTAGAGATAATTACTTGGGAAAGAATAAATCACGTGGAAAAAGAGGATCTTTATCAGTAGGGGCATAGTATACAGGAGCAAGGAGGTTATATTGAACTGTGGAAGGCACTTAGCTGGGAATATTGTGTATAGTTGTAGATGCTAGATCTTTAGAAAATGTGTGTTGGAGAGCAGAATTGACTTCTCAGGGACACAAAGCTGCAAATCACAAGTGGGCTGGTTGGAATAGATAGGGAGTTGCCTTTCCCAGTTGTAAAAGGAACAAGAATGAGAGGGCATAGACTTAAAGTGATATGCTAAAGTAGTAACAGTGATGCAACAAAAATGTTTTAATACAGCCGGTAGTTAATGTATGGAATACTCGGCCTGGAAATTTGGTGAGAGTAGGTTCAATTGGGCATTTGAGGGGATTGGATGATTATTTGGACAAAAGTAGTGTGCATGGGTACAGGAGAGAAAGCAGTAGGTGGTGATACTCATTTTAGAATCTGTGCAAGCATGATGGGCTGAATAGTGGTATCCTGCGCCACATCAGTTCTGTGATTTGTGATATCTGCAATATACATTGATATTCAGTTGCTAATGTACGGTTTTTAGTGTTAGAGGAAGACTGTAATGTAGGAGCAGAAGTGGGCCATTCAGCCCATTATGTCTGCTCCACCATTTGATGAGATCATTGCTGATCTAATAATCTTTAACCCCGTTCTCCTGCCTGCCTCTCCTCCTCCTCCCCCCCCCCCCCAAAAAAAAACCCATAAACTCTTGATTCCCTTTACTGATTTGAAAATTTGTGTCTGTCTTAGACTGGAATATATCTCATGTTCCAAAGTCAAATACCTGTGTGGTAAAGAATTTCCGATTCCATGGGGAAACTTTTTTTCTTCTTATCAGTCTTTAAATGTGTGACTCTCTTTTTTTATTTTGGCATCTGGTCTTAGTTTATTTCCTCTCTGGAAAGAATCTTTCCGCATCTACACTGTGTCAAGTCCCCCAGGAATCTTGTGTGTTTGAAATAAGCTCACGTCTCATTATGATCGAGCCCCAGTTTACTTTCTCCTCACAAGACAGCCCCACCATGGCTGGTATCAGCCTAGTGAGCCTTCTCTGAACTGCTACCAATGCTAGCCTCTCTTCCCTTAGATAAGGGGCCCAATCATGAGTTCACAGTATTCCAGCTGTGATCTGCCTTGTGCGTTTTGTATAGTTTCAGCAAAACTTCATACTTTCATGTCCTACGTGGCATTTGGTTGCCTTCATTTGTCTTCCTAACCACCAATCCCCCATTCCGCCCGATCTCCCTCTGAATTGACTGCACTCAGCTCAGAGCCCATCCTGACTTTGCAGTCAAGCCTGCCAGCAAGGGTGGTGTCATTTGGCATGCTGACCTCTGTCACATAAGCAAAACTTCAGTTGTCAGGTAACACCACCTATTTCACCTGAACCATGACAACCCCTTTGAACACCAGGCTACTGTATCCACAACTTTCACTAATCTCTTTTTAGACCTGGTGATTTCTGTATGCAAGGTCATAGTCCCCAAACCCTGCAGAGCCCGCTTCTACCCCTTCTCTAAAATCCACAAACAAAACTGTTTGTTTCTGCCTACTCCTGTCCCACAGAATTCCTCTCTTCCTTCCTCAACACGACTTTTTTGTTTATCCCCTCCCCTTGTCCAGTCCCTTCCCACTTAGATTTTGTGTTTCTTCTGAAAGCAACAAATGCTACAGATCATAGCAAGTCAGACAGCAACCGTAGAGATAGAAAGCTAACACTTCAAATCTAGATGTCTTCAGAGATTCATCTGTGAGTCTTCTGATGCTTTTATGTCAGTTTGCAAATTTCCAGTTCACAGGCTTCAACCACCACCTCTTCACCATAGACGTACAATCCCTTTTGTGTCCAACCCCATCAAGATGGTCTCAGTGCTCCGTGTTTCTTCTGGAAAAAGGTCTAAATCATCACTCTCTACCATCAACCTCCTCTGCCTGGCTGAGCTTATCCTCACTATGAACAACTTCTGTTTTAGTTCCGCACTTTCTTCAGTTCAAAAGGGTGGCTGTGGGTACCCACATGGAGCACAATTATGCATGTCTCCTTGTTGGGTATGTGAAACGTTCTTTTGGTCGGGTCCTACTCTGTCTTCCACTAGTATGTTGATGACATCAGTGCTGCTTCCCCTTCTCATCTGAAATTGGAAAAGTTTTATCCATCGTGCTTCCAATTTCCACCCTGCTTAACCTCTGTTGAGAACAGAAGTTGGAGAGGGAACAGGAAATTCAACCCTTTTGAGCACAGTCTGCAATTTAATATGATCATGGCTGATCTTATGCTGGTCACTCCTTCACCTGGTCCAACACTGACTTTTCGCTTCCCTTCCTCAGTATCTCTGTTTCCATTTCTGAAGATAGTCTAGCAGAATTTGTGGATAGAGCAACAGCTGTACTTTTTCAAGTCCAATTTTTTTGTATTTGGAACTTCAAAGGAGAGTCACTGGACTATGAAATATTCACTCTGTTCTGTTGGTCGTGGATGTTTCCAAAAGTGCTGAGTTTCTTCATCATTTATTGTTATTTCAAATCTCCAGCATCTGCTGTCTTTGACTTTGACTTTCATATGGCTGATCTGATTGTCTCCATTCCATATGTCCCCAAACTCTCTGACTCCCTTGTTGGTCAAGTCTTTTCCCCAGGGCACGATTGACTGCCACGAGGGGTCATAGTTTTAAGGTGTTAGGAAGAAGGTATAGAGGAGACGTCAGAGGGAGGTTCTTCACCCAGAGAGTTGTGAGCATATGGAATAGTTTGCCAGTGATAGTCGCGGAAGCAGAGTCATTCGTGACATTTAAGCGACTGCTGGACGTGCACATGGACAGCAGTGAATTGAGGGGAATGTAGGTTAGGTTATTTCCTTTTTGGATTAGGATTATTCCACTGCACAATATCGTGGGCCGAAGGGCCTGTACTGTGCTGTATTTTTCTGTTTTTCTGTCTCTGCCTTAAAAGTATTCAATGACCCTGTCTTCTCTTCTCTCTGGGGTAGCAGGTTCTAAAGAACAAATCCTCTGAGGGAAATATGTTCCCCTCATTTCTGTTTTAAGTGGGGATTCCGCTTTTTATTTTAAAATAGTGCCTTTTGAGTTCTGGTCTCCCTCGGGCATCCTTTCAGAACACTCCTTGTTGATTTCCTCAGGAGATCATGTTTCAGTGACTTCTTCACGTAAATTCCAGTGGATTTGGGCCCATTCTGACCAACCTTTCCTTGTAAGCTTAGCTCCTTCATCACTGCTATCAGTCAAGTGAGCCTCTGCTGAGGTGCTTCAATTGTATTTCAGACCTTCCTTAAGAGACCAAAACTGTATATGGTATTAAAGACGGAGCCTGATCAATGATCTATGCCAATAAATTTACCCTAAGCAAGAATTTAACTCTTAATTTCTCGAAATTCTGCTACTTCGTCATTTTAGACAACTTAGATGCTGCCACTTCTATGTAACTGAAGGGATTTAATGGTTAAATCATCAATATTTCCGAGGCCATGGTCATTTCTTGTTCAAAGTTAAGTGTTTTGGAGGCTAATTGAAATTTGTTTACATTTGGACAAGTTTATCAACAGATGTTTGCCATTCAGTTTTTACCCTGATGTGTGTGCGAATAGTTTGGTTTATTCCATTTTACGCTCTTAATGTTAAAACTAAATCTGTAGCATTGTATGCTTGTCAGTGAGGGACTACCTCGTTAAAAACTGGAAAGTACAATATGATCTACAGAGTCAGATTTCGGTCTGAAATTTGACTTAGCCAACGATAACGTCAGCGGGGCTCATGAGGCATGGAAAATCTTTTGCATGCAATAGGTGATTAAGGTCAGCATATACTGACCGTGTGGGGTAGAGGCATTGAGGAGGGAGTTGTTTATTTAGAAATAAATAATATTCAGAGTTGTTGGGTGAAGGAAGGAGAATGGTCTAAGCTGAGGTGTTTATGCAGACATAATCTGAACGGTTTACTGCTGCACTACAACAATTTTGAGTCCTTTCCTGTGCAGTGTAAATTATAAAACGTCAAGGACTTTGTTTTTGCCAGCAGCGCTGAGATGCCCGGATCAAGAAACTACAGCAGAAATTTCAGCTGCATCTCTAAGTGATGAGCAAACTGAAAATGACAAATTTCAAATTGACCAGGAAGTAAGTTTAAGAATTTCCATGAATGCAAGTGAGGTCAGTACACTTTTTTTATTACTGGCTTGATATGTGAATGGAATGTCTTGAGATTTAAATTTAACTTCTGTTCGTGGCCAGTTAACCTGCTCATTAAACTATCCAGTAACACTAGCTGTGAGTGACCATAATATGACACAGCTCCTCAAAATGGAGGGTTACATAGTTGATTCTGAGACTTCGGTCCTGAATCTGCTAAGAGGAAATGATAATAGTTTGAGCTGTGAGTTGACTAGGATAGGGAAATGTTACTTCAAGGGATGATACGGGAAGGACTGTGCAAACGTTCAAAGAGCACATGGATGAACTGGAACAAATGTTCATTCTTATCAGGCACAAAAGTAAAACAGAAAAGGTGGTCAAGACATGGCCCGTATGGAAAATTAGAGAAAGTATTCATCCCAAGGAAAGAACTGGGATAAAAGTGTGCTGAAAACAAAACAGACTAAAGAGTTAGGAGTAGTTTTAAAATTGAGGAGGACAAAGAGATTGATTTACGAAAAGAGAAAATAAACTACCAGAGTAAGCTTGTGGGCAATGTGGGAACATTTACAGTCAGTTGGGATAACTGAGATTGAAGACAAATGTCAGTCCCATACATTCAGAAGGGAGACTTTTATTGGGAAACATAGAAATTACTGACCAACAAAACAAAGACTTTTGGTTCTGTGCTAATGGGAACTGCAAATGCTGGAGAATCCAAGATAATGAAATGTGAGGCTGGATGAACACAGCAGGCCCAGCAGCATCTCAGGAGCACAAAAGCTCACGTTTTGGGCCTACACCCTTCATCAGAGAGGGGGATGGGGTGAGGGTTCTGGAATAAATAGGGAGAGAGGGGGGAGGTGGACTGAAGATGGATAGAAAAGAAGATAGGTGGTAGGGAGGGGATAGGTCAGTCCGGGGAAGACGGACAGGTCAAAGGGGTGGGATGAGGTTAGTAGGTAGGAGATGGAGGTGCAGCTTGGGGTGGGAGGAAGGGATGGGTGAAAGGAAGAACAGGTTAGGGAGGCAGAGGCAGGTTGGACTGGTTTTGGGATGCAGTGGGTAGAGGGGAGGAGCTGGGCTGGTTGTGTGGTGCAGTGGGGGGAGGGGACGAACTGGGCTGGTTTTGGGATGCAGTGGGGGAAGGGAGATTTTGAAGCTGGTGAAGTCCACATTGATACCATTGGGCTGCAGGATTCCCAAGCGGAATATGAGTTGCTGTTCCTGCAACCTTTGGGTGGCATCATCGTGGCACTGCAGTAGGCCCATGATGGACATGTCATCTAAAGAATGGGAAGGGGAGTGGAAATGGTTTGCGACTTGGAGGTGCAGGCGTTTATTGCAAAGCGGTCCCCAAGCCTCCGCTTGGTTTCCCCAATGTAGAGGAAGCCACACCGTGTACAGTGGATGCAGTATACCACATTGGCAGATGTGCGGGTGAACCTCTGCTTAATATGGAAAGTCATCTTGGGGCCTGAGATAGGGGTGAGGGAGGAGGTGTGGGGGCAAGTGTAGCATTTCCTGCCGTTTGCAGTCTTCCTCCAACACTTCCGCCATCTACAATCCAACCCCACCACCCAAGACATTTTTCCATCCCCACCCCTGTCTGCTTTCCGGAGAGACCACTCTCTCCGTGACTCCCTTGTTCACTCCACACTGCCCTCCAACCCCACCACACCCGGCACCTTCCCCTGCAACCGCAGGAAATGCTACACTTGCCCCCACACTTCCTCCCTCACCCCTATCCCAGGCCCCAAGATGACTTTCCACATTAAGCAGAGGTTCACCTGCACATCCGCCAATGTGGTCTACTGTACCTGGTGTGGCTTCCTCTACATTGGGGAAACCAAGCGGAGGCTTGGGGACCGCTTTGCAGAACACCTCCGCTCGGTTCGCAATAAACAACTGCACCTCCCAGTCGCGAACCATTTCCACTTGCCTTCCCATTCTTTAGATGACATGTCCATCATGGGCCTCCTGCAGTGCCACAATGATGCCACCCAAAGGTTGCAGGAACAGCAACTCATATTTGGCTTGGGAACCCTGCAGCCCAATGGTATCAATGTGGACTTCACCAGCTTCAAAATCTCTCCGTTCCCCCACTGCATCCCCAAACCAGCCCAGTTCGTCCCCTCCCCCCACTGCACCTCACAACCAGCCCAGCTCTTCCCCTCTACCTACTGCATCCCAAAACCAGTCCAACCTGTCCCTGCTTCCCTTACCTGTTCTTCCTCTCACCCATCCCTTTCTCCCACCCCAAGCCGCACCTCCATCTCCTACCTACTAACCTCATCCCACGTCCTTGACCTGTCCGTCTTCCTTGGACTGACCTATCCCCTCCCTACCTCCCCACCTATACTCTCTCCACCTATCATCTTTTCTCTCCATTTTCGGTCCGCCTCCCCCTCTCTCCCTAGTTATTCCAGAACCCTCACCCCATCCCCCTCTCTGATGAAGGGTGTAGGCCCTAAACGTCAGCTTTTGTGCTCCTGAGATGCTGCTGGGCCTGCTGTGTTCATCCAGCCTCACCATTTCATTACTTTGGTTCTGTGCTCACCAAGGAGGACGCCAGTAAGATACTAGAAATGTTGGGGAACTGAAGTGAGAGGGAGGAACTAAAGGAAAATCAGTATTTATAGAGAAATAGTGTTAGAGAAATTGTTTGGATTGGTAGCTGATAAAACCTCAGGACCTGATAACCTATATCCAAGAGTACTTCAAACATCTCTGGAGATTGTTGGTCAGCTTCCAATAGAGTGGAACAGTTCCTACAGTTAATGTGATCTCTCTATGAAGAGAGGCAGAGAGAAAATTGGGAATTTATAGCTCAGTCACATGGACAGTGGTGGGGAAAATGTTAGAATTCATGTTAAAAATAAATTAACAGAGCACTTGGAAAACAGTGGCAAGATTGGAGTCAGCATGAATTTAAGAAAAGAATTTCTGATTATCTTCAACTGTACCGGAATTTGTGGAGAATGTAACTAGTAGAGTTGATGTGGCTGAGCTAAGGACGTACTGTCTTTGGACTCTGAAGGCTTTCGACAAAGTCCTGGATAAGAGATGCATGTGTTAAAAATTAAAACGTGTGGGAGTGGGGGTTAGTGTATTGAACTGGATTGAGAGCTAGTTGGCAGACTGGAAACTGTTGGAATAAACTGGTCTTTTTCCAAATGGCAGCCATTTGACTAATGAGGTGCAAGAACAATCTGTGCTAGGATCCCAGTTATTCACTATATATATTTTTAAGATTTTAGGGGATGAAATGTCATGGATCTGCATAAAAGCTGGGTTGGAAAGTGAACTGTTAGGAGATTGCAAAGATGCTTCAGTGAGATTTGTACAAGCTGAGCTTTTGGGCAAATGCATGGCAGATGGAGTACAACGTGAATAAGAATGAGGTTATCACTTTTCAGTCGTGGAAAACAGGAAGGCACGTTATCATCTGGCCTTAAGTTGAGAGGGGGATGTGCAGTGAGATCTGGTTGTCTTCGTACACCAGTCACTGCAGGTAAGCATGCAGGTCCACCTGGCAACAAAGAAAAATTGTATGTTGGCCCTCATTGAGAGGGGATTTGGGTGTAGGAGCGGGAATGCAATGCTGCAACTGTACAGCACCTTGGTGAGACCAAATGTACAATATCGTGTTCAGTTGTGCTCTGTTAGCTGAGGAAGGACATTCTGGTTATGGAGAAAATGCAAAGAAGGTTCACCAGACTAAATCCAGGAATGGCAAGCCTGACTTATAAAGAGAGACTGGATCGATTAGGATTAAGATCGCCAGAGTTCAGAATGAAGTGGGGAGATCCTATGGAAATCGAAGATTCGACAGGACTAGAGAGTAGATGCAGGAAGGATGTTCCCAATGTTGGCTAAATCCTAGAACCAGGGCTGTATGGAAACTGGGTACCCCATTTAGGAATGAGACAACAAGAAATTTCCATAGGCTTGCTGCACTCTGGGTGAAGAGAAATCTCATCACCCAGAGTCTTAAGCATGTGGAATTTGCTAGCATAGAATGGATTTGAAGCCAAAATATTGCTCTATGATTTCAAAAGGGAGTTGGGCTTAAAGGCATGAAAGGTTAAGGAGGTGTTAGCAGGAGCAGGGTATTGAGTTGGAAGATCAGCCGTGACTATGATGAATGGTAGAATGAGCTCAAGGCATTGAATGGCCTACCTGCACTCCTGTTTTCTATGTTTCCATGTTTATATGACCTGCTGAGTAAAAGCTTGTATTCAGACCAACATTTAAGTATTTGCTTTAACTTGTGCATCTAAAATGTAGCTCAAAGTTGCTTTTCTTTCATAGAATAAACGGTGTTCGAGGTCACCTGTGAAAGCTGAAGAACCTAGAGCGTACAACGGTACAGATTCTGTTTTAAGTATAAGTACAATTGCTTCAGCCATAGCTGATGCTTCGGTGAGTGCTGATCCTGCTCAGTTAGCTGCAATGATTTTGGAACTTTCTAATAAGAACAGGAAGAAAAGTGAGCCTGCAGCTATAAGCAGAACACCAAATGTGCAATTACAGGACCAGAAAAGCAATATGAAAGATTTGGGTGTTACATTGGACAAGGGTCATGAAAGATCTGAGACCAATGAGAATGAAGTTCCAAAACCTGAATTTAAACCAGTGCCAGAATCTGCTTTTACTTGCTGTTCAGATTCTGTTGGTTTCTGTGAAAATTGCAGGAATTCTCATAGCATGTTGAATTCATCTTCAGAAAAATCCTGCTTAAGGAGAACCAGCAAGGAGAAAAATAAGAAATTGGTGCTTTCAAATGAAGAGTTGTGCCAAATTAATCCAATAAGCAACAGTTGCTGTTGCAAATCAGAAAATAGTTGTCTGTCAGTCAAATTAGGTAAGGATGCAAACAGACCACATGCTCAAAATGAAATTACAGAAACCTGTGCATTTGAGTCAAATAGATTTCCTGATCCCAAATGTGGCAGCAGCCAGTTCACTGATATAAAGTGGATGACAGAAGAGGGATTTGTTAACAACAGAGCTTTTTCAAATGGAAATACGACCAGTGACTTGGCAAATATAAACCGTACTATTTCTGTGGTGGAGAAAGATGAAGAATCTCCTTCAGCTGTTTCAGAGAAACTTCATGTCCAGAAGAAAGAGAATGAAGCTTGCTTGGATAAAGCGTTTTATAAAGCAAAGATTGAAAGAGTGTCTGAGATGGCACAAAAAAGTGTTGAGAAAATGTCTTCGGAAACTTGTGAGAGTGTGTTAAGAATAGTACACAATGATTTCAAAGTCCCCGTTTCTCTAGAACCCACTGCTGTTCATGGTATGACACTGAATAATTCCAGTTTGCATCGTCCAAAATTGCATTCCACTGGATCAGTGGAGCAAAGATTTCGGGATTTGACAAGCAAGGCAATGGGTGAAGACGATCGAGAGATGCATGTAATTTCAAAGCTCCAAGAAGGGACAGATGAACGAAAGAACTCCAATTTCAACGATGAGGAAGCAAGTGTCAACTTTCACCAACATGATCAGGCACCAGTTGCACCAAAAAACCACACTGCTGGTAAGCAGTCACTAAACAATTGTGCTCTTTGCTTTTGAATAATATTACTGTCATTTCAAATTTTTTCAGTTTTTTTGGGCTAACTTTTTAAAACTATGTAGCATTGAACTGTAGATTTTAGATTAGCCTATAACTTATCAAGTCTTAAGTTTGCCAAAAAATCCTATTTGCTTCAGCAGCCCTTTTGTCTGCCAGTGTACATAGAGTTCTTGCTAAACATCATGCTGAAATTCTCACTCTTGGTTTCGAATTCCTCCATGGTCATGTTCCTCCCAATTTCTACAGTCTCCTGTGTGCTACAGTGCTCTGATCTTTTGATTCTGGCCTTTTGCAAATAATCAAATTTGTCATACCTCCATTTGGTCATGTCTTCATTTATCTGGGCTTCAAGCTGTAGGGTAGGCTTTCATTCCCTGACTTTGTGCTTTTTTTAAAAAATGATCTTTTAAAGCCTGCCTCTTTGACATAGGTTTTTGGTTAACCTGACCTAATGCCTTGATAGGTGGTTGGCATTTTTATAACGCTTCTGCAAATGCTGAAAGGTGTTCTAAGTCAAAATTGAATAAATCACTTGGGAATACACTCTATTGTAAATTGAATGATCCCAGCTGATGATTTCAGATTGGGCAAGATCCCAGAGTGAAACCTGATTTGATAGCTTGTGTGTTTAAATTTTTGTAGTTCCTCACTGGTGTTTTGTCGCCTGAACATGTTTTTGCAGCTGTTGGTGTTTTTTTTAAAAGAAAAAGTGCAAGTCTATTACAGGAAATAAAATCTAAAATCTAAAATCTCTATTCAGAAAGGTCTTAATATAAAGAGCAAAGCAGAGTTTGAACTAATTTTCTTTTAAAAAGATATTTGATCCCAAAGGAATGTTACCGCGATCTTGGCTCTGAATTTCTTTCTTAACTGAGACCTTGCAGATTTGATGGCTGAGAGTCATAGAACATAGAATACAGCGCAGTACAGGCCCTTCGGCCCTCAATGTTGCGCCAACCTGTGAACTAATCTAAGCCCCTGCCCCTACACTATCCCATCATCCTCCATATGCTTATCCAAGGACTGTTTAAAATGCCCCTAATATGGCTGAGTTAACTACATTGGCAGGCAGGTCATTCCACACCCTTACCACTCCGAGTATAGAAGCTGCCTCTGACATCTGTCTTAAATCTATCACCCCTCGATCTGTAGCTATGCCTCCTTTACAAGCTGAAGTCATCATCCTCAGAAAAAGACTCACCAGTTCACCCTATCTAATCTCTGATCATCTTGTATGTCTCTATTAAATCCCCTCTTCGCCTCGTTCTCTCCAATGAGAACAGACCCAAGTCCCTCAGCCTTTCTTCATAGGGTCTGCGCTCCATACGAGGCAACATCCTGGTAAATCTGCTCTGCACCTTTTCCAATGCTTCCACATCCTTCCTGTAATGAGGCGACCAGAACTGCACTCAATATTCCAAATGAGGCCACACTAGCATTTTGTACAGTTGCAGCATGACATCACGGCTCCGGAACTCAACCCCTCTACCAATAAAACCTACACACAGTAAGCCTTCTTAACAGCACTATCAACCTGGGGAGCAGCTTTCAGGGATCTATGTACATGGACACCAAGATCCCTCTGCACATCCACACTGCCAAGAATCTTTCCATTGGCCCAGTATTCTGCCTTTTTATTATTATTCCCAAAGTGAATCACCTCCCATTGATCTGTATTGAACTCCATTTTCCACCTATAAGCCCAATTCTGCAGTTTATCCAAGTCTCCCTGCAACAGTCTTCCACACTGTCCACCACTCCACCGACTTTAGTGTCATCTGCAAACTTACTAACCCATCCACCTATGCCTGCGTCCAAGTCATTTATAAAAAATGACAAACAGCAGTGGTCCCAAAACAGATCCTTGAGGCACACCACTGGTAACCAGACTCAAGGCTGAATATTTTCCATCAACCACCACTCGTTGCCTTCTTACAGAAAGCCAGTTTCTAATCCAAACTGCTAAATCTCCCTCCATCCCGTGCCTCTGTATTTTCTCCAATAGCCTACCATGTGGAACCTTATAAAAGGCTTCACTGAAGTCCATGTACACCACGTCAACTGCCCTACCCTCATCCACATGCTTGGTCACCTTCTCAAAAAACTCGAGTTTAGAGACACGACCTGCCCTCGACAAATCCATACTGACTATCTCCAATCAAATTTCTTCTGACATAAGTTTCATTTCAGATCTGGCTGCTTTAAAATGTTTGTCAACCCCTTCAGCTTGGAAACTTCACAAACTGAAATCTTTCTGCTAGAGAGAAACGTTTTTCTCTTGAACTGAACTCGAGCCTAGTGGCCCCTGATCTGCTTTGACTGCCATAAAAGTTTGATTTTATAACTAGTTAATCAATTAACAACACAAATTTTTGTGACTTAATTGTAGTGCCTATGTCTTCGCGAAAACCATGTATATAGTTCCTGTTACAAACTACTTTTTGAATCATCAGAATTTTTTAGAACAAGCCTTCTCAGAACTGAAATCGCACACCTATTTTACCTTGACTTCAAAATCCAAATTGTCAAATGATGATCTTGATAGCATGTTAAAACTGTACATCAGTGTATGATGAGGTGCAGCTAATGCAGGTGATTGTTAATAGTTAAGAAATTTGCTGACAATACATGTTTTTAGGAAGAAAAATACTTTGCAATTATTTACACAAAGAAACAGTAAGCAACATATATAGCGAAATATAAGAAACCTTGCATTTACTGAATAAATTTAATTGCTTCTGAGTTCATTTGATGAACTGAGACAAATAATAAACTGAATTAAAATACATTTATCTCTTGTCGCCCTGTGCGTTGGTGTTTTTAGTCTAATCTGTATTATAAATATTTAGATGTATTAAACATATAACTCTAAACTGAAATTCACTAGTTTTTTTTCTCATTATAGATCATGGCTGTGCAGCAGACCAACTAAATTTGAAGCCCTTGACTCATTCGTCACCAGGCCAAGTATCAGATTTCCAAACGTCCACAAGGTAGATAGTTGTCACACAGAAAAAAGTAGTGTAATGGTGACTGCGTAACCATTGTTGATTTTTGTTGTTGCTTCAGAACCCATCTTATTTAGTAATGCCCTTCAGGAAAGAAAATCCATCACCCTTGCCTGCATGTGACTCCAGATCCCCACAGAAGTGTTAACTATTAACAACGCTCTAAAGTAGCTAAATATGCTCATCAGTTTGAGGACAATTTGAGGGAGTGCATCAAATGCTGAAATTGACACATCACATGAAAGAAGGAAGGCAAAAAAGTCCCAGTGTAATTTAATCTTTTGTCTGGCATTAACTGCAAGTGGCAGGTAAATATGGCGATTCCTAATCAATTGGATGCCTTTCCGTTCCAAAGACCAGAGTACTTTCATCTTTTGCTTTGCCATGAATTCAAGTTCTAGGATGGCCAGCTAGGAGTTAGTTGCCCAACTGTACTAAATTGTCTGCTCCCCTGATAATGGAACTAATCTCCGATGCTTATTGTCTTGCCAGTGAGATCGTATAAGTTAATTAAATGTATCCATGCTTTTGTAGGAAATGGGGTCGGAGAGTTCTTCGAATAGGAAATACTTAACCATTTTTGATTTCGCGGTATTTGTTCATGTACTCTTTAACTTAGAAAGCACCCTTGAAACATGAGGAACCTTCTCTCTTCCTGGTGGTTCAGCTAATGAATTTGGTGCTCTGTATAAAACTGCACCAAATGTACATACACAATTAGCAAATCCCAGATTCTGTTTTTGGTTGAGGTGACCTTGGCTCTGATGCCAATAGGTACCCATTCTTGTAGCTGTCAGAAACGGAAAAGTTGACCAGAAAAACTCTAATTACTATCCAAGGTTCCATGCTGAGAAGTGTGGGGCAGTGATCTTTGGATGAGGATGAGATCCAGCTCAGCCATTTTTTCCCCCTTGTCCATTTCCAACAGTTTAAATAGTTTGGTTATTAACTGTGTTTACATGAAAAATATCTACAGAGCCAAGTTCTGAAACTTGACCAGTTTCTGTAGTAACACAGCCTACAGGAAAAGAAGGATGAACGTGGTTACAGTAATGGAAGAATTCCTTATCTTTTGAATTATGTCCTACTTGTGATTGTCATGGATCACTGCTTTTGTACCGTATTTTGTTCTTTGAGCCAATCCAGACTGAGCAGAAAGGTGTCAGATTTCTGAATACAATTCTTTCAAGCATTCCAGCTAATCATTCAAAAATTATGGTAACTTGCCAGTTAATTCTCCAACACTCTTCTGATTGCACCTTTCAAATCAGATACTTCAACCATCTACAGTGGCAGGCAGCAGATGCACTGCAGGATAGTGACCTGCTAGTTCCACTCCAGGTGGCCCCCCCCAACTGGACATGGAACTGTTGTAATTTCTTCATTGTTGCTGGGCCAAAATAGTGGAAATCTCTTCTTAACAGTACTGTTGGTATATGCACCCTCCAATGACTGGATTTCAAGAAGGCAGCTCACCACCTCCTTCATGTTATGGATGGGCAATAAATGCTGGCCCACATCCCTTGAAGAAATGAAGTGAACCTACAAATTTTCTAAGTAATTAGAACTGAGCCTTTTGAATGGAGTCAAACGGCAAGCGCAGTTCAGGTGAATGTGATGTGACCTTTTTATTATAAGGTGATTTGAGTATCCTAGCTAAGATGTCTTTGTGCAGTTATGTGGAGTCTTGTTAGATCACACCCAGGATTGTTATGTATAGTTTTGATCTCCTTGTCCATGGAATATTGTACTTGTTTCAGAGGGAGTGCAACAAAGCCTCCCCAAGCTGATTCCTGTGGCAGAAAGATTTTTAAAACTGCCTGAGCCTGCCTTCTCATCTTCCTCCACTCAGCAGAATGTAGAATGTTCTTAGAGGGGTCGACAGACTGAATGGTGAAAGGAAGTTTCACTTCTCTAGGAGAGCCTAGAGCAAGGGACCTATTCTCTGGGTGATGGCAGGACTGAGATAAGGAGGCATTTCTTTGTCCTAAGGAATCTCTTAGAAGCTTCTGCTGCAGAGGACGTTGGAAGGTAATTGGTTGAGTATGTTCAAGACTCAGATTAATAGATGTCATTTGCCTTTAAAATGAGAAAGCAATGATTTGTGGGAAGAATAGAAAACTTGTGCTCAAGTAGATGAGTTGCAAACTCTCAGATTCAGGAGTAGGCAGGCAATCATGTGTTTCTATCTTGAGCAAAATAGCTTGTTCGCCATAATAGCCTGAGGTGACTAGAAGGTAAACTTGGCATCTATTGCATGCCTGATCTCTCAATGGTTTGTTCATTAAAATACCGCAGAATTTAAGTCCTAGAGAGCTGTGGCCCAGCTTAATTTTTGATCTGGAATCTGATCTCTAGTGGGTCAGCAAGTGCTTCTGCTGACTCCCTGTAAAGTGCAACAGACTGAGGAAGGTTACAGTGCCCTGTTGATAAATTTTTATGCATGTTCGCTGCTAAGGCTGTGAACAAGAGAAAATAGTGAGTAATGGAGAACTTCTAGAATTGAAGAAACCATAGATCTTGGCCTTCAGGAAAGGATTTTAAAAAAAAAACATGAGGGGAACAAAGTATCTCAATTCCCCTGAGATAATGGGAACTGCAGATGCTGGAGAATCCGAGATAACAAAGTGTGGAGCTGGATGAACACAGCAGGCCAAGCAGCATCTTGGGAGCACAAAAGCTGACGTTTCGGGCCTAGACCCCTCAGGTCTAGGACCGAAACGCCAGCTTTTGTGCTGCTAAGATACTGCTTGGCCCGCTGTGTGTATCCAGCTCCACACTTTTTGTTATCTCGGATTCTTCTGTTTTCTGCTTGGTATCTTTTGAAGTGTTGACTTATTGTTGATTTTTGTTCTGTAACTTTTAAAATACATCTTGCCTTTTCCAGCAGTTCCTCCTCATTGACACACTCCAATGCAAACCTTACCAGATTGAGCTATATATCTGGTATTGATGCAACACTACAAAACAGCACTGCCATTGGAAGTCCAGTGAATTCCAAGGTAGGAGAAAGTTGCCTAAACTTGCACTTAATAAATGTGTCTTTGCTGAAGTAGCTTAGATTTTATATAAGCTATTTCAACTCAGTAAAATTTCTCCGGATACTTTATTGTAATGATACTGCAAAAAAAAAATTGACCCTGAACCATGAGATAAGTTGGGAGATGCCCAAAATCAAGGGGGGTGTTTTAAGAGGGAAAGTTTCAGATCTTGGAAAGTAGAAGCTGGAGAGGCATTTGCACGTGGTGAAAAAGTGAAAATTGAAATGTACAAGTCATCGGTTGGAAGTGTGCATATATTTTGGCAAGAGTTGGGATGGCTCGAGTTTAAAAAGGTAAAGATGAATCGTTGAAATATTTGGTTGTGTATTGTCTTAATTTTATAACTATATTTCCAAGAGCAGGTTCATGAATACACTGAAGTACAAATGCGTGTGAGTTAGTGCATGGGCAACAGAGTTTTGGGTGAGCTGTTGGTTGAGTACTAAGTAGACTGGACAGGTAAGTGTTAGAATTCCATTTTAGAGGTACATGAAGAGTATTTCAACAGGAGAAGATCTGAAGCAAGTTGAAGAGGCATCTTTAGATTACAAGTAAACAAGTGAATGTAGCCCAAATATAGAAATGCTACTCATGTACTAATTACAGTGCCTGTTTGGAAGACATTTCACAAACAAAGGATTTGAAGGTCACAACTTCTGACCATGACACACACATTTGATTATAGTCACTGGCTTGAAGAAACAATTAGCATGTGTAGCAAAATGTGACTGCAACTGAGCGCGGGGGGGCGGAGGAGAGGAGAGCAGAAGAAGAAGAAACTTCGTAATCAGCAGTCAGTGAAATGGTATCTGAAAGTCATCTTAACTTGTGTTACTGTTAGGTCTGTTTTTTTGCACACTCAACTCGTGCCTGCTATGTTGTAGGTGACCGAATCGGGATCTGATGCAAGGCCAACATTTTCTCCAACCAAGGACTGAGATGTCATTTGGTTTGGGTACAGCTTGAAACTGACTGTTTCAGACCCTTTTATATAAAATGCTATGAGCCCTGACATCAACCCAGCAATAGTATTGAAAAATAGTGCTCCAGAACTTGCCAGGCATTTGCAAAGTCATGGTAAGGATCATCGACCATGTTATCAGGCAGTACTTCACAATAATTTGCTTATTGACATTGTTTGGGTTCCACCAGTGTTACTCAGGTTCTGACCTCAGTCCAACCTTGGATTAAATATAAACAAAATAAGCTAAATTCCTAGAGATTAAGGTTAATTCTTGATGCCAAGACTACATTTGTTTGGAATATGGTATCACAAAGTTTCTCAACTGAAATCTGGCTGGGGCTGAAGTCTCAAGTGGTTGGAGTCATACCTAGCTTAACAGGTATGACTCCAACCACTTGAAAGTTAGTCACTTCATTCCCAGAATGTCTTGATAAAGAAATGTTGATTAGACTGCTGCTATTTCTAAGTTGACAAGGCGCAAAAACGAGATGAGATGTATCCAAGAATTTTGAAGGAAATGAGTGAAAATTGCAGCAGCGCCATGATCTTCCACCTTGGAGGTGCCAGGAGACTAAGGTGGCAAACGCTTCTGGCTTTCAAGACAGGTTGTAAGGATAAGCCCAGCAATTGCAGACTAGTTAGTTTAACTTCATTCAGGATACAATTAGTAATCACATGGACAAAGATGGGTATTTTAGGAAGAATCCAAATCTAAAGGGGAAATAGCATTATGCAAACTTGCTGGAGTTTCCTTTTTAAAGTGGTAACTAAGCTTTAAGAGTTATGCTGTCCATGTGATAGTCATGGACTTCCAGAAGGTGCTCAACACGGCAGGCTTGAGCAATGTCATATGTAAATGAATAAAAGCGATACAAACAACTTGATATAAAATTTGACTGAGTGATAGGAGACTGGATGATGGCTGAAGAATGTGTTTTTCAGGCTATGGGAAGACTTGCAGTGGAGTTCCCCAGGGCCCTTGATTTTTCCTGATTTTATGTGTAAATAATCCACATCTTGATGTGGGACAATTTCAAATTTCGCAAATGTCATGAAACTTAGAATTGTAAACAATGAGGACAGTATCCCAAAAGAGCTTCCACAGGTTGGAGTGGATGTATTGGTGACAGGTGAGCCTCAGTGTGTGAAGGAGTGCGAGGTGATAAATTTTGGTAGGTAGAAGATTGAAAGATCATATAAAAGAAGGCGTACAATTCTGAAGGCGGGGGTGGTGTGGAAACAAAGGGACTTGTGTATACGTATTAGTTGATAGCTACTAATTTGACTGTCTAGTAGAGATTACTTTCAGATTGAAGATGAGGGCGAAAAGATGACAACTTAAAACTAAACAACCAATAGGAATTCTTAAATCAAATGAAAACTGAAATAAATAAAATAGAGATGCAGGACCAGACAGTGTATTGTACCAAATAATGTGGGAGCCAGTGGGTCTCCTTGTGATTTGTAGTGACCACATCTGTAACAAGTGTTTGGCTGTATGAAGAACTCTGGTTCAGGGTTTGAGTTGGAGTCTGAGCTTTGAACACTGCAAGACATGAGGGAGGGGTAGAGTTACCTGGAAGCTATTTTTGAGGAGGCAGTCACACCCCTTAGATTAACTACCTTTACGTTTAATTCATGCAGTGGTCAGAAACAGGTGAGTACAATATAAAAGCCAGGCCGCTATAGGGATTCAGAAGATAGTGCTGAAGGGGGCTCAACCTTGAGCTTGTCTAACAGTTTTGAAACTCTTGCTCCTTGAGTGGTTGAAAGCAGGGGCTATAGATAGATAGGATGAGCAAATTGACTATTGCACCTTGATACAAGAGCAATTCAAGTGGGGGAAGTAAAGAGAAATGTAATTGTAATTGGGTATAGTATAGCCAAGGGAATGGATACTTTTTTTTTTGGTAGCCAGGATCAAGAGTCCTGAGGGCTGTGTTGCCAGGATCTCCTATTTGGGCTGCCAACCGCCGCGCCGCCCGCCCGCTCTCCTCCTCCTCTCCCCCCCCCCCCCCCCCCCCCCCCCAAAACCAACGGAAGTAGGGAATTTTGCATGCAACTGAAACCACCTCACAACGTAAAGACCTATCCAGAACATTTGTTACACAATTTGCCAGGCTGTTAGTCCCAGCATGAGTCAAGTGGAGCATGTCCCATTGAAATAGCTCCCTTTCTTTCTCCCACACCTCTAAATCTGATTGATCCTGTACCAATTACTTTGTGGTTCTGGAATGATTGTGAGATGGTATTTGGGTTTTGTTTCTTTTGTTTGGGGAAGCAGGTTATGATGGACTCCATTAGGTAACAGGTAATGGATTTGGTGATATGTAGTGAGGCAGACTTAATTAGGGAGCTTGAGGTGAAGGAGCCCCTTTGGTTGTGACTGTAATATGATAGAATTCACCCTGCAGCCTGAGAAGGCAAAGTGGAATCCAGTGAAGTGGTATTACAATTGGATAAAAGCTAAGTACAAAGGCATGAGGAAGGAGCTGGCCAGAGTTGATTGGAAGGGGAGCATAACAGGGCAAACAGTGGAGCTGCAGTGGTGGGAGTTCCTGGGGGTAATTCAAGAGGCATAGCAGAAATTCTTTCCCAAGGAAGAAGCATACTAAAGGGAAGATGAAGCCACTGTGGTTAATGAGAGAAGTTAGGGACTGCATGAAAACAAGAGAAAAAACACTGGAGTTTAGTGGAAAGCCTTTAAAGTGTATTAGATAATGACTTTTGAAAAAAGGAATAAGGTGGGGAGAAGATGAAATGTGAGTGCAAGCTATCTAGTAATATGAAACAAGATTGCAAGCATTTTCTTTAGACGTCTAAACGGTAAGAGAGAGGCAAGAGTCAACATTGGAGTGCTAGAAAATAAGACTGGAAAAGTAGTAATGGGAAGCAAAGAAATGGTGGAGGAACTGAATAGGTACTGTCATGATATAATGAGGTCAGCCAGCTGGACCTCAAAGAAGATGAGCTCTGCAAATGTGGACTGATAATCTGGTAATGGGTTGGGAGACCTGGCTAGGAGGCAATGGCCTCGTGCTTTTTAAGCGCTGGATTGTTAATCCAAAGACCCAGATAACGGTCTGGGGGTCCCGTAGTTCAAATCCCACCACGGCAGATGTTAGAATTTGAATTCAGTGAGACATCTGGATTTGATCATCTAATGATGACCATTGCTGGTTGTTGGAAAAACCCATCTGGTTAACTGATGTTGTTTAGCAAAGGAAAATGCCATCCTTACTTGGATAGGGAATCACACATGTACGTGTGATTCCAGACCCACATCAATGTGGTTGACTCTGAACTGCCCTCTGGGCAATTAGGGATCGGTAATAAATGCTGCCTAGCCAGCCAGCAATGTCATCTTCATGTTAATGAATAAAGGTGGGGGGAAAAAGAAACACAATGAATTTCACGGATATTGAATGCCTGAGAGAGGCAGCAATAATCTCAAAGGCTAAGTATTCATTAACAAAAGGTTGATTGCTGATGGGATACCAGCCTCCAAAGAGATATTTCCTGTCCTTCGCATCAGTTTTCATGGTGGAAGACACAAGTTGCATGAGGGGGCAGAGGTAGGCGTGGTGTCCACTGTAGGAGAAGGTACTGGGGAAGGTGAAAGGTCTGAAGATAGATAAATCATCCAGACCAGGCAGACTAGACCCCAGCACTCTAAAGAAAATAGCTGAGGAGATTGTGGAGGCATTGCTGGTAATTTTTCAGGAATCACTGGAATCAGGGAGTGTCCCAGAGAATTGGAACATGGTTAATGTAACACCACTGTCTTTGAAAGAAGGAAGGCAGACAGAAGATAGGCAGATACAGACTGGTTAGCCTGACCTCAGTTTTTGCTAAGATTTTAGAGTCCATTATTAAGGATGAGATTGCAAAGGTTTTGGTGAAATTGGGCTGAGTTGGCATCAAGAGGAAGTCATGCCTGGCAAATCTGTTTTAAAAATTCTTTTGAGGAGGTAACAAGCAAATTAGACAAAGGTCTACAAAATCATGAGGGGTATAGACAGGGTGGATAGCAAATAGCTTTTTCCCAGGGTGGGGGACTCAATTACTAGGGGTCATGAGTTCAAAGTGAGAGGAGGAAAGCTCAAGGGAGATAGGCGTGGAAAGCTCTTTACACAGAGGGTGGTGGGTGCTTGGAAAGCGTTGCCAGCGGAGGTGATAGACGCAGACACCGTTAGTGTCTTTTAAGATATATTTGGACAGGTACATGGATGGGCAGGGAGCAAATGGACACAGACTGTTAGAAAATAGATGACAGGTTAGACAGAGGATCTTGATCAGCGCAGGTTGGAGGGCCGACGGGCCCGTTCCTGTGCTGTAATTTTCTGTTCTTTGTTCTTTGAGAGCCAGTAGGCATGATATGTTTGGATTACCAGAAGACCTTTGGCAAGTGTTGCACAAGAGGCTGGTAATTAAGAGCCTTTGGTGTTACAGACAAGATACTGGCATGGACAAAGAATTGGCACATAATTGGGGTGGCACAGTGGCTCAGCGCCAGGGACCCATGTTCAAGGCCAGCCTCGGGTGACTGTCTGTGTGGAGTTTGTATGTTCTCCCCGTGTCTGTGTGGGTTTCCTCCGGGTGCTCCAGTTTCCTCCCACAGTCCAAAGATGTGCAGGTTAGGTGGATCGGCCATGCTAAGTTACCCAGAGTGTTCAGGGGTGTGTGGGTTATAGGGGGATGGGTCTGGGTGGGATGCTTCAGTGGGCGGTGTGGACATGTTGGGCCGAAGGGCCTGTTTCCACGCTGTAGGAAATCTAATCTAATGTAATCTAATCTAAACCCTGGAGGGGTTACCATTAACCAGAAACTGCAACTGGATTAGCCAAATGAATACTGTGGTAAAAAGTGTGCCAGCAGCTACAAATTTTGTTGAGTTACTCCTGTCTTCCTAATGCTGGCACATCATCTACAAAGCATAAGTCAAGAGTATGTTGGAAAGCGCTCTCCTTGTTTGGCTGTGTTCAGCTCCAAGAACACTCAACTATTGACACCACATGTTTAAAAACAGACTGCTTGATTGGCATCCCATTCACCACCTTGAACACTGTCTCCGCATGGTGTTGGTCGATAATCTGTAAAATGCACCACACTGAGGCCCCTTTTGATTTTGTCTAGTTAAAAGAAAAGGTGGTAGCTACACAGGAACGCAACCACTTTCGTGCTCTTTCCAATCTACAAACAATCCCGACTAAATCTTGTTTGCCTTTCCCTCACTGTCGCAGCATCATAGTCTTTAAAAACATTTAGCAAGCAGTACGTGTTCCTTCATCCCAATAAATGCCGCATAGGAAGAAAGCAGCTCATCACTACCTCCGGTGTAGTAAGGGATGACTCCCATGTCCTTATTTATAAATACAAAAGAAAGCCAAGAACTGACTGCTTTGATCTTGTAACTCTAAGGCCCATTTCAGTGGGTAAAGCTGAATTCCAGATAGTCAGAGTTAATTTCTTATTGTTGAGATTTAATTCATTAAATGTTTTAGAGACATAACAAATAATGCTGATGGGTTAGACAGAGGATCTTGATAGGCAGGGGCTTGGAGGGCCGAAGGGCCTGTTCCTGTGCTGTAGGTTTCTTTGTTTCTTTGAACTGAAATTTTCAAATGGGGTCTTTTGGTAGACGAAGAGTCAAAACTGTGGTGGATGCAAATCAAAGTTGAGAATTGACATTATTTTAACCCAAGTAAGATCATGATGATATTTATTTCAACATTTTAGAAAATATTAACGATTGAAGTCCGATTTTAGCCTTCCAAAGACTACATGAAAAATGTTGAAAGCCATTGGTCTGGTAGTAAATATGATTTAAAAAGGCTACTGGAATTAATCTTGACCTCCAGTAAGATGGAAATTGTTTGTCATTTTAAATAAATACCAATTTGACCCCATAGATGATGTTGCAGTCTGTTTTCAGCTTTTTGCTTCAGGCTGAATAAATTGGTGCTGGAAGGAAATGTAATAATGCTCAAACAGCACTGAAAGCTTGACACCATTCTGGAGAAAGTAACCTGCTTGATCCACAACCTTTCACTCCTGTCACTGACTCCCAGCAGCAATATACCATCTTCAAGAAGCACTGCAGAAATTCATCAAAACTCATTCGAAAGGATTTGCCAAATCCATGACATACAAAGAACAATGAAAATTACATCACTTGCTTCTTGCTATCCACCCTGTCTATACCCCTCATGATTTTGTAGACTTCAATCAGGTACCCCCTCAACCTCCCAGTTTTCTAAATAATCCTAATCTACTCAACCTCTGTTCATAGCTAGCGCCCTCCATACCAGGCAACATCCTGGTGAACCTCCTCTGCACCCTTTCCATAGCATCCACATCCTTTTGGCAATGTGGCGACCAGAACTGTGCACAGTATTCCAAATGTGGTCGAACCAAAGTCCTATAAAACTGCGACAGGACCGGCCAACCCATGTACTCAATACCCCGTCCGATGAACGAAAGCATGCCGTATGCCATCTTGACCACTATGTCGACCCGCGTTGCCACCTTCAGGGTACAATGGACCTGAATGCCCAGATCTCTCTGTGTGCATCAGTTTTCCCCAGGGCTTTTCCATTTACCGTATAGTTTGCTCTTGAATTCGATCTTCCAAAATGCATCACCTCGCCTTTGCCTGGATTGAACTCCATCTGCCATTTCTCCACCCAACTCTCCAATCTGTCTATATTTTGCTGCATTCTCGGACAGTCCCCTTCATTATCTGCTACTCCATCGATTTTAGTGTCATGGGCAAACTTGCTAATCAGACCATTTATAACCTTCCTCCAGATCACTTCTGTACATCACAAACTGCCATGGTCCCAACACGGATCCCTGTGGAACACCACTGGTCACAGCTCTCCATTTTGAGAAACTCCTTTCGACTAACAACTCTGTTCCCTGTTGCCCATCCAGTTCTCTATCCATCAAGTTTGTACACCCTGGAGCCCGTGCAACTTCACTTTCTCCATCAGCCTACCATGGGGAACCTTCCCTCCTATCAACTTTGTCACTTCTTCCCCAAATAATTCTATCAAGTTGGTAAGACATGACCTTCTTCCCTGCACAAAACCATGCTGCCTATCACTAATAAGCTCATATTTTCTTTCAAATGTAAATAGATCCTATCCCTCAGTATTTTCTCCAGCGTCTTCCCCACCACTGACGTCAGACGCACTAGTCTATAATTACCAGGATTATCCTTGCTACCCTTAAATAAAGGGACAGCATTAGCAATTCTCCAGTCCTCCAGGACCTCACCTGTGCTCAAGGATGCTGCAAGGATATCTGTTAAGGCTCTAGCTATTTCCTCTCTCGCTTCCCTCAGAAACCTGGGATAGATCCCATCTGGATCTGGGGACTTGGCCATCCTACTGCCTTTTAGAATACCCAACACTCCCCCACGCGCCCCCCGAAACCTTATGCTGACCTGACCGAGAATAATCAAATACCAATCCCAAGCCTCAATATCTGTCATGTCCCTCTCCTTGGTGAATACCGATGCAAAGTACTCATTAAGAATCTCGCTAATTTTCTCTGACTCCTTGCGTAAATTCCCTCTGTCCTTGAGTGGGCCATCCCCCTCGCTCTCTCGTTACCCTCTTGCTCCTTATGTAGAAATAGAAGGTTTTGAGATTTTCCTTAACCCTGTCTGCTAAAGATATTTCATGTCCCCCTTTTATCCTTCTTAATTCCTCATTTCTGATTGGTCCTACCTTCCCGATTATTCTTCCAAAGTTTTGCCTGTTTTCAGTTGCCTAGACCCTTATGTATGCTTCCTTTTTCCTCTTTGCTGACCTCGCAATTTCACCTGTCATTCACGGCTCCCTAATCTGTCCTCAACTCTAATCAACCTCTCTTTTAAAAGCCTCCCACATCAAATTTGCATTTACCCTCAAACAGTTACTCCCAATCCACATTCCCCAGCTCCTGCCGAGTTTTGCTGTAGTTGGCCTTCCCCAATTTTGCACTCTTCCTATTGGACCACACTCACCTTGTGTTCATGAGTATTCTAAAACTTAGGGAACTGTGATCTCTGTCCCCAAAGTAAACCCCTACTGAAACTTCTACCACCTGGCCGGGCTCATTCCCGAACGCCAAGTCCTGTAAGGTGCCTTCACAAGTTGGACTATTTACATACTGCTCTAGAAAACCCTCTTCGATACTCTTTACAAATTCTGCTCCATCTAAACCCCCTAACACTAAGTGAATCCCAGTCAATGTTGGGAAAATTAAAATCTCCCACTAAATCGTTGCTCCTACACCTTTCCAACATCTGTCTGCTTATCTGTCACGTAAAAGGACAGGGGCAGCAGCTATGTGGGAGCACCTATAGGTTCCCTTCTGATCTGCTCGCCATTTAGACTTGGTAATATATCACCATTCCTTCATTGTTGCTGGGTCAAATTTCTGTACTCACTCCTTAATGGCATTGTGGGAATACCTGCAGCAGTTCAAGAAGACAGCTCATCTCCGCCTACTCCAGGGCCATTAGAGATGGACAATAAATGCTGACTCATCCAGCAATGCCCACATCCCATGAAAAATTTTTAAAAACTCGATTTTAGCTTAACCCATTCAACTGAGGTATTGATGATGCAGACTACCTGTATAGAGTTGGCTAATGCATTCCCTTGATTTGAGTATTAATAGTTCATCAAATTGAGATGTTTTCAGGTATGTAAATTATTTCCTCTGGTAGAGGAATCTGAAACCAGGCAGATTGGCTCTACATCGGAGCCAGGCTTTTAGGCCTGTAACTACTTCACACAAACGTTAGTGAAATCTCTCAAAACAATGGATTGTTTACTTTACAGGAGTCACCAGTCGATATGTTATATTTGCACATTAATACAGCCCTCTGAGCAATTTTTACCAAGAAACTATTCTGCCAGCACCTTGCAATTCAATTTGTGTTGTGCTAAAAATGTCATTTTCTTCCACAGAATGACCAAACCATTGAGCTAAGCACAACAATTATTCAATCAAGTCCCACACCAACACCAGATCAAACTCTAATTAATTCAAGTGATTTGATCTTTTCAAGCTCACTGGAAGGACATAAAACAAATTATGAGCACGGAAGATTGGGTTGTGATAAACAGCCAAGTGATCAGGCCAGAAGTCCTGAGAATCAGGTTGAAAAAGCATGTGTTTCACAAACAGCTGATAACCTATCTTCTCCACAATCTGAGAAAGCAAAGACTCAACCAAGTAAGCAGCGGTTGGATGTTTTCCTTTCAGCATCAGGCCAGCCAATGGCATATGAAAATCCATCTGTACCACAAAAAGCTGATAATGTTTGTGCATCTGGGCAGGACAAGATTCACAGAGTACGTTGTGTAGAATCAGTGAATGCTCCCTCTGCAGCCAGTAGTGGATTAAGTGTTCTCCCACCATTAAATTCTGATTATAGATGTATACCGATTTCGAGTTTTAAACTTCCAGCAACGTCTTCAGATGTGCCCATGGCAGCCCCAGCATTACTTACTGGGCATTCATTGTTAACAACTCCATTGGCGCAACAGTATCTGGGAACGCTGACTTCTACTGCCAATTGCTTAAATGTGCCTTTGACCTCATGCTATTTGGGCAATACTTTGTCATCGAATTTGCATAGCCTTGCAGCTGGTTTACCTGGTGCTCATGTGCTCATGGAGAATATTCATCCACTTGATCCTAAATTAGGGACAAGAATGCTTAACTCAGCGCAGTTTTACAGTGCGCACGCTGTACCCTTGGATTCTAATTTTATAACACAGCCTGTTGGTTACCAACCATCTAGAATAAGCATGTTTGATCAGTGGCCAGGTGGACTTCAGCTGAAAGATATTGGTAAGTAATTTGTTCCAATATATTCTTTGAGATGAAACTGCAGCTAAACCTTCATATGTTTATTTTTGAGAACATCAAAGCAAAATCAAATAACATTTAAAATTCAGATCCTCACACTAATAAAATAGCTTAATTCACTCTAATTGCATTAAGACTATATTGTACAGAACCAGTGATAATCGGAACTACAGATGCTGGAGAATCCAAGATAATAAAATCTGAGGCTGGATGAACACAGCAGGCCCAGCAGCATCTCCGGAGCACAAAAGCTGACGTTTCGGGCCTAGACCCTTCATCAGAGAGGGGGATGGGGTGAGGGTTCTGGAATAAATAGGGAGAGAGGGGGAGGTGTACCGAAGATGGAGAGAAAAGAAGATAGGTGGAGGGGAGGTAGGGAGGGGACAGGTCAGTCCGGGGAAGACTGACAGGCCAAGGAGGTGGGATGAGGTTAGTCGGTTGGAGATGGAGGTGCGGCTTGGGTTGGGAGGAAGGGATGGGTGAGAGGAAGAACAGGTTAGGGAAGCAGAGACAGGTTGGACTGGTTTTGGGATGCAGTGGGTGGAGGGAAAGAGCTGGGCTGGTTGTGTGGTGCAGTGGGGGAAGGGGAGATTTTGAAGCTGGTGAAGTCCACATTGATGCCATTGGGCTGCAGGATTCCCAAGCAGATTATGAGTTGCTGTTCCTGCAACCTTCGGGTGGCATCGTTGTTCCACTGCAGGAGGCCCATGATGGACATGTCATCTAAAGAATGGGAGGGGGAGTTAAAATGGTTCGCGACTGGGAGGTGCAGTTGTTTGTTGCGAACCGAGCGGAGGTGTTCTGCAAAGCGGTCCCCAAGCCTCCGCTTGGTTTCTCCAATGTAGAGGAAGCCACAGCGGGTACAATGGATGCAGTATACCGCATTTGCAGATGTGCAGGTGAACCTCTGCTTAATATGGAAAGTCATCTTGGGGCATCCCCACCCTTTGTCCGCTTTCCGGAGCGACCACTCTCTCTGTGACTCCCTTGTTCGCTCCACGCTGCCCTCCAACCCCACCACACCCCGCACCTTCCCCTGCAACCGCGGGAAATGCTACACTTGCCCCCCACACCACCGCCCTCACCCCTATCCCAGGCCCCAAGATGACTTTGCATATTAAGCAGAGGTTCACCTGCACATGTGCAAATGTGGTATACTGCATCCATTGTACCCGCTGTGGCTTCCTCTACATTGGGGAAGCCAAGCGGAGGCTTGGGGACCGCTTTGCAGAACACCTCCGCTCGGTTCGCAACAAACAACTGCACCTCCCAGTCGCGAACCATTTCCACTCCCTCTCCCATTCTTTAGATGACATGTCCTTCATGGGCCTCCTGCACTGCCACAATGATGCCACCCGAAGGTCGCAGGAACAGCAACTCATAATCCGCTTGGGAACCCTGCAGCCCAATGGCATCAATGTGGACTTCACCAGCTTCAAAATCTCCCCTTTCCCCACCGCATCCTAAATCCAGCCCTGTTTCCCCCTTCTCTTCCCCCCCCCCCCCCCCCACCCCACTGCACCACACAACCAGCCCAGCTCTTCCCCTCTACCCACTGCATCCCAAAACCAGTCCAACCTGTCTCTGCCTCCCTAACCTGTTCTTCTTCTCACCCATCCCTTCCTCCCACCCCAAGCCGCACCTCCATCTCCTACCTACTAACCTCATCCCACCTCCTTGACCTGTCCGTCTTCCCTGGACTGACCTATCCCCTCCATACCTCCCCACCTATACTCTCCTCTCCACCTATCTTCTTTTCTCTCCATCTTTGGTCCGCCTCCTCCTCTCTCCCTATTTATTCCAGAACCCTCACCCCATCCCCCTCTCCTGATGAAGGGTCTAGGCCCGAAACGTCAGCTTTTGTGCTCCTGAGATGCTGCTGGGCCTGCTGTGTTCATCCAGCCTCACATTTTATTATATTGTACAGAACCATATGCTCACTAGTAACAAGATGTTATGTTACCTCATTGTGTTAGGAGAGGGCAGCACGGTGGCTCAGTGGTTAGCACTGCAGCCTCACAGCGCCAGGGACCCGGGTTCGATTCCCACCTCGGGCAACTGTCTGTGTGGAGTTTGCACGTTCTCCCCGTGTCTGTGTGGGTTTCCTCCGGGTGCTCCGGTTTCCTCCCACAGTCCAAAGATGTGCAGGTTAGGTGGATTGGCCGTGCTAAATTGCCTGTAGTGTTCAGGGGTGTGTGGGTTATAGGGGGATGGGTCTGGGTGGGATGCTTCAATGGGCAGTGTGGACTTGTTGGGCCGAAGGGCCTGTTTCCACACTGTAGGAAATCTAATCTAATCAATGCACCACATGATCTTGCCCTATGCAAAATCTACAACGTTGTAGCTTTGTTCTCCGCAGCTGAAGGTTTGGCTCACTTGTTACCTGTGGCTGAACTGGAGTGGTGCCCCTAGCTTGACAGGATGAGATGTAGTATTAGGTTCCCAAACCGTTACCTTCCCCGGAAGTAGTCACAAGCTAGTGGGGTGTAGGGGGAGTGTTGACCCATGGCTGGGAGTTTGATTTGTGGGTTCATGAGTTCCAGAGCATGCCCACATACTGGAGCCTACAGGCTGCATATCAGGGGCCTAAACAGCATCCTGAGTTCTTTTTCAGAAGCTCATCTGAAGCTGTGGCATATCTAATTTCCACCTTGCCCCCTGCCTCCCCCCCCCCCCCCCAACCCCATGCATGCCCTCCAAATCCCTCCCTCTGTCAACACCCCCACTTCTTTCTGTTTTGCTTCAATGTGCCACATATTCAAATCTTTCCACCAAAACCGGTTGCGTAGGGATAGTGTAGGACTGGTGAATTTATTTTCCCCCATTGACTTTCAAACCAACTTGTAAATATGAGCCTGAAGGTAACTGGGAGAAATTTGGTTAGGTAATTCAATAATGAATCTGGAGCTCTTGCCCAGACCAATTGCTCAGAAATAAGACTTCAATTCATGATATACTGGTTCAACAGTGCAGCGAATAATTTAACTGAATTGGTTTGAGGTATCAGTTTTGTAGTGAGTCAGGATGGGGAGAAATAAGTGATAAATTTGACAAGGACGTATTCAAGGTCCCAGTATATTTTTTCCCCTCAAAAGATAGTTACATGAAACCGGCCAAGTTATTTCTGATCTATTTTATCGATTTATTTTAGAACTTTCATGAAGTATGTATTTTTATGTAGTTTGTGCTTTTTATTTCTTTATGCAGATTTGTTCTTTTTTTTACAAAATAACTTTTTTGTTAGGTCAAGTGCTGGTCCCAGAGGAATTGAAGTTTCCGAACTCCTGTTGTGTTGGAATAGCATCGCAAACATCTCTCAGCATGTTTAATCCAACTGAACGATGGATGCAAGTCTCTCTACGAATTGTTAGTGTTTCGGTGAATGGAGAGAAGGTTTGTATTATTTTAACCTTTCCCTAAAAAAAAATCAAGTCAGCTTCCAGCAGAATGCTCTCTAGACTTCATTTGTGAGATATGGACAGCAATTGTTGTCCATTCTTGATTGCTTCAGTAATAAGTCAACCACACCGCTATGGGTCTGAAGTCATATGTAGAACAGACCAGGTAAGGAGAATAAATTTTCTAGAAAGGATATTTGTGAGCCAGATGGGCTTTCAGTACCATTGTCAGTAGTCACTCCATAGTGATTAAGACTGGTTTTTATGCTAAGTCAGATTTTACTTGGTTACCAAGGTAGGAATTGAACAGAAGCTCCAGAACATTACTCTTGGGTTTTGAATTATTAATCCAGTGGTGATGTCACTATATCACCATCTAGCCAGTTGTCTAATATTTATATTTTATGGGACCTGTGGATCCCCTTTCTTCCACTTTTGACCAACTTTCAATACTTTCAGAAATATACCAGGTGATGACAGAAGGATTAAGGAATGCATGTATTCTGTTGATGAATACTAATTTTGTTCAGAATTGTTAATGGGTGTTTGGCTGGTTCCCACTAAGACCTTCGCAATTGTCGTGCTGAACTACCATCTTTAATCCCTATAAGCCTTCCCTTTTTTGGTCGGAATGCACACATTGTTGTTAGGCTGATGTGCTACTATTGAATGTGTTTGAGAACTCTAGTTACTCTCTAACTGATGGGGATATTTGAAGATTAATCCAGACCCTTGATCACCAGGGTAGTAATGCAATTTTCTGGAAACATCATCAGTTCAAATTCAACTATGACAACCATGTTGCCTTTTTCAATGACTCTGAAAGAACTGCAGATGCTATAAATCATGAACAGAAACCAAGTTGCTGGAAAAGTTCAGAGGGTCTGGCAGCATCTGTGATATTAAACAGAGTTAATGTTTTGGGTCTGGTGACCCTTCCTCAGTTTTGAAACAACACTTGAGCTACTTGATACAGTCTAGGACAAAGCAGCTGGCTTGCTTGATTGATTGATTTGGCATCACGTCTACTCCCTCCAGTGATGCTCAGTAGAAGCAGTCTGTATTATCTACAAGATGTACAGCAGGAATTCACCAAAGCTTCTCTCTCAGCACCTTCCAAACCCACAACCAGTACCATCTAGAAGGACAAGGACAGCAGATCTACGAGAACACTACAAGTTGCAACTTCTCCTCCAAGTCACTCACCATCCGAATTGAAAGTATACTGTCATTCCTTCACTGTCGTTGGGTCAAAATCCTGGAATTCCCTTCTTAACAGAATTTTATAGGTTTACCTACAGCACAGGACCTCAGTGGTTCACGAAGGCAGTTCACCACCACTTTAAGGGTAACTAGGGATGGATAATAAATGCTAGCCAAGATAGTAACACCAATATCTCACGAGTGAATGGAAGTGACAGCTGGTGGTACTTAAATTCTGTTCATAACTCTAGAGTATAAAGTGAGTCCTCTGTAATTGTGTGCAAGACAATTATCCTCACTTACTGCAAGAGCCCAGTTGGTTCACTGTTCTTTTTTAGGGAAGGAAATCTGCTAACCTTACCTGATCTGGAGTACAAGTGGATCTAGACCAACAGTAATGACAGATGAGACCAAGTACAGTTGAGTACCAAGAGTAATACTTAATAATTAGAAATAAGAGAAGTAGATGAACTATCGAGTCAAAGGTCACAGCACAGAAAAGGCTTTGCTTTTGGCACATACTCAATGGGCCAGCCAAAATCTATTTTAATGCTGTTTCCTTTACCTCGCCCATCGCCTTGTGTGCCTTGGCATCGCAAGTGTTTATCTGAATGCTGCTTCAATGTTATGAGGTTTCTGCCTCTACCACTGTTAAGCAGTGTTCCAGATTCCCACCGCCGTCTGGAGGAAGAAGCTTTTCCTCACATCTCCTCTGAAACTTCTGCTCCTTTTAAAAACCTTTAAATCTGTTCCCTGGTCCCTGGTCAGTGATCCCTCCATCGATGGGGCAAGTTTTTCCTGGTACCCTATCTATTCTGCTCACAATCATGGCCTTTCTGTCTCCTCAATCTGCCCAAACCTTTCCAACCCAGGCAACATCTTAGTAAATTCCTCTCATCTCTTCCCATAAATCTACCTGATCTGCTGAGTCTGTAGCAATTTCAGTTTTTGTTTTAAATTTTCATATTGCTACAGCATAGCCTCCCTGCTTTTTAAACTCCTGCCTTTATTAGCCAAGGCATAAATGACATATGCTGACTAGACCCCTTTTTATTGACCTGTCTTAATTGGCCTGTATGTCCACTAGTCCCTTATGAGATAGCAGCACAAGGTTGTCTTGTGGTATACATAGTGGTTAAAGGAGGAGTAAAACTGGTCACAGACCATAAGGAGGATTTACATATTGAGACAACGCATTGCTAAGGTGTAAATGAATACTTTGCATTTGCCTTTATAAAAATGGTGGATGCTGCCCAGGCAGCGGAGACAGAGGAGGAAAATTGGCCTTTAGGAGGGTTCCAGTCTTAGACTGATACACACAGTTGACAAGGTGCGGGGCCTAGCTGGGATTCATCCGAGGACTTGAAGGAAGTGAGGTAGAAATTGCGGGGGCCCTGGGCATAATCCTTAAATATTTTCTGGATATGGGTGCGGTGACAGAATCACAGAATAATAACAGTTCAGAAGTATACCATTTGGCCTATCATGTATGCACCAGCTCTGCTTTCTACTTGCATTTCCTTAACCTTGCACCATATTTCTGCAAAATATTTTTGTCCAAATAATTATGCCAGCAGCCTTTTGAATGCCTCAGTTGAACCTGCCTCTGCCACACTTCTAGGCAGTGCATTCCATACCCAAACAATTCATTGTGTAAAAAAACAGTTTTTCTCCTATTCGCTGTTGCTTCTTCTGCACATCACTTTTAAATCTCTGCCGTCTTGTTCTTGTTTCTTTTTCAAGCTTATCTATTCTGTTCAGTCTGCCCAGGATTTTGAAAACAAATGTCTTTCAAATCTCCTCTTTCTTTCCAAGAAGAGCAGCCCTAACCGATTTGAATCTGTTCACAGTTTGAAGTTTATCATTCCTGGAACAATTCTAGTAAATTTACTTCTGTGTTCTTTCCAAAATATTTATATCTTTCCTGCAATGCCGCACCCACAACTGCATACACATCTTCAGCTGAGGCCTAATAAGTGTCTTATACAAGTTTAACATTACCTCGTTGCTCTTGTACTCTGTGCCCTTATTAATAATATTGAGAGCACTATTGTTTTTGATTACTCCTTCACCTGCCAGGCCACCTTCCATGATCTGTACACCTGATTTTCCCCAAGCTGCTGTTCTCATCTTACATGTTTTTCTGACCACAGGGCCTCACCTCACATTTCCTTACATTGAACCTCAATAGCCAATTATTTGCCCACTCCGTCAACTTACTTATGTCATTTTCGAGTTCCATACAGTTATCCTATGTTTCCTGTCATCTGCCAACTTTGTAGTTGTCTTCTGTATACCAAGATCCAACTCATTGTATTTACCAGGAAAAGCAAGTGTCTTGATGTTAGATGCAGTAAGTATAGTCTGAGAATTTAGGCCAGACCATTCAGTAGAGATGTAGGAACCACCTCGGCAGGCTGGTTGAGATATAAAACTGTCACAAATGGCAGTTGATGCTGGATCACTTGTTAGGTTTAAATCTAATGTGGATAAATATTTAAGGAAATGTTTTAAGGAGTATGGGCCAAAGGCAGATGTGTGGAATTAGGCCACATATTAGCCATGATTTCAATAAATGGCAGAACAAGTTCCATGGGCTGAATGGCCTATGCCTGTTCCTACATCAAATTGGTTTAAAACATTTCCCAGTAGCATGAGCAAAATGTCCAGCAAGAATCTCATGAAATGTTCTTGGCAAGTAGGATTAAGTACAATCCCGATGGATTTTATTCAAGGAGCAAGTGGATAGGGAAAGGATAGGATCACAAAGGATAAAAGAGGGAATTGATACATGGAGCAGGAGGAAGGAGGTGTTATTCTTAAGGATTTTGCTAAGTACTTCTCCTTTTGTGAATACTGATGCCAAGTTCGGAGAGGGGTTTGTTGATACTCAAGGCATTTTGATATTAAGGAGGAGCTGGTATTGGATATCTTGGAACAACATTAAGGCAAGTCCCCAGGCATGATGAGATGTACCCCAGGATGCTAAGGGAGGAGATTGCTGGGATTGATAGATCTTTGTATCCTCTTTGCCCCAAGTGAGATCCCAGAAAGCTGGAGAATAACCATTGTTGTTCCTTTGTTTAAGAAGGGCAGCAGAATGCTCCTGGAAATTTTAGGCCACTGTTCTTCACCTCCATGATAGGCTTATTGCAAAAGATTCTTAGATACTGTTTATTTCCACTTGGGGAAATAAAATGGACTTAAGACTAGTCAGTATGGATTCATGTGGGCATGATCTTGTCTCAAAAATTGTATTGTGTTTTTGAGGATGCAATAAAGATGATTAGCAGTAGATGTTGTCTACGTGGACTAAGGTATTTGCCAAGTCCCTCCCTTTAGGTTGCTCCAGAAGACTAAGACACTTTGGGTCCGTGGTCAGTTGGATACAGAATTGACTAAAACCATTAGAGGGCAGCTGTGGAGATTTGTGACCAATGGTGTACCGTCAGGATCGACGCTGGAAACTTGGCTTGTAATATGTAGATTTGGATGAAAGTGTAGGTGGTTTGATTAAATTTGAAAATGACATGGAAATTGGTAGAGTTGTGGATAGTGAGGAAGGTTGACCAAGAATACAGCAGGATATAGATTAGATGGAAAATTTGAGCAGAGATACAGCAGTTGGAGTTTGATCCAGACACGAGGTGATGTATTTTGGAAGGAAAAATATGAGGAATGTATATTCAGTAAACGGCAGGTCCCTTGGGAGCATTGATAGACTGAAGGACCTTGGTCTAGGTCAATTGCTCCCTGATAGTGGCAACACACATGAATAAGGTGGTATAGAAGTTATATGGTACGCTTGTCTTCATTGGTCAGGTCATTGAGTATAAAAGTTGGCAAGTCATGTTGCCAGCCGTATAAGACTTTAGGCTACATTTTAGAGTAGTGTGTGCAGTTCTGGTTGCCACAGTTGGGAAGGAGGAGGATCCTTTGGGCGGGTGCAAAAGATGTTTACCAAGATTTGGCCTGAATTAGAGTGTATTAGCTATGAGGCGAGAATGGCTGAACTTGGGTCATTTTTGTGAGAGTGACAGCAGAGGATGATGGGTGACTTGATAGAAGTATATCAAGGGGGTGGCATAGTACTGCTGCCTCGCAGCACCAGGAACCCAGGCTTGATTCCATCTGCGTTAGACAGTCTGTGTGGAGTTTGCACATTTCCCTATGTCTCTGGGTGCTCTGGTTTCTTCACACAGTCCAAAGATGTGCAGGTGAGGTGGATTGGCCATGCTAAAATATTCCTTGGTGTGAAGGGATGTGCAGACTCCGTGAGTTAACCATGTGTGCTGAGGTTACAGGATTAGTGTGGGTTGGGGTGATTCTGTGTGTGATGTTCTTCGGAGGGTTGGTGTTGATGGCCCAAATGGCCTGCTTCCACACTGTAGACGTCCAAGATTAATGACACATAAAATCTTGAGGTGCATGGACAGTTGAAGTCTCCTTTCACTCTTGGATCAATCAACTTCTAGGGGAATAGAATTGTAAATCAAAAATTTGTGAAATGCTGAAGGAGGCCATTGAGTCTATCGAGTTTGCACTAACCCTCCAAATAGCATCCCATCCGGACCAACCGCTACACCCAATCCCTGTAACCTTGTATTTCCCATGACCAGTTGACTTAGCCTGCATGTCCCTGGACACTATGGACAATTTATCATGGCCAGTCCATCTAACCTGTACATCTTTGAACTGTGGGAAGAAACTGGAATTCCTGGTGGAGACCCTGACAGACATGAAGAATGTGCAAACTCCACACAGGCAGTGACCCAAAGGCCAAATCAAACCATGTGGCTGTGATGCCGCATTGGTAACCACTGAGCCACTGCGGCCCCAGCCACCAAGGTGAGAGGGGGAAAGTTTAAAGGAGATGTGTGAGGAATGTTTTTACACTGGGTAGTGTGCCTGGAATATGCTGCCAGGGTTAGTGAAGGAGCAGATATGTTTGTAAAGTTTAAGCGACATTTAGACACATGAACAGGCAGTCAGTAGAGGGGCATGGTTCATGTACAGTTGATGGGATTTGTTTAGAATTGCATCATAGTCAACACAAAAATGTTGATCTATCCTGTTTTGTAAGCTAAAAAAGTAGTTTGGCTGGATGGTATGCAGGTCTCCTTTTTTTAGGTATTTCACCAACCTGTTTTTCTTCCTCACCAGAACTCAGTCATTGAACTGTACAGTATGGAAATAGACCCTTTCAGCCTAACTTTTCCATGCTGACCAGATACCTTAAATTTATCTAGTCCCATTTGCCACCACTTGATCCATATCCCTCCACCCATCTTATTACAACCGAAGTGTTTAAAACATCTGGTTTCCTATCTCTTCATCCAGTTCATGTTATTTTTGTGCTTACAAATCCTACACCAGAAAATATGAACTGTACATTTTCACAACTGAGGTTCTTTTACTAATTGTCAATTTTTTTTTGTTGTTGGAAATGCAGGTCCCTTTAGTGTTAACCAGATAATACTTCTGATTAGAAAATGTTATTGCACACTGGCGCAGGTGGAACTTGAACCCAGGCCTCTTGGGCTAGAAGTAGGGACTCTACCACAGTACCATTCGAGCTTAAGGGTTAACCAAGCTTCTTTCTTTTTTCTGCTCTATTTTATAAAACGTTTCGTAAACCAATCTGTTTTTAGATGTTCTGACACGCCTCTGGAGCAGATGGGACTTCAACCCAGGTTTCTTGACTCAGGCGAAGATTGCAGGGTTAACTAGGCTACTTGCAGAGTTGATAGACAGTAGGTGATGGTCATTGGACTTGAGCTGATTCTACACCAGTGGGGAGTTGGTTTCTGGATAGGGAAAGGGCATGGCAAGAATTGGTAGACGACAGGGTTCAAATAAAATTCTTGTAATGCTGTGAATGGCTTTTGATGCTGGGAGTTATAGGAAACTATTTAAAAGTTAGGTCTACTTATTAGATCATCAGAAAGAATCTGGAGAGTAACAGAGAAGTTGAGAGTTGGGATGGTTTAAGTTTTTCAGAGCTCTCAAAAAGCTATCACGAGTTTATAAAGCTTGCAATACTTTATATCTTAAGGGATGATCCTTCGGAATGAGCTTGGTGCAAAGTCTAAGAGGACTGGCGTTTTTTTGAAGTGCTAATGTTTGTTCTGCAGTACTGTCTTCAGGTTCTTTTCCAAGAAAAACTGTGTGTATTTTTATTGACCAAATGTTTTGTTCAAGGAACATCTTGCTTTTGTTACCAATTCAAGTTCAATCCTGTTTCCAGGCCTAGTTCTATTCTAAACTGATCTAATGGATCTGTTCCTCTGGTGTGGTCACCAATATCAGGGAGAGCAAATGCAGACTCAGACTAGTTCATGGAGCATCTGCGTTGTGCAAGCATCAACCAACCTGACCTTCTGGTTACCATCTATTTTAATTTCCCCCTCCCGCTCCCCTGATGACACGTCCATCCTTGGCCTCCTCTGCAGTCAGAGTGAGATTATTCTTAAACTGGAGGAACAACACCTGATATTTCACCCGGGAAGCTTACAGCCTAATGGCCTTAACATTTGACTTCATCAGCTTCAACATCCATACTCCCTGACTGCCTTCCACATTGCCCGCCTGTTCATCTTCCTACTCACTTCTCATGAACCATTCACAAATAACTTGCTACCTGCATCCACCTATTACCATCCCACTTATCCTTACCCCAGCCCCAGTCCTTCCCTCTTTGTTTATTTCTGGGTTCCCCTTCCCAGCCCTGATGAAGGTTTTTTGGCCCGAAACTTTGACTTTCCTGCTCCTCAGATGCTTTTTGACCTGCTGGGCTTTATTGGCTTCCCACCTGAAGACTCAAGTTCAATAAGAATTGCTTGGATGTAAGTATGATCCCACTTAGTGTATTTTCGGTAGTACTGCAAACTAGCTCAGCCAAAACACACTGGCTGGGCTGGGGACACATGTAATAGTAAATGCTGATTGCAGTGCCACTAAGGACTGTCAGGTAAACACAAGCAATTCTAAAATCGTCTTTGCAACTTGCCGACTAGGAAATTTCCTGACGCTTCATAACAGATTATTCAAACTCAGATGCTATTCAAGAAGTGAAGAAAATAAATTTGCAAGCAATGCAGTAAGTATTGATGTGCAGCAAATGACTAATTCAGTTAATTAAATCTGAATTGGAGGAGTTGTGTTAGATTTATAGGAGGAGAAAAGGCAAATTAAGCTAGCTGTGTAAAGGCTTAATGTTGAGTTCACCTTTAAATTCTGAACCAACTCCTGTTCTTTTAGCTTTACATTGTACATTCTCTGTCACCAGGTCCATCATCCCAGTGGGACTCTGTTACTTCAGGTCTAACAGTTAAAGACACCATTGCTCTGCCATTCTCAATTCCAGCCTCTGGTGACTGTCTTTGTGGAGTTTGCAGATTCTCCCTGTGTTTGCATGGGTTTCCTCTGGTACTCTGGTTTCCTCCCACAGTCCAAAGATGTGCAGGTTAGGTAGATTGTCCATGCTAAATTTGTCGTAGTGTTCAGGGATGTGTAGTTTAGGTGGGTTATAGGGGGATGAGTATGGGTGGGATGCTCCAAGTGTTAGTGTGGACTTGTTGGGTTGAAGGGCCTGTTTCCACACTATAGGGATTCTATGATGTTCTAAGAAACTTGATGCGTTTCACGAACCTTGCTTTTTTTTTCTTACCGAAACGTACTTGCCCTTTAACAATGCATAAACATTATTTATTAGAATGCAACCTTAACATGCATGCACTTTATGGCCAAGAGTGAGTCCACTCATTCACAAATTAAGATGGACAGCATAGACAAGTCTGCATAAATATTACGAGTAGCTAAAATGAACAAAATCTGTTAATCACCAAAAAAAAACAAAGTTGAGGATCCTGGAAATCAGAAGTGTCACTGGACATGAAATGTTAATTATGCTTTCTCTCCACAGATGCTGCCTGACCTGCTGAGCTTTTCCAGCAATTGCAGATTTTTGTTTGTCAATAACCAAAGTGGAATGAGGTGACTTTGCCAAAAACCAAAAAAAATGACTATGTATTGTCAAATGGAGAAGATTAATCAATTGATAGCCAGTCAGTTAGACCCAAATCTTTGCCTAGTTGAGAAATTCTTCTTTTCGGAAGCATTGATTTATTATTCCCACTTGGGATGAAAGAGATCTATCTTCAATTGCATGCTTTTGGAAGATCTGAGTGCACCTGCCCCTCTTATTTTAGATGGGCTGCAACCTAGCCATCCAAAAGCTGTTTATGGCATTTTTCTTTCAAGCAAAAGCTACCTGATGCCTACTTGTCCCACAAAAATAATATCCAGCTACTTCAAAAGTCATGTCGGTAAGTGAACTTGATACATTTTTTGCTTTCAACTTTTAAGTTGCTTTTTAAAACAAAATCGACTGATTCATTCTGTGTATCACTGCGGTGTCTAAACTTCCATTTACGTGATTATATTCCAAATCAAATCTATGTAGTCCTTGCAGAGGTGTCAGAATGAAATTGAATAAAGAAACTATTTCTGGATACAACGCATCATCCTCTGACACTTTGGCCATTTACAATCTGACCCCACCACAAAAGACATTTTTCCAACGCTACCCTTGTCTGCCTTCAGGAGACACCACTCTGTGTGACTCCCTTGTCTGCTCCACACTCCCCTGCATCTGCAGGAAGTGCTAGACCTGCTCCAACACCACCACCTCACCCCCATCCCAGGCCCAAAGATGACTTTCTACATGAAGCAGATGTTCACCTGCACCTCCCCCCACTGCATCCCAAAACCAGCCCAGCTCGTCCCTGCCTTCCTAACCTGTTCTTCTTCTCACCTATCCCCCGCCTCCCATCTCAAGCCACACCTCCATTTCCTGTCTGCCAGCCTCATCCCGATGCCTTGACCTGTCCATCCTCCCCAGACTGATCTATCCCCTCCCTTCCTCTCCACCCATACACTCCTCCTCTCCGCCTCTCCCTTTTCTGATGAAGGGCCTAGGCCCGAAACATCAGCTTTCTTGCTCCAGAGATGCTGCTTGGCCTGCTGTGTTCATCTGGCTCCACACTTTGTTAACTCAGAAACTATTTCTGCTGACTGCATAAGTAAGTTGAGATGACATGTTCAACACACCATACTTAATGCTAAAGAGAGATTAAGATCCTTGATTCTTTACTCGGGTGTTAGAGTATGAATGTCTTTACATCAGAAATTGTTTTAGAAACTGAATCCATGATGCTGGTAGTAGGGTATTTCATACAAGTTATCCAATTATTTTCAATATCAAACTTGTCCACAAAGTCAGAGCTGGTTTATTGGTTAAATAGATGTCTTACTGCAGCTGAAAGAAGGGCTGAGGAGAGCTATAAGTGGGTATGAGAAAACCTTGGCAGATAGCAAGAAGGAAGACTCCAAGGAATTATACACGTGAGGAATAAGAGAATGACCAGAGAAAGGGTAGGGCCAATCAAGGATTGTAAAGGGAGTTTGTGCACAGAGCCTAAAGAGATAGGAGAGGTCCTTTTTTTTTTCAGTGTTCACAAGTGAGAGAGACCTAGTTGTAGAGGAGGATAGTGTGAAACAGGCTGGTGGGGGGGGGGTTGATATTAGTAAGAAAGATGTACTAGGAATTTTGAGGAACTTGAAGATAATGAAGTCCCCCCAGGCCTGATGGCCTTTATCCAAAGATTCTATGGGAAGCAAGGGAAGAGATTGCTGGGGGCTTTGGCAATGATCTTTTTGTCCTCACTGTCCACGGGTATAGCGCCGAAAGATTGGAGAGAGGCAAACTTCATTCCCCCATTCAAAAATGGGAATGGGGTAACCTCAGAAAATGCAGGCCAGTTAGTCTTTCTTCACTGGTGGGCAAATTATTAGAAAGGGCTCTGAGAGATAGGACTTATGATCACTTGGATAGGCACAGTTTGATTTGTGATAGTCAGCATGCATTTGAGGGGTAAATTGTGCCTCACAAACCTTATTGATTCTTTGAAGAAGTGACCAAACACGTGGATGAAGGTCGAATAGTGGACGTGGTATACATGGATTTAAGTAAGGCACTGGATAAGGTTCCCCATGGTAAGAAAGTATAGAGGCATGGGAGGGGCGGGGGAAATGTGGCAGATTGGATTCAGAATTGGCTGACCCTTAGAAGACGAAGGGTGGTAGTGGGTTGAAAATATTCAACATGGTGCTCAATTACGAGTGGTGTCCAACACGGATCTGTTCTGGGTTTTCTTCTATTTGTTGTTTTTGTAAATGATTTGGATGGAGGAGTGGAAGGGTGGATTAGCAAGTTCCCGGATGATACGAATTTGGGTCGTGTTGTGGATAGTGCAGAGGGCTGTTCTAGGTTACAAAGGGACATTGATAGGATGCAGAGCTGGACTGAGGTGGCAGATGGAGTTTAACCCTGAAAAGTGCGAGGTGATTCATTTTGGAGGGACAAATTTGAAAGCAAAATACAGGGTTAATAGAAAGAATCTTGGCAGTGTGGAGGAGCAGAAGAATCTTGGGTTTCATGCCCATAGTTCCCTGAAAGCTGCCACCCAGGTGGATAGAGTTGTTAGGAAGGCCTATGGTGTGATAAACTTTCATTAAGAGGGATTGAGTTCCAGGGCCGTGAAATTTATGCTCCAGCTATGCAAAAGTCCGGTTCGGCCACATCTGGAGTCTTGTCCAGTTCTGGTCACCTCATTACAGGAAAGATGTGGAAGCATTGGAAAAGGTGCAGCGGAGATGTACCAGGATGTTGCCTGGAATGGAGGGAATGTCTTAGGAGGAAAGGTTGAGAGAGCTAGGGCTGTTCTGTTTAGAACGATCAAGAATGAGAGGTGACTTGATAGAGGTGTACAAAATGATCGGAGATATAGATAGACAGCCAGAGACTTTTTTTTTCCTAGGGTGGAGGTAGCTATTACAAGAGGACATCGGTTTAAAGTGAGTGGGAGTAGATATCAGGGAGACGTCAGAAGTAAGTTCTTTACTGAGAGTGGTAGGGGCATGGAATGCATTGCTGGAGAGGACAGTGGAGTCTGCCTCATTAGGGCATTTATGTTGCTATTATAAAGGCATAGGGGTGGAGGTTAGATAGACCTTGGGTTTAGGGTAAACGTTTGGCACAACACGGTGAGTCGAAGGGTCTGCTGTGTTCTATTTCATTGATCATAGAATCCCTACACTGTGGAAACAGGCCCTTTGGCCCAACAAGTCCACCGTAAACCTCCGAGCACCCACCCAAACCTATCTAATCTACAAATTCACAGATACTACTGGCAATTTAGCATGACCAATCCATCTATCCTGCACATCTTCGGACTGCAGGAGGAAACCGGAGCACCCAGTGGAAACCCATGCAGACGCAGGGAAAATGTGCAAACTGCGCAGTCAGTTGCCTGAGGTTGGAATTGAACCTGGTCCCTGGTGCTGTGAGGCATCAGTGCTAACCACTGTCTCACTGTGCCATCCATTTGTACCAGAGAATTGAATGAAGTCTAATTTCAGTGCAATAATAAATAGTTCAGCAAAATCTTAATGAAATTGTTATTTCATACTGTAATCATTTGCAACTTCCAGATGGACGCATTTGCTCACCACTGTTGGATATTCAAGAACAAAACCATCATTGGCCCCCATGTTACTGAAGATTTGAAATTGATGTTCCTTCCACGTCACTCAGGAATTTTTCAGTGCGTCATTTGTGTCTCCTCCTATCCTGTCTCGTCAGACGCCAATACAGTTGTCAGAGCCGAAGCACTTGCTGTGAGAGTGGTTATTACAGCTGTGGCAGAAGATCCATTGATTGAGGTAAATAACTCTACCGTCTAACTTTTGTAATACATGTGTGCATCATTAAGGCCCTATTGATCATCTGTTATTAAATCTTGTGACTACCTTCGCACATTTAATTTTGTAGTGCGAAGAAACTGAGTACTTCCAAGTGTAATATTAGCACATTGTGTTATTTTTGACTCTGAAGAGCTTTTCAAGAGGTTTGGCTTAAGAGGAGGAAACACAACAGTGACTCTTGACTAATATGATGGAATGAGGTTTAATAATGTTTAGTCTTTCTTTGTTAGTACTAAATAATGTTTTGTGGAATAATTTCCCTGCCTCTGAATGAGGAGCTCCAGGTTATCATCATGCTTAATATCCAAGTGTGTTCGTTACACAGGCCACGCAGACCTGCAAATCCTTCTAACACGTGCCAATGGCTAGTAGTAAGAGTAGGAGAGATTTCTTAGTCAGCTATATGACGGAAAGATGATTAGACCCTCTACCACTGCTATTCATAGCTACAGATTGCCACCAGCATGTATGTTGCAATTCTGACTTGGCGTGAACTGTAATATTACTTATAAGGATTCAGTCTTGCCAATAAATGCCCTTTTGAAGTAGATTGATCTGCTAGTAAGTCAAATTCTAATTATAATCGGTTATGAGCTTGGATTTGTCATGATACTTGTGAAATAAATTCCAATGCTCTGACCAATTTTTTTTTTGTGTATATCCATGTGCTTTACTTAATTCTATATGTTCAATCAATGATAGCATGTGCTTCAGTTTCTTGTGCACAAGATATTGTGTACTGAATGGACAGTGTAGTGTTGTAAATGTATAAACTAAATTAAGCCTTCATGAAGTCTTGAATGGAAGGTTTCTCAAATGTTAGTTGAGTCCTTGGGATTGAATGGTGAAGTCAGCTGATCAGGATCTAGGCCCAAAACGTCAGCTTTTGTGCTCCTGAGATGCTGCTTGGCCTGCTGTGTTCATCCAGCTTCACACTTTGTTATCTCCTATTTGTTTTGTTTTATATTCTGTCTGCTTCTAGGTTTTAGCAGGGAAAAACAAAAGCTTGGATTTTGGTGATTTGGTACCTGGCAGTGACAAAGCACTCTCTCTTAAACTAATCAACAGGACTCATTCCACTGTTCCCATTCGACTTGTCATCAGTGCAGTAAGTTTTCATTAATCTTGAGTCATTACTTGAGCAATTTAGAATCATTTACAAGTCTTTTAGTCAGTCATACTGCTCTCTTTCTCAACACAGTGAAATCAAGTGCTTATTAATATTGTGGAGTGTTGACTCCAAGTTCCTCCTTGCACCTTTAGAAAATACATATATACATTTTTAAAATTTCATTTTCCACAAAATGAAGGCGCATCTGGTAAGACCAGAAGGCTCTGCCTATTTCGAATTGCCCTTAACCTGCTGGTGGGTCACTACAATCGTAGTGATTTATGCTTACATATAGTGCTGTCGTGGAGGAAGTTATGGGTTTTCAATCTTGTGATCAGGAAGGAGCATCGATTATATTTCCAAGTCATGATGATGTGTGACTTGGAGGGAAATTTGGAAGTTGTGCTGTTCCCTTCTGCCCTCGTCCTTGCAAATAGTGTAAATCTATAATTTTGGAGGTACTATAAAGGAAGGCTTGGCAATATTGTAAAAGGATTGAATGCTTAAAAGTATTGGAGAAAATACCACGTAGGCTATTTTGTCCTGCATTCTGTCAAACTTTTTCGTTGGAAGTGCACAAGTGAAGCTTATTCCATTACACTCCTATTTGTGACTTGCTAGTATCTGAGAAAGAAGTGTATTGCCTGATGTGCAATTATGAGCGAACATCCTTATCCCGAACCTTGAGTTGAAGGGGGAACGGTCTTTGCTGAAGCAGTTGACCCCTGCAGTGATGTCATGATGCTGAGCTTGAAGCCTTCAATAACCACAGCCTTCAAGCTAAGTAAGACTCCAGCTGATGGTAGTACATAAGATTAGTTGAAGCACCTTAGAAACACCATCTTCTTGTTAATTGAAATCCTGAAAGCATCATCTACCATGAACTCTATGTTAACCTATAAGGTGTTGGAGCGCAATTTGGCCCATTGAATCAGCTCTGCTGTTTGTTGAGATAATTGGTTGGTTTGATAATCCTCCAATCTGTTCTTGCCTTTTCTCCATAACCCTGATTCTTCTTCAGATCTAAAAATCTTGTTTCAGCCTTGCATATCCTTCACCCCAGCCTCTGTATTCCATTGTGGTAAAGAATTCCACAGATTCATTACTGCTGAAGAGAAGAAATTCCTCAACTGTCTTAGAAGGATGATGTCTTATTCTGTGATTATGCCCTCTGGTCCTAGACTTTCCTACAAGAAAAACACCCTTTCCCTGTTCAGAGCTGAGTGACACCCTTTTCATAAGACAGTGGTTTGGGCGTGGTATGAACTGCCAGAGGAAGCTGCAGATACAGTTAGAACTTTTAAAAGACATTTGGATAAGTATATGAATAGGAAAGGTTTGGAGGAACATGGGACAAACACGGGCAAGTGGGGATCGTTGAACTGAAGGGTCCGTTTCCGTGACTGTCCTGTCAAGTCGACTCAGGATCTTGCATGTTTCAATAAGATTGCCTGTCATTGGACCTGCACTCACTGGATTTCGGAACAATCCACTCGATCATTCCTCGTAACCTCCATATCTGATATCAATAAAGTGAATGTTCAATTGATTGCCTCCAATATAAATTCACTTAAATAAGGGTGTAAAACTGTTCAGTTTTCCGGTTGTGGTCTGACGAGTGCCTTGTGCAGCTTCAGCAAGCCCATCCCAAAATTTATACTCTTTTCCCTTTGAAATAAAAGCCAAAAATGAATTTACCCTCCCTATTTGTCACCTGAACTTGGATGCTAGCTTTTTGGTGATTTTTGTGCATGAAGGCTCATGAATCCCACTGTGCTGCAAGTTTCCACAGGCCTCCTCCATTTGAAAAAATCCACTTCTCTAAAGTATATAACTTGCCATTTCCCCACATCGTATTTCATTTGCCTAATTATTGTTCACTCACTTAACCTATGACACTAGCGTTTTGGTGCCCAAGCCTGTGCCAATCCAGATCCTCTATCTAAAGCTGTTGCCTATTTTCCAAAGATCTGTATCCCTCTGCTCCCTACCCATTTGTGTATCTGTCTAGATGCATCTTAAATGATGCTATCGTGCCCACCTGTACCACCCCTGCTGGTCGAGAAGAGACCTTGGAGTCGAGGTGCATTCCAGGCACACACCACCCTCTGCATAAAGAATTCTCCACGTATATCTCACTTAAACTTTTTCCCCTCACTCCTTGAAATCCTAGAACATAGAACATTACAACACAGTACAGGCCCTTCGGCCCTCGATGTTGTGCCGACCTGTCATACTGATCTCAAGCCCATCTAACCTACACTATTCCATGTACGTCCATATGCTTGTCCAATGACAACTTAAATGTACCTAAAGTTGGCGAGTCTACTACCGTTGCAGGCAAAGTGTTCCATTACCTTACTACTCAAACCATGACCCCTAATAATTGAGTCCCCCACTCTGGTGGAAAAAGCTTCTTGCTATCCACCCTGTCTATACCCCTCAAGATTTTGTAGACTTCAATCAGGCCCCCCCCTCAACCTCCCAGTTTTCTAAATAATCCTAATCTACTCAACCTCTGTTCATAGCTAGCGCCCTCCATACCAGGCAACATCCTGGTGAACCTCCTCTGCACCCTTTCCATAGCATCCACATCCTTTTGGCAATGTGGCGACCAGAACTGTACACAGTATTCCAAATGTGGTCGAACCAAAGTCCTATAAAACTGCAACAGGACCGGCCAACCCATGTACTCAATACCCCGTCCGATGAACGAAAGCATGCCGTATGCCATCTTGACCACTATGTCGACCCGCGTTGCCACCTTCAGGGTACAATGGACCTGAATGCCCAGATCTCTCTGTGTGCATCAGTTTTCCCCAGGGCTTTTCCATTTACCGTATAGTTTGCTCTTGAATTCGATCTTCCAAAATGCATCACCTCGCCTTTGCCTGGATTGAACTCCATCTGCCATTTCTCCACCCAACTCTCCAATCTGTCTATATTTTGCTGCATTCTCGGACAGTCCCCTTCATTATCTGCTACTCCATCGATTTTAGTGTCATGGGCAAACTTGCTAATCAGACCATTTACAACCTTCCTCCAGATCACTTCTGTACATCACAAACTGCCATGGTCCCAACATGGATCCCTGTGGAACACCACTGGTCACAGCTCTCCATTTTGAGAAACTCCTTTCGACTAACAACTCTGTTCCCTGTTGCCCATCCAGTTCTCTATCCATCAAGTTTGTACACCCTGGAGCCCGTGCAACTTCACTTTCTCCATCAGCCTACCATGGGGAACCTTCCCTCCTGTCAACTTTGTCACTGCTTCCCCAAATAATTCTATCAAGTTGGTAAGACATGACCTTCTTCCCTGCACAAAACCATGCTGCCTATCACTAATAAGCTCATATTTTCTTTCAAATGTAAATAGATCCTATCCCTCAGTATTTTCTCCAGCGTCTTCCCCACCACTGACGTCAGACGCACTAGTCTATAATTACCAGGATTATCCTTGCTACCCTTAAATAAAGGGACAGCATTAGCAATTCTCCAGTCCTCCAGGACCTCACCCGTGCTCAAGGATGCTGCAAGGATATCTGTTAAGGCTCCAGCTATTTCCCCTCGCTTCCCTCAGTAACCTGGGATAGATCCCATCCGGGACAATCTTTTGTCATTCCGCTGTACTTAATTCACTTGACCCATTGGATGTTCGTTCGCACTGATTGTCAATGTATTTTTTTCTGTCCAGAATGCTGCTGCATGGAGATGTTTTACATTTTCCAAGCCTGATGCATTAGCAGAAACTGCACTGAGGACTGAAAGCACCTCTCCATTGGTGGCCCCATCGGTCATGAATCACGTGATGCAAGCCAGCTATGAAGGAGAGGTAATAAGAAATTCTGCGTCTTAGGTTGAATGTGTGCTCTTATTGACCTTTAAATCAAGGCAGGACTTAGACACTTAATGGCAAGGTCCTCGGAAATGATGGTGAACGAGGAGAACTTGGAGTGGAGGTTCATATTTTCTTGAAAGTGAAGTTGCGGTTGGACAGGATAGTCAAGAAGGCATTTGGTATGCTTGCCTTATTGGTCAATGTATTGTGTACAGGAATCGAGAGGTCATGTTGCCTTATAGGATGGTGTTAGGTGACTTTTGGAATTCTGTGTTCAGTTCTGGTCTCCTTGATATAGGGAGGATGTTGTGAAACTTGAAAAGGGTTCAGAGAAGATTTACAAGAATGTTGCCAGGTTTGGAAGGTTTGAGTTGTTGGGAGAAACTGAATAGGCTGGGTTTATTTTCCCTTGAGCTTTGATCTGAGACATGACCTTTTATAGAAATTCATAACATCATGAGGGGCATGAATAGGTTGAATAGCCAAGATCTTTTCCCCAGGGTGGAGGAATGCAAAACTAGAGGGTATAGGTTTGAGGTGAGAGGGGAAAGATTTTAAAAGGGCAGTTTTTTCACGCAGAGGGTCGTGCATTTATGGAATGAGGTGGTGGAGGCATCCGGATGAGCACATGAATAGGAAGGGTTTGGAGCGATTATGGACCAAATGGCACTAGATCAGTATAGGATACCTGGTCAACTTGAACAAGTGGGCTGAAGGGTCCTTTGCCATGTTGAACATTGCTATGGTTGTAATCATAGTTTTTATTCTTGCCAGAATAATTTTGCATATTTTGGCAATGTGTGCTATAATTGTGAAGAAATTTAAATGGATTTATAATTATATACATTGTTTAATAATCAGCTGCCTACTTGATTTGAAGCCATGTTTGGAGGTAGTTTCAGAAACGCCACTTGACGTTTCTATTCTACATATTGGTTGTAAAGAAAATGTACACATGTCGAACAATGAGCAAAATTGTGTTTCTGTGGGTAGATATTAAGTATAGGCCAGTCACGTGCTCTAAAACAAACAGTTCATATTGCCCGAAGTACTTTTTTATGGCCATTGAATAACATTAGTAACATTGCAAGCCCTACAGTTCTAATTGTAATGTAGGTGAACTATAAAACATATACTCCAGAGTATCTGCACCAGTGATCATAAGAACAGCAACTGCTCCTACTTTTCTGTTAGCTTATTGTGTTTTGTGGATATTAAATGGAATGTTCTGTGTGCCCATGGATGATTCCCATGATCGGCAAGAAGCGCTAAGGTCATGACTTTGATCCGAGGTATACCTTTTCGCCAAAAAGCTTAAAGAAACCACTAAAATTGCAGATTCTGATCAAGATTACTGCCGTCACTGAGTGCCAATTACTCTTCAGAAGTGGGAGTAACACTGACTTGTAAGTAGGCCTTGTAGGTGAGGCAATTTCTGGGTCATTGCCTCCAATTTTTTGTGTATTTTGCTATTACAATATATTTTTCTGGTTGTGGTCTTAGAACTGCTTTGTCGGCCTCATTAGTAACAACAGCAGTGATCTTATCACTGGTTAAGTGACTCTCAAAATGAGGTGGCTGTTGATCCACTTGGATTGGGTACCTGTATCAGTGTTTGAAACAAAACTGAAGGACTAGGTTGTGTGCAAAACTGGATGGAATGTGTCCAGGATAAACGTGTGTATGTAGCAGCATTCTGCACTAAATGTTTTTGGTACATTAGCTCCAGGTCTGCTATTGCTGGACCTGGTATGGTTTCCTTGTGTACACCAACCTGCAACGGAGCCAAGATCTTTACAAAATTTTTAAAAACTCCTTTTTGCATCAGCACACCTCTCAGGAGGGTAATTTTCAATCAGTCATAACTCTCCTAGAACAAGAATTACAAAAATTTGAATGTGGGACTAGCAATTACAAATGAGTTGCAGAGGAACTTGGCACCAAACCTCAAACTTGATTACCTATCCAGTGGGTGGTGGTGGTGTTGAGCCTTGAACAGACAGTCTGTGTCTTTATGCACAAGTGGTGATTCATGACCTGCTGACAAGGATATATGTACACTCTGCCTCATCGCAAGGATTGACTGACTTTTTTTTGAAGATGCACACATTGCCAAAAAGCACTAGGTTAAAGCCATTTGTTGTGACAGTTGTATGCATTTTGCCACTAGTGAGTTGTGGCTCCTCATTGGCCCTGTCAACAATAGTGATTTTGGTTGCTACTGTTGATCAAAGAATGAAAATGTGAGGCAGCAGTTGATCTGTCTGATCTGATACCTGGCAGCTCCTAAGTATCAATCTTCAAGAAAACAGGGGTCTAGTGGCCTGAAAGAGAGAAGACTTATTTTTAGTTTTAGCCTTCAGTCGCAGTTGCTGCAGTCTTGAAGCCTGGATGTGGAAGCTGTTATTCCTCTCCGTTACAGCTGAAAGTTGACGTTCTTTCTGCTGCCAGAATTGCATATGAGACTGAATTTACTACACTTGCCTTGGCCAAGGATGTATTTGTGGGATGTTACCATTTTGGAAGCATTGGTTGTTTATATATATTTTGCTAAGCGTTTTGATAGAGTTAAGCGTGTTCTTTTCTTTTTGTTTGTATTTTTAATTCTAGTATATGAAATCAAGAGTGTCTTGTTTCAAGCTTGGTAGTTTGGCCAATCAAATGGCAGTTGGAACACACCTTACACTTAATCTTGACCCTACCTTTAAAAATAAATAAAGTCATCTTCTTGACATGTTTTGAGGGGGTTTGATTTGGTCCATAATGTTAATGTCACAGTCCATTATGAGGAGGATGATATGGCACTGGGAAGAGGATAAATCAAGAGACAAGTTAAATATAAACATTTTCTGCAGGAAATTTATGGACCTAACTGGAGGTCGTGAAGTGAGACCCCAGTTTTGTTTTGGGCACCAGGGGCAAAATGCCAGCGGATAATAATTGTTTAGTGGCCTTTCTTAAAATCAGAAGAAACAAGTCATTTACTGAGCAGCCACCCAGACTTGCAAGAAAACTTGCTTTCAGCTGCAAGTGTTGCAAATTTTCAGTGATAATTAATGACTATACTTTTAAAAAAGCTAGTCTACTCAAGGTCGTGCTTTTTGAAATTGCTTTTATTTTTAAAAATACATGTGCAATATAGATGGTGTTTTGATTTCTCATTACTTGTGTTGGTTCACCTTTACACCTTGAGGGAATGCCACCAGACCGGCCCCTTTATCTGGTTCGTACTTGGTTGTTTACTTTTCTTCAACTTGGTTAACCAATAGATGTCTTCCCTGCATCAAATAGTATACATGTTCTCCCCAGTGATTATTGATGTGTTAAAGTGATTAAAGGTTTGCTCAAGTGTAAAATAATTTAATGTGTGATTTTCCCCCTCTGGCTAATTTTCCAGTATGCCATGTGTAGTATTACAATATCGTAACTTTTTGTCCCTTTTATTTTTTAAACAGGATCCTGAAAATTTTATTTTGTGGGTTCATTTTCATGCTCCGCAAAAATACATCAGCAATACAGGTATTTATATCTTTTTGCTGTTGGCAGTGTTTTAACTAGCTGAATCCTAGGTGTTTTCCTTCAAATAATTATCTGTAGCAATGACTTAAAGGAATAGATTGTAGTGCGGACAAACTTGCTGATTATTTTAAGACAGATGGGAAAGAAAATTGAGAGAGGATACAAAAAATCTGCAGAGGATATAGATAGGTGAAGTGAGGGGGCATTACATGGCAGCTGGTGTTTAAAATGAATGAGGTTATCCACTTGAGTAGGAAGACTAGAAAAGCAGAATATAACTTCAAGTGAGATTGCAGAATACTATGGTACACAGGAATCTGGGTATGCTACACTTAGAGCACAAAGGGTACATTTAAGTATAGCAAACAATCGTAAATGTTGGCCTGTATTGCAAGCAAGTTGGAATGGAAAAGTAGTCCAGTTTTGTTTGAGACAGAAAGGAATTGGTGTGACAAACTCCTCCTTCATTTTTAAGGATACCAAAACCATGTGTGAGGGGCATTTGAGAGAATTTTCACCAAGTTGGTTCCTAGGCTGAAGGTGTTGCCTTACGAGTGGTTGCATAAAATGGCCATCTGGTGTAGATGAATACCTGATAAATTCTGAGGGCATGTTTCCCTTTTGTAGGGGAATCTAGAATTTTTTCTTTGAGGAATTGCCCTTGTAAGTCAGATGAAGGATTTCTTTGGAATGGAGGGTTATGAGGATCAGATTGAAATGAAGTTGAGGACATGATCAAATTAATCATTTTCACAAAGAAAAGTAGGATTAAGGGGTCATGTGACCTCTTGCATGATTTTGTCGCATGCCAATGGGTTAAAATTACAGACCTACTTTCTGTTAGCAGTGAAGATGTGTCTATATTAGATGGACTATAGCAGTTTTAAAATAGTTTATTACCACCTTAAGTGTATTTACAGATGGACAACAATTGCTAGCACAGTCAATGATATCCACATCAAAAAAGAAAGTTAATGGAATTATTTACATGTTAAATAAATGCCGAAGGAAAAGGAACTCCTAGATATTTGAAGAAATGTGATTGGCACCATTACATTTTACAGCTTTGATCCTGGTTGCTAAACTAGAAGCTAAGTTTGTTTTAAGAAGGCATGTATGTTCCTGGGTTTTATATTTTCTGAAAAAAAAGTAATTGTGAGCTTGTGCAAATATTTGACTCGAGCTATATACAGAATATTATATCCCACTTTGGGGACTGGTCAAAACTGTTAAGAGGTTCAGAAGAAATTTGTGAAATTGACATTGGCATCAAGTGGGAAGAAACTGAGGCCCATTTCACTGCATTGTGAAAGGATGCTCAAAGTCTTGTATAAATTTTAAGAAAATTCAAGGTAGGTAGTTCATATTAGTCAATTCATATCTGCTGGGTATATGTGTAGAGGGCATGCAAAGAATAAAGGAAGGAATCATTGCTTATTGTCTGCCTGGCTCTGGCTACTTCACCATTCAGCAAGCCTCTAGGAATCTTTGGTCAGGCATATCTATAAGATCAACAAGTTAGCACGTTTTAAGAGTTCTAACTAACATATAAGCTCTGGAGAGGGTTGTTGCATTTCATCGATTGGTCTTGCCACAATATACACAGGGCACTGCAGAAAGCAAGTTGAAAATTGGATGCATAAAGCTCTACTTTAAAGATATTTGCAAATGTGAAATTATGATCTTAGCTGCCAATCATATCATTTGGAGATAATGAACTGACAAGATTGGTAAATGGCAAGGCCACCTGTAGGCTGGTGCACACTGCCAAAATGTTCATTGCCATGGCAACAAATTCCCTGGGACACAACTACCACAGGCAGTAAAGTTTAACGTTAAGTTTGAGTGGGGCTGAAACAACTGCAAACCTTGAAAAAAGATGATTTCTAAGGAATGAAGGCAGAGCTGGCTCGAGTGTTTTGAAGGTTCAGCAGCATAACCAGTTGAGGAACAATGGCAGACTTTTAAGTAAATACGTATTCCAGTGAGGAAAGAGGAAGTTGGTCTATCCTCTTGCCAAATACGGTTAACAGCAAAGGTTAGGGGGTAGCATCAAATTGAAAGAAAATGTATACGGTGTGGCAAAAACTATATGTAAGCCAGAGGATTGGCAGGTTTTCAAAACCAACAGGAGACAGCCAAAAAAATGAAGAAGAAAATAAACTGAAGATATACTTGCAAGTAGTGTCAAGATGTACAGCAAGAGCCTCTTTGAATATGTGAAAAGGAAGAGAAGCCAAAGTGAACATAAGCCCCTTTAAAAAATAATAATGGGAACCAGGAAGTGACAGAAGAATAAGAACTTTGAGTTAATATTCACAGTAAACAATAGTAATAGCATTCCAAAATTACTAAATAATCAAGGAACACAAGGAGGACAGGAAATGAAACAAATTCCTTGCCTATTACTAAAGGTAGTGCAAGGAAACCTAGAGGGGCTAAAAACCCTCCAGTCTACTGGACATAATAGAATACATCCTCAGATATTAAAGGAAGACTTTAGATAGTGGATGCACGGTTAGTAATCTTCCAAGAATCCTTAACTTCTGGACAAGTACCAGAGGATTAGAAGGTTGCTTAAAAAGTGAAGGAAGCAAAGATAGCTAGTTTAATTTCTGATATTGGGAAAATGTTGGAATATATTTTAAAGGATGTAATAACAGATCATCATGAAACAGATAATGTGACCAAGTAGACTCAACAAGGCTTCTTGAAGAGGAAATTGTGCCTGACAAATTGACTTGATTTCTTTGAGGCGATAACTAACAGGACAGAAAAGAGAATGTCATGTATTTGGATTTTCAGAACGTTTGATGTACCACTCATTAGGCTACTTAGGAGCCCATGGTGTTGGAGATGATGTATTGGCATGGGTAGAGGATTTGTCAATGAACAGAAGGCTCAGTTGGGATATGGGTAATATTTTTCAGGATGGTGACTTCTAATTAGTGGTGTGCCACAGAATTTAGTGCTGGGGCTACAGTTATTTTACTGCATATCTTAATGACTTGGATGACGAAACTCAAAGTTCTGTTCCCTAAAGGAAAGCAAATGGCAAGTATGATATTATGCAGAGGAATGTAGATGGGTTAAGCAAGTGGTCAGAAAAATAGCAAATGGAATATAATGGAGGAAAAGTGAGGTTATGTACTTAATGGTAAGAATAGAGGAGGTAAATATTAATTTAAATGAAGAAAGCTGCAGAACAGAGTTTTGTGGGTCCTTGTGCGTGAATCACAAAAAGCTGGCATCCAAGTTTAGGGTAATAGTGAAGACAAAAGCAATGATGGCATTTGTTTCAAAGAATATAGCATAAAAGTAGGGAGGTTTTACAAAGGACAGAGTTTAGACCACCGCTAAAATTACAAATAGTTTGGTCATGCCCTTTGTTTCAAGTGCCAGTACATCCATCCTTTATAGAACATAGAACAGTACAGCACAGAACAGGCCCTTCAGCCAACGATGTTGTGCCGACCATTGATCCTCGTGTATGCACCCTCAAATTTCTGTGACCATATACATGTCCAGCAGTGTCTCAAATGACCCCAATGACCTTGCTTCCACAACTGCTGCTGGCAACGCATTCCATGCTCTCACAACTCTGTAAGAGAGCCCTAGAGAAGATTCGCTAGCTGATAACCAGGTGAGGAGAGGTGGATTGTCGCAGGTTGGGCCGTACTTGTAGGAATTTAGAATGATTGCCAACTTGTTTGAAACATCTAAAAGTCTTAGATGTGGAAAGATTGTTTTCCGTTGTGCTAGAGTGCTAACCAGTGGGTACGATCTTAAGTCAGAAATGGACCATTTAAGACAGTGGTGAGGAAGAATTTGAGGGTAATGAACCTGAACTTCTTTACCACAGATGGCTGTTGAGGCTGGGTCATTTAAGTACTTTAAAGCTTGAGATAGACAGACAGATTTTTAATCGCTAAGGGGATCAAAGGTTATTGGGAAAGTGGAATTGAAGATTATCTCAGTGAATTGGAGGATTGACTTCTGCATCTTATGACTTTATACTCATGCTCATTGATTTAGATTTGAGGACACTTGGGTCGTTTGGCTATCAGCAGCCAATCTTTCACCATTTAGGAAATTCACCGAAGGTACCTTCTTCCAACCAAAGTGATGAGCCCTTATTGAATCATATTATATTCCACCTGTGTGCGCTTCCCTACTCATACAGCCTCTTCCATCCTTTTCACCGACTCTCATTCCCACTGGGTTTTGTATTGTTTGTAAACTTGCAAGTATTGTAATTGGTCCCTATATTGAAATCATTAATCTAAATTATGAATAGTGGGGACCTAGACGTTGAATTTTGTGGTACCCTGGTGGTCATGGACCTGAGAATTACCCATTCCAATACTTTTGCTTTTTGCCTGTTAATTTAATGTCAAACTGTGTGTTTTAATTTTGTTTACCAATCTGTGTAGGACTTGCTTGAAAACCATGTAAAAATCCAAATGCGGTGCACCCGCTTACTGATTTGAGTGTTAACCTTTTCGAAAAACTTGTCAGGTTTGGTGAGCATGATTTTTTCCATTCATATCTGTGCTAATTCTGTCCAACCTGACAATTTTGGAGATAGCCAGTGATTGCTTCCTTTGTAATAGTTGGTATCAAGCTGATGATCGTTGTTCTTTGTTTTTTCTCTCCTGCTTTTCTTAATAGTTTAGTAGTCATCAAACCTGCAGACACCACTGGAGAATTAACAGAATTAATGGAATGTTGATCTCCAATGCTTTGAACAAAAAAGGGTTAATTAAGTTTCAGATAGCACCAGTCTGTTTATCTCCTGTGAAATATTGATATCTGTGTTTCATCGCAAATCTTGAACTATAAACTGTTGTAAATTTCAATGCTGCAATTTTTAGGCCCTTTAGGTGTAGCTGAAGACTACTTTGCAAGAGTTGACATAGAGGTTGACACACCTGGCCCCTGTACTGTTATTAACAGCGTACCACTCTGCGCAAGAGTTGGAATTGCCAGAATACATGCTCCTAAAGACCTACAGGTATGCCATCACAAGCACTTAAAGACACAAATAATTTATTCTGTGTTTGCTAACAATTTTGTGTGTGAAAATAATGCATAATGGAACCAGGCAAAGATTAGGATTAACTCCTGTTTGGTTTGATCTTTTTCCAATTGTGCCATCACTGTTTGTACACCACTAGAGATTGTTGATTCTTGAGGGTAGAAGAGAAGAAAATCTGAATGCTTTGAAGTTTTATATTAGTATTAATTTTAATATGCTAGACAGATGAACTAAAATATTTTCTATACTAGCAGATGAATAAATGTGATATATTGTGACAAACTCTTTGCGGATATGGTTCAGTTCTGCACTGGCGCTTCTGCTTTTAATTTTAATGTATATATTTTAGATGAGTGGAATGATGGCATGCTAGGCAAACTTGCAGATGACACTGAGAAAGGTATGTTGTGGAGATGACAGAACGAGGTTACAAAAGGTACAGACAGGTTGAGTGTGCAAAAAACTGCAAGATGATGTATCATGTGGGAAGACATGAAGTTGATCACTTTTTAGTTTTAAAAAAGAATTGACTTGCACAGATGTGATGTTCTGGTGCCTGAGTTGGCCAAGGTGGATTTGTTTCAACTAGAATTTAGAGCAAGGGGTGATTTAATTGACGTATATTAGATCATTTAATCGTCTTGACAAGATGCCTGGATAAAATGTCGCCTTGTGTAAAATTTTATGGTCACCCTTTTGGGGCAGATGAATGTTTTCTTTTGACGGTTGTGTGGCCTTGGAACGCTCTCTATCTAAAAGCCATGTAGATGAGGTCTTCAAATATTTTCAAGATAGAGACAGTCTACTTATGTTCCTAATTCATAAGTTTAGACATTCAAACAGTGGCTGAGAGTTTAAGCCAGTAGCCAGCAGTTGTTAAGAGAGCACATTTCAAATGGGATGTTATGAGCATCTGCTATATACAAAGAGTCAGCGTAAAAAGCTTTTGAAGACCAACTTGGTTTTTCTTTTGTGAATGTCTGTTATATTGTTTGTCCCCAATATTTTGTAAAATATTGAAACTTGTGATTGTCTTCCATTGTTCGTATAATATGCAGTGATAGAAGTGTCTGCTGCATGTGTTCTGAGACTTGTTTTTTTTTAATTTAGACACTCATAATGTGTGCTCAGCCTGGAATGACATCTAGGCAAATTCTACCTCTCAAAAATGCAGGAAATATTGATGCACAACTCAAGATTCAGGTATGTTAGTAATTAACTTTTTAAAAACTTCATGAGTCCTTTTAAATTAGGTAATACATAAAACTGTTCGTAAGCTTTACTACATAAATTTATGCAATATCATTGTGAAATCTTTTTTTCCAGTAATCATTTCAGTAGCTAGCACAATGGCAAAATATGAAGAGAGCCTAGTATGAACTCGTCTTACAACTGCCATGCTAACCACTTTTTAAAAAAAATAGCTTGGGAGGGATGTAGTTGTTAACTAGCTTTGTTCAATCCGGTCTCTGACTGTGAGAAATGCTGGGCAGCGTCACGCTTATTGTCTAACCCTAGTCGGACTTATGTGGTGTGGGCCTCCTTGAACCATTGCAGTCCTTTTATGGTACTGAGTTTTCTGTAATGCACTCAAGATGGGGAATTTAGTTTGACCCCGCAAGAACGAAGGAACAATAAATGTGTACATCAGGATAGTGTTACTTGACACATCAGTTGTGTAACACAGCATCACTGCTTTTGCCTTTCTCTGCATTGAGGCTGTCGGGTAGGGAGACGCTGATGTGTATCCTGTTGCACATGGGGCTAAGTGGTGGATTGGGCTGGGTGGTAGGGGTTAAATGTTGAGCCAATTGGACAAACTGCTCTGTTCTGGATGGTGGTGTTTGAGTGCTTTCATGAGCCGCTGTCCAGGTGCATAGTAAGGATTCGGTCAAACTTCAGATTTAAGATGATTCATCTGAGAACTGTCACAAGATTTAGTAGCTTGAATGAATGTACTTGGCTGTTTTTGCGGGTTTAAACTCATTTTACTGGGGCTTTCTTTTTGGTGTGTTGATGGATTTAAATTTTGCCATGTTTAGCGACTCTTAATTGAAATTAAAAGTTCATGCATTTGTTGGAAAGGCACTTTCCCTTAAATAAATGTAAATTTGTCAATAATTAGGGCACTAGGAGGAAAATTGCGTTGCACTGTTTGCCTTAACAGTTTCTCTATGAAACTGATAACACAGTGTGGAGCTGGAAGAACACAAGGGGCCAGGCAGCATCAGAGGAGTAGGAAAGATGAGGTTTCGGGTTGGGACCCTTCCCATTTCTGAAGCGTCTCCAGCATCTGTGGTTCTTGCTAATCTCTCTGAAACTCTCTCTTTTGGGAATGTTAGATCAATTTCACCCTGGTCATTTCACAGTATTTGAGTCTTATGGTGCATTGCGAGTGTAGCTATCTCTGTGCCAGAATATGAGTTGAGGACCCACCAGTGGTGGAGGTGTCATAATGTGCTGATTTTTAAAAATGTTTTTGTCCACTGTCAACCAAACAGACAACACTTGTCTCCTTTTAATATTGACTCTTCTATCTTCAATTTATTTACACAATTCACTGCTGAATTTGGAACTTTTTATTTGCTTGACTTACGGATACCCAATTTTGAATTTCCCATTCAAAATTTATTTTAGACTGCAGAATCCTATTTTTTGGCAAAGCCAGAAAATCTTTTAATTCGACCTGGAGAAGAACTGGAAGTTGCGGTTTCATTTAATCCTCCAGTGGACACCCAAAGCACAATACAAAGGTATCAGACTTAACGTTACCCTTTTTTGTTTTTAGAAAACTGACTACAGTAATGGCCTTTTCCTGAGCAGCGCCTTACCTTTTATGGTCAACATTATTTCCAGTACCTTTTTCTGTTATTTGAAACTGACTCTTTTCACCCATGCAACTATTTACCTCAGGTTTTGTTATTGATGGGCCCTTGTGTATGTCTAAATTATCAGCAGTTTGTTATTGTTTTCCTCCCACCTTCTATAGGCTCCCACTTGTTCCTAATACTCAATTTTTGTCATGGTACAAGCTGTGCTCAGTTGCCACTCCTCCTCCCTTCCTCATTTTCCCACAACTCATGAAAATTATTGTATTCATCTTAAAATCTTTTCTTTGTTTGCAACCAACTCTTTCCTCTAAGTCTAATTCAGGAATTGTTAAACTAAATTTCAGTGGCTCTCTATCTTAAGCTGTCAAACACCCAACTCAAACTGTCCCTTCAAACAATCTGTTGGTTGCCCTCTTAACCTTGAATGGTTCAGCATCCCTTTGCCTTAATGCCATCTTGGTAGCACCTTGATGTCCCTTTTGATTCAAAGGTACTCTAATAATGCTTTGCAGAACACCTCCGCTCTGTTCGGAACAAACAACTGCACCTCCCAGTCGTGAACCATTTTAACTCCTCCTCCCATTCCTCAGATGACATGTCCATCATGGGCCTCCTGCAGTGCCACAATGATGCCACCCGAAGGTTGCAAGAACAGCAACTCATATTCCGCTTGGGAACCCTGCAGCCCAATGGTATCAATGTGGACTTCACCAGCTTCAAAATCTCCCCTTCCCCCACTGCATCACACAACCAGCCCAGCTCGTCCCCTCCCCCCACTGCATCCCAAAACCAGTCCAGCCTGCCTCTGCTTCCCTAACCTGTTCGTCTTCTCACCCATCCCTTCCTCCCACCTCAATTTCCTACCTACCACCTCATCCCGCCTCCTTGACCTGTCCATCTTCTCTGGACTGACCTATCCCCTCCCTACCTCCTCACCTATACTCTCCTCTCTACCTATCTTCTTTTCTCTCCATCTTCAGTCTGCCTCCCCCTCTGTCCCTATTTATTCCAGTTCCCTCTCCCCATCCCTCTCTCTGGGTCTAGGCCTGAAATGTCAGCTTTTGTGCTCCCGAGATGCTGCTTGGCCTGCTGTGTTCATCCAGCTCCACACTTTTTGTTATCTTGGATTCTCCAGCATCTGCAGTTCCCATTATCCCATTAATTCTCCTGTGGCTTGATTTATCTTTGGGCTCCAAATCTCATTCTTGAGTATATTCATTGTTTGAACATGTACAACCTCCAGGGATGGAAGATTTTGAAAGCTCTCTTTTTGAAAAATTTGAGGGAAGTTCACTAGACCTGAAACGTTAATTGTGCTTTTTCTTTCACAGATGCTGCCAGACCTGTTGAGCATTTCCAGCAACTTCTGTGTTTGGCTCACTAATGTCCTTCAGGAAGGGCAACTGCTGTCCTTACCTGGTCTGGCCTACATGTGACTCCAGACCCAGAGTAATATGGTTGATTCTTAAATGGCCTCTGAGCAATTGGGGATGGGCAATAAATGCTGCCTGGCCAGTGACACCACCGTCTTGTGAATGAATAAAGGTGGGGAGAAAAGCTACAGGAGAGGCTGAATAGGCTATTTTCCCTGCAGCATCAGAGAGTAAGGGCTGACCTTTATAGGGGTTTATGAAGTCATGAGAGACATGGATTGGGTGAATAGCCTAAGGCCTTTTCCACGGGTTAGTGGAGCCCAAAATTAGAGGGCATAGGTGAGGTGAGAGGGGAAAGATTGAAAAGGGACCTAAAGGGTAACTCTTTCGTGCAGAGTGTGGCGCAAGTACGGAGCGAGCTGCCAGAGGAAGTGGAGGAGGCTGGCACGATGACAATGTTTTAAAAGGCATCTTGGGTGCGTATATGAATGAGGAGTTTAGAGGGATATGAGCCAAATGCTGGCAAATGGAACTAGATTAATTTAGGATATCTAATTTGCCCAATTTGTTCATGCCAAAGAGTCTCTTTCTGTGCTGTGCTAGTCTGACTATGCGTGTTTTGTCTGGTCAAAGAATCTCAAACCTAACAATAAGATTTGCTTGTTTAAGACAGATGAGGTTTTTTTTGCCCTGAGGGCGGCCTTTCAAACACTCCTCAAAGAGATTAAAATGGAAGCCTTGAATATTTATGGTTCAGTTGAACAGATTTTCAATTGATAAGCCATTCCTGTAAGCAGTCAGGAAAGTGTTAAGGCCACTCCCATAATCTTATTGAGCAGTGGAGCAAGCTGTGGGCTGAATAGCCTGCTTCTTCTAATTTCCTATTTGTTCACCTGTTGCTAAAGGTTTCATTTATTTCATTGCTAACAAATTGTGAAGCTGGATGAACACAGCAGGCCAAGCAGCATCTCGGGAGCACAAAAGCTGACATTTCGGGTGTAGACCCTTCACCAGTGATGGGGATGGGGAGAGAGTTCTGAAATAAATAGGGAGAGAGGGGGAGGCGGACCGAAGATGGAGAGGAGAGTATGGGTGGGGAGGTAGGGAGGACGGACTGTTCAAGGAGGCAGCATGAGGTTAGTAGGTAGGAAATGGAGGTGCGGCTTGAGGTGGGAGGAGGGGATAGGTGAGAGGAAGAACAGGTTAGGGAGGCGGAGACGAGCTGTGGTGGTTTTGGGATGCAGTGGGGGAAGGGGAGATTTTGAAGCTGGTGAAGTCCACATTGATAGCATTGGGTTGCAGGGTTCCCAAGCGGAATATGAGTTGCTGTTCGTGCAACCTTCGGGTGGCATCGTTGTGGCACTGCAGGAGACCCATGATGGACATAGCGTCTAAGGAATGGGAGGGAAGTTGAAATGGTTCGCGACTGGGAGGTGCAGTTGTTTATTGCGAACCAAGTAGAGGTGTTCTGCAAAGCATCCCCAAGCCTCCACTTGGTTTCCCCAATGTAGAGGAAGCCACACTGGGTACAGTGCATACAGTATACCACATTGTTTCATTACTTCTTAACTTGTCTATTCTGATACAAATGTGGCAGATATTCGCATTAACTTGAGGTCATCCCCAAAGCTCTGCTGCCTGTGTTCCAAGTTGTCGTAAGACCTATTTCCCTATCGCCACTTTGCATACCAAGCTATACTGGCTCCTAGTCAAACAAACCTTCAAGTTAAAATTGTCATCTTTTACTTTTAAATCTGTCATCCTTGTTTTCAAATCTGTCCCTGGCCTCCATCCTATGCATCTTTAGTTACTTTCAACAACACAATCTTCTAAGATTTCTATGCTCCACTAATGCTTTCCTTTTCCTTTACTCCCCGTGTAATTGCTCTGTTGGTGTTTATGCATTCAGATGTTTCAGCCTCCAAGATTTGGAATGCTGCCTTTTACACTTTGTGATCCGTATGTTTTTTTATTTTCCTGCTTTATCTCACACCACTTTACCCAATCTCTTGGTTATCTGCCCTGATATCTCCTTAAGTGGTGAAACGGTGTAGATATCAATTATACCTATCGTTCCTTTTTTGTTTAAACTGAGGCTTATTTGAAATTCTTTTTTTCCAACAAATGCTTTCTTTCAGGCGGGTAAACAAATTGGAATAAGGGAAGTGCAGATATTGATGTTGAAAAACCGTGGTTGATTTTAGTACGACGTAGTTCTAAAGAATTATCTTCCTGTTTCTAGCCATTTGACGATCCTCGTCCAGCCTTTTGGTCCTCAGTATGAAGTTGCTTTAAAAGGATTGCTTGGGAAACCCGAATCAGTCCAGTCTATCACTTCATCTTCAAATTCCTCAGTCGGTGTACCACCAATTCTATCCAACAAGCAATTTGTGTCATGGGGCGGAGTTTCTCTAGGAAGGGCTGTGTAAGTACAGTTGCCATTGACAACTAAAATATTGTAAGATGCTGTTAATGTTGAATTCCATGAGGAACAGGACTACTGGAGCTTGAGTTTTTTTCATTTTAATGGTTTGCTTTAGTTTGTCTGTCTCTCTGTTCCAATTACTAATTTATAATCTACTATTCTTAATTTTTGTTGAACCATTTAGAATGGTCCAGTTGTAATATTTATGTAATTAATGAAACAGCATAACACAAAATCACAAATAGTTATCATAAAATGCAAAAACGACTGATGTACACTTTGTTATTACAAATGCCTTGTATACGAAATGTTTTATTTCATGGGCAGAAGCCCCACTGGTTGAGTTTTAAAAGACTGGACAGCATTTTTAAACAGATTATCTAGTGATTTGAATGAAAGCTTCTCAGCTGGAAATTTGCATTTAGTGTTCTACAAATTCTAAAGCCGTTAAAAACCAGAAATGGGCAATCTAAAATAGTGCATCAGATCATTACCTTGCACAAATTTGAATGGCCAAGCCTTCTGACACATCTGTCAAATTCCAAGCACCGTGTATATTCAGCTGGGTGTGGATCAAGCCATTGGATGCAGTCAACCTAGCTAATGGTACATGTCGGAGAAAAAACTCTTTCAGCTGTAATTATCAAGGGCTAATCTTGCAGACCTGAAGTCAACTTGCCGTGACCATTTTTGAGTAATTGCTAATTTGGTGATGGAAATCATGTGATGAGCCACTCGGAACCTTTTTTGAGAAATGTTTTTCTCCAGGCTAGTCAAAGATGTCCAGAGGAAGATGCTGAAGTAGGTTCCCAAGGGATTCACTCTTGCTCTCTCTTTTGTCAATACTGCAAACTTGCAGGTTCTGCCTATCAATAAAAAAATCAACCTCGCAGCTGCTGACTCCAGGAAACCAAATGACAAAGCTTATTAACGTCTTCTAATCATCTTGCAAAACCTAGGAAAATCCTTGAGCCCAGCTTGAAGCCATCCAAGGCATCAATCTGCCAAACCTACATAAATAAACTTTTTTTTAAACCCGTGTGCACGTGAGAGAAATCCTGAATGCTCGTGGTGAGGGAGAGTACTTTTATTTTTATTATTTGTATCTACATAGTGTTAAGCACAATAAATACTGTTTTCTGTCTTCTAATTAAAAAAATGCACCCTGAACCCTCTGTGGATTTTGCAGTCATAGACATAAATGCCACATCGCTTGTGGTTTAGGCAAATTACACAGATTAACTACTGTGATTCAGTTTATTTGAAAGTCTCATCAGTTTAATTAGCAGCACAATCTATAACTTGCTATTTCTATTTTGTGCTTTGTTTGTCCTACCTTTTTCCCATTTTGGGAAAATGTACCTTGACTGTACCTGAACTATCTTTTTCTTAGAAGGTATTTAATTGTTCAGATAGAGCTCTTCCCACCAACCTTTTCATTCTAAATCTGCATTCTTAACTGTGTTCTTGCCCCATTGAATATTTCTCACCAGGATTTTGCTTTATTTGGGGTTGCTCAATTGTCATTTTCCATCATCATTTTAAACCTTATGGGACAATGATCACCGATATCCTAACTGCTTTCTGCAGACACTTGATCTGCTTAGCCCCTCTCACTTCCAAGAGTCAGGTCTAACAGTGCATCCTTTCTTGTTGGACTGGACAATTGCATGGGATATATTTAATGACTGATTATGGCTGATTCTGCTGGAGTGGCAAAGAAATTCAGGCATGGAGTAACAGCAAGGCTACACTTGGATCTACTAGATACAATAAATAACATTCAGGGTTGTGCAGATGAAAAGAAGTTTGGAAACTATTTGTAAGAACGCAGTTGTAAATTGGCTAGATGGGAATCTGCCCACTGTCTACTCAGGACCAAAGTTTATATGAAAGTCATGTTAATGCAGTAATCCACAAAATGGCCTTGTTTGTAAGTGAACGATTCTTCCAGGAAGAGTTGTGCAGATAGGCACATAATTCTGCCGGCAGAGGCCAAGGAGAACTTGTCCTGTATTGGTATGCAATAATGATGGGCTGTTTGATTATTTTAAGAGCATGCAGCAGAGAGCACAGGATGACTATAGACTTGTGGGTTTTAAACTTTGGGACTGAAGCAGGAGAACAGAACCAGCATGCTATTTGGAGTATTTAACTACTTACAGGGGAGAACTGAAAAGGAACATTTTAATATTTGTGAAAAGTGATGGCAAGCTAACAAAATGGAGAAGGATCTAGGAAGAAATGTGCAATCGTGGTTGAAAAGAAAAATGTTCATGCAGAAAAAAGCATACTTCAGATTTCAGCCATATTTTAAACTGGGTGTAAAAAAAACACAAGTTGTTGGGAAAGCTCAGCCGGCCTACAGAATCTGTGAAGAGAAATCAGAGTTAATGTTTTTGGTCCGGTGAGGAGATGCCAGATCTGCTGAGCTTTCCAGCAACTTATGTTTTGGCTTCTGCCTTACAGCAACTACTGTTCTTTGTTTTTGTTCAGTTATAAGCTGAGTGTATTGATTTTGTTTTTGTGAAACACAACTGCAGAATGTAAGTTTTGCACCTGAATACAGCAACATTTTCCATTAAGCTTGAAGCACAACGTAGGAAGTAAATTATTTCACTCATTCCTTCAGTACTTAATGTCATTGCAATTTTACCTGCCTCCTATTCTGTTTGAGCACAAAATTGCAAATACAGCCCTTTCATGAGGACCAAAATTTGATCAGTAGATCTGATTTCAGGATATTTTTGAGAGCAAACTTTTTCTTCCCTCTTTTTCTCTAAAAGAGAGTTAATTGTTTTGGAAGTTATATTTTAAACATGCCTGAAGAGAGAGAGTGGCAAAGCTGTGTAAACTTTCACTTATCAGGACTGAATTGCAAGAAATGAAAAAACAACTTGAGGATGATTAGGGTAGGAATAGGGCCAGTCAAAGACGGAAGTGAGAAGTTGTGTGTGGACGCTGTGGAGATCGGAGAGGTGCTAAACGAATATTTCTCATCTGTTTGCACTCAGGAAAATGAAATATTGTAGAGAAGATTGAGTTGCGGGCTACTAGAAGTGAAAGGATTGACATTAGTAAGGAGCAGGTGTTATCACTTCTAGAAGGTATGAAGGTAGATAAATCCTCTGGGCCAGAAGGGATTTTTCCGTGGATTCTCTGGGAAGCTACGGAGAGGTGGCGGAGCCTTTGGCCTTGATCTTGGAGTCCTCGTTGTCTACAGGCTTAGCACCAGAGCACTGGAGGATTGCAAATGTTGTGCCCTTGTTCAAGAAGGGCAGTAGGGATGACCCAGCTAATTACAAACCTGTAAGCCTTACGTCAGTTGTAGGAAAAATTTTGGAAAGAATTATAAGAGATAGGATTTATAATCATCTAGCAAGCAATAATTTGATTGGAGATGGTCAGCATGGATTTGTCAAGGGCTGGTCGTGTTTCTCAAACCTCGTTGAGTTTTTTGAAAAAATAACCAAGCATGTGGATGAGGGAAAGGCAGTTGACGTGGTGTACATGGACTTCAGTAAAGCCTTTAAGGTTCCACATGGTAGGCTATTGGAGAAAATAGAGGCGTGGGATTGAGGGAGATTTAGCAGTTTGGATTAGAAACTGGCTTTCTGTAAGAAGGCAACGAGTGGTTGATGTAAAATATTCAGTCTGGAGTCCGGTTGCTAGTGGTGTGCCTCAAGGATCTGTTTTGGGACCACTGCTGTTTGTCATTTTTATAAATGACTTGGACGCAGGCATTGGTGGATGGGTTAGTAAGTTGGCAGATGACAATCAAGTCGGTGGAGTGGCGGACAGTGTGGAAGAAGGTTGCAGGAAGACTTGGACAAACTGCAGAATTGGGCCGAAAGATAGCAAATGGAGTTTAATATGGATAAATGTGAGGTGATTCACTTGGGAAGAATAATAGGAAGGCAGAATACTGGGTCAAAAGAAAGACTCTTGGTAGTGTAGATGTGCAGGGGGATCTTGGTGTCCATGTAAGTTGCCACCCCAGGTTGATAGCGCTGTTAAAAAGGTTTATGGTGTTTTAGGTTTTATTGGTAGAGGGATTGAGTTCCGGAGCCGTGATATCATGCTGCAACTGTGCAAAACGCTAGTGCAACCTCACTTGGAATATTGTGTGCAGTTCTTGTCGCCCCATTACAGGAAGGATGTGGAAGCATTGGAAAAGGTGCAGAGGAGATATCCCAGGATGTTGCCTGGTCTGGACCGAAGGCCTTATGAAGAAAGGCTGAGGGACTTGGGTCTGTTCTCACTGAAGAGAAGAAGGCTCAGAGGAGATTTAATAGAGACATACAAGATAATCAGAGGATTAGATAGGGTGGACAGTGAGAGTCTTTTTCTGAGGATGATGATGTCAGCTTTTGTGAGGGGGAATAGCTACAAATTGAGGGGTGATAAATTTAAGACACGTGTCTGGGGAAGGTTCTTTACTCGGAGAGTGGTAGGGGTGTGGTACGCCCTGCCTGCCAATGTAGTGAACTCAACCACATTAGGGGCATTTAACCTGTCCTTGGATAAGCATATGGATGATCATGATGGGATAGTGTAGGGGGATGGGCTTAGATTAGTTCGCAGGTCAGCGCCACATCGAGGGCCAAAGGGCCTGTTGTGCGCTGTATTGTTCTATGTTCTCTGAAGCAAAGCAGCTTTGTATGTAATGTGATGAGATCGCCGAGTGGATGGACCATGGTTGACTCCAGTGCATGGCAAGAGGAATTGTTGACTGTCTTAGTTAGCTGACTTGCCTCTTTGAGGTTAGTCAGTTCTGATTTGGTTAAGGTATTGTCATGGGGATGCATTGTGCCCCTTTGCTGTGGCCAGCACGTCAACTGTGCTCAAACAGCCCATTCTTATAAAACTTGGCATCATGTCCAGCAATAGATGTGATTCAGCTGTTAGGATTACTTAGAAAATGATACCTGACTGTGAAGAATTACTCTGGACTAATTAAATGTCAGTTAGGTTCAGTGTTTATTCACACTTAGGACTGTGTTCTTTGTGGGCAAAAGAAATATGGCCACATAGAGCTCTTTGCCCAGTGGAAAGTGTACAGCAACAATGGCCAATCTCTGCACCACACAAAGTCCTGACTAATGACCACCACCATCTAATGCTGTACAAATTGTTGCTTTGCTTTGTTTCTGAAGCTTTTCTTAATCTTGCATTTCAGATCGGAGTACAAGATGAATGAAGTTTTCACTGACTCGCTAAGAGATACACAACCATAATTCAATTTGCCTGTTAGACTTAAGTATTTCGATACACTGAAGTTGTTCATAAGCTCCTATGCTCATGTCTGGTAACAGCTGTTGTATCGTAGTCTAATTTATTTCCATCATTGGACATTTCAAATACATTGGCTGTAATGCAGCATCCAGGGTGTGATTTTCAAAGAATGGTGTATTTTAATTGCTGCTTGCCATAACTTACCTGCTTTTTAGTGAAACTATACAAGCCATGTCTGCTTATTGACAAATCTTCAAGTCTCTTGGAATGTAAAGGGAGCACATGTAACAGAAACTGCAACATCTTCCGGCAAGTGGAAGACAGTCAATTGCAGGACAGATAGATGGCAGAATTACTAATAGTCTATTCTGGTCAGAAATAGTGGTGGCTTTGTGGGCTGTGAATAGGGGTAAGCAACAACAGTCATTTAGTGCTCAAATCAATGCATGCAATCCCAAGGTTGCAGCAGTTACATCTAAGCTGACAAAAAGACAAAGCAATCTGACTGAAAACAAACTGCAAATCATGAGTTCACAAGGATGGCTCCTGACAAGCAATTTTGTTAGATTTAGGAATGGGCAGTACATGTTTACCATGGTGGGAGTATCTACATACCCTGTTCACAGCCCACAAAACCACCACTATTTCTGACCAGAATAGACTATTAGTAATTCTGCCATCTACCTGTCCTGCAATTGACTGTCTTCCACTTGCCGGAAGATGTTGCAGTTTCTGTTACATGTGCTCCCTTTACATTCCAAGAGACTTTAAGAGTTGCCAATAAGCAGACATGGCTTGAATGGTTTCAGTAAAAAGCAGGTAAGTTATGGCAAGCAGCAATTAAAATACACCATTCTTTGAAAATCACACCCTGGATCTGTTTCCTTGCTGTATCACTCTGGCTCTGTCACCTTCATCTCCTTCGCTGAAACAGTTAATGATAATTGATCCTCCAGAGCATGCTCATTGGGAAGAAATCAACATGATGAGAAATTTGATCCCAAACATCTTGGTCTTTATCCACAAAACACTGGAAGGAAAAATTTCCACAAGCTAATTTTAATTCAGCTATTTAGTAAGAAATCTCACTGGCAATCAAATACTGAAAGAATGATTTCAACTTTATTGCATATAGCAACCAAAATAAAGCCCCTCAAGCAAGATAAGCCTCACAACCCAACTTGGTTTTACCCAATTGATAGTGGAATTAAGCCAAGATTGTAATTCGCTGTTTGCTTCTGGATGTCTGGGTTCAGTCTTTGAGTTGTGTTCTTCTCCAGAGATCTGCCTTTGAAGGTTTCTGGAGTTGAATTCTTTATTCAGTTTTGTCTTTTTCATGTTTTTGATATGACAATTCTGATGTTCATTTAGATTCTTTCTTTCATCAAGCTGTTGAGTACTACTCTTGAGCTATCAAGTTTGCAGTTTCCCCCCTTATCAGAAGTGGCTTGCCTGTTCCTTGTTACAATTTGCATTGACTGTCCGTTTTGAAGACACAGCTTTCCTGCAGTTAACTCCTTAAATTCTTCTGCAAGGCAGTAATTTGTCCTTGTGGCACAAGGCAATCATTTGATCAACCGTTGTGTAAAACAGTTTTGTTCATGCAGTTTTGACTCCATCTCCGAGGCATGGCTCATTGTGAAGTTTCTGTATGTCAGTTTGTCTTTTGCCCCTTAACAACAGTTTATATATAAAATTATTATGTAGGTTTGAATATTTTCTCAGTTTTCTTTTGGTTTTACAGTCAACAGAAGTTAATTCTCAGAAATAATTCTTCATCTATTGCACAACAGTTACGACTGTTGATCAAAGGTCAAGATCAAGACTGCTTTCAGGTAAAATATTGCATTAATTTTTGACCTGCATATGGACACCCCAGGAAGTTTTTGTTCCAGCAAGCATTCCTAATGGCTTCATAACTTGGTTTTTGCTTTGTTACTATATTGCAGATGTGTTTGAGGAAAGTATAACTACTATAGCCAAGTTTGTAGATGCTGCAAAAATACACTGCAGAGGGATAGAGACAAGTTAAACAATTGGGAATAAACTTGGCAGATGGAGCATATTATGGGGAACAAGTTTATACTTTGGAAGAAAGAATAGAGGAACTGAATATTATTTAAGTAGACAGCTGGCAGAAAACTAGAGAAGAGGGTGATTTGAAAGTTCATGTCCATGAATCTCAAAAACTGGCATTCAAGTTCAGTAGGTAAAGGCAAATGGAATGTTAGCCTTTATTTCCAAGGGAATGGAGTATTAAAATAAGGCTGTCATCTAAAACAATACAATGAACTTCTGTCAAACCGCAGCTAGCGTATGTGCATGATTTTCAGCTCCTTAACTAAGGAAAGCTATATTCGTTTTGGAGACAGATGAGCGAAGGTCACCAATGATTCTAGATATGGATGGTTTTATGAGAAGAGATTGAGCAGTTTGGACTTCGACTCATTGGAATTTAGAGGAAAGAGTGGTAACCGTATTGAAGTATGCAAGATTGGAGGACTTGACAAGTTAGATGTTTTTGCACCCTCCACCACAGCCCCTCCAAAAAACTTTAGGATGTTGATGACGAGATAGGATAATCTCAGAATTAGGGGACAAGGAGGAATTTCGTCTGAGAATACTGACTTTGTGGGATTCTTTTATCACATGTTTTGGGTGTTAAGTATATTCAAGAGCTTAAATAGGCAGCCTTTTTTATTCATAAATAGAGAATTTTGACAAAGGAGGGGAAAGCAGAGTTGAGGATTATCAGTTCAGGTATGACCTCTGCCTCTGCTCCCACATCTTTGTTTTTGTATTCTTTATTGCTGTTGTGTATCTTGGCCTTTGCTCCAAGAGCGCGTGTTGTTTTTGGTCATATTATAGACCATCTTTCTTTTGAAGTTGGCTTTCATGACCTGATATTATTTGTTTGTCTGCCGTGGGGTGTCTGTTAACAATGACAGTCAACAAATTCTTTACACCGTCGTTGGTGTCACTGACAAGGGCAGTATTTGTTATCCCTCCCAAACCTGATGGCTGTGGGACTGGAGTCACATGTAGTCTGTACCATCTACGGCTAGCAGATTACTTCATTAACAACCTTCACTTTTTATCAACAGTAGCTGTTGTGGTTACTATTACTGAGACCAGCTTTATATTCCATATTTTGTAGTCAAATTTAAATTCCACCCACTGTCTTGATGGGATTTGAATCGTGACTCCAGGGTGTTAGTCTGAGTTTCTGGATCACTCATTGTGGCTGTTTCTGTTATGCCATCTTTCCAGTGCAACAACTGATTTTTGTTCTATAAGCCTACTCATTTGTAAAATGGAAACAATGGCTGGTAGAATTTCAATTTTATTGACCTAAATTTCTGAAATCAATGCAGGCTGACCAAAGCTATTGCACAGTTCAGGTGCTCAGTTTGTTTTTGTGCTACTAAATATCTGTTGTGATGGAGCAAGCAATCTGCATTGCTATAAAAGCAGCATGGTTTGTTAACTTTTAAAGATTTTATTTTTGTAGTAGTTTCTAAAAGGTATATTTTGTGACTTAATAAAAATCCGGATGAATTTTTGATTGTTCGTAGCTCGGAAAAATTAGTCAAGGCGTTCTCTAATTTTTGAAATCAAGATATTAATAACTGACTTCTGTAGTTACAGAGCTCTTTTGGCCCTGAAGAAAGACTAAGTAGTAGTCGTGAGTTGATGGTTTGCCCGAAAGAAGATGTCTGTGTTCATCTTTTGTTTGCACCTACACGGGTCACTTCCATGTTGGCAAGGCTTGAAATTAAGCAATCTGGAATACGTTCAGGTCAACCAGGAGTAAAATTCACTGTATGTACATGATTGTTTGCTTCCAAGTAAATTGTAACTAATGTAAAACAAATCTGTTCAATTATTTAGATCTGGTCTTTTCCATTTAAAAGCTGCATGTTACCTTTTAATTGCTTCCCTTTATGGCCTTTGAAAACTGCATGTCGCAAGCTTTCAAAGCCCCACAAGATTTTGACATTGAAAGGGATGAAGACAATGCCCAACTCAGTAAAACTTGATCCTTGATTCCTAAAACAGCATAGCTTGCACCTCTGATATGTGTCATCCTAGAATATTTTGAAGTTTCATTGCATGCTTTGATACAAAGCAATCTGAAGTATTATAATTTTAAACTGTTTTCCAGATTCCACTTTCAGGCTATGGAGGAACAAGTAACATTATATTGGAAGATGTTGATAAACAATCAGATGGTTATGCGGTGAATTTGAGTGGTATCACACCTGATAAAGTGACCAAAATAACTTTCTGCGTGAGAAATACAGGCTCTCGGGCTGCTTACGTTAAGGCAGCTTGTTTCTCAGATTTGCAAATGACAACTTTTATGACCACCGATGTTATACAGGTTTCTCCAGCACAATTTGTTGTCAAGGAACGGACTCAAGAGGTAAGATAGTTGTAATAAAGGACAACTTTTTTAATTTGTAAATTGTTATTCATGTAACTTTTGAGGTTATGGCAGAGCTTTCACAGAAACCACTTTAACCAAGATCTCTGGATACTGAAGATGTCAAACAAACAAATTTCAGTACACAATGGTGTATTCATTTGCCAACTTTTCACAATTCAGGAATAATTATTCTAGTTACTATATTTTGCTTGTAAAGCAACCAAAAGATTCCTTGTATTGATGGCGATGAATTAGAAGTACTTGATTTATAGCAACTAAGTCACACTGCAATGTCACCCAAACTTGTCTCTTGAAATAATCTTAAGGTTTTCAGTCTTGGATTCTAAATTTTCTTTCATTTAACGTTATTCTTGACTTCATTAGTCTACCACAGGTAGCTGTTTCTTGCTGAGCTTTTGGTTTTCATTGGAATGCACGTAATTGAAAATTTTGACTTGACTCTCTCTAATTTTTCTAGTTTTGTTTTTGCTGTGCCTTTTAGTCTGTGTTTACCCAGTTACCTTTGGAAAGCTTTATACCTTTCTAACTATGTAATTGGAGGGAGGTGGATCCCATGATGAGTAAGAAATAGAAATTAGAAGTCAAGTTTAAATATTCCAGTTCAAGTAGGGAATAAAGGAAAGGGCACCAGTACTGTCATCTATGTACCAGAAACAAGGTGAGGGAGAGGTTCTGTTAGAAAGAAACATATGTTCCACCTGTGACAAAAACAAAAATGAGTGCAGAATGGAATAGTGGCTATCTCTTGCAATGCTTTTTGACTTGGAGGAAATGAGCAGAGTTGAAGGAAAAGTATTTCTGAGAACAAGTCAAGGTAGGAAGAGGAGGTTGGTGGTCAATGAAGATTTTGTTCCTTATTCATGGATTAAGCAGAGAGCTTCCATATGGTTATCTTGGAGCAGTTGTATGGGGCCATATGGAAGGGAGGATGAGCATAGAGGTAGTGCTGTACATTGGTACTAATAATTTGACTACGATGAAGGATGCGGTCCTGAAGTGAGAACTTAGGGACCAGATGGAAAGCGAGCAAGTAGGTGTCATTGCAATATTGCAAGTACGTATAAAAATAGAATATGTCAGATGAATGTGTAGCTGAAAAGGTGGTGCAGGAGGGAGAGCTTTAGATTTCTTGGACATCAAAACTGGCATTGGGAGAGATGGAATTTGTATGAGCCAGATAGGTTTCACGTGAATAGAGCTGGGACTGAGTCCCTTTACAGGGTGTTTTGCTAGTGCCATTTGGCAGGCTTTAGAACGAACTGAGTAGGGTTATGGGAATGAAGAAAAAAGTAGAGAGGAATATTAGGGATTACAAACTACTGAGGGAGACATCTAGGAGTAACTTAAGGAATAGTAAGTTAATACATTATCTCTATTTTGGACTTTCTTTCTCTGTCCCTTACCCTGACTTAATATACATGTCTATATACACCACAGAGTATGATAAATAAGGTTTGGGAAGTTATTGGTGCAGATTGCTTGCAACATGGGTTTATGATATCCTGGCAGTGAGGGAAACCTTCCTCAGGAAAGGGTAAGACTGTGTTAAACATTGCTGGTTATAATTTGGCCAGAAAATATAGGAAAGGAAGAGGGGTAGCAGTGTTTGCTTAAGGGGGAACGTTGCAGCACACATAGGAAAATGTCTTAAACACTGTAGCCGTAGCAAAATCAACTCTGTACTCAGTAAAAAGGGCACAATTACATTGGTCAGTATCCTTATAGGCCACTAACAAGTGGAAATAGAGGAACAAATCTGCAGGGAGATTAGAAATGTGAAGAGTGGTTATAAATGGTGACTTCACTTGCCCAAGTAGAGACTGGGATATTGATTGTGTAAAGAACAGTAGAGACAAGTATTCCTGGATTGCATTAGGGAGAATTTCCTACAGTAGTATGTATCCAGTGTGACAAGCAAGGAATATTTTAGGAGATAGTGATCATTGCCTCAGAGGTTCAGGATGGTTTTGGAGAATGACATGCAATAATGTGGAGAAACAAAAAAAAATCAGCCAGTGGAGGGCTAACTTTAATGGCACAAGAGCAGAGCTAAACAGGATTGATTTTAATAAGATAACGAAGTGTGTAGCTGGATGAACACAGCAGGCCAAGCAGCAACTCAGGAACACAAAAGCTGACGTTTCGGGCCTAGACCCTTCATCAGAGGGTCTGGGCCCGAAACGTCAGCTTTAGTGTTCCTGAGATGCTGCTTGGCCTGCTGTGTTCATCCAGCTATGTACTTTGTTATTTTGGATTCTTCAGCATCTGCAGTTCCCACTATCTTTGATTTAGAATAAGACTGGTGAGAAAAGATAACTGAACAATGGGGTCATCTTCAAGGAGCATATGTTTTGCATATAGTCATGGTATATTTCCTCAGATGGAAAAGGTAGGACAAAAATAAATCCAGAGTTTCACGGATGACCGAAGAGGTAGAAATTAACGTTAGGAAGAAAAGGTGTCCTTATGACAAGCATAAGACAGAAATACAAACAGTTTACTTGGTAGGTGAGAAAAACAAATAAGAGCAGCAACGAAGAATGATGAGAAGAGACTGGGGTCAGACATAATCGGAACTGCAGATGCCAGAGAATCCGAGATAACCATGTGTGGAGCTGGATGAACACAGCAGGGCAAGCAGCAACCACTAGCAGCTAGCATTAAAAGGCAGTCCCGAAGTTGTCATCTATAGGCATGTAATTAGTAAGAGGGATTAAAGGAGGATTAGGGCTGACAAGAGACCAAAAGGGAGATTTAAACATAGATTTGGCAGCATGACTGATGTGTTAAATTAATACTTTGCTTCCCTCTTTACCAAAGAGGAGGATGTGGTCCACAGTTAGAGGAGAAAGCTCTGTCATGAGGAGGGATCAAAAATGAATAAGGATGAAGTCTTGAGATTCTTGACACTAAGTGGGCAAGGCACTGAAACCAGACGAGATGCATCAAAGGATGAAAAGTGATGTTGTGGGGCATTAACTGTAAATTCAGTCTTCTCTGGAGCAGGGTGAGTTGCCAGAACACTCAAATTCCCAACATTATAGCCTTGTTCAAGAAAGGATTGCAAGATAATCCTTGTAGTCAGTTTGGCTTTGGTGGAAAAGCTTCTATGGGCACTTATTTGGAATAGAATTAGTAATTGCCGTTTTTTTTAAAAAGGGAGAGGTGTGGGGTTTGCTTTCAGGAGATTTGGCACAGATTTCAAAAGGAATCTTCACTTTAGGTGGAAGAACAGTGAAACAAGATACAATCCTAAACCAGATGTAGGAGCAAACAGACAGGGATGTATATGTGCGCATGTCATTTGAAAGTAGCAGGACAAGTGAGAGATCAGTTAATAAGTGTTCTGTCTGGTTTATTAATAAGGCCACAGATTACAAGAGACAGGAGGTGATCTTGAACTTGTATAATTATTTGTTGGACCTCAGCTGGAGGAATGTGTACAGTTGTGGTCACCACATTAAAGGAAAAATATGAATATGTTGGACAATGTGCAAAAGCAATTTAAAAGATCGGTTCCTGGAAGGAGAAACTTCAGTTATGAGGATCGATCGAATATGTTGTGCCTCTTCTCCGTGGAGAGAAGAAGGCTGAGGAGATCTGGAGGTTTTCAAAAGCATCAACAGGCTGGACAGTAGATAGGGAGTAGCTGCTGTCAACTCATAGAGAGGGCCTGTGTAGAAAATCAACAAGACTGTTCTGAATTAAAGTGATGTGCAAGCAAAGCAAGGATGTCATTGCAAGTGTTTTTCTTTCCATACTGAGCAATCCCACTAAATACAATACTTGAAAATGTGGCAAAAGTGGTGTGCAGTCATCTGGGGAAAAGACAGGAGAATTGGCACTAGGGTGCAGGAAAAGCTAAAATGGTGTGTTTACCTGTTTGTGGACCTTTAGGAAGAAGGTGAGAATGGGATGCGAAAAGGTTAGTAGAGTGAAAAACCTCCAAAAGAAAATGTTAGTAACTAGCCTGGAAAGGATTACACTATGTTTGTTGTCAGGTGCCATTTTATTTTGGTTGGTTCTGGACCAGGTTGACTTGATAGTAAATGTTAGAGTTTGACTGAGATTTGTAGCTTGGGTGCTGTTTGTAGATGTTGGTGCGTTTGCTGAGCTGGAGGTTTGATAGCAGACGTTTCATCCCCTTAGTAAGTGACATCCTCAGTGCTGTGGAGTCTCCTGTGAAGCGCTGTTGACTTATGTCAGTTTGAATTTATACGGCCCTGTTTTTGCTGCTTCCGATAGGTGCCGGTTCTGGCTGTGCATTGAATTAGACCTGATATACAGGCCATTGCAATGTGTTTGTTGATGGAGTCCACGGATGAATGCCAAGCCCCAAAGAATTCTGTGGCTGTCCTCTGTTTGATATGTGCAATGACAGCGTTGTCCATGTTGAAAGTGTGGCAATTCTCATCTGTGCGTATTGAAACGAAGGACGTCTGTCATGTTATTTAGTTGTTAGCTGGTGTTTGTGGATGTGGGTTGCTAGCTCTCTGCCTGTTGCCCCAAATTGTGTTCTGTGCAGTCTTTGCATGGTATTTTGTAAAACCCATTTTGCCCTGCCTACAGTATCTATTGGGTCTTTAACTCTGGTCAATTTCTGTCTTGATATGGAAAGAACAGAACAGTGAGTTCACTACAAAAGTATATAGGAAATCTGTACATACTGATCAGGTCTTCAAACTGTCACAGCAACCACTCCAACTCGCCAGAGGAGCTGCGTTAGGACCCTGTTCAAAAGGGCTACTACACACTGCAGCATGCCTGATCTGCAGAAGTAAGAAGCAGCGCATCTCTGCAATGTGTTTACTAGGAATGGATAGCCCCACAGCTTCATCCTCCGATGCCTTTCCAACAGATAACGCAACCAGGACAGACCAAGACCTGAAACAATAACCACCATCCCACAAACCAAACAAAACACCCTCTGAGCTGACAGCCAGACTACTCAGACTGCTAGGAATCATGACAGCACCCAAACTGGCAGCCCCACTAAAGCAGCAACTGATCAGGGTTAAAGACACAATAGATACCATGGACAGGACGCAAGCGGTTTACAAGATATTATGCGGAGACTGCCCAAAACACTACATGGGGCAACAAGCAGACCACTAGCAACCCAAATCGACTAACACCAGCTAGCATCTAAACAACACAATCAAATGTCCTTGGTTTCAATAAATATGAGAAAAACCACACTTTCAACTGGGACAGCAGTACTTTGGACAATTTAAACAAAGGACAGCCAGTGAATTTTGGAGGCATGGCATTGATCTGCGGACTCCAACAAACAAGTTGAATTAGACCCGATATACATTACAATGCACAGTTGTAACTGGCTCCTAGTGGAAGCAGCAAAAACCAGATCTCATAAATTCAAATCAGCACAAGACAACAGTGCTTCTCAGGAGGCTCCGCAGCACTGAGCAAACGGACGAAATGTCTGCTGTCAAACCTCCCACTCAGTGAACACACCAACAGCTACAGGAAGTTAGAGTTGCATTCTCTCTCTAAATTGAGTCAGTTCTGTGGACAAAGGCAACCGCCACCCTTGGCAGCACCTTTCCTCTCTATTTTGGCTTATTCATTTCTCTCCTACCAACTCTCCCTCTTTACCACTGTGTTTCTGTTGGTTATTTATGTCATTGGACTAGTAATCCGGAATCCCAGGCCAATGTTCAGAGGATAATAAGATGTGAGGCTGGATGAACACAGCAGGCCAAGCAGCATCTCAGGAGCAGAAAAGCTGACGTTTCGGGCCTAGACCCTTCATCAGAGAGGGGGATGGGGGGAGGGAACTGGAATAAATAGGGAGAGAGGGGGAGGCGGACCGAAGATGGAGAGTAAAGAAGATAGGTGGAGAGAGTGTAGGTGGGGAGGTAGGGAGGGGATAGGTCAGTCCAGGGAAGACGGACAGGTCAAGGAGGTGGGATGAGGTTAGTAGGTAGCGGGGGGTGCCTACACTCTCTCCACCTATCTTCTTTACTCTCCATCTTCGGTCCGCCTCCCCCTCTCCCTATTTATTCCAGTTCCCTCCCCCCATCCCCCTCTCTGATGAAGGGTCTAGGCCCGAAACGTCAGCTTTTGTGCTCCTGAGATGCTGCTTGGCCTGCTGTGTTCATCCAGCCTCACATTTTATTATCTTGGAATCTCCAGCATCTGCAGTTCCCATTATCTCCAATGTTCAGAGGATATGGGTTTGAATTCCATCATAGTGGATGGTGAAATTTTGAATTTAATAAGTATTTGGAATTTTAAAAAGAACTAGTCTAATGATGACCATGTACCTACTGAAAATTGTTTTTAAAAAATACCTATCTGGTTCACTAATGTCCTTTTCTTTTCCCAAGATGGAAATCTGTCATCTTTACCTGGCCAAAACTGGAAATGATTCCAGACCCACAGCAGTGTGGTAGCTGCTGACTGGGCCATTATGGATGGGCAATAAAGAGTTGCATAGCTGGCAATGCCCACATCCCATGAACCAAAAATAAATTATTTGTAGCTGTAGGGTTGTAAATGGAAACATTATCTATAGTTTCTGTCCACAAATCCTGCATGAACTGGTCAGTCACTTTAGGTTTAATTACTGATTAATAAAACGCAATATTTTTTGTAGTGTTGAATATCTTTTGGTTTTGATGTACCTGTATGTAATTTTTCTTTCCTCAGATAATTACTGTGACTTGTCACTCCACTCTAAGAGAATATCTTCACTGTAAAATGGATTCAGCATTTCTTTGTAGAGTTTGTTTCTTTTGGGGAGATGAGATGGCACGACAGCAGCTAAGAAGGCATGTGGCTTGTATATACAACTTCTGTTTGAGTGTTCAATGTGTGTGTGTGTGTTATGGCTTACAAAAAGCCTGTGACAGTAGTTCCAATGATATATTTGATATTAGAAGATCTGAACAATAGACAAGGAATTTCATCTTGGACCCTTATTCTCAGTGTCCACTGACAGATGTAGAATAGTTTTTTTAGGCACAAAGTAAGGACAGAGTCAACTGTAAGAGACCCAAAATAATTCAATAGTCCTCATAGTTTCTCAACAGGATTTGAGTAATGCCCATTTCCTCAGTATTAAATGACTGATTAAGCGATAGTTTTTGTTCAGGCTGAATGAAGTGAAAGGGTAATGTTTACATTGTCACTTCTTCTAATTATCATACGGAGAATGAAGTTGTAGAGAGTGGAGGTTTAAGTCTAATTCAACATATAAGGGTATTGCTTACAAAAGTAAGAAAAGGATAAAACTAAAAACTGAGGGCATGTAGTGTTTGAAATAAAGCTGACTAACTGAGAGTCCAAATAAAAATGAGTACAATCTGATGGCCATTACAAAGCATGTTTGGAGATGCATATTGAAAATAATACAGGGCATCTGTACCATTTTCGTCAGGAAGGTCAGGCCAAGAAGCAAGAAAAAATGTTGGAAGAATGTCATTGACTCTTGATTTTAACGATGGAATCAACGCAGTAGAGAGGGGCAGCCTAATTTCTTGAATCCATCTATGAATTTGTGCCTCTACCCAAATTGCTTTCATATCCCTTTCTTAAATTATTTTGTGGGACGTTGGTGTTGTTGTCTGGCCAGCATTTAATACTTATGCTTTATTTGCCTCAGCCCGCACTACTTAAGGGCAACTGGGAACAGGCAATAAATGTTAGCCAGCCAGCGATGCACAGGTCCCATAAAAGAATTTTGAAAAGCATGTAAAAGCAGTTTGGATAGAGCCAATAAATGTTATAAGTGAGGAGTCTTGTTGGGCTGGTGTACAGTTCCCCTCTTGAACAGCAGCCATGCAATAGGATGGAATATATATACGAGACTTGTCAGAAAGATAGAGCAGTAATCATGGATGCATTTTTAAAATTTATATGGATGAGAAAAAAACAGATGGGCAAAGGTGGCTTGGATGAAGAGTTCAGTGTTTTCTGGATAGTTTCTGAGAAGAGCATGTTTTTGGATCCAACCAGGAAGCAGCCTGTAACCAGACAGAGTTAGTTCATGAATTCTGTGAATGTGCTGTGAGGTAGCAGCGATCATATGATTGACTTTCGCATTCAGTTTGAGAGAGAGAGGAATGAGTCAGTGACTACCGATTTAAATTGGAAAAGAACATTTGGGAATCATGAAAGCAGAGCTGCCTGAGGTTAACAGGAAAACTTGCATTAAAGGACAGCTCAGTAGACATAAGTGGCAGAAATTTAAGGAGATAGGATATGCAGAATAGATTAATTTTCAAAAGCGCAAGAAGTCTAAGGGGTGGATCCACTACCCATAGTTACGAATAAAATCAAAGGTAATAAATTTTAAAAAAACAAAAGGTGCCAAGTGAGTGCCAGGTCAAAAGATTAGACAGAACATAAAAGAACAGGAAAAATGGCAAAGATTAATGAGAGTTTGGGAGAAAGCTAGCTAGAAATATAAATACTTTTTAAAAACATGAAATGTTTTCAAAAATAAGTTAGATATGTTCTTTATGGCTAAAGGAATCAAAGGGCTTTGGGAGAAAGTGAGAATACAATGTTGAGTAGGATGATCAAGCCTGCTGTGCCATTTAATAAGATCCAAGTTGAAGGGCTAAATGATCTATTCCTGGTCCTATTTTCTTTGTTTAGAAAGTAAGATGTATAATATCAATGTATAATACTCCGAATGTTAGAAAAAGATGAAGTACACATTGGCCCTACAGAAAGTGAACCTGGAGAATTAATGAAAACCCAAGATGATCCATAAATTGAATTGGTTTTTAATTGAAGATTTCACAAAAGGGAATGTAAATAACTTCCCACAAAAGGCCCTCTATCAGGAAATGAGGAGGGAGGAGCTCAGGAAAATTACATTCACTAAGTAAGCTGCACTGGAGGAATGGTTATGAGGACACATCAGAGGCGAGGTATTCTGCAGTGAATATCCTGCCTGTTCTCTCCCATTTGCAAGAGACAGCTCAGGAATGTGATTCAGTACTCTCAACCCACCTGGCTAGATGCCCCTCAACCAACGCACTAGCTCAGTGCCATACGGGACCAAGTGATCCACTTGATTGGTACCCAATCCACCACCTTCAGCATTCTTTTCCTTCACCTTCGATGCATAGTGGAGGCAGTGAATGCCATATATCATGTATGTTGCTGCAGCTCATCAGGGCTCCTTTTAAGATTTCCTTCCAAAATGTGACCTTGTACAAGGGCAACAGATGCATGAAAATACCACAACCTGCAGGTTTTCTTCTGAGCCCCACACAGTCCTCGTTTTGGAAGGATTGGTTGCACAGTATTATGGAAAACAAAGGCTTATGGTGTGGAAGGTAACTTACTTGCATAGGCAGAGTCCAATATGGTAATGTAAGGAAGGATGTACTTGTGTTTGGAGGCAGTTCAGAGAAGGTTTCACCAGACTGTTACTAGAATGCACAGATTCTTGAGGCAAGGTAGGGCACACTGGACTTTGCGGGACACTTAATTGAAAATGTAAGATCCTGAGTGTTCTTCACTGGGTAGCTACAAAGAGGGTACTTGTGTTTTATTGGAATATCTGGTCATGGAAGCCACTTTATTAATAAAGGGCTTACAGATTTAAAACATTGAGGCAAAATCTTCCCTCTTCTGAGGGTCGTAAGCCTTTGGAACTTTGCTTCTGTTGCGCTTTTTTTGGAGAAAGGAAATCTTTCTTTTTAAAAGATGAAGGTGGCTAGATTCTTAGAAGCAATGGATGAAAGGTTATTGGGATAGTGAGAATTCTGGAGTTGAGGTTATGATTGCTTACTTCATACCATTTTATCAAATGGCAGAGCAGTTTTGAGACACCACATGGCCTACTTGTGCCCCTATATTGTATTTTTGGGTCACCCAGGTTGTTCTGAGTTTGAAGTTGCAGCAAATTGAAGGCAACTTGATGTATTAACTGGATTTCTTGAATATTTTACTATCTTAGAAATGTGCTTTGTTCAATAGTGTCTTTGCTGTAAAAATAATTAATAGTAATTTTAAACTTAAAAAGCAAATATTCTAAATTAGGACAATTTTTTTTTTGAATATTTGTTATTTTGATTATGCACCTTTAATGACGTTTCCTTTTTCTTTTTCTTTTTTTCCTCCCCAACTCTAAATCATTACCTCAGGGCTCTTACCCGGAATCATCGTGCCCACGATCAGATAGTTTGCGGTAATAGTCCACTCAGAAAGATTAATTTCAATCAAATGTTTCCTGGTGAAGAGTTGGTGTCAGAAGGTATTAATTGCTTGTTTATTACCTCTCATTTAACATGCAGGTTTTTCAATTAATTCTGTCATTTTAATATAGGTGACAGTTTTAATATCCTGAATTCCATGTTTCTGCAATTGACGTTCAAGCTGCATCAATTATTCATCCATCTTGTATTATGAGGCGAAAAGGATCCTTTTTCAAATTTTTTTTGTTTAGAGGATAATGAGATTTGGGTCAAACAGCTATCTTGCAAGTAGTCTAATTTTAATGGAATGTAAATACTGTCTTAATTATGTGGTAACATTGAAGGGAACTTGGAGCACAGATGATGATGGGTTATATAAAAATAAATATTGTCAGTTGTAGCAAATTTTACACCACACATTGGCCCAAACATTGGGTTCAAAGCTTGCATCTCATGAAAAAATAAATGAAACGAAAGGTTTCATTGGTCATCTCATTCTTCTAAATTCTTCCTCAAGACCATGGAGTATTAAAATAGGTAAGCCATCCTAAAACTACACAAATAAAGCTGTGTCATAGCTTCATCACATTGACAACTAATTTCTAGGTATGGCTGGTGCAGCTCCTAAGATGCCTTTCTTCACTATATGCCATTGCAGATTATAGTTGAGTATAGTTCTGAAACTGATGCCACAGGCTGTCTCGTACGTGCTGACTTCTGGTTAGCTCTGTTTGAAATTTTTTCACTTATTCATAAGATGTGAGTATTGCTGGCTCAGCCAGCCTTTATTACCCATCCTTCAATGCCCTTGAACTGAGTGGCTTGCTGGACTTTTTGAGGGCAGTGAAATGCCTTCCACACTGGTATGGATCTGGAGTCATATGTAGTCTCAATCCGGTCAGGATAGAAAATTACTTGAATTAAAGAACGCCACCTAATAATCCAGATGTATCTTTGACAACATTTCATAGTTGTTACATAGTTGCTATTAGATCAGCTTTTTAACTCAGTTTTGATAAATTTCCATTTCACCATCTGCCATGATGGGAGTCAAACCCACGTCCCCAAAAAATTAGCCCAGGATTCTGGATTACGAGTTCATAACAAAAAGGAACGTGAGGGAGTAGCTCATCTGGCCCACTGAGCTAGCTCTGCCATTCAGTAAGATCACGGCTAATCTTTTTGTGGACTCAACTCCACTTACCTTCGCATTCACCGTAATCCTTTATTTCCTGTACCATTCAAAAATCTATCCCTGCCTTAAAAACAATGAAGTGGCCTCAACTGCTTCACCGGGCAGGGAATTCCACAGATTCACAACTCTTTGGGTGAAGAAGTTCTTCCTGATCTCAGTGCTAAATCTGCTCTCTGTTATTTTGAGGCTGTGCCCCCTAGTTCTAGTTTCACCTGCCAGTGGAAACCAAGTTCTTGCTCTATACATAGAACATTACAGCACAGTACAGGCCCTTCGGCCCTCAATGTTGTGCCGCCCTGTCATACCGCTCTCAAGCCCATCTAACCTACACTATTCCATGTACGTCCATATGCTTATCCAATGATGACTTAAATGTACCTATCTTGTCTTTTCTCTTTGTAACTTGATATGTTTCTATCAGATCCCACCCCTTGCCATTCTTCTAAGTTCCAATGAGTATAGTCTCAGCCTAATCAATGTCTCCTCATAAGCCAACCGTCCCACCGTCAAAATCAACCTAGTGAACCTCCCTTGCACTCCTTCCAGTGCCAGTACATCCTTACTCGAAGGAGACAAACTCTACACAGTTCAGTGTTTTGCCACTACCTCTCCTCCTACTTCATAGTACGATGGTAGTGCCACACGCATCATTGGAGAGTATCTTCAATACAAAGATGGAATTTCTGTGAAGTTGGCCAATACTCCCAGTGTTTGACATGACATTGAGACCAGTGGACATGTTGGTTTCCTCATCACCTGCTGCTAAGCTAATCTCCATCTTATTCTTTATGACTCAGCTGATTCTTGCCCTATTCTCTCTCGGCTGCAGGATCACTCTTTAACCTTTCACCACTGATATTGCTAAGCTTGGTCTGTTAAGAGGTCTATTGGTTCATGTCACACTAATGAAATCACCACTGGGTGTTGGGTATGAGCTGTTTGATCAGAGTGCCTTTCCTTTTTTTTTCAATTTCTGATGGTTGTTTAGACTCTGGCTACTTCTATCCAAATGTTCTTAGCCCCAGCCTATTCAGCCTCCCCCTGCCATTTTCCCAGGAGCGACAGAGGCTGAGGGTTGACCTTATAGAGATTTATAAAATCATGAGCGGCATGGATAGAGTGAATAGACAACGTCTTTTCCCTGGGGTGGGGAGTCCAAAATTAGAAGGTGTGGGTTTAAGGTGAGAGGGGGAAGATTTAAGAGACCGGAGGGGAAGTTTGCTCATGCAGAGGGTGCTGCATGAATAGAATGAGCTGCCAGAGGATGTGATTAGAGGCTGGTACAATTACAATAATTAAAAGCCATCTCGTTGGCTATATGATTAGGAAGGTTTGGAGGGAGATGGGCCAAATACTGGTAAAAGGGACTAGATAAGTTTAGGCTCTGTTTGGTATGGATGAGTTGGACCAAAAGGTCTGTTTCTATGCTGTACATCTGACTGTACTTAATGCTAACACAAAGATTCAAGTTAATGATCTAACTTGAAATAATTTACTTGCTTTGAGTGAAATAGCGTCACATTCTGGATGTCAGTTTGCTTGCTGAGCTGGAAGGTTAGCTTTCAGACGTTTCGTCACCATTCTAGGTAACATCATCAGTGAGCCTCCGATGAAGCGCTGGTGTTGTGTTTGAAGCGCTGGTGTTACGTCCCGCTTTCTAACACAACACCAGCACTTCATCAGAGGCTCTCTGATGATGTTACCTAGAATGGTGACGAAACGTCTGAAAACTAACCTTCCAGCTCAGCGAGCAAACTCGCCTCCAGAACCTCAACCTAAGCTACAAATCTTCTCAAAACCTAGCGTCACATTCCGTTGTCAGAATAAAATACTTACAGCTATTTGATTTTATTTCCTAGTCTATGATATCCCAAAGAGAACAAATGACATAAAGATTTTTTATGGAAACCTGAATAAGGTGATGCTCTCTGTTACTGGAAGCTCTACAACTGAAATCACTCATACAGAAGCTTTGGATTCATTTTCATTGTCTGATAGTATGAGCGTTGAATCAGAAAGGTATTGAGAAGTATTATTTTACAAATTTACATTTGATTTGAATGCATGAGTTTCATTATTTATGAAATGAAATTAAATGGCACAGCAAGCTCAAGGGATTGTATGACCAACTTATTCATAAGGCTCTTAGGAAAATAAGATTTTGATGTTTGAATTTAATTAAATGTTTTATCTAGGAAGTAAGTTGAAATTTTTATTGAAAAGAAACAAACAGGTGGCGGGTTTAAGAAAAACATCAGAATGACACTTGTCTGATGTAACTTTTCAGTGTACACGGAAGCTCAGAAAGGAATCCATCAAATGCATCATTAGATGTACTTCCAGTGAGAGGCCCACAAGGTTCTCCATTATCTTTGAATGCTTCTAATCAAATGCTGAAGCAGTCACCTAAACAAAAATCATCATGGACTATTCGGCCTGAATATTTAATTCTTACTGTGCCATCAGCTGGTGAGTAGCATTGCATTGCAATTTCTATTGTGTTGTTTGTAGGAAATTGGAAAAACTAGGTATAGTGGAACATGCTTGCCTCTAGATAAATTGAAATATGGAAAGCACCATTTAAAAACTACTTGACAAAAGGAAAATACTGCAAATCCTGGAACTCTTAAACAAGCATAAAATGGATGAAACATTAACTCTATTCATCTGCACGTGTGCTGATTTTCTTTATCCTTTTCAGCTCCTCTTGAGTATTAACTAAAATGTCACTTCACTTTAAATTGTCATTGGTTGTCCGTGGGAGCTGCTGTGGTTGACTTGTGGTAACATTACAGCCGTAGACTGACGTTATTTGTAGATGGCTAGATTCTGTCAATGCAATCAGTAAGATAACTCCTTACGAGAGGTGAAGCAACAACAGACACCTCGTGTGCATCTACTAATGGGAGTGGATATCAGATGTTGGCTGTGAAGACTTGTGAACGTATGTTTCAGGATCATGATTTGTAATGCTCTAATTTTATTTCTGCATTTCATAGATGGATCAGCGCAGACTGGACGTGTACAGATTATAAATCATTCCCCTAGGTCTTTGGCTTTTGAGTTGTCTTGGCCAGCACACTCGTTAACAGTAACACCCCAACATGGAGTTGTTGATCCAGAGTATGTATAAACTTACATTAACAGGTTGATTCTTGAAACTGGGGATACTTAAATTATTACGATGTGATTCATAACTGAATGCATATGCTGTTCATTTTAACTTTACTAACTTGTTTGAATTTTTAATTCTCAACATGAAATTAGAATTAGGGTCTATTGTCATGTGTACTCCTGTATAGGAGTACAGAGAAAAGTTTATAGTGTAGCCATTCACAGTGCCACGTTAGGGTACAAGGTACATAGGTACAATTTCTTTTTTAAAAAGTAGAAAAATAAAGAAATAATTTTTTTGTGAAAGTTCAAAATTACAGACTTTTAGTCATGGGATTGCAGTTAGCCCATGCTGGGCTTATCTCACCAAGGGCTCGAACTCGAGATCCTAGCTGTCCTGTCTTGCGGCATACCCTCCCCCACTGGGCTTGATCTCCCGTGCCTCTGCGCTGCTGTCTTGCCACCAATTGCTATCTGCCCTTGCCCCTCACCCCCCTGCCCTTGTGCTGGGCTTGGTGTCTCAATCTCCGTGCTGCCAGCTGCCTTGCCACTGGCCACCAGAGTCCCGCATTGGGTCCCAGCTACTTCCTCAAAGTTGCTGACTGCCAGAGTTCTGCCTGGGCGCATCAACTGCTCTTGGTCCCCCAACTGATGTAGTCTCTGCTGCTGCTTCCACAATTGACCTCCCTCTAGCAGGTAAACAGAGGAAAAAAAACAAATGTTGAAAACTTAGGGAGAAACAAGCAAGAATAGAAAGAAAAGCTGGCAGAGTGGATGAGCTGTATTCACCCCCAATCGTATCAGGTTTTTGTCATGTATGCCATGGTCAACCAAGCATTGATAGCTCCCCACAGACCTGTCAAACTTTTGAGCCATAGTGGGGAAGTACTGGTGTTGTACTGGGTGGACAAGGTGAAAAATCACATGATACCAGTTTATAATCTAACAGGTTTATTTGAAGACAAGCTTTTGGCGTCTTGCTTTTCCTTCAAGTATTAGTGAGAGAGGTGGTATCAAACACAGAATTTATAAGCATGTGGTCAAAGGGTCATAGAACTGATGCAGATGTGTTGAACAAACCTCAGATGGTTGTTCAATGTTTAATCACCCAGAAAGGATTAATATGCAAATACCAGAATTTCTTTTGTCATTGTACTGATGAAACCTTTTGTTATCTCGGGGCAGTGACTTTTAAGAAGTTCTGGGATTTGCATATTGATCCTTTTAAGCTGATTAAGCATTTAACAGTGATAATGGGAACTGCAGATGCTGGAGAATCCAAGACAATGAAATGTGAGGCTGGATGAACACAGCAGGCCTAGCAGCATCTCAGGAACACAAAAGCTGACGTTTCGGGCCTAGACCCTTCATCAGAGAGGGGGATGGGGAGAGGGTTCTGGAATAAATAGGGAGAGACGGGGAGGCGGACCGAAGATGGTGAGAAAAGAAGATAGGTGGAGAGGAGAGTATAGGTGGGGAGGTAGGGAGGGGATAGGTCAGTCCAGGGAAGATGGACAGGTCAAGGAGGTGGGATGAGGTTAGTAGGTAGGAGATGGAGGTGCGGCTTGGGGTGGGAGGAAGGGATGGGTGAGAGGAAGAAGAGGTTAGGGAGGCAGAGACAGGTTGGACTGGTTTTGGGATGCAGTGGGTGGAGGGGAAGAGCTGGGCTGGTTGTGTGGTGCAGTGGGGGAAGGGGATGAACTGGGCTGGTTTTGGGATGCGGTGGGGAAAGGGGAGATTTTGAAGCTGGTGAAGTCCACATTGATACCATTGGGCTGCAGGGTTCCCAAGCGGAATATGAGTTGCTGTTCCTGCAACCTTCGGGTGGCATCATTGTGGCACTGCAGGAGGCCCATGATGGATATGTCATCTAAAGAATGGGAGGGGGAGTGCAAGTGGTTTGCGACTGGGAGGTGCAGTTGTTTATTGCGAACCGAGCAGAGGTGCTCTGCAAAGCGGTCCCCAAGCCTCTGCTTGGTTTCCCCAATGTAGAGGAAGCCACACCGGGTGCAGTGGATGCAGTATACCACGTTGGCAGATGTGCAGGTGAACCTCTGCTTAATGTGGAAAGTCATCTTGGGGCCTGGGATAGGGGTGAGGGAGGAGGTGTGGTGGCAAGTGTAGCATTTCCTGTGGTTGCAGGGGAAGGTGCCGGGTGTGGTGGGGTTGGAGGGCAGTGTGGCGCGAACAAGGGAGTCACGGAGAGAGTGGTCTCTCCGGAAAGCAGACAGGGGTGGGGATGGAAACGTGTCTTGGGTGGTGGGGTCGGATTGTAGATGGCGGAAGTGTCGGCGGATGATGCGTTGTATCCGGAGGTTGGTGGGGTGGTGTGTGAGAACGAGGGGGATCCTCTTTGGGCAGTTGTGGCGGTGGCGGGGTGTGAGGGATGCGTTGCGGGAAATGCGGGAGACGCGGTCAAGGGTGTTCTCGACCACTGTGGGGGGGAAAGTTGCGGTCCTTGAAGAACTTGGACATCTGGGATGTGCGGGAGTGGAATGCCTCATCGTGGGAGCAGATGCGGCGGAGGCGGAGGAATTGGGAATAGGGGATGGCATTTTTGCAGGAGGGTGAGTGGGAGGGGCTGTATTCTAGGTAGCTGTGGGAGTCGGTGGGCTTGAAATGGACATGAGTTACAAGCTGGTTGCCTGAGATGGAAACTGAGAGATCTGGGAAGGTGAGGGATGTGCTGGAGATGGCCCAGGTGAACTGAAGGTTGTGGTGGAAGGTGTTGGTGAAGTGGATGAACGGTTTGAGCTCCTCTGGGGAGCAAGAGGCGGTGCCGATACAGTCATCAATGTAACCTCCTTGTCCTCTCTGTCTTCCCTGGACTGACCTATCCCCTCCCTACCTCCCTACCTATACTCTCCTCTCCACCTATCTTCTTTTCTCTCCATCTTCGGTCCGCCTCCCCTTCTCCCCCTCTCTCCCTATCTATTCTAGAACCCTCACCCCATCCCCCTCTCTGAGGGCCGAAATGTGAGCTTTTGTGCTCCTGAGATGCTGCTGGGCCTGCTGTGTTCATCCAGCCTCACGTTTCATTGTCTAAGCATTTAACAGCCATTTTAGGTTGGTTCAATACATTTGCATTAATTCTGGGACCCTTTGATCTTTTTGCATATAAATTGTGTCTGATGGCACCTCTCACCTGATGAAGAAGCAAGACTTCGAAAGCTTGTTTCCAAATAAATCTCCTGGACTGTAACCTGGTATTGCTTTTTAAAACTTGTTGAGCAGAAGTTTGTGATCACTAAAGATCATTTTTCACCATGGTGCCCTCTAAAGGGGGATTTGCAACCCTGATACACGCAGTAAGGCAGTTACGTTTTCATTCTAATGACTCCCTTGATCTGAGACACTGGCTCATTTTTTTTTAATTTCAAGATTTGGTTACCATTTATTGCTCATCCCGAGTTGTCTGGAAGGTAGTGGTGGTCAGCTGTCTTCTGCAGCCATTGCAGGCCACTTATTGAAGGGTCTCTGGAAATATTGTAAGGGAGGGAGTTCTAGGATTTTGACCCACTATTGCTAATAGGGCTGCAGTCCAGGAGCAACAAACAATGCAGGAACAGACCCCTTGGCCCTCCAAGCGTGCTGTGCCCCATCTTGCACGTTAAAACTGGCTTCACTTGCAGGATCCGTATCCCTCTCTTCCCTTTAAGTGTTCATGTGTATGTCCAGGTGTTCTCGAACGCTGTTGTTGTGTCTGCTTCCACCACCACCTCTGGCAATGTGTTCAAACGTACTCCACTTTTTTTGGTCTGGAAAAACATGCCTTGCACAGCTCACTGAAATGCCCCCCCAGCCCTGTATCTTGAACCTGTGTCCCCTAGTAATTCAACTTTGCACCCTGAAAAGATGCATCCTACTTTCCTTTCTAGCCACGCCATTCATAATGTTTTAAACTTCTATTAGCTTGCCCCTCAACCACCTATGTTCCAGTGAAAACCAACCCAGTCCATCCACGATAACAAGGTGTGGAGCTGGATGAATACAGCAGGCCATGCAGCAGCGGAGTAGGAAGGGTGATGTTTCAGGCCTAGACCCGTCAGCCGCCTTGCTCCTCTGATCCTGCTTGGCCTGCTGTGTTCATTTAGTTCTACACCTTATTATCACAGACTCTCCAGCTTCTGCAGTTCCTACTATCTCTGAAACAATTTTAACCCCTGTCTATTCAACCTTTCTTTATACCTAAAATTTCCCCGTACCAGGCAATATCCGAGTAACCCTTTTTCTGTACCCTCTCCAAAGCATCCATGTTCTTCTGGTAGCGTGGTGACCATAAACTAATGCAACATTCCAAGTGTGGCTTAACTAAAGTTCTCTAAAAGGTGCAGTATAGCTTTTCTACCGATCTATTCAGTACACCCCCCAATGAAAGTGATCATGCCATAAGCCTTTTTTAAAAACCTTATTGACCTGCACTGCCACCTTCCGTGATCTGAGGACCTGCACACCCAGATCCCTCTGTATCAATACTCTAAGGATTCTGCCATTCACTTTTTTCCACGGGTGTATTTATGGGTTGTTACTGTATTGGAATAGTTGCTGTTTAGTAGATAAATAATGTATTATTCTATCAAGTTCTTCAACAGTTGCTATTCCAATTCTTAGTTGTTTGTTATTCTTACTCTTGTTAAAATAAAATGTGTTTTGTGTTTTGCTTCAAGCCTGGTAGTCTGACAAATCCAAATTGCATCTGGACCACAATACCTTAAAGTTCTCTTTTAGAAATAAGAAAACGACTTGGGCTATCTTAATATATTTTGAGGGGGGTGGGATTTGGTCTCTACATAGCAGATGTAGAATAGGTAAGTGCTTTCTAAATTCAATTAATCATTGCATTATTAAATTGCCTCCCCTGTAGCTACTGTTCAAAAAAAATTGTCCCTTAACTACACTCAGTTGTGTCCTACTGAGATGAGTGATGTCCATAAGTTCATCCTCAGTTCCTGTTTTGAGTAGACGTGAATATATTAAATTTGGTACTAGATAGTGTTTTCAATAGGTTTTGCCCTTTTTTTTGAGGAGTTTGGATGCACCTGTAAATTGTGTTTTAATGTAAAATTTAATCAATATATTGATTCTTGCCCAGTGCCATTTGTGTTAGAGATTTCAGCAGCTACTGACCTCCCTCTCACTTAGAAGGAAAATTTCCTTGAACATTATTGTTAATTTACGAAATGGTCACTTCAACTTGGAATACGTATTTAACTTCTTACTGCAGATCAAAAATATTATTAATACTGTTTTTAGAGGAATGTTGGAGAAATGCAAGGCTACTAGTGATTCCTACATAGTATCTTAGTCCTAAAACACAGAAGGGTCTAGACCCGAAATGTCAGCTTTCCAGCTCCTCTGATGCTGCTTGGCCTGCTGTATTCATCTAGCTCTACACCTTGTCACCCCAGATTGTCCAGCATTGGCAGTTCCTACTGTCTCTGCATTCAGACTGTCTGCCTGTTTGACAAATTTATTTATGTGAGTATTTATTGATGCTTAAAATTTGAAGACTGAGGAGAGACGTATTAGTGGTACCTTAGTTAAAGGTTGTTTTATATTAATTCTAGTACTTGGGTAAGCACCACTAACAATGTGAATGTGAAATTTACAAAGTTCTTATTTTGCTAGTTATGTAGTGGAAAACAGTGTTTATTTCTTTTAATCAGGAGCCATTTATTAATTCTTGTGAGTCCAAATCCTTCTTTCATTGCTAAACCTTCTGCTGTACCATGGAGTGGAAAGATCTATGTGCAATGTGACAACATACAGCAGGTAAGAAATATAACTTAATTTACAGTTAAATGACTTTTATTTTGGATTAATTTCCCAGGAAATATTTTATCCTCAAGATTCACTTGTGCTCAGGTTATGGTTACTTCCCAAATAGATTAATAAGTAGAGAAACAGCCTCAATGAGTACTACTCAAATATTATGGCAAAATTTTTCATTAGTTAACTGCATACAATAGATTTTTAAACATTTTCTTTTTACTTTTTTTGTCTCAGCAAATAAAATTGGAAGTTAGGATTTTTTCAATAAAACTAATTGGTGCAGGTAAACTGTAAAATTTCTTTGCTAGCTTATGCAACCAGGAGCATTTTGCTTCAAAAGTAAAGCAGTTAAATATTAGTGTGCTTGCAGTCTTAATTCTGAACTGTATGTTCTGCCATCTCCAGTCTAAAACATTGTGGCTGAAATAGAATGGCAGCAATCCCTCTAATCTGTTGATCCGCATAGTTAAGTTTCTGGCCCCAAATGTTCCGTCAGATCACACTCTTTCATTTTCCTCTTGCCCTGTTTTAACCCATATGCAACTGAGGCATTTATTCGTAGTTTTCTTAACTTTGTACTCTGATTTCTTTGCCCAACACTGTTAACCTCAATAAGACAAAAAGTGTTGATTTTACTGTGGGAAAACTCAACTCACTCATGTTTCAAGATAACAAAGTGTGAAGCTGGATGAACACAGCAGGCCAAGGAGCATCTCAGGAGCACAAAAGCTGATGAAGGGTCGAGGCCCGAAACGTCAGCTTTTGTGCTCCTGAGTTGCTGCTTGGCCTGCTGTGTTCATCCAGCTTCACGCTTTGTTACCTTGGATTCTCCAGCATCTGCAGTTCCCATTATCTCTGATCACTCATGCTTCAGAAGACTGATCTTTTCTTGGACTGCCTCCATTCATAAAAACACAAGCTACCCTTACAGTATCATGTACTAGTTTCCTCTTATGTTAACAACCTTGTTTTTACATCCACTCCTAGTACAAATTAATTAGAAAAGACAGATGAGAACAAGTCAGAAAACAAAGCAACTCTGAAGAATTAAACTTATTTATTTCAATACTGTGTCCACTTTTTGTTTGCCACTTAGATAAATGATTTAGATGAGCATATAGAAAGCATGGTTAGAAAGTTTGTGGATGACACCAAGATTGGTGGTATTGTGGTCAGTGAAGAAGGATATCCAAGAGTACAAAGAGATCTTGATCAGTTGCGTCAATGGGTTGAAGAGTGGCAAACAGAATATAATTTGTTGAAGTATGCGGTATTACATTTTTGTAAAACAAAGACAAGACTTATACACTTACAAGTAGGGCCTCGGGCAGTGTTGTAAAACGGAGAGACATAGGCATCCAGATACGTAATTCTTGGTAGATAAGAAGGTATTTGATATGCGTGCCTTTATTGCTCAGATCTTTAAATATGAGTTGGGCATTATGTTGAGGTTGTCGAGGCAATTGGTGAGACCTCTTCTGGAGTACTAGGTCCAGTTCGGGTTGTCCAGTTTAAGGAAGGATGTTATTAAATTGGAGAGGGTTTAGAAGGCATTTACTAGGATGTTTCCAGGATTGGAGGGTTTGAATCATGTGGGGAGGTTCGATAGGCTGTGACATTTTCATTGGAGCATAGGAGGATGAGAGGTGACCTTTATAGGGTTTTATAAATTCATGAGTGGCATAGATAAGGTGCATGGCAAGTGTCTTTCCCCCGGGTGGGAGATTTCAAGACTGGGGAGCATATTTTTAAGGTGAGAGGAGAAAGCTTTAAAGACATGAGGGATAATTTTTTTTAATGCAGTGTGGGGTTAATGTGTTGAATGATCTTGTAGAGGAAGTGTAGCTGCGGCTATAGTTACAATGTTTAGAAGACATTTCATAAATACATGAATAAGAAATGTCAGGAGGGATATGGGTCAATTGGAGATAGGTGGGACTAGTTTAATTTCGGATTATGATTGGCATGGATGGTTGGACTGAGGGGGTCTGTTTCTGTGCTGTATGACTCTGACTCCACAACAGTTCAGAATTCTCATCCTTGGTTGTTAGTGTAATACTTTGTCCATCAAAGATCATACAACTGAATATTAGCCGGACAGTCACATTTAAATGTTAAACAGTGCTGCAAGCTTTGAAAATGTATGCTAGCTGGGGATAGTCAGTACTTTACTCATTGCGCACTGCCACAATACTACAAAGCAGTATCAACATTAGTGGTATTTGCCACTTACAGCATGCTGTCATCAAGTCAAAAACATGTTCTATCAAAGAAACAAACATAGTGTGCCTAGCACCACACTGACATTGAAATTTTGAATGTGGGGCATGTATGCCACGATAGCAGATTAGATCAAACACGAGCTGTTCACAGCATCTGTACCTTCATCTGCTCACAACAAGCAAGGTACTGACTATAAACAACTGGCCCACACTTGGAAAAACTTGTAATAGTGTCATCAAATGCAGAAGCACACTTAGACAGCATTGCTTGGATAATTGTGTGTGCAAAAAAAGTTATATTGACCGCCTATTGAGATTGCCACTTAGGCTCATAGCATTGTATGCTTGCGCCTTCTGGAAGCTGTGTGTATTAATGCACATCTTCTGTCTGAAAAGACCAGGATCCTATGTTCGCACTTCATCCGTTTCAAGTCAACAAATGGATGACAACCATTTGGCCAGGGAATTGTGCTAGGCAATAAAGCAAACTGCTTGGTTTCAAATTCAACAAAGCCGAGTTGTTTAACTGTCTATTGGCATTATTTGATGCATTCTCAATGGCATACCTCAAACATTCAGTTCAGTAGACATTTGGTCAACACTGGCATTAGAAATTAATCCCTCCTGCACTTTGCTGCCTTAGTTAAGTGCGCTGATATGTGCAAGATGAAAAGCTTAAAAAATCCAACTCTCTTTCAGCAAAACTTAAATTGTAAAGGAGTTGAGATTTGATAGCCCCAAAAAACCAATACCAGCACATGGGTATGAATCCTCCTGTAATGATATCCAGTGTTTTTTTTTGTTTGTTATACAATGAATGTTCTTCTGGAATGGCTGTCTGTTACTTTGTCTTTTGTTAAAAAGACTGAAACTTCTGCATTTCAAAATGAGCAAAATGATTTCAGGAGGGTTAGCACGTTTTTATATTATCAATCATAAATTGCATTAATCCTTCAAATGAATTAATAGAACACAAGGTTTTCTTTTTAACCTTTGCAATAGTACAGTAGCTATTGCATTGCATTGTGATAACATGTTTTCTCTTTCTTTAGTTAATTAAAGTACAAATCCGTGAAGATGTTATAATGGACACTTCGGCATCTGTGTTAAGCCCATCTGCTGTGCTAGATATAGAACCTTGGACCCCTAACCTTAATTTGGCAAAGCCTCTGTTAATATCTCCTCCTACCAAACTAAAGATCAAGAACAGAACTGTGCACTTTCCCTCAACATCAGCTGGGTCTACTTCAGGTAAAAATCAAGAACTAACCAACTGTTGTTAATTCATGTGCTGTTTGAAGATAAGCTGCAAACTGAAGCCAGTAGATCTTTACTTCAGAGGCATTGGATTGGTTGTTAATCATGTGGCACTGAAGGTGGGATGCGTTTCAGAGAGTTGGTGCACTCTTGATGGACGGAATGGTCTCTGCACTGTAGGGATTCAGTGATTCTCGGTCACTTTTTTTGACTTCATTCATAAATTTATATTCCTCCTCTTTGACACTTCTATAACCACTTGGTTCTGTATTGGGCATCTCGCTGCCTTCTAAGCAGTCAAGACATCTTCTGAGCCCTGACTGCTTAGAAACTGCTAATTTCAGCACAGCTGCTGTTAAGGACATCCTGCCCTGCATTAGTCTGCTTCTGTGTATAACTTTCCAGTTGTGACAGTGAATTGCTGCTTCACGTGCAGTGTATAGCCTTGTTCAAAGAAAACACGAGAGGAATGTTTGTTAGTTTGTCCAGTTACTAGTGGTGTACCGCAAGGGTCGGTGTTGGGTCCACTGCTGTTTGTCATTTTTATGAATGACCTGGATGAGGGCGTAGAAGGATGGGTTAGCAAATTTGCAGACGACACTAAGGTCGGTGGAGTTGTGGATAGTGACGAAGGATGCTGTAGGTTGCAGAGAGACATAGATAAGCTGCAGAGCTGGGCTGAGAGATGGCAAATGGAGTTTAATGCAGACAAGTGTGAGGTGATGCACTTTGATAGGAGTAACCAGAAGGCAAAGTACTGGGCTAATTGTAAGATTCTTGGTAGTGTAGATGAGCAGAGAGATCTCGGTGTCCATGTACACAGATCCTTGAAAGTTGCCACCCAGGTTGACAGGCCTGTTAAGAAGGCATAGTGTTTTAGCTTTTATTAATAGAGGGATCGAGTTCCGGAACCAAGAGTTGCTGCAGCTGTACAAAACTCTGGCGTGGCTGCACTTGGAGTATTGCATGCAGTTCTGGTCACTGCATTATAAGAAGGATGTGGAAGCTTTGGAAAGGGTGCAGAGGAGATTTACTAGGATGTTGCCTGGTATGGGGGGGAAGGTCTTACGAAGAAAGGCGAGGGACTTGAGGCTGTTTTCATTAGAGAGAAGAAGGTTGAGAGGTGACTTAATTGAAGCGTATAAAATAATCAGAGGGTTAGATAGGGTGGATAGGGAGAGCCTTTTTCCTAGGATGGTGACGGCGAGCACGAGGGGGTATAGCTTTAAATTGAGGGGTGAAAGATGTAGGACAGATGTCAGAGGTAGTTTCTTTACTCTGAGTAGTAAGGGAATGGAACGCCTTGCTTGCAACGGTAGTAGATTTGCCAACTTTAGGAACGTTTAAGTCGTCATTGGATAAGCATATGGACGGACGTGGAATAGTGTAGGTTAGATGGGCTTGAGATCGGTATGACAGGTTGGCACAACATCGAGCGCCGAAGAGCCTGTACTGTGCTGTAATGTTCTATGTTGTTTCATCTCCAATGAATTTGGGATGAGAGTATTTCATTAAATACTGTTCACCTTTTTCCTGCTGAATTGGACAGCATCCTATAGGAAGAAACCCAGGAAAAACAGCTTGTATACTACTATGTACAACCTCAGCATGTGGGAGCTCTTGTAGAATAAAATACTTCTGAAGTGTAGTTACTATTGTAATGTGGGAAGTGCAACAACCGTTTGTGTAGAATTAGATTCCTCAATGTGTAAACGAAGACGTATCCTGCTCATCCGTTCTTTGGCATTGGCTGAAAGAAGAATGTCAGCCAGGTCTTTGAGTGATCTCCACTATTGTTTTGATGCATGGCATTACACGCTTTACATCCTAATGAGAAGAGACGTCATGCCTCTGTTTAACATCTCATCTGAATAATAATCCCTTCAACATTGTCGCAACTCTCTAGCAATGAACTGTAATGGCAGCCTTAATTGTATGTTCAAGTCCAAAATGGGGTTTGCACCCAAAACCAATGCTTCTCCATGCAATGTGAGCAGAGCCGATCTTGAAGAAAGATGTAAAGAAAGCTACTGAAACAAGGTCCTTTTCCTGTACCAAGAATGAAACAACTGAGTCAAACTGCTGCATACATGTCAGTCTGAAGCTAGGCACACTCAGATCTCTCAATCCTGTCCCAGCACTTAGTGATTGCAGGGTGAGGGTGTGCATGTGTGGTGTTGAATTGCGTGGAACATATTTTAATGTGACAATGCTGCTGCGCATTAGCAGGCACAGTCTTAGAAGGTAGAGCCAGACCCAGTTCCCGTGGCAGGAAACCTCAAGGGCTGGGATCTGTGTACCACTCCAGGCATCATCTGTTATTGCAGCATTGATGTCACTTGAGTATCTTTTTTGCCTCGATCGTTTTCTGGCCTTATTTTGAATTGTGCTTTGTCGGTTTCCTCCCCTCTGACATCAACATGGGTAGCCCTGCCAGGAGTTGAGAACCCCTAAGGGCACTCAAGATCCATGGAATATTCAAGCCTTTCCACCACAGGAGAGTGGTAATATGTGGATAGGAATCCACATTATAGGAGGAATGTGATTGCAGAGAAAACTTACCAGGATGTTGCCTGGACAGGAGAATTTTAGTTGTGAACAGAGATTGGACAGACTGGGCTTGAATTCCTTTGAGCAGAGGAGCTTGACAGGGGACATGATTGGTATGTATAAATTGAGGGGCACAGACAGTAGACAGGAAGACACTTTACCCCCTTTGGATGGATCATCAACCAGAGGCCAAAGATTTGAGGTAAGAGAGAGGCTTGACTCAGGGTGGTAGGAATCTGGATCTCACTGCCTTGTAAGGATGATAGAGGCTGCAACACTCAACATTTAATAAGTATTTCGATGTGCACTTGTAATACCAAGACCTTTCAAGGCTGTGGGCCAAGTGCTGAAAAATAGGAAAGGCGTAGCTTTGTGGTTTCTGACTGACGCAGGCTTGGTGGACTGAAGGGCCTTTTTCTGTGCTGTAGACCGGTGACTCTAAATCACATGACCTTAGATGAACAGCAAGACACCTGAGAAGTTGAATTGCCCCAGCCATTGCTAACTTAAATTCTGAGCACCGCTGTCTCGCACACTGTCTCTTGTGCACACTCTCAAAAACAAGTAGTTTTAGATGGAAGCGGGTTGATCCAGAGAAGAGGTCTTTAACAGCAGAGGTACTCTTTGCAAGCTGTCTGCACAGGCTTGGAGAAAACCTCCCAAGTTGTTTTTGAAAAAATTCTTGTATTTCTGACTCGAGTTGTCCAAGGAAAACATCCTTCCAAGCTGTTGTAGGTGTGCAGTTGTAGAAGCCATGTTGAGTATGAATTGAGCTGATTTGACTTATTTAATGGTTTCAAGAAGAGACATGAATTGTGTGAAACAGCTTTTGCCATGCGAGCTGAACAAGCAGCTTTAGCATGAAGACAGAGCTGATCCTTTACTGAAGTTTGAGACCGCTTGTTAAGGCAAAAAAGTTGAATCTGTTCTGATGTGGTGATAATGCTGTATCAAATAGTTCTTATTTTTTTCTTTTGTATAATAATGTTATGCTGTTTTGTCACGAGTATATTGGGAGCCTCTTGTGAATACCTTCAGTGACTGACCACCTCCATAAACAAAAATAAAAATAAAATTTACTTAGAAGCCAGATCTCACTCCAGAATCTGACTTGTTTCATATTATTATCTGTTAGATCATAATATGTGCTAAACTCAGTTTTGAAATATCGTTCTTCTATTAATCTCAACAGAGTCATTATTGGAAATTGAAAATGGTGGGGAAGAAACTGTGCAGTGGTTTTTATCTTCATTTGCACCACCATATGTAAAGGTAAGTGGCACATTCACAGCTTCTGACGCCCAAACTGTAAGAAGGCTAATCTTGATCTTAAAATTTATACCTTAAGATTATTGTCCCACTGATCTTAAATTATTTAGCTATAATTGTTTTCATTATTGTTACTAAAACTTGAGGGATTTTAAAGAGAAATGTTTATTCACCCTGAATGCCAATCAGTGTGAATCACATGGTCAGTTGTCCACCAGTATAAAATTAGCTTTTAAGGTGCGATGAGGCAACTCAGTGCCATCAGTTGTAAATTTCTTTTGAGTTTTTCCAGCAAGGCTAATAGATGTAAATGGCAGCCTTTCATCAGTTCACTGATTCCTGTTGATTGCAGTGCAGGACAACTTGATCACGCCCAATCTATGGGGAAGTGTGGTAGTTGCTGGATTTGTGAATTTAACTGGACCTCTGCTGATTTCACAATTTACCATCCGGTTCATTGTCATTACCACTGTCTAGTTTGGGCCATCATTTTCCATTTACTTCATAATCCATGTCCCACTGTTTTTCCAAAGTATATGCTGCCTACTACCCTCAGCTGAGATCATTTGACTCTGGACAGATGAGAAACTTGGAACCTTGCTTCCCTGGCTTGGTGTTGCATAATCTAATGTACTAACCCATCTAACCATTTGCAGGTTAATAAAATGTGAGGCTGGATGAACACAGCAGGCCCAGCAGCATCTCAGGAGCACAAAAGCTGACGTTTCGGGCCTCGACCCTTCATCAGAGACGGGTCTAGGCCCAAAACGTCAGCTTTTGTGCTCCTGAGATGCTGCTGGGCCTGCTGTGTTCATCCAGCCTCACATTTTATTATCATGGATTCGCCAGCATCTGCAGTTCCCATGATCACCACTAACCATTGCAGGTAATCGCTTAATATCGGGCTGAATTTAACGGCCCTAGTAGGAGTTCCATTCACTGTTCAAAATAAAAAATCAAACCTGGCCACTCCAGGAACTCCAATGAGATGAAATCTCAGTCAGGTACTTAGTAACTATTGTTGTAGCCCCCATTGCTTTGAAAAATCAAGATGTGTCTCCAAACACTGTTGATCAAATGAATGCCTGGAAACTAAACACTTATGACATGTACTGCCCCTCTGGACCTTCTTAACATGTAGCCTGTCAAACAAGTTCTGGTTCAGAAGAGGTTGTTGGTTTGCCAGACAAGTTTTGTTTCTGCCTGTGTTGCCAGCAGTGCTGTTGATGGGGCACAGGGCCTTTCTTGCAGAACTTGACCAGCCTCCAGATAGGTCCTCCATGAGAGAAGGTGCCATTTGAGGATCTCCATTCTTGGTGAGAAATTGTCCTTATCCTTTTCCTTGATTTATTGCAGGAAGTTGATTTTGGGTTTGGAGGTGGGGAGTCAGGTCACTGGTTCTAGGTGCATCTTTCTAACAAATTAAATAGCACCCCAGACTCTAGCCCCTTGCTTCCCACCCAATTCCTGGAATGAAATTAAATTTATGGTATAGTGTGCACTACTGTGAAATGACACTCGCAAATACAACTTTACCTGTAATCATGGGTACTATTGTAAAGTTGGGCGGAGTACTTGTGGATTGGAAGGCAGGACATTAGAATTTGGTATTTGTGAGCTGTTGTGGGCTAAACAGTATGTGGGTCCCTTTGTAAGATGTGCTTTTTCTATGCTTATTGATTCAGAAATGATATCTGTGGGCTTGCAAGGTGCACAGAGCACCTGAATTGAAACATTTGTATCAAAAGGCTATACCTAGGGATGGGCGAGAAATGCTAGCAGGCCAGTGATGCCCACATCTCAAAATGAATAGGAAAAAAACACTTAGCAGGCAAAGCATTATTTTTATCAAGAAACAGGTTTTTGAACTTAACCAGTTAATTTAAACCAGGGCCTTAAATACCAAAAACCAATTAAATTTAAATATGACAGTTTTGACAACATAGGATCAATCCTATTACAAGAAATTGATATGTCATGAAGGATATAAACAGCAAGGACATTCAAAAAATCAGGGGAGAGCCAACTGTCATCGTTCGAGAGAAGATCTCTTGGCTCTCAGAATTACTGGCTGTCACAGAATTCTCTAAGCCTTAGAGTAAGCTCCATCTAAAGTAAAGGCGCCTGCGGCGCAAATAGTTAATATTCCTGACACACGAATTCAGAGAAGGCATTCCTGACAGAAGGATTCACCAGGAAGACATTCCTGACGAAGAATTTGTCAGAGAAGACACAGAGCATTCCGGAAGACAACCTGACTATAATTTTGAGACACTCAATTCTATTTTTTTGTTAATTTTGGTTTACAATTGGGGCTTGTATTTATTGCAGTAGTGCATGATTAGAATTTTGTTTTATTCAAGAATAGTTGTATTTAGAATGGAGCTATTCAGTTTATTAATAGTTTAGTTAATTTGCTCACTGTGTTAAAGTAACAAGTTAGTTATCCAACTCTTTAATTGTGAAGTGAGTGTCATGGGTTATTTAACCACTCCTTTATACTGGGGGCTGAGATTTGGGATCCGGATGGCTTGGGTCCCGGCAGATTTAAACAGACTTGGGGATTGGTGTCCTAGATTTTTACATCTAAGTTAGTTTAGAGGTGAAAAATCTGTTTAATTTTCATCACTTTTATTGTTTCTTACATCAAGAGGGCAATAATGTCTCTTTCAGTTAGCAAGAGCTTTTTTGAGGGTGGATGAAGTAACTTCAGGGGTTTTACAAAAGGTGAGCAAGGAAAAGCTGCTGGAATTGGCAGGTAAACTGGAGTTTGGGTTGCTTTTGTCTGTGAGAAAAGTAGTAGTAATTATAGCAATAGCTCGACATTTAAATTTGCGGGAAACGCCGTCAGGATCTTTGGAAATGGCTATATTGCAGGTGAAGCAGCTTGAACAGGTAAGAGAATTGTTTGAATTATCGTTTATAAGCAGAGGAAAGACAAAAAGAAAATGGAAGAAAGGGAGAAGGAGAGAGTTTGAACTTCAAAAGTTGCAAATTAAACAGGATAGCCAACTTAAAATGATGGAAATGTAGGTAGAAGATAGACTTAGTGATGATGAGCAGATTTATTGTAGCCAAAGACCTGGTAGGTATAAATGCAAATATATCAAAACATTACCTAAATTTGATGAAGATGTAGAAGCTTTTTTTATTTCCTTCCAAGAAATTGGCTAAAGAAGTGAACTGGCCAGAGACTCTGTGGCTGATGTTAAATCAGACCAAGTTTGTAGGCAGGGTTAGTGAGGTGTTTGCAGCATTGTCAAAGGAGGTGTCAGGCACTATGGAGAAGTAAAGCAGCCTATTTAGAGTGCCTACGAATTGGTACCAGAAGCATACAAGCAATGGTTCAGAAAGGCAAGAAAGGAACCAAGTCAGACTTGTATCGAGTTTGAAAGAATTAAACAGAGCAACTTTGATATATGGATGAGAGCACTGAAGATAGAAAAGATGTGAGGATCTTAGAGACGTTATTCTGCTGGAGGAGTTCAAAACCTTACTTCCAGAAGTGGTAAGAACTTGTTGAGAAATAGAAAGTTAAAACAGTAAGAAGAGCTGCAGAGATGGCAGATGAATACCCCTTAGTGCATAAATCAAAATCTAGTTTCTGACAGCAGTTTCATTCTGAGGGATAGAAGTTGGGAAGGAGAGAGATCTTTCAATGGAAAACAAAAAGTAGATGACACTGGGAACAGTTTATCACATGAGAAAAGAAACCTCAGAAGATGGAAAAGGGGTGAAAGACCTTAGGTGTTTTCACTACAATCATGTGGAACACACACCATCTCAGTCCTGGTGGTTTAAGAGAGGCACTGTGAAAAAGAATGTGGTAAAAGAGGCTAAACTTGTGCATTAGATGAAGTATTGAAGGAAATCCCAAGGGAGGCTGAGAAGCTGCAGCAGCGTGCACAGCCTAGGCACAGGCTGGAAAGTAACATGGTGCCTGATCTTTTCAAAGGCTTCACTTGTGTGGGTCAGGTTTACTCAGGAAGAAGAGAGGAGTTGAGAAGTTAAAATAATGAGGCTAATAGGAGCTGGTCAGTCTCCAACAGTAAGAGTTGAAAATATTTGCACTCCTTTTGAAATGCTGCCTGAGTAAGTGGTGATCTGTGGAATAACTGGAGAGAGAATTAGTGTGTAAGATTAGGCTAGAAAATTCAATCAAGACTGGTGAAGTGATAGTGGGGAGTTGTGGGAGAAATTGGGCATTCCAAGAATAAAGTTTGTTTTTAAACAATTATAACTGGATCAAAGATGGGAGTGATATCCATTGTAGCAAAGCGGATGAAAGGAAACCAGGGAACTGAGAAGTGAAAGGGAAAATACTCCGGAAATTTTCTGGACTGTATGGTTATGATCCCACGGCCACAAGCTGAAACAAGAAGGGTAAACAAAAGCAGGACGAAGGATTGACATCCAGTAAGGTGACACTCTGAAATGGTAAAGGAAGAGCCTAAGCAGGTAGAGGATAATGCAGAGGTGGTTAGTTCTGAAGATTAATGGAGTTACAATAAAAAGATGAGACGATAAAGGATTTGCATCACAAAGCCTACTCTGAAAGGGAAGCAGAATGTTTTTTTAACCGAAGAATAAAATCTTAGGGCAAAAATTGGGTTCATGTCGGGTTAGTGCAGATGAGAAATGGTTGGAAGTTCACCAGATTGTTACCTGTGGAATAAAGACAGGAAGTATTGGGTAGCACACAAATTACCTGGAGGAGGTCATCCAGGAGTGAGGAAGATTCAGGCTAAGGTAAAAAAACATTTCTATTGGCCTGAATTACATAAAGATCTGGTTGAATTTTGCCATGCCTGTCCCAAGTGTCAGAAGAGGGAAAGCCACAGGCAGTAATAAAACCAGCACCTTTGCTAATTCCTTCATTTGAGGAGCCCTTCATAAGGGTTATGATTGATTTTGGGAAGGTCTCCACCCTAAAACCAAAAGTGAGAACCAGTTTTTGCTACCCGCAATGGGTGTGTCTGCCAGGTTCCCAGAGGCAATTTAATTATGGAATGTGAAGGCAAAAATGGTTGTGGAAGAGTTGCTTTCTTTACATTGTTATGGACTACCCAGGGAGATTGTGTCCGACCAAGGGTCCAGTTTTACTGCCAAATTACTTAGGCATTAAACACCGTAAATCAAGTCAGTACCATCCTGAATCCCAGGGAGCATTGGAAAGGTGCATCAGGCCCTAAAGACAATGCTGAGGGCTTATTGACAGGATTACCCAGGTAACTGGGATAAAAATATCCCATTTATATTATTTGCTATTAGAGATGTGTCAAATGAATCGACTCAGTTTACTCCATTTGAATTGATATTCAAACACAAAGTCAGAAGACCTTTGAAATTAAAGAAAAGTGATAGGTTTGAAGTCCGAGATCTCTCAGTTGGATTATGTATCTGAGGTGAGAGAAAGATTTAACAGAGTAGGTGAATTAGCTGGACAATATTTGAAGTTAGCACAGCACCTAATGAAATAAACAGATAAGGAATCTAAAGTTGATATGTTTGCCCGTGGCAATAAAGTATTGATGCTGTTAAGTGGTAGGAGATCCCTTCAAAAACAAGGTTTAGTGGTCCCTGTTAGATTTGGAAGTTATGTCTGATATTTGTCAGATAATTCACCAGAGATAGGAAGAGAAATTATTGGGTATGTCGAGTGAGTATGCTGAAACATGCTGAATACAGGGAAAGGAACAGGAGAAACGGGTATGAGTTACTGCCACTCAGAATGAGGAATCAAATCCAGATGATGTGGATTTTGATATGCCTCGGAACAAATTGTACAATGAGGAAATGGTTCAAGAATGGGGATTGGGTAGTGAGCCAGCTCACCCAGGAGCAGAGAACTGAATTGAAAGACTTGTTGCAGTGCAATGAGAACATGTAGAAATAGAATGGGGAGGGCTAACGCCATAGTCTACGAGGTTGACTGAAGGAGTGCAGTTCTGACAAGGCAACACCCCTCCGGGCTTAATCCTCTCTCAAAACTGTGCAGGCACAGAAGGAAGTGGAAGCGCTCCTCCAAGAACATGACTGAGCCAAATCAAAGTGAGTGGAGTTCGCTGAATCATGTTGGCTCCCAAACCTGATGGTTAGCCATGATTTTCTGTAGGTTCTCAGAAGGTCAACTCTGACAAAATCTGACCCATTGCCCATTCCAGGGGTGGAGGATTGTGTGGATAATGTAGGACAAGCCACTTGTATCACAAAGTCACACTTGCTTCGCGGTTGGTGGCAAGCACCTTTTGTCGGACAGAGTGAAAGAAGTGTTTGCTTTTGTAACCCCAAATGGGCTACATGAATTTCAAGTTATGCCCTTTTGGAATGAAAAATGCAGCAGCCACATCTCAAAGATTTAAGAAGAGTTGTGGCAGGATTGACTAATTTTGCCATTTATATAGATGACTTTGTGATCTTTAGCCATTTGTGGAAAAAGCATGTTGAGCATTTAGCAGACTTCTTTGAGAGACTGTGAAAAGCAAGTTTGTCATAAACTTAGCAAAAACAGAATTTGTGAAGGTGGAAGTGACATTCTTAGGGCACAATGTTTATCGTGGATGGTGTGGCCGAGAATGTGAAGATGAAGGCCATTGAGCAATTTCCATCACCGTCCTCAAAGAAGGAAGTGCTACGATTTTTAGGATTGAGCGATTCAACAGAACTTTGTATCAAGTATTACTAGTGTGGCAGCAGCGCTCATGGATTTGTTTAAAAAGAGCACAACACTTTGGTGGAACGAACAATGCCAGGAGGCATTTGAGAATTTAAAAACAGTGTTAACAACCACACCAAGATAACAAAGTGTGGAGCTGGATGAACACATCAGGCCAAGCACCGTCTCAGGAGCACAAAAGCTGACGTTTCGGGCCTAGACCCTCCTTCAGAGAGGGGGATGGGGAGAGGGTTCTGAAATAAAAAGGGAGGGGTGGGTGGACCGTAGATGGAGAGAAAAGAAGATAGGTGGAGAGGAGAGTATAGGTGGGGAGGTAGGGACGGGACAGGTCAGTCCAGGGAAGACGGACAAGTCAAGGAGGCGGGATGAGGTGGTAGGTAGGAAATGGAGGTGTAGCTTGAGGTGGGAGGAACGGATGAGTGAGAGGAAGAACAGGTTAGAGAAGCGGAGACAGGCTGGGCTGGTTTTGGGATGCAGTGGGGGGGAGGGGAGATTTTAAAGCCTGTCAAGTCCACATTGATACCATTGGGCTGCAGGGTTCCCTTGCTGAATATGAGTTGCTGTTCTTGCAACCTTCGGGTGGTATCATTGTGGCACTGCAGGAGGCCCATGGTGGACATGTCGTCTGTGGAATGGGAGGGGGAGTTAAAATGGTTCGCGACTGGGAGGTGCAGTTGTTTGTTGCAAACCGAGCGGAGGTGTTCTGCAAAGCGGTCCCCAAGCCTCCGCTTGGTTTCCCCAATGTAGAGGAAGCCACACCGGGTACAATGGATACAATATACCACATTGGCAGATGTGCAGGTGAAAATCTGCTTGATATGAAAGGTCATCTTGGGGCCTGGGGTATGGTTGAGGGAGGTGGTGTGGGGGCAAGTGTAGCACTTCCTGCAGTTGCAGGAGAAGGTGCCGGGTGTGGTGGGGTAATAGGGGAGTGTGGAGTGGACAAGGGAGTCGCGGAGAGACCACTCTCCTGAAGGCAGACACGGGTGGGGATGGAAAAATAGCTTGGGTGGTGGGGTTGGATTGTAGATGGCCTAAGTGTTGGAGGATGGTGCGTTATATCCGGAGGTTGGTGGGGTGGTATGTGAGAACAAGGGGAATCCCCTGGGGGTGGTTGTTTTGGGGACGTGGTGTGAAGGATGTCTTGTGGGGAAATGCGGGAGACGTGGTCAAGGGCGTTCTTGACCACTGCGGGGTGGGGGCGGGGAAGTTGCAGTCCTTGAAGAACGTGGACATCTGGAATGTGCAGGAGTGGAATGCCTCATCCTGGGAGCAGATGCGGCGGAGGAATTGGGAATAAGGGATGGAATTTTTGCAGGAGGGTGGGTGGGAGGAGGTGCTCGCCAACACCAACCCTTCACCAACACCTTCCACCCCAACCTCAATTTCACCTGGGCCATCTCCAACACATCCCTCACCTTCCTGGACCTCTGTCTCCATCTCGGGTAACCAGTTAGAAACTGATATCCATTTCAAGCCCACTGACTCCCACAGCTACCTAGAATACACCTCCTCCCACCCACCCTCCTGCAAAAATTCCATCCCTTATTCCCAATTCCTCCCCCTCCACCGCATCTGCTCCCAGGATGAGGCATTCCACTCCCGCACATCCCATATGTCCACGTTCTTCATGGACCGCGACTTCCCCCTGCAGTGGTTGAGAATGCCCATGACCGTGTTTCCCGCAACACATCCCTCACCCCCCGCCCCTGCCACAACCACCCCCAGAGGATCCCCCTCGTTCTCTCACACCACCCCACCAACCTCCGGATATAACGCATCATCCTCCGACACTTCTGCCGTCTACAATCCAACCCCACCACCCAAGCTATTTTTCCATCCCCACCCTTGTCTGCCTTTTGGAGAGAGAGAGTGGTCTCTCCACAACTCCCTTGTCCGCTCCACACTCCGCTCCTACCCCACCACACCCGGCACCTTACCCTGCAACCGCAGGAAGTGCTACACTTGCCCCCACACCACCTCCCTCACCCCTATCCCGTGCCCCAAGATGACCTTCCATATCAAGCAGATGTTCACCTGCACATCTGCCAATGTGGTATATTGTATCCATTGTACCCGGTGTGGCTCCCTCTACATTGGGGAAACCAAGCGGAGGCTTGGGGACCGCTTTGCAGAACACCTCCGCTTGGTTTGCAACAAACAACTGCACCTCCCAGTCGCGAACCATTTCAATTGTCCCTCCCATTCCTCAGACAACATGCCCACCATGGGCCTCCTGCAGTGCCACAATGATGCCACCTGAAGGTTGCAGGAACAGCAACTCGTATTCTGCTTGGGAACCCTGCAGCCCAATGGTATCAATGTGGACTTGACAAGCTTCAAAATCCACCACACACAACCCCCCCCCCCCCCCCCCCCCCCCCCAAACTACATCCCAAAACCAGCCAGCCTGTCTCTGCTTCCCTAACCTGTTCTTCCTCTCACCCATCCCTTCCTCCCACCTCAAGCCACACCTCCATTTCCTACCTACCACCTCATCCCGCCTCCTTGACCTGTCCGTCTTCCCTGGACTGACCTATCCCCTCCCTACCTTCTCTCCTATACGCTCCTCTCTACCTATCTTCTTTTCTCTCCATGTTCGGTCCACCTCTCCCTCCCTCCCTATTTATTCCAGAACCCTCTCCCCATCCCCCTCTCTGACGAAGGGTCGAGGCCTGAAACATGAGCTTTTGTGTTTCTGAGATGCTGCTTGGCCTGCTGTGTTCATCCAGCTCCACATTTTGTTATCTTGGATTCTCCAGCACATGCAGATCTCATTATCACTTAACCACACCAGTTTTAGCCACGCCACATTTCACGTGATGTAATTATTGGAGCTGTGTTGTTACAGAAGGATGATTGTGGAATTGAAAGGCCAATTGATTATTTTTCAAACTCCATATCCGCCAGAAGAAATATTCAACCATTAAATAAGAGTTAGTTTGGTACTAGCTTTACAACACTTTAACGTGTACGTTGCAAACGATTCATCAGAGATGGATGTGTATATCAATCACAATCCTGTGACTTTTCCAGAAAGATATAAGGACAAGAATACCGGATTATTTTGTTGGAGCCTTAAGTTACAAGCATTTACTTTACAGATTCTGCGTGTTGCGGGTTGTGAAAATGTTATTGCTGATGCTTTATCATGGGTTTAAAGAAAAATCTTTATATATAAAATTAGAAACGACAACGTATACAGTACAGCTGCAGTTTGGTTGATAAAAGATTAGTTTTTTAAAAGATAGTTAAGCTCAATGCAACAGAAAGATACACTTTAATGGTACAAATGCTATCAGCACTGTCGTGTTTGATGCTGTAATGATATTTTGTTGCACGACAGTTGATATATTGTTTCTGTCAAGAGTGCCTGTTGATTAAATCACTAAAACTTAATTATTTTTACGATAACCAACAGTGGGTGGATGAGAGTGGAGACATTTACAGAGCGACCTATACAGTTTTTAGGTGCTGTAGATTGTCTGGAACACTGCAGGCACTTACTAAAGAGAAGGTAAGATCCAGTACAAGAACCCAGAAATTATACCATCTTTTAAATGACACCTGTACTTGGTAGTGTGTTGTATTAAAGTAGGCAAACTTTTTTTTAAAAAAATGCGGTTTCTCTTGCCCACTTTCTCCATCTCTCTCTCTTGTTTTGCCATCACAATGAAGTCAGTTATTGATTTAGATTAGATTCCCTGCAGTGTCGAAACAGGCCCTTCAGCCCAACAAGTCCACACCACCCCTTGGAGCTTCCCACCCAGACCCAACCCTATCCCCGTATAACCCACACACCCCTGAACACTATGGGCAATTTAGCATGGCCATTCCACCTAGCCTGCACATCTTTGGATTGTGGGAGGAAATCATGAGTGGCAGTCTGCAGAGAGTTTAAAATAAATGGGAGATGTCCAAGCTATAATTACCATAAATGTAGAAATCAGGAGCAGGGGTAGGCCATTTACACCCTTGAGCCTGTTCTGCCTTTCAATAAGATCATGATTGATCTAATTAACCTCAGTATAGCATTCCTGACTACCTTGAAACTTTTCATCCCCTTGCTTACAACAGAAATTATCTATCTCTGCCTCAAAACACATTCAAGAACTCTGCTTCTACTATCTTATAAGCAAAAGAGTTCCAAAGACTTTTGAGCCTCAAGAATTCACTTCATTCAAATGGGCAGTTGCTGATTCTTTTTTCTTTAAGAACAGTGACCCCTAGTTTGAGATTCTCCCAAAAGAAGAAACATCTTCTCGACATCTCCCCTGCCAAGACCACTCAGGATTTTCTGTTTTAATCACATTGCCTCTTACTGCTGCAAACTGCAGCGGATACAAGCTTAGCCTGACCAATCCTTGTGCGTAAGACAGCCACCCATTCTAGGTATCAAACATTCTCTGATCTGTTTCCAAATTCGGTACAATTTGCCTTGTCACTGAGTCAGTTCTGCAGGGTCCAGTCCAGCATTATTTTCTAAACGCTAAAAAGTTTTAAGGTAAAATTGCCATGGTTTGTCAGGCCATAAGTTAGTCTCTCATTGCAGATGCACAACTAGTGATGATTTAACCGGAGGCCATGACACTTCAGGTGGGGTAAGAGGTTGAGATGGAGAGTCCTTCATGGTAATCTCAGCTGGTTCAAGAATTAAACTCCCTCTGTTGGCATCACTCTGTTTTGCTTTGTAAACCTGACGTTTGGCCAACTGAGCTAACACCAACCCTTGGTAGGCACAGGAGAGGTCTTAGAAAAGTGGAGAATAGCCATTGTTGTTCCTTTTTGTTTAAGAAGGGCAATAGGAATAATCCAGGAAATTTATAGGCCTTATATCAAAGGTAAGGAAATTATTGGAGAAGGTTCTTACACACAGGGTTTACTCACATTTGAAAAAGAATAGACTTATTAAGGATAGTCAGCATGGATTTATGCAGTGGTGTCTTGACTCATAAGTTGAGTTTTGGAGGAAGTCATAAACGTGATTGACAAAGAGAATAGGGAGTGGATATTATCTACATGGACTTAAGTAAAATGTTTGTTAATTTCTTAGATGACCCTACCGTGACGGAACTTAAGTCATATGGGATCCACGGTGAGTTGGTAAACGGAGGCATGTTTTTCTGATTGGAGGTCTGTGACCAATGGTGTTTCACAAGCATCTGTACTGGGAGCTCTGCTTATAACACATGAAAATGATTTGGATGAAATTGTAGGCAGACTGATTCAAAAGTTTGCAAATGACTCAAGTTTGTGGAGTTGCGGATATTGAGGAAGGTTGTCAAAGGATACCGCAGGATATTAGATCACTTGAAAAGTTGGGCAGAAAAATGACAGTGTTTGATCTAGATCAGTGTGAGGTGATGCATCTTGAGAGATCAAATGCAAGAGCAAAATATAGCTTAAATAGATAGACCCTTAGGAGCATTGATTATACAGATGGATCTTGGGGTGCAACTCCTTGAAAGTGACAACACCAAGTGAATAAAAAAAGGCATAAACAGCATGAGGTCAAGCCATGGAGTATAAAAGTTGGCAAGTCATGATGCAGCTGTAACTTTAGGCCACGTTTTAGAGTACTCTGTACAGTTCCACTTGCCCCAATACAGGAATGATGTACGGAGTGCAAAAGAGATTTATCAATATGTCCCTGGAATTGGAGTGTATAAACTATAAGTCAAGTTGTTACGTTTTCGATAGAGCAATGGAGCCTGAGGCAGCAATCTTATGTATAAAATTAAGGGGCATGGATAGGGTGGATAGTTAGAGTATTTTTCAGAGGGTGGAAGTGTCACCTAGGGGGTATAGATTCAAGGTGAGGGGGAGAAAGTTTTTACACAATGGGTGATAAATGCCTAGAACATGCCACTAAGGGAGGCCATAGAAGCTGGTATACTGGTAATGTTAAGGTATTTAAACAGGCAGGGAAAAGATGGATACAAATTGTTTTCAGGGAGATAGAATTAATTTAGAATGGCATTATGACTGGTGCAGACAGGGTGGGCCAAAGGGCCAATTCTGTACTCTGTTGTTCTGTGTTCTTATAGTCGTATTGGTTCAGTTCCCATCCTGGCTGTGCTGTGGTACCCTCAGGTTAAACCACCACAGGTCATCTCGCTGTAATGAGGGAGCACCCTCGTGGCCTGGCAAAATAGGGCACTAACAAAATAGGGAATGATGAAGGCCCAGCACCAGTCACCTACCACTTTATTGCAATAAGGGATTGAAAATTGCTAAGATTGTTCGTTTATTTCCTTAATGTGTATTTGATATAGTAAATACCTCAAATATGCTGCTTGTGTGAGCAGCAATTGTACAAAATGTTTGGTTCTGGTTATTCTAATGAACAAGAGAAGCCATGACTTTAGTGTTTCACCATCCTTGCTTGTGGTATATCCAACTTCTAACAATATGCTATGTCTATTGCATTGCAGTAATTGTTCCAATGTCTGAGTAGACTTATTATGAATGATTTGATTGAAATGTTCCAAAATACTCTTAAAGGAAAAGTTTGCCTTGAGATTAGTATCTATATAGCTCATAAGAGGTTAGAAAGCTTATCTTGACTTTTCTTTTGTGTACAATTGCTAGGCAAATGGGAACATTACAGGATAAACAACTTTATTTGAATGTGGAATGCAATCGGAATGTTTCCACAATAATAAATTGTTATTGAATGGGTATTATAGCGCCTGAAAGTCAAACAAAGAAATATTCAGTGGTTTTCAGGTTGTCATGTCCTTGATGGGAGGAAATAATTGAAAATCAAGCCCCACTGTTAATCACTTTGATTGATGTTTGATTATGACCTAGTTAACCTCTCTGAAGGGTCCAGGTCCACAACGTCAGCTTTTGTGCTCCTGAGATGCTGCTTGGTCTGCTATGTTCAGCCAGCTTCACACTTTGTTATAAAGAAACTACTGCCAAGTTTATTGATCAAGAAAACAAAACTTATTTATTAATCTATTTTGCCACAAGGATAAGTTTGCTGCTATCAATTTAAACAATATCTAAGTGTACTCATAATCATACACAAATAAGAAGGATAAGATAAACAAGTTTTCCAGGATTATCATGGGTAAAAAATATTGGTAGAAAGGAATGAAGTAGGTTGATCAAGATCTGAAAGCAAAAGGGAAAATTAGGTGGAATTTCTCAGTTCTTTTTGGTATTATGTTGACCACAGCAATTCAGTTAGTGGTCAGTTAGACCTAGGCCTTTGGTTAAATTAGAAGTTTTCTTTCTTTGCAATGTCTTTGTTATTCCTTTCCCACTCAGTGAGAGCACTAATCTGACTTATTTGCAGTCTTTTGGAGGTCTGAGAGCCCAATTGCTCTCAATTCTGTACCAAATTGCTACTTAAAACCAACCCAGAAGTGGGCAGTTCTTTTTTTTTATTGCCCACCCAAAGATATCAGACTATCAGCACCTCTGAGTCCACTTTCAGTAAAATTAACATGCTTGTGTAATACTGTGTGGAGCCTCCGCAATTCCACTTTTGTTTCAAGTTTATTTAAAGTAAACCAGCTCGTCTCTACCACAGAGCAGTTGAGTTTATATTTCAAACGAAATGTGTAGTCCATACTTAAATGGAACATCATCTGATCTCTTGAAGTTGCCAATTATGTTTATGCCTCGAGATAAAGGTGACTATTCTCAGTTCTGGGATTTGGAATGTCGTCTGGCTGCTGAACCACACAGGAAACACAAAATTCAGTTTCAGCTTCGTGGAGTGGTGAGTGTTGACTATAGTTTCAGCTTCATTTTGCGATCTATATTTTCCTGGCTTTAAAAACTTAACATTGAGCAGTTCAATCACACTTTTTTTTGAGTTGACATTCCCAATTAGAATTTTTGAATGGGAGAGCGCATGAGTATGTGTTAAATTTCAGGGAGTTATTGTCAAGTATACTGTTTAACAAAGAACAATGAACATGTTCCACTGCTATATGGAAATGAATAGAGAATGAGCATGTATTCTTTCTTCCTTGCATTGTGTGATATAGTGCAAACAAAAACTATTTGGATCGATGCATGATCTTTTAAAAGCAGGACAGCAGCCAAAAAAATTCTGAAAAGAATTAATGGATTTGTAGCCTTATAAAGTAGACACATTGCGAATACAGACAAAACATTTGCTAATCAGTGTGTTATGGCAAAAATGCACTTGTGCGTTGGCTGAACAATCATGTATCGAGAATGTGAAAGCTGAAGAGTATCTCGGGAAAGTAGCGTCAGCATCATGCAACAGCAATCACATTTTGAATATCAAAGTTGCATTTTTCATGTTGGCTATCAGCAAAGTTAAGACCAAAAACAAGCTGGAGTAATGATCGTACTATGATTTGAGTGTATAGTGAATGTTTGGAGACTTTACCAGCACCAAACAAGCCAAACATCTAGGCTGGAGGAGTTCCTGTCTTCAGTTCCTTGAGAGAAGAAGGTTGAGAGGTGACTTAATTGAGACGTATAAAATAATCAGAGGGTTAGATAGGATGGATAGGGAGAGCCTTTCTCCTCGGATGGTGACGGCGAGCACGAGGGGGCAGAGCTTTAAATTGAGGGGTGAAAGATACAGGACAGATGTCAGAGGTAGTTTCTTTACTCAGAGAGTAGTAAGGGAATGGAATGCTTTGCCTGCAACGGTAGTAGATTCGCCAACTTTAGGTACATTTAAGTTGTCATTGGACAAGCATACGGACGTACATGGAATAGTGTAGGTTAGATGGGCTTGAGATCGGTATGACAGGTCGGCACAACATCGAGGGCCGAAGGGCCTGTACTGTGCTGTAATGTTCGATGTTCTTCTATGTTCTATGTATGTTCACTACTTGATTTTGGCTATTTGAAATGTTTCAATTTCATACTGTTCCCACCACCCCTCGATCCCGTGTATAACGGTCAGCCTGGTGTGATGAGCTGTTTGAGAGACAGATTCTAGTTAGTTTTGTGTCATTCTGGGTGTCCTCGATTAGTGCCAAGAAAGTATAATATTTGTTGAATTCATGTAAAAAGAAACTACTGCAGAAATAAACTAAACATTTAAATATCATAGGCAGTGGGCCCGGGCAGCATCTTGGTTGGGGTGCTGAAAATTTGTGCTCCAGAATTGGCTGAATCTCTAGCCAAACTGCTCCAGTGCAACTACAACACTGGCATTTCTCAACTATTTGTGGAAATTGCCTGTTCCTATAAAGCAGTACAAAAGTCCAACCAATTACTTCCCATTGCTGGACTTTAAATCATCAAAAGAGGGACATTGCTATTGTGATCAAGTGATATTTGTATCACCAAAAGGTCCATGTTGCTCCAGATCTCATGAATTTGATCCAAATATGAGAATGAGCTGATCTCCAGAGCTGAGTGTGATTTTCACATCATATTTGACTATGTCATATAAGGAGTTTTGATAAAATTGAAATAATTTGAAATTGGGATAAAATTCCCCTGTTTGGAGACTTTACCAGCACCAAAGAAGCCAAACATCTAGGCTGGAGGAGTTCCTGTGTTCAGTTCCATTCATATTTCTTCAGATACTAGAGCAGACCATTTCTGGAAGTGTGGCAAACCCAAGAGCTTGTAACACTGCCAAACAAAAGTCAGGCAATATTCACCTCCAAGAGATTCTAACCATCTTTCCTTGACATTGTCACCACTGAATTTTCCATCAACTTCTTGTGCTCATTGTCAACAAGAAATTGAACTGGACTTGCCACATAACTACTGTAGCGACAAGACCCAGTCAGAGACTGGAAATTCTGTGGCAGCTGGTTCACCAAAATCATCTACGAGGCATAAGTCAAGAATGTGATGGAATGCTTTCCACTTTCTTGGAAGTTATAGGACTAACAACAGTCTAAGTTTGATACTATCTGGCAAATAAAAATCTACTTAATTAGCACACTATCCGCTGCCTTTAATGTTCACTCTGTCTACCGCCAGTGCACTGTGACCATGGTACATATGTACCGTGTACATGATTCACTGCAACAATGTGCCAAAGCTCTTCCTCATCATGATGAGGGCAGCATGCTCAAGACAACAAGATCACCATCCTAGCTTGCAAATATATTACTCTTTCTACTTTACTGGATCAAAATCCTGTAATTCCTTGCCTAACAGCACTTTTGAGAGCACTTTCACCATACAGACTGCAGCAATTCAAAAAGACAGCTCACTACTACCTTGAGGCAATGCAGAATTGTTAATGAATGTTGGCATTTCTAATACCCGCAATATGTGAGTGATCTAAAATTAATTGATACTACAGCTGAATGGATAAGTAAACTTGATATTGCTCCTCTGCTCATACTTCAATAACTTGATATGGCATTTTTGTTAATTTCATTGATTGATTGACGAGATAATTTGCATTCATTACTTCAGGGGACAAAAGCTAAGGAGAGCTCCAAGAAAACTGATTCATCCACAAAACTGGTGAAAACTGAAACAGCAATGAAAACAAGGAAATCTATATCAGAAAGATTGGCCAGAAAAGGGTTAGTAAAACAAAATTGCAATAAGCACATTTCAAGAAATAGGGGTGGACCAGATGGCCCTTTTTTTTGAGCTTGCTCCACCATTCAATATGATCATGGTTGATCATTGTCCTTAAATTCACTTTTTCCTGCTCCCCATATCTCCTTGGTTCAATGAGAGACCAAATGTATGTCTACGTCAGCCTTAAATATATTTAACAGTTTATTATTCACAGTTCTTGGGTAAAGAATTTCATCAATTCTCAACCTGCTGACTGATGAAATTTTATTTCCATCTCATTCCAAAATTTTTGGCACCTTCTCCTAAAAGTCTGCTGTCATATTGTAGATTCTCTAGCTAGCAGGGAAAATTATCACTGTCTAGCCCAGTCCCTTAAATTGGTGAAGAACTGCTTGAGCAAGTTCTACTTTTTTTTTGTTCCCCCTGTTGACATGTTATGAACTTCTTGTTTGTTTCTTCGGTCAAAAGTATTACAATTTTGCCAAGTTACAATTGCTTGGGACATAAAAATGATCATGTGAGAGATTATATGTTGATGTTACAGCCATTCCTGATCTTGTCCTTTACCTGATGACACTTTCACACAGCCACTTCCCTTCTCCACACTGTCCTTTTGAGTTGAATTGAACTTCAGTGGTCTTATTAGAAATCTAATAAGCTTTTGCATTGCACATCATTGAAATAACTTGATTGGACCTGAAAACTTCATCCTACTTTCCCATTTGATTTTTTAAATTCTCCTTTTAAAGTAGGGTGGAAAACTAATAAGTAGAATGATTGCTGATAATGTTTGGGTTGATAGTCTGGAGGCCCTAGGCCTCAAGAATGCATGTTTCAATTTTGGTATCAAAAAGTACCTGGATCTTAATTTTGTTTCTGTTGGAATTTAGAGTGTTTTTAGGGAGTGGTGACTGAAGCATATAAGATTCCATAAGGCCATGACAAGGTGAAACAGAAACCTCTTTTGCAGGCTTGGGTTCACGGTCCGAAAAAGCAACTCCTCACTTTTTAAAACAGGGATTAAGCGAATCTTTTTCTCTCAAAATGTTAGACAATTTTTGAACTTTGCCTCGTAAAGCAATGGAAGCGGGTCATTGAGTGTTTTTAAGGTGTAAGTTGATTCTTCTTAAGCAAGAGAATGAAGGGTTGTCAGGTAGTGATGGAAATGTGGAATTTAAAAAGCAAACTGATCAGCCAGCGTCATATTGAATAACAGAGCAGGTTCAAGCAGCTAGTATGTCCAGTTCAAATGTATATTCTCAAATATTTTGTTAGAGCATACCAAGAGAAGCTGCTGCAGCCTTTGATTTTTCTCAATGATTGTCTGTTAACTTGACGTTCCTATGATTGATTGTAGCACTATGGCTGTTCCAGAGAAAATTATATTTGAGAAAAGACCCTTGAGTTTGTATCCCTATATATAGACAGTAATGGACATAGTCTTCGCCTGACCTGCATTGGGTAAGGATTATGCAAGGTGAAACTCTATCCATTTCAATCTCAACTGAGGAAGACAAGATAGATTGTGAATTTGATTGCAGCTTCTTTGCTTGCCTGTATATCTAATTTGTGAATATTGCAACTAATCCAGCTTGCAAATTGATATTTCAGCCAATCTAAAATTTAAGTTCGTTGTTTTCAGACAAGAACAGCCACCTTTCAAAGGTGTGTTTGCTCCTGAGGATCTGTACTCGTTTCCAGCAACACCTGTTGGAGAATCAAGCACGTTAAAGATTAATTTGCGCAATAGTTCATCTGTTGCACACATGGTGAGTTCCTTCTGCCCAGCAAGTTGAAACACTGTAAATATTACTGCCAATTTCTGATCATCCCTAAAAACGTTTATTAAAAACAGGATGATGACATAAAGCAGAAGGATCCTTGCTCACGAGGAACTACTCGAGTGTTTTGAGACATGCTGAGGGCTCAATGATTTACCAATTTCTTTTTATCATTGATTATTGCTTAATACCAGATGTTTAGAGATCAAATACTGAGGAACTTTTCCTGGATTTCCAAGTTTCTTTTCAACAAACCTGGGATGCACAACTGAAATAATTTGCTGAGATAATGGGAACTGCAGATGCTGGAGAATTCCAAGATAATAAAATGTGAGGCTGGATGAACACGGCAGGCCAAGCAGCATCTCAGGAGCACAAAAGCTGACGTTTCGGGCCTCTGATGAAGGGTCTAGGCCCGAAACGTCAGCTTTTGTGCTCCTGAGATGCTGCTTGGCCTGCCGTGTTCATCCAGCCTCACATTTTATTATCTTGAAATAATTTGCTTCCTGAATTGTTCCTGAAGTATGGGTTACAGAGAAAATGTATCTTCCTTTTTTAGGTTTAACTTCCAAAAATTGACAGTGAATCTGATCCTTTACTGGCCATAGTTTTTTTTAAAAGAACCTTTCCAAGTTTACAACTAAAATAGTTTGTATTTTCTATATCTGGCCCCTTACAGCAGACAAGATAATGTTGACATGCCCGGTCTCTCTGCTATTCTTTACTTTGTGCATAAGCTATTCTAGGTAGCTGGGTTTCCCTCAATATCATCTGCAAATCTGATTAATTTTGACTCCAGGAGAAGCTCTCTGCAAATTGCTAAACACAACATTTCAAAACTTAGACTGTTTGTTTCTCCTGCTTTGCTCCTTAAATTCCTCCTTTAGTTGCACCCATCATTCTTGCATCCAATTAGAAGTGTAAGAAACATGTGGATTTCCTTGTTAATAGGCATCAGCTACATTGTTCCCTTTCACTTCCACACTAAACCAAGCTCATCTTCCTCCAGTTTCTGTATCTTGACCACCTGACTGTGTAACTTGCCAACTACTGACTCAGCCCTATTCCATCAAAACTGTTACCACCCAGTTATTTTTCCCAGACCCCTGTGCTAACTTGCAATAAGTTCTGTGCTTTGTACACTCGTGTTCCAGTTTGGAAGTTTTCATCCCAGTGTATAAATCAATTTGTTTTCATGTCTCCATTTCTAAGCAACGTCAATCCTACAATATATTTCTCCAATTCTGGCTGCATCTTCCCCCACTTTCTTCACCTCAACATTGATAGCTGTGTATCAGGTATCCAGGTATGAAGCTATGGAATTTACTACTAAACTTTTTCCTCTTCTTCCTCTTTCTCTTCCTCGATTTTTGAGGCAAAAAAGATACAAGGAGCAAGCTTTCAGTCACCAATATGAATGTCATCACTTCCGGCTTGTATCAATTTTTGATTCCTTCCTTTGAGATTCCTTGAAGATTCTACAAGTTAAAGGCACTATCTAAAATGATAATTTGTTGCTGTTGTCTGAAGTTTTGCATTTGAGTCTGTGTTGAAGTTGTTGAACATATTTGTAAGGTCAACAAAGATAACTGATGCTGAACTGTTCATTTCAACTGTTTATCCATTATGGGAAGGGATGGGCATATCAATAGCGAGACGATAGAGTAATATTCTTGTCTTGTATAAAAGTTGTCCGAACTGCTTTTCTTTAATAATACAAAAGTAGCACACAAGAAGAGTTTACTTTTTTTAATCACATCGGAGGTAGCAGATGGAGCAACAATTTGTATCGATTATAGCACAATTTTAGGGTAGCAAACAAAACACAACATACCTCAAAGGAAGACTATGTTCTGTTGAGGTCAGTCATCTCATCTAAAGAACATAACTGCAAAATTTCCTCAGGACCCCGAGGTTCAACCATCTAAAACAGCTTTGTCTGAGACTGTCCTTCAGAGGAGGTAGGGGCAATGATGTTTGATTATACAGTGTCCAGCACCACTCACCACACTTCAGATATTGAACCAGTCAGCGTCCAAAAGCAGCTGGACCTAAATAACTGGCAGGCCTGGGCTGACAGTTGAAAGTGTCAATGACCATCTCCAACAAGAAAATCCAACTATTGTCTCTTGACTTTGACTGATGTTACCATCACTTAACATTACAGGGGTTACCATTGACCAGAAATTATTTCGACCAGCTATATAAATACAATGGCTAGAAGAGCAGGTCAGAGCCTGGGAGTTCTGCAATGAGTAACTCACTACGTGACTCCTTGAAAACCTGTTTGCTGTCTACAAGGCACAAGGAGTGCGCTAGAATACTCTCTCCTTGCCTGGATGAATGCCACTCCAACACTAAAGAAGCTTGATAGCAGGAAAAGCAGCATGCTCGAAATGCCACCCTGTCTGAGCTGTTCAGCATGCACTCCTTCCAGTGTTGTCGTACAGTGGCAGAAATGTATATGTACCACCGACAAGGTGCACTGCAACAACTCAAGACAGCACCTTCCAAACCAGTATAAGACAACAAAGGGTGGAGCTGGATGAACACAGCAGACAAGCAGCATCTCAGGAGCACAAAAGCTGACGTTTCGGGCTTAGACCCTTCATCAGAGAGGGGGATGGGGAGAGGGTTCTGGAATAAATAGGGAGAGAGGGGGAGGCAGACCGAAGATGGAGAGTAAAGAAGATAGGTGGAGAGGAGAATATCGGTGGGGAGGTAGGGAGGGGATAGGTCAGTCCAGGGAAGACTGACAGGTCAAGGAGGTGGGATGAGGTGGTAGGTAGGAAGGAAATGGAGGTGCGGCTTGAGGTGGGAGGAAGGGATGGGTGAGAGGAAGAACAGGTTATGGAAGCAGAGGCAGGCTGGGCTGGTTTTGGGATGCAGTGGGTGGAGGGGACGAGCTGGGCTGGTTTTGGGACGTGGAGGCGGAAGGGCAGATTTTGAAGCTGGTGAAGTCCACGTTGATACCATTGGGCTGCAGGGTTCCCAAGCGGAATATGAGTTGCTGTTCTTGCAACCTTCAGGTGGCATCATTGTGGTACTGCAGGAGGCCCATGATGGACATGTCATCTGAGGAATGGGAGGGGGAGTTAAAATGGTTCGCGACTGGGAGGTGCAGTTGTTTATTGCGAACCGAGCGGAGGTGTTGTGCAAAGCGGTCCCCAAGCCTCTGCTTGGTTTCCCCAATGTAGAGGAAGCCACGCCGGGTACAATGGATACAATATACCACATTGGCAGATGTGCAGGTGAACATCTGCTTGACATGGAAGGTCATCTTGGGGCCTGGGATGGTGGTGAGGGAGGTGGTGTGGGGGCAAGTGTAGCACTTCCTGCGGTTGCAGGGGAAGGTGCCGGGTGTGGTGTGGAGCGGACAAGGGAGTCACGGAGAGAGTGGTCTCTCTGGAAAGCAGACAAGGGTGGGGATGGAAAAATGTCGTGGGTGGTGGGGTCGGGTTGTAGTTGGCGGAAGTGTTGGAGGATGATACGGTGTATCCGGAGGTTGGTGGGGTGGTATGTGAGGATGAGGGGGATCCTCTTTGGGCGGTTGTGGCGGGGGCGGGGTGAGGGGGATGTGTTGCGGGAAATGCGGGGGACGCGGTCAAGGGTGTTCTCGACCGCTGCGTGGGGGAAAGTTGCGGTCCTTGAAGAACGTGGACATCTGGGATGTGCGGGAGTGGAATGCCTCATCCTTGGAGCAGATGCGGCGGCGTGGGAGGAATTGGGAATAGGGGATGGAATTTTTGCAGGTGGGTGGGAGGAGGTGTATTCTAGGTAGCTGTGGGAGTCGGTGGGCTTGATGTGGACATCAGTTTCTAGCTGGTTACCTGAGATGGAGACAGAAGTCCAGGAAGGTGAGGGATGTGCTGGAGATGGCCCAGGTGAACTGAAGGTTGGGGTGGAAAGTGTTGAAGTGGATGAACTGTTCGAGCTCCTCTGGGGAGCAAGAGGCAGTGCCGATACAGTCATCAATGTAACGGGGGATACACCTTCCAAACCAGTGCTGTCTGTAACTTGGAAAGGCAAGCAATAGGTCTGTATGGACACCATCAGCCAGTTACCCTCCTAACCCCATACCATCTGACTTGAAACTATTAGCGCTGTTCCTTTAAGTGGCTAAATGAAAATCCTGGAACTTCCTAACAACAGTCTGTATACCTGCAGAAGTTCAAGAAGACAGCTCATTGCTACCCTATCAAGGGCAATTTGGGATGTACAATAAATGTCTCGTCAATGATGGCTATATCCCATGAATGATTTATTTTAAAACCCACTGCACTTCACAGAAAAAAATTGAGTAACATTAGACACCAAGCTAATGATATATTGGATGATGAAAACACTGAAATGTTTTGAGCCAGTGTCAAATTTTGCATTGCATATCTTGGAATGCACACATGTTGCATAGATGTGCATTATATAGCAGAAGCCGCTGGTTAAATACAACTGCTAGTAGCTATTTCTAAGCCATTGACTGCTTTGAGAGCAAAGAACTTAATATCTGCATTTATGCGGTTGTGCATTGTTTTTGACTTGACCCAAGCACCACTACTAAATACAGTCTTGCAGTTTGCTATTAGTTGTAGACTTTAACTTGCTGAATGGGTTTAGCCATCATTATTTACAGAAACAGTGTCTAAACAAGAGCCGTCTGATTATGTGACAACTTTGTTTTCAAGTTCCTAGGCTTGTGTGTTGCTTGTTTTAAGGAGCTATAAATTTTACAAGGCTTGCTTAACAACTTAACATGCATAATCAGATGGGGAGCATATCTATGATTTTTTACTTTTGGTTTCCACGGAGACAAATAAATGGCCTGCAGTGGGGGGTTGGGAGTGGTGGCAGGTGCTGTACTGCTAAGCCAGCTATGTCACGGGGCCAATAATAGGATCGCAAGCTAATCCTTTTCGGACGTGGTTTCAAATTCCATGATAGATGGTGAAATTTTGAATTCAGTAAATAAAAGTCTGGCATTATAATTTGCCTAATGGCAACTAGTGTTCATTGTTTTTAAAAACCCATCTGGTTCACTATTGTCCTTTTTTTTAAAGAATGATATTGCCATCCTTAGCTGATTTGATATTTTGTTTTATTCAGACATGCAATGTGGGCCTCACTGGCTAGGCCAGCATTTATTGCCCAGGGAAGTTGCAAGCCAAATATTTGGTGCATCTAGAGTCCCTTATGGGACAAATCGGGTGAGGATGGCGGTTTCCTTCCCTAAAGGATGTTTTTCCTGACCACAGATTGATGTTTTCATAGTTGTCACTTGATTTTTTTTTGTATTTAATTCAAATTCCTCCATCTGCAGTGGCAGAATTTGAAAGTTATTCCCAGAACATTACCTGGTCTGTAGTATAATGGTCGATTTGATAATATCACTCGCCAACCCCTCCCTGATCTACATGTGGACCTGGACCCATAGAAATGTGATTGAGTCTTAACTGCTCTCTGAAATGGCAAGCCAATTAATTCAATCAAGCCACTGAGGTCTAAATGAAGGAATGGGACTGGACTGACCATGGAATTGGGCTCAGCAGCTGAAACAACATCAAACACCGACCTGTTGACCCTGCAAAGCCCTCTTGCCACCTTTTGGGAATTTGTAGCAAAACTGAAAGTGTTTTACAGACTAGTTGAACAACAGCCTGCTATAGCCATACTTATTTTATAGTCATCTGTCGCATGTGTCCTGTCCCATCAACAGAACAGACCTCTACGGGTGGTGGCACAATGTTACAGTTACAAAAATTTACACATTGGAGCCCTCAACATTGATTCTTGATCCTTTAAGATCTCATGGCATCAGGTTAGACATTGACAAGGAGACCTCCTGGCAAATGCCACCTCTTAAGTTGCTGCCACACTTGTGCACACTTTTCTCTTCCTTCCCTGCAGGCTAGCAGAGCACAGTTGCCGTCACCAGGCTGGCCAGGTTATTGCTGCTCGACTGGATCTGAGGCAAGTGTTGAGGAACCAACAAGATGGACAAGTCTCTAGATCTTGGCAAACCACCTGTCACATGTGAAATCCTTCCAAGACACTATCAGCAAGAGTGTCCACTGCCTAGTCCTGGTGAAGATTACACTCTGACTACACATTCAGGATAATCGTGTTGCATGGCACTACAACTATGCTAACTGGATCAGACTTTGAACAGATCTAGCAACTCAAAATTGACCATCTTTGAGGTGCTAAGGGCCTTCAGAATTCAACCGGTATCTGCAATCTCATGACCTAACACATTCCCCACTCTCATTTGTCCTCAAGTACATGTAAAAATGAGGTGCCAACCTACAGCACCAGACATCAACAGAATTAACATGCAACAGTCAAGTGACCTCACAACCCCCAATGGATCAGATGAAGCTCTTTAGTTCTGCTACATCCAGTCATGAATGGTGATAGACATACAAACAAGTTGCTAGAGGACAGGTTGAACAAATATCTCTAAGCTCAATGATGCGTTGGTTGAGTGCATCAGTGCAAAGTGATGGAAGATGTAATTGACAGTGCTGTCAAGTAGAAGTTGCAAGATAACCTGTTCACTGCTTCATTTTGCCTTCTACTCCTGCTTTCATCACAGCCGTAGTCCAAACATGGACAAAACGGCTGAATCCCAGATGGATGGTGAGTGACGGCCTTTCATTTTAAGGTTATGCATGACAGGATGACACCAGCAATATCCACCAAAACTGGAGTCAATGGGAATTGTGGGTGGGGGAGATTTCTGCTGATTGGACTCGTGCCCAGCACAGAGTAAGATAGTTATTGGTGGAACTCAATCATCTTAGCCCCAGGGCATCACTACGAGTCTTTCTGTGAGAGTGTCCTAGTCCCAGCCAGTTTCAGCTTCTTCACCAATGATCTGCCCTCGTCATAAGGCCAGAATTGAGAATGTTCACTGCACAATGTTTAGTTTGTGACTCCTCAATTACTGAAGCATATGCATCCGTCTGCAGCAGGACCTGGAAAACATCTGGGTTGGCTGATGAGTGGCGAGAAATGTTGTTGCCACAGCTGTCAGAAAATGATCATCTCCCAAAAAGAGAGTCTAGCATTGTTTCCCCACCACCACCCCAAAAAAAAATCAGTAGCATTACCGTTGTTGAATTATTTTCTTATCAACAACCTGGAAGATACAGTCAATCAAAAACTGAACTGGATCAACTATATATGTATTCTGGGTCAGTGGCTGGAAATTCTGCAGTGAATAGCTTGCCACTTAGCACTTGCCACCTGTCACCCAAATGCTGCCAATCACCGACAAAGCACAGACAAGAGTGTGATCAAAATACTTCTCATTTGCCTGTCAACTTCTGTTCCAACTTTACTGAAGAAGCTTCATGCAATCCAGGGTGAAGCAGCCCACTAAACTTGCACCCCGTACTCCAAGAAGCACTGCAGTAACCTTCCACACCATCTAGAAGGGTAAGGGCAGCAGATGCATGAGAACACTACCACCTGTAAGCTTCCCTCCAAGTCTGTCACTACCATACCTTGGAACCAGTGTGCCCCTATGCCCCAAATACTGCAACTGTTCAAGTAGGCACCTTGTCCAGGCCACTTTAGGATTGGACAATAAATACTGGCCTGCCCAGCTATGTCCATATTGCATGAAGGAATGAAGATAATAAAGTACAACAGTTTACTGTGTGGAATCCGTTTAAATCCAACATACTGGGAAGGATTTTTGTTTGATCAGTGGTCTTGAGCCAGTGACCTTGGTAGCCAAATCAGAACAGTTTTTAAGCCATGCATTTGAATTGCTTGTTTTGAGGCTGAGACATTTTCTCTGTCAGATCTTCTGACTTTGAGGACAAGTATCTTTGTATATAAATCATGATTTCTCATGTTGCTCATCTTTACATTTGTTCCATTTTAAATCGTAATGAGAAAACTGGCTGGAATTGATATACATGTGATGACAAGTGCCTATTATCCTTTTAAGGACACCCGTTTGAAAAACTGGAGAGATTGTGTTCATTATTGTTCCAGCATTACTTTTATTGTACTGTTCTACCTGGGGGAGTGTCATCAAACAGACAAGGGGTTCGGTATATAGTTCTTTGAAATTGATGTCATGGGTGGACAGGGTAGTGAAGAAGGCATTTGGTATACTTGTCTTCATTGAATACAGGAGTTGGGATGTCACGTTCCACCTGTATAAGACGTTAGTGAGGCCACTGTTGAAACATTGAATACAGTTCTGGTCGCGTTGTTATAGGAAAGGGTGCAGAAGAAAAGATTTAGAAGGACGTTATTGGGACTGGAATTTTGTTATAAGGAGAGGCTTGATAGGCTGGGACTTTTTTTCCTGCAGTGTAGGATGAGGACTGAATCATGAGGGGCATAGATAAAGTGAATATCAAAGGTCTTTTTCCCCTAGGATAGGGTCAGTGCGGGGTGAAGTTTTAAAAGGAACCGGAGGGCAACTTTTCCCCGCAGTTCGTTCCATATGTGCAGCATCCTCTCTGTGAAAGTTGTAGATGCAGGTACAGTTACAACATTTAAAAGACATTTGTATGGGTACATGAATAGGAAACTGAGGGATATGGGCCAAATGCAAGGAATTGGGACAAGTTAAAGTTTGGGAAACCTGTTTGGTGTGGATGAGTTGGACCAATGCATCTGTTTCCATGTTGTGTATGACTATATAATCTGTTTTGTTGAGGTAACAGATTTAATAATGAAACTTGGGTCGGTTTTTCTTTCCTTCCTTCTCCTTCACCAAAAACTGTTCAAGATACAGTATAATTCGTTCACTCTGCTATCCATATGGCAGGATTTGGTGGGGAATATAAACTAGCTTTCATTGGGAGGTATAGAGGGGAGTGGAAATAGTAAATTGACAGATTAAAAGAGAATGCAGCGAGAAATAGTGGCTGTGTAGAAAATAAATGATCTGAGATTAGGATGCAAGCAATTATTAAGTGGCAAATGATTACATTCATCGGCGAAAGGATAGAATAATTAGAAATCAAGTAACTGAAATCAGGAACTATACCTTGAGCTTCTATTATGAGAGAGCAAGGTCAATGTAAAGGACGGCAGATAACTGAGATGGCAAGCAACCTATTAAGAATAGTGTTTTGCTTTTAAAGTTGCCCTTTTATGCTTGAATGATAATGTGCAAGGGAAGAGGGTACAGCTATGGAGAATGGAACATCAGTTACAAGGACATTGTTCACTTCAAATTGCTTAAAGGAAGAGGAAGATAATGTGCCAGATGGAATCACTTTGAAGTTTCCAGAAAAACATTTCCCTTCTATCCCATCGTAATGAAAACAATATTTGTGCTTTATCGAAGGGCTGGGAAAATGTGGCAAATAGGGCTCTTGGTCATATTGAGCTATTGATTTGTTATCACATACCAAGATACAGTGAAAAGTGTTTAGCGTACTCTTCAGGCGTATCATATCATACAAGTGTGCCAGGGTAGCAGAATAGAATGCAGAGTACAGTGTTGAAGCCACCGAAAAAATGCAATATGAAATCAGAATAAACATTTGAGATGTCTGTTCAAAATTCTGACAACAGTGGGGAAAGAGGCAGTTCTTGCATCTATTTGTAAGTATTTTGGAACTTTTTATATCTTAAACCCGACGGAACCAAGTATTACTGGGGTGGGAAGGGGTCTTTGATTATGTTGGTTGCTTTTCTGAGACCGAGGGAAGTGTGGACTGAAGTCATTGGATGAAAGGTTGGCGTGCATGCTGGAGTAGGCTGTATTCATGACTCCCTGTAGTTTCTTGTAGTTTTGGGAAGAGCAGTTGCCATACTACGCTGTGAATCATCCGGATAGGATGCTTTCTGTGGTGTATTTTGTAGCATTGTGTACTTGAAGTGCGCTGTTCACCTCTGCATGGGGTGGCATGTAGACCGCTGTCAGGATAGTGGAAGTGAACTTGCACAACAGGTAGTAGGGATGGCTGTTTAAGATATTCTAGGTCCAGGATGCAATAACTTGCCAGGGTTCACCACATCTGAGCACCAGGTGAACTGAGAACTCTCCCAGCTATATGACACAGCCAGGTATAGAAGGAGTAAGCCATATTTCTGTAAAACTAAGCATGTAGCAGTCTCTTAATTGCCTTTGAAGATGAGGCTATTTTTAAGTTGGTCCATTTTGTTCTCAATGGCTTAGATGTTTGCCAGGAAATCCTGATGTTTCAGTCTCACCTAAAGTCCAGCATGTCTCCCATCTTACCTGAATAGTAAGATGGCTGCTCCTATTCGATCTTGGCTGTCAGTGAGGGAACTCTGGAAGGCAGATGTGTTATCCGATGGGCTCCTGGGCTCTAGTTGTGGCTTTGAGTGTTGCAGGGAGGACTTGAGGCCAGTTCACCTCGGGTCTCCTTGATGCCACATCACTCTGTTTTTTGTTCCTGCGCTGGCCAAGGTTTGATTTGGTCTTGGTTTCCATGAGATTGGGAAGTCAGGCCTGTGAGAGGTCGGAAGTCCTCTTGGCTTGTGGTTCCAATGTCGACGAGGTATGTAGGTTCTTCCAGTGGGTTCCCGGGCACTAGTTTCATTTACAAGCTCTTTGAGGGTGGCGGGGTGTGGTTTCTTGCAGCCAGCCTGGCTGAATCACCAAGGGGTTTGATCATGCTCGCATGCTGGTTGGGCCTCGGTTCCAGGTTTCCAGTTTCCCTGAGCTTGCAATTCCAGCATCAGTAATTTGAGCCTCATTAGCTGTAGAATGTTTAAACCTGTAGGTAGATTTAAGAGAATGTTGTTATTAATTCTGACATACATAGAATTGAGGATTAGAAGAGCAGAATGATTATAAGATATGTAAGAATGAGATCTGCTGTAGACAACTCGCAAAACATCACCATGCTTTGATGTCATCTTTTGCATATTTGGTTTTACCATCTTGCCTGCCAATATATGGGGAAAGGAGTAGATAAGAATTCTCTTCTCTCATTGGAGACAGTTCAGAGAGGGTTCATTGGTTCCCCGGTATGGAGGAATTGTCTAATGATCAAAGGCAGAACAGGTTGAGACTGTACTCACTGGAGTTTTCTAATGAGAGGTGACATAATTGAAAATTATAGGAAAATAAGGGCCTTGACAGAATAAATACTAAAAAGATGTTTCACCTCACGGGAGAGCCTAGGGTCAGAGAATGAAGGGACACTAATTTAAGACTGCGATTAACATAAGAACATTAGAACTAGGAGCAGGAGTAGGCCAATTGGCCCCTCGAGCCTGCCCTGCCATTTAATAAGATCATGGCTGATCTTTTTGAGACTCGGCTGTACTCACACGCTCACTCACCCTAACCCTTAATCCCTTTTACTGTTCAAAAATTTATTTAGCCTTGACTTAAAAACATTCAGCGAAATAGCATCAACCGCTTCACTGGGCAGGGAATTCCACAGATTCACAACCCTTTGGGTGAACACATTCCTCCTGACCTCAGTCCTACATCTGCTTCCCTTTATTTTGAGGCTATGTCCCCTACTCCTAGTTTCACCTGCTAGCGGAAACAACCTCCTTGCCTCCACCTTATCTATTCCCTTCATAATCTTGTGTTTCTATGAGATCTCCCCTCATTCTTCTGAATTCCAATGAGTATAATCCCAGTCTACTTAGTCTTGCCTCATATTCCAACCCTCTCAACTCGAATCAACAGAATGAATATCCTCTGTACCCCTTCCAGTGCTAGTGCATCTCTTCTCAAGTAAGGAGACCAAAATTGCACACAGTAGTCCAGGTGTGACTTCAGGACCCTATACAGCTGCAGCATAGCCTCCGTGTTTTTAACCTCCATCCCTCTTGCAATGGCCTATTTAATTACCTGCTGTACCTGCAATCCTACATTTAGCGATTCATGTACAAGGACACTGACGTCCCTCTGCACAGCAGCGTGCTGTAATACTTTACCATTTAAAACATAGTCCATTTTGCTGTTATTCCTACCAAAATGGATGACCTCACACTTATCAACTTTGTACTCCATCTGCCAGACCTTTGCCCACTCAATTAGACAATCTATATCCTTCTGCAGATGTTCAGTGTCTTCTGCACACTTTGCTCTACCACTCACCTTTAGTGTCATCTACAAATTTTGACACACCACACTTAAGCCTCCACTCCAAATCATCTATGTAAACTGTAAACAATTGCGGTCCCAACACTGATCCCGAGGCACACCACTAGCCACTGACTACCAACCAGAAAAACACTCATTTACCCCTACTCTTTCTACTAACCAATCCTCTATCCATGCCAATACATTACCTGTAATACCGTGCAACTTTTATATTATGTAGCAGCCTTTGGTGTGGCACCTTGTCAAATGCTTTCTGGAAATCCAGATACACCACATCCACAGGTTTCCCATTGTCCACGATGCAAGTAACATCCTCAAAGAATTCCACCAAATTAGTTAAACATGATCTACCCTTCAGGAACCCGTGTTGGGTATTCCCAATGGGACAATTTATATCCAGATGTCTTGCTATTTCTTCCTTAATGATTGATAGATTCAAGCATATTCCCCACTACCAAAGTTAAGCTAACTGGTCTATAGTTAGTATAGTTGCTTTTTTTGTATTCTTCCTTTAAACAATGGTGTGGCATTGATGTTTTCAAATCTGTGGGAGCCACCCCAGAGTCCAGTGAGTTTTGGTAAATAATTACTGTGAGATATAGATTCACGTGCTCACAATCACAAAGTCTTGGCAACAAGTTACTTGTGCTTTATTACGAGTTTGCAGAATCGAGTGCCTCTCATTGCCTGAGAGAGACACGGGCCAGGGAGCCGCCCCTTTTTTATACATCATTTATCCGGCCAGATCCTCCCCTTTTAGCTCCGTCCAATCTGAGCTCCAAGGTGCACAATCTTTCCATGTCGTCCCACGTGCTGCCCTCTTCATACATCTCATGTTATGTTAATTCCGCAGTTCCGTAAGCATGGGCGTGTAAGTTAATATGCATTGTCTCATTAAGCATGCTCTTCAGCTATTTCCACTTTCCACTTTTTTAATCTTTTACCCACTAGGCGTCTATCAGTGGTTCAGAACTAGTTTCGTCCGGTTCCTAGTTCCCTTATTTCTGCAGTTTAATCACCTCGTCCTTATCTCTCTCATTACTAATGCATTTGCTGTTTGCCCCATCACTTCTTTTTAGTACCCTGGGATGCATTTCATCAGGGCCAGGAGACTTGTCTACGTTTAGCCCCCATTAGCTTGCCCAGCACTGCTTCCTTAGTGATAATAGTTTCTAGGTCCTCAACCTGCTATAATCTTCAACCTTCTTGCCGTTTAGTTTTCAGCATGTTATTTGTGTCTTCCACTGTGAAGACCGACATGAAAAAGTTGTTTACTATCTCTGCTATTTTCACATTCCCAGTTACTAAATTGGCCTTCTCATCCTCTAAAGGACCACTGTTTACCTTTGCACTCTTTTACGATTTACATATTTATAGAAACTTTTGCTGCCTGTTTTTATATTCTGAGCTAGTTTACTCTCATGATCTATCTTACTTTTCTTTATAACTACTTTTGTGGCTCTCTGTTGGCCTTTAGAGATTTCCCAGTCTACTTGTTTCCCACTACTCCTTGCTTTTTTGTATGTGTTTTTTTTCAATCTGATACTTTCCTTTATTTTCTTAGACATCCACAGCTGGCTCTCTTCCTATAGTTCTTATCATGGGAATATACTTTTGCTGAGCACAGTGAAAAATCATTTTGAGAGTCCTCCACTGTTCCTCAATTCACCCACCATAAATCTTTTGCTCCTATTCTACCTTAGCTAACTCCTCCCTCATTCCTTCATAGTCTCCTTTGTTTAAGCATAGGACATAGGTATTGGATTTAACCTTCTCATGCTCCATCTGTATTTTAAATTCAAATGTAGTTTGATCGCTCCTTCCAAGAGGATCCCTAACTGTGAGATCAATAACTATTCCTGTATCATTACCCAGGACTAGACCTAGGATAGTTTGCTCCCTCGTAGGTTCCATTACATCTTGTTCAAGGAAATTATTGTGGATGCATTCTATGAATCCCTCCTCAAGGCTGCCATGATCGACCTGGTTTGACCAATCGATTATGTAAAGTAAAATCCCCCCCTAACAATTGCTGTACCATTTTTACATGCGTTAACTATTTCTATGTTCATTGCCTGCCTCACCATGATGTCATTATTTGGTGGCCTATAGACCACACCTATCAGTAATGACTTCTCCCTGCTATTCCAAATGGATTCAACATTTTGTTCATTAGAACCTATATCATCTCTCACCACCGCCCTGATATCATCCTTAAAAATCAGAGCAACACCACCTTCCTGTCTGCCCTTCGGAGTAGTCTGATACCCCTGGATATTTAACTCCCAGTCATGACCACCCTGTAACCATGTTTGTGTAATGGCCACTAAATCATACCCATTCAACAAAGTGTGGAGCTGGATGAACACAGGCCAAGCGTCATCTTAGGAGTACAAAAGCTGATATTTCGGGCCCAGACCCTTTTCTGATGAAGGGTCTAGGCTGAAACATCGGCTTTTGTGCTTCTAAGATGCTGCTTGGCCTGCTGTGTTCATCCAGCTCCACACTTTGTTATCTCCAATTCTCCAACATCTGCAGTTCCCATTATCTCAAATCATACCCATTTGCCATGATTTGCACCGTCAACTCAGCCACCTTGTTTCCAATGCCCTCATGTCAGTTTTTGCACCTTATTTTTGGATCCTATTACCTCCCATTACTAACAGCTCTTGAGTTCTCCTCCCCTTTAACTTTTTTCCAAATTTTCAATGGGGTTGAAGCTTCCTCATCACTTGCTAACCTGCTGCTTTGCCTTAAGTTAATTGTTATTCTCGCTCTATGCTCACTTCTCCCTTCTCCTCGTCCCCCCCCCCCCCGCCCCCCACTCACTAGTTTAAAGTCCTATCAACCACCCTATTTACCCTTTTCACCAGAACACTGGACCTGGCCCTGTTCAGGTAGAGTCTATCCCAGCAGTATAAATCCCTACTGTCCCAGAGTTGATGCCAGTTCCCCACGAAAAGGAAACTGTCTTTCCCACACCACTCTTGTAGCCACATATTTACTTCCCTGATCCTTGCTTCCTGTGCCAATTTACACATGGCTCAGACAGCAATCCAGAGATTATGACCCTTGAAGGCCTGTTTTTGTTTTTTTTAAATTTTGTTCCTAGCTTTTCATAATCCCGAAACAACAGGTTTTTTTTTCCTCGTCCCGCCTATGTTTTTGGTACCTACATGGACCACAACAACTGGATCCTCCCCCTCCCTCTCTAGTATCCTCTCAAGCCAGTCAGATGTGTTGCACCCTGGCACTAGGCAGGCAACACACTATGAGGGATTCTCTGTCCTGATCCCAAAGGATACTGTCCATCCCCCTGATGATGGAATCCTCTACAACTATAATCTGTTCTTTAGCTCCTTCCTCTTGAATGGCCTCCTGGACCATGGTGCCATGGTCAGTTGACTCATTTTTCCAGCAGCCCTGTTCCTCAGCCACACAGGGAGCAAGTACTTCATACCTGTGGGACAATGTCAAGGGCTGTGGCTCCTGTGTTCCTGTTTGCAGGGTCCCTCTACCTGCCTCACTCACATTCACACACTGCTGCCCCTGCCTGCCGACAGATTAACTAATGCTAATTCGACCAGGTGTGACTGCCTCCTGGAACACAGCCTCTGGGTATTTCTCCTCCTCCCAGATGTGCTGCAGTGTTTGGAGTTCGGATTCCAGCTCATCAGTTTTCAGCCGGAGCTCCTCAAGCAGCCAGCACTTGCTGCAGATGTGGTCACTGCCGTTCTCAATGGGATCAACTCGCTCCCACGTCATACAGCTACAACACATCACCTGGCCTGCCATCTCTACTTAGTTAATTATTTAAAATTAATTTTTTTTTAGTTTTGCAGTGTTCTCTGCACCAGTCAGTTTACTCCGTTATAAACTCAAACAGACTCTGGCTTTGCCTTCTGACCCAATTAGGAGGAATTTCTTCTGATGGTTGTGTCTTTGAAACTCCTTGCCACAGAGCTATGGGGACAGAGCCTTATGTATATTTAAAGCTGAGAGATCTAAATTAGGGTGATGTGGAAAGGGCAGGAACGTGTACGTGAGAAATTTTGATCAGCCATGATCCTATAGAATGGTGAAGGAGGCTCGAGGGGCCAAATGGCTTATTCCTGACCCTCTTTATTATAGTTTAAGAATCAGGTGGCTGAAAAAGAGTTGACACAGTCAGCCCAAACTTATACCACAATTGATCACCATTTGAAATTCTCTGGCTCTGACGTGCACCCATGCTGTCAGAACATAGACTTAGTTAGAATGATTGCAGGCTTGAAAGACTTCAGTTCTGAAAATAAATTGAAAAAGTGAGGAATATTCCTCTTAGAAGAAATGGCTGAGAGGAGATTTTGATAAGACATTTTCAAAATCATGTGTTTTGGAAAGATTTCGGATAAAAGGATTGCGAACGAGAGGGCACAGGTTTGAAGTATTTAGTAAAAGAGGCAGAAGTATATCAAAGGCTTTGTTATGCAGCAAGTGGTTGAGGTGCATTGTTTGGAATTGCAGTGGAGGAAAGGTCAATTGAAGTATTAACAAGGAATCTGAACAGTTGCTGAGACAGAATAAATATATTTTATAGGGTTCATAAGTTGTAGGCAGGGAATGGAAGTAGTTCATTTTGAGAGCTGGTCCAAATGGTTGTCTTTGTTTTGTGACAATTCTGTGATTCCTTGGTAGTTTGTTTTCTTTTGCTGAGAAATGACAACTTTCTGTATCTACTTGTTTTTGATTAATTTATTGCAGTTGTTACTGTACATGTATGCATGTGTAGTAATTATTGCCCCATTATTCTCTTGTGCATGTTGCATAAATTGTTGGCACTATTGAGGATTGATGATGGCCACAAACCTCCCACCACTGCATACTTACCACACTACTTTTTGGGCAGGGATTTTGACCTACAACAGGTAGAACAAGTAAAAATCATTCAAACATGTTGATTATTTGAGATGATTTGCAGTGATGCATGTCTTTAATTGACAGCCTCTTGCTTTATGCTGTAAACTAAAATAGTGATCAACACTTACTCAAACATCATGTTTATATTAATAGATGATTTGAGCTGCTGGGTGTAAACTGCAGTTTTGAAAATGAAGTATTTTGTCATGAGCATGTATTTGTATTGCTTGTTGCTGTACTAATGCTCTTGGTGTTGATTTGCAGCTGAAGTTTGTAAATCCCAGGGAGCCATTTTATATCAAGCATTCCAATTATTCATTGCGGTGAGTGATCAATAAAAATCTAAAGCAGCGAAGAAGCAATACCTTGAGAATGGAATTAGTGAGTGATCTTTTAAACATCACGATTGCAGCATTATAAAAGGGATTTGAATCCTAAATTTTATTCCTTTCTCTCGTAATTACGCTGAGTCTTCATTTTGCTGGAGCTCAGTGTAAGGGAAAATAGAGATTCTCGAATTTGGATAACAAAAGGAATATAAACACACATAATAATTCAGCTCATTCATTGTTTTAATGAAAACTGTTGAGAAAATGAAGTGTAAGATTGAGCATATTAACACGGAAATAAAGCCAAAATGGAGGGGGAAAATGTACAGTAGCAGAAAGACTACTTTGATAAATATCTGAAATTCGATTTCACAATCCTGATCACCAAAAATTATACTGCATAGATCTAAAAGGAAATGTATGTTGTACTAAAATTGATTTTGTGACAAAGGTATGTGTTGATTTTTCAGTTCTGGAACATAACACATGAAATGGGGGCAGGAGTTGATCACTTCTCCCTTTTTTTGCGTTGGTTCTGCCAGTCAATAACATCATGACTTACCTGCTTGTGTTTGAAATTCTATATTACTATCTACATAAAATAACCCTTTGTAGGTGTTAAATGAGGAAACATGTCCGAGTGATTTCCTTTCATTTAGCATGCTGAAGTCTACCTTAGCAATTCACTAGTTAAGATTTATGAATGGTACTGACAAGGAATCAGGTTTGTGATTTTTCCCTAGTCTGCCTATAGAAGAACATTATGCTTCAAAAGTGATGAACTTTGGATTTGAATTGATTTAGGATACCTTGAGGACTTGTAAGGTGCTGGATTGAAATCCATTTTATTCTTTCCCTCTTTAAACTTCAATAATCTATGGCCCAGAAGATTAATTGCATTTTCTCTCAATTTTAAATTTATATTTTCAGAAATGTTCTGACTATGCTGTGTTTTAGTCTAGTTACAATAACTTTTCAATCAGTAAATTCTTCCCTGGTCCTCGATTTTTCTCTTGGCAAAGCTTGTTTCCTCCATTATTGAGTATTGTAATTGTGATCAGTTATAGTTCCACTTTTTCAGTGCTTCATCTGCTGAAGCAATTTTACCTGGAACACTAATGTTGGAGAGGTGGAAGAATAATACAGAATATTAAGGACAGCAATATAAGAACAGGAGGCGACCATGGAGCCACTCAGATATGTTTGCACATAGATGATATGTGTATTTATTCTATGCCCAACAAAATTCTGTCAAATTCAGCTTTCAGGACGAAATGAATTAGTCAACTTGAACAGCTTTTTGGGCACGAGAATTCTGGATTCAATTACACTTTTGTATGAGGTGCTTCTGACACCACCCCTGCATGGCCTGTCTTGAATTTCAATGTTATTCCTCCCTTGTACAGAACTTTGCCTCTGTCATTACCTTCCAATTGAGGAATCCAAGCCCCATCTCTGTATCTGGCATTATAATTGAAAGCTGTTGTCCCTAGCATCATTCTAATTTGTCCAACACCACCAAATCCCCTCCATGAGATCATTAGGTCTTTCGTGTGATGCAGATAGTTAAGTACAATTGGGACTAACCAGAGATTTAGATATAACTTTTGCCAGACACTATTCCTAGATTCACTGAGCCAAATGAGTTATTCTATATTGTACAATTCAAGGGTTCTGAATTTGAACTTGAACCTTCAAAATGGTCATCTGCTGGTTATTGTTTCGCTTCCCCCACTTTCAGTCCTAAATGTTAATAATCCTGCTATTTTCTTGATAGGTACAATTTTATTGTGAAACGTGGGAATGGACAAATACTTGAATCTTTTAGTGAGGGGAAAGTTGATTTTCAAGTTTTGTTCATGTTGCTTTTACTTCATGAATTTACTTTTTTGTTTAGTGCTCAACACTACATCAATCTACCTGTCCGGTTCAAACCAGAGTCAGAGGGCAGATTCGAGGCACTGCTCGTGATACAAACAGATACATGTGGAAGTCTCCCTATTCAACTTATTGGTGAAGCCATTAGAAAAGAGTAAATGAAAGTTAATTTTGTTAAATTAATTGTCTAGTTGTACTTTAAGATCTGTCTCCAGGAGGGGAAAGTTCCACAGCAAACAGTGTTATGTAGAATTGTACAGTAATAAATGGAAAATGTACCTTTCATGTACAAATTTGCAAATTGTACATTTTATAAATGAAGATATTTATGCACTGCTGCCACTTAACATCAGCATATTGACTTTCAGAAAGCGGGAAAGTATATTAGTATATATTTGTAGTATACAAAATAACAATGCCAGTTTACTATGGGAAGGAGCTGTAAAAGCTTGTCTTTGCCTTCATTATTGTATAACTTGAAATATTTTGCACAAGCTTTATTTTTGTGGCTATTTTGTGTACATTTGAAATAGTTTTTACACTGTGTATATTTGAAATAAAGTTAGTATGGGCAATTCATTTATCAAAACATTTTTTAATCCACATAAATAATGCGACTTCGGATTTTATTGCTGTACCTGATGCAGTAAATCAAATGGAGCTAAACACTGAAATGTTTCTTCCTATTAATATAAAAGTAGAGTGCTGGAGACATTTGTGGCAAGGGAAACAAAGTTGATATTTTAAATCTGATGTGACTCTTTGAAGCTAATAATTAATTGCTTATTTGTGTAGAATTTGCATGTTACAAAAGGAAACAAGAAGCTGAAGCTTTCTGTCTTGCCTCAAGACTAGGACCTATAAAACAGACTTGGAGAAAGGGGCATTGAATCATCTCTCATTGATTCTTTCTTGCATTTGTGCAAGAATCGATGTCACCACTTTTGATTCTGAACACAGTCAGTGTACCTTTTTAACATTACTCTGAAAGGGGAAGGTATCTCAAAAATTTGAACTACATCAAATCAACAATTTGAACAAACATGGCCCTAAGAAAAGAAATACCAAAAGAACTGTGGATGTTGTAAATCAGGAACAAAAACAAAGTTGCTGGAACAGCTCAGCAGGTTTGGCAGCATTTGTGAAGGAGAAAACAAGAGTTAGCATTTTGGGTCCAGTGACCCTTCCTCAGTTCTGAGATACGAAGATCCAGACCCAAAATGCTAACTCTTGTTTTCTCCTTCACAGATGCTGCCAAACCTGCTGAGCTTTTCCAGCAATTTTGTTTTTGAACATGGCCTGCTTGACCGTTGTGTTAACCAGCCTGAGCTGACAACTGTTAGAGCAATATGGACCCATAGATATGACTCAGCTATTGGACATCACTTATTAAAGATATTTTGCTAAGAATTACACAGGAAACTAGTTTAAGATGATAGCTGGGCTTGCAGTATGATGTGTGTACTGGCAGCTATTTATAGTGACACACCACCTTTGTTTTATGTAGGCACAGAAATTTGTACATGCGTTGCATCTTTTTCTTTGGGAAGCAGAAAAGGCTGATAGAGACTGGCAGTCACAAAAACAAAGTTGCTGGAAAAGCTCAGCAGGTCTGGCAGCATGTGGAGGAGAGAACAGAGTTAACGTTTTGGATAACAAAGTGTGGAGCTGGATGAACACAGCAGGCCAAGCAGCATCTCAGGAGCACAAAAGCTGACGTTTCGGGCCTCAACCCTTCATCAGAGAGGGGAGTGGGGAGAGGGAACTGGAATAAATAGGGAGGGGCGGGGGGAGGCGGACCGAAGATGGAGAGAAAAGAAGATAAGTAGAGAGGAGAGTATAGGTCAGTCCAGGGAAGACGGACAGGTCAAGGAGGCGGGATGAGGTGGTAGGTAGGAAATGGAGGTGTGGCTTGAGGTGGGAGGAACGGATGTGTGAAAGGAAGAACAGGTTAGGGAAGCAGAGGCAGGCTGGGCTGGTTTTGGGATGCAGTGGGGGGAAGGGAGATTTTGAAGTTTGTGAAGTCCACATTGATACCATTGGGCTGCAGGGTTCCCAAGCGAAATATGAGTTGCTGTTCCTGCAACCTTTGGGTGGCATCATTGTGGCACTGCAGGAGGCCCATGATGGACATGTCGTCTGAGAAATGGGAGGGACAGTTGAAATGGTTTGCGACTGGGAGGTGCAGTTGTTTGTTGCGAACCGAGCGGAGGTGTTCTGCAAAGCGGTCCCCAAGCCCCCGCTTGGTTTCCCCAATGTAGAGGTAGCCACACCAGGTACAACGGATACAATGTACCACATTGGCAGATGTGCAGGTGAACATCTGCTTGATATGGAAGGTCATCTTGGGGCCTGGGATAGGGGTGAGGGAGGAGGTGTGGGGGCAAGTGTAGTACCTCCTGCGGTGGCAGGGGAAGGTGCCAGGTGTGGCGGGGTTGGAGGGGAGTGTGGAGCGGTCAAGGGAGTCGTGGAGAGAGTGGTCTCTCCGGAAGGCAGACAAGGGTGGGGATGGAAAAATGTCTTGGGTGGTGGAGTCGGATTGTAGATGTTGGAAGCTTCGGAGAATGATACGTTGTATCCGGACATTGGTGGGGTGGTATGTGAGAACAAGGGGGATCCTCCGGGGCGGTTGTGGCAGGGACGTGGTGTGAGGGATGTGTTGCGGGAAATGCAGGAGATGCGGTCAAGGGCGTTCTTCACCACTCTGGGGGGGAAAGTTACGGTCCTTGAAGAACGTGGACATCTGGGATGTGCGGGAGTGGAATGCCTCATCCTGGGAGCAGATGCGACGGAGGAATTGAGAATGGGGATAGAATTTTTGCAGGTGGGTCGGGTCCAGTGACCCTTCCTCGGAACTGATGGTGGCTGGGAAAACGTCAGTTTGTAAAGACAATAGGGAGGTGGTTGGGGTAGAAAGTAAACAATAGGATAGAGCCCAAAGAGACAGTTGGACAGACAAAGGAGTTGCTAACAATCAGGCTGGGAGGGTGCATAGTTTTAAATGGGGACTGTTAGTGACTAACAATAGAGGGTGTGTAGTGGCAGGCTGTGTGGTAACAAGGCCTGGTGTGGGGGGGTGGGGGTCTGAGGGTCTGGGACACGGGAGAGTTTAGGACCTAAAATTATTGAACTCAATATTGAGTCCAGAGGGCTATAGGGTCCCCAAGCGGAAAATGAGGTCTTGTTCTACCAGCTTGCGCTGGGCTTCACTAGAACACTGAAGCAAGCCGGGGACAGATGTTGGCCGGGGAGCAACGTGGTGCATTGAAGTGGCAGGCAACGGGTGATTCAGGGTCTTTTGCAAGCAGAACACGGATATTCTGCAAAGCGGTTGCCAAAATTCCACTTCGTTTCCCCAATGTCGAGGAGACCACGTTGTCAGCAGCAAATGTAGTAGACTAGATTCTTGGAAGTGCAGGTGAAGTGTTGTTTCATCTGGAAAGTATGTTTGGGCCCTTGGATACCGGGCAGGGAGGAGGTAAATGCGCAGGTGTTTGCAGGTTACAGGGGAAGGTGCTGTAGGGCTGTGGGGAAGATGTTGGGGTGAAGGAAGTATGGACCAGGGTGTTCCGGAGGGAGTGGCCCCTGTAGAAGGCAGACGAGGGAGAGGAGGGGAATATGTCGTGGTGGCATCTTGCTGGAGGTGGCGGAAGTGGTGTCTGATCTTCTGGATGTGGATGCTGGTGGGATGGTAGGTGAGGATAAAGGGAACCTTATCGCTGTTGAGGGAGGGAAGAGAAGGGGTGAGGGCAGAAGTGTGGGAATTGGATCAGATCCAGTTGAGGGCCCTGTTGACAATGGAGCTGGGGAATCCTTGGTTGAGGCAGAATGTGAACATTTTGGAGGCTCCTTTTGGCAAAGTTGGCCTCATCTGAACATTTGCGACGGAGACTGAGAAACTAAGAGAATGGGATGGAGTCTTTACAGGAAGTGGGGTGTGAAGATGTATAGTCCCAGGTGGCAGTGGTAATCGATGGGTTTGTAATGGATTTTAGTAGCCAGTCAATCCCCAGAAATGGAAACAAATCTCGAGGAAGGGAAGAAAAGGGAAGCGGGGACTCAGAAATAGAACAGATGAAAGTGAGGGCGGGGTGGAAATTGGAGGTGAGATTGAAGTTTTCCCATTTGACGAGAGAGGGAAGCAGCACCAATGATAGCATTGATGTATTGGAGAAAGAGTTGTGGGTGGGGGCCAAAATAGGACTGGAACAAGGAATATTCCATGTACCCAACAAAGAGACAGGCATAACTGTGGCCCATGTGGGTACCCATTAGCAACCACTCTTACCTGAAGAAAATGAGAGGAGTTGAAAGAGAAGTTGAGACTGGCAGTCAGCTGTATTCCCAGGACACCACATTGACCAATTAGTTTTCAGACCAGACAATGCAATTAAGATCACTGTTGTTGCATTCCATGCCAGTGATGACCCAACCAATCACACCCTTCATGCTGTTTAAATAGGTATTCAATTTTTCAAGTCTACTTCTCGTACCCTAGTTCTGATAAATGAAAGATGAGGGCCATAAACATCAAAAGCAGCAAAGTACTTTCTTTATTTTCATTTGCTGCACTATTATGATTTGTAATGGACCAGACAGTTGTTAGGGGTTCCATTCCTATCATCTTTAAGCCTGAGATTGCACTGTCCAATTATAAGTACTCTTTTTAGATGGAATATTGGTTACTTCCATATTGTTTCTGTAATAATATACAAGCTTAATTCTCTGACATTGGCAGACTTTTAAAGACGCTCAATTCTTAGTATTCATTTGCTTTTGACAGTGTAATCAGTGACTTTCTGGTAGGTCAATCTACTCAGATTTGGGGTTCAGGACCTTAGTGACATATGCCTATTCCAACTGCAATCCATGTCATCATGGCCTAAAATGTAGGATTAGATAGTGTCCCAATTACACTTCAAGAATTCTTTTCTCCATGTATTGTGGTTTACTTGCCCTCCCTACAGAGAGTTTGAAAAGGTCCTTCTCACCTTTTCAGAATGTTGCTTAGTACTTCAGTCAAGACTTTTTTCTTAATATTGTGAGCAAATAACAAAATTTATTTCCAGGTAATTTAGACTTTATTCCCTTTTTAATACTTGAGTTCTTGAAGATGTTGAAGGCAGGTCTCACTTCAGTGACTTCCAGATCATCCCTGCCCCTTTAACTTGTCTGTCTCCTCTCCACCTATCTTCTCCTCAGCCATCTTCATCCGCCTCCCCCTCTCTCCCTATTTATTTCAGAACCCTTATTTGATAAGGTTCCCCACAGCAGGCTCATTCATTAAGTCAGGAGGTATGGGATACAGGGTGATTTGGCTGTCTGGATTCAGAATTGTTTGGCTGACAGGAGGCAGAGAGTGGTTGTAGATGGTGAGTATTCTGCCTGGAGGTCAGTGCTGAGTGGTGTCCCACAGGGCTCTATTCTTGGGCCTCTGCTCTTTGTAGTTTTTATAAATGACTTGGATGAGGAGGTTGAGGGGTGGGTTAGTATGTTTGCTGATGACACAAAGGTTGGAGGTGCCATTGATAGTATCGAGGGCTATTGCAGGCTTTAGTGAGACATTGACAGGATGCAGAGCTGGGCTGAGAAATGACAGATGGAGTTCAACCTGGATAAATGCGAAGTGATGCATTTTGGCAGGTCGAACTTAAACGCTGAATATAGGATTAAAGGCAGGATTCTCAGCAGTGTGGAGGAACAGCAGGATCTTGGTGTTCAAGTGCATAGCTCCCTCAAAGTTGCCACCCAGGTGGATAATGTTGTTAAGAAAACATATGATGTTTTGGCTTTCATGAACAGTGGGATTGAGTTTAAGAGCCGCGAGGTTTTGCTGCAGCTCTACAAAACCCTGGTGAGACCACACTTGGAATATTGTATCCAGTTCTGGTTGTCCTATTATAGGAAAGACGTGGAGGCTTTGGAGAGGGTGCAAAGGAGGTTTACCAGGATGCTGCCTGGACTGGAGGGCTTGTCTTACGAGGAGAGGTTGACTGAGCTCGGACTTTTCTCTCTGGAGAGAAGGAGGAAGAGAGGTGACCTGATTGAGGTGTACAAGGTAATGAGAGGCATGGATAGAGTCGATAGCCAGAGACTTTTCCCCAGGGCAGGATTGACTGCCACGAGGGGTCATAGTTTTAAGGTGTTAGGAGGAAGGTATAGAGGAGACGTCAGAGGGAGGCTCTTCACCCAGAGAGCTGAGTGCGTGGAATAGTTTGCCTGTGGTAGTCGTGGAAGTGGAGTCATTAGTGACATTTAAGCGACTGCTGGACATGCACATGGACAGCAGTGAATTGAGGGGAATGTAGGTTAGGTTATTTTATTTTTGGATTAGGATTATTCCATGGCACATCGTGGGCCGAAGGGCCTGTACTGTGCTGGACTTTTCTATGTTCTATAACACTCTCCCCATCTCTCTTTTCTGAAGAAGGGTCTAGGCCTGAAACGTCAGCTTTTATGCTCCTAAGATGCTGCTTGGCCTGCTGTGTTCATCCAGCTCCACACCTTGTTATATCTCATTCCAGTTTCATTGTAGTTATCTCTCATTAATTATTTTACTTCATCATTTCTAAATAAGCTGAATTTTTCTGAAATAACAATATGTCTGCATTATAAACTCCTTTTTATAGTGTTGTGATTCAGTGTTGGTTCTTGATCATTTGACATTAATTTTGAATAAATATTTTTCATGGGAAGTCTTTTCTTCCAACATATAGAGCCTTTGTTGTACCAGATATGTGGAATTTTGGTTTGGGGTTTCTGCTTTCTGTGCTGTGTGGACTTGAAGGCTTCAGAGGTAATGAAGTGATCACCACCAGCAAAGGAGCTCATCACATCAAACGCAAATTACTGTCTGGGGATCATCTTGTCTCGTCAGGAACCATGCCTCTGAAGTCCAGCCCCACCTTAGGCTGCTGATGGCTTCTGAAATGTATAACATTGCTGGAGCCTGAGGCTGGAGAGCCATGAGAAGCTGTACTAGACAGCATGTCAGTTTGTTTTTTGAGGAGGCTTAAGGCCAGGGCAGCAGGGTAGCTTTTGGGAGCTATCCCCATCCCTACTCCTAATTGTCCTTACATTGGAGCCAATAGACTTCCCTCCACCGCCAACCCAGTAGGTAGATCAGGAAAGCCACTTTTCTTATTGCCATGAAAAATTGTAATTAGATTGCGGTTCTTCAGTGGCTGTTGATTAAATCAGGATGTTGAGAAGGTTGTCCACACAGGCTTTTTTTTTTAAACCTACAACTTGCTGAGGTCGCCAGAAGGAAGTGAATATCTCGACCCACCCATTTATTTGCCCTTCCTGCCACCACTCTAGGGGTGAGTTGCACCTAGCTCTGCCTTTTTGAGGTTAACTTTTCTTTTTTTGTGACCATGACTAAAGTTTTTTTGCTAAGTCATAAACCAACAGAATGAGAAGTAACAAGGTGTAGAACTGGATGAACACGGCAGGCCAAGCAGCATCATAGGAGCAGGAAAGCTGATGTTTCAGGTCCAGACCCTTCAGACCTTTCCTGCTTTCCTGTTCCTATGCTGCTTGGCCTGCCGTGTTCATCCAGCTCTACATCCTGTTATCTTAAATTCTCCAGCATCTGCAGTTCCTACTATCTCAGAATGAGAAATAAATTGGCCACGGTAGTTTCTATGGTTTATTATGCTTTTCTCCAATCTCTAATCTTCAACTTTATTTCTCTGATTTGGCGAAGAACTCAGCATTCTGCTATCAGACACTGTTTTTCATTTCACAAGTACATCAATCTAATAGCACAAAGAATACATAATCGCATATTCTGTTCACTGATTGTAGATATCCTGCCAAGTATGTCCTGTCATTACTAAAAGATCAATTTCCATTTGAAAATCTCATTGACATTAAATGAATAGTCAAATCTAATGAATGATAACTGGGTTGTTCATTGGTTCCAATCAAGCTTTGGGACTTATGACCTAATTCCCATGTGTTGGCTCAAGATCCTAATGCCAAGTATTGTTCTAAAGCACCTTGGGATGTAGTCTTTTATCTTAAAGACACCTTCAATACAAGTTGTGTATAAATTCTGACCCATTTCTTCAATTTCAGACTTGGTGAGCCAACAGCTTTGAGTATGTGCAAAATGAAGATTTTCAGTGAAACTAATTATGGCTAACATTAAAAAAAACATAATTCTATAAAATTCTCCATCTGTTTATAATAACCAGATTCTTTGAGAGTCGAGGTTTTTGTGGTTGCTGAGGGCAGCCATTCTTTACCATCATCCCATTTTGTGGCTACTATAAAAGTAAAGTTGACAAACTTATGATGGCCTGAAAACAAAAAATGCTGGAGATCACAGCAGGTCCGGCAGCATCTGGGGAGACAGAGAGAGCAAGCTAATGTTTCAAGTTTAGATGACTCGCCTGTCTTATTACAAGAAGTAGTAGATAATAAAACAGCTTTTTGAATTCTTTTCTGCTAAGGCTTCCCTCCCATTATCAGATTTCCACAATTTGTATCGTCAGAATTGAGCTGATGAGCAACTGTGTAGATTTATCAGTGCTCAACCCAACCCTTGAATACCACATTAATTGACAAATTCCTCTATTCCGTGAACCATTTTCCTCTATTGTCATGACACTCCCGACACTGAAATCACCACCTTTATGGATCACAATTGGCATCCAGACTAAATTTTGAAAGTGGCTGATTTGTTTGAGGATTGACTGCCAAGTGTTTTAAGGCTGTTAGTTCAAAGCAAACTGTGTTCTAACTGCCAATAAAAATGGATACAATTCAGTTTTGTATTTTAGCTTCAATCAGTCATTATCTAAATTAAGTAGGAAGTCCTACCATATCTTACTCATTAAATATTCACTGTACAAAATAAAAATGTGGCTTTTATTGGTTTCCTTGGACAATTAGCTATGTTACACAGTTCAGCAAGCCAATTTTTTTATAGTGCATGGATTTGTAATTTTTTATGTTTAGAATCATTTTTGATCTGTACAAAACTACCACATCCATGGTATTTGTTTCCTGTAATAACCTATCTAGCTCAATTTATCAATCTTATTTTAGAGTCACATTATTTAGTTTGTAACCCTCAGTTGTCGCTATTCTGTTATCCAAACTCTTCTGTTGTTTTCACTGGAATTGAAATATGTTTCAAAAGGTCAGGGGGGAGAAATCATCCATGGCTATACAAGGAGGTTAAAGATAATATAACGATACAAACTAAGGAAAAGCAGCATATTGCAAAAGCCAGTGGCAGTCTTGAAGTTTAGAGAATCCTTAGAGATCAATAAACGTCTACTAAAACAAAAACAATGGTTAAATTATGAAAACAAAACTAGTGCAAAATATAAAAACAGAGGAGACTAGACTTTACCATTTAACAGATGCTTGCCAAACAGCAAGCTTCTTCCACTGTAGTAGTGTAAGGATTAATTCCTACAAGCTTAGAAAAAAGAAAATGCAAAGAAGAATCTTAAGAATCTTTCTCTACTTTCCCTCACTCCTTTATTTGCCCAACCCTCTCATTCATTGTTAAGTCATGCTGAGATATCTGTATTCTGAGTTAGCCTACCAAGTACAAAAAAAATTAAGGAAACATGCTCTAACCAACTAAATTTGCTCTCAAATAAAGAGCTTCTCTATCCCTGCTTAAAGTTGAAAGAAATTAGAATTTAAGCAACAAATTTCAGTTAAACATTAAATACAATATTAGATTTTTAGGAGGAAATTGAGTTTCCTTCCTCAAACAGGTCCTAGCAGAAGTCTAACTTCCCACCACTTTTGCTCATAGGCAATAAAGATCCTTTTGAATCTTCTCCTGTGTAATACATTTCCAACTGCCCTCACTTTAATTTGCATTGTCACTTCCGTAGCCAGAGCATTTCTACTAATGGCTTATTTTTCCCGATCCCGGCACCATTCAATTTGGAGGCTCCTAAGTCTAACTGAGGCTCATTCCTCATTTTCGCCTACCTTGTGAAGGACATCACGTGAAGACACATTGAACAGTGTGTGAGCTGAGCTGCTGGTGAGAGGGTTACTTTCATTGAAAAGTTTAAATTTGCTCCAATCTGACAGAACCCATTAGTTGAAAACAAAAGTTGACAATGCCGTCTAACTCCTCAAGGGGCAAGTTGTGAATATAATACCCACATTACTTCAGCGCCTTTCAAATTTAATAGTGTGTACATGAGTTTCCTGTCTCCTTTTAAACTGGTATTTAGACCATACTATTGGAAACTGAATTTGTCTCTTCAGCCTCTGAGAAGACTGGCTCCTTCGTGACTACATTTTACTAATGGCAGTAAAAGTTGTTAGTTATACATTAAATTTAATAGTTTTCAGGAATGAATATTAGGATTGAGCCTTGAAGTCCAAGATGACCTTGATGTTTACCACTTCGAGTGCTTCTTGTTGCTGCTGAGCTTCTCTACAGGTATTTCTCCTCTTCTGAAAACGAAAAGCATTGTGTATCTGTAATTCTGCACTGTTGCTGGACGCCACTTGGGCATTCGGTGCTGTTTTATTTCTGCCTTTTTGGTTCTGTTCATTGTTGCTACCAAATGGTAATGGAAGGTCTGCACTCTTAGGTGTGATTATTAATAGGCTTTATTAAACACAGTTTTAGAAGGTGTGGTAACAAGAGACATTTGCAGACTCAGATCCCGTTGCGTATGTTTTGACATAATTATTATACAGCTCTTTTTGTACATTGCTCAGTAGCTACACTTAGAATTAGGTATAATTAACCTTTTACATATCCCTGTAAATTACAGTTTATAGCAATGCCTAAGTTCTTGTTCTATTCTTCCCCAGCTGGGTTTCATGGAATGAAAGAAAAGTGACTGCCGTCGTCAACATTTTGTTTCTACGTCTATCTAGAAAACATCCACTGACAAGCCAAGGATCTGACATTTGGCTGCAAGTTATAACTGGGACACTTTGATTGGTTATTGTATTGACTTCATCTGCGAAGATACCAGACAAAGTGGGTGCTGTGAGAAAGAGGGGGAAGGGAAGATAAATGGCAACATATCTAACAGCCACTCACTGCTCAGGATGCAAAGGATTCACAAAGAGGTTTAACGTTCAGTTCGTACTATAACTGGAACCATGTAACAACTACATCTAACAACCAGTCTTGTCAACAAGCTGTATTCAACATGAACCTACCAATCATAATGCACACATAGGTAACCTATGTTATTGTTTTACCACTTAGAAGATTACACTATATGCTTACAACATAACTAGGAGAACATGCATATAAACTGACTCAAACAGCTGCCACAGATTCAGTTTGAATTTGTGGGAATACTACATCTCATCCTGTGGCATGAGATCAAAAATCACATGACACCAGGTTGTAGTCCAACAAGCCAAACAGCATCTCAGGAGCTCAAAAGCTGACGTTTCTGGCCTAGACCCTTCATCAGAGAGGGGGATGGGGAGAGGGTTCTGAAAATAAATAGGGAGAGAGGGGGAGATAGGTGGGGAGGGGATACGTCAGTCCGGCGAGGCAGGATGAGGTTAGTACGTAGGAAACCAGCAAATACTTCCCCAAGGACATCAGTTCCAGTCCTGCCCAGGTGGAACCTATCCAGCTTGGACTGAAGCTACTGTTTCTGCTCTCTATTGTATTATGAAAAGGTTGTCCTTGCTCTCTCCCACTGTTTCATGAGCACAGGATCTCCACTCTCTCACCCTTTTATGTTCTGTCTGGGTCTTTGTCTATCACCCTTTTATGCACTGGTGACTGTCTCTGGCTCTTCCTCTCTCCTAATTCATAGCCTCTTTTCCCCAAAATGAAGTCAATTCCTTCTACGGGAATTTTTCACAACTTCTACTGTAACTTTTCCATTTACATCCAATTTATAGTTTATCTTCTGTTAATACCTCTGGAAGATAAAAACAGTACCGTTAGCTGGCATCAATGAATATCTTTCAATATCTTTACTGGTTTCCATTCATGGGATGAAACATAAGGAAATGCCACTTGTTTTGAAATAAGATACTCAGAATATCGAGAAACCTCATTTACTCAGTTACTATTTGAAAAAAAATTCATGACTGTCCTGAGTCACCTCTCCCTTGTTAGTACATTATACAGAAACTTATTCATTTTGCACTACCGTTCCAGCTTAAGTACCTACTTCCTTTCCTGATGTCCCCTTTTCTAATGATTCTTGTTATGTTAATCAGTCTCCCATTTATCATCCAGCAATTGGTTTTGGTTATTCAGTCTTATTATAATGGCATCATGGGCTGGATATATAGTTGCTGTACAGTAGGTGTTAGTTAGTTGCCTTCTTGAACTGACACTGTCCATGTTCTGCAAGTAGGCATGTAATACTGTTAGGGTGGGAATTCCAGGATTTTAACCCAACAACACTGAAAGAATAGCGATGTATTTCCAAGTCAGGATGGTGAGTGCCCTGGAAGTGAATGTGAATACTGTTGTTCTCATACACTTGGTACCTTTGTCCGTCTAGATCGTAATGATTGTAAGATTGGAAGATGCTGACTATGTATCTTTGATTAATTTCTGCAGTCCATTTTGTAGATAATAAACACTGCTGCTACTGTGTGTCAGTAGTGGAACAACTGAATGTTTGTGGATATGGTGTCATTCAAGCAGGCTTGTCCTGGATAGTGTCAAGCTTCCTATGCGCTGTTAGAGATGCACTCATCCAAGCATGCGAGAAGTACTTTATCATACACCTGACTTGTGCCTTGCAGATGGTGGACAGCTGTAGAGAGTCAGGACATGTCACTCAATGCAATATACCTAGCCTCTGACCTGCTCCTGTAGCCACTTTACTTAGAGGGCTAGTCCAGTTCAGTTTCTGGTCAATGGTCATTCCCAGGACGTTGATAATGGGCATTTAGTGATGGTAATGCCATTGAATGTCAAGGGACACTGCTTAGATTGTCTCTTACTGGAGATGGCCATTGCCTGGCATTTATGTGTCATGACTGTAACTTGCCACTTTTCAGTTCAAGCCTGGATACTGTCCAGGTCTTGCTGTGTTTGGACATGGGTTGCTTTAGTATCTGAGGAGCTGAAAATGGTGCTGAATATTGTGCAGTCAGTGAATGTACCCACTTCTGATGTTATGATGGAGGGAGGTTATTACTGAAACAGCTGAGGATATTGCCTGGGGGACTCCTGCAAAGATGTAGCTGAGATCCCTATCCTCGAACAACCACAACCTTCTGTCTAATGTACCAGGTATGACCCCAATTGGCAGAGAGTTTTCCCCCCAAATTCCCATTAACTATGGCTCCTTGATGCCATTCCAAGTTGTGTCAGTGGCTATCACTCTCACTTCACCTCTGGAAATCAACTCCTTTGTCTATGTTTGAACAAAGGTTGTAATGAGGTCAGGAGCTGAATGGCTCCAGCAGTACCTAAACAGGGCATTAGTGAGCAAGTTATTGCTGAGCAGGTCCGTTTGATAGCATTGTTGATGACCCCTTTAATCACTGGAAAGGAACACTAAAATGGTTTTGAATACAGACAAGAGTTTTCTGGAAGTAGAATATATACTATGTCGGGGAGCAGTGGAATTTGTAAAGGATTATAGTTAAACTGAGAGTTTGCAAATAAATTGAAGGTACAGTTAAAAGCAGGATATGTAAAGAGATGCTCAGAATGATTATTCAGCATTTAGAATTATAAGAAGAAAAACTTGAAATTGAGATATAGCAAGAATTGGCAAGGATGCAGTTAGAAATGAAGAGTTAGAGAAAAATAGAAGGGAAGATCAAGTCAAACTGGTGCACAGTGAAGAAAACTTGAATTGTAAACCGAGGATAAAAAGAACACAAAGATAGTAAGTGAGAGAGAAAACAGACACCAATGAACACCAAAGAGAACAATTTCCAATGAACATTTCCATGTCTTGCAGAAAATGTTGAAAGCTGAAATGTTAAAAACAAGCATGAGATTACATTGCTTTCATTGACTACTAGTTATACCTGCATTGTCAATCATGCCCGTGGTAAATTAATGAGATACAGCCTGTAGACTCCATGCACCCAGGCATACACCTCATACTTGTGTCCAGCTTGTCATTGTTCTTCTATTCTGTAACCTCTGGTCAGAGAGGTCTTTTGCAACACTTCTAATGGCGTGTCTGCTAATATGAGCTCAATTATTCTGTCAGCAAGTTCCACTCCTGTAAAGTTGCAACCATATCCCTTGTGCCTGTCTTTGCTTACGAATTCATCAAAGTTTTGTTGATTGTTGCCGGAAAGGTACGAATTCTGGAAGGTGTACTCCAAAGTTGAGATTTACATGTTTTTGATCTTTAAGTGTTGACCACTTTTATTTCTGGATGTTTGGCATTATCATCAGACATACCTGATATTTCAGTACATCACAATTTAAATTTTAATAGCTTTTTTATCTGGTTCAGAAATATTGAGGTCAACAAACCAAGTGAACAAGTTTTCTGAACATTATAAACTCAACAGGTTTGTTGCCTTCTGCCATCCTTTGGTTTTTGCAGGATGGATTTTTGCTCACTGAGTTGTAGCAATTCGCTGCCTACCATCTTAGCTGGTCATAGTTGTTGGCTAGTTGTTGTTTGACGACAATGGTAGTACTGTTGTGCTGATCAGCTTCGCCCACACTTCAAGAGCTCTGCCCATGAAACAGTTTGTTTGCTTCAAGGGTCAATTATATAATGAAAACAAACTATTTTTCTAGCCTATATGTTAGCTGTTAGAAACTGTTAGTATCTAGATTTCTACTAGTGAAAGGTTGAAACTTACATACTTCTCATCAAGTCTTCCAAAACCACACTGCCACCATGTTATGTTGTCTTTTTGATGTAATGTACTAATCATTTGATGTATACTGGTAAAATAATAATGAGAGCTCTTTATTACAAGATTAAACTATATGAACATCTACTAACTGGGAAAGTATACATACTCACCTAACCTTGAACTACTACTGCTATATACTGAATTCAGAGTCATGAAATTTTTACAATACATTCTATGTTGGTCATAATGACTGACAGCAGTTTAAGATATGCACCCTTAACGATCCATGTATTCCTATCACAATATCCACTCCCCAGAATTTCCATGGACACAAAGCACCCCTGCCACCAAACAACTATGCATTACACATTCCCTATCAGATCCTGTCTTCCAGTTCATTATCAAACAACTGAAAAGGTGCAATAACATCCAACAATCAAACAGGCAAATGTAAAATAATCATTTTGATGTGATTCTACTAAAGAACATAATATCACAATTTGTTAAACATCTGTATGCATACTCCTCAGAATGTTTTATTCTTTTTCTGACCACTCCTATGTGGTGCAATTCCTACAGCTTCAGAGAGAGGCCAAGGCAGGCAGCTCAGAATTCCACTCTGACAGGTGAGATTCTCTTAGCCAATGTTCTTAGAACTTCAGAGCCTGTCATTTTGCCCCACCAATAACAGCCCTGCCTTCAAACACAATTTTGAGTCTAATAATAATTGTTTTCTGTGAATTAACTAGATTTCCAGTGATGTTTTTCATAAGATGGTTTACTAGATTGATTCTTGCGATGGCAGAACTCATGTACATGGAGCAACTGGATTGGTCAGGACTATATTCACTAGAGTTTAGAAGAATGAGGGGAGATCTCATAGAAACCTACTTAATTCTGACAGGATTAGACAGAGTAGATGCAGGAAGGTTATTCTTGAAGATCAGAACCAGGGGTCATAGTCTAAAGGTAAGAACTTTTAGGACACGGAACAAGGAGAAATATCTTGACCCAGAGAGCAGTGAAGCCAAAATATTGAAGACTTTCAAGACAGAGTTAGATTTATCTGTTTGGACTAAAGGGATTAAGGGATATGGGAGAAAACAGAAACAGCACTGAGTAGGATGATCAGCCATGATCACGTTGAATGGCAGACGAGGTCTGAAGTCATGACTGTTGTAAGCCAAATTCCCATTGAACAGATGGACAAGTTCCACTGTACATCAAATTTAGCATGCTTCATCTTTTTCTATGTCTGTTGCGTGAACATCCTGTAATAATCTGGCAACTGAAGAGGGTTAGAAAGTAGCTGCATGAATGGCTGGACAAATTAGCATTTGATAACATACATTAGACTACTTAACAAGAGTGTTAGGGGTAGTATATTAGCATGGATATAAGGTTAGTATAATGAATAGAAAACAGAATTGGGATGAGTCAGGGGGCATTTTCAGGATGGCCACCTATAACTAATGGACTGTCACAGGGATCAGTGCTGGGGCCACAATTGTTTAGAAGCTATCAATGATATGTGGAGTTTAATTTAGATAAATGCAAGGTGGTGTATTTTGGTCAAGCAAACCAGGCCAGGACTCATACAATTAATGGTAGGGCCTTGGTGTTATTGAACAAGGATACCTAAGGGTGCAGGTGCATAGTTCCTTAAAAGTGGAGCCACAGGTAAGACCATAAGACATAGGAGTGGAAGAAAGGCCATTTGGCCCATCGAGTCCACTCCGCCATTTAATCATGGCTGATGATGGGCATTTCAACTCCACTTACCCGCACTGTCCCCGTAGCCCTTAATTCCTTGCGAGATCAAGAAATTATCACTCTCTGCCTTGTAGTCATTTAACGTCCCGACCTCCACTGTGCTCCGTGACAATGAATTCCACAGGCCCACCACTCTCTGGCTGAAGAAATGTCTCCTCATTTCCGTTCTAAATTTACCCCCTCTAATTCTAAGGCTGTGCCCACGGGTCCTAGTCTCCCCACCTAATGGAAACAACCTTCCAGCTACCATCCTTTCTAAGCCATGCATTATCTTGTATGTTTCTATTAGATCTCCCCTCAACCTTCTGAACTCTAATGAATACAATCCCAGGATCCTCAGCCGTTCATTGTATGTTAGGTAAACAAGACGGTGAAGGTAGTGACTGGCACACTTGCCTTCACTAGTCAGTGCATTGAACATAGGAATTGGACATCATGTTGTGGCTGTACAGAACACAGGTGAATCCACTTTTACAATACTGCATTCAATTCTAGTCTCCTTGCTATAGGAAAGATGTTGTTAAACTTGAATGGGTTCAGAAAAGATTTACAAGGATATTGCCAGGATGGGAAGGGTTGAGCTACAGGGAGAGACTGAATAAGCTGAAGCTTTCTTTCCCTGGAGCTTTGGAGGTTGAGGGGTGGTTTATAAAATCATGAGGGGCATGGATAGGGTAATTAGCCAAGGTCTTTTTCCCCAGGGTAGGGAGTCTAAAGCTAGAGGGCATAAATTTAAAGTGGCAGAGGAAAGATTTAAAGTAGACCTCAGGGGCAACGTTTCACACAGAGGGTGGTGCATGTATGGAATGAGCTGCCAGAGGAGGTGGGTACAATTACAATATTTAAAAGGCATCTGGATGGTACGCAAATAGGAAAGTTCAGAGGGATGTGGGCCAAATGGGACAAGGTCTGTTTTGGATAATTGGCTGACGTGAATGAGTTGGACCAAAGAGTCTGTTCCATGCTGTATATCTCTATAACTCTATGACTTGAACAAGCAAAGTGAATGTATAATAGACAAGTTTGCAAATGCACAAAATTAGGTGGGATGGCAAGTAGAGAGGATGACAGGGGATGGAGACAGGTTAAGTGAGTGGGTAAAATCTTAGCAGATGGAATACTATGTGGTAAAGTGCAAACTTGCCCATTTTGGCAGGAACAATACAGTAACCGAAGATAATAAAATGTGAGGCTGGATGAACACAGCAGGCCAAGCAGCATCTCAGGAGCACAAAAGCTGACGTTTCGGGCCTAGACCCTTCATCAGAGAGGGGGATGGGGGGAGGGAACTAGAATAAATAGGGAGAGAGGGGGAGGCGGACCGAAGATGGAGAGTAAAGAAGATAGGTGGAGAGGGTGTAGGTGGGGAGGTAGGGAGGGGATAGGTCAGTCCAGGGAAGACGGACAGGTCAAGGAGGTGGGATGAGGTTAGTAGGTAGCTGGGGGTGCGGCTTGGGGTGGGAGGAAGGGATGGGTGAGAGGAAGAACCGGTTAGGGAGGCAGAGACAGGTTGGACTGGTTTTGGGATGCAGTGGGTGGGGGGGAAGAGCTGGGCTGGTTGTGTGGTGCAGTGGGGGGAGGGGATGAACTGGGCTGGTTTAGGGATGCAGTGGGGGAAGGGGAGATTTTGAAACTGGTGAAGTCCACATTGATACCATATGGCTGCAGGGTTCCCAGGCGGAATATGAGTTGCTGTTCCTGCAACCTTCGGGTGGCATCATTGTGGCAGTGCAGGAGGCCCATGATGGACATGTCATCAAGAGAATGGGAGGGGGAGTGGAAATGGTTTGCGACTGGGAGGTGCAGTTGTTTGTTGCGAACTGAGCGGAGGTGTTCTGCAAAGCGGTCCCCAAGCCTCCGCTTGGTTTCCCCAATGTAGAGAAAGCCGCACCGGGTACAGTGGATGCAGTATACCACATTGGCAGATGTGCAGGTGAACCTCTGCTTAATGTGGAATGTCATCTTGGGGCCTGGGATGGGGGTGAGGGAGGAGGTGTGGGGACAAGTGTAGCATTTCCTGCGGTTGCAGGGGAAGGTGCCAGGTGTGGTGGGGTTGGAGGGCAGTGTGGAGCGAACAAGGGAGTCACGGAGAGAGTGGTCTCTCCGGAAAGCAGACAGGGGTGGGGATGGAAAAATGTCTTGGGTGGTGGGGTCGGATTGTAAATGGCGGAAGTGTCGGAGGATAATGCGTTGTATCCGGAGGTTGGTAGGGTGGTGTGTGAGAACGAGGGGGATCCTCTTGGGGCGGTTGTGGCGGGGGCGGGGTGTGAGGGATGTGTCGCGGGAAATGCGGGAGACGCGGTCAAGGGCGTTCTCAATCACCGTGGGGGGGAAGTTGCGGTCCTTAAAGAACTTGGACATCTGGGATGTCCACCCACCCACTGCATCCCAAAACCAGTCCAACCTGTCTCTGCCTCCCTAACCGGTTCTTCCTCTCACCCATCCCTTCCTCCCACCCCAAGCCGCACCCCCAGCTACCTAATAACCTCATCCCACCTCCTTGACCTGTCCGTCTTCCCTGGACTGACCTATCCCCTCCCTACCTCCCCACCTACACCCTCTCCACCTATCTTCTTTACTCTCCATCTTCAGTCCGCCTCCCCCTCTCTCCCTATTTATTCCAGTTCCCTCCCCCCATCCCCCTCTCTGATGAAGGGTCTAGGCCCGAAACATCAGCTTTTGTGCTCCTGAGATGCTGCTTGGCCTGCTGTGTTCATCCAGCCTCACATTTTATTATCTTGGAATCTCCAGCATCTGCAGTTCCCATTATCTCTAATACAGTAACCGAATACTGTTTGCAGGGAGAAAGGCTGCAGAAGACTACAGCGCAGGAGAATTTGGAATTCCTTGTGTATGTTATCTTTTTGTGGTTCATTCAAGTTCAGTGGGTAATAGAAATGGCAAATGGAAGGTTGGCTTTTATTTCAAAAGGAATGGAGCGTAAAGTTGGGAGATTTTGCAAAAACTAGACAAGGCACTAGTCAGACAACAGTTGGAGTACTTTGAACAGTTTTGGCCTCCTTTTTTAAGGAGGGATATACTGGCTTTTGAGGCAGTCCAGAGAAGCTGCACTTGGCTGATTCTGTGCATGGAGGGACTCTCTTATGAGAAGAGGTTAAGTTGGTTGGGTCAGTAACTCATTGCACTTTAGGAGAATTAGAGGTATCTTATTGAAACATACAAAATTCTAGGACATTTGACAGGGACATGCAGAAAGGTAGGAAGGCTACAGAAAAAAGCCATAATGATGTTGCCAAGACTGGAGGAATTGAATTGTAAAGAGAGGCTAGATAGGCTGGGACTTTTTTGTGGACAGAACATAAGTGTGTTGCAAAGTGGTCACCCAGTCTATGCCTCATTTCCCCAAAGTAAAGAGACCACATTGTGAGCAGCGAATACAGTAGATTAGATTGAGTGAAGTGCAGGTAAAGTGCTGTTTTACGTGGAAGGTGTGTTTGGGCTCTTGGATACTGAGAAGGAAGGAAGTAAACAAGCAGGAGTTACACCTTCTGTGGTTGCAGGAGAAGACGCCATGGGCCTGTGGGGGGAGATTTGGAGTGAAGGATGAGTGAACTGGGTGCCCTGGAGGGAACAGCTACTGCAGAAGGCTGACAAGGGAGGGGAGGGAAACCTGCGTCTCTCGAGTGGAAGCATCCTTCTGGAGGTGGCAGAAAAGGCGGCCAATGATACTCTGTGTATGGATGCTGGTGAGATGGTACGTGAGGACAAGGGAACCCTATTGTTGCTTTCGAAGGAAAGACAGACGATCATGGCTGAAGTGCGGGAGATGGGTCGGACCCAGCTAAGGATCCTGTAAACTATGGTGCTGGGGAATCTCTAGCTGAGAAAACAAGTGGACATTTCAGAGGTTCCCTTGCTGAAGTTGGCATTGTGTGAACACATATGATGGAGACAGAGATACTGACAGAATGGAACAGAGTCTTTACAGAAAGCAGGGTGTGAGGATGTATAGTCAAGGTAACTGTGGGAGTCAGTTGGGTTGTAGTGGATAATGGTGGCTAGCATATCTCCAGAAATGGAAACAGAGACGTCAAGAAAGGGAAGGAAAGAGTCTGAGATGGGCAGGTGAAGGTGAGAGCAGGGTGGAAATTGGAAGCAAAATTGATAAACTTTTCCAATTCCAGATGAGAGAGGCAAATGTCACCGATGATATCATTGATATACCAGAGAAAGAGTTGAGGGTGTGGGCCAGAATAGTACTGTAACAAGGAATGTTTGTACCCCAAAAAAAGACCAGCATAACTGAGGCCCATGCGGGTATCCATGGCCACACCTTTGACCTGAAATGAGAGGAGTTAAAGCAGAATTTTGTTCAGAGTGAAGGTGAGCTCAGCCAGGCAGAGGAGGATGGTGGTAGATGGACACGGTTCAGGCCTTTTCTCCATGAATAAACAGAAAGCCCTGAGGCCATCCTGATGGGGGATGGATGTGTAAAGGGATTCCATGTCCATGGTTTAAAAAAAAGGAGGCCGCCAGATCCCACAAACTGGAAATTCTGAAACTGACTTAAAGCGTCAAAGGAACCGTGGATGTAAGTAGGAAGGAACTGGACAAGGGCAGAGAAAAACCGGTAGGAAGTGATGAGTTCTCTGGGCAGGAGCAGGAAGAAACAATGGGTCTTACACGGTTGGGGAGAAATAGGAGGAAGCATATGAAAGCTGGCGTACAGTGTCTGAAATGTAGAGGTCAGCCCGTCAAACAACAACAGCTTCACCCTTGTTAGCAGGCTTAATTACACAGTCAGGATTGGATCTGAGAGCACGGGTGCAGTCAATTCATGGAGAGATGGGTTTGAATGGGTGAGTGGGACAGAGAAATTGAGGTGACCTACATCACACCACCAGTTCTTGATGAACAGGTCGATTGCAGGTAAAAGGCCAGGAGGAGGAGTCTAAGTGAAGGGAGAGTGTTGAAGGTGAGCGAAAGAGTCTGTGGGAGAAGGAGAGGACTCGTCCAAAGAAACGGGCACAGACGCAAAGGTGATGGAAGAAGAATTCAACATCATGTTGTGCCTGAAATTCATTAAGGTGGGTCACATTGGGATAAAACTGAGACATTTGTTGAGTACAGAATGTTCAGCATCAGAGAGCGGAAGGTCAAAAGGGACAGTAAATGCATGACAAGAGGTGGGGTTGGGAGAATGGATATAGTGAGAGAGAAGGGGAGTGGAAGAAATTTCCATAGGGCCATGAGTAGCTCTGATTTGTTGCATCCTGTGTTTTTTAATGCCTGAAATGAAAAATTTTCTTCCTAGGATGTCGAATGAGCCGGAGGATGAAGTGGAACTGGGGAGCAGTGCAGCTCTCAACTGACATGAAGTGGTGCTGTTGGTGAGAGAGGTCGAGAGGGCGCATATGACAGTGATGGCAGTGTGGAGATTAAGCTGCAGATAACAAGGTGTAGAGCTGGATGAACATAGCAGGACAAGCAGCATCAGAGGAGGAGAAAGGCTGACGTTTCGGGCCTAGGCTCTTCTTCAGAAAAGTCTGCAGCTGCATAGAGTACTGTGCACAATTTTGGTCTCCTTACTTGAGAAACGATGTGCTGGCACTGGACAGGGTGCAGAGGAGGTTCATGATTGTGGAGTTGAGGCGGTTGGCTTGAAGAGACAATGAGTAGACTGGGACTACACTCTTTGGAATTTACAATAGTGGGGGTATCTTATAGAAACATATAGAATTATGAAAGGAATAGACATGATAGAAGCTAGAAGGTTGTTTCCACTGGTGGGTGAAACTCAAACTAGGGAGCATAGCCTCAAAAATAAGGGGGACCATATTTAAGAGTGAGTTGAGGAGGAACTTCACCCAAGCATTGTGAATGTGGAATTCCCTGCCCAGTGAAGCAGTCGAGGCTAATAAAGTGAGAGGCTGGATGAACACAGCAGGCCAAGCAGCATCTCAGGAGCACAAAAGCTTACGGACCCTTCTTCAGAGAGGGGGATGGGGTGAGGATTCTGGAATAAATAGGGAGAGACGGGGAGGTGGACCGAAGATGGATAGAAAAGAAGATAGGTGGAGAGGAGAGTATAGGTGGGGAGGTAGGGAGGGGATAGGTCAAGGAGGTGGGATGAGGTTAGTAGGTAGGAAATGGAGGTGCAGCTTGGGGTGGGAGGAAGGGATGGGTGAGAGGAAGAACAGGTTAGGGAGGCAGAGACAGGCTGGGCTGGTTTTGGGATGCAGTTGCGGGGAGAGGATGAGCTGGGCTGGTTGTGTGATGCAGTGGGGGGAGGGGACGAACTGGGCTGGTTTTGGGATGCGGTGGGGGAAGGGGAGATTTTGAAGCTGGTGACGTCCACATTGATACCATGGGGCTGCAGGGTTCCCAAGCGGAATATGAGTTGCTGTTGGTGCAACCTTTGGGTGGCATCATTGTGGCACTGCAGGAGGCCCAAGATGGACATGTCGTCTGAGGAATGGGAGGGGGAGTTGAAATGGTTCGCGACTGGGAGGTGCAGTTGTTTATTGCAAACCAAGCGGAGGCTTGGGGACCGCTTTGCAGAACACCTCCGCTCGGTTCGCAATAAACAACTGCACCTCCCAGTCGCGAACCATTTCCACTCCCCCTCCCATTATTTAGATGGCATGTCCATCATGGGCCTCCTGCAATGCCATAATGATGCCACCCGAAGGTTGCAGGAACAGCAACTCATATTCCGCTTGGGAACCCTGCAGCCCAATGGTATCAATGTGGACTTCACCAGCTTCAAAATCTCCCCTTCCGCCTCCACGTCCCAAAACCAGCCCAGTTCGTCCCCTCCCCCCCACTGCATCACACAACCAGCCCAGCTCTTCCCCTCCCCCCACTGCATCCCAAAACCAGCCCAGCCTGTCTCTGCCTCCCTAACCTGTTCTTCCTCTCATACCCATCCCTTCCTCCCACCCCAAGCCGCACCTCTATTTCCTACCTACTAACCTCATCCCACCTCCTTCACCTCTCCGTCTTCCCTGGACTGACCTATCCCCTCCCTACCTCCCCACCTATACTCTCCTCTCCACCTATCTTCTTTTCTATCTATCTTCAGTCCACCTCCCCCTCTCTCCCTATTTATTCCAGTTCCCTCACCCCATCCCCCTCTCTGATGAAGGGTCTAGGCCCGAAACGTCAGCTTTTGTGCTCTTGAGATGCTGCTTGGCCTGCTGTGTTCATCCAGCCTCACATTTTATTATCTTGGAATTCTCCAGCATCTGCAGTTCCCATTATCTCTGAGGCAGTCGAGGCTACCTCATTACATGTTTTTAAGGGAAAATAGGTAGATTTTTGAACAGTAAAGGAATTAAGGATTATGTTGAGTGGGGGGGTAAGGGGAGCTGAGTCCACTAAACGATCGACCACAATCTTTTTGAACGGCGGAGCAGGCTCAGTGGGCCACCTGACCTCCTACTCCTATTTCTTATTTCACAGGATCGTGAGGTTTTTTAAATATTAAAATATAACTTAAATATAAAGTATATTTAAAATTAACTATCAACAAAATGTCATCAGGAAGAAATTGAGAGATATTGTCAAGACCGTACAGTTACGACATTCTTTCATAAAACACGACACACAGAAATACTAAATGATGCTTTTAGCATAACATACGTTACTTCCAACTTTGGGGGGAAAAAAACTGCTTTCGCGAAATATAACTGATGTATCTTTTCCTTTAAGCAGATATTTAAGACGAGTATTTAACACGATGTCAAGGCATCGCTTTCCTCAAACGCTTCGGTACATTTTCCCTAAGGAGGTTCTTCTGACCCAGCGCTGACCCCTGCACACAGAGACCATAGGCTTCCTCCGTTTAACCGCCCAATACACGAGGAAAGTTAACAGACGAAGCCACTCCATGGTATCGTCTCACCTGCCTGCCCTGCAGATGGCGTGATAGCGACGAACTGAGAAGAGAGGGGTTGACGGCAGGCGTAATGCAAGGGGCTTTTCTGTTTTCCCCTCCCCCGGCCTCCTGGTACTTGCCACGGTTCTCCCATCCCCCACGCCCCTACTATTCTCTTGTCTGTCTGTCTGTCTGTCTGTCTGAATGGATGGAGCTCGAGCGAAGTAGTGAGGTGGAGCGACGAAACGCGGCTGGGGGGAGGGGGTGGTCGCGCGGTGGCTGAGAGACGGTTGGGACGGTTGGTTGGGAGGGGGTGGAGGGGCGGGTTGCAGCGCGAGTAGGTGGAGGAGGAGCTCGAGCGTTGCTCAGTCAGTGAGACGGCAATAAAGAGGCCAGACGAGAGCCGCGGGGTGGCTGACTTTCTATGTGAGAGCGAGAGTATGAGTGAGTCTCGCTGTCATTGCATTTATCCATGATTTTTGTTGGGAAGAGAGATGAAGTTTTTATTTGCAAGCACGATTTGTATTTATTCATAGTAATCCTGGCACTTGGGCGATTTCGATGTTATAAAATGGTTGTTTGTGGTGTGTGTTGTGTTCCTATAGAAGCCAGACAGGGAGGAGAGTTGGAACCAGACTGGGAGCAGTCATACAGAAAGCTGTGTCTCTGTGTTTAGCCAGACAGGCCCAAGTTTAAAGTCAACAGCACACCCAGCATCAGTAAAAACACTCCGTGACAGCGAAATAAAAGAAACTACACTACAGCACATACCCGCAGAACTTGTACGTCAAGTAGTTACAGCGCTGCCACTGAAGGTAGCTTATTTTTTTTAATTGATGCACTTTAAAAATGCTGTTAGATTCGCTTATTTGTTTGTTGTTTGGTTAATAAATAAGACTAAAAATTCTTTTAGATGCTTAATGTGCCAAAGGCTAACATATTAATGAAGTTCAGTCCGTTATGCTAGGAAGGTCCAATTTCTGGTGTTTTAAAATTTAAAGGCAAGTAGTGAATAATTAAGAGTTTCAAGGTGGGATTGAAGTGGTTTTTGGATTGTTGAGTAATCAAGAATGATAAACTCCAAGCTCCAGTAATGGCAAACATTAATCTGCACCCCTTACCCCAATCCCCAGACTTTATTTTCATTTTGTTTATAATCTTTCAGTGTTAAAGTGGATCTGTGATACCTATTGCTCCATTTTATTTTGTACACAATATCCCTATCTTACATAGATAATGTGTGAAGTTCTTAATTTTTTACATACTTGCAATGTGAAGTTTGAAATATTTATTTTGGGACTTTGTTTCCCTTGTGTTTTGGGTGGATGAAAATGTGAACTAATTCTAGTAAAGCCTTCCTGATGTTTTGAGAGACTGGAACTAATTGTGTATGAAGCTTTCTTGTACTGGATTTTGTTGTTTCTGGTGTAAAGGATCAATGTCCCATCAATGAGGTAGTAGGAACTGCTGATGCTGGAGTCTGAGATAACAAGGTGTAGAGCTGGATAACCACAGCAAGCCAGGTAGCATCAGAGGAGTGGGAAAGCTGCCGTTTCAGGTCTGGACCTTTCTTCAGAATGTCCCATCAATGCAAGATGTAGCATCTTATGGCTACAATGTTATTATGATTACAAGAAATTATGTCTTCATGAAACATTTGCTCATTTGAAATCATGTCTTTTTTCAAGTGTAACTTGATTAGATTCACACAGCATGGAAACGTATGCTTTTGGTCCAACTCATCAATGCTGACCATAGAATCCCTCCAGTGGAGAAGCAGGCCATTTGGCCATCAAGTCCACACTGGCTCTCTGAAGAGCATCCTAAGCTCCCTGACCCTATCCCTGTTACCTTGCTTTTTCCCATGGCCAGTCTACCTAACCTGCACGTCTTTGGAATGTGGGAGGAAGCCAGAGCAACAGAGGAAACCCACCCAGACACAGGGATGATGTGCAAACTGCGCACAGTTGCCCAAGGCTGGAATTGAACCTGGGTCCCTGGTGCAGTGAGACAGCAGTGCTAACCACTGGGCCACCGTTCCAAATTTCACAAACTCCGCTCATCCCACTTGCCTACTTTGGTTCACATCCCTCTAAACCTTTCCTATTCGTGTACCTGTCCAGATGTCTTTTACATGTTGTAACTGTACCTGAATCTACCACTTCCTCTCGCAGCACATTCTGCATACAAACCACCCTCTGTGTGAAAACATTGCCCCTCAGGCTCCTTTTTAAATCTTTCTCCTCACCTTCAACCTCTGCCTTCTAGTTTTGAACTCCCCTACCCTAGGGAAAAGATCTTTACTATTTATCTTATCTGAGCCTCTCATGAGCTTTTAAACCTGTATAACGTCATCCCTCAGCTTCCTATGCTCGAGTGGCGGGGAAAAAAAATCCCAGTCGATCCAGCCTCTCCCTATAACTCTCATTTCCAGTCGCGGCAACATCCTTGTAAATCTTGTCTAAATCCACTTCAAATTAACAATATCCTTCCTATCGTAGAGCAACCAGAACTGTTCGCAGTTCTTCAAAAGTGGCCCCACTCTAATATGATGTCCCAACTCGTATAATGTCTGTTCTCCCATAGTGACTTCATTGACAAGTAGTCACAGAGTCTTCTTCCACTTTCCTCTTGTCCCTTCAGCTGTGGTGCCATAATTTTTCCGAGTTTGAGGGGGTGAGTAGGAACATTGGGGAGTGGGTTGGTGCGCGTGTTGGGTGGGGGGAGTAGTGGGGATTGGTCGGGTCCAGCAGCAGGACTACTAGGTCTGACGGGTGTTACATCTAATAGCAGGGGAGGGTCAGTCCTTTGGGAGTGCATGGGGTGTCAGGTCTGCTACCACACCCATCTCCACACCATGCAGTCATTTTTTTTGTTTGACGTCTTGGTTACCTTGCACCAGAAGATAGATTTGTCAATTGTCTTTAAAATACTCTTCTTGAGACCTTCATTACTTTTATTTTAAATTATTTCTAGTTTGCTGAGAGCTGAAACTGACCGCTGAGCAATGAACATAAGGTTGTTTTCTTTTTAAATAATACCCAATGAAGCTAGTATTTGTTTGAGACCTGGCCTTTGAAGTTAGTTGACTTTTATTCAAAGAACACCCTTGACATTTTGGTTCTGGAGACGTATAATGCTGTGTTGTTTGAAAGTAAACAGGGAACTGAAAGGCAGGGAACCAGTCTAAACCAAAACCATTTCTGAAGAAGGGTCCTGACCCAAAACATCAACTTTTCTACTCCTGCCTGGCCGGCTGTGTTTCTCCAGCTCCACACTTTGTTATCTCTGACTCCAGCATGGGCAGTTCCTACTATCTCTGAAACCAAAGCTAAAACTGGTTTTGACCTGTGTTTGAGTTGAAAGGATTATGGCTGCCAAAACTATAGGATGGTGGTTTGATTGCTCCCTGGTTATCAACCCATCATCAACTTTCTGAAAAATGGAAACTGTTATAAGAATTTAAATGGATATTCGTCAGAGCCTGCTGGAAGCTATTTACATTGACTGATGTCTTCAGATATCAAGCAAGATATAATCCTGTGTATCTTTTACTTTTTCCAGTGGAAACTGTTTAAGTGACTGGCCAGTTATATTTTCTTTATTTTCTTAATTCAACCCTTAACTGCCTGTCTTTGTGTGAGTGGATAGCATATTTGGAGAGGTGGTCACACCACCGCTGAAGGGACTAGAGGAAAGAAAGGGATGGTGACCAACCTTGTTGTCAAGGAGATACAAGCAGGTAGTGAAGGAGGCCCCTGCAATCCTGTTCACAATTCAGTTTTCTCTTCAGAAAGCTGAGCATGGTGCTGGTACATAGAGCATGTAGTCAGAACCAGCTTCTGGCGCCACAGTTGGCCTCATTGTACAGGAAGGGAGGCAGAAGAAAGCAGAAAAGATAGTTATAGGGGATTCTTTACTTGGAGGAACAAAAAGATGTTTCTGCAGTCACAGATGTGACTCCAAGATGGTGTATTGCCTCCCTGGTGCCAGGGTCAGGAATGTAACTGACCAGCCACAGAGAACCCTGAAGGGAGAGTGATGTGACCGAGGTTATGGTGTTCATTGCTACCAACAGCATAGATGCATTGAGGGATGAGGTCAAAAAGCTAGGCAGTAGATTAAGAAGCAGGATCCTGAAGGTTATCTCAGAATTACTCCTGGTGTCACATGCTATCGAGCACAGAAGTGGGAAAATAGAGTGGATGATTGCAAAAGCTGGTCCAGGAGGGAGGGTATCAGATTCCTGGATCACTGGGACTGTTTCTGGGAAAGGTAGGACCCCCACAAATGAGCTAGTCCCGTACTGGTTCTGGTGAACTAACATCTTATGAGGGAGGGTTTAACTCGTGCTACTAGGAGGAGTTTTAAACAAGTTCAGCAGAGGCGGGGAACGCATTGCATTAGGTCAATAGTGGTGTTGTATATAGAGCCCCAAACTGCATTGGTAATGTTGGGAATAGCATTAAACAGGAAATTAGAGATGGATGTGTTAAGGGAATATTGGTGATTATGGGTGACTTTAATTTGCACATAGATTGGGCAAATCAAATTAGCCGCAATGCTGTGGGGGAGGAATTCCTGCAGTGTATACAGGATGGTCTTCTTGACCAATATGTGGAGGAACCAACTAGAGAGCAAGCTATTTTAGACTGGGTACCGTGTAATGAGAAAGGAATCATTGCCAGTCTAGCTGTGCGAGACCCCTTGGGGATGACTGACTCTAACATGATACAATTTTTTATCAAGATGGGCAGTGAGCTAGTTGATTTGGAGACTGGGGTGCTGAATCTTTATAAAGGAAACTATGAAGGTATGAGGCAGGAGTTAGCCTTGATAGATTGGGGACAGTTACTTAAAGAGTTGACGGTGAATAGACAATGGCAAACATTCAAGAAATGCTTGGGGGAAACTGCAAAACTGTTTATTCCTGTCTGGCACAAAATCAAGATGAGTAAGAGGGTCACTCTATGACTTATGAAGGAAATTAGAGTTAGTATCCAATCCAAGGAAGAAGTATACAGATTGGCCAAGAAAAATAATATGTCTGTCTGAGGATTGGGAGCGGTTCAGAATTCAGCAAAGAAGGACCAAGGGATTGATTAAGAAGGGGAAAATGCAGTACAAAAGTAAGCTTGCAGGGAACGTAAAGACTGACACAAAGAGTTTCTATAGGTACCTGAAGAGAAAAGGATTGAATATAAATGTAGGTTCCCTGCAGACACAAATGGGGAATGTGACAAAGAGCAAATGGGACAAGATTAATTTAGGATATCTGGTTGGCATGGACAAGTTGGACCGAAGAGTCTGTTTCCAAACTGTACATCTCTGTGACTCTAAATGGCTGACCAACTGAATACATAATTTGTGATAACAAAGTGTGAAGCTGGATGAACACAGCAGGCCAAGCAGCATCTTAGGAGCACAAAAGCTCTCTGATGAAGGGTCTAGGCCCGAAACATCAGCTTATGTGCTCCTGAGATGCTGCTTGGCCTGCTGTGTTCATCCAGCTTCACACTTTGTTATCTCGGATTCTCCAGCATCTGCAGTTCCCATTATCTCTGAATACATAATTTGGTTCTGTCTCACAAAAGAGGACACAAATCAGATACCAGAAATGTTGGAGTATGCAAGATTTAGTGGGGGGAAGAATTGATAGAGATCAATATGAGTAGAGAAATGGTGCTGGAAAATTGATGGGATTGAAGGCGGATAAATCGCCAAAGCCTGACAATTGCATCCTAGAGTACTTAAAGAAATGGCCATCTTTCAGGATTCTATAGACTCTGGAACAGTCCCTGCAGATTGGAGGATAGCTGTTGTCACTCCAGTATTCAAAAAGAGAGATAGGGAGAAAACAGTGAATTGTAGACCAGTAAGCATAACATCAATAGTGGGGAAATTCTCAAATCCATTATTAAGGACATTTGTAGTGGAGCATTTTGAAAGCAGTGGCAGGATCAGACTGGGTCAGCATGGAGTTATAAAGGGGAAATCATGCTTGACAAATCTGTTGGAATTCAATGAAGATCTAACGAGTAGAGTTGACAAGGAGGATCCAGTTGATATGGTATATTTGGACTCTCAGCATTTGACAAAGTCCCATGTAAGAGATGCAAGATTCAAGTGCTTTGGATTGGGGGAAGTGTATTGCGATGGATAGAAAATAGGTTGGCAGAGAGGAAACTGTACGAATTAGTGGATCCTTTTCAAATTGACAGGCAGTAACTAGTGTGTTGCCAACGAGGATTGGTGCTGGGACCCCAGCTATTCACAATATATATTAATGATTTGGATGAGGGAACAAAATGTAACATCTCCAAATTTGCAGATGATATCAAGTTGAGTGGGAAGGTGAACTGATTCCAGAGATTGTGGGTCTGACATATGAGGAGAGATTGACTAGCTTAGGATTGTTTTTGCTGAAGTTTAGATGCACAAGGTGGGGGATCTCAGAACTAAAGAAATAAAATGCTGGCAGGGCAGATGCAGGGAGGATGTTACCGATGGTGGATGTGTCCGAAATCAGGGGTCAAGTCTGAGGATTTTGGTAGACCATTTAGGACGGCGATGAGATATTTCTTCACCCAAAGAATGGTGATCCTGTGGAATTCAATACCACATGAAGTAGTTGATCCCAAAACATTGAATGTATTCAAGAGGCAGCCAGATATAGCACTTGGGATGAATGAGATCAAAGATTATGGGGAGAAAACAGGATTATGCTATTGAGTTTGATGATCAGCCATGTTTGTGATGAATGGTGGAGCAGGTTCGAAAGGTTGAATGCCATCCTGCTCCTATTTTCTATGTTTATATTTCTATGACACAGCTTAACTTAGAAAAGGAGTCAAGGTATCGTGATTTCAACCATGTGTCTCAAAGGAGTAAGGCAAGGATGAAGGACCTCCTAATGTAAGGAATATTATAGGTAAAACAGGTGAGTTAATGGCTGAAATTGGCATATGAACTTGATCTTGTTGCCGTCATAGAGACATCATTGAAGGAGGCAAATGTGTTGGTACTGTGATCAGAGATAATGGGAACTGCAGATGCTGGAGAATCCAAGATAACAAAGTGTAAAGCTGGATGAACACAGCAGGCCAAGCAGCATCTCAGCTCAAAAGCTGACGCTTTGGGCCCAGAGCCTTCATCAGAGAGGTCTCTGATGAAGGGTCTGGGCCCGAAACGTCAGCTTTTGTGCTCCTGAGATGCTGCTTGGCCTGCTGTGTTCATCGAGCTTCACACTTTGTTATCTTGTGTTGGTACTGTGCCTGGTAAACAGCTTTGGAGCTCTCCCTGGCTATTTTTCTTCAATTAAAATACTGAGAGTGGGTAGGGTTAGGGCTTACACAGACCCACGAAGGCTTTTAATTTTGCTTTCAAGTGAGAAGGTTTCTGTTAGCTGGCTGCTGGAACTAACAGCTGGAGCTTTTGTTCTGTTGCGAGAGTGAAAAGAAAGCATGTGAGAATTATATCTGTTTTGCTGAATTGCATTCTTGCCAAGGGTGTGTTTGTGGGATGCTGCCTGTATTGAAACAGTTGATGATTAGTGGTTAAATAATACATTATCTTGTTAAGTATTTCAATAAAGTTAAAGTTAAGCCTTTTTTTTGTATTTTAACAGCATCATAAGAATAAAGTATGTTCTAATTAAAGCCTAGTGGTGGACAAATCAAATCACATTAGTTAGGGTCTGAGCTATGTTCTTAGAATACTGTGGCAGGGGTTTGGTCTCGTCTGGCCTGGCAGCATATGGCAGCAGAGTATAGGATCTTCAGGGCAGGGCGTAAAAGAGGAGTGGTGTCACATTGTTAATTAGGGAGTCAGTTACTGCAGTAAGGAGGGATGGTATCTTGGAAGGGTTGTCAAATAAAGCATTGTGGATCAATTTTACGAATACAAAGGGGCAGGCAATTGAGGAGCAGATATGTAGTAAATTCACCAAGGTGTATATAAGTAATAAGGTGATTTCAATTACATGATTATTAATTGGGATAATCATTGTACAAAGGGTTGAGAGGGGACAGACTTCTTGAAATGTACACAGGAGAGCTTTAGATGGTCCTACAAGAGATGATGTAATGCTGGACCTGCTTCTAGGGAATGAAGTCGGACAGATGTTTAAGGTGAAGGTGGGGAGCATTTTAGTGATAGCAGTCACAAAACAGTATATTTTGTTTTGTATGGAAAAACAAAAAGATGGTCTGTAAAAAAGATTTGGATTGAAATACGGCAGGATATGGCTGAAATAGACTGGGAACATCAACTTGAGGGAAAGTCTACAGCAGAACAGGCATTAAAAAAGGTATTGGGGGAGTATAGGCCGACATGCTCTTACAGTTCACCTTAAAGGGAACAACCCCAGGGAAATGGGCTTCAGGACTGGATAAAAAGGAAAAGAGAGATATTTAAATGGTCCGAAGGGAGCAAAACAACAGACGCTCTAGAAGAGTATAGAAAGCACAAGGGGGATCTCCAAGCAGTTAGGAGAGCGAAGAGGGGTGGGCAAGATTAGGGTGATTCCTGGAATATGAAATAAGTTAAGGGGAAGAGAAACCGGAAAGTAGTAACAATTGAGCACCAAGGGTGCAATCTGTATGTGATGCTGGAGGACACCATATAATGTTAAATGACTACTCTGCATCTGTCTTTATTTGGGAGAAGAAGGATGTAAATATAGAATTCAGGAAGAGGGACTGTGAGATTCTTGAGAAGATTGAAGAGGTAATGGAGGTTTTGGCAAGCTTAAGGTCTGGCTAAGTTATATCGTAGGCGGCTACGAGAAATGGAAGAGACAAGCAGCCCTGAACCAATGCACATGGGATCCAGGGTAACTTGACAAGTTGAACCCAAAATTGGCTTAGTGACAGAAAAGGCTGTTTGTGAGTGGTATCCAGTGTGCAGTAATGTGGAATAGGGATCAATGCTGGGTCCTTTATTGTTTGTGATATTCATAATGACGTAGATGAGAATGTTGAGAGTTGATGTGTAATGTTGTGGATGAAACAAAGATTGATTGGGCGGTTGACAGTGAGGAGAAAAGTGTTAGGCTACTGGAGAATGTCAAATGGATTGGTCAGGTGGGCAGATCAGTGGCAGATATGAAATACGAAGACCAGTATTCCATCACCATGTCACCCTTTATTTGCACCTGGAGAGTCCTTGACACTGATCCAGCTCCCTTGGAGCCAGCTTTGAGTGAACAGGATGTCTGACACTCCTTTCATTTTTGACAAATTTCATGGTGGGCCTTGCAGAATTGTGGAATTGCTTTCGAGTCAACATGCAAGATGGCCTCCTTTGATAGACCCTAGTCCTTCCTGAAAATCTTCAGGGTATTTAATAAGGACTTCACTCGGGCAGCAATTTTATAATCGAAAAATGTTGAGCCAGTCTAGGTGAAATTTCACCCCGTCAAGCTTAGGCCTGAGCCAGTTACTACAATCAGTGGTAACTAAACCAGTTGCTTCTCATAAGAGACTGGAACCAAAGTTGTACCTTAATCTGTAAATGTTCCTTGGCATAGACTCTCAGTCTAGCTGAGAACCTATATAAACTTAAGGATCGGAGTCCAGAGCAAATTTTGTTAAAGACTGGTTCTGCGATCACTGAAATGGCCACGCCAGTATTGACCTCTGTTAGAACCAGGTGACCACTTAACCACACATTTTTTGTTTTGATTGGTTGGTTCTGACTTGCATGTTGTTAAACACGTTAACTGTTCTAAAACAGTGGTGCCAAAACAGTGGTGGACTTTCCAATGTGTTCACTCTCTTGGATATCGACCTATGAGTTCCCTTGCTCAATTTAAGTCTAGTGGGATTCTTTTGCTCACCAGCCTGGATCGTGAATATTTTTAACCATTTGGCTGAGGCTTGGCTTTCTTTGGCGTTTTGCTGTGGGTTGACCTAGAGTCCCTCTGTTCAGGATATGTCCTGAATGAGGCTATGCAATTGCCTTCACTCAAATGGTGTTTCCCAAGCTTAGTTGGACTGGCGTGTGTGTCCACCATCAGAATATCCTGCAACTCGTATGCTCCACTTGCTACATTTGCAAATGATAAAGCCAGTTGTATGCCTGTTTGAAGGCAATTGCGCTTCAGCTAGTAGGCACTTTTGTTACATCATTAATCCCACATATCAAGTGGTGTCTCAGCATCTGATTTAAGGGTTAAACCAAAATCACATGCCACCACCAGTAATCTAAACCTAGTCAAAAATCCCAATACAGATTCCCCCTGGTTCTCAAATTGCCGAGTAAAATAGATGTGTCTAATTCTGAGATGCTACTGAAGAAATCTTGCTTGGATGTCATGGAACTGAGCTGACTAATCTTGAATATCCCATAATCATTTTCCTTTGTACTAAGTATGACTTCAGCTAGCAGATAGTATTTCCCTTGATTCTCATGGACTCTGGTTTTACTAGAGATCTATTATGCCACATCTGGTCAAAGGATGCATGATGTCAAGGGCAGTTACACTCGATTCACCTCTGGAGTCCCATTCTCTTTTTTTTTTGTCCATGTTTGAACCAAAGCTGTAAAGAGGTCAGACCTGAGTGCTGTAGGGAGGAACTGAACCTAAGCATCAGTGAGTAAGGAACTGCAAAGCAAGTGCAGTTTGATAGCACTGTTGATGACCCCTTCCACTTCTGGCTGATTGTTTCAAATGCTTCAGCCATGGTACTGGGAGAGCCAGTGTGGATATAATGGACTTAATGGCCTCATTTTGCATTGTAAAAATTCTCTGATCTTTCACACTGATGTGCTGGGCTCTCCATTTCATTATGAACGGGGCATTTGTGGAACCTCGTCTTCATCTTCCAGAGAGTTATTTGATTGTCCATCATTATTTATGACTGGATGTTACAAGACTTCTGAGATTTGATCTCATATTCTGGTTGAGGAATTGCTCAATTCCTTTTAGTATGTAAGTAGTTCTATGATGTAGCTTCACCAAGTAGACGTGGTATTTTTCAATGTGCCTGGTGCTGTTTCTTACGTGTCCTCTCGAACTTGTGTGTAAATTGTGTTAGCTTCAAATTTCAATCTCTTGCACTCTTTGACAAATCCAAGTTTGGAGATAACACACAGACTCTTCAGAGAATGAGGAAAAGTTATATTGTACTCAAAATGTTATTCTATTCTTCTCCCACAGATGTTGTCAGATTGCGGAGTTTCTCCAGCATTTTCCGAGAGGATATTTCTTTTGGGGTTTCCACGACTAGGGGGTGTAGTTTACATTTTACAACCGGCCATTTCAGCAGTAAAATTGGGAAGCACCTTCACAATTAAAGGGTGGTATGGTAGAAGTTTGGAACTTTGATTCAGCATGAATTCCTTTTTGTGGAACAATGATTAATTTGAAATTTGAGATTAATAGATTTTTATTACCTAAATGTATCTAAGGATATGGGGAATTGTGTGCACATGGCATTGGGTACACAGTTCAGTCACGTTCGAGTGAAAAGTGCCCTGCAGTCCAATAAAGCAATCTGGAAAGAATGTCCTTCCTGCAGTAGATTCATAGAGAAGCAGATTGGGAAGAGTGTTCCACAGTCGGCATTGTAATGAAGCAGTATGTAACAGCTGATTCAACCTCCACCTGAGAAGCCAGAAACAATGGAGGAGGAGGAAATGAAGAAGTAGGTGGAGTGATAAAGCATAGAGAACAACAGAAAAAAGCAACCATATTGGGCCCCACAGCCCTCAGCAAATGAGACAAGGCAACTCCATGAAGCACACATGAGCAACTTCGCTGAGGAAGATGGTATATGGAGGGATGGCCGCCAACAAGAAAAGAGAGAAAACTCGGGGAGGGCAAGAATGTCCTCCAACCCAGAAATGCCAGATGTTGCAAAGGCCCTGGTGAAATCTGGCTTCCGATTTTCAGGAACTAAGATGTACCCACGCCACCACACCACAACTTAATTCAGCTGGAGCGGCAACACTCCAAAAAAGGAGCAGAGCATGATAGTATGTCTGTCTGATTCACACCCAGACCTGCCTGGTTTTATCCTTCCCCCAACGACACCAGATTGGGGCAACGCCTGCCGAGAGGAACAGGACAGCTACCTTGGACCTGGAAGGATGCAGAAGTTCAACCAGTGACAAGGCCATGGGTGAGTGGATATTGGACACACACAGTAATCTAAAATAATCTTAAAAGTGTTTAAAAAATTGCCAAGATTAACATGTATAGTGTTAAAGCCACGGCATGATGTATTTTCACATTGGCTTACCTGGCCAACATCAAAACAGATCTCCTGTTTCTGCAGGAGTGTGGATGCTACACCTAAGCAGCTGCAGGAGATGGTCAAGCCTGTGGGCCCATGGAGCAACAATTACCATTCCTCGAGCCCAGGTATTCTGTGAGGAAGCAGCTTCATCTCTGAAGTTAAGGAGGTGGGTGGGCGGCCACCTCCTCGCAGCAGATGTTATGTGCAGGAAAGCACACACACGCGCACGTATACACGCACACGCACACGCACACACGTACACACGTCCTGGAGGTAAAGAACGGGTGACTGGCCATTCTGCAACATTGCTGTTGGCAAAGTCCGGGCCGGTCATTCAGGCTGGAGACATCACCTGCGTCATTGATGCAGCTGGATGATCTGAAGAGGCTGACAGCAAACTGGATGCCAAGTACAGATTTCTGATGGAGACAATTAAAGATGCCAATTTACTCTGTAGAAGGACAGCAATGTAGATACAGCTGGTTGCGGCCAAATGGGTCTATCCGCTTAAGGGTAGATGTCCTGTTTGTATTCTGAGCTTTCTTGGGTCAGGTCCACTGACGTCAAGCTGGTGTTTTTCTCTGACTACTGCTTCCTGCTGGCCAACTGTCATCTTCTGAATGAACAGCAGGTGAGCAAGGGAACAAAGAAACTGTATGTGAAACTGTTGATCCCAGAACATACTGAGAACCTTAAAGGGGATTACACCGGTTGGAGAACTGTAAAACCACTCTTTGACTGTCCAGTGGACTGGTGGGAAGCAGTCAATGGGGCCATCAAGAGGTTCTTTATACTTAAAGATGTTCAGAAGGTGAGACCGAGATGGATAAAATTGTCAAAATCCCAGACAAACATGTAGAACCTCCTCCTAATGCAGACAATTGGAGTTGATGTCAAGGAAGATCTCCAGGAGGTGAAGTCCAGCATGCCTCCCTGCTTTGCCTCAGAGGCCTTCAAAATACGCTTCCGATTCAGGCCAGCTCTGTAGTGCAGGATGAGTGACACTTGCATTTCTCCTTCCAGAAGGTGCACAGGGGGAGCTGTGTGATCAGTAGCCTGAAGAGCGATAGCTCAGTAACATCATCTTAGGTTGACATCCTGAGGATCAGCCTGTCCTTTTATGCCAGACTGACTGTATAACATAAAGCCACAGCCAACATGTCCTCCCAGGTGTTTGTGTCCTCTATCATGGACGTCTTAGATGACAGTAGGTGGAAAAGGTTGAACTGACCAAGGCCCTTGAGTCCTTTGAAATGAATAAAAACATCAAAAGCAACAAGCTTACAGACTGAGTTGTATACAGCTCTCTGGGACTTGCTTGGCTAGGACCTGCTGGAAGTGTGTGAAGTGTGTTTCCAACAGGTAGAATGTGCAAATCCATATCTACTCCTTGAAAAGGCATAACATTTTGGCCTCAACCACTTCCTGTCCTAGTGAATTCAATAGGCTCACTGCTCTCCCAGTGGAGAAATTTTTTCTCAATCCTTAGTGTTTTACCTGTTATCCTTAAATGATGACACCTGGTCTAGAATCCCCCACCGGATTCCTGCATCTAACTTGTCTAGTCTTGTTCAAATTTTATAGTTATCTATGAGAATTCCTCCTCAAATTTCTAAACTCCAGTGAATACAACCTTAACCAATTCAATCTCTCTTCATACACCAATCCTGCCCTCCCAGGAATCAATTTGGTAAACCTGCATGTTCTTTATACCAAGAACAATCCTCAGGTAAAGGGTCCCAACCGGCACACAACATTCCAGGTGTGACCTCACCAAATGCCCTGTATAATTTGCAGGAAGACATCCCTGCTCCTGTACTCAAATCTTCACACTATGGAGGCCAACGTACAGTTTGTCTCTTTACTGCATGCTGCATCTGCACACTTACGTTCAATGACTAGTCAGCAAGGCCACCCAGGTGTCATTGAACATTCACCTCTCTGAATTTACAGACATTCAAATAATAATCTGCTTTCCTACATTTGCTACCAAAATGGATAGCCTCATGTTGCATTTGCCCATTCACTCAGCCTACCCAAATCTCACTGCAACATGTCTGTATCCTCCTTGCTCACGCTTCCACCCAGCTTTGTGTCATCTGCAAATTTTGTTTATAACGTTTAATTCCCTTGGCTAATCAATGACGTGTATATTATGAATATCTGCAGTCCTGGTATCAATCCATCCGGTATTCTTCCAGTTGCTGCCTGCTATTCAGAATTCTTCCCATTATATTTTTCCTGTCTGCTAACTGGTTTTGTCTCTATGTCTGTACATTTACCCACCCCCCCACCCGCTCCCCCAATCTCATGCACTTTTTCTCACATTACACATTTGCGTGTCCCGAATCCACTGGCTCTCCTGATCAACTCTTCTAGTTACATCCTTGAAGAATTCCAGTAGACTTGTCAAGCATGATTTTCCTTTTGTAAATCCATGTTGACTGTGACTGATTGCACCATGTTTTCTAAATGCTCTGCTACAAAATCCCTGATAATGGACTATAGCATCTTCCCCACTATTGACATCAGACTCTGGTCCATAAGTCCCTGTTTTCACTCCAACTCCCTTTTTAAGAAGTGGAATTACATTAGCCACCCTCCAATCTGCAGGTGCTGTTCCAGTGTCTAAAGAATCTTGGAAGGTGACCACAATTTCTTGGGCCATTTTTTTAAAGTACTCCCCAGGATGTAGATTGTCAGACTTTGGGGATTTATCAGTGTTCACTCTTGTCAATTTCTCTAATTAATAATTTAGAGGAGGGAATTGAAAGTAATATCTCAAAATTTGCAGATGTCACAAAGCTGGATGGAAGGTTAAAATGTGAGGACAAGTTGAGTGAGTGAGTAAATGTATTACAGATAAAGAATAGTGTGGATAAATGTGAGGTTATCCACTTTGATGGTAAAAACTGAAAGGCAGATTACTATCTGAATCCAAACTATTGCCAAAGAAGCAAGTTCATTGTGTCCTGGTGTCCTTGTACACCAGTTGCTGAAAGCAACCGTGTAAATGCAGCAGGCAGCGAAGAACTGGCATGGCCTTATATCAAGGTGATTCAATCACAGGAGCAGGAATGTGTTCTTGCAATTGTATGAGGCCTTAGTGAGATCACACTTGGAGTGTTGTCTGAAGTTTCAGTCTTCCTATTTGTGGAAGGATGTTCTGGCCATGGCGGGAGTGCACCAATTATTTACCAGTCTGATTTCTGGAATGGTAAGACTGACATGAAGAGAGATTGGATTGATTAGGCTGTATTCACTGGAGTTCAGAAGTATGAAGGACCTCATTATCAGAATTACTTGCAGCTAGGAGTGTCAGGATTTCATTGATCAGCTACGCATTTGTTTTTAAGACTTATGAAACTTAATTTTTTATTGTAAATCTATACTAGTGAGTAGCTCGAGGCTGACATTTCGGGCCTAGACTCTTCTTCAGAAAAGGGGGAGGGTGAGAGGGTTCTGGAATAAATAGGGAGGGGGGGGGGGAGGTGGACCCAAGATGGATAGAGGAGAACATAGGTGGAAAGGAGAGTATTGGTGGGGAGGTAGGGAGGGGATAGGTCAGTCCGGGGAGGACAGACAGGTCAAAGGGGCGGGATGAGGTTGGTAGGTAGGAAATGGAGGTGCGGCTTGAGGTGGAAGTAGGTGATAGGTGAGAGGAAGAACAAACAGGTTAGGAGGGCGGGAATGCGCTGGGCTGGTTTTGGGATGCAGTGGCGGGAGAGGAGTTTTTGAAGCTGGTGAAATCCCCTTTTCTGATGAAGGGTCTGGGCCCGAAACATGAGCTTTTGTGCTCCTAAGATGCTGCTTGGCCTGCTGTGTTCATCCAGCTCCACACTTTATCGCGGATTGTCCAGCATCTGCAGTTCCCATTATATCAGATACAGTCTGGTAGATGGGTTACCTCTATCAAAGGTAGGAGAGGCAGACAGGTAGTGAAGAAGTCTCCTGTGAAGATCCCCATCTCAAACTAGTACGTTGTTTTGCAAAATGTAGGGCGTTGTGGAATCTCAGGGGAATGTAGCACTGACAGCCAGGTTTCTGGTACTGAGTTGGCTCTGTTGTAGTGAGGGTTATGTCAGGTCCCAAGTGATTGATTGATGGTGATAGGGGTAGAAGTGACCTGTATAAGAAGGATGGTTGCACCTGAATTGGAAGGGCACCAATATCTGGTGGGAAGCTTTAAACTAATGGGGGGGGGGGGGTGGTGGTAGTGGGGGACAGAGAGAAAAGAGGTAGGTCTGAGGCTGGAGAAGAAGAGCAAGTCAAATAGTCAATGTAGGTAGGGGTAAGACTGTCAAATTAAACTGCATTTATTTCAATGCAGGAGGTCTGACAGGTAAGGCAGAGCATGGTTGGGAACATGGGACCGGGATATCATAGCTATTGTAGAAATGTGGTTCAAGAAGGGCAGAACTGGCAACTTAGCAATGTTCCAGGGAAGGATAGAAAACGGGGGAAAAAATGGAGGAGGTGTTTTTGGTTTGGGATAACATCACGGCTGTACTTAGGGAGGACATTCCTGGAAGTATGTCCACTGGTGTAACCTGGTTGAACTGAGAAATAAGAAAGGAATGATCACCTTATTGGAATTGTACTTTAGGCCACCTCAGCATTCCGTGCGAAATTGAGAAGCAAATTTGTAAGGAGACTCTGATATCAGTAAGAATTATAGTGTTGTAATGCTAAGGGATTTTAATTTTCCAAACATAGATTGCCATAGTATTAAGGGCTTGGATGGAGAGGAAGTGGTTAAGTGGGTACTAGGTAGTGATCTGATTCAGTATGTTGATGATCTGACTTGAGGGAGCAAACCTTGACCTTGGGAAATAAGGCAGAGCAAGTGACTGGTGTGTCAGTAGGGAAGCACTTTGGGATTGGTGTGCATAATTCTAACAGTTTTAAAATAGTTATGGAAAAGGATAGACCTGATCTAAAAGTTAAAGTTCTGTATTGGCGGAAGATCAATTGTAAGGTATTAGTCAAAAACTTGCAAAAGTTGATTAGGCAAGTTGATTATTCGCAGGTAATGGGGCTTTTGGAAATTGGGAGGTCTTTTCCCAAGGGTATGGGTGTCCAAAGCTAGAGGGCATAAGCTTAAGGTGAGGGGGGAAATATTTATAAAGGACCTAAGGGGCAACTTTTTCACACACAAGGTGGTGCAAGTATGGAATGAACTGCCAGAGAAGTGGAGGTTACAAAATTAAAAGGCATCTCAAAGGGTACATGAACAGGAAGAGTTTAGAGAGATATGGAGCTTGATTTATTTTAGGATGTCTGTTTGGCGTGGACTGAAGTGTCTGTTTTTGTCCTGTACAACTCAAGTATCCATGAAGGGGGGAGTCTCATAGAAGGCAATAATACCCTAACAGGACTAGTTGGGAACATCCTTCTTGTGTTTACCCTATGAGAAGAGAGTCCAGAACTATGGGTAATAGTCTAAGGATATGGGATAGGCTGTTTTTGACTGAGGTGAGGAGAAATTTTCTTGTTCCAGAAACTGGAGAACCTGTGAAATTCTCTGTTACAGAAAGTGGTTGAGGCTAAATCACTGCTTTCAGAAAGGAGTTTGATACAATTCTTAGGGCCAAAGGGAATGGGCAGAAAGCAGAAAAAGGTTACCGTGTTGGATGTTCAGCCATGATGGTACTGAATGGTGGAGCAGTGCAAAGGGCCAAATGGCCTATTTTTCCTCTTACTTTCTTGGTTTTCTATGTTTCTAGGATTGTAGTATAAAATTGCGAGAGCTTTCGTTTATTTGATGTAGCTCTGTGATTTATCCAATGAGATCAGCATTCACTATCCTCTGGAAGTCAGTAATAGAATTTCATATCAGTATCTCAGGAAACATTTAGAAAGCTTGTAGCTATTGAGAGCTTTCACCTTGCTTCCATTTTAAAGATCCTGGACAGTGCTTAGTTTCTTTCCACCAAACTTCTATATTCACCCAATGCTAGCTTCTTCAGTTAATATTTCTTCATGAGACCTTTTAAACAAATTCTGACATAGCTCAATTACTCCTAAGCATGGTTTCCTTAAACTCATGCATTCCATACATCTGTCTTTCTCTCCAATAATGTAAAATCTTCTGTTTCCAGAGCTTTTCTGTTATATTGACGGTTTTATTTTGAGGTTACTGGTGGTGAAGGCCATTTTTATTTAGCTTTTAGACCTTAAATTGTGAAACTCTCAAATCTCTTTGCCTTTTTACCATCCTGTCCCTGGTCTAATATTTGCTTAAATGGCCTAGTGTCACATTGTATCAGATATTCCTTCTGTTAAAATGTTTTGTTAATTTTTCATCTGGTTGGTGCAAGGTACTCGTAGAGCTGAATCGTAAGGCTAATGAACTGGGAGTGCTTTAAGAATTGCAGATGTGGCTGAAGTGTGTTGAAGGAATATATTATGTGTTTTGTGATTTTTATCTCCCTGTCAGCTGAAGGAACTATGCTAGAATTACAAAAGCTTCAAGTATTTCTATGGTCTTTGACTCAGAAATAATGACAACAATGAAAATTTCTAATTAAAATGTTTAGAGAACCTGTAATTGCTTTTACAAATATTTTAAAGGGGTTTTTAAGTATTTGGTCTACTTCGGTGAGTCTAAAAAAATAAGAACAGGAGTAGATCAGTCGGCTCCTCAAGCCGCCTCCACCGTTCGGTGGGATCAGGGCTGATCTCTAAATGGGTCATCTGTAATTTTTCGATAACTATTCATGTGATCTGGTGCCATCTGACCTAGAAATAGTATCAACCAAAAAAAATAAAATAAAGTTAAAATATGAAACATGACCAGCATAGGGAAAAAGGAAGTGTATTTCTGGTATGTCCACAATAGCAGGATTTGCACAGATGAACATTGTAAAGGTTCCAAAAAGAAGTGTGATGATGTGCAGAAAATTACATAGGCAGACACTGTTTATGTGGACCCTATTGCCTGCATAGAATCCACTAAATCTCTTGAAACAAGAAGCCAGGGATTCAGCCCTTAGAAGATTCAAACTTGGAAGAACTTGATGGTTGAGAATGTGGGCAATGTAGAAACTCCATGAGGTATTCTTTGCAGTATTTGCTATCCTTGGGCAATTTATATCTTGTATTGGCTCTGATATGCCTGTTATCTTATGTTTAATTTACATTGGTTCTGATTCATGTTTAGGTAGAATTTACAAAATGTGAATTCGTTGGAAAATTTCTTATTTTAGGGATTGTTTGGTAAATTTCGTTTTGTTTAGTATCAGGTTTTCCACTGGAATTATTAGCAAACTCGTGCGATTTTTTTTTTGTAGGATTGTAGAGACTGAAACAGGTTAACTGGAACACTTCTAATATAAAATATGTTTTCAGGTTTGCTTTTGTGACATTTTATTGGGAAAATAATATTCTTATGATCGCTGTAGAGGCTGATAAAGAAACTTGAATTTCCAGTGATTAACAGGTAGGTTCACAGAACAAGATTTAAGGTTTTAAGATATTTACAGAAATAACCGAACTAAAGACAACTTATATTTTAAGCTACAGAAGAGATTCATTAATCATATTAAAATAAATGAAAAATCACCTTCTGGAGTTATGCTTTACTCTGTCCCTTAAGTGGACATTCTAGAAACCAGTCCAAAACTCTTCAGCTCCCAATGGCCTGCTTCATTTTTCCTTCTCTAACCAGGTAACATCTAATCCCTCAGATTTGAATTTCACAGTGAGGGTTATCCTGGAGATTCCTCTCTCGAGCCAAAGCTAGACAAATCTTTTCGTCTTGTTTTAATCCTTTCAAAATTGAGCTCTCCGCTCTGAATGAACAATAGAACCTTGTTACATCTAGCTTTCTAGCTCTGTTGTATCTCAAATTCTTGCAGATTGGCATTAGGAGCCTGTCAGCCTACAATGAGAGGGGCTCTACTTTCAAAGCCCATCTCTGCCACAGTATGAATCCCCTGAACCGTATATCAAAGTAGAAATGCTAGTTACCTATACTCAACCCCCAACTCCATTACATCACAAAATTAAATTATTCGTTTAAAGTATAACCTATTGTGTTTTTGTTTCACTGTTGATATGTCAATATACCTTTAAAATGATACTATATAAATAGTACGTGAAGGTGTAAACAACTTGGATACCATCTTAGAAAATGGGAACTGCTTTTGCGCTCCTGAGATGCTGCTTGGCCTGCTGTGTTCATCCAGCTCCACATTTTGTTATCTTGGATACCATCTTACTTGGGTTATCTGGCTATACTAGGCTACAAGAGCATGTCAGAGGCTGGGAATACTCTGTTGAGTGCCTCTGTCCTCCTGACTGCCCAGATCCTGTCCACCATCTACAAAGCACAATTCAGGAGTGTGATGGAATACCTCTTATTTGCCTGGATGTGTGCAGCTCCAATAGCACACGATACTTGACACTGTCTGGACTAAGAAAGTTACTTGTTTGGCATCACATCCAAAAGCATTCACTCCCACCACTACTGGTGCTCAGTAGCAGCGATGTGCAATATCTGCAAGATGCACTGCAGAAATTTATTGAAGATGCTTAGACAGCACCCTCTAAACCCTTGACCACTTCTATTTAGAAGTACAAGGATTGAAAATGCATGGAAAAACCACCACCTGGCAAACCATTTGCCAACCCGATTTGGAAATGTATCGCTGTTCTTTTGCAGTTGTTGGGTCAAAATCCTGGCATTCCCTCCCCAAATCATTGGGTCAACGTACAGCATGCTGTGTGCAATGGTTCATGAAGGCAGCTCACTCCACCTTCTCGAATAAGAGGAAATAGATGCTGGGCAGCCAGCAATGTCAACATTCCACATAAGAATAAATTAAAAGACTTGAAGCATGACATGCGAAGAGCATGCTACTCTTTATGACTGAATAGCTTAATTTTAGCCCAGGCATAGGACTGCCCATGAATGTAATATTTGGATATTTAGTGAACTGCAGTAAACATCTATTGAATTACCCGACATGGCAATGCTTAAGGTATAGTTTGCAATGATCTCCTGTTGGAGCCAAAATGCAAAACATGGTTGACACTGATAGCTATCTATAAAGAAATGTCACCCAGACATTGGTAGGTATTTAGAAATCTCTTTGAGTTGAGTTTGATTTATTGTTGTCACATGTACTAAAATACAGGGAAAAATGTTGTTTTGCGTGCTATACAGATAGATAGTTCCATACAAAATGCTGGTTGTGAGTTTGCTCGCTGAGCTGGAAGGTTAGTTTTCAGACGTTTCGTCACCATTCTAGGTAACATCATCAGTGAGCCTCCGACGAAGTGCTGGTGTTATCTCCCGCTTTCTATTTATCTGGTTAGGTTTCCTTGGGTTGGTGATGTTATTTCCTGTTTTTCTCAGGGGATGGTAGATGGGTTCCAAATCAATGTGTTTGTTAATGGAATTCCGGTTGGAATGCTATACTTCTAGGAATTCTTGTGCGTGTCTCTGTTTGGCTTGTCCTAGGATGGATGTGTTGTCCCAGTCAAAGTGGTGTCCTTCCTCATCTGTATGTAAGGCTACGAGTGATAGTGGGTCATGTCGTTTTGTGGCTAGTTGATGTTCATGTATCCTGGTGGCTAGCTTTCTGCCAGTTTGTCCAATGTAGTGTTTGTCACAGTTCTTGCAAGGTATTTTGTAGATGACGTTTATTTTGTTTGTTGTCTGTATAGGGTCTGTGCAAAGTGCAGCAGGGTAGAACAACAGTGTGCAGAATAGTGTTACAGCCGCAGAGAGGGTGCAGAGAGAGAGAGAGAGAGATCAGAATTAACATTTTGATAGGTCAGTTCAAAAATCTGATAGCAAGGGGGAAGAAGATGTTCTTGAATCTGTTTGTATGTATGTTCAATCTTTTATATCCTTTGCCCCACAGAAGAGGATAGAAGAATAAACCAGGTTGGGAGGGTGATTATGTTAGTGATGGCTTTCCTGAGGAAGCGGGAAGTATTGATAGAGTCAATGAATGGAAGGCTGGCTCGTGAAATGGACTGGGCTATGTTCACGACTCTGTAGTTTTTTGCAGTCTTGGGAAGAGCAGTTGGCATACCATACCATATGCATCCAAATAGGATGCTTTGTATGGTGCATCTGTAAAAATTGGTCAGAGATCTTGTGGTCATGCTGAATTTCCTTTGCCTTCTGAGGAATTAGAGATGTTGCCATCTGAACAGAGCCCACACGTCAAAGATTTAAGACAATAAGCAGCATCAGCACCTGAGAGTACAACTCCGTAGACAAGACATTGATCCAAACAGAAAACAGGGACAGACCTTTCTGATTAAAATATAATTTCTTTTCTATTAAAAGAGCTTTCTTTATTTAAAGAATGCCTGTGATTCTGATTTTAATAAGTATAGAAGTCAAATGCTGGTAACACACAGCAATAAAACCACTAAGGTTAAGAAGCTTAAAAAAATCTTTTTTTGACACATAGAAGGATTTCCTGTCTCACTTAATTTTGCCACTTTGTTCCTTCAAATTAACACCAAATTAGAGGGTAGCCTGCTTAACAACATCCCTCTATTTGATGCAAACACCATCTAGAGGCTGAAACCTGCAATTACATGCCTGTAATTTTTGACCAAGGAACCATACTTCAGAATTAGAAGAGCAGCAACAAGAAAAGTAAAGGAAAACTGGAGCAGAGCAGTTCTGTATTGTTACGGAAGACTTTGAAGGCATGCTTGTTACCCAGCAGCACTTGTGATTATGAGGAAGTGTGCTGCCTTCACCATTTGAGTTGGTGCCAGAGGGCTACGGGCAGAAATTTTGAATTTGTGGAAGAGAATGAGCCAGACCTATATAGATCGTGTCATGGAAAAGAAAATGGTATTTGACAGGTTGTGTCAGTTGATAAAGGTTGAGCAGCACTTTGATCATCTTAGGGAGGTGATATCTTTAAAGGAATTCAAAAATTAGTTCTTTCCCCTTTCGGGCTAAAGTTTTACCTGGAAAATCTACAAAGTTCGTAAAACAAGGAAAGCCTTAATCAAGGGGGAAGACAGAGGTGTAATGGTAATCTTGAACTCTAAGCTCATGTTTTGGGGACATGGGGTCGCATCCCACCATAGCAAATGATGAAATTTGAATCCAATAAAAAAATCACCTAATGGTGACCTTGTAACCTCTGTTTTGTCATTTAAAAAAAATCCTAGTTCACTAATATCCTCTAAGGAGGAAACCTACCATCCTTATCTGGCCTGACCTATATGTCATACCGGAATTCAATGCCAGCTAAAAATGTTGGAAAATATAAAGACCCCGTCATTTCCCATGTTAGTAAAAGGAACTCTAGGTTCTAAATGGCATATTTCAGTTCTTAGTTTAGGTTCATTTGAAAATTCAGAAGTCTGGTTTAGTTCAAGTGGATTGACATGCTATATTTTTCTCAGAAGAGGCAATGTGAAAGCTGAATGTCATGTGTTATACAATGTTCCAAAGTGTAAAAGTTACAGAAGCCTCTGTTGTGTTTACTAATGGAGTATATCAGAGTGCAGAAAACTATAGAGCTCTTCTATTATTTAAGCATGGCACGCCCCCAATTTTTGTTTTATGCATTGAGACTGTGTCAAATTTGTTACATTCCTTCGAGATATAGGAGTAATGCGCTCATTAGTGGAAGGTAACATGAAGCACTGTCCAGAAAGTTTTGATTAATGTTTAATTTGAGGTATCGATAGAAATTATTTACCTGTTCCTTTATACAGGATTGATTGAAAATGTGGTGTCATTACTAATTTTGTTACTGTGGGTGCACTTCTTACTTTATAAAAACCAGAAGAACTGCAGATGCTGTAAATCAGGAACAAAAACAAAGTTGCTGGAAAAGCTCAGCAGGTCTGGCATATCTGTGACGGAAAAAACAGGGTTAACGTTTCAGGCCTGGTGACCCTTCCTCAGAACCTTTGTTTTTGTTGCAATTCTTACTCTACCTGTTGAAGATATTGATTTTTTTTTAAAGAAATCACTTGCCTGGCAATAGATAATTGCTGGCTCCAGTGTGTTTGGGAAAGGCCTTTGCAACTACAGTTGTATAGAAGTACTTATTAAAAATTTTTAAAAAAAACTTTGTTTAGGCTGCTCTGCAAATTAATATTTTGATTAGAAATGTGTCCAAAGAGTCAAATGAGAAACTTAGCCTGTTAAGTTTACAAGGACATTAGAATATCAGGCTGGAAAGAAAATGTTAATTGAGCCAACTGACTAAATTATTATGAAACCATAAGTAAATTGTGACAAAGCAGCTAGCAACGGTAGCTTTATGTTGGGAACATTGAAATCCCCTCGTATAATTATTACTCTTGCACATCTCAGTAAATTGTCTATATTCAGCTGCTCTATTTCCTACTGACTCTTTGGTGGCCTATAGTACACTCTCAGTAATGTGATTGCCCCCTTAATGTTTCTAGTTTGTACCCACAAAGCCTTGTTTAAAGGCCCTTCCAAGATATACTCTGTCATTGGAGTAACTGTATCCTTAATTAATAGTGCCACTCCACTACTCTTTTCATACCCTCCTCTGTCTTGCCTAAAGATCCTATGCCCGGGAATGTTGAGTTGCCAGTACTGAATCCAGGGGACTTGGAACAACGGAAAGGAAGGCTTTGGAGAAGTGGAACTGTAAGGGACGATATCTGATTTTGAACATATATTAAACTTGTTAAATTTGGCAAGACATTTTTCCGTACTAGTAAGGAATTGGTTAAAGCATGAACACAGTGTGGGAAAGAACATTAAGAAAATTTTGTGAACTGAATAAAATGTATCAAGCATTCTTAGCTGACCATCAACGTAGCCTCAATGAAGTTCTTAAAGAAAGATTTTAACTTAATGAGGTAAAAGAAATCAGAGGATTTACAATGTGGAGAAAACTTGGTGTTAACAGTTATTCCAAAATTAGTAGACGAAGTTAATTCGGATGTTAAGAGGACCGTTAAGATATGTGGTAATCCTTTTTGAGGATGTAGATGTTGGACAATTGCCCTGCTTGGAACACTGAGAAAGCCCCTTAAAATCATAGAATTCCAAACAGGTCAGACTTACTTGAGATTAATAGTTTCCAAGGAAATGCTGGAGGATTAGAAACATACTGAAACTGCTGGGAAATAATTGAATTGAACCCCCACATCACCACGAGTCTCCTGAACTGACAAACATCCTACACTGATCATTTCTGCTATTCCACCCATCTCCTAAAACCTGCAGGATCTGACCTGGCTGTTTCAAATCATGCTGGCCATGACGTCCATCCCAGTCTAGGCCTGATCCATGGGATCCTGACTCCAGAGATGATGTAACAAAGTGTGGATGAACACAGCAGGCCAAGCAGCATCTTAGGAGCACAAAAGCTGACGTTTCGGGCCTGACCCTTTATCAGAAAGATTCGGATTCTCCAGCATCTGCAGTTCCCATTATCTCCAGAGATGATGTGTTTTCTCTCTGGTGTCAGGGTCAGGGATGTCACTGAGCAGGGCATCCTGAAAGGAGAGTGATGAGTTAGAAATCATGGCATATGTTAGTACCAATGATTCCTCACTTTGGAGGAATGGGGTCTTGTATCATAGAGATAGGAAAGTAGAACAGATAAATGCATAGCTGAAGAGTTGGGTGCAATATGGAGGGTTTTAGATTCTTGGAACACTGGAACTGTTTCTCTACAAATGTGATGGCCTGAACCTGAACCACACTTGACCCAACATTCTTGAAGAGAGGTTTGCTAGTACTGTTATAAGGCGTTTAAAAGGTCTGACAGAGAAGAGTAGAGACACATCATGCTACAGCAAAGGAAGCAAGTCACAGTGAGTTCAGCTATATTAAGTGTCAAGAGAGTAAGGCAAGACTTGATGGTCTTTACTTTAATACTAGGACTGTAATAGGTAACTCTGAGTTAGAGGCAAGGATTGACACACAGAAGTGTGATATTGTTGCCATCACAGAAACATGGTTGAGGGAAGAGTAGGACTGGAAACTCAACATTCCTGGGTATAGGATCTTTAGGCAAAACAGGGGAAGACAGATGTTATTAAAAGAAAGCAGGATCTGGCAAAAGTTAATTCTGAACTGTTCCTTGCGTGTAAATCTGCATCAGAACAGTGCAGGGGGTAGGGGCGCACATTCAGAAAGGAGCTGAGGAAAGTAGAGGTCTAACATGCACCCTTTAGGGGGAAATATAGGAGCAATGAATTCAGGGAACCCTGGATGTCTAGAACAATTCAGCACAGGATGAGGAAGAAGAGAATGAGTTTTAGCAAGTCCAAAGGGATCAATTCAGCTGCTGCCCAGGTGGAATTTAGAAAGTTCGCAGGAGCGAACTGAAAAATGCAACTAGAAGAGCAAAAAGGGGCAGTGGAAAAAAGACGTGAACAGGTTTAGGGAGCGCCCTAAGGTATTTAAAAAATATATTAAAGGAAAGGATGGGTATCTGAATAGGAAGTGTTTAGAGGGATATGGGCCAAATGCTGGCAAATGGGACGAGATTAATTTAGGATATCTGGTCGGCATGTTCAAGTTGGACCCAAGGATCTGTTTCCATGACTAAATAGATGGTGCACTAGCAGATATTTTCACATTCTCCTTGACCACAGGCAAGGTTCCAGAGGACGGAGATTAGCCAATGTTGTTCCCTTGTTTAAGAAAGGAAGCAAGGACAATCCAGGAAATTACAGGCCGATAAACCTGACATTTGTAGTTGGGAGGCTGTTGGAGAAGATGCTGAGAGACGGGATCGATGCACATTTGGAAGAAAATGGACTAGTTAGTGACAGGCAGCATGGTTTTGTATAGGGAAGGTCATGTCTCTCCAACTTGATTGTCACCTCTTCAAAAAAATTCAAAGATAATTGATAAAGGAAGGGCTATAGGTGTAGTTTATATGAACTTTTGTAAGGTACTTGAGAAAGACCCGCATGATGGCAGATTGGTACAAAAATTAAAATCACATTGGATTCAGGGTGGGTGGGCTAGATGGATACAAAACTGACTTGGCCGTAGAAGACAGAAGGTAATGGTGGAAGGGTGTTTTTCAGAATGGAGACCAGTAACTAATGGTCTTCCACATTGATCTGTCTTAGGTCCTGTGTTTGTAGTGTTTATAAATGATCCACAAGAAAATGTGGGTGGTGCTATTAGTAAGTTTGCAGATGACACGAAGATTGGTGGAGTTGCTGATAGTGCCGACGATTGTGAAAGGATTCAACAGGACATTGAAGACTGAGATAAATAGGTTCTTGATTTTCAAGGGGATCAAGGGTTACAGGGAGAAAGCAGGAGAATGGGATTGAGGAACTTATCAGCTATGACTGAATGACGGAGCAGACTCGATGGGCCGAATGGCCTAGTTTCTGCACCTATGTCTGATGATCTTATGATATTGATAGACGACTTGGGCTCAGAAATGGCAGAAGGAGTTTAATCCAGACAAATGTGAAGTGATGATCTTCCAAAGAGCATCCCACTCTTTGATCCTATTTGCTTTTCAACATGATCATGGCTAATCATCGAACTCCATAACCTGTACCTGCTTTCTTCTCATACCTATAATACCTTTTAGCTCTAAGAAACAAACCTAACTTGTCCTTAAAAACATTCAATGTTTTGGCCTCAACCTTTTTTTCTTTGTGGTAGAGAAATCTACAGAGTCCTGAGTGTAGCAGTGTGGCAGAGAAGTCTACAGAGACCTGAGTGAAGCAACTTCTCCACATCTCAAGAATAGTGACCAAATCGGAACTATATTAACATGCAGAAACTTTTTAGGCCACACGGTGAATAACTATGGAGAAATAATTTTTTTTGCCGAAAATTTACTTGGCTTTTGAAGACACATATCCTACTCTGTGGTCTCCATTCTTATTATCTAAACTTCAGCACATCCAAATATCTGCTATATGTTATTTAGCAGGGTTGGCAGATAATTTAGCAAATGGTAATCTATTCTGTATTATTCCAGCTCACCAATGCCCCACACTAGTATAGAATATGAGCTTCCAGACCTAATAATAAAACGATCATTCTTGTGTTCATCGCTCCCTATCTCTAGAGTTTATAACTCTCTTCCCCGGCTTTTTGACTATGTAGCTAGACTTGTAATTCCTCCTTCCTTCTAATCACCAGATCGAAACTCACAACACCAGGTTATAATCCAACCTATTTATTTGAAAACACTAACTTTCAAAATGTTGCTCTTTCAGCCGGTGTAGTGAGAGAGGCATTAAGGCACATAATTTATAAGTAAAAATATCATACAACTGATGCAAATGTATTGAATAAAGTCAAAATGGCTGGCTGACTCCCTCCTGTTAAATCTTTAATCAGTTCTAAAGAGGCCAACTTCAACAACGGAGCTCCAAAATGTTCACCAGCTTTCTCAACGGAGGACTCCCCACCATTGTCGACATGGCCCTCAACTAGGTCTGACTCAGTCTGCTGCACTTCCACCCTCAAACCCTCTCATCCATCCCACAACAGCAATAGGCTTCCCCTTGACCTTACCCACCATTCCACTAGCTGCCATTTCTGCCAACTGCATTGAGATGGCACCCTAGACACGCAGTGCCCTCCTCTCCCTTGTCTGCCTTCTGCAAGGACTGTAACCTGTACAGGAGGTTACAGCGGACCTCCTGTAACCCTGGTCCACTCTTCCTTCACTCCCAACAACCCCCCCGCAACCATGGTACCTTTCCCTGCAACTGCCAACGGTATAACACCTGCCCATTTACTTCGTCCCTTCTCGGTATCCAAGGGCCCAAACATACCTTCCAGGTGAAACTGCGCTTTACTTGCACTTCCCACAATCCAGTCTGCATTTGCTGCTCATAATGTGGTCTTTTCTACATTGGGGAAACTGAAGCATAGACTGGGTGCTGGCTTCACAGAACATTCATTCTACAAAAAAGACCTTGAGCTTTCAGCTGCCTGCCATTTTAACACATCACCCTGTTTCTTGGCCAATATCTCTGACTCAGACTTGCTGTAGTGTTCCAGCAAAGCTCAGCGTTAGCTGGTAGAACATGCCTCATTTTCCACATGGACCCTGCAGCCCTCCAGTCTCAATATTGAGTTCAATAATTTTAGGACCTGAACTGCCCCATGTCCTACCAACTTACCCCACATACTAGGCCTTGTTATCACATAGTCTGCCATTACACACTACCTATTGTTAGCCACTAACAGCTACTCCCCTTTTTAAGGTCTTGTCATAAATTTGTAGCTTGGGTTGTAGATGCAGTTGTCGCTAGCTTGCTGAGCCGGTTGTTCTGTGGTGTGCAGACATTTCATTACCATTTTAGGCAATATCATCAGTGCGACCTCTTGTCAAAGCGTTGGCCTTTGGCTCCATTCTGAATTTGTGATCATCTGATGTGGTGGGTCTTGTCACTTCTGGTTCTGTTTTTTAGCAGCAGTTTGTATATAGAGTCTATTTCTATGTGTTTATCAATGGAGTCCCGTGTTGAGAACTGGGCCACCAGAAATTCCCTTGCATGTCTTTTGTTCGCTTGTCCTAGGCAAACTGATGACCCTCATTGTCTGTGTGTATCAAGATAAATGAATATTGGCCATGTCTTTTTACTGCCAAGTGGTGTTTGTGTATCCTGGTCATCAGTTTCCTGTCCATTTGTCCACTATACTGTTAATTGCACTTGCTGCATGGGATTCTGTAGATCTCGTTTGTCCTGGTTACTGTCAGTATGGGGCCTTTAGCCTTTGATAGAATTTGACGCAGTGTTGATGTAGGTTTGCGTGCAATCATGAACTTATGCAGACTGTGGTTGTAATTTCTGATATATTTTTGATGTAAGATGGTGTTACCAGTGTTTTCTGTTGTACCGTATCCTCTGACAGTTGTTTATTTTGTAGGCATTGGCAGATCAAACTTGGGCATCTGTCAGTGAATACTTTATGCAGGTGTTCCTGCTCCATTCTCTGGAGTTCTGGGCTGTTGCAGCATGATATGGCTCATTTAAATAGTGTCTGAATGCAGCTCTGTGAATGCTGGTGTGGTTGTTGTTGAAATTCAGGATTTGGTCTGTGTGTGTTGCCTTCCTATATACTTGGGTCTGGAATTCGCCATTAGTTAGACACTTACACCCTCTCCCTCAAACTGTCTAAGGAAGGAGCTGAGCTACAAAAGCTTGCATTTTCAAATAAAACTATTGGACTATATCCTGGTGTAGTGTGATTTTTGTTTTTGACCTATCCACCCCAGTCCAACACCAGCATCTCCACTTCAATGTTGGTCGACAGGAACTCACTGCCATCAATATTTGATGACTAGTCTACAGACCTGTCAGCTACTTGTCCCTGGCAAAAGGTCCATTCATACATATCATTTGCCTCCAATTCATCTATAAACTGGGTTTGTCCCACTGCCTTAACGGTACTTACCATGAGTGTTACTTCACTTAAAAAAAATGTGTAGCAGCCCTTTGACAATCTTCTGTTTTTAAAACTATTCTTTTTGATTTCAGTTCACAATCAAGAATACAGAAAAACTAAAATCAAAATAGTCTATACATATATATTGCATGCAAATAAAAGACACAAACTGTTACATTATGCAAGAACAACCGCAAATGGTGCTCCCATAACAAATGTAAAACACTCTTCTCGGTGAAGGATCACCCATGACTCTATTGCAAAGCTTATTATCTAGCTGGCATGGCTGTGAATTAGATAACAAGGTGTAGAGCTGGATGAACACAGCAAGCCAAGCAGCATCAGAGGAGCAGGAAAGCTGACGTTTTGGTTCTGGGGTCTGGACCCTTCTTCAGAAATTTCTGAAGAAGGGTCCAGACCCGAAATGTTAGCTTTCCTGCTTCTCTGCTGCTTGGCCAGCTGTGTTCATCCAGCTCTACACCTTGATATCTCAGATTGTCCAGCATTGGCAGTTCCTACTATGGCTGTAAACAGTTTATTTTTGCAAAATTCTACATTAACTCACTATTAGTGTCTTTGGTTGATGTCTGTTCTTCAGACCCTTAAGCCACTAAAAACTCTGCTCATTTCCTGTTTAACATCTTCCTCACGTTCATTTCTTCAGTCACATACTAAGATGTCTTCATCATTGGCACCTCGGTAATTTTCTGTTTCTGGAGATTTTCTCTTCCTGATTTCTAAGCCATTCAGGACTCTTTATGTTAAGCCAGACTGCTCGGGGCCTGTTCAACTTACTTTCTAACTCCATGTATTCTTGTAATAGGGTAAATTTCAGAACTTTAATAACTGTTCATAGATTGAAAGAAGCAGCAATAACTCTGTTTTTGTTCCAAAGTTGCTGGAAAAGCTCAGCAGGTCTGGCAGCATCTGTGGAGGAGCAAACAGAGTTAACGTTTCAGGTCCAGTGACCTTTCCTCAGAATTGATGGTGGCTGGGAAAATGTCAGTTTATATGCAGAAAATAGAGAGGTGGGTGGGGTAGTGAGTAAATGATAGGATAGAGCCCAAAAAGATACAAAGACAGTTGGACAAAAAGAGGAGCTGCTATCTATCAGGCTGGGAGGGTGAATAGTTTTTAATGGGGACAGTTAGTGACTAACAACAGGGGGTGTATAGTGGCAGGCTGTGTAGTGGCAGGCTGCCTGGTGTGTGGGGTAGGGGGCTGGGACACGGGAGAGTTTAGGCCCTAAAATTATTGAACTCAGTATTGAGTCTGGAGGGCTGTAGGGTCCCCAAGCGGAAAGTGAGGTGTTGTTCCTCCAGCTTGCACTGGGCTTCACTGGAACACTGTAGCAAGCTGGAGACAGATGTTGGCCAGGGCGCAAGGTGGTGCAATGAAGTGGCAGGCAACAGGTAGTTCAGGGTCCTTTTTGCAAGCAGAAAGTAGATGTTGTGCAAAGCAGTTGCCAAGTCTCTGCTTCGTTTCCCCAATGTAGAGGAGACCACGTTGTGAGCAGCAAATGCAGTAGACTAGATTGTGGGAGGTGCAGGAGAAGTGTTGCTTCATCTGGAAGGTATGTTTGCTCTTGGATACTGGGGAGGGAGGAGGTAGATGTGCAGGTGTTGCACCATTTCCAGTTACAGGGGAAGGTGCCTTCAGGCTGTGGGGGGTGGTGGGGGGGATTGCGGAGTTGGGGTGAAGGAAGTATGGACCAGGGTGTCCAAGAGGGAACAGTTCCTGCAGAAGGCAGACAAGGGAGGAGAATGTGTCTGGTGGTGGCATCTTGCTGGAGGTGGCAGAAATGGCGTCTGATCTTCTGGATGTGGATGCTGGTGGCATGGTAGGTGAGGAAAAGGGGAACTCTATCACTGTTGTGACAGGGAAGAGAAGGGGTGAGGGCAGAAGTGTCGGAGATGGGTCATACCTGATTGAGGATCATGTTGACAACGGAGCTGGGGAATCCTCGGTTGAGGAAGAAGTGGACATTTTGACGCTCCCTTGTCAAAGTTGGCCTCATCTGAACATGTGCGACGGAGACTGAGGAACTGAGAGATTGGGATGGCGTCTTTACAGGAAGTGGGGTGTGAAGATGTATAGTTCAGGTAGTTGTGGGAGTCGGTGTGTTTGTAATGGATATTAGTGGCCAGTCTGTCCCCAGAAATGGAAACACAAGTATCAAGGAAGGGAAGGGGGGAGTCAGAGATAGACCAGATGAAAGTGAGGGCAGGGTAGAAATTGGAGGAGAAATTGATGAAGTTTTCCAATTCTCGACGAGGGAAGCAGCACCAATGATATCATCGATGTATCGGAGAAAGTGTTGTGGGTGGGGGCCGGAATAGGACTGGAACAAAGAATGTTCCACATACCCCACAAAGAGACGGGCATAACTGGGGCCTATGCGGGTACCCATGGCAGCTCCTCTTACCTGAAGAAAATGAGAGGAGTTGAAAGAGAAGTTGTTGAGGGTGAGGACAAGCTCAGCCAAGCGGAGGAGGACAGTGAAGGGTGGGGATGTTTCAGGCCCCTGCTCCAGGAAGAAGCGGAGAGCCCTGAGACCCTCCATGGTAAAGAGGAGGTGGCTGGAGCCGGTTAACTGGAGCGTAAAGCATCAGATGAATCATGGATGTATGTGGGCAGAGATCGAAGTAGGAGGGAGAAGACAGTCAAGGTAGGGAGAGATGAATCCTTTGGGACATGAGCAGGCTGAAACAATGGGTCTACCTGGACAGTCCTGTTTGTTGATTTTTGGTAGGAGGTAGAAACGAGCTGTGCTGGGTTGGGGGACTATTAGTTTCGAAGCAGATGGGGGGAGATCACCAAATGAAATGACATCCGTAACCATAGTGGATACAATGGCTGATGTGTCATGATGGGGTCATGCTCCACGGGAAGGTAGGAGGAGGTATCTGAGAGCTGGCGCTCAGCCTGAACAAGGTAGAGGTCAGTATGCCGGACGACAACAACAGCCCCACCCTTATCGACAGGCTTGAAGACAAAGTTAGGGTTAGATCTGAGTGCACAAACTGCAGTCAGTTCGGAGGGAGATAGGTTGGATTTGTTGAGGGGAGCAATGAAATTGAGGCGACTGAGAACTGTCGACATGACATCAATGAAAAGATCGAGAGCAGTTAAAAGGCCGGAGGGAGGGGTCCAGCTGGAGGGAGAGTGTTGGAGTTGAGCAAAGCGTTCTGGGGGACGGGGAGAGGACTCTTGCCCAAAGAAGTGAGTGTGGAGACGAAGATGGCGGAAGAACAGTTCGGCATTATGTCGTGCCCAAAATTCGTTAAGGTGGGGATGCAGAGGCGTAAAGCTGAGGCCTTTACTGAGTACAGAGCATTCAGCATTGGAGAGTGGAAGGTTAGGAGGGATCGTGAATATCTGACAGGAGGTGGGGGGTTTGGGGGAGGGGATAGAATCAGAGGGAAGGAGAGAAGAGGTAGGTTCCAGAGGACCATGGGTATTTTTGAGTTGGTGCATCTTGTGGGCTTTGATGTCTGAAAGGAAAATAAAAAGTTTCTTGTTAGCACGACGAATGAGCCAGTGGATGGAGTGGAACTGCGGAGTGCTGCAGTCCTGAGCCAGTGTGTTGCGATGCTGTTGGAGAGAGAGGTTGAGAGTGCACATGTGATGCCGCAAGGCACTGAGTGTGGATCTCAGGATGCAGCGAGAGCAGCTGTCCGTGGAACGTTGAACATCATGGAGGTATCTGTGATCCTGGGAGGATTCAAAACATGAGGGATGAAACTTCAGTTGGAATCCACGTGGGGTGAGTCTGAGCCAGACGCAATCACTGAGGAATGTGAAATGGCTGTAGAAACAAGATTTAGCAATTACCTGATCAAACACCAGGAGTGACAGTGACTCGCAGCAATAACTCTGTCTGGAGTAAACTATTAACGGACGAGGACAAAGTTATAGTATTGAAAGCAGTTAGCCAATTAGAAATGAAGGGATCAAGGCTACATGAATAAAACTGGCTGCTTTCTGCCGCACAGACAAAATGATTGCTCTACAGAAAATATGCGGAGTTAATCACAGGAAAGCTGTGTTTTCAAATAGAGAAGCCAATGCCAAATGTAACAAGGAACAAAGAAGCTACTTCTGATAAGAAGGCAAGCTGCAGACTTGATGGTTCCTGAAAAGTAATCAATATTTTAGATGAAAGAATCTAAAAGATCTTCAATAATGTCACCCTATAGACCTAAAGAAATGAAAAAAAAAGTTGTATAAGAATCCTACACCAGAAGTCTTTAGCAGGAGAAACTGAAAGAACTCAAGGATCAAACCCTGGACATTAGCAATCGACAATATTGGTTGGAATCATAACTAAATTCCACCATTAATCAGGTTATAGCCAAGTTGAGTTGTAAGGCTCAACTTACTTACCAAAAAGTTTTATTTTGGTTGCTATATGCAGTGAAGTTTAAATCAGTTTAGTTCTGGATTATCTGTGAGATTTCTTCATAAATAGCCAAATTAAAGGTAATTTATGATGAATGCACAACATTCTGCTTTTAGAACTTCTTCCTTTTTTTTAAGCTGTGCCATTGGTACTGATGTGTATCATGATCACTGGCAGTTCACCCTCCCTCTCCAGGATGTCCTGTGACTGCTCTGAGACATCTTTGACTCTCGCACCAGGGAGGCAACGTAGAGTCAAAGAGATATACAGCACAGAAACAGACCCTTTGGTCCAACTTGTCCATGCCAACCCAATATCCTAGATTAATTTAATCCCATTTGTCAGCATTTGGCCCACATCCCTCCAAACCCCTCCTAATCATATATGCATCCAGATGCCTTTTAAATGTTGTAACTGTACCAACCTTTACCACTTCCTCTAGCAGCACATTCCATACACACACCACCCTCTGCATGAAAAAGTTGCCCCAGAGGTGCTTTTTAAATCTTTCCCCTGTCACCTTAAACCTATAACCCTCTAGTTTTAGACTCCCCCACCCCAGGGAAAAGACCTTGGCTATTCACCCTATCCATGCCCCTCATGATTTTATAAACCTCTGTAACGTCACCCCTCAGCCTCTGATGTTCCGGGGAAAACAGCCCCAGCCTACTCGATCTGTCTATATAGCTCAAACCCCCCTCTTGGTTAAACTTGTAAATCCTACATCAAATGCTGCTTAAGAAGCAATAAACAAACAAATACAGTATTATCTCAAGAGGCCAGCACTAAAAGGTTGGAAAATTAACTGGCAATACACCCAATTCATATTTATTTAAGTTTATTCTTAATTCAACCAATCAAATGAAGACTTTTGAAAAAAGACTTCACTTCAACACTAGAACTTTTACCACCTCAGTCAGTACTTTTCCTCTTCTGGTTGTGTCTTTGTAGAAAATCCATTGTGACTGATCTTAACATTTGCATTATTCAACCTGAAATAAAAACCCAAGGAAGTTAATACCATCCTAGAGTCATGTTTGTAGCCTCAGGAAGGCTATCTATTCCCTTTACAATTGAATCTCTTATAACTGTTGAAATCCCACACTTTTTCTGCTCTTTTCTTCAGCAGAGCCAACTGGAAGCAATAAATTTGGCTGTTACTGGCTTCTCCTGATAGGCTATTTCCCCCAACAATATCCAAAGCAGCATATCTGCTTTGCTGGGGGCATAAAAACAAAGAAACCTACAGCACAGGAACAGGCCCTTCGGCCCTCCAAGCCTGCGCCGATCAAGATCCTCCGTCTAGCCATGGGCGTTCCTGCACTGCAGGACCAGTCATCTTGCTCTGCTTGTGATTCACTTATTTACTTTCTGATTATGGAGTCCTAGTATACTCTCTGAATATTCAATCTATGATACTGTCAACTTCACAGATGCTACATGGTATCTCTGAGCTCCCAGAAGCTGCAGCTGGTGACACTCCCTGAACACATGCTGACCCTAGACACAGGAAATGTGCCCAGCTTTCCATTTGGAGCAGGAAGAGGAAACCATGGCTTTGAACTCTCCTGTCATGACTTGCACTTTTGGATGAAGCCTTTAAAGAGCTCTTAAAATTAAATAATATCTATAAGGGCAATTAGGAATGGGCAATAAATGCTAGCCAGTGATGCCCATGTTTCATGAATGAGTTAAACAAAAATGTCAGATTGATTACATAGATGATTTGGTTAGGATCTGGAAGCTGCTTTGTTATAGACATTTCCTGAACCTCCCTCACATGTTTAGTGCTTCATGGTTGTAACCTTGGTAACATCTTGTCTTTGGATTTCAGCTAAACACTAGTGTTGTCATTGAGTATTGTGCTGCATCTTGGGCTTTTCTTGACTTTTAGACTTTCAGCATATCTTTCACGGTGCCCCTTTGTGGCATACAGCTTGCATATGTTATAGAATGCTGGACGCTTTTGGAAAGTGAGATAAAACCCATCTCATATGTGACGAGTGGTTTAATGGCTTTATTTACTGTTGCTAATGTTGTTGCAGAATCAGGAGCTCGAAGATATTGTCCAGCAACAGTGACTTTAAACTTTTGTCTGTCTTCCAATAGTGCATCAATAGTACGTTCTTTCATTTTGTCTTTGTGTTTTTCAGAAATATTTGATTGATGTAAAAGCTGTTACCAATTCCATGACTCTTTCAGCCAATTCTTCACAGAAGTCACATTCTATGTCTTTGCATCATTATCTGCCAACAAACAAACTGATCATTCATTTCATTCAGTTGCTGCCCGTGGGTCATAAATTTGAGCCTGAGAATCCTGAAGTTTAACTTGATCTGTTCCTCTGAATTTAGGGATCTTTTTCATGATTTTTTTTGGTCCTGGCTTTTTCAAAAAAAAGGAATAAACTCTTCTCAAATCTTAACTTCCTAGAACAGTTAGGAGTTTGATTTCTTTCTTTTCTTGGTTTACTGTTTGTCAGTGAGTGGAGTTTCATCCATTGTTTGAACAATTTGAACTCTGTTACAAGGTCAGTAGCTGGGAATCCATTATTGTCCATTGTAGTAAGAATTTGCCAGTGTCTTTACTAAGTTTGCACAAATCAGTACAGAACCGTTGCTGAGCTGTCACCACCTGAAGTGCACAGTACTGTTAGTTTCTCTCCCAGGATAGTGAGAAGAAACAGTTCTAACTGGATATGGTTTAACAATTCAGAGGTTTGAACTGACTGTGATTGCAATCCCATTTACTTCAAGGAGACTTAAAATAGTTGCAGCTTGCCAAAAGTAGGAAACAAAACAGAATCTTGCATATCTTACTGATGTTTTGTATCTCTTCCTAGAAATTAGTGGCAGAATTGATTGCTCTCCTCTTGTTGTTGAATTGTCAATGAAAAGCATTATGAACATAGCTGGCAGTCCCATTCTCATTTTGGCTGTGAATTGCTATCCCAATAGAATTAGACAAAGGAGCAATATTCCGAAAGCTTGTGATTTCAAGTAAACCGATTGGACTGTAATCTGGTGTCATGTGACTTATGGCTTTGTCAAGATTTCCAGAGGCCATTCCATTACAGAGTATCACAGCTAAAGATTGTAGAAGAGTTACTCATTTTTTTTAAACTAGATACAGACTACTCATAGAAATACAATTGGATCAAGGGTCAAATTCTACATCAAAATTATTCAAGAAAGTTATGGACAGGTTAAGGATAAAACAATTGAAATCCACAGCACGCCGTCCCATGCAGGAAGCATTAGAACAATGGCATCAAATTTTAAAGATCATTTTGAGGGCCTATAGTCAAAACTACCCAGACAGCTGGGATAAAAGAATTCCATTTGTACTTTTTGCTATAAGTGATGCACCTAATTAATCAGTTAAATTCAGTCCATTTGAATTAGTTTTTGGGCATCAAGTGAGGGGATCACTGAAATTAATTAAGAAGAAATTGGTGAGTCAGAGTTCAGAGACCATATACTTGAATCATGTGTCAAATTTTATGGAAGGATTAAATAGAGTGGGTGAGTTGGCCAGACAGCATTTGAAAGTATCTCAGCAAATGATGAAACAGGACACAGACAAAAAATTAAAAATTCATAATTTTGCTAGTGGAGATCGTGTTCTCCCAGTGTTCAATAAACCTTTAAAGGCAAAATTTAGAGGGCCTTACCAAATCGAAAGGAAATTGAGTGATGTGAATCATTGATAAAAATGTCAATAGAAAGAAATTTCTCAGTGCATCATGTGCATATACTCAAAATTTTGATAGAAAAGGAAATAAAAGGAGAATGTGTTACTGGTTGCAACACAGTGAAGAATGAAGTTCAGATGATTTGGAATTGGACAATGAGGAAGTTTTCAAAAATGGTCTAAATTATGATGTTATCTTCCAGAGGAAAATCGAAATGACGTGAAAGAGTCATTACAGCCATATGGAGAGATATGTGGGTGTAAGCTGGGAAGTACTAATCTGATTATTCATGATGTAGATATGGGAAAAGCTGTTCCAATTAAGCAACATCCTTCTTAACCTTCTAAAGTTGGCACAAGTTCATAAAGTGATTGATTATGTTGTCTTTGATCAGAATATTCAAAGTGAGTTGCAACAAATGGACCACACCCTTGGTAATGGTGCCAAAACTGTATGGCACTCTATGATTCTGTGTGGACTATCACAAAGTCAGTTCAGTTGCAGAATCTGATTCATATCCTATTCCATGTTTGGAAGACTGTATTGGACTTACTCGGAAGCTACTGGCAGATACCTTTTATCTGAAAGGGTGAAGGAGCTTTGGCTTTTGTGACACCAAATGAACTGTACCAGTTTAAAATCATACCATTTGGTATGAATAGTGACCTAGCGATGTTTCAAAGATGAACCAATAAAGTAATTTTGGGATTACCTAATTCTGTGGTGTATGTTGATTTGGTGATTTTTAGTCAAACATTGAAGGAACATTTGGAACATCCATCCGAATTGTTCAGTCAGATTCAGGAGTTGGACATTGTGATAAAGCTGGCTAAGAGTGAGTTTGCAAAAGCCCAAGTCACATTCCTGGGCCCATGTCATTGAACATGGAAAGATGGCTCCACAGAATTTGAAAACACAGGTTATTGGGGAATTCCCATACCATTGATAAAGGGGGAAGTGCTGTGATTTCTGGAACTGACTGGTTTGTATTTGAAGTTTGTACTAAATATTAGCAGTACGGCTGCTCCACTGACTGACTGATTTGTGGAAGAAGTGCAGAAAATTTCATTGGACAGAAAAATGCTAGAAGGCCTTTGACAGCCTGAAAGTTGCCCACTGTCTTAATGTTAGCCACACCTAATTACACCCAATCCTAGCAAAACTGGAATCAGTGGTTGGAGTCATACTTGACACATAGGAAGATGGTTGTAGTTGTCCGTGGTCAATCAGCTCAGCTCCAAGACATCTCTGCAGGAGTTGCTCAGGATGGTCTCCTGGGCCCAACCATTTTCAGCTTCTTCATCAATGACCTTCCCTTCATCATAAGGTCAGCAGTGGAGACATTCAGCACCATTCGTGATTCCTCAGATACTGAAATGGTCCATGTTCACATGCAATAAGATCTGGACAATATCCAGGCTTAGGCTGACCAGTAGCAAGTGACAGTCATGGCACACAAATGCCAGGCTATACCCATCACCGATAACAGACAATATAACTACCATCCCTTGACATTGAATGGTGTTGCCATCACTGAATCCCCCACTATCAACATCCTGGGGGTTACCATTAACCAGAAACTTAACTAGACTCTCCACATTAACACTAGCTGCAAGACCAGGCCAGAAGCAAGGAATATTGCAGCAAGTAACTTCTCTCCTGACTCCTCAAAGCCTGTCTGCCATCGATAAGGCACGGGTATGATGGAATGCTGCCTCACTTGCCTGGATGAGTGCAGCCCTAACAACATTCAAGAAGCTCGACACCATCCAGGTCAAAGCCACCCGCTTGATTGGCACTGTATCCACAAACATCCGCTCCTTCCGCCACCACCGCTCAGTAGCAGTGGTGTGTACTATCTACAAGATGCACTGCAGAAATTCACCAAAGATCTTCAGACAGCACCTTCCAAACTCTCAACCACTTACATCTAGAAGGATCACTGTCGCGGGGTGGTTACAATTGATAATTATGCAAAAATCCAAAGTGGCTATTGATACGAGTGTTGTGGATGTGGTTGACAAGAACACAGAAAGACCTACTATGTATTTTTCCAAAAAATTGAATATTCATCCAGAGAGAGATTCTGCAATTGAGAAGGCGACCTTGAACTTGGTGATAGTTTTTGAAAAATTTAAGGATAAAATTTCCAGACTGTCTAGATGGAGCTTACTATTGCAGTCATTCAGTTTGAACATCATAACGTGTCAGGATGAGAGAACAGAATTCCTGACATGTTGTCACAACTTGAATGAAGGAAGAGCGAGGCACTCAGATGCAGGGAGAAGAAAAACAGACTGACATGGATTGTAGTGGTTAATATTCGCACACTTAAAGTCAAAGTAATGTGTATGTATTGTATTGTGCTAAGAGCATAAGACTAAAGGTTTTCTAAACAGAAGTGTTGATCAATCTGCTTAGAGTTAGTGAAGCCTTGGGTTTTGTTTTGAAAAGTTGGAACAATAGAAGCAGCCTGAATCAGTGGGTCAAGCTCCCACAGAACCAGGATTTTGAGTTTTAGCTTTCACCCGCAGTTGTTCCTGAAGCCCTGAAGCCAAGCTTGGAAGATACAGTGCAACATTTTTCCTGCTATTCTGTCTCTGAATTTTCTCTTAATATTTGTCTTCTTGGACTGGAAAATTGCCTGTGAGACAATCTATTTTACTGAACCTGCCTTTACCAACAGTGTATTTATGGGATGTTACTTTATTCCAATAGTTCCTGTTTAGTAGTTAAACAATCTATTATTCTTTTAAGTTTTCCAATAGAGTTAAGTTATGCTAACTTCTTGTTTATTTTGTTGTATTTTAACTATAATGTATGAATAAAGTGTGTTTTGCTACAAGTCTGGTAGTTTGACCAATCAAATTGCATCCAGAATGTAACACCTTGCACTTGCATTTAACATAAGAAAAAGTTAGGGTCTTGGCTATATTCTTAATATATTTTGAGAGGGTTTGGTCTGGTTCATAACACTGAACACTCTCCAGGTCTTGAGTTGGTTGATTCAGACTACTTTGTATTATCATTTTGGAGGCATTGTGAATATTGCCGGAGCTGTTAAATTGTTCAGACCTATGGCAAATGGAAGGCATTTTTTGAAGCAACTGTCTTGAGGAACTTAAGCAATGATATCCAGAGACTGAGTTAACTTGCTCCCAACAGAAGCAAAGAATACCGACTCTATAGCAGAAGTAGGCCATTTGTCAGTGAGCTGCTTTGTCATTCAGTAAGATTATGCTAACTTGGTTTATTTTTCAGCTTTATTTTGTCTGCATCTCAACTCTTGACTCTCTCTTATCAATAATTTACCTATCTCGGCCTTGGCTATATTCAATGACTTAGCCTCTGCTACCTTTTCGGGGTAGAGAATTCCACACTAATGGCTCTCTGAGAGAAAAAAATCTCTTTAATTATTATCTTGAAAAAGAGACCTCCTCCTCTAAAACGGTGTTCTCTAAATGTTTTGGCAAAGATCTGTAGCTCAAGTTGTGGTTGAAGTTGTTGATTTGCTTGCTGAGCTGGCGAACATGAACGAGAACAACCTGTGTTCCCTAATTTTGGGGTCCCACACAAGAGGAAACATCTACCTGCTATGCACCTTATCCAGTTCCTTCAAGGATCTTGTATGATTCAATAAGATCACCATTCAGTACCCTAAGTACTAATCAGTATTTGCCTAACAGGTTAACCTTTCTTCATAAGATAAGCCCTTCATCCCAAGAAAGAATTGAGAGAAATTGCTCTGAACTGCTTCAAAGGAATTTTATCTTTTTCCGGATAAACAAAATTGCTCTGTATGTACCCCAGAAGTGGGATCACAATATCCTATTTAGCTGCAGTAAAATATCACAGAGTTTATATTTCATTCCCCTGGTAATTAATATGGCATTGCCTGTACCTTCTGAATCACTGCTACACCTGCTATAACTATGTGATTCATTTAAGGGAATCTAGTGGTATGATTACGAGACAATTAATTCATTTTACTGTCACATATACTGAGAAACAGTGAAAACTATTTTATGTGCTATATAGGCAGATATTACCATACAAAGTGCACCAGGGTTGCACAACAGTGTGTGGAATATAATATAGTGTTATAGTGTTACAGCCACAGAGAAGGTGCAAAGAGACCGGTCACAATTAACATTTGAGAGGTTCATTCAGATGCCTGATAGCAGCTAGGAAGAAGCTGTTCTACAATCTATTCAGCTATATATTCAAACTTCAATATCTTCTGCCCGACAGAAGAAGGTGGAAGACAGTGTAAGTGGGGTTGGGGCGTGGGTCTTTGATTATGTTGGTTGCTTTCTTGAGTCAATGGGAGCTATAGAGTTAGATATAGATTTTATTGTAATGTGTACTAAAGTACAGGAGCACAGTGAAAAGAGTATAATGTCACCACCCATGGCACCATCTTGGGTACAAAGCTCCTAGATCCAAAAACCTTAGTTATAAAGTAGTCAAAGAATCAAACTTTAAAAAGTTGAGTATTACTTTCATAGAATGTGTAGTAAATTAAATAAATGAGATAATGGTTATGTAAAAGACCTTCTTAATTTAAGCTGGAAAAATAAAGGAATAAAGTTAAAAGTAGATGGGATAAATAGATGGAAGGTTGGTTTGCATGATGGACTGGGCTGTGTTCACGTCTCTCTGCGGTTTCTTGCGGTCTTCGAAAGGGCAGTTGCCACACCACACTGTAATATTTCCAGATAGGATGTTTTCTATGGTGCATCTATAAAAATTGGTAAGAGTCCTTGTGGCATGAGAAATTTCCTTAGCCTCCTGAGGAAGTAGAGATGTTGTTGTGCTTTCTTGACTATCGCATCAATGTGGGTGGACCAAGACAGAGTTTTGGTGTTCATCACTCCCAGAAACCTGACGCACTCAATCATCTCCACCTCAGCATCATTGATGCAAACAGGGCCGTGCCCTCCACGCTACTTCGTGAAATCAATGACCAGCTCCTTTGTTTTGCTGATGGTGGTGGAAAGATTGTCTTTAAGTCATGGCACTAAGATCTGATTCGTGTATTCTGTCATGTCATTGTTTGAGATCTGACTTACAGTGGTGGTGTCATCAAGGGAATTGCAAATGGGGTTGGGCGGAATTTGACCATACAGACACGAGTATATAAGGAGTATAAGACCATAAGCCATTCGAGTGGAAGTAAGGCCATTCGGTCCATCGAGTCCACTCTGCCATTTAATCATGGCTGATGGGCATTTCAACTCCATTTCCCTGCACTCTCCCCATAGCCCTTGAATCCTTGTGAGATCAAGAATTTATTGATCTCTGAACTTGAAAGGGACTGAGTATGCGGTGTTGAGGATAATGATGGAGGAGGTGTTTTCACCTGTTCTTACTGATTGCAGTCTATGAATCAGGAAGTTGAGGATCCAGTTACAAAGTGGGGAGCCAAGGCCTAGGTGTCAGAGTTTAGAGACTTGCTCGTTTAGAATTATGTTGTCAAAGGCAGTACTGTAGTCAATACGTAGGAACCTGAGGTTGTATCCTTGTTATCCAGATGTTCCAGGGATGAGGACCAGGGAGATTAAGGGATATGGGCTATGGACCTGTTGCATCGGTAGGCAGGTTGCAAAGAATCAATGTAATTTGGTAGGCAGGACTTGATGTAAGCTCAGACTAACCTCTCATATTACCCCATAATTTTGGAGGTCAGAGCTACTGGATGCTAGTCATTGAGGCACGCTGTACAAATATTCTTTGGCACTGGGATGATGGTGGTCTTCTTGAAGCAGGTAGGGACTACAGATCATAGTAAGCAGAGGTTAAAGATGTCTGTGAATGCTCCTGCCAGCTAGTCTGTACGAGATCTGAGCGCATGGCCGGCGTCTCCATCTGGGCCAGTCATTTTCTGTGGGTTCACTTAAGAAGGCTGATCTAGCATCTGCAGTGGTGACCCTGGGTACACTTGCATACGTGACTTTTGGGATAGGTGACATTGTTTCAGTGATCTTCTGTTCAAAGTGGGGGTAGAATGCATTGAGCTTTTCAAGTAGGGTTATAAAGTTGCCTCAGAGATAATAGAGACTGCAGATGCTGGAGAATCTGAGACACCAAGGTGTAGAGCTAGATAAAACACTGCAGGCCGAGCAGGAAAGCTGACGTTTTGGTCTAGGCCCGAAACGTCAGCTTTCCTGCTCCTAAGATGCTGCTTGGCCTGCTGTGTTCATCCAGCTCTACACCTTGTTGTTTCATATAAAGTTAACTTTGTTTATAATCCAGAGACTCAGGTGGGACTCATTCAGGGATCCTGATTTCGAATCCCGCACAGCATATGGCTAACTGTATGCAAACAAAATCTGAAATTTAGAGTCTAATTATGGCCTTGAAACCACTTCATTGTTAGAAAAATCCATCTGGTCACTAATGTCATTTAGGGAAGAAAATCTGCCCTCCAAATCTGGCCTATATGTGACTCTACACCCACAGCATTATGGTTGGTTTTGCCTGTACTCTAGTCAACTGGGGTTGGGCAATAAATGTTGCCCTAGTCTGTGACACCCAAATTCTGTGCATGAATAACAAAAATTTGTGAGGACACTCAGAAACCTCTTGAATCCTGAAATTTCTCATAATTTAAATAACTTGGTTCCAAAATTCTTCTTGCTAAAGCAAAGGAATTCACATTTGCTCACGTTATAGTCTGCCAAAGTTTGCTCACTTAGGCAAGCTATGTCCTCTTTGCAAACTCTCCACCTCCTCTTGACAACTAACTTTCCTCATGTAAATAATAGGTGTAACCAAGTTGAGGACCTGGCCCTGATTCCAGTGGTACTCTCCTGGTGCAGCTTATCATTTATCCCTACTCTTCTCCCTGTTAACTAATAAATTCTTTATCCATGTTAATATGTTAGTACCTACAACATGTACTCTTGTACAGAAAGCTTTGATATGGGACCTTATGTTAACACGTTTTGAAATCCAAGTATAGAATACCTTATGGTTCTGCTTCAGCTATCTTCTTGCTTTATGACACCCTAATTAGGAAGTTAGAAGTGTAAATAGGAGTAGGAGGTTGCATAGGAACATAGGCAAACTGTGAGTAGTAGAAATATAGCAGAACTATATTCCTCTGGACAAATGTGGGGTCATCCAGCTTGAATCCAAGAAAATCAAAACGAGAGGATTTTGTACTCGGTGAGAAATTGTTGAGGAGCAGACCAGCTCACACCACGCCTAGCGAATAGGTACAAACAACAATCTGAAGGATTGTTATTTATCCAAAGAAATACTGAATTCAAAGAGGAGAAAGTGGCACTTTATTTGTGTAGAGCTTTAGTGAATCATCTTCTGGGGTTCTATTTCTACAAGAAAGCTATGTTAAATTGTTAATGTTTAGTAAATCAAACATATTAAGCGAAATGAGCTAAAAGCATATATGTGGAATTCAGCAACAGATCAGCCATGACCTCATTGAATGTGGAAGAGGCTTGAGGGATTGAATGGCCCTATGTTCCTTTGTTGATTTGTAATAGGCACACCCCTTCACATAGCTAATACCATTGGTTGAACCTGAAGTTGTAGGGACTAGCTACATAAACGAAGCTTGGGTATTGCTTTGAGTAAAGAAGATTCATCGAGAAGGGTGATCCAATCAGGGTGGTAAAGATGATGAAAGGATTTGATGAAAGGCAGAGTAAAGCTGTTTACTGGAAGGAGTGCGCAGCAAGCTAGCATCACAGTGAAACAGACTGGGAGGAGTACACAGCAAGGCAGCAATACTGTGAAACAGCCTGGGAGAGCAGACCTGCATGACAAGGAGGGAGGAAAAATGGCAAAATACTGGTGAATCTCCTCCGTACCCACTCTGGTGCAAGACATCCTTCCTATGGCATAGCAACCAGAACTGCACATGGTGCTCCAGCTGTGCCCTAAATAATATATGCTACAGCTCCATCAGAACCTCCCTGCTTACTTGTATTCAATGTCTTGACTAATAAAGGCATGTATCTTATGTACCCTCTTAAGCACCTTATCTACTTGGCCTGTTGCCTTGAAGATTCTGTGGACACAGACCCCTAAGGTCCCTCTGATCTTCAGTAGTTCCTACGGTCCTACCATTTGTTGTGTACTCCCCTGCCTTGTTAGTCCTCCCAAAAAGCATCAAACCACACTTTTCACTACTAAATTCCATTTGCTATTGTTCTTCCTATCTGACCATGCCTGTCTAACCCATCCTGCAATCTAAGTCTTCCATTGTATCAGAGATAATGGGAACTGCAGATGCTGGAGAATCCAGGATAATAAAGTGTGAAGCTGGATGAACACAGCAGGCCAAGCAGCATCTCAGGAGCACAAAAGCTGACGTTTTGGGCCTAGACCCTCTAGGCCCGAAACGTCAGCTTTTGTGCTCCTGAGATGCTGCTTGGCCTGCTGTGTTCATCCAGCTTCACACTTTATTATCTAAGTCTTCCATCCTTGCTATTTACCACGCCACCAATTTTTGTCATGTGCAAACTTCCTCATCAAATGTCCAATATTAATGGCAGAATCATTGATGTACAGTATAAACAGCAAGGGACCCAACAGTGAATGCTGTAGTATGCCACTGGATATAGGCTTCCAGTCACAAAAACAACCATTGACCATCGAAATCTGCCTCCTGCCACTAAGCCAGTTTTGGATCCAATTTGATTAATTGTCCTGGATCTAAAAGGCTCTTAACTTCTTGATTAGTTCCCTATGTCAAAAGCTTTACCAAAGTTCATGTAGAATACATTTACAGTGCTATCCTCATCCATACATCGAGCCACCTCCTTGGAAAAACTCAATCAAATCTGCCCGTGGTGATCTCCGTATGACAAAACCAAGTGATTAATTAGTTTTCCAGTCTCTAATGTAAGAACCATTGTCCTGTTGTTACCTGGTTTATCCTTACTGTCCTTCTTGAATAATGGTGAGACATTAGCTGTTCTCTAGTCTTCTGACACCCCTCATGTTCAGAAAGGATTTTCAAATCCATGTCAGGGACATGGCTATTTATGATTATTTACCTTCCCCTGTCAGAATGCCTTATAGCTGTTCAATGCATCCTTGATGCTGTCCCCTTGGTAACAACATGCTAATCTGGAGTCAGGTCTGCAGCTGCAGAAATACCTGACTGTATCCCTTAATATTGTGTCTTTAATCTGTCTTCTTACCTGAGTGTTCCCCAAATTGTGCAGCTGGACTCTGACTGCACTCCACAAAGGAACTATTGCTCTCACCACTCTTCAACACTGAAAATCTGTTCTTTGTGAAGATGCACACTGGAACTTTCCTGAGGGTGACTGCATCTAAAAGCATGCTATCCACATAACTCTCAGACTCATGATGCACTGCTGTACCTCCAGCCAAGCTCAAGTTCCAAAACCCAATGTTCAGGCTTGCAAAACATGGGGCTAAGCTCGATTGCCTCATGTTTACTTTAAAAGAAATCTCTAACCCTGTATTTAAGCCAAGTAAAAAGTGACTTCGGTCACTGAGTCTGTGTCTTTGGATTGGTTAGCAGTTTAAAACGGGAGCTGTTATTACCACTGAGAACAGTTAGGAAATTTGCTTTTAAAATAATTCACATTACATCATCTTTTTTAAGTAGAACAGAGATGGCTGGGCAGAAGCTGTGCTATAGCTATAGTTTGTGCAATGTGGACACCTCTGATTCACGGTGACTACGTCTGCAGTAAATGTTGGCTGTTGGATCTTCAGCTGATAGTTGAGTTTGATTCCAAGCTGGGGAGACTGATTTATCAGCGTAGGGGGCAGTTATCTCTCTTTGTTTGTTCGTTTCAGAAGTAGGTTCATCATTTAGATTAATTACATCACATTGTGCCCATGATCAGGGACGGATGGTGTTACTGCAAGTGAGGCAGGTATTGGGACCTAGAATTTTTATTTGGAGATGCCTCTGTCAGGTTCCTTATCCAATAGATATTCCCCAATGTAGAGCAAGCCACACCAGGTACAGTGGGTACAGTATACTACATTGGCAGATGTGCAGGTGAACATCTGCTTAATATGGAAAGTCATCTTGAGGCCTGGGATGGGGGTGAGGGAGGAGGTGTGGGGGCAAGTGTAGCACTTCCTGCGGTTGCAGGGGAAGGTGCCGGGTGTGGTGGGGTTGGAGGGGAGTTTGGAGCGGACAAGGGAGTCACGGAGAGAGTGGTCTCTCCGGAAGGCAGACAAGGGTGGGGATGGAAAAATGTCTTGGGTGGTGGGGTGGGATTGTAGATGGCGGAAGTGTCGGAGGATGATGCGTTGTATCTGGAGGTTGGTGGGGTGGTATGTGAGGACGAGGGGGATTCTCTTAGGGCGGTTATTGCGGAGGCGGAGTGTGAGGGATGTGTTGCGGGAAATGCGGGAGACACGGTCAAGGGCGTTCTCGACCCCTGGGGGGCGGGGTGGGGAAGTTGTGGTCGTTGAAGAACGCGGCCATCTGGGATGTGCCCCATCAACCTCTGGAAACTCCTGCACATCCCAGATGGCCGCGTTCTTCAAGGACCGCAACTTCTCCCCCGCAGTGGTCGAGAACGCCCTTGACCGTGTCTCCCGCATTTCCCGCAACACATCCCTCACACTCCACCTCCGCAATAACCGCCCTAAGAGAATCCCCCTCGTCCTCACATACCACCCCACCAACCTCCAGATACAACGCATCATCCTCCAACACTTCCGCCATCTACAATCCGACCGCACCACCCAAGACATTTTTCCATCCCCACCCTTGTCTGTCTTCCGGAGAGACCACTCTCTCTATGACTCCCTTGTCCGCTCCACACTCACCTCCAACCCCACCACACCCGGCACCTTCCTCTGCAACCGCAGGAAGTGCTACACTTGCCTCCACACCTCCTCCCTGACCCCCATCTCAGGCCCCAAGATGACTTTCCATATTAAGCAGACTTTCACCTGCACATCTGCCAATGTAGTATGCTGTATCCACTGTACCCGGTGTGGCTTCCTCTACATTGGGGAAACCCAGCGGAGGCTTGGGGATCGCTTTGCAGAACACCTCCGCTCGGTTCGCAATAAACAACTGCACCTCCCAGTCGTGAGCCATTTTAACTCCCCCTCCCATTCCTCAGACGACATGTCCAGCATGCGCCTCCTGCAGTGCCACAATGATGCCACCCGAAGGTTGCAGGAACAGCAACTCATATTCCGCTTGGGAACCCTGCAGCCCAATGATACAATGTGGACTTCACAAGCTTCAAAATCTCCCCTTCCCCCACTGCATCCCAAAACCAGCCCAGCCTATCCCCGCCTCCCTAACCTGTTCTTCCTCTCACCTATCCCCTCCTCCCACCTCAAGCTGCACCTCCATTTCCCACCTACTAACCTCATCGCCCCTCCTTGACCTGGTCATCTTCCCTGGACTGACCTATCCCCTCCCCACCTACACTCTCCTCTCCACCTATCTTCTCCTGTATCCATCTTAGGTCCGCCTCCCCCTCTCTCCCTATTTATTTCAGAACCCTCTCCCCATCCCCCTCTCTAATGAAGGATCTAGGTCCAAAACGTCAGCTTTTGTGCTCCTGAGATGCTGCTTGGCCTGCTGTGTTCATCCAGCACCACACTTTGTTATCTTGGATTCTCCAGCATCTTCGTTTGATCTAGTCCCATTTGCCTGTGTTTGGTCCCTATCCCTCCACGTACCTGCCCAAATGCTTCTTAAGTGATGAAATTGTACTTTCCTCAACCACTACATCTGAGAGCCTGTTCCAGACACTTACCACCCTCTGTGTGTAAGAATTGCTCCTTTGAAACCTTTTGAATCTCTTCCCTGTCAGCTTAAACCTTTGCCATCTAGTTTTAGGATCCCCTATTATGAGGGAAAAGCTGATAACTGTGTTTTACCTGATCCATGTGCAAAAAAAGTATGGGATAAATCAGATTAGATGGCCAAATGTGAGGGTCAAAGATTAGTGATCGAGAAATGGGTTCCGAATCAAAGGGCACTGACACCAACTACGGGGAAAGAGAGGCATGTTCTATTGGGACAGGCGTTGTTTGAACCAAGCTGGGTTCTCTAAGTGTTGTGGTGAATCATATTACTACAGAGATAGATAGAGCTTTAAACTAATTCGTGGGGCAAAAGGGTCAATTGAGGAGTTTAAAAAATTAACAAGAAATGAGTCAGAAGTTCATCATAGTGAAGAGGTGAACGATTAATCAAAGTGTAACCAGAGCAGGCAGAAAACATACACTGAAGAATACAGTAGGAATTAGAACTAAAGCAAGTAACAATGGTAGAAATTCAAAGCTTAAGACTCTTTATCTGAATGCATGCAGCATTTATGTCAAGATAGATGAGTTTATTGGCACAAATTGTAATAAATAGGTTTGACTTGATTGATATTACAGATATGTTGTCGCAGGGTTATCATGACTGCATATTGCATATTTAGGAGAATTTGACATTCCAGCAGAAGGAAAAGTAGGTGTGTAACATTGTTCCTAAAGGAAGATGTCACTGCCAAGATGGGTAGTGGTATAGGTGCAAATAGACCTTGATGTGAAATCAATTTGAGGACTAGCAAGGGAAAATTCAGGTGGGAGTCATCTGGAAGAGTCACTTCTCTCGGACAAAATATAAATGAGGAAATAATGAAAACATGTAAGGCTGACAATACCATTATCATGGGTGATTTTAATCTGCATATTGACTAGGCAAATCAGGTGAGCAAGGGAAACTGAGGATGCATTGTAGAGTCCATAACCGATTGTTTCTTAGAGCAGTATGTTTCACAACCTATCCAAGTACAGGCTATTTTATATCTAATTGTGTAAAATGAGGTAGGATTTTTGAGATATTGCTCAGTTAAAGATCTTTTGGATACTGTAACCATAGCATGATAAAATTGCAAACATAGTTTGAGAAAGAGCACTAGTTTGCCTACTCTGTGTTATCCTTTTAGTCCTCCGTTGCTGGATTCTGAATTTATCCCAGTCTTTGGGGCTATCACTGACTTTATGTGATTTTTCTTCCAACTTTAATATTCTCTTTAACCTCCTTGCTAGCCATGGTTGGTTTATTCCTCTCTCAGAATCTTTCCTCTTTATTGCCAAATATTTTTGCTGAGAGTTATGAATTACCTCCGTAAGTGGCTACCACTGTTTGCTCACAGACTTTTCTGCTCCTATATTGGCCCAGTCCACTTCGCCTAGCTCTATCCTCACATCATTTTAATTCCTTTTATTTAAGTTAAAAATTGTTGCTTCTGACACAAGTTTCTCACTCATGAACTGAATTTTAAATTTATCATGTTATAAGCACTTCTTCCTAGGGGATCATTTACTCTGAGATAATTTATTAGACTTGTCTTTTATTACCCATTACCAGATCCAGGATAGTCTACTCCCTGTTTGGCTGCATGACAAATCGCTCTCGGAAATCATCCCTGATGCACTTTGTAAAAGGTAGTTATAACAACAAATTCACAATCTGATTAACCCAATCAACATGAAGATCAAAGTTACCCATAATTATTACTCTATTATTTTTATATACTCCTATTATTTGTTGCTTTATAGCCTTTTCTACAGAGTAGCTACTATCCGGAGGTCTTTGTACCACTACTACCAATGTGTTCTTTCTCTTGTTGCTTTTCACCTGCGCCCAAACAGACTCTATATCATCTGAACCTAGTTTGTTTCTCACAACTATCCTAATTTCATCTTTTATTAACAGTGCTACCATACTGCCTTTTCCATTCTTCCGTCTCTGGAATGTCAAATATCCCTGAATATTTAGTTCCCAGTTTTGAACTCCTTGTAACCATGTTTTTGTAATGGCTCCGAGATTGTAGATCATGAATATGCAAGGAATAGAGGGATGTGGACCAAAGGCAGGCAGAAGAGATTAGTTTAATTAGGTGTCATGTTTGGCACAACATCATGGGCCAAAGGAGCAGTTCCTGTGTAATACTGTTCTTTGTTCTATATTCAGTTACCTTGATTTCCGTTGTCAATTCATGTATGTTACGTGGAATGCTTTGTGCACTAGATACAAAGTGTTATTGTTCTATTATTGAATTTCCCTGCATTCTTATAGTTCCTTGTTATAATATGACCTGACCAGTCTAGTTGCTGTTGACCCCCAAGATATCAACAGTGGAGCATTTCCATCAGTTAGCTCCATCTGATTTTCTAGTTTTCCATGAAGCTGCCATCCATCACCGTCCCTCCAACCCCCTTCCCAACTATTTAGTCTAGAGTTCTTTCTATAGCCCTCGCTAGGTGATTCACCAGGACTCTGGTCCCAGTATAATTCAGATGGAGCCCTGTCACATCAGAATGGCTCTCTCCTTCCCCAGAACTGGTGCCAATGTCCCACTCAAGCTTGACACCATTTAAAAGAAAGTATCCCACTTGATTAGCAACCCATCTACCACTTTCACTGAAATATATGCACTGCATTTCTGGTGGAGATCTAATCGTTCTGACAATTTTGCTTCTTGTTTCTCATGAACAGGCCAGTGTCTGGTTACTGCTGTAATGTTGCATTTGGTTTGTCCATCTTCTTAAGGACAGATTCTTCTTTCATTCTGTTACCTGTTTGTTATTAATGCCAAATTAATTTGCCGCAGCATAGTTATTTGACACATCAGTAAATATTATGACTATTAGCTTGAAATATTTATTTGTATTTCATTCTTATTTCTAGAGGACCTATTCCTGGTCATCACTTGCCATGCTGTACATGGCAAGCTTTGATATGAATGTGTCTGAAACACGCATGCATTCTTCTTTTGCCATAAAGTTCCTATGTGCTCAATAAAGGCTAAGTAAAAGATACATTTCCATAGTGAAAAATTGCAAGGAGCTGGAAAAGGGGACGGTGCTTGACTTATGTACTGAGTATGTGCAAAAACATAGGTTTGTCTTTTATTTTGAATGGACATGTACACCCTGACCTGTGGTTTATTTTGAAGACATTAGACTGTGTTTGAATTGTGCACTTTTGCTTCCCCTGACAGCTGTCAGCAGATAAACTGAATAATTGTTAAACCAATGTAGTGTGTTCGGATGGGATTTAATCTGTGAGTGAAGTTAATTTTTAGTGCTTCATATTGTGTGGTAGAATTGATGACATTGATGTTAAGCTAAATCTTTGACAAACCTGTTTGATTTTTGTCACAGGAAATGTGTAAAGATGTAAACCTCCGAGAATCAGGAGAATGGACAGAGAAGAATGGAGATCATTCACATGGAGGATAAAGAAGGAGAAAGAAACAGGCCCTGCAGAGCCACTAATTAAAGAAACGATCAACTATACTGTAGATATTTAAGAAGCATGATGGCTGTGTCTGTTCCCTTAGTGAGGGGCCACATAACATGTATCTAAGGTAACTATACCATTTTAAAGTTTAGATTTTTAAAGTGAATCATGAGGCAGGGCCTGCATTTGATCTGTCCTTTCTATTTGATATTTTGCTTGCAGATTTTTAAATTGAAAAATGTAAAATATTTCCACAATTTAGGAAGCTTTAACAGTGAATTATTACTGAATGTATGTGATTATAAGTTTCATTGCTGCCCTTGCAATCTAATTTACATACATCAAGTGAAAATTAGCAGTTTGCACGAGGCAGATTATTAAGAGTATATTTTGCAAGTTATGAATCTGTGTTTTGGATGTCATCCTGGGTGGAGCATGCTGATCTCCCAAGAATATCACAATTTTTATAACTATAATAAGATTGCAATTACATTAAAATCAGATGACTCAAAATTCCAGGTATGTTGAAGTCATCAATCAGTCCTGCCTGCTCTGAACAATGACTGTAATAAGTTAAATCTTTGCATCGGTATTTTCCATTAGCTTGGAACTGGATAATATCGGATTAGCTGCCTTGTTAAATCACGCACTGATGCATGGTGTGAACATGCGTTGCAGTAATGCATCTCAGGCTGCCTTGGCAACTATTAAATTAAAGAACACTTTGTGTTCACAGGCGTACTTCCAGCTCATGGACTACTATGTTTGCTATTACTGTGCTGAACTGTTGAATTGAAACATAAGATTATAAGATATAGGAGTAGAAATCAGGCCATTCAGCCCATTGAAACTACTGCACCATTCAATCATAGCTGATAATTTTCTCAGCTCCATTCTCCTGCCTTATCCTTTGATTCCCTTACTATTCACAAAACTTTCTATCTCAGTCTTAAATTGAGATTAGGACGGAAACAAATAATTGAACTGTTTGAGCTCACAAACTATAAGTGAATATAATCAGTTTGACTTTTCCAAATAGTCAGTGTCTCTCAGCACAAGCAATGGCTAAATATTTACAAGCAGCCTCATTTTTAAATCTTTACCCTATGGGTACCAGAGTACTGGCACTAAAAGGACAGGACAAGTTAAACACTTATTTGTCTTGTTAGAATATTACAGCAGTATTGTAGAAGTATCAGAGAAGATCAACTGATTTTCAGTACAAGTGCAAGGTTTCCAGATCAAGTGGTAGTTGCAGATGTTTGATAAAATATATTTTGCTGATTTTGGTTTGTTGGAAATTATAGATCTGAGAAATTCTTGAGAATTGCAAACAAGAATATTGACAGAGATGTTCGATCTTCTTTTCTATCAAACAATGTCATTTAATTATGCAAATTATTGAACACATCGGTTGAGTGATATCTTTAGACACTTGGGAGAGCGGTCTGTACGATAAGGCCTCATCTGACATCATCAGATTTTATTGCAGCGTAATGGTAATTTGATTTGCTTTTCATTTATATAATTTCTTTAGAAATATTCTGTACAGTAATTGGATTGCAGAACTGGTTTGTTAATTTGAGTATGTCTAATGCAGTTGGGGAAACTTGTAAAGATTTGACAACATACTTTAAATTTATGGAATAAAAACACATTTTCCTGCTGTGATGTTTCAATCAAAATTCACTCTGTATGGAATAGAATCATAGTCATTCAGCAAGGAAACAGACTCTTTGGTCTAACTTGAACATGTTGACTATTCCAACCAACTTTCCCAGGCTAAACTAATCTCACTTGCCTGTGTTTGGCCATATCTCTCAACCATTCATATTCATTTACCAAACCAAATGTCTTTTAAATGTTCTAACTGTACCTGCATCTACCACTTCCTCTGGCAGTTGATTTTGCATACAAACCACCCTCTGGGTGAAAAGGTTGCCCCTCAGGTCCCTTCCTCCCCTCTCCTTGATATGCCCATTAGATTTGAACCTCCACCTGAGAGAGAAGACCTTTGCTATTTACCTTATCTATGCCTCATGATTTTCTAAACCTATAAAAAGTCACAATCAATCTCCTATGCTCCAGTGAAAAAAGGGTCCAGCCTATCCAGCTTCACCTTGTAACTCAAACCTTCCAACCCCGGCAACATCCTGGTCAATCTTTTCTGAACCACACACTATTTTAATAATATCCTTCCTACAACAGGACGACTACAACTCTACACAGTACTACGGAAGTGGCCTCACTCCCAGCATCCTGTACAACTGCAAAAGGATGATCCGAACATCCATATTCTGTGGTCTGAGCAATGAAGCCAAGAGCATCAAATGACTTCTTAACCACCCTGTCTACCTGTGACACAATTTTTAAAGAACTATGTGCCCTGAACCCCTGGGTCTTTGTTCGACAACACTACCTAGGACCCTACCATTAACCGTATAAGTCCTGCCCTAGTTTGTTTTACTAAAATGCAATACCATGCATTTATTCAAATTAAACACCATCTGCCTTTACTTAGCCCATTGACCCAATTGATCAAGGTCTCCTTGTAATCTTAGATAACTTTCTTCACACTCAACTGTACTACCAATTTTGGTGGTATCTGCAAACTTATTAACTATGCCTTCTAAGTTGTCATCCAAATCATTTATGTAAATGACCAACAAAAGTGGACCTAGCACCAATCTGTGCATAACATGCTGGTCACAGGCTTGCCCGTGTCCTACCGTCAAGCCAATTTTTTAATCCAATTGGCAAGTTCTCCCTGAATCCTGTGTGATCTAACTTTACGTATTAGTTTACCATCCATAACCTTGTCAAAGATTTTACAAAGGTCCATGTTAACAAAGTCTATTGCTCTGCCTTCAATCTTTTCTGTTACATCCTGAAAAAACTCAGTCAAATTTGAGACAGGATTTCCCACAGACAAAGCCATGCTGACTATCCCTAATTAGTCTTTGCCTCTCCAAATGCATGTAAATCCTATCTCTCAGAATCCACTCCAACAATTTACACACTTATCCCACTCTTGTCAGACTCACCCATCTATAGTTCCCAGGTCCTCCTTACAGCCTTTCTTAAATTAAAGGCACAATTTTAGCCACTCTCCAGTCTTCCAGCACCTCAGCCATGGCTGTAGATGATGCAAGTACCTTTGGTAGTGGCCCTGCAATTTCTTCCCCAGCTTTCCACAATGCCCTGGGATACACTTGATCAGGTCCTGGAGATTTATTCACATGATTTTTTCAAAGACCTCCAGCACCACCGCTTCTATAATGTGGACTGTTTCAAGACATCAATATTTATTTTCCTGAGTTCCCTAGTCTCCATGTCTTTCTCCAAAGTAAAAACTGTTGCAAAATATTGGTTGAGATCTCTCTTATCACCTGTTGTTCCACACTTAAATGACCTAATTGATCTTTACGCGGCCCTGTTCTCTCCCTAGTTGCTCTTTTGCTCTTAATGTACTTGTAGAATCTCTTTAGATTATCCTTAACCTTATCTGCCAAGGCTGTCTCATGTCATTGAATCATAGAATCCCTACAGTGCCAAAGCAGGCCATTCAGCTCAGGAAGTCCATGCCAACTCTCTGAAGAGCAGCTTAACCAGAACCAACCCTCTACCCTGTCCCTATAACCCTGCATTTCCTCTGGCTAATCCACTTAGCCTACACATCCCTGGAGTGATGGGCAATTTAGCAAGGCTAATCCACCTAATCTGCACATCTCTGAATAGGCCATCTGCATGGGGAATGCAAGTATATAGAGACTGGACATCCACGGTGAAGACGAGCTATTAAGGACCAGGAAATCAAATGTTTTGGAGGTGGAGGAGGGTGTGGGTGGTATCACAGACGTAGGTGAGGAGTTCCTGGACTGGGGATAGAAAATGGGGTCGTGATAAAGGAGATAAGTTCGGTGGGGCAGGAGCAGGCAGAGACAATGTGTTGACCAGGGCAGTCGGGTTTATGGATTTAGGGAACCACTTTAACTCACCCTCCCACTCCTTGGATGACATGTCCATCCTAGGCTTCCTCCAATGCCACAACGATGCCACCAGAAGTCTGGAGGAACAGCATCTCATATTCCGTTTGGGAACCCTGCAGCCCAATGCTCTAAGTGTAATAAGTTGAAAGCAAAATTGAACTTTCTTCAATTCCACCTATTTCCATTGTGATGTAGCATGGTCTTGGTTGAACTTAAACTGCCCTTTAGATTAATTGTCCCTAACTTTCAATTTCTTCTCTGCTTTTTTGAAGCAAATGAATTTCACGACATTTCAGAGTTTACTGAAAGCCTTTAATTTAGCTTTTCTTCCCAAAACAAAAACATCTCATCTCTCCTCTCTGCAATTCTTACACATGTTGGGGGCATTATCTGTCTGCAGCATTTTAGCTAATTAAGCCTACCTGCTGATTTGTAGGTCTTGCCTTTCTAGCTGTTAACTTTTTAGAACAATATGGTCTTAATATTTTTAGTTTAATAGACTACTACCTGCCTTTAATTGAATTTAATCCATTTTTGACATTCAAGATTTTAATTTGTGAAGCTAAAATTATATTCTAAAACACAAATGAGAACTAGATGATTGTAACAGAAACCTTGGCATTGTATTGTGATGAAGGTTTGTGATCTGTTATTATTTCAAAGCTTGGGTTCAAAAGTGGACAGAACCATATAAAGCTTAAATTTGTGTTTTTTTGTGTATTGCATATATTAACATGGATGTTTTAGTTTATTTTAAGTTATGAGAGTGGTGATAGGTTGTTTGAAAATTGTTTAAAAAGCTTGTAAGAAATCTTGAAGAATATTGGACTGTTCCCTTGCAACAAGGTGTCCTATAACACTGAGGCAGAGACAGGGTCAATACAGTGTGGAGCTAGAGGAACGAAGCAGGTCAGGCAGCATCCAAGGAGCAGGAAAGTCGACGTTGTGAGTCAGGACTTTTCATCGGGAGACAAGAGAGCTCAGAAATAAAAGGAGGGGGTGGGGCTTGGGAAGGAAGACGGGACAGTGATAGGTGGATGCAGGAGGGTGTGGAGATTGGTCAATGGGAACAGTAGGGCAGACAGCTGAGAAGGAAGATGGACAGGTCTTGTCAAGTCAAGGAGGCGGGATGAGAGGGAGGGCTGAACATGGGATGAAGCCAGGGCTGGGGAGATTTTGAAGCTGGGAAATTTGATGTTGAGGCCATTGGGCTGTAAACTCCTCAAGTGGAATATAAGATATTCCTCCAGTTTACATTTGGCCTCGTTGTGACATTGGAGGAGGCCCAGTGTGGACCTGTTGCCAAGGGAGTGGGAGGGAGAATTGAAATGGCTGGCTGTCAGAAGGTGGTGTTGATTGAAGCGTACTGAGCACAGATGCTCCATGAATCGGTCACTGAGTCTGCGCCTGGTCTCCCTTATGTTGAGGATACCACATCAGGAGAAACGGATGCAGTAGATCAGATTGGAAGATGTATAGGTGAATCCCTGTTGGATTTGGAATGATTGGGGCCATGGACAGGCGTGAGAGGAGAGGTGTAGGGGCAGGTGTAGCACCTAGCATGGTTGCAGGGAAAGGTGCAAGATGTGGTGGGGTTGGTTGGGAGCACAGGAGATTGTTCTAGAGTGAATGGAAAGCAGATGGGGGTGGGGAAGGGAATATGTCTTTGGTGGTGGGGTCTGATTGCAGGTGGTGAAAGTAGCGGACGGTGATGCATTGGATTACAAAGTTGGTGGGGTGGTGTGTCAGGACCAGAGGGACTCTATCCTTATTGTTATTAGGGGAGGGGTGTTGAGGGCAGAAGTGCAGGAAATGCAGGAGATGTGGTTGACAGTATTATGAATCATGGGAGAGGGGAAGCTACGGTCCTTTGAAGTAGGAGGACATCTGAAATGTTCGGGAGTGGAGTGCTTCATCCCTGGAGGAGATGAAGTGGAGGAGGAGGAATTTGGAGTGTGGTATCACATTTTTGCAAGAGGGTGAGTGAGAGGAGATATAGTCAAGGTAACTGTGGAAATCAGTGGGTTTGAAATAGGTGTCGGTGCTGACTTGGTTGCCGAAGATAGAGATAGAGGCATCCAGGAAGGGGAGGGAAGTGTTGCTGCCTGACCTGCTGCATCGACTCTGACTTCCAGTATCTGCAGTTCTTGCTATGTCCAAAACAGAGACAGGAGCAGTTTTTCTTTACACTGAGGAATTCACTGAGTCTTATTGGTTTTTACAAAGAGAAAAGACCTGTACCAGTAATAGTGCAGCTTAGCTGTCCGTAGAACAGACAGGGCAGGAGAAGGAATTCTCAAGAAGCTTCAGAATCAGAAGGCTTTGGAAGAGGAGTTTAAGGAACTTGTGTTAACAAAATGGTAAGGGGTTTATAGGTCTCAACGACAGAATGACTAAAGTTAGCATCAAGTTAATGCAAGAAATTTTATGGAAAAATCTGGAGTACATCTGTGCCAAATGATAAAGGAATTTTAGAGTAGAAACACGGTCTACCTTTGTTGTAAGATTGTTGCTTAGCGAGCAAGATTGAATCTTTATTGCTGAAATGTTTATTGAGACAGTTTCAAATAATTATTATGCGTGAAATGTTTGTTTTTTTAATCTTTTGTTTGGAATAAAATTTAATGTCATTTTGTTGGAGTACATTAGCAGCCTCTTTTGAATATTTTCAGTGACTGACTGCCACAGTAGTTGGCAGTTATGAAGGCAAATGCAGTTTTAGCATTCATTTCAAGAGGGCTAGAATGTTAGAGTAGGGATGAATTGCTGAGATTGTAAAAGTCTCTAATCAGACCACATTTGGAATATTGTGCACAGTTTTGTGTCCCATATCTAAGGAAAGATGCACTAGCCTTGAAGGGGGGTTGGGGGTGCAAGAGAAGGTTTTACAAGAATGATCCTAGGGCTTGAAGAGTGTGTCATATGAAGAGCAGTTGACAACTGTGTCTGTACTCCATTGAGTTTAGAAGGATGCAGGAAAATTTCATTGAAACCTACTGTATATTGACAAGACTGGATAGACAGGGCATGGAGAAAATGTTTCCCCTAGTAGAAGAGACTAGGACCCAAGGGCATAGCCTCAGAATGAAGGGATGATCAGTTTGAACTGAGATAAAGAGGAATTCCTTCAGCCAGAATGTGGTGAATCTGTGGAACTCATTGCTTCAGAGGCTTTGGAGACCAAGTCATTGGCTGTATTTAAGATAGATGTAGATGGGTTCTTGATTAGTAAAGATATGAAAAGTTACAGGCAGAAGGCACGTGAATGGGGTTAAGAAACATATGGCCATGATCGGATGGCCGAATTCTGCTTTTGTAATGTAGTGATTGGAAACAGTTGTGTCTAGTTAATTATAAGGTTTTTGATTGAGGTTATTAACCTGGGCCAATTAGGAAAGCCTTGAGCTACCTCCCACTGGCAAATACTTCATCGGTGGTGCCTCCCTTGGAACAGCCCAGTTTAGTTTTAAACTTTCTGGGCAATATCCAACTGTGGACACGAAAAGATCCTGTCCTAGTGAAACTGAAACAGCTGGTGGGAATGGGAGAAACAGAAGGACCATTACAACCAGGATTGAAGCATTTTAGGACCCGGTGAGACCAGATCACTGTAGAGGATGGCACATTACCATGGGGAGCAAGGGTGATTGTCCCAAATAAAGGTCGCTTCCAGATACGGGCTGAACTCCACCAGGGTCATCCAGAGGTTTCCAAGATGAAGAAGCTGTGTCTGGTGGCCAGGACTGGATGCCGACATAGCTGCGTTGGTGGGAGTGGCAACAAGGACAAAAATTGCCACCGGCAGCAACCCCATATTCATGGGAATGGCCGAGTAAAGCTTGGACTCAGTTGTATTTCAACTATGCCGGTCCTCTCATGGACTCTGAGTTCCAGGTTGTTGTGGATGGCCATTTAAAGTGGTTGGAAGTGCATAAACTTCGTTTGGCAAACTCAGGGATGACGACTGAGAAGCTGCAAACATCGTTCACAATACCTGGACTCCTGGAAGCATTGGTCATGGACAACGGGATGTCATTTACCAGCAGGGCATTCAAGTATTTCCTAAATTCCAATGGCATTCAGCACATAAGGACAGCTCCATACTATCTATTGTCCAATGGCCTAGTGGAAAGATCAGTCCAAACATGGCTTAAAGAAGCAGCCTACAGTGTCAATTGATTCCAAACTGTCCAGGTTCCTGTTTGATTATAGGACCACCCCACATGCAATGACAGGACTAGCTCCAGCAGAGTTGCTGATTGGGAGAAGACTCTGCATCAGGTTAAACCTGATATTTCCAGATCTGGGAGGGGAAAGTGAAATGGCAGCAGAAAAGCTAATGCTGGCCAAATGCCACCTCAAAACAGGAGAGATGATTTAACTCAAAGGATGAAGTTTGGTGCTGGAACCATGAAAGTGGCCCTGTATGGATAGAAGGCAAGGTTGATGTGAGGTCAAGTCCCATCACTTACAAAATCATTGTTGGTGATTCAATACGTGCATCACTTGAAAGCCATAACTTCGCAAATGGGACAAGAGTAAAACATAACTTGCCCCTCAGAACAGCCAGAAGGCTTGGCTGAATCCGCAAATGGTTCCTGTCTGTCTGGAGTCGAGGAAAACCTCAAGGTTCAAAATAGATTTAGCCTCCATGCCATTGCTGCTGGAAGAAGAGGAGGAGACTTTTCCAAGATGTCCTGGACACAAGAGATTGAGTATGGTCGTGCACACTGCCTATGCATGATTCTGAGTCGGATGAAGCGAACCTGGGGTGAAAGCGTCACGAGAAGCTACAAGCAAAAGACCAGGCCTATGTGCCTGGACTTAGAGGGCAGGGAGGTAGTGATTGAAACTAGGTAGATCTTGTTATCCAGAAGGTTCATGATTGGGGCTGTTACCTTAGGCTAATCAGGAAAGCCTTGGCTGACCAATATAACAAGGAGATTAGAATCTCCTCAGTTGAGGGCTAACTCCAAGCGAACTGGCTGGTTGGCTGGCTGGCCGGAGCCAGGCTACCATGCACCTTGTAAGCTTTCACAGGGACCATTCCCTCTGGGACACCTTGATTTGCTCATATGTGTGGTGAGTGGCTGAACCAAGCGCTATACAATTCTGATATATGGTGATTAAAAGGATTGAAATCAATGAATTAAGAAGTCTATAGACAATGAATGCACACACAAGACAAGTCAAGCACTTAAGTATGCCAGTGACGAATTTATATTTCAATTGGAAGTTGTCAGTTAGGCATATTCTGAGATCAGTTGGTGGCTTAGTTAAAGTTTGCAAGCATTAATAGCTGTAAATTTGAGAATCTTGAATTATTTTTGATTAAAAGCCTGAGAATAACAGTTGAGGAATTTAGGACTCTTTAACTCCAAGTCTCCCTGCAAACTGCAACATTCAGGAAAAAGCTCAGTTTTCCACTGAGGAACAGGAGAATATTGTAGAGCAGATGATGAATTACGGACTACTAGAATTGAAAGGATTAAGGTTAGTAAGGAGGAGATGTTAACAATTCTAGAAGGTGTGAAGGTAGCTAAATCCTCTGGGCCAGATGGGACTTTCCGAGGATTGTCTGGGAAGCTAGGGCGGAGGTGGCGGAGCCTTTGGCCTTAATCTTTGAGCCCTCATTGTCTACAGGTTTAGTACCAGAGGACTGGAGGATTGCAAATGTTGTGCCCTTGTTCAAGAAGGGCAGTAGGGATGACCCAGGTAGTTATGGACCTGTGAGCCTTACGTCAGTTGTAGGAAAATTTTGGAAAGGATTATGAGAGATAGGATTTATAATCATCTAGCAAGCAACAATTTGATTGGAGATAGTCAGCATGGATTTGTCAAGGGCACGTCGTGTCTCACAAACCTCATTGAGTTTTTTGAGAAGGTGCCCAAGCATGTGGATGAGGGTAGGGCAGTTGACGTGGTGTACATGGACTTCAGTAAAGCCTTTGATAAGGTTCCACATGGTAGGCTATTGGAAAAAATACAGAGGCGCGGGATTGAGGGAGATTTAGCAGTTTGGATTAGAAACTGGCTTTCTGTAAGAAGGCAACGAGTGGTGGTTGATGTAAAATATTCAGTCTGGAGTCCGGTTACTAGTGGTGCTCCTCAAGGATCTGTTTTGGGACCACTGCTGTTTGTCATTTTTATAAATGACTTGGATGCAGGTATTGGTGGTTGGGTTAGTAAGTTTGCAGATGACACTAAAGTTGGTGGAGTGGCGGACAGTGTGGAAGAAAGTTGCAGGTTGCAGGAAGACTTGGATAAACTGCAGAATTGGGCCGAAAGATGGCAAATGGAGTTTAATATGGATAAATGTGAGGTGATTCATTTTGGGAAGAATAATAGGAAGGCAGAATACCAGGTCAATAGAAAGATTCTTGGTAGTGTAGATGTGCAGAGGGATCTTGGTGTCCATGTACATAGATCCCTGAAAGTTGCCACCCAGGTTGATAGTGCTGTTAAGAAGGCTTACGGTGTTTTAGGATTTATTGGTAGAGGGATTGAGTTCTGGAGCTGTGATGTCATACTGCAACTGTACAAAACGCTAGTGCAACCTCATTTGGAATATTGTGTGCAGTTCTGGTCGCCCCATTACAGAAAGGATGTGGAAGCATTGGAAAAGGTGCAGAGGAGATTTCCCAGGATGTTGCCTGGTCTGGAGTGCAGGCCCTATGAAGAAAGGCTGAGGGACTTGGGTCCGTTCTCATTGGAGAGAAGGAGGCTCAGAGGGGATTTAATAGAGACATATAAGATGATTAGAGGATTAGATAGGGTGGACAGTGAGAGTCTTTTTCCGAGGATGATGACTTCAGCTTGTACAAGGGGGCATAGCTACAAATTGAGGGGTGATAGATTTAAGACAGATGTCAGAGGCAGGGTCTTTATTGAGAGAGTGGTATGGGTGTGAACGCCCTGCCTGCCAGTGTAGTGAACTCAGCCACATTAGGGGCATTTAAACAGTCCTTGGATAAGCATATGGACAATGATGGGATAGTGTAGGGGGAGGGGCTTAGATTAGTTCACAGGTCAGTGCAACATCAAGGGCCAAAGGGCCTGTTCTGTGCTGTATTGTTCGATGTTCTATGTTCCATGTTCTAACTCCTCTATCATTTCCTGGTTTTCCCCGTTATCATTTCCGAGCCTAATTCCTCAAGGAGCCTCTGTTCGCTTTGGCTTCCCTCTTACTTTTCATGTATTTGATGAGCATTGGAAGCTGATTCATTAAATATCCTCAAAGTTAGGTAGATGTTCAATCTGCAAAAGGGTCAAGAGTTGTGGGAAGGCAAGCAGGAAGGTGGATGTTATGATTATAATACATATTATTGAAAGAGAGATCAGGTTTGAGAGTCTCTTATTTCCTAGTCTGTATCACACAAAACGTTCTTTCCCATCAATAGTGCCTTTATATGTGGTGCTTCCTTTTAAGATCATTCGAACAGTTAATCTGAATTCCTACCAGTAGAGTCCCGATGCACTGATATCACCCTCCTGTCACTACTAGCAATGTTGGAACTTTGAGGTCTTTGAACTTATGCTCACCAGTTCACCTGGCTGTTCTGGTTTTCATCTCAGGTTGTGTCTGACAACTTGCAACTTCAGTGGAGTCGGTGATTGGTTGAGATTTGTCAGTGTCGAGTTCAAATGGTCACGGCTGTTGAAGTTTTTACTTTTGGTCATCTTGTTCAGAAAGGAGGATGGGGAGAGGGAACTGGAACAAATAGGGAGAGAGGGGGAGGCGGACCGAAGATGGAGAGAAAACAAGATAGGTAGAGAGGAGAGTATAGGTCGGGAGGTAGGGAGGGGATAGGTCAATCCAGGGAAGATGGACAGGTCAAGGAGGGGGGATGAGGTGGTAGGTTGGAAATGGAGGTGCGGCTTGAGGTGGGAGGAAGAGATGGGTGAGAGGAAGAACAGGTTAGGGAAGCAGAGACAGGCTGAGCTGGTTTTGGGATGCAGTAGGGGGAGGGGACGAGCTGGGCTGGTTTTGGGATGCAGTAGGGGAAGGGGAGATTTTGAAGCTTGTGAAGTCCACGTTGATACCATTGGGCTGCAGGGTTCCCAAGTGGAATATGAGTTGCTGTTCCTGCAACCTTGGGGTGGCATCATTGTGGCACTACAGGAGACCCATGATGGACCTGTCATCTGAGGAATGGGAGGGGGAGTTGAAATGGTTCATGACTGGGAGTTGCAGTTGTTTGTTGCGAACCGAGCAGAGGTGTTCTGCAAAGCGGTCCCCAAGCCTCCGCTTGGTTTCCCCAATGTAAAGGAAGCCACACCGGGTGCAATGGATACAATATACCACATTGGTAGATGTGCAGGTGAACATCTGTTTGATATGGAAGGTCATCCTGGGGCCTGGGATGGGGGTGAGGGAGGAAGTGTGGGGATAAGTGTAGCACTTCCTGCGGTTGCAGGGGAAGGTCCCGGTTGTGGTGGGGTTGGAGGGGAGTATGGAGCAGACAAGGGAGTCGTGGAGAGAGTGGTCTCTCCGGAAGGCAGACAAGGGTGGGGCTGGAAAAATAGCTTGGGTGGTGGGGTCAGATTGTAGATGGCGGAAGACAAAGGGGGTGGCCATGGGTACCGGCATGGGCCCAAGCTATGCCTGCCTCTTTGTAGGTTATGTGGAACAGTCCCTCTTCTGCACCTACACAGGCCCCAAACCCCACCTCTTCCTCTGTTACATTGATGACTGTATCGGCGCCGCCTCTTGCTCCCCAGAGGAGCTCGAACAGTTCATCCACTTTAACAACACCTTCCACCCCAAGCTCAAGTTCACCTGGGCCATCTCCAACACATGCCTCACCTTCCTGGACCTCTCAGTCTCCATCTCAGGTAACCAGCTAGAAACTGATGTCCATTTCAAGCCCACTGACTCCCGCAGCTACCTAGAATACACCTCCTCCCACCCACCCTCCTGCAAAAATTCCATCCCCTATTCCCAATTCCTCCGCCACCGCCGCATCTGCTCCCAGGATGAGGCATTCCACTCCCACACGTCCCAGATGTCCACGTTCTTCCAGGACCGCAATTTTCCCCCCGCAGTGGTCGAGAACGCCCTTTACCGCGTCTCCCGCATTTCCCACAACACATCCCTCACACCCCGCCCCCGCCACAACCGCCCCCAGAGGATCCCCCTCGTCCTCACATACCACCCCACCAACCTCCGGATACAACGTATCATCCTCCGACACTTCCGCCATCTACAATCTGACCCCACCACCCAAGCCATTTTTCCATCCCCACCCTTGTCTGCCTTCCGGAGAGACCACTCTCTCCGCGACTCCCTTGTCTGCTCCACACTCCCCTCCAACCCCACCACACCCGGCACCTTCCCCTGCAGCCGCAGGAAGTGCTACACTTGCCCCCACACCTCCTCCCTCACCCCCATCCCAGGCCCAGGATGACCTTTCATATCAAACAGATGTTCACCTGCACATCTGCCAATGTGGTATATTGTATCCATTGCACCCGGTGTGGCTTCGTCTACATTGGGGAAACCAAGCGGAGGCTTGGGGACCGCTTTGCAGAGCACCTCCACTCGGTTCACAACAAACAACTGCACCTCCCAGTCGCGAATCATTTTAACTCCCCCTCCCATTCCTCAGTCGACATGTCCATCATGGGCCTCCTGCAGTGCCACAATGATGCCACCCGAAGGTTGCAGGAACAGCAACTCATATTCCGCTTGGGAACCCTGCAGCCCAATGGTATCAACGTGGACTTCACAAGCTTCAAAATCTCCCCTTCCCCTACTGCGTCCCAAAACCAGCCCAGTTCTTACCCTCCCCCCACTGCATCCCAATACCAGCCCAGCCTGTCTCTGCTTCCCTAACCTATTCTTCCTCTCCCGTCCCTTCCTCCCACCTCAAGCCGCACCTCCATTTCTTACCTACCACCTCATCGTCCCTCCTTGACCTGTCCATCTTCCCTGGACTGACCTATCCCCTCCCTACCTCCCGACCTATACTCTCCTCTCTACCTATCTTGTTTTCTCTCCATCTTCGGTCCGCCTCCCCCTCTCTCCCTATTTATTCCAGTTCTCTCTCCCTATCCCCCTCTCTGATGAAGGGTCTAGGCCCGAAACGTCAGCTTTTGTACTCCTGAGATGCTGCTTGGCCTGCTGTGTTCATCCAGCTCCACACTTTGTTATTTGGATTCTCCAGCATCTGCAGTTCCCATTATCATTGGTTCAGAAAGGCCTGTGTTTGGAAGCTTCTGTTAGGATCATTCTGTTGCCCTCTGCCTTTTGGATGTCTTTTGCTCTGACGAGCCCTTGGTTTTAGGGTTCCCTGTTCTTGGTTCTCGGTTCGCCCTCTGTGGTTCTGATTCCAAAGCTGCTTTTGGGGGAGACCTGTTGGGAAGCTGTCCATGCAGAAGCTTGTTGAAAAAGGCCAGCCCTTCAGGTGAGATCAGGGCTCGTATTTATGCTAACTGGGGGCCCAGTTATCTCCGTTCAAATCAGTAGTTTTCGTTGAGTTGATATTGTCTTCTGAAGCTAATTCGATTTCCGATGGTTAGAGTATTTGTGAATAGGTTTTGATCGTGGTTGAGTGTCCAGTATCTCTTGGGCACCATGCTGGCCACGTTCCATAGCTGAAGGTGTAATATCTTTCTCAGGCTGGGGTCTTTTTGGTTTAGGTCAACTGTTTTTTTAAAGAGAGGAGGTAGAAATTGGGATTCCAGACTGAACAATACTCCCAGACTCCTGCTGGTTGTGCATTCCCTGCAGACTCATTCCAGCTTTCATATATTTTTTCAAAGTTTTCGAAGTCCAGGATACTGCCCAAAATCCATGGTTTTGTCAATTTTATGTTCTAATATTGGGGATTTTTGCTTTATCCTACACTCTGTCCACCAAGAAGTATCTTCTTACTCCAACGTTTCTAATGCAAGCATATTATCTGCTAAAGAAGAGCTCTTTAATTTCTGAAAACATGCACCCTGCAAAATTTCAACAGTGGCCACAAGAAAGAAAGGGGCACTTTTTTCTGGCTTTTCAGTGCACTGCAGTTACACTTTGCATGGTGTCAATTGATCTCATTGTTCATTCATGTAAAAATGCAGATCTAACCTCAACCTGAACATCCTCATTCCCAAAACAAAACCTGGAAGATCACAGATCCCAGAACCAGAATTAACAGTTTTTAAGATACAGGACTGAGTTAAGTAGACATTTATTCACTTGCAGAGTGGTGAGCCTACGGAATTCTTTGCCACAAAAAGCAGTTGAGGCCAAAATGTCGAATGTTTTCAGGAAAGGGATGGATGCAGTTCTTGCAGTTAAAGGAATCAAAGGTTATGGGCATAAAGTGGAAACAGTTTCTAAAGTCATTATGGTCTACTCCAACTCCTATTTTCTATGTTTCTAATTTTATCATTGGTATTTAGATTAATATTTTCTATGATTGTTATTCCTGATTTTATTAGTACTGATATTATTGGGGTTGTGAAAAAAAAATGTACTGTAATGGAGTGCTTTCCAGTTGACATTTGGGAATTACTGATAGGAGAGGAACTTCATTCTCCGTAATATATTTGATGACTTTCACAATTCTCAAATTCTTTTGTAAAGAATATTCCAGTAAAATGATCAGACTAGGAAGTACAGACTAGCAATACAACATTTAATTGTAAAAGGTAAGGTCGTTATCATCGTGCTGGCATCTCGAGCTGCTCTGTCATTAGAGAAATGACTGTTGGCAGTTTATTCTGAAGGTCACCGTGCCTCATGTAGGGGGACCGTTGAGAAGGACAGTCCTTCATGGTAACCTCAGCTCTTTCCGCACTTGATCCCACACTGTTGGCATCATTCTGCATCACAAACCAGCTGTCTAGCCAACTGAGAAAACCAACCCATTGCACATATCTCTAGCAGTGGCCCATTAGAGGACAGGAATTATCCTGCTATGTTATGATGCATTAAAATAATCTGGCCACAAAAGTGTAGTGTTTAACCAGTTTAGAAATATATTCTTCCTCAAATCTGCCCTATTTGTACTTCCATAGCTTTTCATACTGGAGGAAAGGATATGAACAAGATGTATTTTGGTTGGAGGCATTTCTAAATTTGAACCCTTATATTAGTAGGAGTAGCGCACTTTAAGTTCAAGACCATACTGTTTAATGACAGACAGTAATGCACAACTGAGTAATTACAGAGCATTAATTTGACATTAATTTAATCTGACACGAAGACCTGGATGCACATTGAGTGTGTCCTTACATCTGAGCCAGAAGTTCAGACTTGAGTCCCACTCCAGGACTTGATGGCCATAGAAGTGTATTTTTTAAAGTGACCAAATGGGTTGATAATCACCCTATTAATCCTTCTGTTTCATTCAGGTGAGGTGGATCATGGTGGCTTCTTTCTTTTTCCATTCCTTTTTTCAGTGTAGCACGTTATTTTTAAAAGTTTATGCTTGCCAATCCAATAAGAGTTTAACTGTTTCTGAGCCTAGTTTTAAAAAGAGGTACCGATAAATTTCCTTGCGTATTTATGGATAAAAGGAAAAAGAATAATTTTCTGTTGTAATTCACGCTATCTGAGTAAAATAATAAAATAATGTATCTTGAATGTTGGTGATTTGACTTCTTTCAGGTTAGACTTGATAACTTTTTTGGGTTCAGCACTGAGGCATTAAAAATGTTGGTCGTCACTTTTTATGTTACTACTTTTGTGGAGACAACAGCTGCTAGGCTGATACTTTTCTCTCTGACAGTTGCACGTGGATAGTCAAACAGTTGATACAGTGAATGAGAAATCTAACCATAGAAACAGATATAACCATATGCTTCGTAGTAGGATTATGACTGCACACTAAAAATAGATTATGGTCTTCGAATATCTTTTTAAAAAACTAAATTTTTTATAGAGTTTGCAACAGTTTCACTTCACTTTGGCTTTGTTTTTGTTTGTTTAATTCATCACATGTGCTGATCTTGTAATAGAGTCCTGCAGCATGGAACAGGTCCTTTGGTTTAACTCATCCATGCCAACTAGGTTTCTTAAACTGAAGTAGTCCCATTTGCCTGCATTTAGTCTATAAACCTCTAAACCTTGCCTATTTAAAACTGTCCAAATGTCTTTTAAGTATTGTAATTATGCTCGCTTTGACTACTTCCTCTGGCAGCTCGTTCCGTATAGGCACCAACTCTGAAAAGATTGCCCTTCAGGTCCTTTTCAAATCTTCTATCATCTTAAATCTCTGCCCTCTACTTTTGGACTCCTCTACCCTGGGGTAAAGACCTTGGCTATTCACTTTATCCATGCCCCTCATGGTTTTATAAACCTTTTATAAAATCACCCCTCCACCTCCTACGCTCCAGGGAAAAACATCCCAGCCTATCCATGCTCTCCTTCTAACTTGACCACTCCAGTCTCGGTAACATCCATTAAGTAAATCTTTTTTTAACCTTTTCCGGTTTAATAACATCCTTCCTGTAGCAGGGCAATCAGAATTGTATGCAGTAATCCAAAAGTGGCCTTACCCATGTCTTGTACAGCCATATCATAATGTCCCAACTCCTGTGCTCAATGCTCTGACTGAGGAACGCATGACTGCCATGTGCTGCCTTCACCATCCTGTTTACCTGTGACTCCACTTTCAAGGAACCATGTACCTGTACCCCTAGATCTCGCCATGTGTTGACACTCCGCAGGGCCCCACCATTAACTGTGTAAGCCTTGTTCTCGTTTGTCTTACCAAAATGCAACATCTCGCATTTATCTGAATCACATTCCTCAGCCCACTGGCCCAATCGATCAAGATCCTGTTGTACTGTTTGATAACTTTCTTCAATGTCCACTACAACACCAATTTTGGTGTCATCTGCAAACTTAGTAACCATGCGTCCTATATTCTCATCGAAATTATTTATATAAATAACAAACAACAGTGAACCCAGCACTGATCCTTGCAGCACATCACTGGCCACCGACCTCCAGTCTGAACAACAACCCACTGCCATTACTGTCTGACTCCTAATATCAAACTAATTTTGCATTGGATTAGCTAGCTCTCGCTGGATCCCATTGATCTAACCTTACTAACCAATCTAAAATTGTTGAAGGCCTTGCTAAAGGCCATGTAGACAGCATCTACCACTCTGCCTTTGTCTATGTTCTTGGTCACCCTTCAAAAAACTCAATCAAGCTTGTGAGACATATTTTCCAATGCCCAAAGACATGCTGACTCCCTAATCAGTCCTTGCCTTTCCATGTGCATGTCAATCCTGTCTCTCAATCTCCTCCGTCAGCTTACCCATCACTGACATCAGGCTCACCAGTCTGTACTTCCTGGGGTTTTCCCCGTAGCCTTTCTGAAACAATAGCAGAACATTAGCTGCTCTTAAGCCTGCCGGAACCTCAGCAGTGGCAGTCAATGAAACAAATATCTCTGCTCAGCGCCCTGCAATTTCTTCCCTAGCTTCCCACAACCTGTTAAATATAATTGACGCATTGTGATATCCTTACTGGAGAGATAGCAATTCAGTGTAATTATAGAAAGGTTAATGCATGGTATTTATTGAATACTAGGAAATAGAAATGAGGTTTGATCCATTGGCAGTTTAATAAGCAGTTTTTAAAAAAAATTAATTCAACTCCACACAAATTAATTTTACTTTTGCAACTCTTAATATTCTAACATGACACCTTTTGAGTTCCGACTTAAATATATGTGTAAGGAAAATAAGTTTGAAGATTTTTATTAAAAATAAAACATTCAGTGTTACCAATGTATAAGAAATTTAGATCTTGCATTGAATTTTAGTTTGTTTTCTAACCTTTCACATTTAATATTTTACATCTATTAAATTGTATGTTTATCTCATTGCCTCAACAAATCTTGTTACTCATCATTGGATGTTTTATATAAATAGATTTTTGTAACAAATGTGTTTTCAGTAATGACATTGCTTTGAATTTCATTAAGTTTTCTCTACTTAATTCACTTTGCGAGTAATTGTTTCTCATGAAGTCAACTACATGTAGTTCGCTTAAATATGAGTTACGAAGTAGAAGTACAATTTGTTTCTTGCCAATGAGCTCAGTACACAATGTGAAAAGGAAACCGCTAACTTTGGGCAACTAACAAAATAGATATGGGAAAGTGACAAACTGAAACATTTGACTGAAAAACTGAAAAATTTACCTGCAAGGTATGTACCTTCAGCACAATAAAAACCAAAAGAACTGCGGATGCTGTAAATCAGGAACAAAAACAAAGTTGCTGGAAAAGCCCAGCAGATCTGGCAGCGTCTGTGAACTCAGATCTGAGGAAGGGTCACTGGACCCAAAACGTTAACTCTGCTTTTTCCTTCAGATGCTGCCAGACCTGCTGGATTTTTTCAGCAACTTTGTTTTTGTACCTTCAGCACATTTGCTGCAAGGCAAGCAAAACCTGGAAAACATATGCCTACAAGATAAATGCGAGGTGATGCATTTTGGAAGGTCGAATTTGAAAGCTGAGTACAGGATTAAGGATAGGATTCTTGGCAGCGTGGAGGAACAGAGGGATCTTGGTGTGCAGATACATAGATCCCTTAAAATGGCCACCCAAGTGGACAGGGTTGTTAAGAAAGCATATGGTGTTTTGGCTTTCATTAACAGGGGGATTGAGTTTGAGTCGTGAGATCTTGTTGCAGCTCTATAAAACTTTGGTTAGACCGCACTTGGAATACTGCATCCAGTTCTGGGCGCCCTATTATAGGAAAGATGTGGATGCTTTGGAGAGGGTTCAGAGGAGGTTTACCAGGATGCTGCCTGGACTGGAGGGCTTATCTTATGAAGAGAGGTTGACTGAGCTCGGTCTCTTTTCATTGGAGAAAAGGAGGAGGAGAGGGGACCTAATTGAGGTATACAAGATAATGAGAGGCATAGATAGAGTTGATAGCCAGAGACTATTTCCCAGGGCAGAAATGGCTAGTACGAGGGGTCATAGTTTTAAGCTGGTTGGTGGAAAGTATAGAGGGGATGTCAGAGGCAGGTTCTTTACGCAGAGAGTTGTGAGAGCATGGAATGCGTTGCCAGCAGCAGTTGTGGAAGCAAGGTCATTGGGGTCATTTAAGAGACTGCTGGACATGTATATGGTCACAGAAATTTGAGGGTGCATACATGAGGATCAATGGTCGGCACAACATTGTGGGCTGAAGGGCCTGTTCTGTGCTGTACTGTTCTATGTTCTAAGAGAATAGCTCAATAATTTCTATCTTCAGTATTTATTCTTATCTTCACTTTGGAATGTCAAACTCTCTCCTTCAAGCAGCCATTTAAGCGTGAATATTTCAATCATTCTTGCGCTAATCAAGCAAAGAAGGCTTCATTGGTTTTGGTGCATGCACAGGGTGGAAGATAGTTGCATCCCCAGGATATTCTATACAGGGAGGTAGTTCATGCCAAGAGACGAAATGGAAGCTGAAACTCTAATTTAAGGTTGACATTAAAAGAGAAAAGAGCAAGATTAAAAGGTGGCTTAGCGGTTAGCACTGCAGCCTCACAGCGCCAGGGACCCGGGTTCAATTCCCTCCTCGGGCGACTGTCTGTGTGGAGTTTGCACATTCTCCTCGTGTCTGCGTGGGTTTCTTCCGGGTGCTCTGGTTTCCTCCCACAGTCCAAAGATGTGCAGGCTAGGTGGATTGGCCCTGCTAAATTCCCCGCAGTGTTCAGGGGTGTGGAGTTATGGGGGCATGGGTCTGGGTAGGATGCTTCAAAGGGCGGTGTGGACTTGTTGGGCCGAAGGGCCTGTTTCCACACTAGGGAATGTAATAATCTACTTGTGACAAGTTGAAAATTCTAGTTATGAACATTGTAAATGATGACACCTGTGGACAGGAATTTGTTACTACCAAGAATACGGTTTCAGAGGCTCCAAAGTAGAAGTCAGACATGCAAACAAGGCACTGTTAGTGATGAGAATCACAGAATCTCAGAATTGTTATTGCACAGAAAGAGGCCGTTTGGCCCATCGTGTCTGCACAGTTCTCTGACCATTTTGACTTTAGTACCAAACTCCTGATTTTTCGCTATAGTCCTGTTTGTCTTTTCTGCTAAAATAATGTTTCAATATCCCCTTGAATGTTGAGGTTGGTTGGCTCGCCAAGCTGGTTTGTTGTTCCGCAGACATTTTGTTACCATGCTGGGTAACATCATCAGTGCAGCCTCCGATGAAGCGTCGGTGAGTTTTCCTGCCTGGTTTTTAAACTCTGGAGTCCGTTCAGCTGGATTGCCAGGCAGGTAAACACACCAACGCTTCATTGGTGGCTGCACTGATGATGTTACTCAGCATGGTAACGAAACATCTATGGAACAACAAACCAGCTCGGTGAGCCAACCATCCTGAACATTCGCAATCCGAGCTACAAATCTACTCCAAAATCCCCTTGAATGTGTCAATTGAATGTATTTCCACCAGACTTCCAAGCAGTATATTTCAAATCCATAGCAGACTCTCTTTCTTTGTCATGGCCTGATTCCACTGTTGCTGGGCGTCCTGCCTATAGGCACAATAATATGATAAGGTACCTCAACTTGAGTAATTGTCTTGCAATCCTTCTGATAAGCCTTTGGGTGGTATTTATTGTAATTATTTCTGAAATAGAGCATTAGTTGAGCATGTGGGCTATCCTCCAGACCTTCTGTCAGAATCCTATATCGCAGTGTTAAATTCCAGCCCAACTGGCTGATTCTCAATCTCAACTGCTGTTTAATTGTTTCATTTAAACTCTGCGTGTGACACCTTATGCTATAATTTTCCTACCATTTTATAAGCACTTCAGATGTGCATCTTGTCTGCCTTTTAAGGAAAGTCATACTTTGGTTTCATTCTACACCACCACCCCTTGATATTTGAATGAAAATTTGACATGTTTAATGATTGTGCTAGTGATAATGGAAACTGCAGATGCTGGAGAATCCAAGATAATAAAATGTGAGGCTGGATGAACACAGCAGGCCCAGCAGCATCTCAGGAGCACAAAAGCTGACGTTTCGGGCCTAGACCCTTCATCAGAGAGCCTCTCTGATAAAGGGTCTAGGCCTGAAACGTCAGCTTTTGTGCTCCTGAGATGCTGCTGGGCCTGCTGTGTTCATCCAGCTTCATGTTTTATTATAATGATTGTGCTGTTGCTTTTCCTCCTATGTCCGACTGAGGATAACCAGGCAATTAATTTCTACCACAGTTGCTTTGAAACCAGTCACACTATAATGAATAATTCCCATTTCCTGAAGCCTTTATGCGTAATTAATTTGCATGTAAAGTTTGCATCAATGCTCTTGGATACAATACATTGATAGTTGCAGTTAGTGATATGTTTACAAAGCAGTGATGATACACTTCTGGCCTTTGAATGGAGGGACACAGTTTTTCTTTCAAATGAATTTAGACTATTGCTCACAGTTACGGCAAATTTAATTGTGTCACCTATAGGTTACAGTAACCTCTAGTGTACAGCTATGTCTGGTGGTGTTTTCAATTTGTACTTCTTCAATTACAAATCCGAACTGCAAGTCTGCACCACTCGAAACCAGGTGTTGCAGAAACAAAACCAGAACAGTTGAGTTTTGTACCATTTAATGTTTTTATCCCTCTCTATTTAAATAGTTTATCTTGATGAGATAGCTATAAAATGCCAAAATTGCAGGCATACTGGTATCACAGATCTCTATTTTCCTTCATTACACATTTCTTTAGGCAGCGTCATAATAAAAACATATTTTTCATTTATTTACTTCAGATAGTGGTGCCAGATATTTGAGTGGTAACAGGACCTTCTAAAAACAGAACCAGTCTAGCAAGGAAAAGCCAGAGTTTAAACTGATTTTATGGACTTAATTTGGGAGAGGAAGAATATGGATGCTACAGTGTAAAGATTTGAAAGCTCCCTGCCTAATGGTGTTATAAGGCATACCCATGTTGTTACATTTAAAAGGTGACATGAATACTGATCACTGCTTCAATGTATCCTGCTGGGACTACTAAAGTGGGACTTACATGCCTCATCATACTTTCTATTGAGGTTAATACAAGATTAAAATTTGAAATACCTCTGTGCATTTAAAGGAGGATGACTAGGACTAATAAAAAAAAAACAAGCTTGTCAGATATCACAGAGGAGAATAATGGCAACCCAAGACCCTCCTACTCTGGATTATACAAAGTACAACACTCCTACACAGCAGTACTAGAAGTAGAAATTTTAGTGATGTTGACAAATTAGTTAGGCCACTTGCTGCAGCTTCACTAACGATTGGCCTTCATTGTAGGCACTGCACTGACTGAAAATTACCATTGCGCTGTAAAAAGTAGCAGATTATTTCAGACTTGCATCTGACATGTGTCATCCAAATTTCCTCTCTCAGGCTACCTCTCCATCATGTTTCCTGAGTACCTTCAAGGCTCCTGCATTGGAGAGCTCAGAAGCCCAAGGGTTACCATCACCACTTACAACCTGATCTTTTCCTGTGTTGTGGGTTGTTTTCCCTTCTTGAAGAATATGAATGTTATATATGCTTTTTGTTGCCATTTGATGTATTTAACCCAAATATCATTTGGTGATCATTAATGGGACTGATTACAGATTCATGAAAACATTTATGAACTAAATGACGATCGAGAGGGTTGCTTGCATATCAGGCTGAGAATTAAGAAATGCATGCAAGACAAGGATGTGAGCAAAGGGGCTAATTGATCCTCCTCGAAGTTAATGGTAGCCTGTTGAAGTTTTTTTAATGTAATGAGAGGATGGTAGAAAGCATTCCCATTATATTGCATCTTTAGATTGTACCACTAACCCTTCTTTGTCTGAACTGGTGTAACCTCTCCCAAGTGCAAATCTTAATCTCAGTGTGTACTGCAGGTTCAGAAGTTCTGATTAATTCTGATGCAGTCTTATTTAGGGGTCAGTATGAATTCTGAAAAAAAAAATAAGTTCAAGGATCTGATCCATCTTTTTCTAGATGGAGTGCTGTATACTCCTATAAACTAAAGACCTGTTTTCCAAGTTACATTCTAGGCTCTCTGTATATCCTACCACTGAAAATATATTTAAAACCATAGTAAATTGTTCTTTTTTTATAGTTTCAAAATTTTTTTTACTTCAATTATTTTTTGACTTATGACACACTTTAAAAAACTTTTGAGGTTGGTTGGTTGGCTCACCAAGCTGGTTTGTTGTTCCGCAGACGTTTCATTACTGTGCTTAGTAACATCCTCAGTGCAGCCTCTGCTGAAGCATTGGTGTGTTTTCCCACCTGGCTGTTAAACTCTGGAATCTGTTGTGATGGATTGCCTCACTTCTGGGTTTCCTCCGTAATGGAATGTGTATGGGGTCGAATTCAATGTGTTTATTAATAGCATGCTTTGTGGAGTGCCATGCTTCCAGGAATTCTTGTGCTTGTCTCTGCCCAGCCTGTCCCAGTCAAAGTCATGGTTTTTCTTGTCCATGTGGATTGAGATGAGTTAATAAACACATTGAATTTTGTTACTAAATTATAGCTAGTACATTTAAAATCAAATGCGTATGGTAGGAAAACAAACCACTTATATATATTGTTTCAAACAGTTTATTTAATGTTTAATATGCTGCAGACACTCAGTAAAAATGGTTAAGTATTTACATTGCAGTATGCGTACTAATATTCTACACAATTACATTCTTGTTGGAAGTTCTGGATCTTGTGTGTTATTCCTGTACGCTCACTTCACTCATTATTACTGATGAAGAGGCCATGTTCATTTGTTAATTTGCTTAGAAATAATTGAGATTTTGTCTGATTTTCAATTTTTAAGTTAAGTTTATCACCTCTACTTGCATTAGCCACCAGGTCTAGTAGTGATTGGTTAAGTTTTAAATATTTTAATGTTTATATCCAGGACATTAAAATTATTTCTCTGTTGTTAAAATGTTCCATCAATTTAAGATTTAATTTCAAAGTTGTGTCGTGGATATTTTTGGAATCTGTAGATTAATCTTCAGAAAGCTTTGTTAAAAGGGAAGTATGGATGAGTTGAATTTCTCCAAACTCTTGTACCATCTCTCTACAAAAATAAAGAAAAATAAATTGGATCATGTGGTATTTCTGACAAGTCTGAAAATGATTCAGTGGCACTTGAATGTGTGTATATTTCTGCACAGAGACAGATGTTTATACTGGTCATTCAGCGGCTGAGATACTAGTTTTCTCATCTCTTAACCAATGCCACTCACTTGCAAGATGTTTCTCAACATTTTGGCATTTCTTAGATTCATACCATTTATATTATTGTTTTGCTTTTTATTTCCATCACAGATTATTGGAATGCACAAATTAACTGATACTGCAAGTGCTACACTGGCTATATTTTGTGCTCCACTTTCATATTTATTTCAGTGAACCTTTTCCAGTGAGAATTCTCTACTAAGAAATTCATTGGGATCCAAATATGAAGAGAGATGGGGTGGCGTAGGGGTGCAAAAAAGGTAAACGACTAAGGCTGGTATATTGGTGGACAGTTATTCGGGGCGGGGGGGGTGCTCAAAGGTCAGTTGTTTATCCACTCAGACATGGGATGACATGTAGTGCTGTGCTACAAGTGGAATGTGTGTAGCACCATGACATCGCTTTGCTACAGTGTCGAAAGAGGCAATTCTGCCCATCAAGTCTCACCAACCCCAGAAAAGCATCCCATCTGGACCCCACCTACTACACTAATGCTATGTTAAACTTGACCATATTTGATAAATGTTCACCCATTGTCAAGTTACTAGTTAAAGCCAGCTCATTATTCATTACTACAACCAATATTGTTTGTACCCTTGTTGCATCCAGGACATTTTGCTGTAGGAACAAAAACAGAAATTGCTGGAGAAACCTCAGCAGATCTGGCTGCATCTTGGAGAGAAATCAGAGTCAACGTTTCAGGTCTAGTAGCCCTGAGGAAACTATCCCAGGCATTCTGCAGAAATTTAATACCTTTCTGATAGGTGCTTGTCTGCCTCTCCCAATCTAATTAAGTTAAAATTTCCCCATTAATAGGTCTCTGGCTTTGCTACGTATTTGCCTAATTTCTGTATTTATACAATCTAGCACTTCAGAGCTGCTACCAGGAGGTCTGTACACAACATCTATTATAGTTTGAGTTCCTTTACTATTCCTCAATTCCTCCCATGCAGTCTCCATGGAATACTTTACCCTTATTATTATCCTGCCTCACCATTGAAGTAATAAAATGTGAGGCTGGATGAACACAGCAGGCCAAGCAGCATCTCAGGAGCACAAAAGCTGACGTTTCGGGCCTAGACCCTTCATCAGAGAGGGGGATGGGGGGAGGGAACTGGAATAAATAGGGAGAGAGGGGGAGGCGGACCGAAGATGGAGAGTAAAGAAGATAGGTGGAGAGGGTGTAGGTGGGGAGGTAGGGAGGGGATAGGTCAGTCCAGGGAAGACGGACAGGTCAAGGAGGTGGGATGAGGTTAGTAGGTAGCTGGGGGTGCGGCTTGGGGTGGGAGGAAGGGATGGGTGAGAGGAAGAACCGGTTAGGGAGGCAGAGACAGGTTGGACTGGTTTTGGGATGCAGTGGGTGGGGGGGAAGAGCTGGGCTGGTTGTGTGGTGCAGTGGGGGGAGGGGATGAACTGGGCTGGTTGAGGGATGCAGTGGGGGAAGGGGAGATTTTGAAACTGGTGAAGTCCACATTGATACCATATGGCTGCAGGGTTCCCAGGTGGAATATGAGTTGCTGTTCCTGCAACCTTCGGGTGGCATCATTGTGGCAGTGCAGGAGGCCCATGATGGACATGTCATCAAGAGAATGGGAGGGGGAGTGGAAATGGTTTGCGACTGGGAGGTGCAGTTGTTTGTTGCGAACTGAGCGGAGGTGTTCTGCAAAGCGGTCCCCAAGCCTCCGCTTGGTTTCCCCAATGTAGAGGAAGCCGCACCGGGTACAGTGGATGCAGTATACCACATTGGCAGATGTGCAGGTGAACCTCTGCTTAATGTGGAATGTCATCTTGGGGCCTGGGATGGGGGTGAGGGAGGAGGTGTGGGGACAAGTGTAGCATTTCCTGCGGTTGCAGGGGAAGGTGCCGGGTGTGGTGGGGTTGGAGGGCAGTGTGGAGCGAACAAGGGAGTCACGGAGAGAGTGGTCTCTCCGGAAAGCAGACAGGGGAGGGGATGGAAAAATGTCTTGGGTGGTGGGGTCGGATTGTAAATGGCGGAAGTGTCGGAGGATAATGCGTTGTATCCGGAGGTTGGTAGGGTGGTGTGTGAGAACGAGGGGGATCCTCTTGGGGCGGTTGTGGCGGGGGCGGGGTGTGAGGGATGTGTCGCGGGAGATGCGGGAGACGCGGTCAAGGGCGTTCTCAATCACCGTGGGGGGAAAGTTGCGGTCCTTAAAGAACTTGGACATCTGGGATGTGCGGGAGTGTAACTGATGTCCATTTCAAGCCCACCGACTCCCACAGCTACCTAGAATACACCTCCTCCCACCCACCCTCCTGCAAAAATTCCATCCCCTATTCCCAATTCCTCCGCCTCCGCCGCATCTGCTCCCACGATAAGACATTCCACTCCCGCACATCCCAGATGTCCAAGTTCTTTAAGGACCGCAACTTTCCCCCCACGGTGATTGAGAACGCCCTTGACCGCGTCTCCCGCATCTCCCGCGACACATCCCTCACACCCCGCCCCCGCCACAACCGCCCCAAGAGGATCCCCCTCGTTCTCACACACCACCCTACCAACCTCCGGATACAACGCATTATCCTCCGACACTTCCGCCATTTACAATCCGACCCCACCACCCAAGACATTTTTCCATCCCCTCCCCTGTCTGCTTTCCGGAGAGACCACTCTCTCCGTGACTCCCTTGTTCGCTCCACACTGCCCTCCAACCCCACCACACCCGGCACCTTCCCCTGCAACCGCAGGAAATGCTACACTTGTCCCCACACCTCTTCCCTCACCCCCATCCCAGGCCCCAAGATGACATTCCACATTAAGCAGAGGTTCACCTGCACATCTGCCAATGTGGTATACTGCATCCACTGTACCCGGTGCGGCTTCCTCTACATTGGGGAAACCAAGCGGAGGCTTGGGGACCGCTTTGCAGAACACCTCCGCTCAGTTCGCAACAAACAACTGCACCTCCCAGTCGCAAACCATTTCCACTCCCCCTCCCATTCTCTTGATGACATGTCCATCATGGGCCTCCTGCACTGCCACAATGATGCCACCCGAAGGTTGCAGGAACAGCAACTCATATTCCGCCTGGGAACCCTGCAGCCATATGGTATCAATGTGGACTTCACCAGTTTCAAAATCTCCCCTTCCCCCACTGCATCCCTAAACCAGCCCAGTTCATCCCCTCCCCCCACTGCACCACACAACCAGCCCAGCTCTTCCCCCCCACCCACTGCATCCCAAAACCAGTCCAACCTGTCTCTGCCTCCCTAACCGGTTCTTCCTCTCACCCATCCCTTCCTCCCACCCCAAGCCGCACCCCCAGCTACCTACTAACCTCATCCCACCTCCTTGACCTGTCCGTCTTCCCTGGACTGACCTATCCCCTCCCTACCTCCCCACCTACACCCTCTCCACCTATCTTCTTTACTCTCCATCTTCGGTCCGCCTCCCCCTCTCTCCCTATTTATTCCAGTTCCCTCCCCCCATCCCCCTCTCTGATGAAGGGTCTAGGCCCGAAACGTCAGCTTTTGTGCTCCTGAGATGCTGCTTGGCCTGCTGTGTTCATCCAGCCTCACATTTTATTATCTTGGAATCTCCAGCATCTGCAGTTCCCATTATCTCTGATCACCATTGAAGTAATTTTGTTTCTAACCAGTAAGGGTAACTCCACCTGCTCTGCCTTTTCCCTGTCCTGGAAACCTTATAACCTTATATTTGGCTCTCAATCCCAACCATCCTGCAGCCATTTCTCAGTAATGGCTATTATATCATAATTTTCAATTTTAACAAAGAATCAGTTACTTAGTTTCTATTCTCTGAACTTCGAATAGCTGATACTGGGAGGTCAGGCAGGGAGCTTTCAAATCTGCATGCCTTAGCATTCATTTTCTTCCTCTCCCAAACACAGTCCAAACAGTTCAAATTCTGGCTTCTCCTTGCTAGACTGGTTGTCTTTCTATGAGACCCTGTTACCATTCATATATCTGCCATCTATTTGAGCATATTTGATAGTAGCTATGAGAAACCCTTTTTCTGAAGAAGGATCTAGGCCCGAAACGTTAGCTTTACTACTCCTCTAATGCTGCTTGGCCTGCTGTGTTCAACCAGCTCTACACCTTGTTATCTCAGATTCTCCAGCATCTGCAGTTCCTACTATCTCTGAAACAATACCTTTTATCACTGCTCCTTTTTAGGTACAAACTTCCCGTGGCAGAAGCCATTCTTAACACTTGCATCTTCATATTAATTTAGGTGGTAAATTGAAACATTCTTTAACTTATGATGCAAAGTGGATTTCCATACGGCATTTTATTTTAACAAAAATACTTAACTGGCAAATACTTGGTAAACATGATCTGGAGGTGCCAGTGCTGGACTGGGGTGGACACGCACGTGCATGTGTGCACACCAAAGTTTGTGCCCTCAAATAAACCTGTTGGACTACACCCTGATGTTGTGTGATTTTTGCCCTTAAACATGATCATTAAGGCATAGATCTCACTTTTTTTTCAATGATTAGTTTTACATGTTTATGAAACTATATATAACCCTATTTTCTTTGCACGTCAAAGTCAACAGAACAACTTTGTTGGATTTATTTCATTTTATATTTAAAGACTTTCAATATGTACTCACTTTCCTTGAAGCTAGTCTCCCTTCGTCAGACCTACTAACACAATAACTGTAGCTCACAAAAACATAATCTTCTCTGGTCCTTAATTTTTCAGAACTGTGCACGAAGTACCATAGAATGTGAATGGGAAGTGTTTGGGACTAAATCCTGGAGAAGATTATAACTACATTTTTAAAAAAACAACAGTGAAGATGGTTCATTATTCTGCTGTTACTTTCAAGTTTACAATGGCAACATTTTTGTGGCTTGGTGGTTAATACTTTGTCAGTTTGGAACTTCAACTTTTGTTTGCACAACTGCTTTTAGGGATTGTTTATTTACGGATGAAATGCACTGCAATTAGAAATAGACTGTCAAGACCAGCAATGGAGGTGTCCTGCCTACTTACTTCTCAATATCACTCATTGAAGATAAGTTAAAGTTTGAATTGCAAGCTTTGCTTCAAAAACAGTATGCAGGAACCCGATCTTCAATCCACAAATGCTTTAAAAGGTAAGTGTTTTGAAAATGTCTATTTACGTGGGAGATTAGCCATAAAAACTCTACAAAAATATGTTTGAGCAAATAAAGAGAAAATTGTCACTGACAAATGGTTCAATAACCAGCAAACAGGGAATAAGGTAATTCGCTAATGAGCAGAACGAAGATGAAAACTTTTTTAAGCAGCAAATTGCTTTGACGGGAAATGTACTGACCAAAAAGGCAGTAGCAACTGATTGAATAGTAGCTATCAGACTATGTACAGGCAGTCTCAGATTACGAATGGGTTTGCAAGTTGATTTGTATGCAAGTTGGTTCACCATGCGGGATAATATGAAGTAGCCATTTGTAAGTGCATGAAATGTTCTTAATTAAAATGACACCTCTGTATGGGATCACGTTCATAAATATGAGGGTTGGTAGATCTCTGCTTGTCATAGAGTCAAACAGCATAGAAACATGCCTTTCAGCCACTCTGCCTATATTGACCAATGAACATCAAACTATATTACTCCCACGTACCTGAATGTGACCTATAGTCTACTATACACTGGCATTTTAAGTGCTCGGCCAGATGCCTCTTAAACGTTGCAAGAGCACCTGCCTTCACATCTCTTCCTGCGGCACGTTCCATATTTCTACCACCCTCTGGATGAAAACATTTTTTCCTCTGATCCTCTCTAAACCACTTACTCCTCACCTTAAACCTATCCCATCTCGTCTTTGATGCTTCTTCTATGGGATGAAGATTCTCACGATCTACCCTACCTGTGCCCCTCATGATTTTACATACCCGGATCAGATCTGTGCTTGGCCTCCTCTGCCTCAAGGAAAACAGAACCAATCTATCCAGTCACCCCTATGCTCCTCATAACTGAGACTTTTCATCCCAGGGACAACATCCTGGTGAATCTCTGTGCCCTATCCAGTGCAATCATGTCCTTCCAATAATGTAGCGATCAGAAATGCACACAGTATTGTTTCCTACCCAATGCACTATAAAATTGCAACAAGACTTTTGCAGCAATTTGTAAAAAGGTCAGCTATGTGTAATTCGTAGAATGAGTTCCCTGTATCAGGGAGCCCAGGCTGACAGATAAGAACAGGAGTGTTAGACATCCTGTTCACTCAGACCTGTCTCTGAGGGAGCTGGATCAGTGCCGAGGGCTCTCCACTTGTAAATAAAGGGTGATTGGTGATGGGACACTGGCCTTTATGGAGTTATTTCAACTTCCTTGCTCCCATATTCTACATCTTGGCTAATGTTGTCGAGCATCCCGTATGCCGCCTTCACCACCCTGTCTGCTTGTGCTGACACTCGCAGGGACATATGGACGTGTACTGTAAAGGTGTCTTTGTTCCCAAGTACTCCCTAGAGATCTACCATTCAGTGTGTATATTCTTCCTTTATTAGACTTCTCAAAATGCATCACCTAATACTTAAAGATTAAATTCCATTTGCCAGTGCTCTGCCCAGTTTACCAGTAGGTCAATATGAGACTGTAGCACGGGACTATCCTCACTATCAGTAATACCACCAATTTGTGTGTCATCTGCAAACCTACTGATTATATCTCTTACATTCACATACCAGTTTTTATCACATAGAATGAACAGTAAGGATCCTCTCAACAAACCTGTGATACACCATTGGTCACAAGTTTCCAATCACAAAAACAACCCTCCACCATCGGTCTTTGCTTCCTATTTGCAAGCCAATTTTGGATCTGGTTTTGCAATTTGCCTTTAATCCCATGGGCTGTTACCTTTTTGGACCAGCCTTCCAGCCTTATCGAAGTCCATGTAAACCAAATCAGCTGCACTACCATCAATTTAGTCACCTTTTCAAAAAAATCTCACTTAAATTAGTCAGACTGGATCTCTGTGCAACAAATCTGTACTGATTATCTCTGACCAATCCCTGCCTTTCCAAGTATTGGTTAATCCTGTCCCTGACAAGTTTTTCATCTAATTACCCTACCACTGATGTCAGACTAAATAGCCTGTAAGCACTCAGCCTGCCTTGTTGCCCTTCTTGAACAAAGGAACCATATGAGCAATCCTCTAGTCATCTGGCACTTCACCACCTGTGGCCACCCAAGTTTTAAGCAACTCTGTTGGGGCTCCAGCAATCTTCTCCTTTGCCTCCAGCAACCTGAGATGTATCTCATCAGGCCCTGGAGATTTATGCACCTTTAAGCCCGCTAACATATCTTGTATCTCCTCTTAACATGCCCTGGAACCATGCCAACTCCTGGTGGGGAGTGGTAAGGCTCATACACCCGTATGCATGAGGCTGGCCCAATTTCCCACTCCTTTCCGCCTCTTTCCCATCTCTTTCCACTACCCCTCCCCTCTTTGTCTGATTTGTTCTGATGTCATGGGGGCGGCAGAGCAGTGTCAGAGGGTCGTTGGCAGCAGTGGTGGCTATGCTTGGACTGAGGCCCGAAGCCTGGACTTGGTAATTCAATGGACCATCATCTTGGTGGGCTTTGGTGCCCAGAAAGGGGATGTTGTAGGCCCACAATGGGGACCCGAAGAGTTGTCAGCTATGGCAAACCTTGGTAGGTGGAATGAGTCTACAGCAGGCCCACAGTGGGGATGAATGGATCACTGGCTACAGTGGTGCTTGATGCTCAGCGGGTTATTGTCCATGGTGGAGCTTAGTACCTGGAATGGGGCTGAATCCTTTGTTCAATATCAGATTGAGTTTGGCATGGACTGTAGGAGAGGTCCCGGCACAATCTGGAGGCAAGATTCTGTCTAATGATATTGAAATTGGTCTGCCCTCAATTTAGACACTTAACTTCTGAACTAACCTTGACCATTTCCATAATGACTTTGAAACTTACAGTTATGGTCACTATTCCCAAAATATTAGCCCATTGACATCTACTTGAATCACTCAACTGGCTTCACCCCCTAGAATGCCCCATCTTTTGTAGGATGATCTGTGTATTGGCACGAGAAGCTCTCCTAGATATATTTTAAAAATTCCACTCTGTCTGATTCTTTCAGAGTAAGGGGATCCTAGTTAATGTTACTAAAGTTGAAATCCTTACTACTACAAGCCAATTCCTCTCACATCTCTCTGATTTTTTGACATATTTGCTCCTCTATCTCTCTCTGACCGTGGGGAGGCCTGAGGTATAAATCCAATAAAAGGGCTACCATTTTTTCTATTTTTAACCTCTACTTAGATGGCCTCATTTGGAGATCATGTATGATATCCTTCCCTGCCTCCATGTCTCCCCTAGAATGTTGAGCTGCCAGCCCTGTCCTTCCTTTAACCATGTCTCAGTGATCATCACAATATCCTGTTCCCATGTGCTGATCAATGTTCTAAGTGCATCCACTTTACCAGCCAGGCTGTTTGCATTAAGTAGTCATCATCTTTAATCTACCACCTAATTGTTTCAATTCCTGTTGCAGGACCTCATTTCTTCTATTACCTATGTCATTGGAACTGACGTACCACAACTGCTAGCTGTTTACTCTCCCTCTTCAGCATCTCCTTCAGTCACTCTGAGACATCCCTGACCCTAACACTAGGGAGGCAATATACGTTGGAGAGTCTTGTTTGCAGACAGAACTGCAAAGCGAGTCACCTATCTCTAAAACTCTCATTTTTCCTCCCCTGCAATGCAGCAGAGTCAACCATAGTGCTACATATTTGGCTGTTGCTGCTTTCCCATGGGAGGTCAACCCCACGATGGTATCTAACCTGGTTTATCTGCTTGAGAGGAGGGACCACAGAGGACTCCTTACAAGACTACTTGGTGGCCACTCAATGCTTTCTGCCTGTATAGCCCTGACTAGTGGTGTGCTGAGCTCAGTAAACATGCTATCTGTGACGCCATCGCAGATGCTCCAAAGAGAGAGACTGGTCAAGAAAATGTAGGCATATGCCAGCTGTAGACAGTTAGGATCAAATTAATCCATTCAGACATATAGGGGAGTAGGAACGTACCTGAGAGTGAAATTGGGAAAGCAAAAAGGAGTTTTGAGATTGCTTTTGCAGATGAGGTTAAGGAGAATCCAAAGAGATTCTACAAGTATATTAAGGGCAAAAAGCAACTAGGAAGATTATAGGGCCCCTTAAAGACCAATGAGCTCCTATATGTGTGAAACCACAGGAAATGGGTGAGATACTAAATGAATGTTTCATGTTGGTATTTACAGTGGAGAAAAGATGTGCAAGCTAGGGAACTTGGAGAAATAAACAGTGATGTCTTGAAAATAGCTCACATTACAGAAGAGAAGGTGCTGGAGGTCTTAAAAGACAAAGTTTGATAGATCCCTGAGACCAGATCGTGTGTATCCTAGGACATTGTGGGAAGCTAAGGAAGAAATTGTGGGCCTACAGCAGAGTTATTTGTATCATTTACAGCCACGGGTGAGGTACCACAAGACTGGAGGGTTGTTAATGCTGTGCCTTTTATTTTAGAAAGGCTGCAAGGAAAAGCTCAGGAACTATAAGCCGGCGAGTCTGACGTGGGAAGTTGTTGGACGACATTCTGAGAGATAGGGTTCACATGCATATGGAGAGACAAGGACTGATTGGAAGTAGTCAGCATGAGTTTTGTTCATGTGAAATCATGTCTCGCAAAAGTGATTTGAGTATGTGATGAAGTCAGATGAGGGCAGAGCGGTAGACATTGTCTACATCGACGTTAGCAAGGCCTTTGACAAGCTTCTGTAGACTGGTTAGTAGAATTAGATGAATGAGATCCAGAGAGAGCTAGCCGATTGGATTCAAAATTGACTTGATGGTAGAAGACAGATGATGGTGGTAAACTTTTTAGCTTTTCTGATTGGAGATCTGTGACCAGCAGTGGTCCATAGGGGCCTGTGCTAGGACCACTATTGTTTGTCATTTATATAAATGATTTGGATGAGAATACAGGAAGAACGGTTCGTAAGTTTCGGATGACATCTTGGGATCTAGATCACTTGGGCCAATGGGCCGAGCAGTGGTAGGTAGAGTTTAATTTAGATAAATGCAACGTGTTGCATCTTGGTAAGAGAAATCAAAGCAGATCTTACACAATTAATGAGAGGAGTGTGGTTGAACAAAGAGATTGAGGTGTTCAGGTACATAATTCCTTGAAAGCAGTGAAATGGGTAGATGGTGGTGTAGAAGGCATTTTGCACGCTTGCCTTCATTGGCTGGAGCATTGAGTACAGAAATTAGGGCATCACTTTGAGGTTGTACAGGACGTTGTTGAGGCCACTTTTGGAGTACTGCATATGGTTCTGGTTGTCCTGCTTGAGGAAGAATATTATAAATTGGCAAGAGTGCAGAAAAGATTTATTTCTCACCACTCAGTGCAAGCTTCTCCCCCGTAGGCTCTTCTCCTAGACTCCAGTTCCCAGTGAGTGTCTTCACATTGTAGTTTTCCCGTTGTGGTTTTCCTGTGATTTCACTCTTTGCTGTGTTTTTGGCCCCTCAATCCTGGGCTTCAGGTTGTCTTGTAAAGTCTATAAGGTTTGTAACAAACAATGAACCAAAAAGGAAAAAGCACCTCTATCCTTCTGCAACAAATCTTACACCGCTCCACGATCCCCGAAAAATACACTCATTCGGACTGTGCCTCACTCTGGATGTTGACGTATTGGGTCAGGACCTTTCAATTTTCCTGCTATTCTGATGCTGCCTGGCCTGCTGTGTTCCTCCAGTTCCACACTTTGTTATCTCTGACTTCAGCATCTGCGGTTCTTGCTGTCTCATACCTTGGAAATTTCATCTACATGTGGTTTGGAACAGTTAAGTTGACTAGCAACATCACAATCAGAACCAATCAAGATTTAACTGTCAAGTTAAATGGTCATCCAATTCTAATGGAAGTTGTTACTGGCTCAGCTGTATCACTGATTGCGGAATCAGTTTTTAATAAAATCCTCCAGCCCTTAACTTTGTACCAGATCTCTGAGAACCTGTACCAAGAAACCTTTACAGATTAACCTTGGTCTGGTCTCTTATGAAAAGCAGCTGGTTCAGATACCACTGATTGTAGTAGAGGCTTGAGTCTGAGTTTGGGGCAAAATTGGTTGAGAAAGATTCACCTAGATGGGCCCAATTAGAAAATGGCAGCCTGAATGAAGTCTTGATTAAATACCCTGAAGATTTTCAGGAAGGCCTAGGGACTGCCAAGGGAGCCAAAGCCACCTTGCATATTGACAAGGCAGCAATTCCACCATTCTGTAAGGCCTGCCCAGTGCAGTTTTCCTTACAGGCAAAAGTAGAGACAAAAATCCAAAGGCTGAAAACTGAAGGAATCATCAAACCGCTCCAATTTGCAGAAGGGGTAGTTGTACTAATTTTGAAGTCTGATAGGTCGGTTTGCCTTTGTGGGGATTTTAAAGCAACGGTAAACCATTTCCAGTAGCTGGATAAATACCCAATTCCTTCGAGGATATATGCACAAAGCTAGCAGGGGGCCTGTCCTTCTCAAAGTTAAGTATGAGCCACGCTTACATGCACTTGTGTTTAGATGATAATTCCCAGAAGTATGCTACAGTTAGTGCCCATAATGGCTTGTACCAAAATAAGAGACTGCCAACTGAGGTATCATTAACCTGTTCAATTTTGCAGCAGAGAATGGAGGACATTTTGTCAGGTCTACCACAGGTTGCCATTTACCAAGATGATGTCCTGATAACAGGGAAGACTAATAAGGAACACATAGAGAGAATTTGGATATAGTGCTAAGTCCCATTTTTTCCCAAGGCAGGCATATGCCTGAGAAAGCAAAAATGTGTTCCAGGACCCTCCAAGTGACTTATTTGTGTTACACAGTCAACAAGACCAGACTACACCCACTAGAAGATAAAGTGAGTGTGATCAAAGGTGCCCCAGCTCCCATGTCTGTCCATGAATTGAGGTCATTTCTTGGGCTGGTAAATTATTATGGAAAGTTCATACATAACCTGACGTCCATCCTGGCACCTTTTGTACCAACACCTTAAAAAGGGTCAGCTTTGTAAAGGGTTGCATAGATAGCTCTAGCTTCAATTAAGAGATAACAGCCATTGTTGAAGGTGTTGGCACACTATGATCCCAAGAAAGATCTGGTATTGACATGCGATGCCTCCCTATACAACATCAGGAAGGTATTAGCTCATTGGTGGCCCGATAGAGAGACATGCCCAATAGTTTATGCATCCAGGACTTTGGCTAATACAGAGCAAAAATACGCCCCGATTGAAAAAGGAGTGTTGGAGATCAGATTTGGAGTCCAAAAGTTTCATGTATACGCTTTGTGGATGAAAATTTGCGATAATCATGGATCACAAACTCCCACTTGTCTCCTTAAAGAAAACAAGGCAGTGCCATTCCTAGCTTTGGGCTGCATTTAACAATGGGCTCTAATACTAAGTGCTTATAAATTTAATTACAAATTACAACACCATCTGGGAAGCTAAGTAGCAAATGTAACCTTTTAGCAGATTCACCACCGGTAGTGTCCCTAGTGGGAGAGCCTGTAATGATCTTAAATTTTTTAGACATGCTTTCACTAACGGCTGACAATATCAGACTTTGGACACAGAAAGATACAATCCTTTCAAAACTGAAACAACTGTTATTAATGGGGAATACCAAAGGGCTGTAATAAGTAGAACTGAAATCTTTTGGATCCAGGCAGACCGTAGAGAATGGCCTGTTTTTATGGGGGAACGAGAATGATTGATTGCCCTGAGCAAAGGTTGCTGTCACATACTGGCTGAACTCCACCTAGGGATCTCTAAAATAGAAGGTGATGGCGAGCATTCATGTCTGATGGCCAGGCTTGGATGCACACATAGCTGTGTTGTGGGCAGTTCCCAGAGTGTCAACAAGGACAAACTACCAGTAGGCCCCGAAAATGCGGAGGAATGGCTAGGTAAACCTTGGACTCAATTGCATATTGACTCTGCAGGTCCTTTTATGGGTTCAATGTTCTAAATGATTTTGGACGCCCAGTCGAGATGGTTGCATGTGCACGGAGCTCATTCGTCAAACCTGGGGACGATAATAGAAAAATTGCATGCATTTTTTGCAATTCATGAACTGCCAGAAGTGTTGGTTACAGATAACAGGCCACGGTTTATCGGAAAGGAATTTGAGTATTTACTAAAGTCAAATGGTATTCAACATATAAGGACAGTTCCATCATGCAATGTCTGGCAGAAAGAACAGTCCAAATTTTGAAGGCTGACTTGACGGAACAACCTACAGTCCCGTCAAATACCAAACTGTCATGGATCTTATTTGATTATAGAACCACCCCAGTTGCAATTATATGGATAACACTGGCACCAGGGTAGACTCCACACCAAGTTAATTCTGATCTTCCTGGACCTGGAGGCACGGATGAAATAAAATCAGGAACTCTGATGTCTGACATAAGACTCCACTGAGTGAGAGACAGTTTGATATAGGGCACTAAATGGGGCCTCATGGGTAAGAGACTAGGCCGATACAAGGTCAGGACTAGTGATATATGAAGTTCAAGGTGTAGAGCTGGATGAACACAGCAGGCCAAGCAGGAAGGCTGACATTTCTGGCCTAGACCCTTCATCAGAAATGGGGGAGGGGAAGGGGGTTCTGAAATAAATAGGGAGAGAGGGGGAGATGGATCGAAGGTGGATAGAGGAGAAGATAGGTGGAGAGGAGACAGACAAGTTAAAGGGTCGGGAATGGAGCCTGTAGAGGTGAGTGTAGGTGGGGAGGTAGGGAGGGGATAGGTCAGTCCGGGGAGGATGGACAGGTCAAGGGGGTGGGATGAGTTTAGGAGGTAGGAAATGGAGGTGTGGCTTGAAGTGGGAGGAGGGGATAGATGAGAGGAAGAACAGATAAGGGAGGCGGGGATGAGCTGGGCTAGTTTTGTGATGCAGTGGGGGAGGGGAAGTTTTGAAGATTTTGAAGCTTGTGAAATCCACATTGATACCATTGGGCTGCAGGGTATTTAAAGTTCCCACAACTGCACCTCCCAGTTGCGAACCATTTCAACTCCCCCTCGCATTCCTTAGACGACATGTCCATCCTGGGCCTCCTGCAGTGCCACAACAATGCCACCCGAAGATTGCAGGAACAGCAACTCATATTCCATGTAGGAACCCTGCAGCCCAATGGTATCAATGTGGATCTCACAAGCTTCAAACTCTCCCCTCCACCCACTGCATCCCAAAACCAGCCAAGCTTTTGTGCTCCTGAGATGCTGCTTGGCCTGCTGTGTTCATCCAGCTTCACACTTTATTATCTGCAGTAATGTGGTAAGGTTTCAAGTCTAGTTCATTGGGGAGCATGTTGGGGGTTAACACTTTACTCAGTTGATAGGGAAGATGATGATGGCTCTCTGTTGGGGAGGGGTGTGAGGGGGTTGTGCTTCAAGTAAAATATCTAGCTCAGTGAGAAGAATGAGGAAGGCCAAAATCAGACCGATAATGTTATAGTTGAAATCCTCCTGGGGTTTAAAAATTAGAAATGTGTTCTGCCTGCCACCCCTGTCCCCTTCCCTTCTCCCTCCCAATCATCCATAACCCCTCACGCCCTTTGCCACAACTCCTCGGTGAGGATGATAAAGAAAAACCGCATGTCAAGCTGACCACTAATTTCCTGATTATCTTTGTAACCAAACACATTTCAAAATGAACAGAAGGGTGCTAACTATTGTAACTGTAATTGCTTGTGGTAAAGGTCAACTTCCTTAATTCTGTAAATTTTTAGCAAATGCTTTTTTAATGCTGTATGTTAAGAATCGATGATGAATGCTAGTAAGTAATGGCATATTCTTTTACAGAGTGCAAATTTCCCTGCACCAATGGCAACTGTTCGAAATTCGGAAACTTGATTTGCAACCAGCTAAATGATTGTGGAGATAATAATGATGAAGAAAACTGCCCACTAGTAACTCAGCATCCACCTCCAGCAATCTTTAGTTGTAAGTGTTAAATTTTGTTCCTTTTGTATATTGCAACCATGACTGTTGCAGACTAATAGTAGATTTTTGTTTTTACTCTCGCTGATATTACTTTACTAGAAGTTGGCAAAAAGCAGCAATATTATCTGAGACTTTTAATGAATTTGTTTTGAAATCTATATATTGGCTGCATTAATGGTTTGTGGATACAGCGTTGATGTTTTGAATTAGGTGAAGTGTTTTTAAAATGCTAGAAGTAACAGATACATTTGAATTGCCATTTGAGCAATCAAATACATTTAATTCTGGTCTAGATCTAGTGGCAAAGTGCATTTTTGCTGATAGAAATATGAATTACGCTTTTTATTCTTGAAGTTCATATGAAACTTGTGTTTTACTTTTGATATTGAAGTTGACAAAGGCAATATATCCAATTAAAATCCAAAAGGATTGGAAACTTAACCTAGATCATGACCTAATTTGAAGCAACTTTACTGATTCAAAGTGAAACAATCTTTACACCAAGTGTTGGAAATCATTTTCTACTTATAAACACGTGACATGATGAGAGAAAATTTGAGATACTCTCATGCGGTTCATGAGCATAATGCTCAAAGGTAATACAATTCATGCATGCTGAAGATTGTATGTAAGAGTTTTACTTTGTAATATAGTCATGCAGCAGAGGTAGACCATGTTGTCCAACAGGCATGTTTCTCCATGATCTTTCTTTTGCCACTGTCCTGCTTGCTCCATGAGAGTTAAATTTTCCACTTTGAAAGCAAATACCTAACCCTACAACACTTATGGTTCGCATATGCTTTATTAATTGTTTTGTGAAATAACTCCAGAGCCTGGCATCCCGTCATCGAATCACCCTTTATTAACACAAGGGAAGGAGCATCAGAGGTTCTGTCTATGCCGAGAGCTGGCTCTGAGGAGGCTGGATCAAGATCAAAGACTTCCCATGTGCAAATAAAGGGTGACTTGATGACAAGCCAGGATTCCGTGATTGGACCAGAGTGACAGCCCCATTCAGGGAACTCATATTCTATGAGATCCGCTTGGCTGACCTCATTACAGTCATTACATCCAGACCAAGCCCATTCACCCTGTTCCAAACCCCATGTCTTTCATTGCTAATCGACCAAGTCTGAACATCCCTGGACACTATGGAGCAATTTAGCATGGCCAATCCACTTAAACTGCACATCTTTGGACAGTGGGAGGAAACCGGAGCATCCGATGGAAGCCCACATAGACTTGGAGAGAATGTGCAAATGCCGTACAGGCAGTCACCAAAGGCTTGAATCGAACCCGGCTTCCTAGCTGTGAGAGGTAGCAGCGCTAACCACTGAGCTACTGTGCTGTCTGTTTAATGGAAAAGGCCTACACTTAAATGGTTGTAGCAACTTTTTTTTTCATTCAACGTGTTTAATTCATCTGAGGTTTATGTTTGGACTTTAGAAATCAAAGGTATCATATTGGCTAGATCAGAAATCAGGATTTTGCAGCATTAAAGATAATGGGAACTGCAGATGCTGGAGATTCCAAGATAATAAAATGTGAGGCTGGATGAACACAGCAGGCCAAGCAGCATCTCAGGAGCACAAAAGCTGACGTTTCGGGCCTAGACCCTTCATCAGAGAGGGGGATGGGGGGAGGGAACTGGAATAAATAGGGAGAGAGGGGGAGGCGGACCGAAGATGGAGAGTAAAGAAGATAGGTGGAGAGAGTGTAGGTGGGGAGGTAGGGAGGGGATAGGTCAGTCCAGGGAAGACGGACAGGTCAAGGAGGTGGGATGAGGTTAGTAGGTAGCTGGGGGTGCGGCTTGGGGTGGGAGGAAGGGATGGGTGAGAGGAAGAACCGGTTAGGGAGGCAGAGACAGGTTGGACTGGTTTTGGGATGCAGTGGGTGGGGAGGAAGAGCTGGGCTGGTTGTGTGGTGCAGTGGGGGGAGGGCCCAGTTCATCCCCTCCCCCCCACTGCACCACACAACCAGCCCAGCTCTTCCCCCCCACCCACTGCATCCCAAAACCAGTCCAACCTGTCTCTGCCTCCCTAACCGGTTCTTCCTCTCACCCATCCCTTCCTCCCACCCCAAGCCGCACCCCCAGCTACCTACTAACCTCATCCCACCTCCTTGACCTGTCCGTCTTCCCTGGACTGACCTATCCCCTCCCTACCTCCCCACCTACACTCTCTCCACCTATCTTCTTTACTCTCCATCTTCGGTCCGCCTCCCCCTCTCTCCCTATTTATTCCAGTTCCCTCCCCCCATCCCCCTCTCTGATGAAGGGTCTAGGCCCGAAACGTCAGCTTTTGTGCTCCTGAGATGCTGCTTGGCCTGCTGTGTTCATCCAGCCTCACATTTTATTATTTTGCAGCATTAAGTTTGTTGCTTTTATAAGAGTATGCACTTTAATAATACAGCATTCTTGTTTCTCTTCCTGCATATCAGGAAAATGTACAACCTTCAAACACACCAACCAAGGACAACTTAGAAGCATAGAGTCATACAGCAAGGAAACAGGCCCCTTGGTCCAACCAGTCCATATGAACCATAACACCAGATTAAACTAATCCCACCTACCTGCACTTGGTCCATATTCCTCTTAACATTTCTTGGTCACATACTTGTCCAAATACCTTTTAAATGTTGTCGGTGTACCCACATCCGTCAATTCTGCTGGAATTTCAATCCACTCTGTGTGAACCACTCTTTGTTTTAAAAAAAAGTTGTTTCTCATGTCTTCTTTAAATCTTTTTCCTCTTACCTTTAAAAAAAATGCCTTCTGGTCTTGAAATCTCTCATCCTGGGGAAAAGACACCTTAATTCATTTTACCTATATCTGTCATGAATTTATAAACCGCTATAAGGTCACCCGTCCATCTCCCTCACTCCAGTAGAAAATGGTCCTAGTCTCTCCAGCCTCTCCTTTCAACTCAAATCTTCCAGATTACATATATCTTTCCTATAACAGGGAGACCAGAACAGGTCATAGTACTCCATAAGGGGCCTGACCAATGTCCTGTACAATCTCGACATAACGTCCCAACTCCTATAATCAACGGTTTGAGCATTGAACGTGAGCGTACTCCAATGTCTTCTTAACCACCCTTTCTATATATGATGCAAACTTCAAAAAATTATGTACCTGAAGCCCTAGGCCCCTGTGTTTTACAACACTACACACTATCACACTCTGTCTCCTGCTGTCAAGCCTATTTTTTTGTATTGAATTGGATAAAACTTGTATCATCAGAAATTATCAGCTGCTGTCAAGTGATATCCACAGATTTTTTTCCCCCCTTTTCATTTCAGTTGTTGCATCTTCATCAGCTGTGCTGTCACTTTTAATGACTGTTCCTGATATCAGTCCTGGCTCCTGTTGATAATTTTATTTGTTTTCCAGTTTCAAATTTTTTTATTGTTGTGAATAGCAACATTGTATACGCATTCAAGAATATTTCTATACCTAGCAAAGCTAAGTTAAAGAACAAGTTTACTTTTACATTAGTAATAATGATCAGAGGAATTATTTGTGAATAGTTTTGATGTTGGTCTGTGTTGTGACCAAGTGAAATCATGCTGTGATGTTTTCATACTATGAGTACGTATAAGTCATTTGAAACCAGAACTGATAAAAAAGAATCAATCAGTACATCAGGGTTGTAGGACATGAACCAAGTAACCACAGGAATGTATTAATAATATAATACTGATGAATTCACTGTTTCTGGAGGAATTGATACTAAAGAGACAAACTTGGGGAGGTTTCGACCTTTTCATTAGTTGACTTCACTTTACTCCTAATGACAAAATGGCTTTTTTAGTGTTTATAAACATGGTATTGTACATAATTTTATTAGTTATTGTATTAATGTTCGGGGTTCAAATCTTTAATAGTTTCAATAACTATTGTTTTGAGCAGAAAAGGTTTTAAAGTGCAAAACACTGTCTGCAAGCATCATTACCTTGTGCCAATTTCTTGCTCTTCCCCAAATCCTTGCACACCATTTCTAGCCAGATAATTACCACTGCCCTCTTGAATGCCTCAATTGAACCTGCTCCACCATACTTCCAGGTAGTTCATTTCATAACCGAATAACTAACTCAGCAAGAGAGGTTTTTTCCCCTCATATCACCCTAGCTTCATTTGCAGCAGCTGGTGGAATTTGAATTCAAAAAAAAATCTGGAATGAAGATTCTAATAATGACCATTGATCCATTGTCAGCTCTCAGGGGAAAAATCCATCTGGTTCACTAATGCCCTTTAGGAACGGAAACTGCCATCCTTGCCTGGTCTGGTCTACATGTGACTCCAGACTCTCAACAATGTGGTTGATTCTTAACTGCCCTCTGGGCAGTTAGGGATGGGCAATAAATGTTGGCCCAGCCTGCAACGTTCTCATCCTAGAATGAATATAAACAAAACCTAACTTCACTCCTGCCTCGGCTCATTTGAAGCTATTGTCCAAACCAAGCCTTGTTCGTCTATAATCTTTGTATTTGCTGGCCCATCTTCTGCTGGTGCAAGATAGTGGTAGAATAGGATATTGCCGCCATAGCTCGTCTGCTCTGCCCATTCTTCTAGTCTTTTCGTTCTTCTTCGTGCTTTTTTCTTTGTTTATTCCCTCTTCAATCCCTGGTCTCCAGCAAGCAATGATTCCTGCCTCCATCAACAACTTCCCCGGCCTGGCGCATTGACTTCCCGACATGGCGTGGTGTCCTCCCAGCCTCCCGCAATGGCCTCTCGGTGTGGCACATTGCCTGTGCAGTGTGTAGCCAGGGCCCTGTGCGGACTGGAAGCTAGATGCCAGCTTGGCCTGTTGTACTGAACTTTCATTTCTATAATGCCAGACATTTTATCACTCTATCGTACATGATCTTGTAACTGAAGAAGATGTGTTTAGGTACTTTTGTATCTAAGTTAGTGCTGTAATTGGCGACATGTAACCTTTTCACTATACTCAGTGAGTATATGTGAGAATAAAGGCTATTCTTCTATTTTTCCATATTGGATCCGATTTGCAATTTCTTAGTTTTAGAGTTCGGTCTTATTTTTGAATTCCTCTATGGCTTTGTCTCTATCTAATTTCAGCCAGTCGCAATTCCTGGATATGTATGGATTTCTCCAGTTCTGGTCTCTTGAACATTCCCAAGTTTAATTGCTTCACATGATTCTAATCAGTGGAATTTCCTCCCTTCAGATTCCTTACACATCTCATGTTCTTTCGGATGCTCCTTAAAACCAAGTGTTGGACGTTTATCTTAATACCTCCTTTCTTGCTCTTGTAAATTGCTGCAGCATGTTTTGCAGCATTAATGCTGCAGCATTAAATATATTAGATAAATGCATAACAAATATTTGCAGTTGTTCTTAGCGCACCCAGCTTCCAAGTAGAGTCTTCCAAAAGCAATCATTTTAATCTTGAGTTTTTTTAGCACCAGAATGACTTCAGCTTTTCTGAAGCCTGCTCGCAAGATATGCAAAACATATAATTATAATAGGAGCCACTTCAATAATTTAGTTGCCAAATTGTACCCACATTTTTCTGAATCAGTTAAGATAATGAATGAATGTGCCCATAGCAGGCAACAAAAGATCCCTATGGTCCGTTATGAGTATCATATACTACAGTTATCTAACTATTTCCGTAGTGATGCCAAGTGTTTCCTGGCAGGTCACTATGAAAGTGGCAGTATATTTAGATCTCCAGATTGAACACTATAACTCAACGGTTTGGAAACCCCATCATGAAAGGCTCGCATTATTATCGTCCCGAGACTTACCATTGACCATAAACTGAATTTGACTAGCCATATAAATATGCTGGTTACAAGAACAGATTGGAGGCTGGAAATTTGACAGATAGTGACAGCAGTGTGTATTATCCATGTGAAGCAGTACGGCCAATAACAGCATAAAATTACAAAGGGATATTGACAGACTAGTTGAATGGACAAAACAATGGCTAATGGATTGCAATGTTAACCACTGTGATCTTATCCATTTTGGCCTGAGAAAGCATAGATTAGGATATACTCTAGTTGGTATGAAGTTAAATACAGTTCATACTTGAGAGTTCAGGTGCATATATCTTTAAAATATATATAAAAAAGAAAATAATCATAAACTTTTGGAATGCTGACCTTTAATCAGGAGGGCTGGAGCACAAGGATGCCGAAGGTGCACGGCAGATGGTTAAAACCCCAGTTAGACCCCTTGGGGTACTGTGAGCAGATCTAGGCGCCACCCGTTATGAAGCATATATTGACCTAGGATGGAGTACAACATAGGTTTACAAGAATGATATTTGGACTTCAGAGGTTAAGTTATGAGGAAAGAGTATACAAATTAGGCTTTTTTTCCCTCTAGATTTTAGTTGGTTAAGGAGTCATCTGCTCGAAGTCTTCAAGATAATTACAGGAAATAATAGGGTAGATAATTGAAAATATTTCCACTTGTTGGAGATTCTAGAACAAGCGGCATTGTTTAAAAATTGGGGTCAGACCATTCAGAAGTGTTGTTTAGAAGCACGTCAGCACACAAAAGACAGTAGATGTTTGGAACCCTCTTCCACAAATGACAGTGGATGCAGGATCAGTTGTTAATTTTAAATCTATAGATAATGTTTTTTTGCTAAACAAAGAGATATGGGCTAAAAGCAAATTTGTGGAATTAGGCTACCGATCAGCCATGATTTTATTGAATGAGATCTGCTGTCAGATTTGGGGAACTGAATGCCCTACTCCTATTCTTATGTTCCTGTCATTTCTTTTAACAGCATCTTGCAAATCTGCAATTCCCACCTGAACTGTGGTCTCCAACCTGTAGATCATGGCCAGTTGGTCAATTGCAAAATTTCTGACAGTCAGTCTCAGACTCTGTTAAATAAACACTGCCTGCATTTTTTCACAGCCATGCCACTGCAAAAGCTCCAATTCAGGAAGCCAGTGTTGTGCATGGAGGTGAAGAAAAATAATGGGGAATGTGGTTGTGCCCCACGTCCAATATCTGAGCAATGGAAGCTGACCCAGAGCACAAGAAACAAACCTCAACCACAGAAGTGACTTGCCCGACTCCAAACTTGAAAACAGCCAACAACATTCTGGATAATCAGGATTTGTAGATCTAGGGGCTTACTTGAAGTGTTACCATTGGCAGACTGACGTCACAAACCACAAGGCAAAATGCATGCAGGGAAGGCAGCAGTTAAAATTCACATTTGGTTGCAAGCTCATGTTTGAGCTCAACTAATTTTAAAACTTAGTTAACAAAAGCATTTAAACTTGCTTGTTTATTGTGTGTAATGCACATCTCTTGCCCCTCTTAGCTGTGGGTGAGTAGCTGGTGCTACCTTGGCTTCTTTTGTAGCTAAAAATACATCCCTAGCTAGCAAACAGAAAGAAATCAAGAATGTACTAATTCAGTGCAAAATGGGGAAAATGCATTTCTGTTCAAAACTGTAAAAGTCAAGAGTATTTCCCTTACTTGTCACCCAAGTATAATCATAAGTTGTGATGATGCTGTCACTGTAAAAAGGTTATTTTGTCCAGACCTGAAACATCAGCTTTCCTGCTCCTCTGATGCTGCCTGCCTTGCTGTGTTCATCCAGCTCTACACCTTGTTGTCTCAGACTCCAGTTTCTCCTATCTCTATTTTGTCCAGGGTTTTTTCCCCCTTGGAAAGGTTATAAAGGCATGGTACCTGAGCCTAGAGAGCCGGAAAGCTATAACAGTTTAACAATGGAAGGGGAGTGTTCAATTCTCCCAGCTCAAGGTTTTCTAGTTTTTTTTTAAGCTGTAGCAGCCACAAGATGTTTTACGTACCAGGAGGGTTGCAAGGTTCGGTAAGGGATTCCTATCAGACTTTGTCTGAAATTTCTCTGGATATTGTTCCCTCCTGCCTGTAAAAATCTGTTTGAATTACCTTTTTGCCAAGAGGTGTCTTTGTGGGATGTTGCTATATTTGAACAGTTAATTAGTTAAGTTGCTGTAGTGGGTCGGTTAAGTTTTCTGATAGTTGTTCTAAATTCTGCTTTCCTTTGTTTGTGTTTCAATTGTAGTCTTTAAATAAATTCTGTCAAGGGGTATGTTCATGGAATGTTGCTATCTTAGAACAATTAATTAGTTAAGTTGCTGTATCGAGTTAGTTAAGCTTTCTAATAGTTGTTATTCTAAATTCTGCTTTCTTTTGTTTTGTATTTCAACAGTAGTGTTTAAGTAAATTCTGTTTTGCTTAAGGCAAAGTGGTTTGATCAGTTGCATCACACCTGGAACACCCACTTTACATCTACCTTTAAAATAAGAAAATGTTAGAGTCTGGGCTACATTCTTAAGTATTCTGAGAGGGTCTGACCTGGCCCATAACAGAGTGGGGGCTCTTGTTGGGATGATTCTTTAATTCCAATTTCGGTTTAGGGTTTTTGGATTCAAAGGTGGCGAGTGGTAGATGTTAGTGTTTTTTTCGTTTGGTTGGTTTAAACAGTGCTTTGCACAGTAATGGCTGTTTCAGTCACTAAGGGTTTTCTGGGGGTGGAAGAAGTAACATTGGGGATTTTGCAAAAAGTGAGCAAAGCAAAGATGTTATAATTGGCAGACAAGCTGGAGGTGGGGTTGCCTTTGTCAGTGAGAAAAGGAGAGGTAATTACAACAATAGCTTGACATTTAAATTTGCTGAAAATGCCATCAGAATCTTTTGGAAATGGCTAGAATTCCATTGCAGATGAAACAGCTTGAACATGAAAAGGAACTGGAACAGTTTGAATAATGGTTAAAGGGAGAGGAAAAAGAAAACAAGAGGAAGGCCCGAGCAGAAGAAAAGGAGAAGAGGAGAGAGAAGAAAAGCAGAATCAGAGATTTTGAACTTCAGAAGTTGCCAAATAGGCAGGATAGTTGATTTAAAAGGATGGAGGTGAACGTAAAAGATAGTGAGATGGATAGTGAAGATGAGCAAACCCTTCGTAGCCAAAGGCCTGGTGCAGGTCTGTTTAAATATATTCAAGAATTGCCTAAATTTGTTGAGAAGGATGGAGAAACCTTATTCATCTCATTTGAGAAAGTGGCTAAACAAATGAAGTGGCCAATGTCCATGTAGGTTTTGTTGATCCAAACAAAGTTGGTTGGTGGTGGCAGTGAGGTATTTGCATAATTATTAGAGGAGGCATCTGGGAAATATGAGGAGGTGAAGAAAACCATCTTAAGTGCATATGAGCTGGTTCTGGAAGCCTACAGACATCATTTCAGGAGACATCCTGGTCAAACATACATCAAGTTTGAAGGATCAAACAAAGTAATTCTGATTGGTGGATTAGGGCATTAAAAACAGATCAATCATATGACACTCATAGGGAAAATATTACTTTGGAGGAGTTCAAAAATTCACTTCCTGTGGTAGCGAGACATCCTGGAAAAGCACAGCGTTAAAACTGCATAATTAGCAGCTGAAATGGCTGATGATTATGAGTTGGTTCATAACTTGAAGTTTGGCTTCCTATATCAATTTCAATCCATGAGGGATAGAAATTGGGGAAAAGAGAAATCCTCAGGTGAGAGGGGAAAAGTGGATCCCATTGAAGATAATAAAGAGCTTACCACAAGGCAAAAAGGAAACCCATGAAGGAAAAAGAGAAGTTTAAAAGTCCAGGTTTTTTCACTGCAATAAAGAAGGTGGGAAAAGCACTGAGAAGATGGATATAGGAAAATGGGATAATCCAGTGAGTTTTGTTAAAGTGGTAAAGGAAAGCACAGTGGAGGCTAAAAACTGCACCAGAATGTACAATCTGGTTGATGGTTGGTTGAGAAGAAAATGCCAGATCGTCTTAAACCAATTATTTGTGAAGGAAAGGTTTACTTGCATAGGCTAGGAGCAGCAGGTAAAGAAGTTATAGTAATAAGACATACAAGATCATTTCAGACTTTGATGATGAGAAATGAGGAGATATGTAATTGGGAAGGAATATTGCTAGTACGTGGAATTCATGATGAGACAAGAAGTGCTCCATTAGGTAAAGTGGAGAAGTGGTGTTAGGAGTGCTGGAGGAACTCTTGGTTCTAGGAATACAATTTGACCTTGGTAATATAGCTGGATACAGGTAGGAGTGCTGCCTACTATGGCTGAAAAGACAGTGGAAATTCAGGCAACTGAGGTGTTACAGCATTTGACGAACCTTTCACATGGGCCTTTAATTGATTGCATTGGACCCCTACTTAAAACAAAAAGTAAGAATTAATGTTTGTTGGCAATAATGGATATGTCAACTGATTTCCAGAGGCCATTCCATTGTGCAATATCACATCTAAAAGGATTGTAGAAGAGTTACCTAAATATTGCACGAAATACAGACTACCCACAGAGATACAATCAGATTAAGGGTCAAATTTTACATAAAAATTATTCAGGGAAGTTATGGATAGTTTATGAATAAAACATTTCAAATCCACAGCATACTATCCAGAATTGCAGCGAGTATTAGAATGGTGGTATCAAACTTGAAAGACCAAGTTGATACTAACGTCAAGACTATCCAGACAATTGGGATAAAAGAATTCAGTTTGTACTTTTTGCAATGAAGGATGCACCAAATGAATCAAGTAAATTCAGTCCATTTGAATTAGTTTTTGGGCATGAGGTGAGAGGACCACTGAAATTAATTAAGGAGCAATTGGTGAATCGGAATTCAGAAACCACATATTTGGACTAAGTGTCAAATTTTAGGGAATGTTTATGCAGAGCGGGGCAGTTGGCTAGGTAGTATTTAAATGTAGCACAGCATATGATGAAACAGGAACAGACAAGAAATCAAAAATCTCAATTTTGCTAACAGAGATAAATGTTAGTGTTACTTCCAATGATAGGTGAACTTTTAAGAGCAATGTTTAATGGACCTTATCAAATCAAAAGGAGATTGAGTGAGGTGAACTGTTTGCTAAGGACGCTAGATAGATAGAAATCTCACAGTGTGTCATGTGAATATACTCAAAAGGTATTTTGATAGGTAAGGAAAGCAAAAGGAGAATGAAGAATCAAGTTCAGAAGATTTGAATTGGACATTTCTTAAATTAGATTGGACAATGGAGGAAGTTCTCAACAATTGAGTTAAATTATTGAGTTACCTTTCAGAGAAAAACCAAAATGACCTGAAAGAGTTATTACTATCACATGGGAAGTGCTAATTTAATTATGCATAATGTAGATATAGGAAATACTATTCCAATTAAGCAACATCCTTTTGGACTTACCACTCTAAAGTTGGCACAGGTTCAAAAAGAGATTGAACACATGCTAAGACAATATAATCAAAATAAGTTGCAGCAATTGGAGTTCACACCGACTAAGGGTGCCAAAACCAGATGGTACCCAATGATTTTTGTATAGACTGTCGCAAAGTCAGTGCAATTACAAAGTTGGATTCATATCCTATTCCGTGTTTGGAAGACTGTATTGAGAAGGTAGGACAAATAACTTATATTTCTAAGTTGGACTTACTCAGAAGATACTGCCGGTATCTTTTATCCAAAAGGGCAAAGACAATTTCAGCTTTCATAACACCGAATGGACGATATCAATTTATCTCCGTCTGGTATGAAAAATGGACCAGCCACACCTCAAAGACTAGCCAAGCAAGTCATTTCTGGATTACCCAATTGTGTGGTAAACATCGACAACCTGGTGATTTTTAGTCCCACGAGGAAAGAGCATTTGCTTTATTTATTAGAATTATTTGATCGACTTCGGGAGGCAAGCTTGGTGATAAACCTGGCTAAGAGTGAATTCTCCAAAGCCCAAGTCACGTTCCTGGGCCATGTTATCATGGACAGATGGCCTCACAGAATGTGAAAACAAATGTTGGAGAGTTTCCCACACAATTGAGATAAGTAGTACTATGATACCTGTGATATAGTGGGTTTTATCAGAAATTCGTACCAAATTTTAGCAGAGTGGTTGCTCCACTGACTGACTTAATGAAGAAGTTGACAAAATTTCAGTGGACGGCAGACTGTCAGAACGTGTTTGACAGCCTGACAGCTGTGTTAACTGCTGCCCAAGTGTTAACCACGCCTAATTATGCAAAGCTATTCAAGGTGGCTATCGATATGAGTGATGTGGGTGTCGGTGCTGTACTCGTACAAGAAGAGACAAGAAGATAGAAGCCGCACCCCCAGCTACCTACTAACCTCATCCCACCTCCTTGACCTGTCCGTCTTCCCTGGACTGACCTATCCCCTCCCTACCTCCCCACCTACACCCTCTCCACCTATCTTCTTTACTCTCCATCTTCGGTCCGCCTCCCCCTCTCTCCCTATTTATTCCAGTTCCCTCCCCCCATCCCCCTCTCTGATGAAGGGTCTAGGCCCGAAACGTCAGCTTTTGTGCTCCTGAGATGCTGCTTGGCCTGCTGTGTTCATCCAGCCTCACATTTTATTATCTTGGAATCTCCAGCATCTGCAGTTCCCATTATCTAAGATAGAAGACCTATCAGGTATATCTCCAGGAAACTGAATATTCATCAACAGAAATATTCCACGATTGAAAAGGAGACCTTGAGCTGAGTGTTGGGTTACAACATTTCAACATTTATATTGCCAGCATTGTACTGATCAAAACCCATTAAAGTTTTTGGAGAAATTTAAGGACAAAAATTCCAGACTGTTCAGATGGAGATTATTATTGTAGCCATTCAATTTGAAAATTATACATATGGCAGGATGAGAAAATGTAATTGGCAACACTTTGTCACGACTTGGATGAAGGAAGTCAGAGGCCTTCGGTAGCAGGAGTAAAAGGACTGAACTAGAATGCAGTAGTGAATGTTCACATGGTTAGAATCAATGTAATGTACATGTATATGAGTGTACTAATAGAGTAAGACTAAACGTTTTAAAAATAAAGTTATCTTTGTACATTTAGGGCTATTTTGTTTTGTTGGGGTTGGGAGGGTGGTGTGGTGGAGAGGTGGAAGGGTGGGGAAGTGTGATGGTAACGGTGATGGTGTTGTCACTGTAGAAAAGTTATTTTAGAACATAAAACATAGAACAGAACAGGCCCTTCAGCCCACGATGTTGTGCCGACCATTGATCCTCATGTATGCACCCTCAAATTTCTGTGACCATATGCATGTCCAGCAGTCTCTTAAATGACCCCAATGACCTTGCTTCCGCAACTGATGCTGGCAACGCATTCCATGCTCTCTCAACTCTCTGTGTAAAGTACCCGCCTCTGACATCCCGTCTATACTTTCCTCCAACCAGCTTAAAACTATGACCCCTCGTGTTAGCCATTTCTGCCGTGGGAAATAGTCTCTGGCTATCAACTCTATCTATGCCTCTCATTATCTTGTATACCTCAATTAGGTCCCCTCTCCTCCTCCTTTTCTCCAATGAAAAAAGTCCGAGCTCAGTCAACCTCTCTTCATAAGATAAGCCCTCCAGTCCAGGCAGCATCCTGGTAAACCTCCTCTGAACCCTCTCCAAAGCATCCACATCTTCCCTATAATAGGGTGACCAGAACTGGACGCAGTATTCCAAGTGCGGTCTAACCAAAGTTTGATAGAGCTGCAACAAGACCTCACGACTCTTAAACTCAATCCCCCTGTTAATGAAAGCCAAAACACCATATGCTTTCTTAACAACCCTGTCCACTTGGGTGGCCATTTTAAGGGATCTATGTATCTGCACACCAAGATCTCTCTGTTCCTCCACACTGCCAAGAATCCTATCCTTAATCCTGTACTCAGCTTTCAAATTCGACTTCCAAAATGCATCACCTCACATTTATCCAGGTTGAACTCCATCTGCCACCTCTCAGCCCATCTCTGCATCCTGTCAATGTCCCGCTGCAGCCTACAACAGCCCTCTACACTGTCAACGACACCTCCAACCTTTGTGTCGTCTGCAAACTTGCTGACCCATCCTTCAATCCCCTCATCCAAGTCATTAATAAAAATTACAAACAGTAGAGGCCCAAGGACAGAGCCCTGTGGAACTCCACTCACCACTGACTTCCAGGCAGAATATTTTCCTTCTACTACCACTCGCTGCCTTCTGTTGGCCAGCCAATTCTGTATCCAGACAGCTAAGTTCCCCTGTATCCCACTCCTGCTGACCTTCTGAATGAGCCTACCATGGGGAACCTTATCAAATGCCTTACTGAAGTCCACATACACCACATCCACAGCTCAACCCTCATCAACTTTTCTAGTCACATCCTCAAACAACTCGATAAGGTTTGTGAGGCATGACCTGCCCCCCTCAAAGCCATGTTGACTGCATTTGATCAAGCCATGCTCTTCCAGATGGTCATAAATCCTATCCCTCAGAATCCTTTCTAACACATTGCAGACGACAGACGTGAGACTTACTGGTCTGTAATTGCCGAGGATTTCCCTAATTCCTTTCTTGAAGAGAGGAATTACATTTGCCTCTCTCCAGTCCTCAGGTACGACTCCAGTGGAGAGCGAGGTTTTTTTTGAAGAGAGGTGATAAAGGCAGAGGTGCCGAAGAGTCTCAGGAGATAAAAAACCAAAACAATTTGTGGAGATGCCGGTGTTGGACGTGGTCAGAAATCACATGACACCAGGTTATAGTCCAAAAGGTTTTTTTGAAAACACAAGCTTTTGGAGCATAGCCCTGTCATCAGGTGAAGTGAGAGATAAGCACACAACAGAGTTTATAAGTAAAAGATGAGGGTGTACACTCTGTCTCTTTCTCTCACTCTCACTCTGTCACTCTCTGTCGCGCTGTCACTCACTCACACTCTCTCTCGCACTCACTGTTTCTCACTCTCCCCTCCCCATTCTTACACAAGGACAAACATATATACCCCACCGTCACTCTCACACACATGCTTGCGCACACACAAATAAATCACTGGGGTGAATATGTATTTACAGATACATTCTATTTTGTTCAAAAAGCACACAGTTTACAGACAGTCAGTCAATGTAGCATTTATACATTCATACTTTAGAAATAAAACCAGTCAGGCTCCAAACGAAAACACAAATAGATTCTAAACAAGGTCTCACACCTAACGTATTACCTGACCTCAAATGTCACCTCTTCTTTAGATTGACAAAACCTTTAGTTCTCTCAGGGCAGTGACTTGAAAGAAATTCAGGTATTTACATATACATATTAATCAATTAAAACCTTCTAACTGATTAAAGATTTAATTGCATCTCAGGGTTGTTTAATACATCCTCATCAGTTGTGTGACCCTTTGATGTTTTACTTATAAATTCTGTTTCTGTGTGTGTCTTTCTCACTTCACCTCATGAAGGGGCTATGCTCCAAAAGCTTGTGTTTTCAAATAAACCTGTGGGACTATAACCTGGTGTCATATGATTTCTGAACTAAAACTATTTAACAATGGAAAAGAAGTGTCCAGTTCTCCCAGTTCAAGGTTTTGTAGTTTGTTTTTAGCTGTAGCAGTCACAGGATGTTGAGTATCAGAAGGCTTACCAAGCTGCAATAAAAGATTCTTAACTGACTTTCTCTGAAATCTCTCTTGATGTTGTTCCATCTTGCCTGTATGAATCTGTGTTGAATTATCTTTTTGCCAAGGAGTGTCTTTATGGGATGCTGCTATATTTGAACAGTTAATTAGTTAAGTTGCTGGCTTGGGTCAGTTAAGTTTGCTGATAGTTGTTCTAAATTCTGCTTTCTTTTTCTCGTGTTTCTCCTGTACTGTTTAGATAAATTCTGTTTTGCTTAAAGACAAATGGTTCGATCAGTTGCCTCACACCTGCAACACCACCTTTATATGTACCTTTTCAAATAAAAAAAAGTTTGGACCTAGGCTACCTTCTTGAAATATTTTGACAGGGTCAGGCTTGGCCCGTAACAAAGCAAAAAGAGAAATTTGGCACAACACCACACAATTATGCACAGTAAAATCAAGGATAGATTTCCCCTAAATGCTATATTTCAGAAAACGAAAGTTGATGAACCAAAAGCCAGTTGAAAGCCCACCATTTTTTTTCTTAAACTGGCAGCAAAAGGTAAGGCCTGCATTGAAGCATAATTTTGTGTTTGCCATCTTCTTGCAAAACACAAGAAATAATTCTCAAATGGTGGCATAATTAAAAAAGTAGTGGCTGTGGCTGCTGACTCTTTGTCCAAAGCTTTAAAAACTAAGAAGAAATAATAACGACAATCTAGAGCACGTTCATAGTGTCAAGATGAGCGGAGTCTTTATCAGCAGACATTTTTGAACAACTATAGCATGAAATGGAGGACTGTGAATGCTTCTCAGTTTGGTTCAATTAATCCATCAATGTGACTGGCACAGCCAGCTGTTTTTTCTGTCTGCATGGTTTCTAAGGATGTAACAACTGAAGAGGATCTTCTCAACCTTCTGCCTCTTAGAGAGCAAGAAGTGAGAATATGTAGAACAAATACAAAAGGTTTGTACGTGAGAAAAACATTCCAATCAAGTAACTGATTTCCATTACAGCCATGCATGGTGCAAATGTGGGCTTTGTTGTATTTTGAAGAAATCCCAAGAGAATGAGGGTGAGGAAATAATAATGGGGAATGAGAAAATGACAGAGGAGTTGAAGACAAACTTGGCATCAGACTTCAGAGTAGAAGACAGGAATAGCATTCCAAAAATTGTTAAATATTCCACAGGCAAAAGGAGGTGGCAAAATAAATACAATAATAGTCACTGCAGAAAAAGTACCAAGGCTGAAGACTGATAACTCCCCAAGACCTGATGGACATATCCTAGGATATTAAAAGAAGTAACCTCAGAGATAGTGAATGCAATGGTAGAGATGTTTCCCAGGAATCCTTAGATTCTTGAAAAGTCCCAAAAGATTAAAAAACTACTCATGCAGCGCTTATATTTAAAAAGGAAATGTTAAAAGAAAATCTCGAGACGAGTTAGTTTAATGTCTGTTATTGGGAAAATGTTAGACTATATCGTAAAGGATATAATAAAATGCATAATGTGGTCAAACAGAGTGGTATGGCTTAATGAAGTGGATAGCATGCCTGACTGATATACTACAATACTTTGAAGAGGTAACAAGCAGGATAGATAAAGAGGAAGCAGCGGATGTAATATATTTGGATTTCAGAAAGTGATGATAAGGTGCCAGATATTAGGCTACTTAATAAGAGAAGAGTCAATGGCATTGGAGGTTGTATATATTACCATTTAGGGAGGAATAGAAGATAGAGAGCTGGGATAAGGGACATTTTCAGAATGGCAACCACTAACTAGTGACGTACCACAAGGATCAAAGCTAGGGCCACGGTTATTTACAATATATATTACTGACTTGGATTAGAAAACTGAATACTATAAACTATAGTTTGTGGATATCACAAAATAGATTGTGAAGGTAAGTGGTGACACAAAGAGTCTGCAGAGGTATATATGCAGGTTAAGCAAGTGGACAAAACTCAGTAGATGGAATAATAATGTGGGGAAACATGAGATTATGCACTTTGGCAGGAAGAATAGAGAATCTGAATGACTGCAGAAAGCTTCATAAGAAAGAGACTTCAAAGAAAATGTGAAGTCACAGATGTCACGCTGACACTCGGTGAATAGAGGATACAATGAATAATTATGTGCACTTAGTTTTAGATTTACGTAGCACACTACAAATAAACTGTTCTACATTTTCTTGAGGGTAAATTCTGGGTTGCACTTAAATGCAAGCAGTGTTATTGTGCTTAAAAAGTTTGGAGACTTTGGAGACTAGAAGAATGGAGACAGCAGATATGTGATCTGCAAATATCTGCAAATCTCCCTCCAAGCCAATGTATCTCCCTGACTTGGAACTACATCACCATGACTGGCTCAAAATCCTGAGCTCCTTTCCTAACAGCACTTGTGGTTGCACCTAGGCCACTCAAACTGTAGCAATTAAAGAAGGCAGTATGCCACTACATTGTCAACAGCAGTTAGGGATGTGCCTTCTTAGCCAGCACTGCCTGTATGCCTTGAAAGAATCAGTTTAAAAATCAATCCTGAAATAATGGGAACTGCAGATGCTGGAGAATCCAAGATAACAAAGTGTGAAGCTGGATGAACGCAGCAGACCAAGCAGCATCTCAGGAGCACAAAAGCTGACGTTTCGGGTCTAGACCCTTCTTCAGAGAGGGGGATGGGGAGAGGGTTCTGGAATAAATAGGGAGAGAGGGGGAGGCGGACCGAAGATGGAGAGAAAAAAAGATGAGTGGAGAGGACAGTGTAGGTGGGGAGGTAGGGAGGGGATAGGTCAGTCCAGGGAAGATGGACAGGTGAAGGAGGTGGGATAAGGTTAGTAGGTAGGAAATGGAGGTGCGGCTTGAGGTGGGAGAAAGGGATAGGTTAGAGGAAGAACAGGTTAGGGAGGCAGGGACGAGCTGGGCTGGTTTTGGGATGCAGTAGGGGGAGGGGACGAGCTGGGCTGGTTTTGGGATGCAGTGGGGGAAGGGGAGATTTTGACGCTTGTGAAGCCCACGTTGATACCATTGGGCTGCAGGGTTCCCAAGTGGAAATATGAGTTGCTGTTCCTGCAACCTTCGGGTGGCATCATTGTGGCACTGCAGGAGGCCCGTGATGGACATATCGTCTGAGGAATGGGAGGGGGAGTTAAAATGGTTCGCGACTGGGAGGTGCATTTGTTTATTGCGAACCAAGCGGAGGTGTTCTGCAAAGCGGTCCCCAAGCCTCCACTTGGTTTCCCCAATGTAGAGGAAGCCACTTCCGCCATCTACAATCCGACCCCACCACCCAAGACATTTTTCTATGCCCACCCTTGTCTGCCTTCTGGAGAGACCATTCTCTCTGTGACTCCCTTGTCCGCTCCACACTCCCCTCCAACCCCATCACATCCGGCACCTTCCCCTGCAACCGCAGGAAGTGCTACACTTGCCCCCACACCTCATCCCTGACCCCCATCCCAGGCCCCAAGATGACTTTACATATTCAGCAGATGTTCACCTGCACATCTGCCAATGTGGTATACTGTATCCATTGTACCCGTTGTGGTTTCCTCTACATTGGGGAAACTAAGTGGAGGCTTGGGGACCACTTTGCAGAACACCTCCGCTTGGTTCGCAAGGTGATGGGTTAGTAAATTTTCAGACGACACTAAGGTCGGTGGAGTTGTGGATAGTGACGAAGGATGCTGTAGGTTGCAGAGAGACAGAGATAAGTTGCAGAGTTGGGTTGAGAGGTGGCAAATGGAGTTTAATGCAGACAAGTATGAGGTGATTCACTTTGGTAGGAGTAACCAGAAGGCAAAGTACAGGGCTAATGGTAAGATTCTTAGTAGTGCAGATGAGCAGAGAGATCTCGGTGTCCATGTGCACAGATCCTTGAAAGTTGCCACCCAGGTTGACGGGGCTGTTAAGAAGGCTTGCAGTGTTTTATCTTTTATTAATAGAGGGGTCGAGTTCCAGAACCAAGAGGTTATGCTACAGCTGTACAAAACTCTGGTGCGGCCGCACTTGGAGTATTGTGTACAGCTCTAGTCACCGCATTATAAGAAGGATGTGGAAGCTTTGGAAAGGGTGCAGAGGAGATTTACTAGGATGTTGCCTGGTATGGAGGGAAGGTCTTAACGAGGAAAGGCTGAGGGACTTGAGGCTGTTTTCATTAGAGAGAAGAAGGTTGAGAGGTGACTTAATTGAAGCATATAAAATAATCAGAGGGTTAGATAGGGAGAGCCTTTTTCCTAGGATGGTGACGGTGAGCACGAGGGGGCATAGCTTTAAATTGAGGGGTGAAAGATATAGGACAGATGTCAGAGGTAGTTTCTTTACTCGGAGAGTAGTAAGGGAATGGAACACTTTGCCTGCAACGGTAGTAGATTCACCAACTTTAGGTATGTTTAAGTCGTCATTGGACAAGCATATGGACGTACATGGAATAGTGTAGGTTAGATGGGCTTGAGATCGGTATGACGGGTCGGCACAACATCGAGGGCCTCAGGGCCTGTGCTGTGCTGTAATGTTCTATGTTCTATAATAGTAGTACAGAACGTAATGAACACCTGCCCTCAGTGTGAAAACTGAACTTTGTCTCCAGAAGGACTGTCCGGTAGTCAATATCAGTACTGAATTGGGCAAAGAGAATACTGTGATAGGTGGATTATTGAAGGCCAGACTTCAGCTATCTAGGTCAGTAGTGGTGCCATTGAGCCACTTTTTTGTAAATGGCCGTTGAAATCACTCACCTGTAAATTGAGAGGTCCAGGTGAAATATTTGGAAACAATAGTTTAAATCTCACCATACCGATGAAACCTAGAGTTGAAAGTCATTCTCTGAAATGGTGACCACAAAATCATTATTGGTCATTTAAAATGCATTTTGTTCACTGATACCCTTTATGAAAGGAATCATGGGAGCACCACTACACAATTTCTCCTCCAGTTGTCACGCATTGACTACTTGTTATTGCAACTGTATTGCTGTTTCTTCATTGTTGATGGGTCAGAATTCTGAAAATGCCTTCCTAATAGCATTAACAATTAGTTAATAAGTGCTTGAATAGTATTGAAAGGAGAGACATGTTGCATGAGCTTTACACCTTGCACTCATCAGGACAAATGTAGGAATGTCAAATTTCAAATGGTCACAATAATTTGTTAGAGGAGAAAAACTTCTGCTAATTGTTTGGCTCATGAACTCTGCTTAGCTGCGTCATTGCTATGGAGAAAACAATAAGCAACTATCGGATTCTCAAGTTTCTGGGTAGTTCATAAAAGGTACAAGACTTGAACTTTTTTTCCAGAGAATGGATCCTTGTGTTTGAAAGTTTGTTGGGCTGAGCAAGTTCAAACAGCCACACTAACATCTCGACTGATAATCTTATATCGGTTATTACCCTAAGTATTCGTGCACTTAGGAACGCTCAGTAAATATTGCCCAATTACAATAATGTATTGAACAATAGACATTTTGCACAATAATTTGACATTTGGCATTCGTGTGATTGCTTTGATGTGTGCAAAATGAAAGGATTGGGCAACATATCACCTTTTTAAATAACAAAATTGTGTCTGTATGTACATCACATGGACTGCAGTGGTTCTAGTTGTCAATGACAACTGGATGAACAAGCTCCTGTCCTAATAACAGAAAAAGCTCCTAATTGCAGCATCTAATTCTTTAAATGGACCCAGGTTTTAGCATTTATTGTGCTACCTAGAAGTTAATTACATACACAGATTTTAATCAGTTCTAATTTTTCTATTTCCTAGTTAGAGCAATAATGCCTCTAGCAATTTAGTTTGAACAAGAATTATCTTTTCCATTGTGGTAATTGTTCCCCAGTGCCTATCCACCATCAACAAGACACAATGGCTCCAAAATCAGTTATGGTTGACTCCATCAGGACAAGATCTGGAATGTCACCTGGGATAGCTTGTTTTAGATATAAAGACAGACTCGATAAGTTTGGATTGTTTTCTTTAGAGTGGAGAACGTTGAAGAGCACCTGATAGAGGTGTACAACATTGAAGGGCATGGATGTGCTGAATAGAAAACAATTGCTTCCTCCTACCGAAGAGTCAATAACAAATTGGTTTAATTTTAAGATGAAAGGTGGTTTAGAGGGCATTTGAGGAAATTATTTTTCACCCAGAGGATGGTGGGCTTCTGGGATGCATACTTGAGAGCAAAGAGAGGCAGGTAACCTCACACACTATTAAAAAAAAAACTTGGATGAGCACTTGAAATGTCAAAAAGTTCAAGGCTGTAGACCTAGTACCGGAAGGTAGGTCTAGTGTAGATCTAATGTTTTGGTGGTGCAGATATTTTGGGGTGAAGGCCCTTTTCTGTACTGTATGATTCCATAATTCTAAGACATCTTGCTTGATTGGCATGAACCACCATCACTAGAGAGCACAGTAACAAAGAAACCTACAGCACAGGAACAGGCCTGTCGGCCCTCCAAGCCTGTGCCGATCAAGATCCTCTGTCTAACCTGTCATCTATTTTCTAACGGTCTGTATCCATTTGCTCCCTGCCCATCCATGTACGTGTCCAAATATCTCTTAAAAGACGCTAACGTGTCTGCGTCAACCACCTCCGCTGGCAACGTGTTCCAGGCATCCATCACCCTCTGTGTAAAGAACTTTCTACGCATATCTCCCTTAAACTTTCCTCCTCTCACTTTGAACCACGCATAGTAGTGTGTACTGTTATAAATTTACTGCAGTATGTTACCAAGGCTCCTTCAGCAGCACCTTGCAAACCCACAACTTCTACCACTTAGAAGAACATCACAACCTTCAAGTCCTCTTCCAAGCCACAGTGCTATTCCTGATTCAGAATTAATTCGTTACCTCTGGGTCAAAATCCTGGAACTCCTTTCCTGTTACCAATTTGGGTGTCCTCCACCAGGTTTGCAGTGGTTCAAGCAGGCAGATTGCCAAAGCTCTAGAGCAATTAGAGATGGGCAATAAATGCTGTGCAGGCCAGCCATATCCACTGAACAAATAAAAGATTTAATTTTACATAACTTAGTATCACTGACAGCGGAGAAAAGGTTCCAGAGACAGTTACCAGCACTTAAAAAAAGCAAGTGACAGGAAGACCTGGATATAGTCACCTAAAAAAGTGAAAAAATGGATAACTGTTTCTGAAGCAAGTGGAGAAGGTAGGGACAGCAGCATCATAAAGAGCATGAGAGAGAGCAGTGATTAGACCATCGTAAAGAGCAGGAGAGAAAGAGTGGATTCAGGAGCTTCTCAAAAAATGAGAGTTTGGGACATCAGCTTCATTAAGGGAGGGGAGGGGATACATATCTCATGGAGGCACCCCACAGGAGGTGGCGGAAGTGGCGGCTTATAATCCTGTGGATGTAGATGCTAGCAGAGTGAGAAAAGCAGCATGTCTTGTCTGTTGGAGGAATTTCAACATTGATGAGATGTATCCTGAGCTGCACTCACTGCAACACATCAGAGAAGTGGAGGAATACCTGAATGCTGTTTCAGAAGACAATCTTATCCCTTAGATTAATTATATCAAATTTAGTCCATGGAAAATGATAGTTTAGTGTAAGTACGAGTTAAGTATCCCAGAATTTAGCTTTGGAGGAGACTGAGCCCTGTGCCCTTGTCTAATAGATAAAAGGTTGTTGGCTCCAGTTGGATGAGGACTGCAAGGACTATGAGCTAACTGACTACAGTACCATTCAAGTGGGGGAAAAAAATAGACATGTAAAGAGATAGCAGAGTTAGGGGAATAGATGCTGTTCTCTGCAGCAAAGATGGAGCCCCAAAGGCCTTACTGCCTACCTCATGCCAAGATCAGGAATATCTTCTGGGCTGGAAAGAAACTTTGGGTGGGAGGGGGAAGATTCTTTAAAGTAGTCTGAATAGGTAGCAACAACATTGATAGAACTAGTGAAGAGGTTCTGCTGAGGAATTAAGAGCAGCTCAGGGCTAGATTAAAAGACTGAGCCACAAAGATAGTATTCTCTAGATTCATACCCAAACTGTGTACAAATTGATAGAAGATAGATAACGATTAGAGCGGTGAAAGTTTGGCTGAAAGATAGGTGTGAGAGAGATGGAGTTTGATTCATGAGACACAAGCACTAGCACTGGGGAAAAGGAGAGCTGTCCAACTGGCTTGGGTATCCTTTTAAATGATGCTGAGACCAGAGTTATGGTGAATCATATAACTCGCGTAGTTACAGCTTAAAACTAATTAGTGGAAGGTTGGAGGAGGGCCTTCAACTGAAAAGAAGTTTAAAAGAAATGAGAGAGCAAAGTGGAGGGTAGTGAAGAGGTGAACAATATCAAAGTTTGACAGGAGGAGGGAGAAAATAAATGCAGAAGAGTGCAGAAGAAATGTAAGCTAGTATAATTATAATGTAAAACATAAAAGCTTAAGGCTCTTTACTAAGCACATGCAGCAATTGTAAGATTGATGTGTTGATAGTCAAAAATGGCAGAAATTAATGTTAATGGCTTGATCTTACACAAACATGGTTGCAGCATGACCAAGACTTGGAATTCAGTATTGAAGGGTATTCAGTGTTGTGGAAGAATAGACATAAGGGAAAAGGAGGTGGGTTAGCTTTGTTAATAAAGGATGCTACAAGTGCAGTGGTGAGCAATGACATCGGTACAATAGATGTGAAATTAGTTTGGTGAAATAACGAATCGTAAGGGAGCAAAAAAAGGCACAGGTGGAAATCATTTATAAATCTCTTTACGAAAAAGCATAAATTTGAAAATAATGGAGGCATGTAAGGAAGGAACTACAATTGTCATGGTTTTTAGTCTGCATATTAACTAGACAAATCAAACAGATAAGGGTAACATGGAAAACAAATTTGTAGAATGCTATAACACAAAGAGAGCCAGCCAAATGAATCACCCTCCTTACCCCTGTATTTGCAACACAATAAAATTAAAACATTCAATCACCCTCAAACCTAACCAGACTTTTTGTATAACCATAACAAACGCTAAACAAGAGGATTAAAAATTTATTTATAATAATAGCTTAAGCAGAGCAACAGACAAGGGTAGGGCTTATACAATTAATGGTAGGGCCTTGGGTAATGTTGTAGAACAGAGACCCTTATGGGTGCAGGTACATAATTCTTTGAAGCTTGCATCACACATAGACAGGGTGGTTAAAAAGGCATTGAGCATGCTTGCCTTCATTGCTCAGTCCTTTAAGTATAGGAGTTGGGAAGTCGTGTTGAAATTGTACAGGGCATTCGTGAGACCTCTTCAGGAACAGTACGTCCAGTTCTGGTCACCCAGTTATAGGAAGGATCTTATTAAGCTGGAGATGGTTCAGAAGAGATTTACTAGGAAGTTGAGATAACAAGGCGTGGAGCTGGACGAACACAGCAGGCCAGGCAGCATCAGAGGGGCAGAAAAGCTGACATTTCGCGTCTGGATCCTTCTTCAGAAATGTTGCCGAGTATGGAAGGTTTTAAGTTATAAAGGAAGGCTGAATAGGCTGAGATGTTTTTCACTGGAAGTTGAGAGGTAACCTAACAGAAGTTTATAAGATAACAAGTGGTGGAGACAGAGTTAAATGTAGTTGTCTTTTCCCTAGGCTGGGGGACTTCAAGACTAGGGGCACATTTTTAGGTTGAGAAGAGAGATTTTAAAAAAAGACATTAAGAGCAAATATTTTACACAGAAGGTGGTTTGTGTGGTGGAATGACTTCCTGAGGAATTACAGCTTAAAAGACATTTAGATAAGTACATGAGTAGGAAAGGTTTGAAGAGATATGGGCCAGGAGCAGGCAGGTGGAACTAGTTTAAATAGGGATTATGTTTGGCATGGACTGGTTGGACCGAAGAGCCTGTTTCTGTGCTGTATGACTGTATAACAAGATATTGTAAGTAATGTTTATATTTAAACCCAATCTTCTTTGCTTCCAGTCTCCACTCTCATTTAGAAAACAAACAGCGTTGAGGGATAAATCAAAAGAAACTAGTTCCATGATCCATAATGTCACAGAACACTTTGGCTTGTTTCTTGCTTTGTTTCTGAAGATACTAATCAATGCAAATAGCATCGTCTAGGCTCTGAGAAATACTCAGTTTATACTTATATGTGAAATTCTATTCTCCAAACTTCCAATAAGTTGATAATGGAGGATAACCAGAGAGCAACCAGATCTCCTTCCTGTAGCTTTGGCAGCCACAATCCTTGACAAAATAAGTTCAAAACCAGTTCAAACTTTAGTTTAGAGCTAGTAGGAACTGCAGATGCTGGAGAATCTGAGATAACAAATCTAACTTTTTGAAGAGGGGTCTAGACCTGCAACATCAGCTTTCCTGCTCCTCTGATGCTGCTTGGCCTTTACTTAAATCATGATACTGGTTTGAAACTCAAGTTGCCCCCCCTCAAACTGCAAAATCTAGTGGCAGGTCAGAGGAGTAGGATTTTTTAGGAATTAGTAGTAGTTGACTAAACAGCTAATAACGTGGGAGAAAATTAATTATGAAAATAAAATGGCAAGAGATATTAAAACAGCAAGAGTTTTTGCAGGTATATGAAAAGGAAGCATAGCTAACCTAAGTAAGAAATGCTTGGAGGATGCAAATGGGGAATAACAGGGAAGTCGCAGATGATTCAAACCGGTATTCTGCATCACTTTTCACAGCAAAAAATGCTGCAAGCCTCCCAAAGCTAATAGGTAAACAAGGTGCAATGGGAGAAAAGCTTTTGTAACAGTGTCTATCATGAGAGACAAAGAATTTGACAAACTAGTGGGATGAATGACAATATGCTAGGACCTCATGGCCTGTATCCAAAGGTGTTAGAAACAGAAAATAGAAGCAGGAGTAGACATTTCAACCTTTGAGCCTGCTCCACCATTCATTTTGATTATAGGTGATAATCTAATTCAATAGTTTATTCCCACTTTACCTCATGTCCTTTGATCCCTCTAGCCTCAAGTATAGCCGACTTCTTGAAAGCATACAGTGTATTGGCATCAATTGCTTTCTGTGATAGTGAATTCCACACATTGTCCGCTGATTGGATGAAGACATTTTTTCTCATCCCAGTCCCGAATGGTTTGCCTATATCCTTGATTCTGGACTCGCCATCCAAGAACAACATCCTTTCTACATCCTTCTCTGTCTAGTCGAAGTTTGCCAATGATACGAAGATAGGTGGACAGGCAGGTAGTACTGAGGAGGTGGGGAAGGTGCAGAAAGATTTAGACAGTTTAGGAGAGTGGTCCAGGAAATGGCTGATGAAAATCAACATGAGCAAATGTGAGGTTTTTCACTTTGGAAAAAAGAATACAGGCATGGGCTATTTTCTAAATGGTGAGAAAATTCGTAAAGCAGAAGTACAGAGGGATCTGGGAGTGTTGGTCCAGGACTCTCTAAAGGTTAACTTGCAGGTTGAGTCTGGGATTAAGAAAGCGAATGTAATGTTGTCGTTTATCTCAAGAGGGTTGGAATATAAAAGCAACGATGTGCTTCTGAGACTTTATAATGCTCTAGTTAGGTCCCATTTAGAATACTGTGTCCAATTTTGCGCCCCACACCTCAGGAAGGACATACTGGCACTGGAGCGTGTCCAGCAGAGATTCACACAGATGATCCCTGGGAATGGTAAGTTTAATGTATGATGAATGGCTAAGGATCCTGGGATTGTATTCATTAGAGTTTAGAAGGCTAAGGGGAGATCTAATAGAAACTTACAAGATAATGTATGGCTTAGAAGGGATGGATGCTGGGAAGTTGTTTCCATTAGACAGGGAGACTAAGACCCGTGGACACAGCCTTAAAATTAGAGGGCGTAAATTTAAAACTGAAATGAGACGACTTTTCTTCAGCCAGAGAGTGGTGGGCTTGTGGAATTCATTGCCATGGAGTGCAGTGGAGGCCGGGACATTAAATGCCTTCAAGGCAGAGATTGACAAATTCTTGATCTCAGAAGGAATCAAGGGGTATGGGGAGAGTGCAGGGAAGTGGAGTTGAAATGCCCATCAGCCATGATTTAAATGGTGGAGTGGACTTGTTGGGCCGAATGGCCTTACTTCCACTCCTATGTCTTATGGTCTTATAGTCTTGTTAGAATTTTATAGCTTTTCATGCAATTTTACCCCACATTTGTCTGAACTCCAAATGATATAATCCAATCTAATTCAATGTCTCCTCCTGCCAAGCCAGGAATCAATCTGCTAAACCCTGTGCTCTGCCAAAATCTACCTCTAGAGCAAGGGGATTCTTCCACAGATAAATCCATAGAATCCCTACAGTGTGGAAACAGGCCATTCAGCCCAATTCCCTGAGAAGTATCCCAGCCAGATTCAACCCACCCTATCTCCACAGCTAATCCACGTAACGAATACATCCACAGACACTGTGGGCAATTTAGCATGGACAATCCACCAAACCCACACATCTTTGGACTGTGGGAGGAAACCCACACAGACAGTGGGGAAAACATGCAAACTCCACACAGTGGCCCAAAGTTGGAACTGAACCCTGGTCCCTGGCACTGTGGGGCAGCAGTGCTAACCCTGAGTCACCATGCCACCTTAAAGGAGATCAGAACTACACAGTATTCCAGATGTGGTCTCACCAAGGCCCTGCATAATTGCAACAAGACATCACTGGTTTTGTATCCAAATCTTTTTGCTATGAAGGCCAATATGCAGTTTGTCTTTTTTTACCACCTCCTGCATGTGCTTGCTTACCTTCAGTGACTGGTGAATGAGGACACCCAGGTCTTGGTGCACATTTCCCTCTCTAAATTTATAGCTGTTTGGAAAATAATCTGCCTTCCTGTGTTTGCTGCCAAATTACATTAATCTGCATTTTCCAAGCATTTGCCCACTCACTTATCTTGTGCAAATCCCACTGATGTATCTCTGCATCCTCTTCACAGCTGATTCTCCAACCCAACTTTGTGTCATCTGCAAATTTGGAGATATTACATTTTAATCACTCATCTAAATCATTAATACATGACATGAATAGCTGGGGTCGTAGCATTGATTCCTGTCATACCCCATGAGTTACTGCCTGCCATTTGAAAAAAAATCTGTTTATTCGTACTGTTTGCTTCCTGTCTACCAGTCTGTTTTTTATTCATCTCAATGCAGAACCCCCAATCCCATAAACTCTAATTTTGCATGCTAGTCTCTTATATGAGACTTTGTCAAAAGTCTTCTCCAAGCCCAAATAAATCATATCACTGGTCCTTCCTGATCAACTCTACTTGTTACAGCCTTGAAGAGTTCCAGTAGATTTGTCGAGCAAGATTTTCCTTTCATAGATCCATACTGACTCTATCCAATTCTTCTACTGTTTCCCAAGTGGTCTGCTATTAAATCTTTTATAACTGATTGTAGCATTTTTCTCCTACCTTCATCAGGTTGATTGATATATAATTCCTGGTTTTCTCTTTGCCTCTCTTTTTAAAAAGATGAGTGACCTTAGTTACCTACTGAACTTTAAGAACTGTTACAGAATCTATGGACTCTTGGAAGATGACCACTATTGCATCCATTATTTCATGGGCTACTTCCTCAAATACTCAGGAATTATCAGCCTCCAATCCCAACATCATTTCTTCACTAATACCAATTCTTTTCAATTTTTGCCTGTCACTAAACCCTGTCCCCAACATTTCTGGTATGTTATTTGCACCCTCTTTTGTGAATACAGAACCAAATATGTATTTAGTTGGTCAGCTGTTTCTTTGTCATCAATTATAAATTTCCATGTTTCTGACTGTAAGGAGCCTACAGCTTTTCTCTTCATGTAGAAACGTTTACAGTTAGTTTTTACATTCCCTGCAAGCTTATTCTCATACTTTATTTCCCCTTTCTAATCAATCCCTTTGACCTCCTGTTTTGAATTCTAAATTGTTCCAGTTCTTCACACCTGTTTTGTTTTCTGGTCCATTTTTATGCTACTTCCTTGGATCAAATCTCCTTTGTAAGCCATGGTTTGGCCACCTTTCCTGCTTTACTTTTGCTCCACATAGGAATGAACATTTTTTGCAGTTTGCCAATGCACTCTTGAACATTTTCTCTTGCCTTTCCTAGTGGGTTTGAAAGATGCTGTCGAAGGATCTTTGGTAAATTTCTGCAGTGCATCTTGTGGATGGTACACCCTTCTGCTACTCAATGTCATAGGTGGAGGGAGTGGATGTTTGTGAATGTGGTGCCATTCAAGCAGACTGTTTTAACCTGAATGGTGTCAAGCCACTTGAGTGTGGCTGGAGCTGCACCCATCTGGCAATGGGGAGATTTTCATCACACTCCTGACTTCTGCCTTGTTGATGGTGGACAAGCTATGGGGAGTTGGGAGGTGAGTTACTCACTGGAGTATTCCTAGCCATTGACCTGCTCTTGTAGCCACTATGTGAGTCCAGTTAAGTTTCTGGCCAGTGGTAACCCCTAGAATTTTGATATAGGGGTATTCACTGATGGTAACAACATTTGATATCTCTTATTGATATCTTTTTCCTTGCTATTATGTTAATTTTCTGTTTAGCCAGCAATGCAATTTTGCCATCTTTTCCTTTTTGATGTCCTTCCTAAATACTGAATACCCCTAGATGTTCAGTTCTCATACCTGGGCACCCTGTAGCCATGTCTTTGTCATCACGACTATATCATACCTGTTTTCATTTATTTGTGTGATTATTTTATACACTTTATCACAAATGATCCATGCAAAACTTTTACATTACTTGTCCCATTTCTATTATTTTTTATTCTGTTTGACCCTGGCCCTTGATTTCTCTCCCTGTCACTTTCTTTTTATTCCTCTTTCTGCCTTTTATTCTTGTCCTTCATTCCCCTTCCCCTGACTCCTTCTATAAGTTCCCATTGCCCTGCCACTTTATTTTATAGCATCCCCAATTACTGTATCAAATACTCAACCCATCTTGTGTGGACTGGTCCCAATTTGCCTGGAATCTGAAACCCTCCCCTTGTATTATTTCAGCAGCTGCAAACTCATCTGCTATATCCTGCTACGTTTACTCTGACCAGTACGTAGCACTCACGCAGCAACAACAACAAAAACAAAGTTGCTGGAAAAGCTCAGCGGGTGTGGCAGCATCTGTGAAGGAAAAGACAGAGTTAATAACAGGGTCCTTTGAAACATTAACTCTGTTTTTTCTTTCACAGATGCTGCCAGATCTGCTGAGCTTTCCCAGCAACTTTGTTTCTGTCCCTGATTTACAGCATCCGCAGTTCTTTCGGTTTTTATTTAGCACGTGGCACAGTTAGTTATCCTGACATCACTACTTTTGAGGTGTTACTTTTTAACATACTTCCCAGCTTCCGTTCATTGGATCTCACTTCTTTTTAGCATCTGCCACTAGTACCAATGTGTAGACTGTCATGTTTGAACTTTCAGCTTTATTTCTTTATTTTCTACATAAAACTGCAAGGGTCTGCACACTCGCAGCAATGCGCCGGCATCTCCAGGCACTGCAATCCAGCCTACCCCAGCTCAGAGCCTCCCTCTCCTAGACGTGCAAAGGACCTCTCCTTTTTTTTATTCTGCATAGGATTCACAACCTGAATTCACAGTTCTACTCAGCTTTATTGAACACTAAAAACCGTGAGTACAGCAAACTGACTGATCCCTGCCACCTAAAACGGGATTCCTTCACCTCCCAAATCCCCAGCCTGACCTTTAACCTCCCCCACCATGTACCCGCCGCCATTGGCCATGAGGCCACTGTTAGAGAACCCACAGACGATGTCACATCCGCCACTGCCAGGCACACCACTTCTGGGACTGCGAACGCTACCGCTGCTGTAGCCACTGCCACCACTTCCGCAACCAACACCACAGACATTACCGTCACTGCTACTGTCACGGTCTACCCCGCTCTGCCCACCACCCACGCTGCTTCACCCATCACGGATGACGATGCAACTCCACCCACCGCCGACACTGATGCAACTCCGCCCACCGCCGACACTGATGCAACTCCGCCCACTGCTGACACCACCAGATCCCCAACTACAGCCAATGCCGGCGCAACTCCACCCACCACCGCCGCCGATATCGCTCCGCCCACAGCCTCCACAGCCAGCAGCTGCAGAGGAGACAGCCACACTGAGCTCTGCCGAGTCTTCACCATCCCCCCAGACCTCCCACTGACTGAGGACAAATGGTCAATCCTCAGTAAGGGGCTCACCTTTGTCTCCCTCCATCCACACATCAACGAATACCAGTCATGTTTGGACATCGAGCAGATTTCTGCCGCCTTCGTCTCCACGCTTACTTCTCTAACCGTGAGCCTAACCGTCCATCTCCTGACCCCTTCTCCTACCTCCAACACAAATCCTCCTCCTGGACGCCACCCCAAGGCCTCCTACCCCCACTGCATCCCAAAACCAGCCCAGCTCATCCCCTCCCCCCACTACATCCCAAAACCAGCCCAGCCTGTCCCCGCCTCCCTAACCGGTTCTTCCTCTCACCTATCCCCTCCTCCCACGACAAGTCCCCCCCCCCACCATTTCCTACCTACTACCCTCATCCTGGCCCCTTACCTGTCCATCCTCCCCGGACTGACCTATCACTTCCCTACCTCCCCACCTACACTCACCTCCACTGGCTCCATCCCCGCCTCTTTAACTTGTCTGCCTCTTCTCCACCTATCTTCTCCTCTCTCCATCTTCGATCTGCCTATTTATTTCAGAACCCTCTCCCCCTTCCCTTTTTCTGGTGAAGGGTCTTGGCCCGAAACATCAGCTTTTGTGACCCTAAGATGCTGCTTGGCCTGCTGTGTTCATCCATCTCCACACTTTGTTATCCAGGGTCTGCAATGCGTAACTTTTAACCTTATTCTGTACGTTTTTTGTGATACTTTAATTACTGCAATGTCTTAACTTCTAACTTTGTTCTTTCTTTCTACCGTGTTGTTAAGGCTCTGTACCTAGGTATTTGTACCTAAAAGATGATGCCTGTTGTGGCGACATTATACACTTTTCACTCTACTCCTGTACTTTTGTGTTTGAGTACACATGACAATCAAATCAAATCAATCACTGGCTATCACCGTCTCCTTCCAGAATGTCCCGTAGCTACTTTGAGAAATCTTTGACCCGGCACCAATCAGAACATGATCACTACAACCTTACTGTTATTATAATTTAGCCATAATCAGTACAGAAAAGATAACTTGCTCGATCATATTTGATTTCTTGCTGTATCAAATTACAGATACTGAAACGTGATTTCCCGTTCTCGGCTGCTAGTGTTTCTTGATCTGTGCATCCTTGTGCATTCTAAACAAATGAATGCACTGCATTTTATTGAAAGCATTGATTTTTGAAAAGTTTATTAAAATATTTTAAATAAAGGCTTTGCTCGTATTTTTGCTGAAAGCTTAATTCACTGGCCATCTTCAACCGTGTGGGATATTTGGTTTTAGGTATTGCAGGACAGAATTAAGACAAGAGTTGTTGCAGATCATTACTAATGAAAAGTATAGTTCAGTGTGGCCAAGGAGCTATTACATTGCTAGTCCAAATTATTTCTAATACACTCCACCACATTATTATTTCACTCATAAATTTGCTTTTAGTATTGTAATGTTTATTTAACCAGAGTATTTGAGGCTTCTGTAACCAGATGAAATTAATGAAACAAGAGTTGACAATTTCTGATCATCTAAATGGGAATCTTCGTGATGTGCCATCATTCATCAACTGAACAAATTAGCATTCTATACTTAATTGTTATGTCTGATGTAATTTTGTTTATCTCAATCTGTTTGTTTGTCTTCTTCTCTGATCCTTCTTTTCATTGATTTGGCCCCTTCTGTGCTTCTCAGTTTTTATGTAAAGAGCCACCAGGCCGCACTTGGACTGATGTCAAGGTGAAATGTGATCCTTAGTACTTCCCTTCATAATAATTTGTTAGTCCATAATATCGCCTGCCTCTTAACTTACCCAGTACCCATTTCCCTTCTACAGCCAATTCACTCAAAGGTCCCTAATCATTGAACCTGGCTTCTTATTATTGCTTCAATCAATTGTCAGATAACTCCTTAACTTGCCATCATCTCTCTAACCCATGCTTTTCCTAAGAGTGAATGTTCAAAGACCAAGTTATTAAGAAGAAAATTCTGTTTAACTCTCCCGTCTATGCCGCTTCCCTTGTTCTCATGTTATTCTTCCTTTCCTCTTGTGCTCTCATCTTATGTGTGTTTCGACTGCACAATTTGAATAAAACTTTAACTGTTCTGAATAAAAATACCAAATCCAAGACTAGCATTTTAGAATAATTTTTGGGTGGTCCTAAGACCTTTAACTTTCAGAAGGACATGCAAAAACACTGAAAGCAATTAAATTGAGGCATCTGCTATTCTGAAGTAGTAATTTTTTCCATTGTTTTCCCATGGTAACTGAGATCTATAATGTTTAAACAAAGATAATAGTCAAAATTTAATTTTGAGAAAGGATCTGAAAGGATTTTAGGCATTCTGTGGATGCACAAAGTTCTGTTCTCAATGTTAAGTAGCAACTGCTATGTGTGTGTGTGTAACTTTCATTCAGATGCGTGAAAATTATTTTTTGTGTTCTGCACATGCACTGTTAACACCAATAAGCTGGCCAGACCTTTAATTTTGATTGTATCATTTGACTAAAGGAGACAACTGGTAGAGCTGGTGCTGACTGCCAAGATTAACTGCCAAGATTAGTCATTTGTTGTTTGTTCTTGTTTTTCCTAGATTTCAGAGGCGTTAAGGATGATAGCAAGATGACTGTTAATACAGCTGTAGGGAGTTTGCCAAATGTAGATAATGCCATTCAAATTTGCTGAACTTGGAGGTTGCATAATTATTGTTACAGGGACGAATGCATTCTTGAATACACTGTAATTCAACAAACAGCGCAGCATGAGATTTAGTTTAGATAAAAGAAAATTAGTTTGAACTATATCTGGGTGTGCACAATACATTGGTTAGTTATTCTTAAAGTAGGTTTAATTTTTGACCAGAAAGCAGATGAGATAATTTTAAGAATGGAAGTAAATTTGTAATCCATTCATATTCAGCCATTGTCCACAAGGGATTATCAGCATCTCTCTGTTCATTGTAATTCTGTATGCAATATTATGGATTTGTAATAATTCTAATGAATGTTAATGTTAACATTAATGATAATGTCAGCAAATGCAAGAAAAAACGTTTGGTGCTTCATTACAGTTTGACTAACTGAGAATAGTTTGCTTCAGTTTTATAGTCTTAACAATGCAATTGTTAATGGACAAAAGGGGATGGAATTTCCCTATTCCCAATTCCTCCGCCTCTGCCGCATCTGCTCCCACCATAAGACATTCCACTCCCGCACATCCCAGATGTCCAAGTTCTTCAAGGACAGCAACTTTCCCCCAACAGTGATCGAGAACGCCCTTGACCGCGTCTCCCGCATTTCCCGCAACGCATCCCTCACACCCCGTCCCCGCCACAACCGCCCAAAGAGGATCCCCCTCGTTCTCACACACCACCCCACCAACCTCCGGATACAACGCATCATCCTCCGACACTTCCGCCATCTACAATCCGACCCCACCACCCAAGACATTTTTCTATCCCCACCCCTGTCTGCTTTCCGGAGAGACCACTCTCTCCGTGACGCCCTTGTTCGCTCCACACTGCCCTCCAACCCCACCACACCCAGCACCTTCCCCTGCAACCGCAGGAAATGCTACACTTGCCCCCACACCTCCTCCCTCACCCCTGCTACACTTGCCCCCACACCTCCTCCCTCACCCCTATCCCAGGCCCCAAGATGACATTCCACATTAAGCAGAGGTTCACCTGCACATCTGCCAATGTGGTATACTGCATCCACTGTACCCGTTGTGGCTTCCTCTACATTGGGGAAACCAAGCGGAGGCTTGGAGACCGCTTTGCAGAACACCTCCGCTCAGTTCGCAACAAACAACTGCACCTCCCAGTCGCAAACCATTTCCACTCTCTTCCCCCCCCCCATTGTTTAGATGACATGTCCATCATGGGCCTCCTGCAGTGCCACAAATGATGCCACCCGTAGGTTGCAGGAACAGCAACTCATATTCCGCCTGGGAACCCTGCAGCTTAATGGTATCAATGTGGACTTCACCTGTTTCAAAATCTCCCCTTCCCCAACTGCATCCCTAAACCAGCCCAGTTCGTCCCCTCCCCCCACTGCACCACACAACCAGCCCAGCTCTTCCCCTCCACCCACTGCATCCCAAAACCAGTCCAACCTGTCTCTGCCTCCCTAACCTGTTCTTCCTCTCACCCATCCCTTCCTCCCACCCCAAGCCGCACCCCCATCTACCTACTAACCCCATCCCACCTCCTTGTCCTGTCTGTCTTCCCTGGAGTGACCTATCCCCTCCCTACCTCCCCACCTATACTCTCTCCACCTATCTTCTTTTCTCTCCATCTTCGGTCTGCCTCCCCCTCTCTCCCTATTTATTTCCAGAACTCTCACCCCATCCCCCTCTCTGATGAAGGGTCTAGGCCAGAAACGTCAGCTTTTGTGCTCCTGAGATGCTGCTTGGCCTGCTGTGCTCATCCAGCCTCACATTTTATTATCTCGCAAACTATTTCTCCTTCTGTTTCTTTTCTATCTGTAGTCTTCGACACAGCTGCCCACACCATCCTGCTCCACCACCTCACCTCTATCTTCCAGCTGATTGGAAGTACTGTTGCCTGGTTCCATTTTTGTGTTTGGAAGGCAATAGAAGCAGGTCTGCCTGCATCTGTGGAGAGAAACAGTAAACATTTCAAGTCTTTCTTCAGGCCTTGACAGATATTAACAGATCTGCTGAGTGTACCCTTCATTTTCAGTTTTTATTTCAATTTTCTTCAGTATCATTGGTATTTTCATTTATAGTTTCATCTATCCAGTAATTAGAGTACCTTTTTATTTACTTATTCATCCACTGGTAGTGGGCATCACTGACTGAGCCCATCCCTAGTTGTCCTCGAGAGGTGGTGGCGAGCTGCCTTATTGAACCACTGCAGGCTATGTACTGTAGATAGACAATGCTGTTAGGGAGGAAATTCCAGGATTTTGACGCAGCAACAGTGCCAATGCTTCTAAATCTTTAGCTCTGGTATTCCAAATAGATCTGTCATTACCTTCAATTTCGAGCGACATACTGTCCCTTAGGAACATTATTTGAACACGTAGTGTTAGTTTCCGCATGTACACTGACATTGCCCTTTTAAATGTTGTTATTGTATCAACCTCCACCTCTTCCTTGACAGCTCATTCCATACACACACTACCCTCTGTGTGAAAAAGTTGCCCCTTAGGTTCCCTTTCAAATCTTTCGCCTCTCAAATTAAACCTCTACACTCTAGTTTTGGACTCCCCAATGCGGGAAAAAGACTTTGGCTGTTCACCCTATCCATGCCTCTCATGATTTTATAAACCTGTATAAGGTCACCTCTCAGTAAGGGGCCCAGCAGTCACTTGCCTAGCTTCCCACAGAGTTCTGGTGTACACCTGATCAGGTCTCAGGGATTTATCTAATTTTGTTTTTTAAGACGCCCAGCACCACATCCTCTGTAACATGGACATTGTTCAAGATATCACTATTTATTTCCCCACGTTCCCTACTTTCAACATCCTTCTCTACAGCAAACACTGATGCAAGATACACATTTAATATCTCCCCCATCTCCTAAGGTTCCGTGCACGGGCTGCCTTGCTGACCTTTAAGGGGCCCTATTATCTCCCTAGTCAGTCTTTTGTCCTTACTGTATTTGTAGAATCTCTTTGGATGCTCCTTAAATCTTATTTGCAAAGCTATACCATGTCCCCTTTTTGCCCTCATGAAACTTGCCCTGCTGGACTGGATAGGTGAAAATTATGACTGGAGTTATTGCCCTTTCTTTTCACAGTTCAACTATGTATTTCTGTGTGGATTTTGGATATGATGAAATCCATGTATATATAGCTTCATAATTCTTGGGTTAGCATTCACACACCATCAGTGTTTATTAAATTAAATTAAATTAAATGGTTTGATGACACCAATGCAGCTGCCAAGTGCTACATTTCAGAAGAGAGTAGGAGAATACTAAAAATGTAAGACATATATTTAAATAAAAATGATGATTATTGTTTCTTATATCATGCCTGAAAGGCATTAAAATAATATTTCAGATAAATTTTGACATAAATGTGGCTCAATTACAAGTGTGAAACGATTCATTGCAAATTAGTACAATAATTTTCAGGGCAGAAAACAGAATACCCTAACAGTAGATTGTAAATAAGTATACGGTTGAATACTTGTTGAAGCAGACTTAATTGCCATCTGTAGGAGAAATTTAGAAGTAGTGCCTTACCAGTTCCACAGATTGTAACCTAGACGTTACCTCATTATCCTGGGCAGACATCCCACTTCTATGCTAACCAAGTCTGCAGGACTGAATAGCTAAATACTTTCATGATTAACTGTAAAACCACAGAAACTGGTATGAAAGGTTTATTCCCAGCACACTCTGCAAGGTGTATCTCTGTTACCATTTGTATTGTTTTTGTCTTTGAGGGTTTGTCATTGAAATGTTTGTAGGTTGGCAATTTTACTGATTTTTAAATCCCAATGAGTAAAATAATTGGAATAAGATAATTTCAAGGCATCATCATTTTTTTCTGATCAGTTTTGGTTTGGAATCCAAGAAAGGATTCTGGGTAATCCAAGATGGAGATCAGGTAAAAGTTGCAGCTGTAAGAGCTGCTACTTTTTTGAAGTATTTTCAGTGTTGGAGATGATTTCCTCAAATTTTAGGAACACTAATTACAGTTTTATAAGCTTTTGCATTGTTTTGGAACTTCGGGAATAAAAGGCCATAAGACCATAAGACATAGGAGTGGAAGTAAGGCCATTCGGCCCATAAACAAAGAAGAGAGACAAAGGTAGTAACCACATGGGAAGTGAATCAAACGGAGAAATAAACCTGCACAGCTGACTTAGCAGCAGTAACCTGCAGAGCAACTGCCTCTGCTGTTTTGTTTCAATTATCTCTGGACATTGGAGTTCATCTAAGAAAAATTAATAAACAGCAAAATTCATAGCTGACTTTGGAGAAACCTGTGTGGGAGACCTCACAGCAAGGGGGAAACTAAGTGGCTAGATTTTAAGTGTAACCTTGCTACATAGAACAGGATAGTACAGTACAGGCCCTTCGACCCACAATGTTGTGCCAACCTATTATCCTACTCTAAGATCAAATTAGCCTTCATACCCGACATTTTATTATCATCCATGTGCCTATCCAAGAGTCGCTTAAACGTCCCTAATGTATCAGACTCCACTACCACTGCTGGCAGCGCATTCCATGCACCCACCACTCTCTGTGTAAAGAACTTACCTCTGACATCTCCCCTATACCTTCCTCCAATCACCTTAAAATTATACCCCCTCATAATAGTCATTTCTGCCCTGGGAAAAAGCCTCTAGCTATCCACTCTATGTCTCTCATCACCTTGTACACCTCTATCAAGTCACCTCTCATCCTTCTATGCTCTAATGATAAAGCCCCTAGCTCCCTCAGCGTTTCCTCATAAGACCTGCCCACAGGTCCAGGCAGCATCCTGGTAAATTTCCTCTGCACCCTCTCTGAAGCTTCCACATCTTTCCTATAATGACGTGACCAGAACTGAACATAGTATTCCAAGTTTTATAGAGCTACAGCATAACCTTGCAGCACTTAAACTCAGTTCCCTTGCCGATGAAAGACAACACAACATATGCCTTCTTAACAACCTTATCAACTTTGAGAGATCTATGGATATGGCCCCCAAGATCCCCACACTGCTAAGAATCCTGCCATCAACCCTGTATTCTGCATTCAAATTCAACCTTCCAAAATGAATCACTTCACACTTTTTCAGGCTGAATTCCATCTGCCACTTCTTTGCCCAGCTCTGTATCCAGTTAATGTCCCATCGCAACCTACGACAGCCCTCCACACTGCCCACAACTCCACCAACCTTTGTGTCATCGGCAAACTTACTAACCCAACCTTCCACTTGCTCATCCAAGTCGTTTATAACAATCGCAAAGAGCAGAGGTCTCCGAACACATTCCTGCGGAATACCACTGGTCACCAAGCTCCAGGCCGAACACTTTCCATCTACTACCACCTTCTGTCTTCAATTGGACAGCCAATTCTGTTTCCAAACAGTCAAACTTCCCTGAATCCCATGCTTCCTTATTTTCTGAATGAGCCTACCATGTGGAACCTTATCAAATGCCTTGCTAAAATCCATATACACCACATTCACTGCTCTACCTTCATCAATGTACCTCCCTGTTCACAAAGCCATGCTGACTATTTCTAATTAAACTGTGGTTTTCCTAATTGTCATAAATACTATTTCTCAGAATCCTCTCCAATACTTTGCCCACCACAGAAGTAAGTCTGACTGGCCTGTTATTCCAAGGATTATCCCTATTCCCTTTCATGAACAAAGGAATAATGTTTGCCACCCTCCAATCATCTGGCACTGCTTGAGTGGACGGTGAGGATACAAAGGATTGCCAAAGACGCAGCAATTTCCTCCCTCACTTCTGATGGTAAACTTGGGTATATCCTGTCTGGCCCAGGGGACTTATTTATCCTCATGTTTTCAAAATTTCTAGCACATCCTCCTTCCTAACATCGACCTGTTTGAGCATATCAGCCTGTTTCATGCTGTCCTCAGAATCGTGAAGGTCCCTCTCACTCGTGTACTGAAGCAAGGTATTCATTAATGACCTCTTGTACCTCCTCCCGCTCCACGCACAAGTTCCCTCCACTATCCCTGATTGGTCCTATTCTTACTCTGGCCATCCTCTTGTTCCTCACATATGTATAGAATGCCTTGGGGTTTTTCTTAAGCCTACCCACCAAGGCTTTTTCATACCTGCTTCTAGCTCTCCTGAGTCCATTCTTCAGTTCCTTCCTGGCTGCCTTGTAGCCCTCTAGAGCCCTATCTGATCGTTGCTTCCTCAACCTTAAGTAAACTTGGTTCTTCCTCTTGACTAGATGTTCAACACGTCTTGTTATCCAAGGTTTCTTCACCTTAGCATTTCTTCCTTGCCTCAGTGGGACAAACCTATCCAATATTCGTAGCAAGTATACCCTAAACAACCTCCACATTTCTGTTACACATTTCCCCGAGAACATCTGTTCCCAATTTATGCTCCCCAGTTCTTATTTAATTGCATTGTAATTCCCTCTTCCCCAGTTAAATACTTTCACATATTGTCTGCTCTGTCCCTCTCCATGTCTATAGTAAAGGTCAGGGAGTTGTGATCACTATCACCGAAATGTTCTCCCACCAAGAGATCTGACACCTGGCCTGGTTGGTTGCCAAGCACCAAATCCAATATGGCCTCCCCTCTGGTGAGCCTATCTACATACTGAGACAGAAATCCTTCCCGGACACACCTGACAAAATCTGCTCCATTCCAAACTATTTGCACTTAGGAGTTTCCAGTCTATAGTTGAAGTCACCGATGACAACAACCCTGTACCTTCTGCACCTTAGATAATAAAATGTGAGGCTGGATGATCACAGCAGGCCAAGCAGCATCTCAGGAGCACAAAAGCTGACGTTTCGGGCCTAGACCCTTCATCAGAGAGGGGGATGGGGCGAGGGAACTGGAATAAATAGGGAGAGAGGGGGAGGCGGACCGAAGATGGAGAGTAAAGAAGATAGATGGAGAGAGTATAGGTGGGGAGGTAGGGAGGGGATAGGTCAGTCCAGGGAAGACGGACAGGTGAAGGAGGTGGGATGATGTTAGTAGGTAGATGGGGGTGCGGCTTGGGGTGGGAGGAAGGGATGGGTGAGAGGAAGAACAGGTTAGGGAGGCAGAGACAGGTTGGACTGGTTTTGGGATGCAGTGGGTGGAGGAGGAAGAGCTGGGCTGGTTGTGTGGTGCAGTGGGGGGAGGGGACGAACTGGGCTGGTTTAGGGATGCAGTTGGGGAAGGGGAGCATTTGAAACTGGTGAAGTCCACATTGATACCATTAGGCTGCAGGGTTCCCAGGCGGAATATGAGTTGCTGTTCCTGCAACCTTTGGGTGGCATCGTTGTGGCACTGCAGGAGGCCCATGATGGACATGTCATCTAAAGAATGGGGGGTGGGGGGAGTGGAAATGGTTTGCGACTGGGAGGTGCAGTTGTTTGTTGCGAACTGAGCGGAGGTGTTCTGCAAAGCGGTCTCCAAGCCTCCGCTTGGTTTCCCCAATGTAGAGGAAGCCACACCGGGTACAGTGGATGCAGTATACCACATTGGCAGATGTGCAGGTTAATGTGGAATGTCATCTTGGGGCCTGGGATAGGGGTGAGGGAGGAGGTGTGGGGGCAAGTGTAGCATTTCCTGCGGTTGCAGGGGAAGGTGCCGGGTGTGGTGGGGTTGGAGGGCAGTGTGGAGCGAACAAGGGAGTCACGGAGAGAGTGGTCTCTCCGGAAAGCAGACAGGGGTGGGGATGGAAAAATGTCTTGGGTGGTGGGGTCGGATTGTAGATGGCGGAAGTGTCGGAGGATGATGCGTTGTATCCGGAGGTTGGTAGGGTGGTGTGTGAGAACGAGGGGTATCCTCTTTGGGCGGTTGTGGCGGGGGCGGGGTGTGAGGGATGTGTTGCGGGAAATACGGGAGACGCGGTCAAGGGCGTTCTCGATCACTGTGGGGGGAAAGTTGCTGTCCTTGAAGAACTTGGACATCTGGGATGTGCGGGAGTGGAATGTCTTATGGTGGGAGCAGATGCGGCGGAGGCGGAGGTGTCCTCCAACACTTTCGCCATTTACAATCCGACCCCACCACCCAAGACATTTTTCCATCCCCACCCCTGTCTGCTTTCCGGAGAGACCACTCTCTCCGTGACTCCCTTGTTCGCTCCACACTGCCCTCCAACCCCACCACACCCGGTACCTTTCCCTGCAACCGCAGGAAATGCTACACTTGCCCCCACACCTCCTCCCTCACCCCTATCCCAGGCCCCAAGATGACATTCCACATTAAGCAGAGGTTCACCTGCACATCTGCCAATGTGGTATACTGCATCCACTGTATCCGGTGTGGCTTCCTCTACATTGGGGAAACCAAGCGGAGGCTTGGAGACCACTTTGCAGAACACATCCGCTCAGTTCGCAACAAACAACTGCACCTCCCGGTCGCAAACCATTTCCACTACCCCCCTCCCCCCATTCTTTAGATGACATGTCCATCATGGGCCTCCTGCAGTGCCACAACGATGCCACCCGAAGGTTGCAGGAACAGCAACTCATATTCCGCCTGGGAACCCTGCAGCCTAATGGTATCAATGTGGACTTCACCTGTTTCAAAATCTCCCCTTCCCCAACTGCATCCCTAAACCAGCCCAGTTCGTCCCCTCCCCCCACTGCACCACACAACCAGCCCAGCTCTTCCCCTCCACCCACTGCATCCCAAAACCAGTCCAACCTGTCTCTGCCTCCCTAACCTGTTCTTCCTCTCACCCATCCCTTCCTCCCACCCCAAGCCGCACCCCCATCTACCTACTAACATCATCCCACCTCCTTGACCTGTCCGTCTTCCCTGAACTGACCTATCCCCTCCCTACCTCCCCACCTATACTCTCTCCACCTATCTTCTTTACTCTCCATCTTCGGTCCGCCTCCCCCTCTCTCCCTATTTATTCCAGTTCCCTCTCCCCATCCCCCTCTCTGATGAAGGGTCTAGGCCCGAAACGTCAGTTTTTGTGCTCCTGAGATGCTGCTTGGCCTGCTGTGTTCATCCAGCCTCACATTTTATTATCTTGGAATTCTCCAGCATCTGCAGTTCCCATTATCTCTGATACTATTTTCACCTGCTGCACCTTTCCAGAATATGCCTCCCAATCCATTCCTCGGGGTATCTGTTGCTATTGGGGTGTCGATAGAAAACACCCAATAAAGTGACTGCTCCTCTCCTGTTTCTGACTTCCATCCATACTGGGTCAGTAGACAAACCCTCCTCAACCACCTCCCTTTCTGCAGCTGTGATACCATCCCTGATTAGCAATGCCGCTCCTCTACCTCTTTTACCTCCTCGTCCCCTCCCCATTTCTTTTGAAACATCTAAACCCTGGAATATCCAACAACCATTCCTGCCCTGTTATTCCAAGTCTCCATAATGGCCACAACATCGTAGCTCCAAGTTCGTCATCCTTATTCTTGACACTTTTTGCATTAAAATAGACACATTTCAATTTGTCGCACTGACTGCAACTTCGCCTCATCAACCGCCTATCCTTTCTCATAAACTCTCTGCATGCTGTATCTGCCTGTACACCTGCTACCCCATCCTCTGCTCCGTAGCTCCAGTTCCCATCTCCCTTCCAAACTCATTTAAACCCTTCCGTACAGCTGTAGCAAAGCTCCCGCCCAGGGTATTGGTGCCCCTCCAGTTCAGGTGCAACCCATCCTTCTTGTATAGATCCCACCTTCCCCAGAAGGTATCCCAATGATCCACATATCTGAACCCTCTCTCCTACATCAGCTCTGTAGCCACGTGTTCAGCTGCACTCACCTTCTATTTCTAGCCTCACTAGCCTGTGGCACCGGTAGTAATCCTGAGATTACTGCTCTGCTCATCCTGCCTTTTAGCTTCCAACCTAACTTCCTGTATTCAATTTTCAGGTCCTCATCCCTTTTCCTAGCTATGTCATTGGTACCGATGTGTACCCTGACTTCTGGCTATTCACCCTCCCCCTTAAGAAGCCTGTAGACTTGATCTGGGACATCCCTGACCCTGGCACCTAGGAGGCAACATACCATCCAGGAGTCTTGCTCGGGACCATAGAATCTCTTGTCTGTTCCCCAACCACTGAATCTCCTATCACTATCGCTCTTCTATTCTCCCCCATTTCCTTCTGAGCCACAAAGCCAGGCTCAGTACCGGAGACCTGGCCACAAAGCCTTTCCCTGGTAGGTCGTCACACCCAACAGTATTCAAAGCGGTATATTTATTATTGAGGGGAATGGTCACAGGGGATTTTTCACTGTCTGCCTATTCCCTTTCCCTCTCCTGACGGACACCTAGCTACCTTTATGCTGTAACTTGAGTGTGACTACTCCGTATAACTCCTCTATATCACCCCCTCAGCCTCCCTCACTGTTCTTTTTGTAACAATCTACAGTAGTGAGTAGTATGTTTTGATTATATGTTTTTATTGAGATCTGTCCTCAATTAACCTGTAAAAATATAAAAACATAGGTACTAAGTTAGCCTGGAGCAGTGTTTTTAAAGCAGTAAGAGTGTGCTATTTTCTGGGTCGGTAGACTGTTAAAGTGCAAAGATGGCCTTTATAGAGAGACCTGCTCTTCGTGTCAGATGTGGGAGATTTAGGGAGAGTTTCCACATTATTGATGATTATGTCTGCAGGAAGCGTGTCTGGTTGCGAATCCTATTGGATCCCACAGATTGGTTGGAGTGGCAGCCAGAGGCAATGAGGAATTTACAGAAGTTAAGGTGTGCGATGGATGGCATTTGCAGGAAGGGAGATAAACTAAAGGTACAGTCAGGTAATAAAGTGTGAAGCTGGATGAACACAGCAGGCCAAGCAGCATCTCAGGAGCACAAAAGCTGACGTTTCGGGCCTAGACCCTGTCAGGTAGATGGGTTACCTCCAGGAAAGGTAGAATAGGGAGGCAGGTAGTGCAGGAGTCTCCTGTGGCTGTCCCCAACTCAAACAAGTATGCTGTTTTAGAGAATGTAGGGGCTGACAGACTCTCAGGGCAATGTAACACTCCCAGCCAGGTTTCTGGTACTGAGACTGGCTCTAATGTAATGAGGTAAGCCAGGTTTCAAGCGATCGATTGTGACAGCAGACTCTGTAGTCAGAGGCATAGACAGATGCTTTTGTGGCCAGCAGTGGAACATCAGAATGATGTGCTTCCTCTCCAGTGCCAGGATCGAGGATATCTTGGAGAGGGTGCAGAATATTCTTCAAGGGGAGAGGGACTAAAAGGAGGTCGTTATACACACTGGACCTAATGACATAAGATGAGAATCTGAGGAGAGTTAGGCAAGAATTCAAAAATGTGGTCCTTGAGCATAGTATTCCTGGTGCCACGAGCTAATGAGGGTGAGAGTAGGAGGATAGAGCATATGAATATGTGGATGAGGAGCTGGTGTAGGGGATCATTGGAATCTCTTCTGGGATGGAGGTGACCTGTATAAGAAGGATGAATTGCATCTGAATTGGAAGGGGACTAATATATTGGTGGGGAGATTTGCTAGAGGTGCTCAAAAGGATTTAAACTTGTGAGGGGAGAGGGGTGGAACCCAGGGAGCTAGTGAGGAAAGAGATCAGTCTGAGACAAGTACAGTTGGGAAAAGGGGAAAGTCAGTCAGGGCAGATAGGAACAAGGCAGAGAATGAGATAGGGCTGATAAACTAAACTGCACTTATTTCAATGCAAGAGGCCGAACAGGTAAGGTAGATGAACTCAGATCGTGTTTGCAAACGTGGCAACTCCAGCGACATGATTCAGGGCTGGACAGGATTGGAAGCTTAAAGTCACAGGGTGTAGATGCTATTGAAAGGATAGAAAAGGGGGATAAAGAGGAGGGGGAGTGACATTTTTGATTAGGGATAACATTACTGCTGTACTTCAGGTAGATATTCCTGGGAATATGTCAGGAAGATTATGTGCTGGAACTGAGAAATAAGGAAGGGATGATCATCTTATTGGGATGTACTATAGACCCCCCAATAGTCAGCTGGAAATTGACAAACAAAATTGTAAGGAGATCTCAGTTATCTGTTAGAATAATAGGGTGGTTATGGTAGCAGATTTTAACTTTCCAAACATAGACTGGGACTGCCCAAGTGTTAAAGGTTTGGATGAAGACGAATTGGTTAAGTGTGTACAAGAAAACATTCTGATTCAGTATGTGGATGTACCAACTAGAAAAAGTGTAAAACTTGACCGAGGTGTCTGTGGGAGAGCAAGTTGGGGCCAGTGACCAGTATTCTATTAGCTTTAAAATAGTGGTGGAAAAGGATAACCATATCTAAAAGTTAAAGTTCTGAATTGGAGGAGGGCTAATTTTGATGGTATTAGGCAAGAACTTGCCTAAATTGCTTGGGGGCAGCTGCTTGCAGGTAAAGGGACGGCTGGAAAATGGAAAGCCTTCAAAACTGAGATAATGAGATTCCAGAGAAGGTATGTTTCTGCTAAGTTAAAGGGTAAGGCTGGTAGGTTTAGGCAATGCTGGATGACGAGGGAAAGTGAGGTTTTGATCAAGAATAAGAAGGAAGCGTATGTCAGTTTTAAATAGCAGAGATCGAGTGAATTCCTAAAGAGTATAATGGCAGTAGGAGTACACTGAAGAGGGATATCAGGAAGGCAAAAAAGGATATGAGATAGCTTTGACAAACAGGGTTAAGGAGAATCTAAAAGAATTCTACAAATACATGAAGGACAAAAGACCAGCTAGGAAGAGAATAAAGATCAGCAAAGCCAACTATGTGTGGAGTGCAGAAGATGTGGGAGATACAAAACAAGTATTTTACATCATGTGGAAAAGAATATATAAGATAGAGAACGTGGGGAAATAAGCAGTGATGTCTTGAAAAATGTCCATCTTACAGAGGTGGTGGTGCTGGGGATCTTAAAACGCATGAAGGTGGATAAATCCCCAGGACGTGATCAGGTGTACCTTAGAACTCTGTGGGAAGTTAGGGAAGTGATTGCTGGGCCCCTTGCCGAGATGTGTGTATCATTGAAAGCCACAGGAGAGGTGCTGGAAGACTAACATGGTAACATTACTTAAGAAAGGTGGTGAGGAAAAGACAGGGAACTATAGACCATGAATGTGACATTGTTGGTGGGCAAGCTGTTGGAGGGACAGGATTTACATATATTTGGAAAAGCATGGACTGACTAGAGATAATCAACATAGCTTTGTGCGTGGGAAAACACGCCTCACCAACTTTATTGAGTTTTTAATGAGGGCAATGTGGTGGGCGTGACCTGTATGGACTTCAGTAAGGTGTTCAACAAGATTCCTCATGGTATACTGGTAGCAAGGTTAGATCACATGGAACAGAACTGGTGGAAGACAGAGGGTTGTTTTTCAGACTGGAGATGTGTGACCAGCGGTCTGCTCCCAGGATTGGCGCTGGGTCCACTGTTTTTCATCATTTATATAAATGATTTGAATGTGAAAGTAGGAAGTACGTTTCCTAAATTTGCAGATGACACTAAAATTGGAGGTGTAGTGGACAGCAAAGAAGGTAGCCTCAGAGTACAACAGGATCTTGATCAGATGGGCCAGTGAGCCGAAGAGTGGCATATGGAGTTTAATTTAGATGAATGTGAGGTGCTGCATTTTGGAAAGGCAAATCAGGGCAGGACTTATACAGTTGGTCCTGGGGAGTGTTGCTGAACCAAGAGACCTTCGAGTGCAGATTCACAGTTCCTGCAAAGTGTTGATAGGACAGTGAAGCAGGCATTTGCTAAGCTTGCCTTTATCATTGATAGGTCACTTATGGAATACTGCATTCATTTCTGGTCTCCTTCCTATTTGAAAGATTTTGTGAAACTTGAAAGGTTTCAGAAATGATTTACAACGATATCGACAGGGTCCGAGGGTTTGAGCAATAGGGAGAAACTGAATAGCTTGGGGCTATTTTCCCTGAAATGTAAAAGGCTGAGGGGTGACCTAAAAGAGGTTTATTAAATCATATGGGGCATTGATACAGTGAATAGCCAAGGTCTTTTCCCCAGGTTGGTGAGTCCAAAACTAGAGGGCTTAGGTTTAATTTGAGAGGGTAAAGATTTGAAAGGGAACCTAAAGGGCAACATTTTCATGCAGAGGGTAGCTGCCAGAGGAAGTGGTGGAGGTTGGTACAATAACAACATTTAAAAGGTGTCTGGATGGGTATATGAATAGGAAGTGTTTAGAGGAATATGAGCCAAATGCTGGAAAATGAGACTAGATTAATTTAGGATATCTAGTCAGCATGGACAAGTTGGACCAAATGGCCTGTTTCCATGCTGTACAACTCTGTCTCTAAGTGGAATAGATTTTGAACAGATGTAGCAACTCCAAACAGGGCATCCATGAAAAGCTGTTGGTCATCAGTAGAGTAAGACTGTATTCAACAATAATCTGTAACCTCACAGTTGTCCTCAAATTCCCCCAGTCCATCATTACCACCAAGTCAGGGTATCGACCCTGGCTCAATAAAGAGTGCAGAAGGGTACGCCAGGAGACAGCACACATAAACATAGTCTCAACCTGGTGAAGCTACAACACGTGATAATTTGCATGCCACATATTAGGTGGAATACACAGTAGATAGATATGAGCAATCCCATAAGTAATGGATGCATCAGACATAAGCTCTGCATTCCTGCCACATCTTTACGAGAGTAGAGAATTAAACTAACCAAAGAAGATCTGTGTAAAAGATAAGGATGAAACATTCTCAATCATGTTCAGCCAGAAATGCAGAATGAATGATCTGTCTCAGCTTCCCGAGATCCCCAGCATCATCAATATCATTATTCAGCTACTTAGATTCACTCTGCCTAATATCCAGAAATTTCAGAAGTCCTAGGATACTACATATGCTATGGGATCTGACATTCTGGCAATTGCATGGAGCCTTGAACTCCCAGATTAGCTGCATTTCTAGCCAAATTGTATTACTATCATTCACCCAACAATGTGGAGAAAAGCAAGACAAATCCAACCTATCTCACTCACAAGCAGTCTCACAGACACACACGCACACACACACACTTACATACATTAGCAATGTACACATTGTCTCACAGTTTGGGTTTCACCAGGACCACTCAACTAATCCCAATTAGGCTTAGTCCAAACATGGCCAAAAACCTGAGCTAAAAGATGAGGTGTGGATGACCACCCTTGACTTCAAGGTAGAATTTGAGCAAGTGTGTCTTCCAAGGAGTTTCTGCAAACTTGGAGTCACTGGGAATCAAAGAGAGCTCTTCACTGGTTGGAGACATACCAAGCACAGTTGAAAACAGTTGTGCTTGTTGGAGATAAATTACCAAGAACATTAGTGCAGGATTGCTCAATGTAGTGTCCTAGGTCCAATGATTTTCAGCTGCTTTATCATTTCACTTCCTTCCATCAGGGGTCAGAAGTGATGTTTGCATGATGTTCTGTACTATTCACAACACATCAAATACTGAAGCAGTCCACGTAAACAACATATTTGGGACAATATTCATGCTTGGGCTGAAAAGTGACAGGTAATATAAATGCTGGGCAATAACCATCTTCCCTTGACATTCGATGGAATTACATTCATTGAATCCCCTACTATCAATATTCTGATGTTCAGAAAATTTTCTGAAGAAGGGTCCCAACCTGAAACATCAGCTTTCCTGCTCCTCAGATGCTGCCTGGCCTGCTGTGTTCCTCCAGCTTCACACTGTGTTATCTTAGACTCCAGCATCGGCAGTTCTTACTATCTCTGAGTGATAAAAGACAGCAGTTTATCACCACCTTCTCAGGAGTAGTTAGTGATGGGCAACAAATGTTGACCTAACCATTGGTGTCCACATTCTTTGGAAATGGGAAGACAACATTTATAGTCACAAAGTAGTGGGCGATTTGACGATGAGTAAGTGATCTTTGTTTCTCAGAGACCCATAGGTTACCATGTTTTGCAATTTTCAGTAAGCTATGTAGAAACACAAATCATGGATGGAAGTATTCTATCACTGTTTTACCTACACACCTTTATCATTACTGAAATGACATGACTTTTTTCAGTTTTAAAAGGGATTTTGGTGGTAAAAAGCCTGACTTAACTGAGACATGCATGCTACATTAAATGTCACAAAACAATCAGTTCAAGGTTTAACTATGAATTCTGTATCTTCGAGGTATTATCAAGTGAGCTTGATTTTTTTCTGTTTATCTAGTTGGTTGGAGGGAAATTTGGTGAAAGAATAACTCTGGTCTGCCTGCTTTGTTACAGGCACGTATACAGAAAGGGGGGGTGGTGTGTGAGAGAGAAAACGGAGAGACGGGGGAGGTTATCTAGCCTGCTTTTGAAAAAACAATCCTCTTGGGAAAAGAGATTTTAAAGTAATTCAGCTTAATGTTTCCTTAAAATAGACGTTTAATACACATACACCTTCTGATGTCCTCTGATGACTAAATGATGAAATATCATTTTCAGAATACTAACTGTGACATGACCGCCAATCAGTAAATTTGCCCTTCAGTCTTTGAGGAAATAGAACATAGAACGTAGAACATAGAACATTACAGCACAGTACAGGCCCTTCGGCCCTCGTTGTTATGCCGACCTGTCATACCGATCTCAAGCCCATCTAACCTACACTGTTCCATGTACGTCCATATCCTTGTCCATAATATCCTGTTTTGTTTGTGTAAGTTGGTTGTATTGATATACAGAAGTAATCTATGACTTGAATATAGTCAAAAATATACATTGACAAAGCTTGCAGAAAACACAAAACCGTGAGGCAAATGTAACTTATAAAGGCCAAAGAAAGATGTAAAAAGATATTGATGACATGGTGAAATAGATAAAATGTGGAAACTGGTAATCCAAGGCTAGCAGAAGAATGTTGATTATAAGGCAATAGGAGCAATATTTCTGCAACCATGAAAGGATATGTGGATGGAAACAGACTGTTGCTAGTGAAAATATGGTTATCGATGTGGCATTATATGCAAGAGATTGGCAAAGAGTTATTCTTCCTGCACATTTATAAATATTGTTCGAGAGCAGTATGAGCTTTGCAAATTCATCTGGCTCACCATAATATTTCTCTTTTCCATTCAAAATACTCAGCCGATTTTAAGAATCTCCACTTGATAACATAATCAATATCGTAGATGTGTTTGGGCAACCGTGATAGCCTTGTTCCAAGCAAAATACCACGACTTAAAGTTTGATCTGATTCTTATGTACGCTGTCCAGAGAAACAGGCTTTCAAAACTGTGATGCTGCAAATGAGAGTGTAATAAATTGGGCACAAACGTTTAAACTGGTGGCTGATTTCATTAAAAGAAAGATTACAGAATGATTATTTAAAGGGATTTGTATTATGAAGGGCAAAATCATAAATGAGAGGGGTGGATGAGATTATATGAGAGATTTTAAATTAGAAGGAGGAGAAGCATTGTGAGGTTGTTGAATTCACTATTGGATTTAGTGATTGAAATAGAGACAGAGTGTTAATTTTTAAAAACTGGCTAGGTTGAAAGAGAGAGGATTAAGAAGTTATGGGAACAAAGTGGATACTTGAGATTACAGCTTCATAGATGTTAGACTTGAATGAGCTTATGTTATCTCCATATGCAGCTCTGTGCAGTATGTTGGCTGAAAACATTTATGTATTGTTTATATTTATTTTTAGTATTTTCGTAGCATAGATATTTCCTTTCTGAGTTGAGGATCTGTACTGTTCACTCTAAAGGATTTTTTCGAGCAATTATGAACTTTTGATGTAATACAATATATCTTTAGCTTCATTAGTATGCTTGATAGAGCTATAAACCCTGTATTTTTATCTGTTGAAACCTTTTTAAGGACGTTAAACCCTTCTATTTTCACAATATTCATTTTGATAATCTAAGGTTAATCTTGTCCCTGGTGTAATATTTCCAAATGCTACAGCAACTTGAAGTTAAATATATTAATCACACCAGAAAGGTTATATTTTTTCATGTTTCCGCATGAATAACAATTCATACCTGTATTCCACATCCTACATTGCTGAAATAATAGCCAAAAAGGCATACTTGTCATTCATCATTAATTCATAAATTCTCCATGGCAATGCCTCTTCCAATCAGAATCTACTTGCTTACAAATTAGCACACTCCTCTAATATATATTTGCTTTGCTATCCCTTGCAAGTTGTCCTGATGTGTGCAAGACAAAAACCTTTGACATGATGTGTCTTTCTTCAATAATACACAAGTTCTGTACTACCAAATGAGCACTTCCTGTAATTAAGACAAATATTGTGAATGTTGGAAATCTAAAGTAAATTCAGAAAGCAGGGAGAAACTCAACAGATCTGGTAGCATCCGTAGAGAGAAAAACAGAGTGAATGTTTCAAGTCCAACTCTTCTTTACAACTTCCTTCTGCTTTTTTTACATTCTGCTATTCATTACTTGAACTTTAATTGTTAAGTGATTTTATGTTTATAATCTCTACCAGATTTGTTGTGGATTTAATTTTGTACTTTAGAAAGCCAGGAAATCTCCTACCCTGAATGCAGGGAGCATTTGAAGACCACAAATAAATTTGTATAATGATTGCTATTGTTTTAAAACTTAAGCTGCTGAAATCAGTTGTTCAGTGGGAGCCAGAATGATTAGTTGTAATGCCACCGTCGATTAGTATGAAATATTCCAGAAAATCAGGAATAGACTGAGAATAATAACTGCTGTAAGATGTGCCTATACAAGTTTCAGGACAATTAAGCAACTGATCAATAAATCCAACAAATAGGAGAACCCACATAGTGGAGGTTGGATTATAATGCAGTCCACTATCTGTGGTATAGCTTGTTATCCAAACATTTCATTATTGGTTTAATTGTGGTGCTTGGGGGGTTCTAATGATATTTTCATCTGTGTTCTGAAAGGTATCATGAAACATGTAAATAAGAAAATAGTTAGACATGAAAGGCAGTTCTATTAAGGGAACAATATTATTGACATACCAAGAGAGGTTCTTCCTCTGCAAATTGAAATGTTAATAAATGTCCATCTTTTAATTTATGTAATTAATTTATTTCAATGACTTGGATTGATTTGACCTCATTAACTATTAGATAACCTTGGATGGACTTAAAACCATTAACTGTCAACCTACAAACTACATTCTTTGATGAGAGGGAGGTCACACCTAATTCTAAGCAAATAATTCCCCAGGAGTCTAAACATCTCGGTATCAGGTCTCGAGCAGAATGGAACGAATCATTTTCTGTGTAATGAATTTCAGTTGATCTCAGCTTAAAAGAGCCATTAGGAATGGCATTTAAATGAAAGAGCACAGTCGGGACAAAATGCAGCAAATTTGAACCAGACTGACCTTGTCGTGCTGCTGTCTACAGTTGATGATCCACTAATAACTCAATTGTCCTGAAGTAGCCATATGTGTCCATCTGTAGCAGGACCTTGACAATATCCAAGCACAGATTGATGAATGACAAGTAATATTGGCACCACACAAGTGCCAGGCAATGATTGTCACTAATTAGTGAACCTAACCATCTCCCTTTACATTGAAAGCACCAGAAGTGATGTTATAGTAATAATGTCAAGGGACTAGAAATCCAGAGACCCAGCCAAATGGTCTATGGACATGGGTTCAGATCACGCATGGCAGCTATTGGAATTTAAAATCCAGTAAATTAATGTGAAATATAAAGTTAATCTCAGGAACAGTGCCATGAGGCTACCGTGGATTTATGTCAAAATCTGCCAAGCTTATCTTTTCTACGTTATTTCAGGCTCGCAGCAAGGTGGTTGACTTTTAACTGCCCTCTGAAATGGCCGAGCAAGCCATTCAATTCAAGGGCACTTAAGGGCAACAAATGTTATCAGTAACACCCAACCACCATGAAAGAGTAAAGAAAAGGTATTGCCATTGCTGAATTCTCCCACTATGAATATTCTGGGTGTTACCATTGATGAGAACCTAATAAGATCAAAGACTGGGAATTATGCAATGAGTATTCACCCCCAGTCTAGCACGTGCTTGTCCACCATTGAGAAGGAACAAGTCATAGAATACTCTTCACTGCTGGGATGAATGCAGCTCCAATGACACTTAAGAGACTTACCACCATCCAGGCCAAAGCAACTTCCCTGTTTGGAACTCCACGCATCACCTTCAATGTTCACTCATTTCGGTGATGCAGTGTCAACAGTGTGTATCATCCACAAGGTGCACTGCAGAAAATCACAAATTTCATATAACAGCTGTGATCTCCGGCATCTAGAAAGTCAAGGGCAGTAAAATCAACACCACTACCAATACATTCCACTCCAAACCTTACACCTAATTTGGGTTAATCCTAATTTGGGATTAAATAGCTGGCTCTTCACTGTTGGATCTAAAACCTTGAACTCCTTCCAAACAGCACCTGGATAAGAAAACCTATTTCTGATTACCACATACTGCATTCCCTCAGCTGATGAATCTGTGTCTCTCCATGTTGAACTCCATTTGGAGGAAGCACTGAAGATGAGATTCCAATGGAGACTTCAGCATCCATCACTAAGAGTGGTTCAACAGGACTGTGTAGTTCAAGTCCTGAAGAATATAAATGCTAGGCTGAGTCTGTGTCAAATATTGAGGGAACCAGCAAATGGGGAAAAATGTATTTGATCACATCCTTACCAATCTGTCTGCCACAGATGTGCCTTCTATAACAGAATCAGTATGAGTAACTACCACACAGTGTTTCTGAAAATAAAGTCCCATCATCACATTGAGGATGCCATCTGTTATGTTGCAAAAGAACAAAAGAGAAGTACAGCACAGGAACAGGCCTTTTGACCCTCCAAACCTGTGCCAATCATCATGGCCTAACTAAAGTAAAAATCAGACCTCCTGTCCTTATTTGGTCAGTATCCTCTATTCCATCCCTGTTCATGCAATCATCCAGCTGTATCTTATCTATGCCTCTCATATTATGTAGACCTCTATTAGGTCTCCTCTCAGCCACCATCTTTCCAGTGAAAACAATCCTAGTCTTTTTAACCTGTCCTCATAGCCAATGCCCTCAAGACTGAACTATATCCCGGTGAACCTTCTCTGCACTCTCTCCAAAGCATCCACATCCTTCTTGTAGTGTGGCAACCAAAACTGCACACAATACTCTAAATGTAGCCTAGCAAAGGTTTTATGTACCTGCAACATGATTTACCAAATCTTGTATTCCATGCCTCAACTGATGAAGGCAAGCATGCCATTATGCCTCCTTAATCACCTGGGCCACCTGCGTTGCCACTTTTAGGGAACTGTGGACCCACACGTCCAGATCCATTTGTATATTAATGTTCCTAAGGGTTCTCCCATTTATACTATAATTCACACCTAAATTTGATCCTCCAAAATGCATCACCTCGCATTTGTCTGGATTAAACTCCACCTGCCATTTCTGCACCCAAGTCACCAATCTATGTATACTGTATCCTGTTATATCCTTTCACAATCGTTGGCACTGTCAGCAACTCCACCAGAGCAGGTTTGAAGGGCCAAATGGCCTATCCTGCTCATATTTTCTATGTAAACCAGTGACAATACCACTCAACAACCATTTCTGGCATGGGTACACAGTTGTTATCACTGCAGACTAGGTTCAGGGATCTAGGTTCAATTCCAGCTTTGGATGACTGTCTGTGTGGAGTTTACACATTTTCCCTTTGTCTGTGTGGGTTTCCTCTGGATGCTTCAGTTTCCTCCCACGGTCCGACGATGTGCAGGTAGATGGATTGGTCATGCTAAATTGCCACATAGTACCCAGAGATGTGCAGGTTCAGCGGATTAACCATTGTAAAAATGAAATGTACGAGTTTACGGGGGTAGGGTGGGATGACCTTCAGAGGGTCTGCATTGACTCGATGGACCAAATGTCCTCCCGTGCACAGTAGGATGTCTAATTTCCCCAAAGCAGGTCGTGAAAATTTTCCATCTAGCATGGTTGATGCCATTGTCGTCCTGAAGAAGACAAATATCATCCTGTGAGTGAAGGCAATTTTGTCCATTTGACCTTGATTTATTAATAGAGACTTTGCATGTTACGACAGTCGGTTTATCCTGTCCCATCATGTGTTCTTTGTCTTTCAGCTTCTGCTCAAAGCTGTTAAAATAGTGTTTCTTTACTTGGGGCCTTGGTTGTTCTGCCAGTCTTTGAAGACTTTTTTTGTGTGAGAACTGCACATATTTCAACATTGTCTTCATTGATCCAGTCCTGGTGGCACTGATACTCAAACTCAATAGTCTGAACACAGCAGTGTAATAGAGCAGGTGAGGACCAATTGCTTTTAGAACTCTGTTTTTCCAATGTTCTTCAAAATATCCAAGTCACAGCTAATCCAGACATCAAATCTCCTAAAATAATTATCTTCCATCTTTTGGCAGTTAGAACTTCATAGACTAGGGGACATATTCTTAAGGTGAGAGGAGAAAGATTTTAAAAAGACATGAGGGGCAACTTGTTTACACAGAGTGATTTAGTGTGGAATGAACTTCCAAAAGAAGTGGATGTAGTTACAGTTCCAACATATAAAATACATTTGGATAAGTACAAGAAAGGATATGGGCCAAGCACAGGCAGGTGGGACTCGTTTAGTTGGGGATTATGGATGACATGAACTGGTTGGACCAAAGTGTCTGTTTCCCCACTGAATGACTCTATAATCAAACATTTTCTTAATGTCATTTTTGGAGTCAAAAGTCAGGTATAAATGCTAGAAGAAGAAACAAAAGCAAGGTATTACTTAAACAGAGAATAACTGCAAAATTCTAAGGCACGTAGGGATTTATGTGTTCTAGTTGATCTGCTTCTCAAAGTTAGTTTACAGATATAGGAGGCAATCAAGTAGGCTAATGGTGTGCTTTCCTTTATTATGAGAGGAATTGAATATGGAAGCAAGGTTGCTGCACTTCAGTTATACACATCAATGGTTATGTTCTTCCATCATTGGAAATATTTATGGATCTGACTCCTTTATTATTCAATTGTCCACCAGTTTGGTGGATGTTCAGGGTTTTGATCTGATCTGTTGATTGTGGCATGCTGCACAAAGGCATGCATTTATTGTAGTGTTACAAGTTATGAGTGGCATCATTGGGAGTAGCTGGAATTGCTATTGGAAATACAGTTCTGCAATCTTCACTGAGCCTCACTGATTCATGGACAAACATCTAAATTCTCTGAATATCAACATTTAGTAGTTTGTAATTTTTTGAAAAATATTCTGCTTTTGTGTACTTCCCACTAAAATGGATAATTTCATTTTTTGCCTAATTTTTATTTGTCTGTCATATCCTTGACCAATCACCTAACCAATCTAAATTCTTTGCGGCCTCTTTAAGTTTTCCTCACCATTTACTTTCCAACCTGGCTCTTCAATGTCAGCAAACCTGGATACATACACTCAACCCTTTATGTATGATATTGAAATAGTATGTGCATATCTTTGACCAAAAAGTCCTTGGAACACTCCATCAATTAAACCCTGGCATCCACTTATTCCTGCTTTTAGTTTTGAGTTTAAACCAAACCTCAATCTATGCTAATGTATTCTTCCCAATTATGAGTCCAGTCTTCTGAAACAACCTTCTGAGATATAGTTTATCAAATGCCTGCCAGTAATCCAAATATTACCACATCCAAGCAGTTCTGTCACATCCTTAACAATGGATTATAATATTTTTCCAACTGAGATTTCAAACTAACTGCCGTAGAGAAGTGTTAGAGATCGTCATGTGTATGGGTATGGGAAGACAGAGTGGGAAAACGGGGAAATGGTGAAGAGTAATAATTGGCTAATAAAAATCCATAAAAAATTGTTCAAGAAATTCAGCAGATCTGGCACTATCTGGAGAGCAAACCGAGTTAACATTTCTAGTTCTGTGATCCTCCTTCAGAATTGCAATTGGTGTTTTTGTTTGCTTTAGATCTCCAGCATCCACTGTTCTTTGTTTTATAATACAGTGGCAACGCTAGTTTCAATATCAGCATGCCAGTTTACGAAATTTAAATTCAATCAATGATTAATCCGGAATTAAAAGTTAATCTCGGTAATTCTATTATGATTCCAGTTGTGGCTATTGCCAGATGAATCTCATTGTCATGCAAATCTATCTGCTTCACTGACAGCATTCCCTTTAAGTTCCTTAGCCATGCAACTGCTTTGAGAGTCCACTGTCAGTGATTGGCGCCCTAACACCATTCACAGCGTTACCTTCCAGTTCCAGGTGTTGCTGCCATGCAGGGATCTTGGAGGTCCATGCAGAAAGAAAATAGAATATCCGGAACATTGTTCACTGATGTACTTTTGGGAAGGAGGTTTGCCATCCTTAATCAGCAGACCTACATGTGTCTCCGGATCAGGACCAATCTGCTGTTAACTGCTTTTAAGAGCAATTAGCGATGGACATCGTATAGTGACTTTACCAGCAACTCCCAGATCTCATCAAATAATAATAAAAAAAAAGGATTACCAGGTTAAGAGCCAAATGAAATAGTTGGAGGACCAAAGGCCAGCAGATCAAACTGAAACAATGTCAGGACAAAGAGGAAGTGCTTCCTGTATGGTAACAGTAACCAGTGGGCAGGGTGGCAAATAACAGGATTAGTAAAGTTCAAAATTACACAGGTTGAAGGGAGTTGGAGAGAGCAGAATTGGAAGAGGGCAGAAATATGAGGACCTCAGAGGTGTACAGGCAGTTTAAATGGGACAGGGGGCATTTAGTTGAGGAGAGTAAGCAAATCGGAAACGAAGTCTATTAGGAGTAAGTAAGATCTACCACGAGAAAGCAGAATTCAGCAGCTGAATTTTATATTTATTCAATGATTCTCTTAGATTGTGAATAAAACGCAAGCTTTGTATACAAGGTATTCTTGAAACATGTACCTCATTAAATAGATTCATAGATACCTGAATTTCTCCTTGTTTTGGTTATAATAAATAATTTTACGTATGTTAAGCAACAACCTATACACAACTTTACTGAACTAATCTGTATTTCTGAATCACTTCCTTTTGTTTGCTCAAATTAATTGCAGTGTTGAATCAACAGATATAGAACAAAATAACATTAGGATTTCAAGCAGACGTTTGGGTTCAGTTGGAATGTGTGTCTGGAAATTTCTGTTCTGTTTAGTCTGTGCAGCTGTACTGGGCATAGGAAATGTCAGTGTTTTCTCGAGTGCAGTAGTGGCAAGAGGAATCATTTGGCTTGTTGCCTGCAGTGTGAGCAATATGACCTTCCCGTAGTAAGACATTTTATATTTTGCAGCTTGCAATTTTATATTATTGTAATTGAAAATAAATGGAATAGCATTGTATTTGAATATAATAGGATGATAACAGCTGCCTACCTGACCATTTGTTTCCTTCTTTTCAAATGATGAAGCACAGTAACTAATTCTGCAAATTTATGATGGACTTGAACTGTTGACATTGTTCTGCTGATTGTTAGTCCTGGTACCATGACTGTTGCTAGCCTTGGTTGCATAATATTCTTGTTTTGCGTGCTACTAAGCAATATTTATAGTCTGTTGAGGTAAGGAAACATTAAGATACATCTTCAAAAACATTTCTCCCTACGACTCCTCAAACACACACTTGCAGCAATGCGTTGGCATCTCCTGGTGCTACAATTAAGCCTACCCCAACTCAGAGCCTCTCCCAGGCATGTTTTTCATTCTTTGCAGGAATCAGAACCTCAACTTAAGATTCTATTCGGCTTTATTGGACACTAAAAACTCTAAGTACAATAAACTTACTAGTGTCTGCCACCCAATGCAGGCCTCTTCCACCCCCCAAATCCCCACCCCTACACAGGACTTTCCCCACAATGTGCCCACCGCTACTGGCCATCTGGCCACTTTGGGAGCACCCACGGATGATGTCACATCTGCAACCGCCAGATATGTATGCCACTTCTGGTACAGTGAACGCCATTGACACTGCTGCTGATGATGCCGCCGCCTCCGTTTCCGAGACCAACACCATTGACATCAAAGACGCACCTGTTGACGCCACTGCTGCTGCTGCCGCCAACGTCCAGGATTTACCTGCCTACGCTGCTTTGCCCACCACTAATGCCACTTCACCCACTGCCAACATCGCTCCTCCCACAACCATCACCGATGTCACTCCGCCCACCGCCTCCACAGCCAGCAGCTCCAAAGGAGACAGTAGCACCCAGCCATGTCGGGTCTTCACCATCCTCCAGACCTCCCCCTCACTGAGGACAAACAGTCAGTCCTCAGTAAAGCGCTCACCTTTATTCCCCCCCCACTGTAACATCAACGAATACCGCTCACACTTAGACGTTGAACAGCTTTTCTGCCGCCTCCGCGCTTACTACTTTAATCGTGAGCTTAACCCTCCCTCTACTGACCCCTTCTCCCACGTCCAACTCATCCCCTTGTCCTGGACACCATCCCAAGGGCTCCTACCCAACCTCAACCACTTCATCTCCAACTGCCGCTGAGACTCCAATCGCCTCAACATCTCCATCCCTCCCACCCAATCCAACCTCTCCCCCACAGAACATGCAGCCCCCCTGCTCCAACCCCAACCTCAGCGTAAAACTCACAGACAAGGGAGGCACCAGTTGTAGCATGGCGCACTGACCTCTGCATCGCCAAAGCCAGACACCAGCTCTCTGACACGTCCTCCTACCGACCCCTTGATCAAGACCCCACCCCTGACCACCAAAACCTGATCTCCCAAACCATTCACAACCTAATTACTTCAGGTGATCTCCGACCCACAGCCTCTAACCTCATCAGTCACCAACCCTGCACTGCCCGTTTCTATCTCCTTCCCAAAATCCACAAACCTGACTGCCCTGGTCAACCCATTGTCTCTGCCTGCTCCTGCCCCACTGAACTTATTTCCACCTATCTCGATTCCATTTTCTCCCCCTTGGTCCAGGAACTCCCTACTTACATCAGTGACACCATGCATGCCCTCCACCTCCTCCAAAACTTCCAATTCCCTGTTCTCCAACATCTCATTTTACCATGGACGACATGGACCCTACACACTTGCATTCCCCATGGGGTGGCCTAAAGGCCCTCTGCTTCTTCCTGTCCCGTAGGCTTAGCAGGGAAGACAATAGAGCAACAATGGCAGGAATTGCTAAGTGTAATTGAGGACACAGTACAGAGGTTCATCCCAAAGAAACGAAAGACTATCCGGGGTGGGACTAGACAGCCATGACTGACAAAGGAAGTCAGGAAATGTATCAAAGAAAAAGAGACAGCCTATAAAGTGGCCAAGAGCACTGGGAAATCAGAAGATTGGCAAGGCTACAAAAACAAACAGAGGATGACAAAGCGAGAAATAAGGAAGGAGAGGATCAAATATGAAGGTAGGCTAGCTAGTAATATTAGAAAAAATAGTAAAAGTTTCTTTCAATACATAAGAAACAAACGAGAGGCAGAAGTAGACATTGGGCCGCTCCAAATTGATGCTGGAAGTCTCGTGATGGGAGATAAGGAAATAGCTGAAGAACTTAATAAGTACTTTGTGTCAGTCTTCACAGTGGAAGACATGAGTAGTATGCCAGCAGTTAGGGAGAGTCAGGGGGCAGAGTTGAGTATGGTAGGCATTACAAAAGAGAAAATGCTAGAAAAGCTAAAAGGTCTAAAAATTGATAAATCTCCTGGCCCCAATGGGCTACATCCTAGAGTTCTGAGGGAGGTGGCTGAGGAAATAGCGGAGGCTTTGGTTGTGATCTTTCAAAAGTCACTGGAGTCTGGGAAAGCCCCAGATGATTGGAAAATCGCTGTTGTAACCCCCTTGTCTAAGAAAGGACCAAGGCAAAAGATGGAAAATTATAGGCCGATTAGCCTAACCTCAGTAGTTGGTAAAATTCTAGAATCCATTGTCAAGGATGAGATTTCTAAATTCCTAGAAGTGCAGGGTCAGATTAGAACAAGTCAGCATAGATTTAGTAAAGGGAGGTCGTGCCTGACAAACATGTTGGAATTCTTTGAAGAGGTAACAAGTAGTTTAGACCGGGGAAACCCAGTGGATGTTATCTGTCCAGACTTCCGAAAGGCCTTTGATACGGTGCCTCGCGGGAGGCAGCTGAGCAAGATGAGGGCCCATGGTGTTTGAGCTGAGCTACTGGCTTGGATTGAGGATTGGCTGTCTGACAGAAGGCAGAGAGTTGGGATAAAAGGCTCGTTTTCGGAATGACAACCGGTGACGAGTGGTGTCCCACAGTGTTCGGTATTGGGGCCACAGCTGTTCACTTTATATATTAATGTTCTGGATGAGAAAATTTGTAAAGGAGGAGTACAAATGGATTTGGGAGTGTTGGCCCAGGATACCCTAGAAGTTAACTTGCAGGTAGGGTCCTTGATTAAGAAAGCGAATGTAATGTTGTCGTTTATCTCAAGAGGGTTGGAATATAAAAGCAGAGATGTGGTTCTGAGACTTTGTAAAGCTCTAGTTTGGCCCCATTTAGAATACTGTGTCCACTTTTGGGCCCCATACCTCAGGAAGGACATAGTGGTGCTGGAGTGTGTCCAGCGGATATTCACACGGATGATCCCTGGAATGGTAGGTTTAACGTATGATGAACGGCTAAGGATCCTGGGATTGTACTCATTAGAGTTTAGAAGGTTGAGGGGAGATCTAATAGAAACTTACAAGATAATGTATGGTTTAGAAGGGGTGGACGCTAGGAAGTTGTTTCCTTTTGGCAGGGAGACTAAGACCCGTGGACACAGCCTTAAAATTAGAGGGAGTAAATTTAAAACTGAAATGAGACGACATTTCTTCAGCCAGAGAGTGGTGGGCTTGTGGACTTCATTGCCACGAAGTGCAGCGGAGGCCGGGATGTTGGATGCCTTCAAGGCAGAGATCGACAAATTCTTGATCTCAGAAGGAATCAGGGGCTATGGGAAGAGTGCAGGGAAGTGGAGTTGAAATGCCCATCAGCAATGATTTAAATGGCGGAGTGGACTTGATGGGCCGAATGACCTTACTTCCACTCCTATGTCTTACGGTCTTATGGTCTTATGGACCTCTAACTACAGCAATTTGTGATCTAGAATACACAAACTTGCCATGATCGTGTTCTTAGATTTAGAGCAAGGTTCAGTGCTGAAAATGTTGAAGTGGACGAAGGCTCATTTTAGTGAGTCGAAAAGGCACTAACTTGGATAAATAGAAAACTAAGATTTAATAGAATCCATTATTAAAGAGGTTATTGTGGGGCATATTGAAAGTCAATGCAATATAATAAAATGTGAGGCTGGACGAACACAGCAGGCCAAGCAGCATCTCAGGAGCACAAAAGCTGACGTTTCGGGCCTAGACCCTTCATCAGAGAGGGGGATGGGGGGAGGGAACTGGAATAAATAGGGAGAGAGGGGGAGGCGGATCGAAGATGGAGAGTAAAGAAGATAGGTGGAGAGAGTGTAGGTGGGGAGGTAGGGAAGGGATAGGTCAGTCCAGGGAAGACGGACAGGTCAAGGAGGTGGGATGAGGTTAGTAGGTAGCGGGGGGTGCGGCTTGGGGTGGGAGGAAGCCCCCGCTACCTACTAACCTCATCCCACCTCCTTGACCTGTCCGTCTTCCCTGGACTGACCTATCCCCTCCCTACCTCCCCACCTACACTCTCTCCACCTATCTTCTTTACTCTCCATCTTCGGTCCGCCTCCCCCTCTCTCCCCATTTATTCCAGTTCCCTCCCCCCATCCCCCTCTCTGATGAAGGGTCTAGGCCCGAAACGTCAGCTTTTGTGCTCCTGAGATGCTGCTTGGTCTGCTGTGTTCGTCCAGCCTCACATTTTATTATCTTGGAATCTCCAGCATCTGCAGTTCCCATTATCTTTGAAAGTCAATGCAGTTTGGTCTTTTACTAGCATTGTCCTTTGATCTAATGTTACTGCTAACATGCCTAGTGAGCCATGAAAGGATCATTTTATCTGTGATAATGGGAACTGCAGATGCTGGAGAATCCGAGATAACAAAGTGTGGAGCTGGATGTACACAGCAGGCCAATCAGCATCTCAGGAGCACAAAAGCTGACGTTTCGGGCCTAGACCCTTAATCAAAGATTTTTACTCCATAATGGAATCTGTTTGTTTCAAGTAATGTGTAAATTCTTCAAATGCTAGCACACTTGTTATCTGCCATCGTATCTTTCATTGTTGCTCCCCAATCTACCTTAGTTAACTTGATGCTCATATTGCTTGTTTTATCTAGATTTAAGACCATAATTAACAAAGTAATTTTCCAACTCAATTTAAAATTCTGACATAATATGGAAACCTTTGCTGTTTTGTTTATAGATATTTTGAATCAGCCTGTTCAGACATGTTATGGCGGCACGGTGGCTCAGTGGTTAGCACTGCAGCCTCACAGCGCCAGGGACCCGGGTTCAATTCCAGCCTCGGGCAACTGTCTGTGTGGAGTTTGCACATTCTCCCCGTGTCTGCGTGGGTTTCCTCCGGGTGCTCCGGTTTCCTCCCACAGTCCAAAGATGTGCAGGCTAGGTGGATCAGCCATGCTAAATTGCCTGTAGTGTTCAGGGGTGTGTGGGTGATAGGTGAATGAATCTCGGTGGGATGCTTCAATGGGCGGTGTGGACTTGTTGGGCCAAAGGGCCTGTTTCCACACTGTATGGAATCTAATCTAATCTGATCTATGTTATGATAATAACATAGCTAGCAATAACCAGTTTTTGGATATGATCTTGACATTGATTGCCAGCAAAAGCATTTTATTGATTCTTGGAGGGTGAAAATTAGCAAGTGGTAGTGTTTTCATGTATCTGCTGGTCGCTCTTAGAGATGAAAGTGGTCATGAGTTTGGAAATGGCAGAAGTAGCTATTTGTCAAATTGGTGCCTGTCAAGGGGAGGTGATAGCCTAGTGGTACTATCGCTGGATTGTTAATCCGGAGACCCACAAAACATTCTGGGGACCCGAGTTTGAATCCCACTATGGCAGATGGTAGAAGTTGAATTCAATAAATATCCAGAATTAGAGCCTAATGATGGCCATGAATCCATTGTCGATTGTTGGAAAAACTCATCTAGTTCAATAATGTCCTTTAGGATGGCAGGTTCCTTCCCTTACCTGGTCTGGCCTACGTGTGACTCCAGACCCACAGCAATGCGGTTGACTCTTTAACTGCCTCTGGGCAATTATGGATGGGCAGTAAATGCTGCCTAGCCAAAACGCCCTCATCCCATGATTGAATAAAGAGGAAAAAAAGTGGGCTGCTGTGTGGTTGGTGATGCCAAGCTTCTTGAGTGTTGTTGGAGCTACAATCATCAAGTCAACTGATGAGTATCCATCACACTCCTGCCATATGCCTTATCGAAGATGGAGAAGCTTTAAGGAGTAAGGGGGTGAGTTTGTTGCTGCAGAATTTCTAGCATTTGACCTGACCTTGTCTTCACTGTATTTAAATGGCTATTCCAGTTAAGTTTCTGGTCAGTGGTAACTTGCAGGATGTTGACAATGGGGAATTCAATGATAGTAACACTATTGAATGTCAAGGGACAATGGTTACATTCTTTCTTGTTGGAAATGGCAATTGCCTGGCCTTTGTGGGGTGCAAATGTCATTTGCTAATTTTCAGCCGTCCTGAAATTATTGCATTAAGTATGTTTTGTAAAAACTGTTAACTTTTGAAAATTATAACCAAGGCCATTGGTTTCAGGATTTTTGTTAAATGAGAAAAACATGGAATTGCAGAATGCTATTTCTAAAATACTGATGAAACTCATAAAATTCCAGATAATTGAAACATAATTTATTCTATTTGGGCATTGTTAGCTCGTGGCTCTGGTTATGGAAAATACTAATCCTTTAATATGCTGTATGCAGGCTGGATTTCATTTGAATTCTTGAGCAGGGTGGGGACAGGTGGAATCTTAGATTGCTATTCCAAAAAAAGACACGTACCTGAATACCATGTAAGTCAATAGTTCTAACTACCTTCCCATTTCTGATTGCTGGAAAAGGGCTGCAACAACCTCAAAGGAGTCTCAGTACTACAGAAATTTTCTGTTTGTAATTCTCCTCCCCCACCATGTTCATGCTGCCATCCAATTTAGAGACAGACAGACAGACAATGGGGCCTGTTGGGTACCGATGGAAGCTCCAGGCTGTGTGGTCATGAAACCCAATAATAAGCAAGATTTTCAGAGCTTCTTTCTCAGGATCATTTGTTGCTTGATGAGTAAAAGAAAATTACATATTTGAACATTTGAATTTCAATAAAGGTGTCACTGGGTGCCTAATTCATAGTGCAAATCATGATTCCATCTTTAAAAACTTTGCACTGTACATCTTAAATTTTGACATGTCAGTGAATTAAAACTGGGGTCGCACTGATCATGGTCCCCTTAAAATTGTTGCAGCCATAAGAACACAGACTTTACATGTGTAATGGTTCTGTAACACCGGCTCCCTGCAAGAATGCGTACTGAGTCCAACACTCCTGTTGTAGGCCATATATCAAACAGTGACAAGACGGAATACAGGAAAAAAGGTAGAGTGCTTGGTGACGTTGTGCAAAGATAACAATCTCTCCCTCAATGCCAGCAAAACTAAAGAGCTGATCATCGACTTCAGGAAGCAAAGAGAAGGGCATGCCCCTATCTACATCGATGGAATTCAGGTGGAGATGGTCAAGAGCATTAAGTTCGTAGGAATGACAATCATTTACAATTTGTCATGTTGATGCAGTGCTCAAGAAGGCAAAACAATGCCTCTTATTCCTCAGGAGGCTAATGAAATTTGGTATATCCACAAGGATTCTCACCAACTTTTATAGATGCACCATTGAAAGTATTCTACCTGGATGCACCATGGCTTGGTACGACAATTGCTCTGCCCAGGACCGTAAGAAACTACAGAAATTTGTGAACACAGCTCAGATCCTCGTGCAAACCAACCTTCCATCCATTGAGTCCGTCTACACTTTCTGATGCCTCAGAAAGGCAGCCAATATTCTCAAAGACCCCTCATATCCTGGTTGTAATTTCTGCCAAACTTCAGCACACATATCAATAGGTTCAAGAACAGCTTCTTCCCCACTGTTATTAGATTTCTGAATGGACCTCTCAAATTTCAAATCCAATATTCATCTTGCTTTTTTGTGCACCTTCTTTGTATGTTATGATCTACCTGTACTGCATGCAAAACAAAACTTTTTTCTGTACTTAGGTACATATAACAACAATAAATCAAATCAAATCAAACTGTATCAGCTATCAGGAAAAGAGTGTACTAGCCTGCAGCTTTGGTAGGGCACTTCATGATTTGTATTACAGCTTTTCTGTTTTTTCTTTACATCAAGATTGTACTTATATTGTGATTTTTAAAAAAGAAATTAACTGTCTTTCTGGGGTGACATGGTGGCTCGGTGGTTAGATTAGATTAGATTCCCTACAGTGTGGAAACAGGCCCTTCGGCCCAACAAGTCCACACCGCCCCTTGAAGCATCCCACCCAGACCCATCCCCTTATAACCCACACACCCCTGAACACTACAGGCAATTTAGCATGTCCGATCCACCTAGTCTGCACACCTTTGGACTGTGAGAGGAAACTGGAGCACCCACAGGAAATCCATGCAGACACGGGGAGAATGTGCAAACTCCGCACAGACAGTTGCCCGAGGCTGGAATTGAACCCAGGTCCCTGGCGCTGTGAAGCTGCAGTGCTAACCACTGAGCCACCTTGCCGCCCCCAAAGATGCTGCTTGGCCTGTTGTGTTTATCCAGCTCTACACGTTGTTATCTCGGATTCTCCAGCATCTGCTGTTCCTATTATCTCTGATACAATTTTACTCCAAACATCAGTGTTTTTCCCCATAACCCTGCAGATTAGTCTTCTTCTAGTATATATTCAATTGTTTTTGAAGGTTTTCATGAATATGCTTCTAGTTTCCATTGGGTAATATTCTTCATTTAAACTGTCTTTTGCATGGAAAGATTCTCTCATTGCCCCCTAGGCACTTTGACAATTATTTGATATTTGTGAGCAAGTTACATTGTAGAATGTGCTTTAAGCTTTCAGAACCCTTATATTACTTCTGATTCTTCTATGAATTGCCTTTAAATCTGTTTCTACTGGCTACTGACCTTTCTGCCACTGAAAACATTCACCTATCTACTCTTCTCAAATCATGATATTGAAACTGTATTTTTAAGATGAGAGGAGAAAGACTAGGGAGGACATTGGGACAATTTTTTTACATAGTGAGCTGTCAGAGAGGTGGTAGATGCAGGTACGGTTACAACATTTAAAAAAAATTTGGATAAATTCATTAATAAGAAAGGTTTGGAGGCTTATGGGTCAAGTACAGGGAGGTGGCACTAGTTTAGTTTGGAAACACGGTCGGTATGGACTGTTTGGACCGAAGGGTCTGCTTCCATCAGTATGACTCTGACTCTATCTCTGATAATCCCGAGACCTTCTTGAAAGACTCTGGGTATTTAATTAGGACTTCAGTTCGGTTTCCAATTTCTAAACAAAAAATGTTGAGCCAATGTAGATGAATTTTTTGCAGCCAATTTTGCCCCATTAAGCTTGGGCCTGCGCTTTCTACTACAGTCACTGATAACCAAACCAACTGCTTTTCATAACAGACCAGAAGAGGTAGTACCCTTAGTCTGCAAATATTCCTGGTATAGGTTCTCAGCTTAGCTGAAGCTTGTACAAATTTAAGGGCTGGAGTCCAGAGTGAATTTTATTAAAAAGTGGTTTTGCAATTGCTGATATACTCACACCGGTATCAACTTCCATTTGAACTAGATGGCCATTTAACCAGATATTTATCTTGATTGGTTCTGATTTTGATGTTGGTCAGCAATTTAATTGTTCCAATCATATGCAGGTGGAGTTTCTGGGGATGAACTGCCCTGAACACCCTCTTAGATACAGACATACAAATTGACATGCTCCATTTAAGTCTATTGAGTCTTTGCTGTTAACTCTAATCTATATATTGACAACAATTACAAAATCTTACCAGGCAGGATTATGATGAAAATTGTAGCAGTTTGGCTGAGGCTTGGCTAAATTTTGGGGTTTTACTGTGGGCAGACTTAGAGTTATTCTTACTAAGATATTTCCTGAGTGAGGCTATGCAATTGCCTGCACTCAAGTGATGTTCTGCAAGCTCAGGCAGACAGCATGGGTGGCCACTTCCATTGGAACACCTTGCAACTCACATGCTCCACTTGCACATTTTCCAATGATAAAGCCAGTTGTAGTGCTTGCTTGACGTCCACTTGAGTTTCCACCAGTAGGAGTTTTTACATAATCACATCATTAAACCCCCATACTAGATGGACTCTAAATGTCTCATTCAGGGTTAAACCAAATTCACATTCTTCTAGTCATCTTAAACTGGTCAAAAGCCCCTGTACGGATTCCCATGGTTCTGAATTGCTGAGTAAAAACAAGTGTCTCAAAATTAAAGGAGGCTTGAGGTCATAATATTCCTTAACTATGTCAATCAATTCTTGAACGGTTTTTGTATCTGGTACCTCAGTAAAAGTTAGGCTCCTAATGACAGAAAAAGCTGTAGCTGCACAGGCTGTCAGGAGAATTACTCATTTTTCCTTTGCCACAATGTTGTTTTCTCAGAAAAGAATAACACATTCTTACTACATGCTGGGCCCAGTCCTCGATGGCAGGTTAGAACAAGTCAAGCTTCCCAAAGAGAGGCATGATGTAAGAAACCAATTATCCCCAATTTCAAAATGACTGCTGCCAATGAGTTTCTTCGGATCATGCTTTACTCTAGTCAGCATCGAAACAGCTTTTCAGAGACAGATATCCTGTCATCAAGCACCCTTTATTTAGAAATTCATTGCCTTTGACAATAGGTCAGACGTATAGATAGAGTAGACAGCCAGAGGCTGTTTCCTCAGGTGGAGGTAGCTATTACAAGGGGGCATAGTTTTAAAGTGAGTGGAGGTAGATATAGGGGAGACATTAGAGGAAGGTTCTTTACTCAGAGTGGTAGGGGCATGGAATCCATTGCCAGAGAGGGTAGTGGAGTCGGCCTCATTAGGGCATTTAAGCAGCTATTAGATAGGCATATAGATGATAGTATAAGGTAGAGGTGGAGGTTAGATCGACCTTAGGTTTAGGGTAAAAGTTTGGCACAACATCGTAGGCCAAAGGGCCTGTCCTGTTTTGTGTTCTATTAGCAGTGCCTCTCACTGGGTCCAACATTTATGTGGCCTAATATCCCTTTTATGTTGGTCAGGTCTCCCTGATTACACCAGATTAACAGCCCCAGTCATGGAACTCATTCTATGCAGTCCAACTGGCTGACCTCGCTACACTCAGTTTCACATCTTCAGCCAATTCGATTCACTTCATATGATACCATGAGACCATAGATGGCACTGGATACTGTAAAAGCTATGGGCTCTGACAACATTCCACAATAGTACTGAGGATTTGTATGCCAGAACTTGCCTCACCTCTTGCCAAGCTCAGCTAGTACAGCTACAACACTGGCTTCTACCTGACAATGTGGAAAATTGCTGAGGTATGCCCTGGACACAGAAAGCAGATCAAATCGAACCCAACTAATCATTGTCTCAATATTCTATCCTCAATCACCAGTAATGTGATGGAAGGTATTATCAACAGTGCTACCAAACAGCACCACTTAGCAGCAACCTACTCACTGATGCCCAGTTTGGGTTCTACCATGGCCACTCAGCTTCTCATTACAGCCTTAACTCAGGTGTGGACAAAAGACCTAAATTCAATGAAAACAATCTGTCTCTCAACATCGGCAAAACCTCAGAAAAAAAGGAGAACATGCCTCCATCTACATCAACAGAACTGAAGTTAAGAGGGCGAAGAGCATCAGGTTCACCAAGGAAGTTCATAGTAGGGCAGCCAGTGATACTAAAACCATTGAATGCCAAGGGATGATAGCTAGATTGTCATTGCCTGGCATTTGTGTGGCACAAATTTTACTTGCCACTTGTCCACCCAAGTCTGGATATTCTCTATGTCTTGTGTGTTTAAACATGGACTGCTGCAGTATCTGAGGAGTTGCCAATGGTTTTAAAATTATGGCAATCATTAGCAGACATCACAACTTCTGACCTTATGATGGAGAGAAGACCATTGTTGAAGCATCTGATAACTAACAACCTGTTTTGGTCTTCCCATGTTGATGCGACAGTCAAGGAGGCACAACAACGCCTCTTTTTCCTCAGGCAGGTCAGGAAATTTGGCAAGTCTGTAAGGTCCTTCGCCAATTTCTATAGGTGCACCATTGTAAGTATACAGTCCGGGTGCATAATTGCCTGGAGTGGCAACTGCTCTGCCCACAACTGTAAAAAACTAGAGAGGGTGGTGTGCGGTGCCTGGACTATTACGGAAGCCATCTTTCTATCCATGGACTCTATTTTCATGGCTCACTGCTGCAGAAAGGCTGCCGACATCATCAAAGATCCATTACACCCCAGTAATAATGTCCCATAACCTCTTCCGTCAGGTAGAAGATACAGAAGCTTGAACTCGTGCATGAGCAGGTTCAGGAACAGCTACTTCCCGGACATTTTTAGACTGATGAATGGACTGTCTAGACTCAAATAACGCTGATCTTTCCAATGTTGATCTTGCCTAGCACACACCCTGTGTAATATTACCTGTATGCCTTTGCTTAAGTCTTTTTGATCTGTATATCCTTTGCTCACTATGATCTGTCTGTACCACTAGTGAACAAAGCTTTTCGTTATATTTTAGTACTCATGACAATAAATCAGTTAACCAGTCAAATTCCACATTTGACCGTGTGGAATCAAGTAGCCCCAGGAAAACTGGAATCAACGCAAATTAGAGACAAACTCTCTGCTGGTTGAAGACATACCTGGCCCATGGGAAGGTGGTTATGGTTGTTGGAGGTCAGTAATCTCAGCTCCAGGACGTTTCTGCAAGTGTTCTTCAGAGTAGTGTCCTTGGCCCACCTATCTTCAACTACTTCATCAATGGTCTTCTCTCCATCATAAGGTCAGAAGTTGCGATGCTTGCCAATGATTGAAGAATATTCAGCACCATTTGCAACTCCTCAGATACTATGGCAGTCCGTGTTTAAATGCACAAAACCTGGAAAATATCCAGGCTTGGGCTGACAAGTGGCAAGTAAAATTTGTAACACACAAATGCCAGGCAATGATGATCTAGCTATTGTTCTTTGATATTCAATGGTGTAAGTACCACTGAATACCCTACTGTGAACATCCTTGACGTTACTATTGACCAAAAACTCAATTGGATAAATACAGTGTCTACTAGAGCAGGTCAGAGGATTGGAATACTGCAACAAGTAACTCACATTCTGACTCCACAAAGCCTGTCAATAGTCTGCAAAGCACAAGTTAGGTGTTTAATGGAATACTCCCCACTTGAATGAAATTCCAACAATACTCAAGTTTGATACCATCCAGGAAAGACACTGCAACGACAAGCATCCTTCCACCACCAATGCTCAGTAGCAGCGGTGTATAGAAGAAGCACTGCAGAAATTCCTTGAAGGCCCTTAGACAGCACCTTCCAAATCCATGGCTACTTTCATCTAGAAGGACAAGGGTACCAGATCCATAGGAGCACCACAACCTGCAAGAACCCTTCCAAGCCACTCAGCATTCTGACTTGGAAATATATCACTGTTCCTTCATTGTCATGGTGTCCAAATCATGAAATTTCCTTCCTAAGGGCAGTATGGGCCTATCTTCAGTACATGGACTGCAGCGATTCAAGAAGGCAGCTCACCATCCATTTCTCAAGGGCAACTAAGAATGAATGATAAATGCTGCCCTGTCAGCAACTTCATATCTTACAACTGTATAAAGATTAGTTGTGATATTGAATGTCTCAGCAAGCTAAAGGGGCTGTACTTCTGTTTAGTGGTATAGAGGTAAACAGCATGGAAACAGGTCCTTTGGCCCAACTCGTAAGGCAGCATGTGGCTTGATGGTTAGCACTAGGTTCCCGGGTTCAATTCCCTCAAGCGACTGTCTGTGTGGAATTTGTGGATTTCCTCCGGGTGCTCCGGTTTCCTCCCACAGTCCAGATATGTGCAGGGTAAGTGGATTGGCCCTGCTAAATTGCCCATAGTGCCCAGGGATGTTTAGGTTAGGTGGGTTAGACATGGGAAATTTGTGGAATGGGCCTGTGTGGGACACTGTTCAGAGGGGTGGTGTGGGCTTGTTGGGCTGAATGGACTGTTCCACACTGTAAGGATTCTATAATCTATAATCTATTTAGATCTACACATGCCTTTTCCCAAAATCCTGCACATTAGTTCTCTTCAAATACATATCCAGTTCTCTTTTAGAAGTTCAAAGCCAAAGCAATATTACCTCTCTTTCAGGTAGTGTCTTCCAAATATTAAGACACCTGTTCAAAAAGTTTCTATTTATATTTCGCCTCCAATTCTTTTGTCAGTTATTTAAATTATCCCATTTACCAGAGGAATCATTTTTCCCTACTTGCCCTATCAAAATCTTTTATAACTTTGGCTCCTCTCTTAACCATTTGTGATCTAAAGTGAGCAATCACAGCCTCTTCAACCTCTGTAAGTAACTGAACTCCTTTATCTTGGCATTGTGTACCAGATCAATTGCACCAATCATGAATAGCTCTTCACAGTAGCAAGATTTCGAGAGGTGGCCCTACCGACACATCATTGCAAATAGAAGCTCACATTCGTAAATCTATTGTCACTTTATATCATCACCTGTCTGGTAGACTGACTTTGTAAATTCAGCTGCAAGAATCACACTATGTTTAACCTATCTAAGAAAGTGCTACACTTTCCCGGATATCGAGGTTTGTATAAAATCTCACCATTGTTCAGGACTGACAATGGAGCAATCTCCTGACTGCCTGAAAGGACAGCCCTGACTAATGAGTGACCAAACTTGATTGCTGTGTTGTTATTGATACAATTTCAGATGGCCAGACCAAATCAACCATTTTACCACTGTATTCACAACACAGTAAGATGAAAACTTGCAAAGTCCCTCAGAATTGACCAATTGGTTCTCAGTTCACAACTCCAAACCAAAATTTGATTAGAGAATAAAAATAAAAATAATGAGAAATCAATGAGGACTGGAATATGTCTTTATCCTCAAAAGATGAAACACCATTTTTAAAAATACATTTTATGATAGTGTTAATAACATTTGAAGAAGAAACAAAACTCAAAACTCACAGCATTCAAGCTTCCTCTAGATTCTTAATCACTATTGAAAATGTTCTTAATTTCACAATGTTTTACAGTTAGGATAAGGCATCAGTGATTAGACTTTCTTTCCTGGAAATATGTACAATTTTAATGTTAAACAGCTCCAAACTCTATCTGAACAATCTTGGCACCTTATTTTTAAGTTTATTAATTAAAACCATGGAATTACGAACAGGAAAAACTACAGTCTAAGAGTGTTGACCATAAACTTCAAGTGTTGAACAGCTGCTAATATCACCGATGCTTCCTTTTCGATAGTCAATTACTGTTTCTGAATATTGGTCCAATTTTTTTCAAAAATAAGCTACGAGCTTCTCAATTCCAACCTTATCATCGTGTCAGAGAACTTTTCCAATCCCCAAAAAACTTTAAATGGTTTGTTAGAGTTAGGTGAAATTGTTTTTAGCTTTTCAAGAGCTACCTGACATTCTGTATACTATAACTATCTATTATCTTCGTCAAAGGTGTGGTTATTGATGTAAAATTGTGTACAAATTTTTGATAACATCTGCACATTACAGAGAACTTCATTTGTGTTGCTACCTTCTGAAACAACACATTCTTCTCTTCAAATTTTGGCAAAAACTGCACAACCTTTACATCTCCTGACAGAACTGCTGATTATGTCTGGAAAGAACTGCCAATGCTGGAGTCAGAGATAACACAGTGTAGAGCTGAAGGAATACGGCAGGTCAGGCAGCATCAGAGGAGCAGGAAAGCTGATGTTTTGGGTAGGGACCCTTCTTCAGAAATCTCAAGTTTCTGAAGAAGGATCCCGACCTGAAACATCAGCTTTCCTGCTCCTCTGATGCTGCCTGGCCTGCTGAGTTCCTCCAGCTCCACACTGTGTTATCTCTGACTGCAGCATCGACAGTTCTTTAGAAGTGACTATGCTATGACTAGAAGTTTCTTTTTCCAAGTCTTCTCAAACCTCTGGTTTAATTTCCCTAATCTGGATGTTTTTTTCATTTAAATTCCTGATTTCTTCTTCCTCCCTTCTTTCTACTCTGCCTTTCTAATTTTTTCCTCTTTTCTTTTTCTCTTTCAGAACTTCTGGAATTGTTGTTTAAGGTCTAATTTTCGTTGAAATTCTATCTTTAATTTTTTTCATTTCCATTTCATTTCCAACCACAACTCAAGGTTCACTGGCACATTAATGTACTGCCTGTACCAGTTGTCCTCTCTATTTCCACTACACTTAACTGTTTCATTATTAAATCTATAATGTCTGCCTTCTTAGTTTGCTCTGGAAAATTTATTTCCAGTCTGCTGGCTAACTGTTAGTTTAGCTTTAGTCATACCCTACAACCATATAGAGAAACTTCTGACACTTTTTAAAGCTTTTTAGCAATTTCCAGAATCTTAAGACTAAACACAAACCTGGTGTCCAATTAACACACTAAATACCAAAATCCAATTCTAGACCTACATTGTTTGCATGTCCAGATCCAGGACTCTCCGCATCAATTATGTGATGACACACAAACTCACAGCAAACCAAATCTGTCTATCTATCTTTGTATTTCCAATGCAGCAAAATTAAAACCCCCAAAGACCCCCAAAATTAATCCTGTGTTTCCTCATCATATTTTTGAATAGCCAATCCCAAACTCTGCAAATAATCAATTCCAGGCACTGGTTTGTATCTTAAACAAAAGACTTGGCAATTTATTAACAATACAATAGCTTTAGCAGAGTTAAATGCAAGAACAAAATAAAGCCCAAAAGGACTGCGGATGCTGTAAAGCAGAAACATCAGTTCTGAGGAAGAGTCACCCGACCCAAAACAGTAACTCTGGTTTTTTTCCTTCACAGACGCTACCAGACCTGCTGAGCTTTTCCAGCAACTTCTGTTTTTGTTAACAAAATAATCTCATTGGTATATGCTGTTTTCAGCCCCTTTCACACAAAAGAAAGACAGACAGATAAACAAACACAGTTGAGGATAAATAAAAGAAAATAACAAAACTGGCCAGATTACTTAAGTGGTTTTCATGATACATTGTTCCACAGCCATAGATGATGATCTTCATGTTTGATTATTTGATGATGTCAAATCATGTCATTTTTACTGTTTGTTGCAATAAAGGCAGTAATACTTATCACTTTGGTTTCTATTCTGAATTTCAGAGAGCTGCTCAGGGAGGTTAGACAGAAAGTTTTCAAATCTATGTACATTAATAGCCAGATTTCTTATTTCAGAAAATACAATCCAAAAATGCAATTCAAACTCTGACCACTCCCTGACAGACTGATTGTCTCTCCATGATGTCCTAGTTACTATTCAATATCTGCTGTGTGCAGACTTCAATGGACCCATTCCCATGTCCTGACCTTGTTCATAGTTTTGCTGATATACCAAGGTGTAGAGCTGGGTGAACACTGCAGGCCAAGCAGCATCAGAGAAGAAAAAGCTGACGTTTTGGGCCTAGACCCTTCTTCAGAAATAGGGGAAGGGAAGGGGGCTCTGAAATAAATAGGAAGAGAGGGGGAGGCAGATCGAAGATGGATAAAGGAGACGATAGGATGGAGAAGAGACAGACAGGTCAAAGAGGTGGGGGTGGAGCCAGTAAAGGTGAGTGTAGGTGGGGTGTTAGAGAGGGGATAGATCAGTCCAGGGAGGACGGACAGGTCAAGGGGGCGGGATGAGGCTAGTAGGTAGTAGATAGGGGTGGGGCTTGAAGTGGGAGGAGGGCATAGGTGGGAGGAAGGACAGGTTACGGAGGCAGTGACAAGCTGGGCTGGTTTTGGGATGCGGTCCACCTGCACGATGCTGTAGGGGGAGGGGAGATTTTGAAGCTTGTGAAGTCCACATTGATACCATTGGGCTGCGGGCTTCCCAGGCAAAATATGAGTTGCTGTTCCTGCAACCTTCAGGTGGCATCATTGTGGCACTGCAAGAGGGCCGGGATGGACATGTTGCCTGAGGAATGGGAGGGGAGTTGAAATGGTTCACAACTGGGAGGTCCAATTGTTTATTGTGAACCGAGCGTAGGTGTTCCGCAAAGCAGTCCCCAAACCTCTGCTTGGTTTCACCGATGTAGAGGATGCCACAATGGGAACAGCAGATGCAGTATATCACATTAGCAGATGTGCAGGTGAACATCTGCTTGATGTGGAAAGTCTTCTTGGGGCCTGAGATGGGAGGAGGTGTAGGGGCAGGTGTAACATTTCCTGCAGTTGCAGGGCAAAGTGCCAGGTGTGGTGAGGCTGGAGGGAAGTGTGGAGTGGACAAGGGAGTCACGGAGAGAGTGGTCCCTCTGGAAAGCAGATAAAGGTGGGGAGGGTGAGATGTCTTTGGCGGTGGGGTAGGATTGCAGATGGCGGGAGTGTCGTAGGATGATGCATTGGATCTGGAGGTTGGTGATGTGGTACGTTAGGATGAGGGGGAATCTGTTTTGTTTGTTATTGTGGGGAGGGGCTGTGAGGAATGAGTTGCGAGAGACACAGTCGAGGGCGTTCTCAACCACTTCGGGGGAGGGGGTGGTCCTTGAAAAGCAAGGACATCTGTGATATTTGGGAGTGGAATGCATCATCCTGGGAGCAGATGCGGCAGACAGGAGGCAATTGGGATTTGGGGATGGCATTTTTGCAGGAAGTTGGGTGGGAGGAGTTGTATTCTAAGTAGCTGTGGGAGTTGGTGGGCTTGAAATGGATTTTGGTTTCCTGCTGGTTGCCAGAGATGGAAACAGAGGGGTCCAGGAACAAGATATGGTATCAGAGATGGTCCAGGTGATCTTAAGGTTGGGAAGGAAGGTGTTGGTGAAGTGGATGAACTGCTTGAGCTCCTCGTGGGAGCACGAGGTGGCGCCGATACAGTCATCAATGTAACCGTGGAAGAGGTGAGGTTTCGGGCCAGTGTAGGTACGGAAGAGGGATTGTTCCACATAACCTACAAAGAGACAGGCATAGCTTGGGCCCATGCAGGTACCCATGGCCACCCCCTTTGTCTGTAGGGAAGTGGGAGGAATTGAAAGAGAATTTGTTGAGGGTGAAGATGAGTTTGGCTAAGCAGATGAGGGTGTCAGTGGAGGGGGCTGGTCGGGCCTGCAGGACAGGAAGAAGTGGAGGGCCTTTATGCCATCTGCATGGAGAATGCAGGTGTATAGGGACTGGATGCCCATGGTAAAGGTGAGGCTTTGGGAACCAGGGAATTGGAAGTTTTGGAGGAGGTGGAGGGCGTGGGTCATGTCACGGATGTAGGTAGGGAGTTCCTGGATCGTTTTAGGGTTATGCCAGAAAGGGTATTATTGATGGCTTGAGGGTTTCCTCTAATTTTTTTTGTTTAGTGATGACAAAGGTATCATCCACGTAGCAGACCCAAAGTTTGGGTTGGATGATTGGCAGAGCTGTTTGTTCGAGTCTCTGCATTTCTGCCTCTGCTAAGAACCCTGATATCGGAGATCCCATGGGTGTACCGTTGGTTTGTCTGTAGGTTTTGTTATTGAAAGTGAAGTGGGTGGTAAGGCATAGGTCCACTAGCTTGATGATGTTGCCCTTGCTGATGAGGTTGGTGGTGTCTGGTGTATGTGTCTTTGGTTCTTCTAATAGTGTAGTCAGTGTTTCTTTGGCCAGGTTGATGTTGATGGATGTGAACAGGGCTGTTATGTCACAGGAGACCATTATTTCATCCTCTTCTATCTTGGTGTCTTTGGTGTTCAGGAATTCTTGGGTGGAGCGAATGGAGTGGCGGGAGTCTTCTACTAGGTGTTTTAGTCTTTGGTGTAGTCCTTGGCTAATCTGTAGGTTGGTGTTCCAGGTAGTGACACTATGGGTCTGAGGGGGGCTCCTGGTTTGTGAATTTTTGGTTGTCCGTAGAAGCGTGGTGTGTTGGATCCATCTGGTTTCATTTTTTGGAAGTCTCTCTTGTTTAATTCTCCAGATTTTTGAAGTTTTTTGAGTATGGGCAGACACAGTTCCTGGATCATGGGGGAGTAAATGGAGTCGAGATAGGTGGAGATAAGTTCAGTGGAGCAGGAGCTGGTGGAGACAATGCATCGACCAGGCCAGTCAAGTTTGTGGATTTTGGGAAGGAAATAGAAGCGGGCAGTGCGGGGTTGGATGAGGTTGGAGGCTCTGGGTGGGTGGTCACCTGAGGTGATGAGGTTGTGGATGGTTTGGAAGATAATGATTTTGGTGGTCGGGGTGAGGTTTTGACCAAGGTGTCAGTAGGCGGACCTGTTGAAGACTTGGCGCCTGGCCTCAGTAATGTAGAAGTCAGTGCACCATACCATAACCGTGCCTCCCTTGCCCACGGGTTTTATGGTGAGGTTGGGATTGGAGCAGAGGGCTGCACGTTCCGTGGGGAAGAGGTTGGAGTGCGTGAGAGGGATGGAGAGGTTGATGTCAGACAGCAGTTGGAGATGAAGAGGTCAAGGGAGGGTAGGAGGCCCGGGGTGGTGTCCAGGAGGAGGGGTTAAGTTAGAGGTGGGAGAAGGGGTCAGTAGAGGAAGGGTTAGGCTCACAATTAAAGAAGTAAGCGTGGAGGCAGTGGAAAAACTGTTCACCATCCAGCCTGAGTGGTATTTGTTGATGTTTGAGTGGAGGGGGGCTAAGGTGAGCCCTTTACTGAGGACTGACCATTTGTCCTCAGTAAGGGGCAAGTCTGGGGGATGGTGAAGACTCGGCTGGGCTGGATTTGCTATTTGTTTAAACATAATGCTCTTCTCCAGTGACAAAGCCTCTGTGGAATCCTTTAATCAGGAACCAACCTGCAATTAACTTCCAGGCCCAAGCTCATGAATAAGCCAAAGCTTGTTGGTCTGTTTTCCTTTTCATATCAGCTGTTACCTACAGTCCAGAAGCAATCTTTAGTTTCAGTTCGTAGTTCACAGCTCCAAGCCAAAATTTGATTAAAAGAAATAAAAATAAACATAATGAATTATCAGTGAAGATTGCAACATTGTGCAACTCTGACTAGTCTGATTGCATTGGACGTCCAGGACTAAAAATGACCCATTTTCCTGTATTGATACATGAACCCCAACTCTGACTAGCCTTCATCCCCAATTAAACATGTCCAAACCCCTGGATTGACATTAGATAATGTTATTAACTTGCTCTGCAAATATCCCCTGAAAAATTACAGCCCCCCTTGACTTGACTGAAGATTACTCCCTTAACTTAGACATTGCTTGGAATGCATTCAGTGTATTTGCCAGCTAAGCTCCTGGCACATGCTGTGGGCACATATTGATGTAGCATGTTGCCATAAAACAGCATGTCCACCCCAATGACTGATCACTTCTGGCAAACATGATAAGCTGTCCTGCTTTGTCTCTGAGCTAGAAGTAAGACATGAGAGGAGTATGGTGTAAGTTCTGAATGAGTCAGCAAAGCATGTGAAGACAAGACAGATACTGAGAGCATCCATGTCGGCAGAGAGTGAATGACCACTAAGGGAGCAAACTAAGACCACTGAGATGCGCCCTGTTCTGATGCATGAGATGGTGTGTATCTCTGTGAACAGATTGGACTGGCAGCAACACTGCAATGTAAAGTGTTGGAACACTCAAAAGTGTAGTATTGAAGTGGTGAATTGTATTCCAAGATTGTCAAAAATGTGTCCTACTGATCTGGTAGGGCTATTTTAATGTCCAGTGCCAACTTGTGCAGGCCAGAAGGGAGTTAGGGCGCAGGTGGTCACATTCCATGGAGTGTGCCTTGAGATGTTGGGGACTGCTGCTAAGATGAAGGCCAGGGAACAAGCAGCGAGCTGGAATCCTCAGGTTTCTGGTTGAAACTTTCAGGTCAGGAATTTTTGCTGTCTGCTTCTCTCCGAGGTGTGGGAGAATAGCAAACTGTATATAAATCAGGCAGGTTTAGGCGTTAATAAACTGTGAATGCATGCAGATAGTCTACTCATCAGCAAAATTTGCATCTGGATAGAAAATCAGACTTTTCTCAATGTCAAAGATTTCATTTTTCCATCGGACTCGCCATTGTTCATATCTGTGGTTGGTTCACTCACCGAGCTGGTTCGTAAGTTAGCAGACATTTCATTACCCAGCTGAATAACATCATCAGTGCAGCCTCCAATGAAATGCTGTTGTGTTTTCCTGCCTGGTATTTAAACTCTGGGGTCCATTGGAATTGGTTACTTCATTTCCAGTTTCTCTTCACAGTAATGTGTATATATAGGGTCTAATTCTACATGTTCATTGATTGCCTTCTTGGTGGAGAACCAAGCCTCTATAAATTCCCATGTTTGCCTCTATTTGGCCTGTCCTAGGATTTTGATGTTGTCCCACTCAAACTGGTGGTTCGTGTGAATGGAGACGAGTGAGTACTGATCATATCTTTTTGTTGCTAGTTCATGTGTTCTTGTGTCCAGCTTCCTTCCTGTCTGTCCAGTGTAATGTTTGTTGCAGTCTTTGCATAGGATCTTGTATATTCGCTGGTTCTGTCCATAGTGGTTATGGGGCCTTTGGTTCAAGTTAGCAGTTGGCGTAGGGTTGACATAGGTTTGTGTGCCACTCTGATGTCCAATGATTGTAGGCGTCTTGCAGTCAATTTGGATATGTTCTTGATGTATGGTAACGTGACAAGTGTGTCAGGGCATACTGTATCTTCCTGTTGTTGTTTGTGTGATAGGCACAGTCGGATCCAACTGTTCAGGTGTCCATTTCCTGAAGTACTTGGTAGAGGTATTCTTCTTCGTTTTGGCGTAGTTCCAGGTTGCTGCAGTGTGTTATCGCTCATTTAAACAGTGTTTTTACACAATTCCGTTTGTGGGTGTTGGGGTGGTTGCAGAGACTTGAAAGCATAGCCCTTCGCAGATCCAACCTCAACCTGACACTTGTGTCATCATCAAATGGATAAACTAGAGGAGACACACCAACCTATAAACAACAGTCTCACCGAAATCAAATTCACCAAGGTGGAAGAAAGGAATGAACAGGTCCCATTCTTGGATGTCACAGTAGAATGCAGAGCCAGCGGGTAATTTCTGACAAAGGTACTCAGAAGGGCCACACACACAGATAAAGTCCTGAGTTTCAACAGCAACCACCCCAACATCCACAAATGGAGTTGTGTAAAAACACTGTTTAAATGAGTGACAACACACTGCAGCAACTCAGAACTGCACCAAAACGAAGAACATCTACAAGAGTGTTTAAGGACAATGGATACCCAAACAGCTGGGTCCAACAATGCTTATCACACAAACAACAACAGGAAGATAGAATACGCCCTGACACAGTCATCACATTACCATACATGAAGAACTATGCAAATTGGCAACAAAACTCCTACAACCATTGGGCGTTGGCACACAAACCGACATCAACTCTATGCCAACTGTTAACTCGAACCAAAGATCCCTTACCCACAATGGACAGAACCAACATGATATACAAGATCTCACGCAAAGGCTGCGACTAGCATTACATTGATTAGACAGGAAGGAAACTGGCTATAAGAATACATGAACACCAACTAGCAACAAAAAGACATGACCAGTACTCGCTCGTCTCCGTTCGCATGAATAAGGAGAACAGCCAGTTCAATTGGGACAACATCAAGATCCCAGGACAGGCCAAACAGAGACAAGCATGGGAACGTCTAGAAGCTTCGCTCTCCACCAAGAAGGCCACCAATGAACATGTAGAATTAGACCCTATATATACATCACTGTGAAGAAAAACCGGAAATGAGGTAATCAATTCCACTGGACCCCAGAGTTTAAATACCAGGCAGAAAAACACAACAGCGCTTCATCGGAAGCTGCGCTGATGATGTTACTCAGCACGGTAATGAAATGCCTTCAAAGTAGCGAACCAGCTCGATGAGTGGACCAACCACAGCATCCACAACCCAAGCTACAAATCTACTCAGGAATCTTAGATAGCTCATATCATTTCAGGGGCTGGGGAAATTCAGCTGGATGAGTTAAATGGTTTCTTTCTATGCTGTAATCATTTACTGATTCCAAGATTTATAAGCATTTATTTCTGATGTTTGTGAAGGTTATTTTGCCACAGAATCTTCTGATTACAGTTCAATAGCTTCTACAGTTTCTACTCCTCTCTAAGGTTTGATCAGTAAGCTTTATTGGCGACTCATAAGTTACGCAAGTATCATTCTTTTGCAGCTATTTGGAAAGCTTTTATATTCATAGTTTCTTATAAATTGTATTTTAGCACATTGAAATTGTTACCAAAAGGAACTGGAACAGTATGTTGTAACTACTAACTCAAATTGAGATTTTATTTCATCCAACAATCTGGTGAGGTTCTTCTTCTAAAATCCGCTTCTGTCTCAATGTTAAAGGAATGATACATATGAAGCAATTCAGTGTTGTCCATCAACTCAGGTGACAGGTATCTTTATTATTACATGACTATTCAAATTGTGGCTCACTCAGTTTCGTCATTTTAATTGTATTTGATTGGATATATCAATATAGTTAGTAGCGTGTTATAATGCAAATAGGTTTATATCAGCATCCTTTCAATTAAGAATCCTTGGGTACTGCCTGAATGCAAAATGAAATTTAAGGGACATTTAATTTAAAAAAAGCAGCAGCTTCTCATGAGCCTGTTGAATTATGCAAAACTGATGGATTTCAAGATTTTATGCTTTCATGGGCTATTAGGTTATATTTATCCTGTCATTGCACTGCCTGTCGAAATGCTTTAGATAAAGTAGAATTATTTAAATGTATTGAGACAACAAATATGCCAGCCACTTGAAGAATAATACAAGTACAGTCCTGTGGGTGGAATAAAAATGAGTCTTGCATTGCCTTGTCACATAGTAGCGACCGGCACAATTAGATTTTTGTATCCAGACAGCTTGAGTAGCTAATACCTGACTGTCTAGCCAATGCATAAGCCTTCTGGGGCTGTGCATGTTATAGTAGCCCAGCCTAAATAAAACTAAAGAGACACTCCCACTGCATCTCCATTTTCAGAGTCAATAAATAAATATAAATATTTCTGTGTACTATAGCTCTTGGTTAATTATTTACATACAGTAAAATATCAAATATAAGTGCATTTTCCCAGAATTTCAGATTTTGAAATTAGGTAATCACCACAAAAACTTATGAATGCTCATTTGATTCAACAACCAAAATTTTTGTTTGTGTGAGATGAATAGCTTCGTTTGAGCATATTGCTGCTATAGTGTTCCTTAAATAGAATACCTGCACTGGGGGGAACATATTTTCTTTTTTTACTTCTAATTATTTTGTTTTCCGGTGCAAAATATTCAGGTATGATATTTATATTTATAATGCACAGATAAAGCACTAAATAGTCTTAACTGCATTTTTGACTAGGAGCAAGCATTTACAACTTGTGCTTTTTCATCTACTGGTAAAGCAAATTCATTGGAGTGCTGAACATCATATTTTGCTTGCTGAATTCCATTTTTCGATCAACTGATAAGAGTTAACATTGTGTTCTTGATATAATTTGTTGGCAACAAAATGTTTTTTAAATTGTGCTACATAGAATAATTGGATGATGTACTGAGTTAACATGCTTTCTTTTGACCTTTGGGGCAGAAGTAAGTGCAGCTCAGATTAAATGTTTTCCCTGTGTTCCAGGTGCAAACAGGCATTAATTTAGTTATAGAGATAGTGGGAACTGCCGATGCTGGAGAATCTGAGATAACACGGTTTCGAGCTGGATGAACACAGCAGGCCAAGCAGCATCAGCAGTTCCTACTATCTCTGCCCGTGTTCATCCTGCTCTACACCGTGTTATCTCAGATTCTCCAGCATCGGCAGTTCCTACTATCTCTGCACCCACTTTCAGAAGAAGGGTCTCGACTCGAAGCATCAGCTTTCCTGCTCCTCTGATGCTGCTTGGCCTGCTGTGTTCATCCAGATCTACACTGTGTTATCTCATTAATTTAATTATTTCAGTTTGGGGCACGAAAGATGGGACTACATCAAGTATTGCTTTATGGGGAGTATGTTTGAACAGTTTTTTTTTCGCATCTTCACAGTGTGGAAACAGGCCATTTGGCACAACAAGTCCACACTGATCCCCCAAAGACCCATCCCTACACACCCCCAATAGCCGATGCGCCTAATCTACACTATGGGTAATTTAACATGGCCAATCCACCTAACTTGCCCATTTTTGAACTGTGGAAGGAAACCAGAGCAGCCAGTGGAAACCCACACAAACACAGGGAAAATGTGTAAACTCCACACAGTCACCTGAGGGTGGAATTGAACCCAGGCCCCTCGTGCTGTGAGGCAGCAGTGCCATGTAGCCCCAAAGGTGTGAATTTTGATTCATGTGATTATATACTAGCATTATGTTCACAAGTGAGTTTAACTGAAGGTAGCTTGGCTTATCAACCAATGTTTTTTTAAAAAGCACACATTTCCCTCATCATTTCATCAAACAATATAGTGAAGTCAAAGCGTTTTTATTTAACTGGGAGACTTTTTTAATTGTTTACTTTTTGCCTGGAAAAATGCTTAATATGTATTCTGAATGTTAACTTCAAACATTGTGCCTCGTGTTCTGGTTTGCATTAAAGCAATATAACATTTTTAATTTCAACTATGGAATAAAAGCCAATTTTATTGTCACTAAAAGGAAAAATGATCACCTTAAGCAATTATTTTTAGGTTCTCTTTCTGAAAGATACTTGAAACAATCTGATAACTTTTACAGTGATGTTTCTGGTGCCAACGTGCAGAAAACTGGATTTATTGAGTGGAATTCACTGCCCTCTCATATAATATGCTTGGAATGAGAAGAACATGTAAGTAAACAAGATGGCAGCATACCCAAAATCTTCCAAGTAAGGCTGACTGGGGACCAGAAAGGGGATTTGTACATGCAGGCAAGGTAGACCTGCCTTGTTAAATGCATACTTTGTCCTTGGCAAGGAGGTAGATTCTTCAATGGCCATAGTGACAGAGAAGGAAACTGTCATTTGAAGGCTTTAGTGTGTTACATAGGCTACTGATACTTAAACTTGGCACCAGAAACATCACTGTAAAAGTTATCAGATTGTTTCATGTATCTTTCAGAAAGGGAACCTACAAAACAATTGCTTAAGGTGATCATTTTTTCTTTTAGTGACAATAAAATTGGCACTCATTCCATGGTTGAAATTAAAAGGCATTTGGACAGAATAAACTGCATCCAAGGTTCCTGAATGAAGTGAGACTGGAAATTCACTGATCATAGTATATTATTTTACTTTATCTTCGGGAGATGGGAGGAGGGGTTGCCCAAGAACTGGGGAATCATGAATATTATTGCCTTATTCAAAAAGGACCAATTACAAACCAATCTGCAATGATTGTAATGAGGTTTGCCAGGTGGACCTCATAGAATTTGAGTTCCCTGTCAGTTAATCTGGCCCAATCCAGGACCCTTTGCTGGCAAATAGAAACAGGAATGTCAGAGGTCCTGTTCACTCTGAGAGCTGTCTCTGAGGAAGCTGAGATCAGTATCAAGGATTCTCCAGGTGTAAATAAAGGGTGACTTGGTGGTGGCATACCAGCCCTTGTGGAATTATTTCACAATCAGTTTAACTTCAGTGGGGAAACTTTCTATAAAGAATTATTTGGGTAGAATTAGTACTCACGTGGAAAATGATGAGCTGTTTATGAACAGCCAGCATGAATTTCCACAAGGGGAAAAAGGGAAATCATGTTTGACCTATAGACTCATAGAAGCCTACAGCACAGAGAAGACCATTTGACCTGTGCCTGCACCTGTCAACCGAGATCTGGCCACAGTAAATCTGTGTATCTCAGCCTTGTGTATACTTAAGGACCTAGCTGCAGCACCTCTCCGTGATAAAGCTTCAAGAAATTCCTTGTCATCTCAATCTTAACAATCCTTGTTCTGAAATTGTACCTTTTGGTCCTGAACTTTCCCACAAGGAAAAACAACTTTGCCGCATCTACCCTGTCAAATCCCTTACAAATCACCATGAGGCATTCCCAACCTCAATCTGAAGCCCAGCATTGACTCCCAGCCTCAGAGGCGAAGTACATGTGAGAATAAAACCTAATTCTAATTCTAATGTTTCAATAGGTTTGCCTACCACTCTTCTGAATTCCAGTGATTATAGACCAAATCTACTCAACCTCTCCTCATTAGACAATCCCTCCATACGTGACATCAATCCAGTGAACCTTCTCTGGACTGCCTCCAAAGTCATTATATCTTTCTTTAGATAAGGGTTCCAAACTTTTCTTAGTAACCCAGCTGTTGTCTGACCATATATAACTTTAACAAACCTCACTACTTCTATACTCTACTCCCTTTGAAATAAAAGCCAATATACCATTTGCCTTTCCTACAACCCAGTGACCTTGGATACCACATTTTTGTGATTCATGGACGAAGAACTCCCATCTGTTTTAGTAGTTTTTGGCTGTTTAAATAATATTCAGCTCCTCTGTTTTTCCTACCAAAGTGCATAACCTCATCTCATCCGGTCTTTTCTTCCAAGTCCCAAGGTTTTGCCCAATCGCTTAATCTGTCCATATCCCTCTGCAAACTTTTTGTGTGTATACACTTGGTGTACATGTCCACTAATCCTTTTAGGTTGATAAAGTTGTTAAGAATACATAATTGATACCTGCCTTTATTAGCCAAGCATGGAGTTTAAAAACAGGGAGGTTATGCTGGAACTGTAAAATGTTGGTTAAACAGCTAAAGAATTGTGTGCAGTTATGGAGTCCACATTGTACGAGTAATGTGATTGCACTGGAGAAGGCGTAGAGAAAGTTTATAAGAATGTTGCCCAGGCTGGAGATTTTTAGTTACAAAGAGAGATTGGATGGACTTTGGTTGTTTTCCATGGAGCAGAGGAGACTGAGGGGGTCATAATTATGATGTAAAAATTACGGGGTGGCACAGATAGAGTAGATAGGAAGAGACTTTTCCACTTGATGAAGGAAGTAATACAAGGGGCATAGATTTATGGTAAGGGTCAGCAGGTTTGTGAAGATGTGAGGAAAGCTTTTTTTTCAGTGAGGGTTGTCTGGAGCAAAGTATCCTGGTAACTTTCCCTTTCCTGATGTGGTGCGATGTCTGCAGTTCATACTCCAGTTCCTCAACTTGGATTTGAAATTTTTCAACTGGAAACACTTATAGAGATATATTAGCTTTGCATCACATTGGTGTTGAACAGTTTCCATCTACTTGTGGCAGCAGAACATCACGAGTCCTGCCATCATATTTTGAATTTGGTTTAATTTATAAATTAATTACTTGAGATTCTTTGCTCTTTGCACTTCACTAAATGAACATTTTGTTTTTATATACTAAAAAGAAACAAAAAATACTCACATCAATCTAATACTTAAACAGTTGCTTTTAAGTGAGAATAAAATCATTGTAGACCTAATCACAAGCTGAAAACCTCACTTAAAAAAGTAGAAATATTCGCAAACCCTACTAACCCAATCGGCTTCTTTCCCTGACACACAAACAGAAATTGCTAGAAAAGCATAGCAGGTCTGGCAGTATCTGTGGAGAGAAAACCGAGTTAACAATTCAGCTCTAGTGACCTTCCTCAGAACTGATAGTAGATAGGAAAATGTTGGTTTTTATACAGAAGATAGGGTAGCGGGAAGGGGTAAGGAATAAGCGATAGGTGGAGATAGATCCCAAGGAGAGGGAAGGACAGTTCAACAGACAAAGGAGAAGACAACAATCAGGCTAGGAGGATGAATTGTTATTAATGTGGACTGTTAGTGCCTCACAATGGGTTGTATGTAATAACAAAGCCTGGCGTCTGGTGATTAAGGTACGGACATGAGAGAATCTCAAGCCCTAAAGTTGCTAAACTCGATATTGGGTCCAGAAGGCTGTACAGTTCCTAAGAGGAAAATGAGGTGCAGTTCTTCCAGCTTGTGCTGAGTTTTGCTGGAGCACTGCATCAAGCCTGAGACAGAGATGTTGGCCAGGAAGGGGGTGGTTTGCTGAAGTGGTAAGCAACTGGAAGTTCAGGGTCTTTTTTGCAGACAGAAGTTCTGCAAAGTGATCACCCAGTTTACGTGTCATTTCCTCAATGTGGAGGAGATTACATTGTAAGCAGCGAATGCAGTAGACTAGATTGAGTAAGGTGCAGGTAAAGCGCTGCTTCAACTGGAAAGTATGTTTGGGCCCTCGGATACTGAGGAGGGAGGAAGTAAATGGACAGGAGTTACACCTTCTTTGGTTGCAGGGGAAGGTGCCATGGAGCAGTGGTGGGTTGTTGGGATTGAGAGAGGAGTGGACCAGGGTTACAGGAGGGAACATTCCCTGCAGAAGGCTGACAGGAGAGGGGAGGGGAGGGGAAGTAGCTAAAATGGTGGCTAATGATGCCCTAAAGTGTGTGCTGGTGGGATGGTAGGTAAGGACAAGGGGAACCTTATCGCTGTTGTGAGAGGGAAGTGGGGGTGAGGGCCGAAGTGTGGGACATGGTTCGAATCCAGCTGAGGGCCCTGTCAACTACGGTGCTGGAGAATCCCCAGTTGAGGAATAAGGTGGATATTTCGGAGGCACCCCTGTTGAAGTTGGGATCATGTGCACAAATGTGATGGAGATGGAGGAACTGGGAGAATGGAATAGAGTCTATACAGGAAACAGGGTGCGAGGATGCATTATTAAGGTAACTGTGGGAGTTGGTGGGTTTGTAGTGCATATCAGAAATGGAAACAAAGATGTCGAGGAAGGGAGTCAGAGATGGACCAGGTAAAGCTGAGAGTGGGATTGAAATTGCAGATGAAATTAATAAACTTTTACAATTATGGAGGATAAAGGAAAATAGTGCCAATGATATCAAATTTGTTCCAGAGAAAGAGTTGTGGGTGAGGGTGGAAATAGGACTTCAACAAAGAAGATTTCCATAAAGAGACAGGCAAAACTGGTGCCCATCAGGTACCCATGGCCACATTCTGACCTGAGCAAAGTGAGAGGAGTTAAAAGAGAAGTTGTTCAGGATGAAGACAAGCTCAGCCAAGTGGAGGAGGCTGGCAGTGGATGGGAACAGTTTAGGCCTTTGTTCCAGGAAAAAGTGGAGAGCCCTGAAACCATCCTGATAGGGGCTGAACGTATAAAGGGATTGCATATCCATGGTAAAGAGGAGGTGGTTGGAGCATGCAAACTGGAAATTCTGAGAGTGACATCTGCGATTTATCTGACGCTTTATGTAAGTGGGAAGGGACTGGACAAGGGGAGAAAAAGGAGCTTTTCTCCCTGCACTCACATCACACTGTGGTTTACTGCAAGCACCTTGGGCCCGTTTGATTTGAACCAGATTTCAAGCAGTATAGTCTGTAACATACACAGCCTTCTTGTCGCTCTGCTGCAGTCTCATTCACACTGACCATGTTCCTTACTAGCCTTACGGTGAATTTTAGACTCCCACCATCTGGATGAAAAAAATCCTCTTCAATGTCCTTCCTACTGCACTGATATCCTTCCTGTAATGTGGTAACCAGAACTCCATGCAGTACTCCAGTTGTGGCCTAACCAGCATTTTATATCTTTCCACCATAACCTACATGTTCTTGCCTTCTGAGCCTCAGTTAGTAAAGGTCCATAATCTCAGGATTGCTACCAGTGCCAGAGTAAGAATGGCAAGACAGTTAAGATGAACACTTGGCTTGAGGGATGGTGCAAGAGGGAGAGTTTCAAATTCCTGGGACACTGAGACCTGTTCTCAGGGAGGTGGGACCAGTACAAACTGGGGGAGTGTTTGCAAGTACTACTGAGGAGGGTTTAAACTAATATGGAAATGGGATGGGAACCGGTTAGAGCACTGATTTGGGACCATTATGATACGACCGTACAAGACATTGATAAGACCACATTTGGAGAACAGCGTACAATTCTGGTCATCTTATTACAGGACTGATGCTAGCAAATTGAAAAAGATGCAATAAGATTCATAAGGATGTTACTAAGACTGGAAAGTTTGAATTATAAGGAGATGCTGGATAGGCTGGAATATTTTCCTCTGAGTACCAGGCATTAGTGGCTTGTGGGTGGTTTGCCGCTACCAGTGTATAGAATGCTGAGGGGTGACCTTATAGAAGTTTATAAAATCACAAGTGGCATATATAAGGTGAATAGCAAGGTCTTTGCACAAGTTAGAGGATTCCAAAATTAGCGAGCTTAGGTTTAAGATGAGAAGAGAAAGATTTAAAAGGGACCAGAGGGGCAACGTTTTTCACACAGAAGGTGTTGCGAATATGGAATGAGCTGCCAGTGGAAGTGGTAGAGACGGATATAACTATAACATTTAAAAGTCATTTGTACACCAAGTTTTATAGATGCGCCCTAGTAAGCATCCTTTGTGGATGCATCAAGGTGTGGTATGGCAAATGCTTTTCCTAAGACCGCAAGAAACTACAGAGAGTTGTGAACGCAGCCCAGTCCATCACACAAACTAGCCTTCTACCCATTGGTTCCATCTATACTTCTGGCTCCTTCAGGAGAACAACCAACATAATCAATGGCCCCTCCCACTACCACGCAACGATAGTGTCCAGTCCTGTTGTCCGGAGGATCTGGGCTCAAATCCCACTTACTACTGAAGTATATCATAACGTATGTTTTGTCACATAATATGTCTAACATGGCTGATTAAAAATAATTAGGAAGATGGTTTGGTAGTGGTAAACTATCCCACCCACAAGCCACCGATGCCTGGTACCCAGAACCCAAAAAAAGACAGTGCTCACCCCTATACAAGATTCAGACCTCCAGTCAGGTTTGCAAATCTGTGCGGATAATGCCAAATTCCAGGATGTAATTATTTGTATCTCCAAACCACAGATTTCATTAGTGATTCCTGATGTAAAGTTGTCTCAAGCATGGGGCTTCACTGTTACTTTCCTGTCACAAAATTGCTCAGTACTGAGTGGGCTACGTATGCTGACCTCACACATCTGTGCTACTCAAAAAAAGTGTGACTTCGACAGTTTTACAGTAAACCATTTTATCTTGTTTTCTTATGTATAGTAGCATGATTTGGTGAGGTGAACCCAAAAACCAGGATTAAAAAAGGCAAATATGTAGCACAATCCTCTAATGTTTATACAAATGTGTGAAATAGGAGGAAATCCAGGCGCACAAAATTATTTTAGTTAAACATGATATAAATTAATTTTGTCCTGTAATATCTTTTACCAGGTAGATTGAATAATGCAAAAATCCATTTGTATTCTTTATATTATCACCTCTGTTGCTGCTGATGAAACAATGCTAGTTTGTGTCAATTCTTAGGGAACTGGCTGATACCAAAGATTGCCTAAGAAGTTGAGTATAGGGAATCTGCAGATTGAGTGAGGCAAAAGAGACTGGATGATACCTTTACAATTTTGAACCACGCAGTTCCTGAGAATATAATTTAGTCAACAGAACAAAGAAAAGCACACATATCACTTTTATATATTTGGAAAATCAATGGCAATAGGTGTAAAACATACAGTGTGAAAATTTAACATAGTTCCAGGAGGCAACATTTTTATCCCTGAACCAATTTAAGGTAAAGTCACCATAATCCTGGATGACCATAGGCCTGTGAGACTGGTGGTATGTTTAACCTGAAGGTCACCAAGCATCAAGTGAGGGGCAATGTTGAGAAGGCGGGACCATCATGGTAACCTCAGCCAGTGCAGCAATTGAAGTCATGCGTGGCATCACTGCGTGTCACAAACAAGCTGTCTAGCCAACTGAGCTAATTGACCCAAAATACTTTGGACATACCAAGGAATTATCAAATTTCGTGACTGTGTGGCATTGCATATTTTTATTGGTTAATTTCACCAAATTATCATGTGAATTTAAGAAATATTGATTAGCTGGATTGTATGGGGTACATTAAACATTTCCTGATTGCAGTTTGAGTAGTCTTGAGAGTAATGTGAGAAAACGTTGCTGCATTAACGTGGGATGATATAACGGTTTTAAGAGTTTTTTTTCCTGGCTTTTGTAATGAAGAGACCTTGAGACAGAGGTCATAAGTCAATAAAGTACATAGCTTGTGAGGCCTTAGGATTTTTCTTTTAAAAGTTGGAATAATACAAGCAGCGTGAATGGATGGGGTCAGATTCCCACAGAACCAGGATTTCAGTTTTAGCTTTCAGTAGCTGGTGGGACTGTGAAAGCTGCTACATCTCTCTCTGTCTTTGTGACAGCTAGAAGCTACTAGAATTGTATATGAGGCCATCTGTTTTGCTGAATTTGCCATTGCCAAGGATGTGTTACGGATGTTACAGTATTGGAGCAGTTAATGAGCAGTTTATTTGTTTTGTTAAGTATTTAGATAGAATTACAGTTAGGCTAATGTTCTTATTTTATTTTTATTTTGTCTGTATTTTAATTATAGTGGATGAATAAAGTGTGTTTTATTTTAAGTTTGAGAGTTTGACAATCTAATTGCATCCTGAATCAAAGCCTGGCACTTGCCTTTAAAATAAGAAAAAGTTAGGGTCTAGCCTATCTCCTTTTGAGGGGGTTTGGTCTGGTTCATAACAAATGTGAAACAGGTTCAGCATGTAAAGGTAATAGAAGAGTCAAAATAAACTCCAATTTGTGAAAAATAAGTCAATGAGAAACAAAGTAGCGTTTTACATGCAGGCTAGCACCTCCTAGCTAATTAGCAGCAAATTAGATTAGTTTCTCTACAGTGTGGAAACAGGCCCTTCGGCCCAACAAGTCCACACCACCCCTTGCAGCATCCCACCCAGACCCATTCCCCCCTATAACCCACACACCCCTGAACACTTATGGGCAATTTAGCATGGCCAATCCACCTAGCCTGCACATCTTTGGACTGTGAGAGGAAACTGGAGCACGCAGAGGAAACCCATGCATACACGGGGAGAATGTGCAAACTCCACACAGACAGTCGCCCGAGTCTGGAATTGAACCCAGGTCCCTGGCGCTCTGAGGCTAACATCATTATGTCTTGTGTAACTTTTAAGGAACAAATTTGCATTGATACCTCCTACTTTAGTGCTAAGGGAATCTAACAATTAGAGGGAAATAGAAAAACTACGGAAGGCTACAGAAGAGATGGATTTGTCCATGAATCACAGAAAGCACATGTTGTCATCCAAGTTCAGCGAATAACAGGGAAGGCAAATGAAATGCTGGCCTTTAGTTCAAAGGGAATGGAGTATAAAAGTAGAGATGTTCTGCAATATTCAGACCACAGCTGGAATATTGTGAATAGTTTGTGCCCCTTATCAAAGGGAAGATGTGCTGGCATTAGCAAGAGTCCCTCATTGATTCTACATATGAAGGACTGTCTAATTAGGAGATGGCGAGTAGATTGCACCCGTACTCATGAAATACAGAATGAGAGGCGACTTTATTGAAGCATATAAGATTCTTACAGAATTTGACAGAGTAGATTCCGAAAGTTTATTGACCCTTGTAGGATAGTCTATGATAGAGGGCATAATCTCAGACAAATGTATATTTAAGACAGAGATGAGGGTGATTTCATCTTTCAGAAGGTAGTAAATCTGTGGAATTCTTTACCACAGAGGGCTCTGAAAGTTGAGTTACTAAGTATATTCAAAGTTGTGATGGTGAGATTTTTAATCAGTCACAAAATTGAGGGTTGTGAGGAAAAGGCAAGAAAGTGGAGTTGAGGATTATCAGATCAGCCATTTGCTCATTGTGTGACACAGCAGACTTGATGGGCTGAATGGCCTACTTCAGTTCCTACATCACATGGTCTTATAAAACATATGTTATAAACAAATAACAAAAGAAAATAAATTTGTGTAGTTGCCTTTAAAAATGTTGTTCCGTAGATCATTGTAATATCTGATCTTTATTTTTGAAGTATTATGATGTACAGCAGTTTGCTTTTTAACAATGGAGTTGAAGATGAAGATTATGTAGAAATTATATGGCCTCCATAACATCATTAATGTGATGTTATGTTAGTGTTAAATATCCTTGCTTTTCAATGTAAACACTGTTGCTTTATTGTTTTATTTTTGTTCAAAGGTGTCCAGCAGGAAATTAGAACTTTTTAATAACCACTTACAAGTATTGATGATGGAAATTCACTCTCAGGGCAGATAGCATGATAGTCCTCATTCAGACTGTTCAGAAGCAAAGCTTGTTAAAGGTTGAAGGCATCGTCTTGTCTTTTAGTAAATGCAGAAATACTGCTCATCTCCTCATGACCGTCACGTACAGTTTAACATTTTTGACAACTCGCTGTAAATCTTAAACACCAGGAAAATAGAATAGTGACGTAACAGAATGTACTATTTGAAAATATAAAAGCATTTAGTGCACAGTTGTCCTGCATATGTTAATTTCATAGTCAGACAAATATATTCACTTTCAGCAGAAATTGACAAAAATGTTTGGTGCAGAAAATTGAAAGATAAAGTTCTTTGCAATATCAAGATTGCATGACATGCAGCAAAAATCCACTGTAGTCAGAGGGTGTTGTCTCATCCGTCCGTTGGACTTTGCATACGCTCAAGTACTGTTCTAGTTTCCTTTGTGGTGAGCTGGCTGAAGAACCCAGAAGTTGAAATGTCTAGTTCTTTTCCTGTATATTTAAATTTAGTAAACAACTAGCAGAAAAACTTCTTTGGCAAGCAAAAGAAGCAAGCCCATATGTCTTATTAAGCTGTTTCCACAGCACAAGCAACATCCTGCCTCACTGTGTACTTTGTCCACTGATTTCAGTTAATTTGTGGTCATCACAGTTTCCGCCACAGTGTTTAAGTCTAGCACCTGAGTATTGTGATATCTAGTGTGCATGCAGACATTGTGAACTTCACACTGCCTCTGAAGTCTGGCTCATTCTACTAATATAGCATGTTTAAGTGCAGCTGGATGTGTATGGCTGAATTCCACATCTTGATTATGCAGAGTGATGAGGTGAATGTCACCAATGTGAAGGTTACACAGTCAAATAAATGGATTTGGGAAAAAGGTAACTCTTTTTAAACCTTCTTGCATGACATATTTTAAATTCAGCAGAAGATAATCCAGCTTTTATTTAATTCAACTAAATACAATCAGGAATTTATAAAACTTTTAATAGGCAACTGTCGAAATGCTGTCAAAGAGGCCATTTTAAGGAATGACTGTTAATCATAACTATCTGCATTTCAGTGTGATCTATCCTGACAATTTTGAGGAAATTAGTTTTATTTTGTTTGTTGTTTTAGCTGAACAAGAACTCATCAAGATAATCATCATTGTTGTGGCAATGACAGTAATGGTGGTCGTTATTGTTTGCTTGCTGAACCATTACAAGCATTTCACAAGGTCTTTCATAAACCGACAAAGTCATGCCAGGCAGCAGGAGGAAGCCTTACAGCCAGTAAGTTTTATACAACACTTCTTGTTCAAATTTAATCTAGTATATTTACAGATTAACAGTGTAGATGTGTATGTATGATATATATATTGTACCATTCCAAAGGAACTTTTTAATATATGCTCGTTTTTGTTTCTGAACTGCCTCATTCTACAGTAATTTAACATATTGCTAACTTTATGTAACCTTGACTTGTTCTCTTATTAAGGAATGTGCTAAAATTAAAATATTTTTCAACATATATTGCTCCATTTTTGTTAAATGGATGTGTTAAATTCACTTTGACAATTCTGATTGTACAGTTTGTTATGTAATGAAAAATCTGTTAAATTTAAATAGGCAGAAACATTTCAAGATGAGGAATTTCAAATTTTTCACCTGAAACGTTCACAAAGCTTGTTAGATTTTGCTTAGAAGCATCCGTGATTAATACTTTATAAATATCATTGATTTTTAACCTAAAGAAACCAATGTATTTAAAGAGTATAGTTTGCGTAATTGTTTCCTTAAGTAATTAAAGTGCAATTTAAGACAATTGGGAATATGTATAATTTGCAAGAAAGAAATGGATGTAGGTGTAAGGTATTTTCTCTTTCATGGAATTTTAGCATTGCTGGAAAGATTAGGATTTAATTGTTGCCAATCCTTAATTTGCTGTCAAGAAAATGGTAATGAGTGAGAAGTTTTACAATTGAGTGACGAAATTTATGCCATCTTTTCTGGAAGGAACGAAGAAGGTTTTCGGCCTTTAGCGGTCTTTTATCAAGGCTAAAAGAACAGGGACTTAAGAAGCTCCACCTTGTCTATGCCCCACATAATCTTGTACCTTTATCAGGTCACCCCTCAATCTTCTTTGCTCTAAAGAAAGTAACCAAGTTTAACCAGCCTCTCTTTATAACTAAATTTCTCCATCCAGGCAACATATCGATGAATCTCATCTGCACCCCCTCCAGTATAACTACACTGTTCTGTCGTGTGGTGACCAGAACAGCATATAGTACTCCAGCTGTGGCCCAACCAAAGATTTGTACAGCTCCAAAATAGCCTTCCTGATCTGGTAATCGAGCCTCTACTGATAAAGGCAATTATCCCATTTGCTTTCTTAACCACCTTGTTATCATGCCGTGCCACCTGCAGGGATTTGAGGACAAGAACTCCAAGATACCTCTGTCCTCTAATTTCCACCATCATTAAATACTCCCTTGTGACTTCTTCCAAAGCACCTCACACTTGGCACGATTAAATTCCATTTGCCACTGATCTGCCTGTCTGACCAATTTATTTATATGTGCCTGTACCTAAGACCTTCTTTCTCACTGTCAACCACCCAGTCAATCTTCATGTCAGCCACAAACTTACGTAGTATTTCAATCCGGCCCGCAAACTACAAACCCCCTACCACCTTTGCCCTTAACATTCGGATTCCCATGGATATGCCACTGGATGTTGGCCTCCAGTCACACAACCTTCTGCCACCATCCTTCATCTCCAGTCACTAAGTCAATTTTGGATCCAACTTGCCAAGTTACCCTGAATACAATGTGCTTTCACCTTCTTTATCAGTCTTCCATGTAGAACTTTGTCAAAGGTCTTGCTGAAATCCATATATTACATCAACTGCATTATCCTCATCCACACAATTGGTGACCTTCTTGTAAAATTCAAACAAATTTGTTGGCGTGACCTCTGTCTGACAATGCCATGATTATCCCTAATTGAACCTTGCCTCTGCAGAGTCTTGGAACTGTACAGCATGGAAACAGACCCTTCGGTCTAACTCGTCCATACCGGCCAGATATCCTAAATTAATTTAGTCCCATTTGTCAGCATTTGGCCCATACCCCTCTTAACCTTTCTTATTCATATACCCATCCAATTGCCATTTAAATGTTGTAATTGTATCAGCTTCCACCATTTCCTCTGGCAGTTCATTCCGTATATGCACCACCCTCTGTGCGGAAAAGTTGCCCCTTAGATCCCTTTTAAATCTTTCCTCTCTCACCTTAAACTTACGCACTCCAGCTTTAGACTCACCCACCCTGTGGAAAAGACCTTGGCTATTCACCCTATCCATGGCCCTCATGATTTTATAAACCTCTATAAGGTCACCCCTTAGCCTGTGACATTCCAGGGAAAATAGCCCCAGCCTGTACAGCCTCTCCTGATAGCTCAAACGCTCCTACCCAGGTCACATCCATGTAACTCGTTTCCAAACTCTTTAAAATTTTGCAACATCTTTCGTATGGCACAGAGACCAGAATTGCACACGGTATTCCAGAAGTGGCTTAACCAATGTCGTGTGCAACCACAATGTGACCTCCCAACTCCTATACTTAACGCACTGATCAGTAAAGGCAATGGAGGTTAATTCTTTCCTTTAGAGTACGGGGCAGCAGTTTTGTTTTCATTCAGTATTGGTGTCATTGCTAAGGTCGGTATCTATCGCCCATCCCTAATTGCCTTTAAGGAGGTAGTGGTGAGCTGCTTCTTAAGTTGCTGCACTCCATATGAGTGTTCCAGGATTTTGATCCAGGAACAGTGAAGGAATTCTGAAATAATTCCCAGTTGGAATGGTATTTGGCTTGGAGAGGAACTTACGGGGTTTGAAATTCCTATGTTTCTGGCGCCTTGGTCCTTCTGAATGTTTGTGGATGTCGTCCCAGTGAAGTAGGCTCCTTTGTCCTGCGTAGTGTCAACTTCTTGAGTGTTGTTAGAGCTGCAAGTGGGGATTATTTCATCTTCTGCTGACTGTGCCTAGTAAATGGTGGACAGGCTTTGGGGAGTCAGGATGAGAGCCATTATTCCCTGTAGTATTCCTAACCTCTGACCTGCTCTTGTACCCAGTTCATTTTCTGGTCAGTGGTAACTCCCAGGATGTTGATAGTGGGGGATTTCAGTGATGGCAATGCCATTGAACCTCAAGGGGACAGTAGTTAGATTATCTCTTGTTAAAGATGGCAAGTGCCTGCCATTTTACAACATAAAGCCAAATGTTTTTCCAGATTTTGCTACATTTGCACATGAATTGCCTCAGTATCTGAGGAGTTATGCTGAGCATTGTACAATCATCGTAAACATCTCCAATTCTGACCTTATGTTGGAGGGAAGATCATTGATGAAGCAGCTAAAGGTTGTTGTGCTTAGAACACTAACCTGACAAACTCCTGTTGGTCATTGTCTCGGGAAGAGAGGTGATTGATATCCCGCAATCACCACCTTTGTACATTGCAACGAGTGAAGTGTTCGCCTCGATTCCCAGTTTTCCTATGCTCCTTGATTCAACACTGTATCAAATGACACCTTGATATCAAGGGCAGTCACTATTACTTTCCCTCTTGAGTTAGTTCTCTTATCATACTTGGATCAAAACTGTAATGAGATCAATAGCTTAGTGGGCAGAATGTAAACTGCATATCAGTGGCCTGGTTATTGTTAAGCAAGTGCCATTTGATAGCACTGTCAATGACATCTTCCATCACTTTGCTGATGATTGCGGGTAGACTAAAGAGGCTGTAATTGGCTGGTTTGGATTTAGCCCACTTTGTGGGTAGGACATATGTGACCATATTCCACACAGATAGCAATATTGTAACCATACTGAAATAGTTTGGCTAGAAACATGGCTAATTCAGGAGCACAAATCTTCAATACCATTGCCGAGATGTTGTTAAGGTGCATAACCTTCACAGTATCTTCAGCTTTTTCTTGATATCAGGTAGAGTGAGTCCAGTTGGCTGAAAGTTGGCAACAATGATGCTGACAGCCTCAGGAAGAGGCCAAGGTGGATCATCCACTGAGCATTTCTGGCTGAAGAGAAATACAAATGCTTCGACTTTGTCTTTTGAACTGATGTTTTGGGCAGTCCCACCATTGTGAAGCTACCTCCTTGAATGAGTTGTTTAATTGTCCACTTCCATTCATGACTGTTGCTCAAGAACTGCTGAGGTCAGATCTGATCCATTAGTTGTGGGATCTCTTAGCTGTAAGTGCTGTTTGTGTTACTTTCTGTGCAATGAGCACAGTGTTGTGCTGTTTCCAGATTGGTATTTTTTTTTCAAGGTATGCCTGTGCTACCTCAGACGAGCCCGCCTGCACTCATCATTGAACCGGATTTGATCCCATGGCATGGTGGTAATAGTAGAGTGGGTCTGTGCTAGGCTATGAAGTTACAAATTGTGGTTGCATGTTCTTCTGCTGCTGCTGAAGGCCCACGTGCCTCATGATTGCCCAGTTTTGAGTTGCTAGGTCTATTGAAATCTATTTTTTTCAGCATGGATGTAATGCTGTTCAACATGTGGAGGATTTTTTGTGTGTGGGAATGTATGCATCACCAGGTATGTTAGAACTTAGTATCCACCCTAATTGCCCTTGAATCGAATAGCTTGCTAGGCCATTGCAGATGCCAGTGAATGGTCAACCATACTCTGTTTGGAGTCACACGTATGTTAGACCAGATAAGGGTCACGGATTTCCTTCTTGAAAGGATGATTGAACCAACGTGAAGACGGGATCAGGACTGAGTATTTGTTACTCCTTTTGACTCTGTCATGCATCTGCAACAGGTAGATTGGTGAGGACTGGGTGAAGTATATTTTTCATTCTTGTTGCCTCCTTCACCACAATCTACTTAGATTGACTAGTCAGTTGAACTGGTTGTGCAGTCTGACTAGACAGATGGTAGACTTGAACTATTGGAGTTAAGTATGACAATGAAATGCCCAAAAATACCGAAGGTTTCAAGAGCAAATAATTATTATAAAGGATATGTGTTTAGGTGACCCAAAAACATGAAACTGTTCATTTTAGTAATGGTTCACCTACCAATCTGTGTGGTTCTTTTCAGAGATGGTGTATATCTCCCTTGTCACTTCAACTTTAAAATGTGCCTCTTTTTTCAAATGGCTTATCTAGCAAGATAAATTTGCCATAGTTTTACTATACCAAAGGACTGCTCTCTCATTAAAGAGAGTTTGATGATATTGGCTGAGTGGGGGATAAACAAACCATGAGGTTGCAGATTGTGCTGGTGTGCAACAGTGCCTCAGGAATGCCCAGTATTGAATTGCTACATCTGTTTGAAGTTTTTTCCATGTAGCACTATGATAGTAACAAAATGGAGGGTATTCTCAGTGTGAAGGTGGGACTTCGTCTCCACAAGGACTATGCAGTTGCCATTCTTACTGATACTGTAATGGACAGATACATCTGCAGTTAGCAGATTAGTAAGGATGAGTCAAGTATGTTTTTCCTTCTTGTTGGTTACCTCAGCACCTGCAGCTGACTCAGTCTAGCAGCCATTCCTTTAAGACCTGACCAACCTAGTCAGTAGTGTTGCTGCTGATCCAAAATTGGTGTTGGACATTGAAATTCCCCAACAAGGGTACATACTCAGGGCTTCCTTTAAGTGTTGCTCAACATGGAGGGGTACTGATTCATTAGCTGAGGGAGAATGGTATGTGGTAATCAGCAGGTAGTTTCCTTCCTTATGTTTAACCTGAAACGATGAGACTTCATGGGGTGCAGAGTCAATGTTGAGGACTCCCAGGGCAATTCCCAGGGATTTAGCACACTTGCCTTCATTGCTCAGTCTTTTGAGTATAGGAGTTGGGAAGTAATGTTGAGATTATACAGGACATTGGTGAGGCCTCTTCTGGAATATTGCATTCAGTTCTGGTTGCCCAGTTATAGGAAGGATATTATTAAGCTGAAGTGGATTCAGAAGAGATTTACCAGGATGTTGCTGGGTGTGGAAGGTTAAAGACTGGGTAGGCTGAGACTGGAGCGTAGGAGGTTGAGAGGAGACCTTATAGAAATTTGTGAAATAATGAGGGGTATAAATAGAGTTAAATGGAGCTGTTTGTTTCCCTAGGATGAGAAATTTCAAGATTAGAGTGCAGATCTTTTAGGTGAGAGGAGAAATATTTAAAAAAGACATGAGGGCAGATTTTTTACACAGAAGGTGGTTTGTGTGTAGAGTGAACTTCCTGAGGAAGTGGTGGATGTGTGGGTTACAATATTTAAAAGACATTTGGATAAATGCAAGAATAGGAAGATGTGGATGGATAAGGGCCAGGACCAGGCAGGTGGGACTAGTTTAGTTTCAGATTTATGTTTGGCATGGACTGGTTGGACTGAAGGGTCTGTTTCCATGTTGTATGACTCTATAACTCTCTCCTGATGGTATACCACTATGCCACCACCTTTGTTGGGTCTGTCCTCCAAGTGGGATTGGACATATTCAGGGGCAGTGATGGTGGTGCATGAGACATAGTCTGTCAGGTATGATTCCCCTAGTATAAATATGTCAGACTATTAGAACATAGAACATAGAACATAGAACAGTACAGCACAGAACAGGCCCTTCAGCCCACAATGTTGTGCCGACCATTGATCCTCATGTATGCACCCTCAAATTTCTGTGACCATATACATGTCCAGCAGTCTCTTAAATGACCCCAATGACCTTGCTTCCACAACTGCTGCTGGCAAGGCATTCCATGCTCTCACAACTCTCTGCGTAAAGAACCTGCCTCTGACATCCCCTCTATACTTTCCACCAACCAGCTTAAAACTATGAACCCTCGTGCTAGCCATTTCTGCCCTGGGAAATAGTCTCTGGCTATCAACTCTATCTATGCCTCTCATTATCTTGTATACCTCAATTAGGTCCCCTCTCCTCCTCCTTTTCTCCAATGAAAAGAGACCGAGCTCAGTCAACCTCTCTTCATAAGATAAGCCCTCCAGTCCAGGCAGCATCCTGGTAAACCTCCTCTGAACCCTCTCCAAAGCATCCACATCTTTCCTATAATAGGGCGCCCAGAACTGCACGCAGTATTCCAAGTGCGGTCTAACCAAAGTTTTATAGAGCTGCAACAAGATCTCACGACTCTTAAACTCAATCCCCCTGTTAATGAAAGCCAAAACACCATATGCTTTCTTAACAACCCTGTCCACTTGGGTGGCCATTTTAAGGGATCTATGTATCTGCACACCAAGATCCCTCTGTTCCTCCACGCTGCCAAGAATCCTATCCTTAATCCTGTACTCAGCTTTCAAATTCGACCTTCCAAAATGCATCACCTATCATTTATCCAGGTTGAACTCCATCTGCCACCTCTCAGCCCATCTCTGCATCCTGTCAATGTCCCGCTGCAGCCTACAACAGCCCTCTACACTGTCAACGACACCTCCGACCTTTGTGTCATCTGCAAACTTGCTGACCCATCCTTCAATTCCCTCGTCCAAGTCATTAATAAAAATTACAAACAGTAGAGGCCCAAGGACAGAGCCCTGTGGAACTCCACTCACCACTGACTTCCAGGCAGAATATTTTCCTTCTACTACCACTCGCTGTCTTCTGTTGGCCAGCCAATTCTGCAGACAAGCAGCTAAGCTCCCCTGTATCCCATTCCTCCTGACCTTCTGAATGAGCCTACCATGGGGAACCTTATCAAATGCCTTACTGAAGTCCATATACACCACATCCACAGCTCGACCCTCATCAACTTTTCTAGTCACATCCTCAAAAAACTCGATAAGGTTTGTAAGGCATGACCTACCCCACACAAAGCTGTGTTGACTGTATTTGATCCAGCCATGCTCTTCCAGATGGTCATAAATCTTATCCCTCAGAATCCTTTCTAACACCTTGCAGACGACAGACGTGAGACTTACCGGTCTATAATTGCCGGGGATTTCCCTACTTCCTTTCTTGAAGAGAGGAATTACATTTGCCTCTCTCCAGTCCTCAGGTACGACTCCAGTGGAGAGCGAGGATGCAAAGATCTTCGCAAGTGGCGAAGCAATTGCATTTCTCGCTTCCCAAAGCAGCCGAGGACAAATCTGGTCCGGGCCTGGCGACTTGTCAATCTTAATGTTTGACAAAATTTTCAGCACATCGGCTTCGTCTATCTCTATCCATTCCAGCATGCACACCTGCTCTTCAAAGGTTTCATTCACTACAAAGTTCGTTTCTTTCGTAAAGACAGAAGCAAAAAACTCATTTAGGGCTTCCCCTACCTCCTCAGGCTCCACACACAAGTTCCCTATGCTATCCCTGATCGGCCCTACTCTTTCTTTGACCATTCTCTTATTCCTCACGTAAGTGTAAAATGCCTTTGTGTTTTCCCGGATTCCTTCTGTCAAGCCTTTCTCGTGCCCCCTCCTGGCTCTCCTCAGACCATTTTTGAGCTCCTTCCTTGCCTACCTTCTTCCTTTTCACTAGAAGCTCCACCGCTCTCGTCATCCAAGGTTCCTTAATCTTACCCCTTCTTGCCTGTCTCAGAGGGACATATTTACTCATCACTCCCAACAACTGTTCCTTAAACCGTCTCCACATGTCTATAGTTCCCTTACCATGGAACAACTGCTCCCAGTCCATGCTTCTTAACTCATGTCTAATCGCATCATAGTTTCCTCTTCCCCAATTAAATATCCTCCCGTTTTGCCTAATCCTCTCCTTCTCCATAGCTATGTAGAATGTGAGGCAGTTATGGTCACTATCACCAAAATGCTCTCCCACCACAAGATCTGATACCTGCCCCGGCTCGTTTCCGAGCACCAAGTCTAGAATGGCCTCTCCCCTCGTCGGCCTGTCAACGTACTGCGTTAGGAAACCCTCCTGAACACACCTTACAAAAACAGCTCCATTCAAATCTTCTGCTCGAAGGAGGTTCCAATCAATATTAGGAAAGTTAAAGTCACCCATTACAACAACCCTACTGCGTGCACACTTTTCCAAAATCTGTCAACCTATGCTTTCTTCAATCTCCCTGCTGCTATTGGGGGGCCTGTAGTAAACCCCTAACAAGGTGACTACTCCCTTGCTGTTCCTAATTTCCACCCATACTGACTCAGTAGGCAGATCTTCCTCGACAAAGGAAGCTTCTGTAGCTGTGATACCCTCTCTGATTAGTAGTGCTACACCCCCTCCTCTTTTTCCCCCCTCCCTATTCTTTTTAAATGTTCTAAACCCTGGAACATCCAGCAACCATTCCTGCCCATGAGAAACCCATGTCTCTGTTATGGCCACAACATCATAGCACCAGGTACTGATCCATGCTCTAAGTTCATCACTTTTATTCCTGATACTCCTTGCATTAAAGCAAACACACTTTAACCGATCCCTTGGTTCCTTCCCAGGAAAATCCTTCCCACTAGCTGGTCTACCTCTTGCTACTGCCTCACCTGCATCAACGCTCACCTCTGGTATACAGCTCAGGTTCCCACCCCCCTGCCATACTAGTTTAAACCCTCTCGAACTACTCGAGCAAACCTTCCACCCAGGACATTGGTCCCCTTCCAGTTCAGATGCAACCCGTCCTTCTTGTACAGGTCCCACCTTCCCCAGAAGGCATCCCAATTATCAACATATCTGAAGCCCTCCCTCCTACACCAGCTGCGTAGCCACGTGTTCAGCTGCGCCCGCTCCCTGTTCCTCACCTCGCTATCTCGTGGCACCGGTAGTAAACCAGAGAACACTACTCTGTTCGTCCTGCTCTGCAGCTTCCATCCTACTCCCTGAAATCACTTTTTATATCCTCAAACCTATTTCTGGCTATATCATTTGTGCCAATATGTAACACGATTTCTGGCTGTTCGCCCTCCCCTTTTAGAACTTTATACACCCGATCGGAGACGTCCCCGACCCTGGCACCAGGGAGGCAACATACCTTCCGGGAATCCCGATCTTGCCCACAAAATCTCCTGTCGATTCCCCTAACTATCGAGTCCCCTACCACGAGTACTTTTCTATTCTGCCCCCTTCCCTTCTTTGCCACAGTGTCAGGCTCAGTGCCAGAGAACTGACTTTCTCGACTAGTATGGAAGAAATTTACCTCATTGACTACCTACCCCACCCTAAGGCGTTTCTTACATCCAATTTTTATCCCATCTTACCATATGCTGTTTCTGCAACAACTCTCCATTCAACAAATCTCCTTTACACCTGTACCATCTTTAAAAACCCATTGTGGATCCGCGCGAACACCGTCAGTCCAAAGCTGCCCTGCAGAGTTCCTGACATTTACCCCTGACATGATAGACAGGTGGAAGTCAGCATCTTGCTTTGTGAGTAATGTTGTGGAGGTCATGCTGGATGGGGTAGGACCAACATGAGACTTCCTTCTTTACCAAGGACCAGCAATGGAGGCCATGATTTTAGACCATGCCATACCATCTTCCCACCAAGTTACCACCCAAGATAAAGCACTCTCAGCTGTCTGGAGGAATGCCTGTGGAAAGAAGATAAATTTCCTTCTCTGTTCTATTAGGGTAAATTGCACCATCCAATACCCTCCAATATCTAACATTTATTCTACCTCTACTGCTGTACCCAACTCCCACCAAGGCTTAAGTTGTCTTTGTTGCCTGCAACATCATCTCTACTTACTGATACCCATCCCGACCCTCAACATGGCCTCTGCACTACATGTGTCACTCAGGACACGTCCCTACCTGCACCAACTGTAATAGCTGTGCTACCCACTTTAATTTCCCATAATACACGACTCTCACTCTCTCTGTCATTCCAACAGGAAAACAACCTTCAATAGTGTGGAAGAGTGAAGTCTGGTGGGGTGGTGCCTATCACTCAGTTCCTCACCCTGACCTCCTGACTCTGACTACACCAGGCAGGGCCTGGACTGGTTTCAGAGGCTGCCTCTGCCTTACTCTACCAGGAACTAATTAATGAATGCTATCCCTCTTGACTTGACTGAGCCCTGCTGACGATTATGGCGATCTTCTTGCTGTTGTGTCTGCACTGCAAAGTACAGCAAAGTAACAGTAGTATAAATATGGTATCTTTGGCTGAGAGACCAAGGCACCAAAAGGCAAGCATTGCAAGTCAAGGATGCTGTGAGTGTATTCGAGATGTGCCTTGAGGGTTGTTAGAAGTTGGTACGTGTTAAATGCCAGTGTTCGTGCATTTCTAACCTAGTGGTTATTTGAAGCAAGTGAACTGGATCCACCAGCTTGTCTTGTCTTAATTTTCCTGAAGTTGAACTTGGTGTTTGGGAAAATGGAGGGTGAGTATTAATGAGGCAAATTGGGCTGTTAACCAGGGATTTAAACAAACATTTACTTCTGTCATTTGGCAACTCATAAACGTCCAGCAAGAACCTTGCAATGCCATTTATGAAAAGTGGAAAAGATGGTGCGAGTTATTCTTAACATTGAGATGGCCTCCGTAATAAGTTTTAGGAGTAGAAGTAGGCCATTCAGCCCATTGAAGCTGCTCTGTCTTTGAATGAGATCATGGCTGGTCTGATAATCCTTGACTCTATTTTCCTGACTTTACTCCAAAATCCTTGATTCCGTTACTGAGTAGAAATTTGTCTTTCTCAGCCTTGAATATACTTAAATGACCCTCGCTAAAAAATGCTCTGTGGTTAAAAAAAAATTCCACAGATTCATTACCTCTGAGAGAAGAGATTCCTGTTCATCTCTGCCTTAAATGTGCATCACCTTATTTTTGAGATGATGCCCTGTGATCCTAAACTCTCATCTACTCTGTCAAGTCCCCAAAGAACCTTGTATGTTTCAGTCAATAAGATTGCCTCTCATTCTTTCATATTCCAATGAGCACAGGCCCAACCATCTCAACTGCTCATCATTTGCAGATGACACCAAAATTGGTGGTGTAGTGGACTGTGAAGTAGATTAGTTCAGAGTCCAAAGGATCTTGATCAGATGGGCCAGTGGGACAAGTGGGACAATGGCAGATAGAATTTAATTTAGATAAATATGAGGTGATGCATTTTGGAAAGGCAAATCAGGGCAGGATTTATACACTTAATGGTAAGGTCCTGGGGAGTGTTGCTGAACAAAGAGGCCTCGGAGTGCAGTTACATAGTTCCTTGATAGTGGATTCACAGGTAGCCAGAATAGTGAAGAAGTCATTTGGTATGCTTACCTTCATTGGTCAGTGCATTGAATATAGAAGTTAGGAGGTCATGTTGCGATTGTACAGGACTTTGGTTAGGCCACTTTTAGAATAATGCATTCAGTTCTAGTCTCCAGAAGGGTTTGAACTATGGGAAGAAGCTGAATAGGCCAGGGCTATTTTTGCTGGATTGTTGGAGGCTAAGGGGTGACCTTATAGAGGTTTATAAAGTCATGAGGGGCATAGACAGGGTGAATAGACAAGGTAATTTCCCTGGGAGGGGGCAAGATTCCAGAATTAGAAGGCATAGGATTAAGGTGAGAGTGGAAAGATTTAAAGGGGAACTGAAGGGCAACATATTCATACAGAGGGTGGTGCATGTATGGAATGAAATATCAAAGGAAGTGGTGGAGGCTTGTACAAGAACAACATTTAAAAGGCATTTGGATGAGTATATGAATAGGAAAGGCTTAGAGAGATATGGGCTAAATGCTGGCAAATGGGACTAGATTAATTACAATATCTGATCAGCATGGTCGAGTTGAACCGAAAGGTCTGTTTCCATGCTGTACAGCTCTATGACTCGATGACTGTATAAGATAGTCCCTCTGTACATGGTATCAGTCTAGTGAACTTACTCTAGACTGCGGTATATCTGTTCAAAACTGTTCATAGTATTCCAGGTACGGTCTGACTGTGTAGTTTTAGCAAAATCTCCCTATTTTCCACTCCTTTCCCTCTAAAATAAACACTGATATTCCGTTAGCCTTTTAGTTACCCACTGAACATGGATCCTACCATTTTTTTGTGATTCATTGATGAGGACTCCCAAAGGTCTCTGTTCTGTAGCTTTCCGCTGTGTTTCTCCATCTAAATAATATAAACCTCACTATTCTTCCTGCCAAATCTCATATTTCCCCACATTATTTCCATCTACCAAGTTTTTGCCCACTTGCTTGACCTGTCTATATCCCCATGTCGTCATCATCACCAACTTCCTTCCCCACCTATTTTTGTGTCACCTGCAATCTTTGCAATAGTATATTAACTTGCCTCATCCAAGTCACCAAAATGTTTTGTAAATAATTGTGGCCCCAGCACTGACCACTTTGTACACAGCAGTTACAGATTGCAATCCTGAAAATGACCCTTATCCCAAATCTTTGTTTTCTATCCCATAGCCAACTCTCTATCCATCTAATACATTACTTCCAACATCAGGACTCTTATCTTACCAGGTAACTTAATAAAAACATCTTTTGAAAATCAGATATGTTACATCCACTACTTGCCGTTTGCGTACCCTGCCTTGCCACACTTACCTCCCAGGTCTGCCACAGAACTCAACATAGTCTACATCACTCAGACTAAGATTCCGTCCATACTTTATTAATAAAATTTATTAAATCACATGGCCATTCAAATCAATTTCTTCCACATATTGTATGTTACTTGAAACAATTGCCATTACAGTTCATGTTTACAAGATTTTATTACATATGAAGTATATAATGTAAGTTTTTACCCAGTATTCAGCTACTATTTTCTATTACCTTAGTTGACAGTTGTTCTCCATTCTGCTTTTGTGGCATCTTCCCCAAGCTTTCATGAATTTCAGCGTGTTGTCTTGAACTTTGAAATGCGTTATTCTGTAACACCTGGTCATGGTGAATTCTTTGCACTGAAAGACGAAAATCTTCGAGGCAGACCAAAGAGAGACTTTGACTAAGTTGATGGTCTTCCAGTTGGTATTTATCTTGGTATGTGACTTTGGTAACAACCTAAAAAATTCAGTTCTTAACTGTCCAATGAAGTGACTTAACAAACCACTACATGCTTCAGTGGAAGAATAAAATCCTAGTGTTGGAACCTAATCATATAGCATTGATTTAGAGGTTCAAAACATATATGTGGTTGCAGTGATTTGTGGATTGTATGGGAAGAAGTATATGTAAAGAAAAATGAATCTTATGTGAGCAGAGAACAATTAGACTGAATGATCTATATTTGTCTTCTGGATTGTATTTAAATCTTGCTGCTGAGCTGCTGAAATTGTATCTAGTTAAACTCTGATTATAGTTTTTGTACATTTTGATTTTTTATCACTTAGTTACTTAAAATTGTATTTTTGCAGTAATTATTATTCTTTGGCACATAAAATGCAAATTTACAATTAATCCATTTATCACCTGATTATAAAGTGGAATTCATCATTCTTTTTATAATAGGTAATTAGGAACAGGAGTAGACCATTTAGCCCATCAAGCCTGCCTGCCTCGCCACTCAATATGCTCATGGCTGAGCAAACACTTCAATGCCATTTACCTGCTTATCCTATCTATTTTTGTAATCCAAACTCTATCAATCCCCATCTTAAGCATACACAGATACGAAGCGCAGTATTCCAAAGGGTTCACAACCCAAGTGGCATGATATTAGTATTTAATTGTTAGTCAAATTTTGAGTCATGTTGTGTAATCAACTTCTAAACTTTCGAGAACTGTGGAAAATAATTCTGCATAAATATTAATCATTGTAGGAAGTAGTTAATGTGTTGCACGCTGGATCAGTTAGGAAAGAATAAGATTCGGGGTTGTATTGGCATTATCTCCAATTCCTTTAAAGAAGCTGAGCTTCATTTAGCACCTTCCTTGATTTAACCAAGACTTACCACTGTGCAATTATGAAAAACAAAAAAATTGTGGAGAAACTCAGCATGCGTGGCAGCATTTGTGAAGGGAGGAACAGAGTTAGCATTTCAAGCCTGGTGTGGCTCTTCAGTTTGTCTGGCAGCATCTGCAGAGAGAAAGCTGTGAGACCTGCCATGTTTTCCCAGCAATTTCTGATCTTGTTCCTGACTTTCATCATCCTAAGGGCTTTGGGTATTTTTTCGATTCCTCAATTTTCTTCCTCAATATCAATCACACATCTAATTTTTGTAACAGCTACAAATTTGTAAATCACACCGCTGCTAAGGGACCCAATGCTAAGCTCTGGACATGGTAAATCTTCCAGTCACAAAAACTGTTAGCTGTTATCTTTTGGCCTTTGTGATGGAGCTATTTTTTGATTCATCATGCCACCCTTTCTTGCATCCCATGTGCTTTTACTTCCATTACCAATGTGCTATGAAGGAACTTATTGAAAACATTGCTAAAATTGATGTAGGTTTCATCAAATGTACTAGCGTCATTTCTTTTTGCCTCTTCAAAAAATTCAATCAGATTAGTCAGATGCAGCCTTCCTCTGACAAACCCTTGCTGATTATTCTAGATTAATCCAGGCTTTTCAATGTTATGGTTTATCCTATTCCTCAGAATTTTTTCCAATAATTTACTCTTAACTTTCTTTTAAAGTTAGCTGTGATCCTAATGGTGAGGATGTCAAATATTTAAAGTAAACATCTGTTGACAATTCATTTATTCTTTGAAGTTTTTCATAATGCAACAAATTTCATTGTGGCTGGGATTCTGCAGATAATTGCTATGTTTAATGCATAGCATTTTATTTCCTTGCCTTACAGTTAACCATATTGTTTTGACAAGACAATATTGCAAGAAGTTGATTTTACTCATGTTCTTTGTTCTCTGTTAACAATCTAAAAGTTGTAGGAAGGTTATTTGCAACTGTAATTAAGGACAGAGTGATTGAGCATTTAGAGATACTTGAGCTGATTAGAGAGAATCAACATAGATTTGTGAAGGGTAGGTCATGTCTAATACACCAAATTGAATTTCTTCAGCAGTCACTCTGATATATCAGACAGAGGACCAACTTATTTCTGTCATGAGTAACTCACCTCCTATGTTTGCCATCTACAAGCCACAAATCAAGAGTGTGATGAAGTACTCTCCACTTACTTGGGTGGTATAAATCCAAAAGCACAGAAGTAGATCAACACCTTCCAGGACAAAGCAGCTTGTTTCGTTGACACCTCATCCACCATTCACTCCTTTCACTACTAATGTGGAGTGGCAGCACTGTATGCCATTTGTAAGACTCACAACAGCAACTCACCCAATCTCCTTCAACGTCACCTTCTAAACACACAACCCCTACCACCTGGAAGAACACGGGCTGTAAACATCGCACCTGCAAGATCCCCTCCAAACTAAACATCTTGACTTGGAATTTGCCATTCCTTTACTGCTGCCGGGTCAAAATCCTGCAACTCTCCTCCTAACAGCATGACATATATGCCTAAATCCTGTCAACACCAGTGATCACTGATCAAACTGGAACAGTCCTAAAGAACATAGTGGGTTGATTAGGTTTGCAGCAGGTGACTGGGAACCAACAAAGGGGTAGAATGCAGAGAACGCAGCTCACCATCACATTCTGGAGGCCAATGATGGATGAGCAGTAAATTCTGGCCTAGTCAGTGAGTCACTCCTACCAGTACTGTCATGGACTCACACATCTGTGACAGGTAGATTTATGAGGACAAGGTGAAGTCATTCTACCCCTTTGTTGGTTCCCAGGCACCTGCTGCAAACGTAATCAAGCTACTATGTTCTTTAGGACTGTTCCAGTTTGATCAGTGATGTTGCTGCTAAGCTACTCTAAATGGTTGATGTGGAAGTCATCCATTCAGAGTGCATCATGTGCCCTTTCCGTCCCCAGTATTTCCTCCAGGTGGTATTGAATTTGGAGAAGTACTGATCATCAGCCAAGGCAGTGATAATCAGCAGAATGTTTCCTTGCCGATGTTTGCTTCGATGCCATGAGCCAATGTTGGGGACTTCTCGGCCAAATCTGTCCCAATGGGATACCATTGTGCTGCCACCTCTGGTGTAACCTAGGGATTGTGATTGTGATGTTATTGTGTTATTGAAACATACCAGGAAGACAACTGGGACAGCTTTCCCGTAAACCTCAAAATATTTGTGAAGAGAACTTTTGCACAGTCAAGAAGGCTGAATTTGCCATTTTAATTTCTCGTGCCTGAATCAACGCTGCTGGTCAATCTGGTTTCTTTGTTTTCTTTGTTTTCTTTAAGCTTTGCAGCAGTTTGATATAACTGAATGACTTGCTAAACCACTTCATCTAAGAGTGCATTTAAGAATCAACCACATTGTTGTGATCCTGGTGTTCAAGACAGGAGTTATTTATGGCCTTAATTGGTTTAACAAGAGAGTGGCGTATTAAAAACCATTCTATCAATAGACAGTGGTATAAAATATAATCTACACTGGTCACACCTTTAGCTGCACTTGGTACTGGTCCAACTTGTTTAATGTAAGAGTTTAATGTATTGATTATAACCACATACAAAATCGACACCTGAAGAGCAGATTTCTGCTGGTCACTGTTTTTCAGTGAACTTTAAACAATGAATGCAAAAAAACTTTAAACTTTTTTGACTTGGGAATGATTATGACCAAGTATAATATTGTACTATTTATTTAATAAAGTGCTTTTTTTTTCCAAATAGGAAGGGTGCCTATGCTCAGCAGATACCACAGTGTCTCATCATGGCGTTTCAGAGGTACGTTCCAGTTAACTGATGATGTCAAGTTGTTTTGATACTATAAAACATTCCTTATATAGTATGAAATGTACAAACCATCAAAAGTGGAAGAATAATCACATTGTGTTCGTGAAATCATGCAGAATATAAGAGTAACAGTAAGCTTGCTCCCGTAATCCAAACTAGTTCGGACATGAATTTTAAAAGACACAGCAAAGCTCAACAAAGATTGGGTCCTGCTATTTTGAATGCTTGCAAACCTACAAACATCAGACCATAAGACATAAAAGCAGAAGCAGACTATTCAGCGCATTGAGTCTGCTCCACCATTCAATGATCTTTTCTTGCCTTTTCCCCCAAACTCTTGATTCCCTCACAGATTAAAAAAATCTGTGTATCTCAGGCTTGAATATACTCAATGACTCAGCCTCAACAGTCCTTAGAGATAAAGAATTCCACAGATCTACTACTGCCTGAGAAAAGAAAGATGGGCAACTCTGACAAGTGCCAGGTAATAACAAATTTCAACAAGAGGGAATCTAACCACCACCCTCTTACATTCACTGTTGTTTGCAATCTTTCTACATCTAACCTGTCAAATCCCCTTGTATGGTTCAAAAAGTTGGCTTTTATTCTTCTAAACTCCAATGAATGCTGGCTCAATTTCCTCTACCAGCCTTCATGAGACAGTCCCTGCATTTCCAGGATCAGTCAAGTGGGCTGCCCCCAGTGCCAGTATATCTCTCCTCGGTTAATGAGCCCAAGCCTGTTCAGCGTTTTCCAGTTGTGGTCTGACTAGTGCCTTGTATACTTTCAGCAAGACTTCCCTATTTTTATACTCCATTCCTTTAAAATAAAGACCAACATTCCATTTTTATTCCCTGTTGTCTGCTGAGCTTGTATCCTAGCTTTTTGAAATTCATGCATGGAGACTCCCAAACGCTCTGCCCTGTAGTTTTCTGCAGCCTTTCTGTACTTAAATAAAACCTGGTTTCCTTGCTTCGCAGCCTAGTTAATCATGCATTATAGTCTTAATAAAGACATCCAAAGCTATGAACCAAGTGTTAGAAAGCGGGGTTCATGTAGATTTGACATGGTTTTGACTCGTGCAGACTCGGTGGGCCGAGGAGCCTCTCCTGTCCTATATTATTTCTCTGTAAAGCTAGATGGACCAGGGGTTTGTTGATTCCAAACTCTTCTGTTTATCAAGTGCCTGTACTAAAGCATTATCAACTCCATCTGGTATTCTGCTTGTGCAGAAAGGAAGCTGATATGCTTTTTAACAAAAGTGCTATTTAATGAATATTTCAAAACTTTATTTTCCCTACTTCCATTTTTTAGAATTTTAACTTCCTCCAAAGCTACCTTTTTATTCTAGTATTTAGATTTCCCAATGTAATTTTTTTTTACTGGTTGCTTAGATTGCTTTTTCCTCCTCCTTTCCATTTCTACTTTTGTATTAATTTTGGAAATTGCTTATTGTATTATGTTGTAAGTCAGTGTGTCAGCCTTTAAGAGACATGTTCATTATATTGTCATTCTATATTGCTTGTAACTGGAGGGTAGAAAGTCTTGTAATCCCATCTTGTTTAAGACCATTTGAAGCATGTCACTCTCCTGGAAGCATGCTCCTGTTCTAATCTAATAGTTTAGTAATAGCCCAGATATTTATGTACCTGAGGACTATAATATTTTTTAAAAAATACTTGTGATAATAATGCCTGTGAATCCTTCAATACCACAATATTTATACCTAGTTTCTAATATTATAACATATTATGCCATGACTTGAGCGATGCTACTTCAGGTAAAACACTCTAAAGACAAACTAACACCAATTCTTGTTTGTTGCACACTAATTTTTTTGGACAACTATTTACATTTTTTAATTTAGCACAATTTTAAAGGTGTTCACTGCTTCCGTGATTTTAGTTTTTAAAGTTCTTAACAGGTGCTTTATTTTACTTAATCCTAATTCCTTTAATGTTCCTCTTCATCCTGCTTTTGCTGCAGGATCTACTTTATTTTATAGTGCTGTGATACTGCAGATACAGATCTTAGATTGGTGTCTGTTTAGGGCAGATCTAAATTATACCGATGGCCGCTGCTAATGGGTAACTAGATTTTGATTTTAGTAGATACTTGCTTTCTCTTTCTGAACTGGCTTTAGAGCCTTTGAACTGATTCTGCACCAGCTATACGTGATGAGAACATTAAGAATAATTTAAACCTTATTTTAATTTGACTCACAAGTTATAGGGTATTTAAATTTTATATAAGAATCATGTTATTACCTCAGTCCAAAAATAACTTTAGATGTTTCTTGTTTGCTTTCAGCTGATGTATACTCCAAGATCAAGGGACAGATTCACAGCCCCATCATTCATGCAGAGGGAACGTTTTAGCCGCTTTCAGCCCACATACCCCTACATGCAACATGAGATTGATCTTCCTCCCACTATTTCACTGTCAGATGGAGAGGAACCTCCTCCGTATCAGAGACTGTGTACATTGCAACTTCGAGATCCAGAACAACAATTGGAACTCAATCGAGAGTCTGTCAGGGCTCCACCTAACAGAACCATATTTGATAGTGACTTGATCGATGTCTCCATGTATAACGGAGGACCATGTCCACCAAGCAACAATTCAGGCATAAGTGCAACAAATTATAGCAGCAATGGAAGGATGGAAGGACCACCACCCACTTACAGTGAGGTCATGGGTCATTATCCAGGATCAGCATTTTTCCATCACCAGCACAACATGCCTCCTTCAACACACAGGGACAGTGAACACCATTTTCAGCAGGATAGTGAAGACAGTACAATTGTCCCATTCAGAGGGAAGGACTTGAACGCAGGAAAAATTGTTTAACAGCCTGGATGTATGTGTGAACTGAAACAGGTGTGACACCATTGAGTTGCACTCCTGTAGCACATTGTTGTTCAGTGGGAATTGTTTCAATTTAGTAAAACCAAACAAAGTTGTTAACTTTCTTTGAGGAGTGCATGATATATTGATTCTAACAGTATATAACTTCCACTTTGGCAAACTAGCAGCTTTTGGCAAACAGTTTTGTATCTGGATTATTTCATTTAAAAAATTCTTAACACAGAATTTCTGATGTTAGCTTTTTTGTAGTAACTGAATTGCTGGATGCATAAGGCATTTAATGATAACTGTACCATTTTGGCCAGTTTTGTGATATTTTCAAATAGAAAAATAATACTTTAATTCCTTTTGAGTGCCAAGACAATAGAGTGGAAGAAAAATGCAATGAACTAACTTGTTTGTGAAAAAATTAAATGTTGCACTATTTTCTTGTTTGAGAAAAGGGGAATTGCTTTAGGTGGAAAACTTTAACTGTCTTTACTTTGTTCCACATATGTGAAAATAAGACAGTTTCTAAGGATGTAGGTAAATTAGTTAGTGTTTTCAGTGCACAGAGGTTGTTTGTGAAATGAGATTTCTGGTTGCACCCTAATGCCTGTTTACGCAGGAAATGGAAAATACAGGAACACAAAGTGTTAACTGTCATCACAATAACTATCAGGAACATTATGGTGAGAATTTATATCTTGAAATTCCCTAGATGGAAGGTGGTTTCAAGCTCCAAATTTGCAGCTATTTAGAATATAGTGAAGCATAATTTCAACTGCTCAAAGACTACAGCATATTTGCACATCCTTAACTTTAGGTTCACTGAAATTAGTGAAAAGATGTTGTGTAAAGTGGATGTTATAAAGTATCGTATTAAGGGGTCTTCATTTAAGTATTCTCACATTACATTTGCAAATATCAAAACTGTTCGATAACCGTTCAGTTCATTATACATTCAGTCTATAGAAAACAAACTTGAATGCTTAAACTTGAAAGCTTGTGGTAAAATCTAGAAAAAATTAATAGTAATTTAGTTCTAGTTCAGTCATAATTTGCAGTGACTTTAAGGTTCACATTATATTTATATATGAATCTATTGATGAGTTTATTTCTCTAAAAATGCTCGCAACTTAAGAAAAATATTTCTAAACAAATTGTTCTGCCTGTTGCTTTTGGAAAGTTTCAAATATATACCCAATACTTTTGATCCAACTGGGGTTCAGCATGTGCAAAATATTTCAAAAAAAGCGAAAAGTCGTACCATGATTATAATGACGTCAGAGTGTTAACTCATTTGTTTCCATGTCTGTCTGTAGAAATTAGAACAAAGTATTGTCAAGGATATACATCCAGGCACTAAAAGCATCCCAGGATTGGCAAATACAGTCTGTGCTGACTGCATTCCTCATCACAACATGTTAAATTGTGTTTCATTCATTGAATTTCCAAACTACCTTTCTGAAATGACCCATAAACTGAATACTTGAAACTGTATTGAATGTTTCCTTTGACCTCAGTTAAAAATTCAAAGCAGCTGTGGTTTACCAAATTTCCCATTATTTTTCACCTCTTGCTTATTGTTTTTTCGCATTTGTGCACTTTTAAAGCCTGTGGAAAACATTGAAAAGAGAGTAGTCTAACTGAGTGCCAATATATAATGTTTAGCAGTTGAATTTATATTCAGCAAGTAATGCTTATATATTTACCAGCTTTGTGGGTTCAGAAAAATCTAATACATGTCACTGCAGTGGAAAGATAGTAATCTTGTGCTGCATAGTGGTAAAAATTAGCAGTTTGACTAATAATAGTTCAGTGATTTTCCATGTTTCATTCTTGCTAATAAAAATAGGTGTGGACAGAAATAGGTTCAAAAGACTGAAAAAAAACCTCCCTTTGTTCCTTTATTAAACTTTTTCAACATATATATTTACACAGCAGATGTCGTGTTTTCATTTAGGTGGCACAGGCATCTTGGATGATAATTCACAAGTAGCAAAATTACTTTCTTGTTTGTAATACATGAATGTATATGTTTACCTTCCTTTTTCTGACACCAAACCCCCCTCCTTTTGCTCTCATACAGGAACTGGAACACGGAAATTGAAGATTTAGAGTTGTCCCACAAATTGCACTGTTGTGTTTTGAAATGATTCAGATATGCCAGTACCGATGGCAGTCATTGCACAGTGGCCACAAATGTAGTGGGATAAAAATACATTTTGACATATTGTTGTCACTGTATATCCAGTTTCTCATTTTATGAGCAAATTCTCTTTAAGGTACAGGCAACCTAAATATTAAGGTGATTCTTCAATCAATAAAAAAACTAATTAATTTGATAGTCATAACTGCTGTGGATTTGAATCATAAATCCTTAGAAATGAACAGCAAGGCATCCAACCAATTTTTCCACCGTTTCATGGTTTCTGTTTTATGTCCTTTTAATGTTCGTGCCATAGATACTATTGGTTAAAAATGTTTCTTCAAAGAGTAATATATAATTCACCAGTCACACTTCATAAAACAAGCTGACAGGCTAATTTTTACAATGTTTAGATTAGCTTTAGGTCTGTTTTCTCAAGGGCTATGAAGGATCCTCTTAGAATCTTGCCTTCTACTTTAGCCTTTTCTAATAGCATGTAACCTCAAGCAGGGAATAGCAAGAAATAGGAACTGCTCCTCAAACAAGATGTACGTTTTTAAACATGCTAGAATAAAATAAATACTTAACACTGAATGGATCTTCACTTTTGCAATGTATTTTTCAACACCTGGCAATATTGCACTTTTGCTATTTTTTAAGTTTCTTTTCATAAATGACCTTTACTCATGCAATGCAGTATCCCATACTCTTGAATTAAAGGTATAACAAATACTAGTCACTATTTTAATTTGATTCTGAAGCTTTCCTTATTTTGTGTGTCAGGTGTATGATTTCCGAAAACAGCCAGTTATTCGCTGGTGTGACTGCTGCTTCTAATGCTGCTATTGCTTTAAATAATTTGTAGGTCAGCTTATAATGGTCATATGGTATATCATAAGACTTAGTGTGTGAAGGAACCTCTTATGCTTTCTTTGTTAGCTTATTATGTAAACTGTGGTAGACATTGATCTATATATATTTTTGGAGAGGCTTGCATGTTATTAGTATGTGAGCAGATAAGGTGCCTCATTTTCAGGTTTGGACACATATAGGAATCCCCTTGCACTCTGAGCTCCCACCTTTGTTGTGCCTCACTTAAATATGGTGCTTCTTTTGTTGTCTGTCTCTTATGTTTATTTGTAAGGTGCTGTATATAACTTGAATATATTATGCACATATCCTGCCCAATGGGTGGAAAACATTGTTAATAATGTATGATAATGTACAATTGATAAATTTTAACACAATGGCATAGAATTTGAATGCCTACCATGTGTTTTGTCCTTTCGTAAACAAAGTTTGCAGAGTGATACATAGAGAAAAAAATCTACGTACTTTATTTTCCTAATAAATATTGTCCTATAATGCTGTAATAAGAAGGTGAAATCACTGGGCTCACCTCCATAGTTGAGGACGTAATCAGTTTGTACGTAACAGAATTCTCAATTATGAATGAACTTTGCAGTGATGAAGATTTACTCACTCACCATTAAAACGGCAGCAGAATATTCACAATTTATTTTGCCTGTCACTCAGTCGTCACTTACTTGGACCAGTATTAGTTTAAAGGAAGACAGACTTAGATTTATAAATGTTAAAAAAAATACTGTAAAGTTGAATATGTAGTTTAGGAAAGAACCTACAGACTATTTTAAATATAAAAACATCTAGGAAAAAAAAAGTAACTTGTCTAAACTTTTTAAAGATATAGAAAACAATTAGAATTAGATGAATTCTCAAAACACTTTAACATTATCATCAAGGGCCTCCACGTTTTTATTTTATTTGGAAGAAAGAAGTATGATAACTCTATTGTAATTCAGTTGCTGAATAATAGAATGGACCTGCTAAAAGACAGGGGTGGGAGTCAAAGTTTAGTATGCCCCACATCAAATTTAGGTGAGGAGTGTTGGAGTGATGATCAAATGCTTCACAACTGTAAAGCACAGCCACAAATGACAGCCTCCGAAACTACATTGTCATTTGAGTCATGGTTAACACCAATATGATTGTAACTGTGAATTTAAAGTTGTGAATAATTGGCATTCAGATTTTGTTAACGTGGTATACAAAATTCCCCAATCTAAATGATTGAATTGGGGGGAATAAATTATGACTGTCCAATCTCAACTTGACAAACAACATTGACCTATCAAAAGGGTAAGAAATTTTCACAATTCACAACTCTGCCATTTACATTTGAAACAAATGGTGGTAGAAGCACATATGATTTAACATTAATAAAGTAGGAACTTTTATTGCTGCAAATAAGCATTTTATTATAATTTACACTAGAATCCTTGCCAATTCTGTTAATAATGATATGAATAAAATCATATCAAATACTTAGCTTATCAGGTATAATAATGAAATACAGATACAGCTAGTTCTGTCAAATCTGTTAGCAATTTTTAATTGATAGGTATACTAATGACTCCTTGTGGATGAATACATTTCATAGAGGACATTTTCTTGATATAGCAGCATTGAACAGATTAGAACATACAAATGAAAATGGTAGCTTTTGAGCTGTTTGTCTTTGTCGGCCTCTATTTGATCATTTATCAGCTACAGGATATGTTGCTGTAGCTTTCAAACCATATATGCCCTTACTTTGTTACCAAACCAAATTATGTACAGCAATATCAAATAGTTGAATGTTTCTTGCATTTAGAGTTCTGTTATCACAATTTGATTCTGGCAGAAGTGTTAACTGTACAATGTAACTTTATACAATTATCAGAAATTAATGTGACATATAATGGCAAAATTTGCTTTTATGGTTTTTTTAAACAGTATTTGCATTTTTCCTTAACAGTTATCTACAAAAAAATGAAACTTGTGTATTTGCCTCTAATTAAGCAATGGTGATGTCATTGTTTATAGACCCAAGGTCTGGTTATTGCAATACTTTACAGAAGATGTTGCTATGTGCTTTGTAGTCAAATATATTTTATGCTTGTAATTGGCTGTGGTCAGACCATAGCAAAATCATTAAACAAGATCCTGAAATACAAATTGGCTGTTTCCTTTTTGACATGTATTTTCAAATGAAAATGCTTTTGCTTATGTGTTGTTTAAAATTAAGATCAAGGATTAACGTCCCTTTAACTTCTCTTAATGTAATCGGCTTGAGGATGTTTTTTATAAGATGCCCATGATGTGTTTTGGAACATTTTATTACCTATTCCTCCAACAGCTTACATTTATATAGCTTCATCAATAGTTCTAACTTGTTTATGTTTACAAGGACTTTTGTTTTATATTCTCAGTAATATCAATCTATTACAGACAGGTCAGTGAGTCCAACCAGTCTGTGTTGGATTATACTTTGAAAATGCTGGAGAAACTCAACTGGTCTAGCAGCATCTGTGGAGACAGTAATAGTTGATTCAGTTTGTAAACATTGTGATAGAGCAATGACTGCTGTTCCAAATGTGAACATGTCTCGCATAATATTTATTGTTCCCTTTAACTTTCAAGTGATGAGGAATTGATTTAATGTTTTGACCTTCCCCAGGTAAGGCAGGACAATGAAAGTGCAAAGTCACAGTACTCCAGCAATCTGCCTTCAACTTTTGAAAACAGCTGACCCTTCAACTTGACTGTTTATTTTAAGATCACCAACAGTTAAATCTAGCACAAGAACTTATAAACCAAAAAGGAGCAATCACATTTCTGGACAGTGTCCCACAGGCCCTGTAACAGTCCAAGAGAAATAGAAGAGCAGCAATGTAGGCAAATTTCAGGGAAGTGGAAAAGTAATAGGGTTATGATAGAGGATTTCAACTTTCCCAATATTAAGTAGGGTAATCATGGTGTGAAAGGTTTAGAAAGAGCAGAACTCTCAAATTACATCCAGAAGAGCTATTTCAAACCAGTATGTAGAAGACCATAAAGAGTTGGGGTGGTCCTGGACTTAATTTTAGGTAATGAAGTAAGGCGAATGATTGAAGCTTCAGTTGTGGGGTGGGGTGTGCATTTTGCAGATAACAATCATAACTCTGTTAATGTAGTTAATCAAGACGATGGAAAAGGTGAGGGAATGGCCCTAAAATCAAAGTTGTCTATTGTTTGGAGCAAGCTGATTTTAATAAGATCAGCTATGATTTGGCCAGTGACCCAGGAGCAGATACTTTTGGGTAAAGCTGTCTCAGAACAGCAAGATGCATTCAAGAAGGAAACCTCGAGCATACAGGACCAACATGTTCTGATAAAAAAAAAGGACAGCACCATCAAATCCTATGTCTTCTGGATACCAAGGGATATACACTATTTGGATTAAGAGCAAAAAGAGGCTTATGGCAGATAATGAAGGCTCAAAACAATAGAAGACTCAAATGTAGAATGTAATAGGGAACTTGCAAGAGAGATTAGGAAAGTTGAAAGGGGATCTGAAAAGGTACTGACAGGTAAAATAAAGGAAAATCCTAAGTTTTTTTTTACCAGTACATTTAGGTAAAAGAAGACCAAGGGAAATAATAAGACCCATGAAGGAACAGTGTTGGTAATAGAGTATGGAGCCAAAGGATATAGGTAGGGTTCTTTTGGTTGGTATTCATTAATGATTGGGATGATATAGCTACAGAAATCAAGCAAGTTTGTGATTCAGTTCAAGAAATTTGCATTGAGAATGGTTTGGCAGGCTTAACAATAGATAAATCTTTGGGGGCAGATGAACTGTTATACTGTGTGAGGCAACGAAGGCAATAGCAGGGGCACTTCCACAAAATTTCAATTCCTGTTTGGCCAGAGGAGATTGGTGGACAAACAATGTGATGCCATTATTCAAGAAGACAGAAACAATAAGAAAGAAAGGGATAAACCAGGAAACTATAGGCCAGTCAGTCTAACTTCAGTTGTGAGCAAACAATTGGAAGCAATGTTGAAGGACAGAATTTATCTGCGTTTGGAGAGGCAGGGATTAACCAAGAACAGTCAGCATAATTTGGTGGGGGGAGGGGTCATGTCTAATCAACTTGCTTGTCTTTTTTTGAAGAAGTGACCAGGTGTGTAGATGAGGGCAATGATGAAGTCTGCTTGGATTTCAGCAAGGCTGAATAAGTCCCACTCGGGAGATTTATAGCAAAGGCCCATGGGTTCCAAGAAAATTTGGCAAATTGGATCCACAATTGGCTGAGGGGTCCTTGCTCTTTGTGGTTTATGTACATGATTTCAACTTGAATGTAGGTTTGATCACTAAGTTCGCAGATGATACAAAATTGTTGGTGTAGTAAATATAATACAAGAGGATATAGATGGGCTGACCAGTGGGAAATGGAGTTCAATCTGGGTAAACAGGAGGTGATGCTCTTGGGCAGGGCAAACAAGGGAAGGGACTATATGAAGCACCCTGGGAAGTACCAGCCCCTTAAGGTAGTGGAAAAGGTAGATAAAGTGGTTAAGAAGGTACATGGTGCACTTAACATTATTAGTCATGCATAGAGCTAAAAGCAGGGAGGTTATACTGGAACTGTATAGAATGTTGGTTAAGTCACACCTTGAGTATTCTGTGCACGTTACAGGAGGGATGTGATTGCAGAGATTTATCACAATGTTGCCTGGACTGGAGAGTTTGTTATGAAGAGAGATTGGATAGACTGGGGTTGTTTACCATAGAACAGAGAAGATTACAAGAGGACATGATTGAGAGGTATAAAATTATGGAGGGGCATAGCTAAGACAGGAAGAAACTTTGCCTCTTGATCATTGACCCCTCCATCAAAGGGAATAGATTGAAGGCTGGGGAAAAAGGTTGAGAGATATGAGGAAAAGCTGTCTTCACCCACAGGGTGGTGGGAATCTGAACTCACTGCCTGTAGGGTTAGAGGCAGAAACCCTCAATGTTTAAGTTTTATTTAGATGTCCATTTGCTCAGCTAGGGAATACGAGGCTATAGGCCATGTGCTGAAAAATGGGCTTAGTTTAGTTATGTGCTTGTTTTTAACCAGCATGGGCTCAATGGGCTAAAGTGTCTTTTACAGTGCTGTAGGTTTCTATATTAGTCTAATATAAGAACTAGGTGCAGCAATAGATAATTCAGTCCCTTCAGCCTGGTCTGTCATTTAATATGATAATCACTGATCTCATCTCAGAATCAACTCCGTTTTCCTGTCTGGTCTCCATACCACTTCAACTCTACTAATTCAAAATGTCTTATCGCCTAAAATTTACTCAATGTACTGGCATCCACCTTACTGTGGGTAGTTAATTCCACACATTCACAACCCTTTGAAAAAAGGAATTTCTCCTCTACCCCTATTCTAAAAGTGGTGCATCCTGTTGGTAATTTCTACGTGAGGGTTTCCAAACGTGTTTAATATAGAATCTTGCATCATAGTGCAGGGTTCATACTGTAGCCCTGAATTGAAGTGAAAGCTTGGTCTCAGGAAGCCGTGCTAAAAACAGACAAGCAAATGGATGTCAACTTGTTCATTTTAATGAATAAACTACTGCCAAATGGTTTTGTCAAGTATAAAATAAACCAATTTCTTTGTGGTTATTCACCTAACCACAGCAAAATTTAATATTTTAATCCAGGTAGATCAAGGCTACAAACGTACAAAGTCTTCTACTACAGCTGGAATTAGAATTGAATTGCATGCTGTTGCATTAAACTAATCCATATGCTTGCTGTCTAACCAGCACTGGATATTAAACCACTTGTATGGCACAGATGCCATTATTCAAGCCAAATCACTGTTCATTTCACATAGAAAATCAATTCAAGTGTTGTTGAACAGAGACCTTGAAGTGCTGATTCATAGTTCCTTGAAAGTGAAGGCGGCTTTTGGTGTGATTGCCTTTATTGGTCAGTGCATTGAGTATAGGAGTTAGAAGGTCATATTGCAGCTGTACAGGACATATGGTTTAGGCCAGTTTTGGAAAACCATATCAAATTTTGGTCTCCCTGATATAGGAAAGATGTTATAAAACTTGACAAGGTTCACAAAAGATTTACAAGGATGTTGCCAGGGTTGGAGGGTTCAGACTATAAGGAGAGGCTGAATAGGCCAGGGCTATTTTCTGAGGCTGAGGGGTGACCTTTACAGAGGTTTCTAAGATCATGAGGGGCATGTATAGGGTAAATAGAAATGGTCTTTTCCTTGGGGTAGCGAGATCCAAAACAAGAGGGCATAGGTTTAAGGTGAGGGGAAAGATTTAAAAAAGGGTGTGAGGGTGATGAGTGTATGGAATGAACAGCTACAGGAAGTGGAGGAGGCTGGTACAATTACAACATTTAAAAGACATCTGGATGGGTATGTGAATAGGAAAAGTTCAGAGAGATATGGGCCAAATGCTGGCAAATGGGATATCTGGTCAGCATGGACAAGTTGGACCAAGGGGTCTGTTTCTGTGCTGTACATCTCTGACTCTAAGTGAAATATTCTTGCTCTGTACAGGGGATATTCTAGAACTAAGGAGCATAGTCTAAAAATTAGGGCTAGACCATTCAGGAGAAATGTTGGGAAGCACAAAACAGTCGTAGAGGTTTGGAACTCTCTTCCACAAATGGCAGTTGATGCCAGATCTGTTATTAATTTTATCTCCAAGCTAGATAAATTTGTGTTAAGCAAAGCTATTCAAGGATATGTGCCAAGAGAAGGAATGAGAAGTTAGGCCACAGATCAGCCATGATCTTACTCAATGGCAGAACAGTTTTGATGGGGTTGAATGGACCACTCCTGTTTGCATGTTTTTAATGCACCACTGGATATTAACAAAAAAATTTCTAAAGTAAGATCATGGCTGAATTATTGGAGTACAGAAATGTCGAGATTACATCTCCTTCTTTCCAGGACATCGCAGCACAGGAAATTTTAACCCATGCCAACACATTCAGTTTTAATATCAGGAATGTAGAAAATATATTTAGAATTATATACACTTACTTCCTTCTAAATGCCTAACTGGGATTCTAGGGAGTATGCCATTCTACTTCCAACAGCTGAGAAATAGAGACATATCTATAAAGAGAGTGGCCATTCCTCTATAGCAGGGCAAATGTAGACACAGATGTACTGTACAATTTGAGTTCAAAAATCCTGGGATACTGGATGTGAGTTTGCTCGCTGAGCTGGAAGGTTAGTTTTCAGACGTTTCGTCACCATTCTAGGTAACATCATCAGTGAACCTCCGACGAAGCGCTGGTGTTATGTCCCACTTTCTATTTATCTGGTTAGGTTTCCTTGGGTTGGTGATGTCAAACTTTGGGTCCGCTATGTGGATGACACCTTTGTCATCATTAAACAAAACAAATTAAAGGAAACATTCAAGACCATCAATAATACCCTTACTGGCATAACATTCACAAAAGAGGAGGAAAACAGCAACAAACTGCCATTCCTAGATGTCACAGTAGAGCGAACAGCCAATGGGGAACTTCAAACCAGCATCTACAGGAAAACAACACATACAGACCAAATACTGACCGACAGGAGCAACCATCCCAACACCCACAAACGAAGCTGCATTAGAACATTATTCCAACAAGCCACCACACACTGCAGCACAAAGGAACTACGCAGAGCAGAGGAAAATCATCTATACAGCGTATTCAAAAAGAATGGGTACCCTACGAACACAGTCTGCCGATTTCTCAGCAACAAACCCAAACAAACAGACAAAACGGGCTCAGAAACCATAACCACTCTCCCCTACATCAAAGACATTTCCGAAATGACTGCCAGACTACGCGGACCTCTTGGCATCAGGGTAGCCCACAAACCCACCAACACACTAAAACAGCAACTAATGAACTTAAAAGACCCTATACAGACAACAAATAAAACGAACGTCATCTACAAAATACCTTGCAAGAACTGTGACAAACACCACATTGGACAAACTGGCAGAAAGCTAGCCACCAGGATACATGAACATCAACTAGCCACAAAACGACATGACCCACTATCACTCGTATCCTTACATACAGATGAGGAAGGACACCACTTTGATTGGGACAACACATCCATCCTAGGACAAGCCAAACAGAGACACGCACGAGAATTCCTAGAAGCATGGCATTCCAACCGGAACTCCATCAACAAACACATTGATTTGGAACCCATCTACCATCCTCTGAGAAAAAGAACAGGAAATGACATCACCAACGCAGGAAATGACATCACCAACCCAAGGAAACCTAACCAGATAAATAGAAAGCGGGACATAACACCAGCGCTTCACCGGAGGCTCGCTGATGATGTTACCTAGAATGGTGACGAAACGTCTGAAAACGAACCTTCCAGCTCAGCAAGCAAACTCACATCCAGAACCTCAACCTGAGCTACAAATCTTCTCAAAACTCGCTAATCCTGGGATAATTCTAAACAGAACTTTAAAAACACAAAAAGCAAGAAGCCAAAAAATAGGTAAAATGTTTTATTTTTTAAAGTAACTTAATATTAAACTGGTCAAGTGAAACTTTAATACATTATTGGAGCATCTAGGAGACTATAAAACAAATTTACACAATGTACATACAGTACCGCTTCCCAGTATACTTCTGAAAATTAAGGTTCTACACAACCACTGAGGATTAATATAGAAAAAGGTCATTGGTGTTTATGTTCCACTTTAGCATAGTTCTACATTTAATTTAAATCTATCATCATAACCCTCTGTTCCCTGCTCCTTCGTGCTTCTCTACCTTCTCTTCACAATCTATTTACACTACTGACTTAAGCCACACATTGTAGTGGCAAGTTTCATATTCTCAAAAATACAGGCAAAAACATTTCTTCTCAATTCCCTATTAGACTTCTTGCTGACTAGCTTATATTAATGTCTTCTGGTAATGGTCTGAACCATAAAACATTCTGCCTCTCTCAAAAGCTGTTCATGCTTCAGTCACTGCACATACAACTAACTTTGGATTTAAAGGTATCACTTCCTCATTTTAAACATGAGAATTTTACAATTCCGTTCTTACCCAAATCTCCATACAATGACCTGCTCACTTATCTGCAAGTGAACATTGCATGAGAGAATTAAGAATTGATATTCAACAGATGTGGGGTAACAGTACATAATTTAGACTTCCAAAGTATAGAATTTAAAAAAAACATATTGCCATAGGTGAGTCAATAGCAGTGTAAACATAGTTTCAATCCATTTATTGTGAAATTGGTTTGGACCGGCTGAGTTAGAAGAGAGCTGGTGGAATGCCACTGCCGAACAGTAACCTCCAAGAACTTGGAATCTTCCACTGAGCCTGTGTTATGCCATGTTGATCACTCTGAGAAGGAAACACACTTCATGAATCAAACTGTTCATATTTACTATTTTTCAAATGATTATATTCAAAGAAAGTAATCTGACAAACCAGCAAAAAATGATAAAAGTGATAATGGGAACTTCAGATGCTGGAGAATCCAAGATAATAAAATGTGAGGCTGGATGAACACAGCAGGCCCAGCAGCATCTCAGGAGCACAAAAGCTGACGTTTCGGGCCTAGACCCTTAAAAGTTCCAGTTTCCTTAAAAGTGGCTGGGAAAAGGAATCCTATGTTAGCTATGTGGCACCAACCAATAGGAAAGCCTAATTTGCTGTGCTTGCCTTTAACACCCTATCACGCATGGACATATCCTCCAATCTGCAAATGCTAATCAGTAATGGATTTAATTAAATTCTTTGCACAAAAAAAAAATCCCAGATTGACAGCGACAACAGACAAGCAGGACACTTCCACATTAACAGCAGCATGTTAGATGGGATGGAAGTTTGAAACTCAGCACAAGAGACAATTATTGAGAGAGATTCAGCTGTACAATGAGCAGCCAAAAAGATGAGTTTTGGATGTATGTTTTGACAGGAGCTGAATAGCTCAACTGGAGAAAGTTGAGACTTTCCCAACTCCAATGGAAAGATAAACTGGTTTTGGAGGAGACATAGCATACGATTTACCAGAATGATTCCAAGATTCGATTTCCACAAATACAGTGGATGGCAGGAATGATGCAACACCTCTACCAATGAGATTAAGGGTTGAGAAAGAAACAGGAAGGAAGGCAAGTTGGTCAAATCACATACAGATCGACAAAAAGAAAAATTGGATGAAGAGGAAAAAAAGACAAATGATTAAAGTACAACAAATTTAACTTTGAAGCTTTACTGTCTACAGGAATTAAATCCAACAGTTAAAATTCTTTTGGGGGCATGTACAGACTTTTAGCAAAGAGGAGAGTCACAAGTTCCAGTATGTGATGCAAACAGAGGGCAGGTAATGAAGCACCACAATCAGACTTTCAGGAGCTAGGAAGGCAGTTAAAGCATAGGACCTTACAAAAATACTAACGTAAATGACTCCTAGTGCCACACAGCAGTCAGAATTGAATTAGGAATAGGATAAGGATCAATGTATGGCTTGAAGCATGTACAGGCAAAAGGGATTTAAGTTCTTGAAGCATTACGACCACCAGAAATCACCTATTCAAAAGGGTCAAGTTGCCCCTCAATATGACTAGGATTGAAGTCTTCTTAGCAAGGTTCACCGATGTAGTTGGGGAGTGTTTAAAAATGGGCACCATCAGCATGTAGAAGTAAAGTCCCGAACATTGGAGTACTAGGCACTACGAGAGAAGGGAGATTGGAGCAGACTAGAAAGACTAAAAGGAAGTGCACGTATAGAAATGTACAAAGTGCATTTTTACTTTGCTTCAGAACCGTGGACGTGAATAACTGAACACATTCACAAAAGTCAGAGTCAACAGCATGGGAACAGATCTTTGGGTGAAAATAGTCCATGCGAACCATGTTCCCAAAATAAATTGGTCCTACTTGCCTGTGTTTCACCCATACACCTCAAAATCTTTCCTATTCATGTACTTATCCAAATGTCTTTTCAGTGTTGTAACTGTACCTGCTTCAAGCACTTCCTTTGGCAGTTCATTCCGCACACAAACCACTCTGCTAAAAAAGTTGCCCCTTGTGTCCTTTTTGAAACTTTCCCCTCTCACCTTAACAATATGCCCCCTTGTTTTGAACTCCCCCAACTCTAGGGAAAAGATCTTTGATATTCACCTTATCTATGCCCTTCATGATTTTATAAGCCTCTAGAAGGTCACTTCTCAACTTCATGTGTTCCGGTGAAAAAAGTCCTAGCCTAATTTTCTAACTCAAATCCTCCATTCTCATCAACAGTTTAGTAAATGTCTTCTCAACCCTCTCCATAATATCCTCCCTATAGTAGGGCAACCAGAACTTACACGAAGTCCTTCAAAAATAAAAAAGAAATGGCATCACCAACATCCTGCACAACATGAAATCCCAACTCTTATCCTTAGATATCTGAGCAACGAAAGTAAGCATGCTAAACACCTTCTTAACCACACCCTCCCCACCTGTGATGTAAATTTCGAAGAACTATGCACCTGAACCCCTAGGTTTCTCTGCTCTACAACACTATCCACGGCTATACCATTAATCGTACAATTCCTGCCCTTTTCTGTTTTACCAAAATGCAATAGCTCATATCTATCCAAAACTCCATCCATCACTCCCAGCCCACTGACCCAATTGATCAAGATCTCTGCACTCTTAGATAACCTTCTTCACGATCCACAATACCACCAATTTTGGCATCACCTGCAAATTTACTAACTGTGCCTCCTATATTCTCATTCAAATCATTTATATAAATGATAAACAAAAGACGACCCAAAATTGATCCCTGTGGAGGACCACTGGCCAGAGGCCTCCAATCCAAAAACATTCCTCCACCATCACTGTCGCCTGCAATTAAGCCAATTTTGTATCCAATTGACAAGCTCTCCCTGAATCCCATGTGATCTTACTTTATTAATTAATCAACCTCCATACCTCTAACATGAATAAAACATTTATCAAACAAAATAAAACCAGGAATAATATTATACTACACTCAATGAAAGTTGGAAAGATTTTGATTGCAGATAACAGAAAAGGACACAAATTCACACTATTCCTTTTATCCCAGCAATATCCATGTAAACACTCAAACCTCAGTGAAAGTTTACCACTCTCTCCACACTAAACCACCCTGCTCAGACTCAGGCTGGTACATTTGCAATTGTTTTCCTTGTGATAAATAACTATTAGTTATAGATGCCATTTTCTTTTCAGCTGAAATCTCTCCCCAACACACCCAAAGCAACCTGCAATTTAAACTTACTAAGTATTTAACTTCAAAGCAAATAAATGAACGCCATAGGGTCTCGACTCAAAATGTCAAACTTTCCTGCTCCTTTAATGCTGCCTGGCCTGCTGTGTTCATCCAGCTCTACACCTTGTTACCTCAGATTCTCCAGCATCAGCAGTTCCTACTATCTCTGTTACCAACAACTCTCTGTCCAGCAACCTTGCCTCCACTCTCTGGCACATAACTAACTTCATGCATTGTTCTGAATTCCTCTATCACTGGATCTTTCAACTGCACATTTAAAAAAAACTCTTTAAAATTTTAATGCACCGAACTATTCAAGCCTAGCTCCTCACTTTGAACTGGTGAAACAAAATATATGCAAACAACAGACCATCAGAATTGCAGCATCAAAGCACCAAGCTCACAAATGAAACTCTAAAGAATGACTAAATCACATCCCCTTTTCATAGCACAAAATACTTTCCCTTACACAACATATGACTTAAATCTATCTATTGTTCTTAACAACAGTGCTTAATAAATAAAATTTGAAGTGCTCAGAAAAGATAGAGGAGGGAAAAGGCAAAGTGGGGTGGCAGGTCTTATTATGGGAGACATTGAAGTTGAAAAAAGGACATCCTCTGAAGGATACAATCCATTTGGTTCAAGCTAAGTCACATGCTAATGATAGGTATTCTATAGGCCTCCGAAGAGAGAGAGAGAGAGAGAGAGAGAGAGAGAGAGAGAGAGAGCGCGCGCGCACAAATCACTGTGGTTGTGGTCGCCATTTTTCTTAAATTCTTTCATAAGATACAGGCAAGGTCAACATTTGTTGTCCATTCCTCATTGCCATGAAAACAGTCAGATGCTAACCACATTGCTAAAGAATGAGACACGTGAAGGCTAGACCAGGTAAAGTGTCAGATTTAATCCCTAAAAGAACAATAATGAGCCAGGCAGATTTTAATGAGAAGCAATGATAGACTCTCCAGTGCAGATATTTTTAATCTGACTTCTAATTCCAGTAGCTGATGAGGTAAGGTTTGAACTTGCAAATCCAGAATATTAATCCTGGACCCCTCCCTTAAATGGTGGATTACGATCATTTTAGAGCAAAGGAGAAAGATAAAGAGGAATTTGTGAACTATGTTCAGGAGAACTTCCTTGATCACTATTCTTGGTCCAACCAGAAAGGCACATTACACAAAATATTAACACTGTTTCTCTCTCCACAGCTGCTATCAGGTGAGTTTATCCAGCACTTTGTTTTTATTTAAAAAGGAGAAGTTACTGAATCTGGTGCTGATAAATAGGTGGACCACGTGCGAAGAACAGGGGGATTGCTTGGATAGGAGTGATCAATCAGGGAGGTGACAGCAGAGCAGCGTTGTCACTGGTCTAGTAATCCAGAAATTCAGATGATGTCCTGGGGACCTAGGTTTGAATTGCAATACTGCTGACTGTAGAATTTGAATTCAATACACATTGAAAATTAAGAACTCTAATCATGACCAAACCTTTGTCGACTGTCACAAAAATCCATGTAGTTCACTCAGGAGAGAAATCTACTGTTCTTATCTAGTATAGCCTACATGTGACTCCAAACCCACAGGAATGTAGATGACACTTAATTGCTTTCTGAAATGGTCCAGCAAATCATTCAGCTATATTAACTGCTGGGGAGGAAATTAAACGGACTACTGATATTGACTGAGGCCAAAACTGAGAGCTGTCTTGGACTTACCTTACAATACAATGCCCCAGACAACACACCACCACCGGTAGGACAGACCCAGCAGTGGTGGCGGAGCAGTGACATACACAGTCAGGAGGGAGTTGCCCTGGGGACCCTCAATATGATCTCCAGACCATGAACGTGGACAAGGAAACCTCCTGTTGCTTATCACATACTATCCTCCTTCCGCTAATGAACCAGTAGTCCGCATTTAGCAGTACTTGGAGGAAGTATGGAGGGTGAGAAGAGTGCAGAATGTAGTCTTTTTGAGGGATTTTAATATCCATCACCAAGAGTAGCTCAGTAGGACCAGTACTGGCCAAGCTACTTCAGCCTTAAAGGACATTGCTGCTAGACAGAAAACAAAAAACAGTTTCAGGGCTTTATGGATCAAGCCAGTTCAGGGATGCCTGGAGGAGGGCTGGAAGAGAATGACAGGCCGAACGGTCTTTCTCTGTGCTGTAAATTACTGCATGGGAAATACTTTGACATTTCATTAACAAATATTGCATCAATTGTGTTCCACCTTTCTACATGTTTGGTGGGTAATTAATGTGAAAATTCAAGAAGTTCTTAAAAATATTGAGGAATTTAAATTCAAGGAAATGGTGGACTGGGTGCAAATCCAGCAGTAGTTCCAAAGATTGGCAAATAGAAAGCACTACCTCTTCCCTGGAGTTTGTTGGCCAATGTGTGCATTAATAACGGTGTCATATTCCTGCTGCTTTTTATTCATGTAGCTTGGACTCTCTATATTTAAAATATACAATCATACCACAAGCAAGCTAACACACAAACAATCTGAGAGATCACATTGAGCACTCACACACGAACAGTAAACTTACTGGTTTTTCTTTTAACTCCATCCATTCATTCAGGAAGTTCAGAAGGTTGAATGCATCAGGGATGTTATCTCCTTCGGAACAGAAAATCAGGAGCACTGCCAATGGGATTCCTTCAATGCAACTGCACAAAATCAGTGCAAGAGTTAGTATACAAACAGATACCATAACATTTCTCTTTTTAATAAAACTGAAAACCTTCTATACAAAAAAATCTTATTCCATTACTGTTGCCTTGTTAAGCAGTTCTCAAACAGAGCTCCCGTAAATGTTTTCTGGTATTTTAACCTACAATAAGTTAGCTTTTAAATAACTTGATGTAGCTTTACTACAAACAGCCCCCTCTTGTGACTTGTCTGAGAAGAGGAGACGAGTGCAACCAGCCATCAGACCACAACACAGATTCTAAACAGAAGTTGTTGGAAAATCTCAGCAGGTCTGGCACGCTGAAGAGAAATCAGAATTAATATTTTGGGCCGAGTGACCCTTCCTCAGAGCCCCTGTCCACAGTTCTTTTGGTTTTTATAGATACCAAATACATCGAATTGTTGGGAATCCCAACACTTGAGGAAACAAACAAAAGGGATTGTATCACAGAGCTTTGGCAGTTTAGAACTCAGCAAAGGAGACTCAAGAGGTTGACTAAGAGGAGTAAATTAAAATAGAAAATAAGTAAATTTTCAAGGAACATAAAACGTGCTTCTGCAAGCGCATGAAAAAAAATTAGTGAAGACTAATATAGGCCTTTACAGGTGCCAACAGGAGAATTATTAATGGGGAACAATGAAATGGCAGAACAAACAAACAACTACTTTTGTTCTCTCTTTACAAAAGACACAAAAAATTCCCAATAGTGCAAGGGAAGCAAGAGCCTTTTGGAAAGGATGAATTGAAGGAAATTAGTTCTAGCCTACGTGAGAGATAAACGTGTTGTTTCTGCAGGTAAGGATGAATAGTGGGATTTTGCAGGAGCAGAAATTCACAAGATTTTGTAGCAGAAGTTTATCATTAACCAGAGATTAGGTTCTGCAAAGATGGCAGTTAGCACGACCAGAAACATTCTTTCTGCAGACAAGGACGTGGTAGAGATAAGGGTGTTGTAGCAGAGGCTTATTTCTGCAAACCTGACGATTCACACATACAGCATGTCTAGTGCTCTTTAGGATAGCAAATAAGGATTGCAGTAAAAAAAAAGGGAATGGGGCATTCGGCCGGCAGTAAAGGAAACAATGAACAAGGGCTGTCCGACAGGACGGGGAATGATAGGATAAGAGCAATGGGAGCAGGGAGGCGTGATTCTGCAACTTGTAAACTGTATAAGAATGTTTAACTTTCTTTGTGTGTGTGCACCTGTCTGGCAGACACCCTTTCTTGCAAGATCGTACAGAATAAAATTGTCTTGTTTCCAAGGCTTTGTCTCAGGCTGAATTTGTGAGCAGGGGCTGTTTCTCACACCTATAAAAAATGTGGCGAAATTAATAAACCGGAAGCTATTCTCCAAGGAACTAAATGAGATGGTAATGTGGATGCATTGGTTGTCATCTTCCAAACTTCTGTATATTCTAGAACAGTTAAGTTAAAGTTGCCATAGTTCTATCAGACCATAGAACTCTCCCTCTCTCTCATTAGAGGCAACTGTTGATGTGTTAACCAGAGGATCATCATGCCTCACATGAGCCGAATCATTCACCATAATCTCAGGTGGCATGGTAAATCAACTGATAAATGTTAGCACTACTCTGCACCGTAAATCAGCTATCCAGCCAACAGAGCTAACTGACACTGGTACTAACATATTGAAGAATGGCAAATGGAACCTCACTGTTTAAATGAAGGTGGGAACTTTTAGACTGGTTAGCCTAACATCTGTAGTAGTGAAAATGCTGGGAATCTATTATAAAGGATGTGATTACAGGACCTTTGGAAAATATTAATTGTTTTACACAAAGTCAAGATGGATTTATGAAAGGGAAATCATATTGACCAACCTGCATTTTTTTTGACGATTTAACTAGTCAAATAAACAAGGGTGAACAAGTGGATCTGGTGTATTTGGATTTTCTGAAAGCTTCTGGTAAAGTGCCATCTAAGTGCTTATTATCCAAAATCAAAGCACATGGCATTGTTGGTAATATACTGGCCAGATTGAAAATTAGTTAAACTGTAGGAATAAATGGGGCTTTTTGAAGTGGAAGGCAGTGACAAGTGAGGTACTGTGGTGCTTGATCCCAGTTATTCAAGATTTATATCAAGATTTATATCAAGATTTATATCAAGATTTATATCAAGATTTATATCAAGATTTATATCAAGATTTATATCAAGATTTATATCAAGATTTATATCAAGATTTATATCAAGATTTATATCAAGATTTATATCAAGATTTATATCAAGATTTGGATAAGGGTAACAAGCGTAATATTTTCAAATTTGCTGATGACTTGAATTAAATGGAATTGAGAGTGGTGATGAAAGTGTAAAGAGGCTTCTGGGCAATTTAGACAGGTTGCGAGTTTGTAGAAATGCATGGCAGATGGAGATACAAAGTATCAAAAGTCAGAAAGAGAGATTGGGATAGGCAACATGTAATGACATCTGGGTGTCCTTGTACACCAGTCACTGAAAGTAAGCAAGTGCAGCAAGTAGTGAAACATGGAAATGAGTGAATGAGACTCAATGCAAGCAGGAGGAACGTCTTCCACCTGGGTATCTTATAGCCTTCAGGACTCAACACGGCATTTCGGAACATGAATACGCTCTCCCTCGCTCGTACCCTCCTCCCCACCCCGGTCCTATGTGCTGTCCTGAACGTCCTGCTCCTAGTACGGCCAACCCATTTGCAAATATTTCCATTTCCAGTTAATCACCTAGCTATTACGTCTCTCTTAGTTCATCATCATCAGCAATTTCTTTATTTGTCTATCTTTTTCTCTCTGGGCATCGTCTCAATGTACTCTCTTGTCTCTTCACCCACCACAACCCTAATCCCACCCCATCATCAGCTACATTCCAATCTTCCCCAAATACTTTTCAGTTCTGATTAAGGCTCACTGAACTGAAAACGTTAACTCCGTCTTCTCCCACAGATACTGCCAGACTAGCCATGCTTTCTCACCACACTGTGTTTTTGATGTGCCAGCATATTTGGAATTGAATTGCAGTTAAATTCTGACTCTCCAACTCCAATGATGCAGGAATCAGAGCTCAGTATAACCTGTGCTGACTTGTCCTCTGCAGAGTCCCAGTCTCATCATGTTATGAGGATCCAGGCATAACATCAGAAACATTAAAATTCATACCTATTGTGATACAGTGATTTTGTGATGCCTCCTCCAGGAATGGAGATCTCCTCTTCCGCCTCACTAATCCCAGGAAAGGCTGCTACCCGTTCAAGTTCCTTCCATTTGAGCGTCTGGAACTTGTCTCCCACAATGGTTTGCAGAGCAGGTGTTGCCAAATATCGTAGTGGAGTGCTGGAAAAATAGTTAGATTGATTAGGAATTGCAATCTATAACCTAAATTTAGTTTGAGATGCAAATTTTCCTTAACTGAAAGCTAACACACAATTAAATTGCACGCTCTGTCATGATTTACAATAGCATTAGAATAAACAGTTAAACGTAAGGTCTCCCTTCCTTTTATCCTTCTAAACTCCATTGAGTATAGACCAACAGTCCTCAACTGCTCCTCACATGATAAGACCTTCATCCCCATCGGATTATTCCTCCCTCCCTTCTTAAATAAGTGGTGTTACATTACCCACGCTGCAATCTTCTGGGCTCATTCTCTACAATTTCCCCAGCTGTCTCCTTCAGAACTGTGGGCTGTAATCCGCAAGTGTTATTAACCTTTAAACTTTTCCGTTTCCCTAGCACCTTCTCCTTACTGATGGCCGCTACATTCACTTCTCCTCCCGACCCTCTAAGTTTTGGTAAGTTGCTGGTATCTTCCACTGTGAAAACCGGTGAAAGGTAGACAGGGTGATGAAGAAGGCATTTGGCATGTTTGCATTCATTAGTTGGTGCACTGAGTACAGGAATTGGGAAGTCATGCTGCAGCTGTATAGGATTTTTACTATTGTAGAATCCTACGTTCAATTCTGGTCTCCCTGATGTATGTAAGATATTGCTAAACTTGACAGGGGTACAGAAAAGATTTAAAAGGATGTTGCTGGGATTGGAAGGTTTGAGCTGGAGAGGTGAAAAGGAGAGGGCTTCTTCCCCTGGACTATCGGAGGCTGAAGGGTGACTGTATAGACGTTTAGAAAATCGTGAGTCTTTTTCCCAGGATAGGAGAGTCCAAAACTAGACGGCACAGGTTTCAGGTGAAAAGGGAAAGATTTAAAAGGGATTTGAGGGGCAAGATTTTCACATAGAGGGTGGTGAGATAGAATGAGCTGAAAGAGGCGGTGGTGGAGGCAAGTACAATTACGACATTTAAAAGGCACCCGGATGGGTACATGAATAGAGTGATAGAGGCCAAATGGAGCTAGATCAGTTTAGGATACCTGGTTGGCGTGGACGAGTCAGACTTATGGGTCTGTTTGGGTGCCATTTAACTTGATGACACTAAGTAGCTATTCAGTTCCTCTGCTATTTCTTTGTTCAACATTATTACTTTTCCAGCTTCATTTTTCAATGAAACATCCAATGTCCACTCCCCTCTTGCTTCTCCCTTACACTTTAAACTGAAGAAAACATCTTGCACTCCCTGCTGGTTATTAAAGGCTTCCTGCTAATTTTCACGCATTATATACCTTTCCTTTAGCTTCTATCTTCTGAGCTTACCTTGTCAGCCATGGCTGACTCATTCTCTCCTTCATATGCTTCTTCTTCCTTGGGATGAATTTCTGCTGTGTCTCCCAAATTACCCCAAGGAACCCCTGCCATTGCTGCTCCACCATCTTTCCTGTTGGGCTTCCCTTCTGGTCAACTGCAGCCAGCTTCTCCCTCATGTCTTTATAGTTATCTTTCCTCAATCATATTATAGCTGTACCCGATACAATCTTCACCCTCTCAAACTGCAAAGTGAATTCTATCATGTTATGATCATTGCTCCCCACAGGTTCCTTCACATTCAATTGCCTAATCAAGCTGCGTCATTACACATCGCACATTCTAGCAGTTAGTACACATACAACCTTGGTAACTTTCTTTTTAAGGGGAAATTTGTAGTTTTACAGAGATTGTTCAGCATTTTGTTCGACATATCTCAGAACTGTAAAAAAGGTTGTTCAAAGAAATTGCACTCTAGCCAGTGGCCTCGCCTAAAGATAGTGACATTTGCAGTTGCAGCTTTTTAGGTACCGGGAGGCAATTCAACCATGGAAATATAATAGCTGAGTCTGATCTTGAGAGCTAAATATCCATTCAGATAAAAGCTAAATGCCCACAGATGCTGGAAATCTGAAATACGAACAAGTAGCTCTGGAGAATCTTAGAAGGTCCAACAGTACCCGTAGGGAGAGAAACAGAGTTAACATTTCAAATCCAGTATAACTGTTTCTTTTGCTACAGATGATGCCAGGCCTTTGGAGTTTCTCCAGCATTTCTTTAAATTTAGAAGCAGGATCATTATTTCCCCCTCTGTAATCTGGACACAAAGGACAGCTGAAGTGACCCCAAACCTTCGGTGAGATCAGAAAACCCAGCCAGAGTTTAGGCTAGACCAGGTCTCTATGGCCCATGACTGAAACATTCTCTCTCATAACTTTCAAAACCTAATCAAGCCATCCTTCTACATTAATCACAATGGTGACACTGTACCTACCCAATGAGTTGCTGGTCAACACGATGATAGGCATAACTACTGGACAGGGCCACAACTTTGCTGAACGCATTTTCTTTAATCCAAGAAAGGAGTTGTTGTCGGAATGAGCGGTGTTTACCCTAAATGGGTGGATGACATTTGAATTATTAACACAGACTTTACATCTCTGAAAAAAACCAATAAGCCCAACAGGTCAATGCTGATGTTAATGTTCTAAGCATGCTTCCTTCCACCCCCGCTCCATCTCTTTCCATCAGCCAATACTGGGCAGCAAGTTTAACATTCAGTTCTCTCTCTGGAGAGAGAGGTTTTAGAGAGCGTAACACCCTTATTTCATTTCAAGTCCAACAGAGCAGCTCGATGCTAAACCAAGTCAAATGGAAATTTTCTTCCACCAAGTTAACAAATCACAAGACAAGGTAACTGTCAATTATTAATCGGTACTTTGTTCATGGTAACACCAGTACCAAAGTCTGTGTGTCAATCAAACACCACTCCCCTCTGATGTAGGTTTTCTCCTTGGCTTAGTATTTCTTAAAAATTATCCTGATGATTGCATGACAAAAAGCTTCAAAATAAATGTCTTTTTCAGCAATACTGAAATTGATATACACCCAATTGCTGAATTGACTGGACGGCAACCAGATACTTCCTTATTCACACGCAAGGCACAAATGCAAATTGGTTAAAATATAAAATATAAGCTCATAATATTCACAATCAACATCAACAAAGGTACCATAACTTTTAGAAAGAAAATCAATCTTGGGAGATTTGCGGGAGAGGAAGGATTATAAAGGGCACAGGATGAATAGAAACCAGCTGTTCCCTTTAGTCAAACAGCTTATAACAAAGGGGTATAATTTTAGGGTGACACAAGGCTTAAGGTGAGGAGGCTTAGCGGGGATCTGAGGAAGTATTTTTTCACCCAAGAAGCGGTGGACATTTGCAATGTACTGGGAGGGTAGTTGACATGGGAAACCACACTTCAGTTGTGCACTTGAAATGCTATAACATTCAAGGCTATAAGGCTGGCGAAGCTGCTAGTGCATTTTTTGTGGTACAGACTTGATGGATTGAGGGGCCTCTCCTGTACTGTATGGTTCTATGATACTCTTCTTAAAGAAATATTTCACATTTTGATAAGTGAAAGGATTCTTGAATGAAATAAATATTTGTGCAGCTCCACAATAATATTGTGTGTGGATGGCATCAATGGCAAAGTCCTGAACGTAGCGATTTGATCTTTAGCTGCAAGATGGGAGACAATTCTCCAATACTTTAAACAGCACAAAAACCATAGAAAGCCATTCCATTAAATGAACATAGGTCAGTCACAGTGATGTTAACCAGGTCATTCAGACATAGCGAATGTCTTGACGTAACTCAAAATTTAGTGCATACTACAAGTACCAGAAAAGTAAATTAATTGATAACCATTCTATTGCAATCTTTTTCCCAGTCATTTTTATCCTGAAAAAGGTGAGAGGCAATGTATTTTGGGAAGATTAACAAGACAAAAGGAGCACACACTGAAGTGAAGCACCCAAAGAAGCTTAGAGGGTACTTCCTCTTTGCAGCGGACCAAAGTCCCCAGATCCTTGAAGGCAAAGGGGCAGGTAGGTAAGGTGATTAAGGCAGCATATGTGATACTCGCCTTTGCTAGCCAAAGTGCCAAAACAGCAAGGAGGTTATGAATGGAACTGTATGAGACATGAGTTAAGCCACAGCTGGAGTCTTATATAGAGCTCTGGTCACCACACTAATAGAATGTGATTGTGCTAAAAAGGGTTCAGAACAGATTCTTCAGAATGTTGCTTGGGCTGGAGTGATTCAACCATGAAGACAGACTAGATATGCTGGGATAGTTTTTCTTCAAGCAGAGAAGGCTGATGGGAATGGGTACAGAAAGGTAAATAGGGAAAAACTTTTCCTCAGAGTAGAAGGGCCAAGAACAATGAGGGACTGTTTTAAAGTAAGGAGCAGGAGTTTAGAAGGGATCTAAGGTAAACTTTTTCCACTCTGAACTCACTGCTGAAAAGGGTGGTAAAAGCAGGAACCCCAAAATCACAGAAGTCCATTTGGCCCGTCGAGTCTGCATTGCCCCTCCCACCCCTCCCAGATCCACCCTCACATTCCATCCCTGTAACCCTGTATGGAATTTTTTTTACCATGGCTAAAACCACCAATCCTGCATATCCCTGGACAGTACAAGATAATTTTTTTTAGCATGGCCAATCCAGCTAACCCTTGACATTTAAAAGCTATGTAGATGAGCGCTTGAAATAACACAGCTACAGGGCTATAGGCCAAGTGCTATAAAACAGGACTACAATAGACTGATGTTTCGTGACTGGTGTGGATGCAATGAGACTTTTATCATGCTTTAAAACTTTACATTTCAATAAAAGGCAAATGCCAAAAACTTCACTTAAATTTCAACCATGTAAAACACAATTCATGATAGCCAAAAGTGTCTGATTTTGTTACATTGAATACCTGAACAACTGGGGATCGAATCTGCAGGACTGCCAACTTCTGGTCTGCTGATGCGTAAACTGCAATATAGTAATGTGTAACACAAAAGGTTAGGGGGGAAAGATTCAAGTTTTGGTGTTATAGGAATCAATTAACAGACTTCATCCTCAAGAATATTAAAAACTCTTACCAGAATATCAAGTTTTATTTCAAAACCAGAAACTGCATTCTTACTGGAGGCAATTATAATTAATATAAGCCAACTAGTTGCATGCTTTCCAATGCCAGCTATGTTATGCGAGCAGGGCTACTGAGAAATAAAGACTTGCATTTATACAGGACTAGAAGAACAGAAGCAGGACCACAGATTCAGAAAGTCATTCAACCACTTGGGCCTATTCCATCAGTTAGATCGTAGCTAATCTGTACCTAACTCCATCATCTACTCTCATTCTATATCCTTGAATACTAGTGATACAATGTTGGAAATCAATCTCAGTTTTAATATTGATTAATCTAGCTGCAACAGCTATTGCTTTAACAGGAAGGGAAAGAAAGAATATTTGAAATTTCTACTACTGTTTGTGAATGAAACACATGTCACACATGCGGAGCCCAGTTCTAATTTGAAGGTTGCATTCCTTTCATCTGGGTTGGCCCGTAGAAGAACTGGTTTTCTATTGCAAAAATTATTTTTCTGTATTCTCATTTTGGACTGAAATGGGAAAAAGACTTCTTTAAAATTAAGGACTGTGGAAGAGATTGCTGCATAAAAATTAATCAGCTACTGTAGTCTTCAAATACAGGTTCACACAAATTACTGTCATCTGCCTTCTTGTTGTTGGCACAATGAACTTAAAAGGGGGAACAAAGGCATGGTAGTAACGATATTTGATTAGCCAGAACCCTTGACGAATGTTTTTAATATTATCTCTGTGCTGGAGAAACAGAGAAGGTCTTGCAACGTCTGTGGAGTGAATGCTTCTATTGCTTTAGAGACATGGGATCAACTTCGAGCACAACAGATGGGAAATTGAAAATTGAATCAATAAATCCATAATAATATATTAGTCTCATTAATAAATGCTCATAAACTACATGGTTATTGAACCAGAAGAGTCTTATGTCAATGACCTACAGTGAAGGCAATATGCCATCCTTACCTAGTACGACCTACACATGACTCCAGATCCACAGCAACGTACTTCGCTCTGAAATGATCTAGTTTCTTGAGTAATTTGGGATAAGAAATAAACACTGGCCTTGCTAGTGATACTCATATCCAAAAACCAAATGGAAAAAAAGCTTTGCTACACTTCAAAGGGATAATTAAGTAAATAAAACTGCAATAAGAATTTTGAAGACAGGTTAAAGACCATTGAGTGTTTAAGTAGCTTTTCATCAGACAACACATCATCAGTGGACAATCATTAACATGCAATTGCCAATGACATCTTAACTCTTTCTCTGAACACATCCAACTGTTTCACAAAGACTTGTGCCATTTCTTATAGTGTACAACTTTGCCTTATAAAAGGGCCAACTTCATTTAAACTTTTATTACGTAGTGTTTTAATTACTGATGAGAGTGAACAATTTGCCTCAAATCAGATTCATTTATCTCTTTCACAAACTTTTAAAAACTCCCTGAAAGTACCTGGTTTCTGCCCCTGCACAACACTAAAATGACTTTATTAATCAATCACAGTTGCAAAGGACAGATTACATATTCATGATCACATTGTACAATCCCTCCTCATTCTTCTTGAGCAGTCTACAGCCTTTCATGCTACTGACCACAATCTGGCCTTGCTGGATGGAACGATTATCACTTTTCTAATTATATCTAGGGCACAACCCCCAAATATCTCCGGAATTCTTGAGGATTGAACCTTGGATTTTTGTTTTCTAAATGTAAATTCCTAGATATATTATATCAGAGTTTTTCACACTTTTACCCTCTCACTCACCTTCAGAGCTGACACACATTTCTGTTGAGTTCTCCAAAGTTGTTGCATATGGATTGTTTCCCACCACCGGAAGGAGGCAGTCACTGTGGATATAACCAACCCTTGGTAATGTGAGTGTAGAAATGATCAGATCCACCGTTAGCTGACCAACATTACCCACAGACACAACTGGCTGGAACATCAAAAAGCTCAGTTATTTAAAAGTTACGTGTTCACTGCATTCTGCCACATGACTAACTTGATCTTTTGTGGTTCCACAGAAACAACACACAAGAGTAAGACTTTGGCCATACCTTATTTTAAATGCATTGGAAATTTTTTTTTTTTAAAATGTACATATTCATGTGGTGTTCGCTGCATCTTCCTCCTCATTTTCATCCACCCATAGTAGACTTGATATTGAGAAAGGTTTAGGAATGATTCACATCATGATAATATTCCATAGTCCTGTTTTAGACTAACAAGTTCTAGTTGGGCTGAATAGCAAGTATCCACACTGGCCAGGCTGTCATTGCAAATATCATCTTCCAAGCTCCCTTTGCTCTCCTAAAGTGTTGTCAACTCCCAGATCAGTGGCCATCTTGCCTGCAACTCCAGGTTTGCAACATATTCAAATGGCCTTTACCAAAGTCACAAAACAGAAATTATATACCTGTGACTGTAGTGCCTAATTCTTTCCCATCCTTCTCAAGCAGTCTTCAGCCTCAAACTCATATTTATGGTGCACAAGGAGGCCATTTGGCATCATTGTGTCCTCAAAGATCTGATCCCACTAATCCCATTTCCTAGCTTATGGACCAAAGCTCTGGAAACTATGGCAACACAAGTGAATATCTAAAGAATGAGTTTTGGACTCAAAAACCCTTTCAGATAGTTAGTTCTAGACAACCTTTATTCTATCCACCAATGATTTCTCATACGGTCTCTTGGTTTCATAATCTCCTTTTTAAGTTTCATATTTCTCTAGGGGCTCTTCTGTATTGAACATTCAGTACCTGCTGTAGGCTTCATTTTTTTAAAAATTCTAACCTTTATGAACCTTGACATCTAGGTTTCTCTGATCTTGTTCCCATCTGTTGTCTTTAACATATTTGCCACGTACACTCACTTTCTCCTACATGATTGCCAGTGGTGGGAAGGAATCTTAGCCACAAGTAACTGTGTCCCATGTAAAAGCCTTTCATGCAATTGACCACTTCCCACATCTCTAGCAATACCTTCAGAATCCCTTGAGGATGCACAACTCACCCCAATTTGCCACACACTGATGTCATCCTTTGAGGAGAGGAAGAGGACGAAAACTAGGAGCAACACGTTACATCTGCAAGAAATCAGGTCAAGTAGATCCATGTAGGAGGACAAGGCCAATGTAGGTGCAACCCCAGCATGAGTCTACAGTACAGCGAAGTCCACATCTTCAACAGTTCCCATAAACCGTGCTAAAGGCACACTTTACACAGAATGAAATGACACTGAACTTAGCAGCATGGCAACAGGCCATTTGGCTTAATTGGTTTATACTATTCAGAGGCCTCTCTCAGACCTTGGCCACTCATCTAGCAAGTCAAAGAGTAAACGCCAAGAAGGTATTTCGCCTTGCAAGAGAGTCTAACAGCAGAGGACATGGACTCAGAATAAAAGGGAGCCAATTTAAAACTGACATGAGGAGGAATTTCTTCCTTCACAGGGTTGAGTCTTTGGAACTCCTTGCCACAGAAGGCTATGGGGGTAAGAGTCCTCGTGTATATTTAAGACTGAGATCGATAGATTTGTGACCAGTTGGGGAAAATCAAGGGTTATGGCAAAGAGGCAGGAAAGCGGACTTGAGAAATGCCAGACATAGTAGGAACTGCAGATGCTGGAGAATCCGAGATAACAAGGTGTAGAGCTGGATGAACACAGCAGGCCAAGCATCATCAGAGGAGCAGGAACAGGAAAGCTGACATTTCGGGCCTAGACCCTTTATCAGAAAGAAGACGACCCTTCTTCTGAAGAAGGGTCTCGACCCGAAACGTTAGCTTTCCTGCTCCCCTGAAGCTGCTTGGCCTGCTGTGATCATCCAGGTCTACACCTTGTTATCTCTTGAAAAACGTCAGATCAGCCACGATCCTACTAAACAATGAAGCAGAGATAGTAGGAACTGCAGATGCTGGAGAATCCGAGATAACAAAGTGTGGAGCTGGATGAACACAGCAGGCCAAGCAGCATCAGAGGAGCAGGAAAGCTGACGTTTCAGGCCTAGGACCTTCTTCAGAATGGAGGCGGGGAAGGGCCCGAAATGATGCTGCTTGGCCTGCTGTGTTCACCCAGCTCTACACCTTGAATGGTGAGGCAGGTTCGAGACGCCGAGTGGCCTGCTCCAGTTCCTATTTCTTATAACTGTTCAGTTACCTACCATGACCAGAGTGTAGCCTTTCAGGCTTACGGAGCCATTCCCACTCGGAACGAAAACCGTCTCCATTCCACCACCTGAATTCCTTCAACCGCTAGGCGCTTTCTGATGACGTTCCCTCTTCCCAGACACGGGGTGGGCAATACATTGAGAGCGTCGCAAAATTGCGAGGCATGGGCGCACGAGCGTTGTTTTTCTTAAAATCGCACTTATTATAGGCAGCAACTAGCTACAGCTGTGCTTTGCAACGTTGAGCGATCAAATCCAGTTGTTGCAGATTTTTTTAGCATTGTGCCAGACAGTTGAACGGGCAAGCGCGAGGTGAAATTCCCGCTTCGTTTTCAAGCCTTCAAACTTAGAGCGCGAGCCGTGAGCCGATGAAGGGGCGGGGCTTGAAATATTGTGGGGGCGGGGGGCTTTGTCGTAATCAGTGTGAGGCTGGCCTGGGTGGTTGTCTAGCAGAGTTGGTGAGTGCGGTTACGGGGTTGAAACGCTGTCGGTTTGGTCTTTTGGAAACATGAAGTTGCTGGAAAAGGTCTGGCCGCACCTGTGAACAAAAACATCACAGAATTAACGTGTCGGTTCTCTTTCCGTTTTTATGTGGTGTTTTGGAGGTGTGCGCAGTTCGATGTCCGTCAGTAAGAGGGCGGGGCCTAATGGCCGTTGGTGGGATGGTGCGTTGCTGTGTTTGGGTGGTGGCTGCAGTTGCTACTGGAGATAAGGGCGGGGCTAGATGCTGATTGGAGGGTGGTGATAGGCGGGGCTTGAGGGCTGTTGGGAGGAAGGGGTGGTGTTTGTCGACTGCAGAGACGGTTGGCTGGCGGCGAGTTGTTTTTGTGTTGGGCTGCTGGTTGTGCATGTTGATAAACCCTGGTAAAACGGTCCCTAGCGCTATGTCGCTGCCGCCAGAAAAGGCTTTGGAACTCAAGCAAATCATTCACAATCAGCTGACCCAGGTGAGCTCTCACCGCGTCCAGCCTCGGGCTGGGGCCTTGATGTCGCCCAAGATGCGTGAGGCCGCCGTCCATATCCCAGATTATGTCTAATCAGCTACAACAATAATGGTTAACTTTTTAGCTCTTGACCTCTTTTTACGAGTTGCATTTCATAATAATTTAACCTGTTGAGTTATGATCTTTGAATGAGAGCAAATACTATGGATCTGAAATAATAGGAGAAAACGTGCGAAATCTGTGTAAAGCAAAATGCAGCATCTGTGTAAAGCCAGAAACAGTTCATGTTAACTGTTTACCTCTTTGTAGATTTAATATACAAATCATGAGCAGAAGTAGGCCATTCAGCCCTTCGAGCTGTTCTGCCTGCTCCAATAAGATCATGACTGCCTTGAAAACATTTAAGAACTCTATTCAACTGCCTTTTGATGAACAGAGGATCACAGACTCCTGTCTCTCTTTGAGAAAGCATTTCTACTTATCTTTGTTTTGAATGGATAACCCTGTATTTTTAAATAGTGACTTGTAGATCTAGATTCTCCTTTCCACATACACTTGGAATACCATCCAAAACTATGAGCTAAGTGTTGGAAAGTGGGACTAGAATAGATGGATTAGTGCAGACTCATTGGGCAAAAGGGCCTGTTTCTGTGTTGTAAATCTATGACTGTGACCTGTCAAGAGCCGTCAACATTGCGTATGCTGGCTAAATTTGCTCATGATGCCGCTAGGTAAGAAAGTAAGTTGTGAAGAAGGTATTAGGAGCCTTCAGAGGGATATAGGTTGTGAGTGGGAAATTATCTGATACATGGAACATAGAACAGCACAGCACAGGAATGGCCCTTTGGTCCATAGTGTGCCAAATATGATGCCAAATTAAAGTTATTCCTTTTGCTTGCACTTGTCCATATCTCTCTCCCCCCCCCCCCCATTCCATGCATATTCATGTGCTTATTTAAAATTTCCATAAATGCCCCTATTGTACATGTCTCCACCATCACCTTGGCAGCACGTTCTGGACTCTTACCACACTATTAAAAAGAGAATACAACTTTGCCTCTCGCATCTCCTTTGAACTTTTCCCTGTCACCTTAAATACATGCCCCCTCGTATTAGACATTTCAGTTCTCGGGGGGGGGGGTGTGGAAAGATTCTGACTGTCAACCCTATGTATGCATCTCATCATTTTATAGACTTCTGTCAAGTCTCTGCTCAGCCTTTGCCACTCCAGAGAAAACAGCCCAAGTTTTACTATCCTTTCCTCGTACCCTCTAATCCAGGAAGCATCCGCAAAAATCTCTTGTGCACCCTCTCCAAAGCGTCCACATCCTTCATGTAGTTTGACAACTAGAATTATGGCCTAACCAAAATCTTCTAAAGCTGCAACATGACATCATGACTGTTGCACTCCATTCCCTGATCAACAAAAGCAAGCATGCTTTACAATGCTAGCTCCTTGTGTGGCCATTTTTGGGGAGTTATGGCCTTTAACCCCCCAAGATCCAGTGCTGTTCAGGGTCCTCCCATTAGCTACACTTTTTCCTAACGTTTGATCTTCCAAAAATATAGCATCTGGATTAAACTCCATCTGCCATTTCTCTGACTATATCTCTGCAACTGATCTATATCCCGCTGTATCCTTTGAAAATCTTCTACATTGCCCATAACTCCAGTGATATTTTTTTTTGTATCATCTGTAAACTTACTAACCCATCCATCTACATTTTCGTCCAAGTCATTTATATATATCACAAACAGCAGGCATCCCAGTATGGATCCCTACTGAACACCAACATTCGTGGACCGCTAGCCAGCAAAACACCCTCCCACTGCTACCCTCTTGCCTTCCATGGACAAGCCAGTTCTGAATCTAAGCAGCCAAGTCACTGTGGATCCCATGCATCTTAATCTTCTGGATGAGTCCCATCAGGGACCTTGTCAAAAGCTTTATTAAAATCCATATAGACAATATCTACTGCTCTACCTTATCGATCACCTTTATCAACACCTCGAAAAATTCAATCAAGTTAGTGAGATATGACCTGCTAGGCACAAAGTCGTGCTGACTGTCCCTAACTAGGCCATGCTTTTCCAAATAAATGTAAATCCTAACCCTAAGAATTCTCTCCAATAGCTTCCTATCCACCAATGTGCAACTTACTGGTCTGTGGTTTCCTGGATTATCCTTGTTTCCCTTCTTGAACAGAGGAACAACATTAGTTATTTGTTCTCTGTTCTCACATACAATCTGAGAATTTTTTGGCAGAAAGATAAAGAAGCATGATATCTAAGTAGTGAGAGGTTGCAGAAAGATCCGGGTGTCCTAGTGTGAGAATCACAGGTGGTTAATATGCAGTAACCAGGCAAATAATCAGGAAAGCAGATAACGTGTTTTATTGCAACGGGAATTGTATGTGAGAGTAGAGGAGTTGTGCAGGGTACTGGTGAAACTACATCTGGAGTACTGTGTACAGTACTGATCACTGTAGTTTTGAACTGGTGTTAATGCATTGGAAGCCGTTCATAAAAGGTTTACTGGACCAATACTTGGAATGAGCCAATTCCCTTTGAGGAAAGGACGGACAGGTTCAGCCTGTAACTGGAGTTTAGAAGTATCAAGGTGATTTGAATCTTAAAGGATCTTGACCAGCGGATGTCAAAAACATGTTTTCTCGTGTGAGAATCAGGAACTAGAGGTCACAATTTAAAAGTAAAGAGTCATCCATTTAGGGACAGAGATGAGGGGGGTTGGTTGGAAGAAAAAACAGGGTTGAGAGTCTTTGAAGTTCCATTCCTCAAATGGCAGTCAACAGAATCTTTAAATATTTTCAAAAGCAGAGGGAAATAGCTTCTTTATTACCAAGGGGATGAAACGTTATTGGAGTATGCAAGAATGTTGAGTTGAGGTTAACATCAGATCAAACATGAGCTTCTTGAATGGTGGATCAAACTTGAAATGGCCTGCACTTTGAATATTTTAATCAGGTTGCCTCTTCATTTACATCCTTAAATAAGGAGAGCAATGCTCCAGATCTGGTTTCACCAATACCCTGTATAATTGAAGTATAAACTCCTACTTTTCTATTCATTTCCTGTACAACAAAACATGTATATATTCTATCAGTTTTCCTAATAATTTAACTTGCATTATAACTGTTTGCAATTCATAACTAAAGCAGCCAGGTCCCTCTGCATTCCAAAGCTCTGCAATCTCACACCTTTTTTATTCTTCCTGCCAAAACAGACAAATCTTTATTTCCCAAGTTTTCATCCATTTGCTTAATCACTGTATGTATAATGTATATTCCCTTTATATTCATCAGTTCCCCTTTATCCAAGCATGTTACTTCCTCAAATAATCCATTCTGTCTGATTACTTTGAACTTTTCTTAGTATTCTGCTATTGTGCTTTGATAATAGCTTCTAACAGCTTCCTATAACACGTTAAGCTAACTGACTTGTAGTTTCCTGCTTTGATGCTTTCCCTTTTCAAGTAACTGAGTTATATTTGCTATTTTATATTTAATGAAAGTTTAAATTAACACCTCACTGTCTCAACGACTACTTTTCAGATTCTAGGCTGAAGAGTTTTAGGACCAAGGAACTTGTCAGTCCACAGCTCCAACAATTTGCTCAGTAACATTTAGATTAACATTTGAGCAAGGAAAAGGTCATTGACCTAGAATGTTAACTCTGTTTCTGTTTCACTGATATATGATAAACCTGTTGAGTATTTACAATATTTACTGTTTTTTATTTTAAATTATAATTTTGTTCTGTATGTCCACTCTTCCTACTGATTGCAGAGCCTTGAGAGACAGTGTTTTTTTTCTCCCTGGTAAATCTGAATGTGGTCCTAACTGTGGGAGAACTCTGGGTAGCTGCATAGACTCTACTCAGCAAGACTTGTCAATGGTCACTTCTGCCAAATCAGAGCAGCATGAAGTAGCTTCTGCCTTGTTGATTCCTTTTGCATTGACTAGACAAAGCTCAGAAACATGGGACTAAAACCCTGCCAGAAATAGAGCAGCAGCCCCCTCCAAATAGAGGGAGTTGCAACCTCACATTTTGTATAAGGATCAAACAGTGATTAATCAGGCCATAAAAAATAGCTCTTATCTCGCTAGAGCTGCAGGGATTTTTAATTACTTTAACCTGGGGTAAGGAGGGGTGCTGTTGTCAGTTGTGCCATTTCCGGATGTGACAAACTTGCCTTTCAGTCACAATGTGCGTGTGTGTACTGCAGACATTTGTGCTCATCATGCTATGCTGTACTGAGGGAATGGCACACAGGGAGGAACCATATTTTGAATGCGATGTTAAATCCTGTCTGCCCCTTAGGAGGCACTATTGCAAAGAAAAGCATCGCGTTCCAATCAACGTTTACCTGTCAGTAAAGATTGCCAGAACAAATTTTCTTGTCATTGTCACGTTGCTGTTTGTGGCTGCTTGCTGTACATATGAAATAAAATTTATATTAAATATGAAGAAAAGACTTGCATTTATATTGCATTTGTATTTCGTAACTGCAGGATGTGTCAAATGCTTCACAGCCAATGAAGTACTTATTGAAGTGTAGTCGCTGTTATAACTTAGGAACCTGCAGCAACCAAATCGACCACAGCAAGCTGCCACAAACCCCAATCAGGTAACTGACAAGACTTTTTTGTGATATTAGTTGAGTGATAAGTATTGGCCAGCACTTCACTTTTTAAAAAATTATCTTTAGGATCTTGCCCTCAGTTGCAGCAACTGAAATGCATTACAGCCTCACTGGGTTGTCAGTGTATGTGTTATTTGTTCAATGGGATTTGAAGCTGCAACACTATCATTCAGAAGTAAGAGTGCTGTCAAAGGCAAATTTGTACCTAAGCCTAATGACAATTCAGAAGACTATAACTAGACTCTAATTTCAATCAAACTTGGACCTAATTAAGACTTCTGGGCCAAATGTCACTTATTCCATGTAAGGTAATGCAAAAGTTGAAGAGAATATTGAAGGGTAAAGTACAAGAAACCTGAGATCTCAAAGCATAATTTTGTCATTTTCAGCATTTCCTATCTTATTTTCTTTGCTGTGAATTTCTTACGTTACTTGCCCATTTGACCAAGCGAATAAGCCAGAGACCGACCGACCATCTTTCTTGTAGAGTGCTCTTGGCAGTTATGTAAGAATAATGAAACAATGTCTGACCTAGATTGAATGTAAAGCACTATATTCTGTTACCTCCTGCACAAACACAATAGATGCTAATTTTACTGTAAAGGAGCTGAAAGCTGTAACTCCATTGTGGTGGAGCACTATGGCCTGTATTTTATGATTATAATGACAGTGAAGCTGTCACCATACGATATTGAGTCTGCAATCAGTTGAAATGCTGGGATTCCACTTATCTCATTGTGAAAAACCTTCAAGAATTTTCACCTTGTTTATTGAAGTATAAGTAGGTTTTTGTTTAACTGGTATAATAACTTCACAATTGCTGCCAAATATTCTCGATGGCTTTGAAAATCTAATTTTATATTTTTAAAATTGCTGATAGTTATAGTAATGGTGACCATGAAACTAATTGTAAATTTTAGGTTTATTAATCTGAATTTAGATCCTACCAACTGCAGTGTTGGATTTGAACTCCTGTCTTCTGTGTTAGTCCCAACCTCTGTATTTATAGCCGAGTCATTGGCAAGATTGAAACATCTCTTTAGAGATGCGAAATGTAATTTTGCTTGTTCATTTAAAATTGTGAAGCAAATTTGTCACTTGACGGCATTAATAACTTGCTGATCAATTGTGAACAGATGAATGTCCATGAAAAGATCAGAGAAATCTTAGGAGAATCAGTTCGGGATGAACTAGGTGTTTCTTCACAAACTTTATCTGAGGCTGATCTCATAAAAGCATTACAACGACGAGGCATTGTGGATGATGTCATGAAGGAACTCAGATTTTTAACTGTAAGTATTTCATTGCATTGAATAGCACACTACCTGAAATATCTCCAGTATTGAAGTCAGAGCATCAAAAGCTTATTTACAATGAAAATGATTGTTTTTATATTTAATATAATTACTGAATTGGGTTATTTTAAAGTATGATGCATTGCAGTAGCTCCATTAAACCAAACATACATTTGGAGTTGAGAAGCAGGCTGATGCAAAGCTCCAGCAAGGTTCCCAAAGTTCCCTTCTGTGCAGAGGTTGCACTGTAGAAATTTGGAATGGTTACAGCTCAGAAGGAGACCATTTAGGCCATCGTGTTCATGCCTGCAATGTGAAATAGTAACTCCAATCCAATACCCCATATTTTCTCCAGTTGCCCAGGAAATTTGTTCTCTTCCAATATTTATTCAGTCTATTTTTAAAGCCATAATTGAATCTGTCTCCATAGCACTCTGGCAACGCATTCCAAATTTGTTTTTTTTGTGTCACCTTTTGTTCTTTTGCTGTTTATCTTAAATTGATGACCTTTCATTCTTGTTCCTTCCACAAATGGGCATAGTTTACCCCTGTCTACTCAGTGCAGATTTCTTGTGATTTTGAACAACTTAATCAGATCTTTTCATTTCTAAAGAGAAGAGCCCCAACTTCTCCAATTTATAAATCTAAGTAAAGCTTCTTTTCAGTGGAACCATCTATGTCACTCTTAACTGCATGTTCTGTAATGTCTTCACAACCTTCCTAAAGCATGGTGCCCAGAATTGGGCCAGCAATAATGCGTCCTTAGAAAATGTGGTGAGCGACTTCCTTGAATCACTGCAAAGCAGTTAGTGTAGGGGGTGTAGAAGGTATAGGCAGTTCCAAAATTATTCATCATGCCTAGATAATTTATTTTTTCAAAACATGTAACAAGTCATCACTAAAATGTGACCATTTGTGTGGATCTAATGATACCTTATTGTCCGAATGCAGAGTATAAATTTTAATGTCCTTTAACATTTATACCTAAAATATCAAATGAAAATGCTTCAAATAATTAATGATGGCTTTATGGTTATTATTGCTTATTTGTAGTTGCTATTATGCTTTTAATATTAGCTCAAATTCCAGATTGAAGAATTGTAATTTGGATCCATAACATTAGCCAGAGCATTGGCTCGGGAGTTTGGATTATGAATTCAGTGACATTATCACTACATCCCTGCCTCTTGATTACAAAGAAACCTTAAGTATTGAGGGAGCTAAGAATAGTTGTATATAAGACATTTCAGCAGCTTATTGTTTCACAGATTTGTTGCAATTGAAATGTTGTATTTTATTCTGGAATACTGTGATTCTATATTTCAATGTGACCGATGTTGTTTCTTGCATTTTAAAAGAATGGAATAAAGATGTTTTTCATTTCCAGGAAGCGCAGGTCAAAGAAGATATGTCCAGTTCAAAACCAGCTACTCACTTTATTGACAAAGAGCCAGCTGAATTAAGGAAAAGTGAGTGCTATGGTGCTTTATTCATTTCAGTTCATTAACACTTTATTTGCTTCTGTAAGTTCTACTGTTTAAAATGTTCTTCTTGAATGAATTATTGTTCGCAAGGCTTGCATATAATCCGTCAGTAGCACTTGATGACGATAAATAGTAAATGTACAGTGTTTCCTACTTATGCACTGTGGCAGTTGGTCCTTTTGAGCAAAGATAGAAAATTTTTCAGTAACTGTCAGTTCTCAATTTGATTCATTTTCTCGTTTCACTTTATTGGTCTCTTCTGTGGGATGGCAAAAAAGCAAGTTTTTTTTTAGAAATAAGCTGCTGCTTTTCAGGTTAGTGAGTCAGTGACTATCACAAGCATCAATGGACTAGATACTGAGCATAATGTTTATTGATTGATTAAATGTAATTCCATCAAGAATCTGTGTTGAAGATGCACTATTTCTATCGGTTATTTCGTATCTGATCACAATATTTTTCTGAATTGTTACTAACAATGAGGTTTAAACCAGTTGCAAATATTGCACACATAAAAGAACCTGCTGTGGGCAACTTGGCTGCTGCAGTTTCCTGCACTAAAATTGTGACTGCACTTGAGTACTTTATTTGCTGCATGGAGTTTGGGTTCAGAGGCTGTGAGAGATGTTTTGTAAATAGTAACTTTTCCATTAAGGTATAGCCATTCATGTTTTGCCATTCATGTTTTCCCGTTCATATTTCAGCAAGCATTGATCCCACCAGAAGAAACATATATCTTCAGGTTCTGGGTGGTAAAGCTTTCCTTGAGCATTTACAGGAACCACAGCCGTTACCAGGGCAAACATGCTCTACATTTATGCTCTTCCTACATTTCCGAAACCAGCGCTTCCGCTCTAAGCCTGTACCATGTGCCTGTGAGCCTGATCTGCAGGATGGTTTTTTGCTGGAAGTTCACAAAGACAGTTTAGGTGAGCAATGGTGCAAGTAATCAAATTTGTTCGTCAAGACAACTCACTGATTCCATCTTAAAAGGGATAAATAGCTTCAAGTAGGGGCTTAATTGACTCGTGCATGATCCCAAGGTACCAAATTATTCTGACAAATTCAACATGCTAACCTCAATACTGAGTCTGTGTTGTGTACAATGATGTCAGTTGGGATAACGGTGAGATCTTCAGATAGCTTCAGTGGTCTGAGTTAGTCGAGAGGAAAATGTTACACTTGTGTCTTCAATCACAGTATTGGAGAACAACAGTTACCTGGGAAATGTTAGTTTCACATGAGTCATCACCTTCTATGAGACGGCCGTATTTGGAGGGGAAACAAGAATGCAATATCAAATGTGTTTTACTACGTTTACCAGAGATTATTTTGCTTCTAGATACACTAGTGTGTTAACTTCTCAGTTGTAAGAAGTTGAGTTACTTTGGAAAAGGGACATGGAAAGTCAGAGAGGCTGCCGTCTGGTGTTATCAGTTGGTTCCAATGTCTCTTTCTGAGCCATGGACCATATTGTACTCTGGGAAAGGTTACAGGAAATAAAGGTGTTCACCTTTATGAATAATAATAATGTTTGTTGCACCCCAATGTTATGAGACCACCCTGAACACACAGTATGTTTAAATATAACTCTAGTTATGTTTTAAAATATTTTTCAAAGAAAGCTCACCTCTGAGCAGAGGGAAATGAACTTGGGGGTGCACAAGCCAAAAGAAAGTTACATTGCTACGACTGAGATTCTCACCCACATCACACTATCCACTATACTCTCAGCTTTAGACTAGAAATACATACAACTGTTGTAGCTGATACAAGGGACTTTTCTGAGATTTCTCACATTCCACCACCATAACTTTTGAGACCTCATTTATGCGCAAAACAGGGTTTCTACAGTGAAACTGTAGAAGACATCAAAATAATCACAGGATATATCAAAAACATGGGAGAACATTGGAGATAGATCACCATCTCCTGTTTGAGGGCAATTAGTGATGAGCAGCAAATATTGATCTTTCCAGCAATGCTAAATCCCATGCACGAATTAAAACAAAAGGCAGTGGATTTCCTAGTCTCAAAATGTAGCACTATCCAGTCCACACAGAGCTGCTTACTGAGCAGCAGGACTATTGAAGAGTTAGCTTGTAGGCCATATAATCTGATGCTCAATTCTTCTTTTATTGCTTATGTTTAGGAGATGGCAGTAAGATGGCTGATGCAACAACTTTATTATCAATCTGTGATCCTGTGCACATGGTTCTTATAAAGACAGATACATCTGGAGAAACAACTTTAATGGCTTCACACTACTTGGAATGGCGGTCATTGCTGAGTTCACCAGATGGTAAAGTGAGCATGTCTTTAGAGCTATTGGGTGTAGGTAAGAATTCCATTGCATTGCCTTGATCTAATATTTCAGTTTGGAGATTAGATTTTTTTAAATTCACTTGTGGGATATGAAATTTCTGGCTGAGCTGGCATTTAGTTGGCACTGCAAAGGTGGTGGTGAGCTGTCAAATCAAGTGCTGCAGGTACGCCCACAATGCCATTAGGGACAGAATTCCAGGATTTTGACCCAGCCACAGCAAAGGAACAGCGATTACATTTCCAAGTTGTTTTGGGAATTGCTTAGGAGGGAGTTTGCACGTGGTGGTGTTCCCATGTACCTACTGCCTTGTCTTTCTATGTGATTGTAGCTTTGGAAGGTGCTGGCTTAAGATCTTTGGCGAATTTCTGTAGTATATCTTGTGAATAGTACACACTGCGAGTGATCATCAATGGCAGAGTGCCTGAATGTTTGTGGATGTGGTGCCACTTAAATGGGCTGCTTTTTTCTGAATGGTGTCAAGTTTCTTGAGTGTTGTTGGAGCTGCATTCACCTAGGCAAGCAGAGGATATTCCATTGCACTTCTGACTTGTGCTTTGTAGCTTTGGGGAGTTGGGATGTGAGTTACTCATTGCAGTATTCCTAGCCTCTGACTTACTCTTGTAGACACTCCTATTCATGTGGTGTTAAAGTTCTGAAGTTTATAATACCAATTTGCCTTGTCAGGCTTAACTTGCTTACATGAGAGTTTTATTTTGGTTGTTACAAACAATAAAGTTTAAAAATCATTGTTTCAGTACTTGATTTTCTCTGACTTTTCTTAATAAGTAGCTGAATTAAAGGTAACTTGTGATTTAGCCAAATAGTAGCAAATTCAGTTGAGTTTCTGGTCAATGTTCACGCCCGGGAGGTTGATAGTGGGAAATTCAGTAATGATAATGCCACCGAATTTGGTGGTTAGATTGATTGTCATTGCCTAGCATTTGAGGTACTAATGTTACTTGCCACTTTTCAGCCCAAGCTTGGACATCCGATGCTGTGTCTTCATCTATCCTGCTTATTACCACCTCCAAAAAAATTTTAGTGAATTTGTCAGGCATGATTTCTCCTTCTTAAGCCATGGTTAATAATAGTATGTAATAACAATAGTATCTGTTGTTATATCCTTTATAATAGACTGTAACATTTTCCCAATGTTAAGTGAATTGGCCTGTTTTTGACTCCTTCACTTTTAAATGTTACATTGGCAGTTTTCCAAACCTCTAGGATTTTTCCAGAATGTAAGAACTCCTGGAAGAATACTACCAGTGCATCTGTTATTTCAGTGGCTACCTCTATAAATAGCCTAGAATGCATCTCATCAGGTCCAGCAGATTACTTGGCCTTCAGTTCCACTGGATTCACGAGAACTTTAGGTCTAGTAGTAGTTATGATATTTGTCTCTCCCTCTCTCTCTCTCTTCTCCTCCCCACTCCCAGTACACACACACACACACCACTTTGCCCTTTGATTATTTAGTGATTCCGGAAAGCTAGTAATATTTCCTACGTTGAAGACTCGTGCAAAGTATTCAGTCAATATCACTGCCGTTCCCTGATTCACCATTATTATTCTGCCAGGCTCGTTCTCTAAGGAAACTGCCGCTCACTTTGGTCTCTCTTTTTATATATTGAAAGAAGCTCTCGCTGTCTGTCTTGATTATTATTTAAGTTTACTCTCAAAGTTTATCTTCTCCCTTTACTTTGGTTATCTTGTGTTGTTTTATGAAAAAAACTCCCAGCCAAAACTGCCACTAATCTTTGCCAAACATATTTTCCTTTCAATTTGATGCTATCCTTAACTAATTAACCATAGTTCACATATTCCCTTGAAGGGTTATCCTGTTGTTGTGTGCAATGAACTATTTTCTTCCATATCCACCTTTGTCCCTCAACTGTTTTTTTTTCTCTTAAACTGTCTTACCAGCCAACCCCAGATAGTTCTATCCTCACTTGTGATAATCTTGCATGATAATCTGTGTCTATAAATTTGCAATTTTATGAACTGTTATGGGTATCCACGCACATGATTTTAACCCTCATTTAGAGTTCATTACTTTCTCCCTTACTCCCAACTCCATCTATTAACTTAGTAAATTCTATTTTAATTCTATCTGCCTCCCCCAGCATTTTTGCGCACACTGGTGTTCCTTTCTGATATTCTTGCACTTCTGCTGAATTAATTTAAACCCTCCCAAAAGCTTTAGCAAAACACTATGCAGGGAGCTCAGTCCTGACCCTCTACAGATGCAAGCTGTACGTAATTAATTGAGCAATTATAACAACTGTCAATAACTTAGTGTAAAGGCATGTTTTAATGACTTATTATTTCACATGACTCAAATGTTAAAACCTGTTGAATTTATAGACATTGGCTAACTTGCTACATGTTTCTGGTGATTTTTGTTTTTACCGTATTCATTAGAGGTTTACGGTTTTTTTAGAATGAGAGCTATAGTTTTGAATTCACTTAACATGAAACATTTACTCAGACAAATTCTTCTGCTTTCAGGCACAGAGTCTAAAGTTCCTGTTGGCGTTTTGAATGTAAAACTCGAAATATATCCCAGGCTGGTGCAACCATTAAACCAAGAAATAGTAAATACTCAGGTATAGTATGTCATGTTAATTGTCATTGGAGGGAATTTTTTCCTTTCGTACTGATAGGGAGAGACCAGTGAATTCTGATTATCTTGAGGAAAAACAGTTTTAAGCATCACTTGCGTTGAACTGAACTAACATCCCTTTCTGTAATACCTAACTATTTCATAGATGCATACAGCACGGAAAATAGACCCTTTGGTCCACTCAACCATGCCAACCAAGTCTCCCATACTAAACTAGTCCCATTTGGCTGCATTTAGCCCTATCCCTCTAAACCTTTCCTACTTATTTACCCGTCCAAAAGTCTGTTAAATGTTGTAACTATACACCCTTACTCTCTTAAGTAAAGAACCTACCTCTGACATCTGTCCTATATCTATCACCCCTCAATTTAAAGCTATGTCCCCTTGTGCTAGACATCACCATACGAGGAAAAAGGCTCTCACTGTCCCCCCTATCTAATCCTCTGATCTTCTTGTATGTCTCTATTAATTCACCTCTTAACCTTAGCGGCGTGGAATGCCCTGCTTGCAACAGTAGTAGACTCATTAACCTTAGGGACATTTAAATGGTCATTGGACAAACATATGGATGATAATGGAATAGTGTAGGTTAGATGGGCTTCAGATTGGTTTCACAGGTTGACGCAACATCGAGGGCCGAAGGGCCTATACTGCGCTGTTATGTTCTGTGTTCTATACTTGCTCTCGCAGTTCATTCCATGCACAAACCACTCTGTGTGTAAAATGTTGCCCCTCACATTTAAAAAAGGACCTCTCACCTTAAAAATGCCCCCTAGTTTTGAATTCCCCCATCTAAAGGCAAGACATTTACTCGTTATTTATGCCCCTGATGATTTTATAAACCTCTATAACCTCAACCTCCTGCGTTCCAGTGAAAATTCCAACCTGTCCAGCATCTCCCTGTAATTCAAATGCTCCAGTCCTGATAAAATCCTGGTAAATCTTTTCTGAACCCTCTCCAATTTAATAATACCCTTCTTATAGCTGGACAACCAGAACGGGACGCAGTACTCCAAAAGTGACCTCACTAATTGTCCTGCACAACCTCAATGTGATGTCCCAACTCAGTGGTCTGAGCAATGAAGGGAAGCGTGCTAAATGCCTTCTGTCTACCACTGGTGCAACTTTCAAAGAATTATATACCTGAACCCCTAGGTGTCTGTTTGACAAAACGACCCATGGCCTTGCCGTTAAATGTATAAGTTCTACCCTTGTTTGTTTTATCAAAATGCAATACCTCGCATTTATCCAACTTAAACTCCATCTGCGATTCCTTAGCCCATTGGCCCAATTGATCAAGATCCCTTTGAAATCTTAGATAACCTTCTTCACTGCCACCAACTTTGGTGTCATCCACAAACTTACTAACCATGCCTCCTAAATTCACATTCAAATTTTTTATATAAATGACAAAACAACAGTGGACCCAGCACCGATCCCTGCAGAACACTGCTGGTCACATGCCTCCGATCCACAAAACAACTCTCCATACTGTCTCCTATTGTGAAGCCAATTTTGCATCCGCTTGGCAAGCTTTTCCTGATAATGTGATCTAACTTTACTAATCAGTATACAATGAGTATTTTTTTTAAACGAGCAGTTAGGAAATCGTTAGTGTTATGCTAAACATTTCACAGTTTTGGACAAATTGCTTTGTTGAGAGACAATATAACCTCTATATAAGATAACAAAGTGTGAAGCTGGATGAACACAGCAGGCCAAGCAGCAGCTCAGGAACACAAAAGCTGACGTTTCAGGCCTAGACCCTTCAGAGAGGATGCTCTGCGATAGGGTTAGCTCTGTGATGAAGGGCCTACGCCCGACACACCAGCTTTTGTGCTCCTAAGATGCTGCTTGGCCTGCTGTGTTCATCCAGCTTCACATTTGTTATCTTGGATTCTCCCACATCTACAGTTCCCATTATCTCTGCTAACCTCCATATAAGACTTGTACAACCAGCCAGAGACGTTAGTTCTCTTTTGTTGCACCACTTCTAGTTCCACCTGGGTACAAGCATCACTCATTGCAATTGAAAATGCGGTTCTTGGTTCTACTTAAGTTTATCAAACAGATGTTTCCAGTTATTTAAACATTCATATAGCTACAGTAGGCTCATTTGGCTCAATGTCACTCCCATAATAGCTGATAAACAGCCTTCTTCTGAATGAGGTGTAATATAAAATGGCTTCCTAACCTTGTCAGGTACCTATGCATGACCAGGGGTTATGGTGTCTTTAAGTTCAGACTGTGAAATCAGTTTTCTTTCTGCCTTTGTCTAAAGCTTTGAATTTGTTTGGTTAATTTTTTCAGCTATCTATAATTATCCAAGTCCCTAGCGAACTCTGGAAATCATTGTTTCCCCAGGATGTAGAAAGCAACATTTTGTTTTCAATACACTAAATGACAATGAACAAATTATAACATATATTTGATATTACAATCAAGGACATGCAGCCTTGTGTGTTCTCTCACTTGTCCAGAAGGTGGAGTCAGTAGCTTTCTAATGAATTCAACTGACTGTAAACCACAGATTGATTTGTATTTCATATATGATTGAATAGACTGCAATTTTTTTAGTAAGTTACATCTATTTCTTGTCATTCCTCACATCATCAGACCGCAAAACAGGCCACTCCATTTCAACTATAGTCTGAACTCCATGTTAAAAGCCCCAGACTAGCTGACAATAACTACTGGAAGGCGACTTGGATTCATAGCTTCACTTGGAAAATCTCACGTTCCTTGTGGATTAGAAACTAAGACTGTGGTTCTTAGTGTCTCAGATTTGCATAAGTCTCCTTCTCCACTGAGAGGGAGAAAGGCTGACTTCACTCATTCCTCAACTCTGTCATTACTGTTTGCGGGACTAGTCAAAGTGCTAAGTTTGACTGATCCCCTTCCTAATAGCAAACTTGGAAGTATCTGCATGTCCATTCAGTGATTTGTTAGAATCATAAAATCCCTAAAGTGCAGAAAGAGGCCTTTTGGACTATCCTATACCTGCATTTACCATGGCTAATCCATCCAACCTGCACATCTGGAGAGTAGGGGGTAATTTAGCATGGCCAGTTCACCTAACCTGCACATTTTTGAACGGTAGGAAGTAAGTGGAGCACCTAGCAGACCCATGCAGACATGGGGAGAATGTGTAAACTTCACATAGATATTCAGCCAAGACTGGAATCTAACCCAGGAGCCTGGCGCTGTAGGCAGCAGTGCCACCCACTGTGCTGCCGGTACACCTGATCCTCCTTCCTGACACCTTACCATGGGTACGGTGCATACTATTTAAGGATACCTACCAGCATGGTGTAGTGTTTGGCTGCTCTCAGACTGGAAACTCTGCTAATCATAAGGACAGGAACATGCAGTGGCTTTGCTATCACTTCCAGGTTTTCCTTTCGACCTCACTCCATTTTGACTTGGATATCTGTTGCCATTCCTTTATAATGGTTGCATCAAAATCCTGGAATTTCTGACCTAACTTGTTCTTTTTAGAAACTTAGATGCGCCAGTATTTTCTATGCTGTAAATATCCCCTCCTCCCTCCTGATTCTCTGCCTTGGCCACAATGTATTCTGTCTACCTTCGTTTCAGTTTGTCTCTGGATCATTTACCAGGTCCTGGATTACTAGATCAGACTGAGAAAAAGTTGTGGGGAAAATTAAGGATCTTTAATAAAGAGATGCTTCAGGTATAAACTAGAAAAATTTCAACTAGGGTGAAATGGTAGGGTAATCAAACATACGGTTCCTTGGATGAAGTGGGAGATACAGGCCTGAACAATTGTTATGCCAGGGTAGTGGGAGGTCCGTGTGGGACGCAACAGAATCCCCATTTTAACTGACTGAAGTAATTACACTGAAAATTGTAGTTTATTCTGCGCCAATTGGCCACTTGGAACCCTCTGACAGTCTCCATTTAAATCAGAGACATCGGAGGGTTCCATTGAAATTATTTGTATTTGCTTAGAATAAAGTTAGATTATTAAACGCTTAGACTAACCCCTGAGTAACCATTCACCTCATACAGCCTCAGCTGCACCTCCCCAGATCTCTAGCACTATCCTGAACCTGACCTAAGACCCCTAGTCTCAACACCTACCCTTGCTGGCCCTGAGCATTCCTATCCACCCTGATCTGTCCTAAACACTGCAGCACTTACCTTTCAACTGCCTAGCACCCTACACATTTAGCATTTTTACCAACTATGCACCCTAACCCCTTCACATTTGGGACCCTACTCCTCATCTGGCTTCTTAACCCTGCAACCCGTTCCTTCAGTTGATGTCTTACTTGCGTAGCACCGTACCCACCTTGCACCCTACTTGCTCTATCACTTCTACCTATTTGGCATCTTGAGGAAGTGGAATCTGAGAAAATATCAATAGAAACTGAGATAGTAGAGAAAATGGATTTAATGAAATTTGAGAGAAATGACCCACTGAAATGCTGGTGATGCTCAGATTTGGTCAGTCTAGATAGCTTGCATCTTGGGTTGAGGGAATTTTTGTTAAGCTTCCTTACATGTGGTGGGCGTCCCAGAGTAATGGAAAGTGGCAAATGTCACTGACCTTTTTTGAAAGAAAAACTACCAAGCCAATTGTGTGAATTACGGATCAGTTAACCTAATATCAACAGTAGGAAAAGCTTTGGAATAGAATCCACAGACATTCAGAGGTTCAAGTTAATTTTAGAAGAGTCAGTTCAGATTTGTAAAAGGCAGATCGGCTTGACCTTCATTGTGATTATTTGATAAAGAAGTGCCACTGATGCCGGGAATGTGTTGGATGTTTGCCTAAATAGATTTTAAGAAAGTGCTCGACAAGGTACAACATAAACATTGTTAATGAGTTGAGGCTTAGGAGGAGTGCTGAGTGTGCAATTGGATTAAAAAGAAAATTAAGTCAAGGACAAAGAGCAGCAAGTCATAGTAGCTCAATGCTTTCTCGAGGGAGTTGACATGCGTTTGATAGACAAAATAGTCCCTTATAAATTATGATGACTTTTTCTAAGCTAACACAAGAGAATTAACTATTTTGACAAGAAAGTTTTGCTGCTCTTGAAGTCTTACTCCGGCATTGTCTTCAAAAAAGTGAAAACTCTTGGCACAGCACATCTAAAAATATTAGAGATAATGGGAGCTGCAGATGCTGGAGAATCCGCGATAATAAAGTGTGGAGCTGGATGAACACAGCAGGCCAAGAAGCATCTCGGGAGCACAAAAGCTGACGTTTTGGGCCGAGACTCTTCATCAGAAAAGGGGGATGAGGAGAGGGTTCTGAAATAAATAGGGAGAGAGGGGGAGGCGGATCGAAGATGGTTAGAGGAGAAGATAGAACATAGAACATTACAGCACAGTACAGGCCTTTCGGCCCTTGATGTTGTGCCGACCTGTCATACCGATCTCAAGCCCATCTAACCTACACTATTCCATGTACGTCCACATAGGTGGAGAGGAGACAGACAAGTTAAAGAGGCAGGGATGGAGCCTGTAGAGGTGAGTATAGGTAGGGAGGGTATAGGTCAGTCCAGGACAGGTCATGGGGGCAGGATGATGTTAATAGTAGGAAATGGAAGTGCGGCTTGAGGTGGGGAAATGGGATAGCTGAGAGGAAGAACAGGTTAGGAAGGCGGGGACGAGCTGGGCTGGTTTTGGGATGCAGTGGGGAGAGGGGAGATTTTAAAGCTTGTGAAATCCACGTTGATACCATTGGGCTGCAGGGTTCCCAAGCGGAATATGAGTTGCTGTTCCTGCAGCCTTCGTGTGGCATCATTGCGGCACTGCAGGAGGCCCAGGATGGACATGTCGTCTAAGCAATGCAAGGGGGAGTTGAAATGGTTCGCTACAGAGAGGTGCAGTTGTTTATTGCGAACCGAGCGTATGTGTTCTGCAAAGCGGTCCCCAAGCCTCTGCTTGGTTTCCCCGATGTAGAGGAAAATATTCCTTTGTATAAGAAAGCGCCAGGACCCTGACCATACAGTCAGATTTAGTGTCTATTAAATAGAAACAGACATTGGTGACACCTACCCATTGTGTAGTATGGTACCTGTGCTTTGTAAGAATTTTCTTTCACAGTTTTGATCATAAGTGCATTTTTAAAAATTAATTTCACTTCAAATTTACAGCTTGCCTTAGAGCGTAAAAAGACTGCAGAAAAGGAACGCTTATATCTTGTATATGCCAAGCAATGGTGGAGAGAGTACCTTCAAATCAGACCTTCACATAACACCAGAATTGTGAAAATCTTTGCACAGGTTTGTATCTAATTTGTGTTGTGCTTATGCAAGTTAGTATTGGGGATGGTGTTGTAAAGTTGTCAACAACTTTGGGAGAGGAAGAACACTGGGGGGAGAAAGATATGAACCAGAGAATATGTCTTATATCCACAGAGATACCTATAGAAATTCCTGCTATCATTCTTACTTTTCTTGTTTGCTCACTGTCATACCTTTTTCCTTTCTCCTGATTAATCTTTTAATTGTTGTTTACCTTTTCATTACATTCCAGCCGGTTATCTGCACTGCCTCTCATCATTGCAAATTATATTCATTTACCTTAGGTTTGCTTTCCTGAATTACTTTAATTTGCTATGAATGGTGGGTCCTCCTTTGGAATCTTTCTTCGTAGTAGGGACGCAGCTATTCTGAGTACTTGAAATATCTCCATCAATGCCTGCCAATGCTTCTGTATTGTACCATCTCCTAACCTAGTAGCCCAGTTCATTTCATGCCCACATAATTGCCGACATTTCCGTTTAGAAAGTTACTCTTAGAACCGCTTATTGCTATTTCAAACTGGATGTAAAACTCAATCATGTTGTGGTTGCTGCTATCTTGAAATGCCTTTTTTCTGAGGTTCTTAAATCTTGTCACATTATGTAGGAGCATAACTCCCGACCAGAGACAAAGACTCGGGAAGTAGGCAAGATTTTTGCTTATTCAAGCAAAAATCGGTTAATGTGGGGAGAGGACCAAAGATCTTTCCCAAATCTGGCCTCTACTGAGAACTCACTCATTCCCTTAATCTATGCATCGTATTAATACACATGTCCAAGTTACGTGTTATACTCCTTCAGGCTTGTCCCAGACTTGCTTATCTCTAAGGACTGCTTGCATTCTGTTATTTGTTGTATTCCATGTGCTGTCGCTATCAAATTCTGTCATTCCTCTTATTTTCCACTGTTCCAATTATTTATATACATAAATGTAAATAACTGCTATAAGATTCATAATAATAATTTCTGTTGCAATGTGGTCTCCTCTACGTTGGGGAAACGAAGCGTAGACTTGGCGACAGCTTCGCAGAGCATCTACATTCTGCTTGCAAAAAAGACCCTGACCTACCTGTTGCCTGCCACTTCAATGCACCGCCTTGCTGCCTGGCCAACATCTCTGTCTCCAGTTTGCTACAGTGTTCCAGTGAAGCCCAGCGCAAGCTGGAGGAACAACACCTCATTTTCCGCTTGGGGACCCTACAGCCCTCCAGACTCAATACTGAGTTCAATAATTTTAGGGCCTAAACTCTCCCGTGTCCCAGCACCCTACCCCACACACCAGGCCTTGTTACCGCAAAGCCTGCCTCTACACACCCCCTGTTGTTGGTCACTAACAGTCCCCATTCACAACTACTCACCCTCCCAGCTTGATCGTTAGCAACTCCTTTGTCTGTCCAACTGTCTTTCTCTCTCTTTGGGCTCTATCCTATTGTTTACTCCCTATCCCACCCACCTCCCTATTTTCTGCATATAAACTGACATTATCCCAGCTGCCATCAGTTTTGAAGAAGGGTCCCTGGACCCGAAATGTTAACTCTGTTTTCTCCTCCACAGATGCTGCCAGACCTGCTGAGCTTTTCCAGCAACTTTGTTTTTGTTCCAGATTTTTTATTTGCATTCTTGCGCACCTTTTACAATGAGCAAATCTTATCTTCCAGAATTAAAGATTCACTTGTGTTAGAATGGTAATGGAAGTTCCCTCTGGCCAGAAAGTGAAATTCCAAACCTGGTAGTTTCTGGAATTAAAATTTACCCTAGTTCAAACACAACATGGAGCCAATACCAAAAGATAAACTTTTACCAAGCTTTATGAACCAAATATTTAAACCAACATTTCATCATTGACTTCTGCTTTGCACAACCACTGATTATTTTGTTAATCATACATTACATTAACCACATGTGTTCCTTTCTTATACAGACACACCACACTTTTAAATCACCATACATTCCCAAATGCAAAGTAACTTCAAACTATCCCCAGATCATGAGCTCCAAGGAACAAAAACACACAAATAGCATAAGACGACATTTAGCAACCAACAAACAAAGGTGCATTTAAACCAGACCACAAAGAGTTAACACCTCTGCAAGGTTCAGTGAACTAACACAAATAGCTGTCTCCCCCTCTCTCATTCACTTAAACACTGCAGCTATTTTTGCTTTCTTCTGTGACTTTTCTGCATTCTGTTTAAACAGAGCCACAAGGATGGTTAGTCCTTTGATAATGGGAACTGCAGATGCTGGAGAATCCAAGATAACAAAGTGTGAAGCTGGATGAACACAGCAGGCCAAGCAGCATCTCAGGAGCACAAAAGCTGTTGTTTCGGGCCTCAACCCTTCATCAGAGAGGGGAGTGGGGAGAGGGTTCTGGAATAAATAGGGAGAGAGGGGGAGGCGGACTGAAGATGGAGAGAAAAGAAGATAGGTGGTGAGGACAGTACTGCTGGGGAGGTAGGGAGGGGATAGGTCAGTCCTGGGAAGACGGACAGGTCAAGGAGGCGGGATGAGGTAGTAGGTAGGAAATGGAGGTGTGGCTTGAGGTGGGAGGAAGGGATGGGTGAGAGGAAGAACAGGTTAGGGAAGCGGAGACAGGATGGGCTGGTTTTGGGATGCAGTGGGGGAAGGGGAGATTTTGAAGCTTGTGAAGTCCACAATTTACACCATTGGGCTGCAGGGTTCCCAAGCGGTGGTTCCCAACCAGCTGAGTTCTTCCCCTCCCCCCACTGCATCACAAAACCAGCCCAGCTCATCCCCTCCCGCCACTGCAATGAGACAGCATCCTTGTCATATTTTAATGAACTTGTGTCTATCCTTGGATATCATGTAATGAAACTGCCTTGGATAGTTGCTTGTAGGGCCTCCCGTTCACCTTGGAGTAGCCTGGTTCAAAGGTTCCACCATGTTCCAGGTGAATGCTGGAGCATGCTGTTTAATTTTTTTTTAACCCTTGTTAGCCGTTCTGTGTCATTCAAACACGAGCCACCCTTGCACATTACATACTGTTCTCTGGCAGGTTCGAGAAAGTGCTGCTTTAGGTAGTATCCAATGAACTCCTAATCCAGGTTACTATTGCTAGTCAATTTTTCCAATTTAACTGGAAATTAACATCAGCCATGACCATTGCCCCTGTATCATAAATAGTCAATTTTTTTCTTGTATATTTTATTCTGCCTTGTAGTTACTATTAAGGAGTCTGGAGATCACTCCCACAAGTGACGTCTTTCCCTAGCAATTCCTCATCACCACCCAAAACCAATTCTACATTACTATCTCCTGAAACAAGGACATCTCTAACTGTGGCGTTAATGCCATCTTTGAGTAACAATATTGCCAATCCACCTTTGTCTAACTTCCTGTTTTTCTTGAACTCATGTATTCCTCAATATCCAGGATCTGCTGCTTATCATCTTGCAGTCATGTTGCTGTATTGGCTATTAGATAATATTTAATATTAAATCAAAAGGCAAAGGAGTGGCAGCCTAGGAAATTAAAGTAAGTAGCTATAGAGATAGCGAAAGCCCTGTTAATAATCTTCCAGAAATCCTTACATCCTGGAAAAGTCCCAGAGGACTGGAAAATAATAATTTAACTCCATTGTTTCAAAGAAATTTAAAAAAACAGTTAACTATAAACCAGTTAGCTTAATGTCTGTTATTAGGATAACGTTAGCCTATTATAAAGGATGGGAGAGCAAAGCATTTAGAAATGTACAGAATGTATTAAGCACAGGAGGTAAGAAGCAGTGAATCTAATATATTTGGATTTTCAGAAGGTATTTGATAAGCTGCCATAATAAGAGCCCATGTTGTTACGGGTAGTATATAAGCATGGGTAGAGGATTAACCTACTAATAGAATACACATAGGCATTTTCAGAATGGCTACCTGTAACTGGTAGAGTGCTACAAGGATAAGTTCTGGGGCCGCAATTATTTACAATAAATGATGTTGATGAGGAAAGTAAACGTACTGTAGATAAACAGATAAGTGACACACAATCTGTAGAGGAATATAAAATGTAGAACTGTGAGGCTATACATTTTGGCAGGGATTTGGGTGTCCTTGTCTGTGAATCAGAAAAATCTAGTATCCAAGTTTAGCAGGTAATGGAGAAGGCAACAAGAACGTTGGCATTTATTTCAAAGGGAATAGAGTATAAACATCAGGAGGGCTTGCTAAAACTATATACAAGGTGCCCTGAGGAAGGGTCACCAGACCCGAAACTTTAACTCTGTTTTCTCCTTCACAAATGCTGCCAGACCTGCTGAGCTTTTCCAGCAACTTTGTTTTTTGTTCCTGATTTACAGCATCCGCTATTCTTTTGGTTTTTATACAAAATGCTAGCCTGACCACAGCTGGGATACTATGACAGTTTTGGACTCCTTACGTAAGAAAGGATATACTGGCATCAGAGGCAGCCCAAGAAAGTTCACTAGGCTGACTGTGGAGGGACTGGCTTACGAGGAGGGCTTGAGTACATTGGGCCTACACTCACTTGAATTTAGAAGAATGAGCGGTGACCTTATTGAAACACCCAAGACTCTTTGGGTAGGTGTAGAATGGTTTTCTCCCCTAATGGCAGGGTATAGGATCAGACGGAATAATCTCAGAATTAGGAGTTGCACATTTAAGACAGAGATGAGGAATTTCTTCTACCACTAGTGAATTCTTTGCGCAGGTGTCATTTGAGGCTGTGTCATTGTGCACATTGAGGTATTTTTGATCATTAGAGAATTGAGGGTTATGGGAAAAGAAGGGAAAGTGGAGTTGAGAATGATCCAACACCCATGATCTCATTGAATGGCAGAGTAGACTTGAGGGGCTGAATGGCCTACTTCTGCTGCTATGTTTTATGTCTTTCTTCAATATGTTATCAATTCATTAACTTTATGAATGCTGTATGCATCCAGAGCCTTTAATTTTGTGATTGTATTCTTTTAATGCCTTGACCTGGCTGGTGGTGTATTCTTAGGTTTTTTCTTTCTTCTCTGTACCTTCTGCTGTTCTCTGATCTCAGTTTCCATATTAATATTTTTTCTGTCCTGTCTTGAGTGGAACTCTTGATCTGTTTTTTAATCTATCTAAACTGAATCCTTTAACCACTCCCCCCACTCCCAAGTCGGATCCAGGTGTTGAAACAACTGGCATCATTTATGAGCAGTGCTCAGTGAATAGATAGTCATCAGGAGCCTGAATCCTCTTGGATAGGCATGAAGGACAAGCCCCTCCCCTTTACCTCCACTGCTGATGCCCTAGCTACAGTCAACTCAGTGAATAGCTTGAGGTTTGATGCTGTGAGCATCTTTGCCGAAACAGCAGAAGGAGCCACTTTCATTAAACTTGTAAATTTAATAATGTATTATTTTATGATTAATTATCTTTCATTGTGAGATTACCTCCTGCAAATATTGTTGTAACCATGATGAGTGGAGAAATTTATTTAGATTTGGTGAAAGCTCGAATGAACGAAATTGCTTTAATCTCTTCATTTAACTTTCAAATGTCTTCTGTGATTTATTCCTTCAAGTTTCAGTATAACATCTGTTAAGTTGAATGGGTGCCTTCCCTGAAAGGTGAAGCTGTTTGCAAATTCAGTTATTCAAGTGTACCTCTGTTTAACAGCCTCTGAATCTGATCTACCTTTATTTACACGTGAATGACATGTTTAGAAATGGTCTCTTGTTTCACTGAGTGGACTAACTTTTTTATTTTTCTCTTTTTCTTCCCCTTCCACCTCAGGACGAGAATGGTGTGAACCGTCCAGTTTGCTCCTATGTAAGACCATTGCGTGCCGGGAGGCTTCTGGACACACCAAGACAAGCAGCCCGATTTGTCAATGTGCTTGGTTATGAAAGAGCAGTTGGGGTTGGAGGTGGATCGAAGCAAGAGCAGTGGTGTACTCTGCTGCCTTTTCTCTGCAGAGGCAAGGTATTCCTTGCATAATAAATTGTATTTCCAAAGGCAACAATGAATTCTGTCCTCAACAAGTGGATGGTAAAAGCTAAGAAAGGTCTTCTGAATCAGAATCCTTGTGTGGCTTCTTGATTTTAGAATTCTGTGTCCTAGTTCTCCTTAACCCCATGCTACACCACCTGAATTCCCATAGATGTCCATCCTTTCTCCTGATTTTTTTTGAAAGTTTGAAAGTCAGATTGCACCAAAGCAATGCATTGGTTGGAATCTACTGGTCACAGAAATGGATTCTTGGGAACATAGGAACAGGATTAGATCATTCAGCCTGTCAAGCCTGCACTGCTATTTAATAGTTCATCAAATATTTAAATATATTTTACCCACATTTCCCTATGACCCTTTATGTCATTGGTATTCAAAACATTATCAATCTCTACTTAAAATATACCCAAAGACTGAGCATCTTGAGTCTTCCAAAAATTCACCACCCTCTGAGTAAAACTATTTCTCCTTATTCCAACCCCAGTATGGCACACCTTTGTTTTGAATTAGTGCTTCTTGAATTTAGATTCCCCAGCCAGAGAAGCATCTTTTCTGCATCTACCCTGACAATCCCTTCTAACTATTTTGAAGGTTTCAACACTATCCCTTTTCATTCTTAGAAACTGGAGAATACAGGCCCAGTTTCCCAATCTCATTTCATAGCACAGTCCCACCATCCGAGGAGCAGGTCTGTTGAACTCTCTTTTTTGGCAGTAATATCTTTCCCATGATGAAGTAACTACTACTCCTGTATTCAAATCTTCTTGCAATAAAGGCTCACATTCCATTTGCCTTCCTAATAGAGTGTTACACCTGCATGTTAGCACTTTGGTGACTTATTAACCAGGCCACTGAGGTCCCTTTTCACATCCACACTTTCCAACTTCTCACCAGTTAAGAAAAGCTGTATGTATCTGATCTGCCTACCAAAGTGAATTGCCGTCACATTGTTTCACATTTTATTTTGTCTGCTATACTCTCGCCCAATCACCAAGCTTGTTTCAATCCTCTGAAAACATTTAAAATCTGCCTCACAACCCACGATTCTGCTTAGCTTTGTTTCAGTTTCAAATCTGGAAATATTAGATTTGTTATTCATTCCAATCATTGATGTGTATTTTGAATGCTGGGGCCCGAGAATTGATTTTTGTGGTGTACCATCAGTTACAGTCTGAAAATGTGAGAATGACCCATTTTATTCCAATTGTTTTCTGTCTGTTACCCAATCTTTAAACTATGCTAGCACTTTACCTCCTGTACCCTGTCCTTGAATTTTGCCAACCGACTTCACCTTGTCATAAATCATCTTTTATTGTTGTTTGTCAGATTGTATTTACATTCTATTCTTCTTTTCCATATCAATTTCTTGGGCTTCCTTTGCTGTGCTCTAATTATTATTACACTTACTGATTTATTACTATTTCAAGCCACTTTATTAGCCTTCTCCTTTAATCTTATACAATTCTTAACTTGTTTTGTCTGTCACATTGACTGACTTCTTTTAAAGGAGTGCATAATTGCTGTAAGTCATGCTATATTTATTTAATGACTGTCCATTGCCTATGTACATTCAAGCCTTTTAATGCATTTTCCCAGTGCAGATCAGCCAACTTGTGCCTCATGCTTTCATAATTTCCTGTGTTCAAATTTAACACCCTTGCTTCAGATTGAATTTGATGAATGCTGACATTGAAGAAACCTGCACCCTTCTGCCTGAATTCAGTTCTGGGTGGGAAGGCCTCAGCTACATCATCCTGTTGCCATTTGAGATCCTAAGTGTCAATTAACAAACGCACAAGGGCCTACTCCTAACTCGTGTTCAAATGTCCTACTTTGTTCTTTGGAGTTCTTGCAGATAATATTCTCCTGTCTACTTAGCACCTCTGAACATAATCCCTCACTCAGAAAATTGTAGCTCTGGTATTCCTTTCTCCAACTTTGCTCTGTCTTTACGCAATAATGTACACCTGATTCAAAATCAATCAAGAATTTTTTGATGAAAGCCTACTGTTAAATATTTGAATAATTCGGCAGTAACAGACCTTCCTTCAGGCATTTTGTAAATTAGGAAGAATACTTGGATTTGTATTGAAGCTGGTCATGTTCTCAAGGTGTTTGAAAGCACCTCACACTCAATTAATTTATTTTGCAAGAAGTCTTCGTTTTCCTGAGAAATTGTGTTCTGTTACTTCAGTAGTTGACCAGTTGAGGTGGGTGTAGTACAGAAACGTGTACAAGATTGGGAAGTAAAGTCAAACAGTTGACCATATATCTGCATTGTTGTGATGTAATGAAAAATCATTCTATTGTCTACAATCAGTGTAACTATTGGTAACCTGCAGGGAGACTGTGAGGATCATGCTAACTTACTATGCAGTTTGCTGCTGGGTTTTGGATTGGATGCCTATGTGTGCGTTGGAACAAAAGCAAAAAGGGTCCCTCACACTTGGGTGATGACTTATGGAACTGACGGAGCTGTCGTTTTCTGGGAGAGCTTAACCGGACACAGGTGAAATTGGGGTACTTATGCTCTGAAAAACCATCTCATTAATGAGTCAAGTCTCTTAAATACAACAGTTCTATAATTTAACCAATAGATATTAGTCCCAGTGTGTTTATCTATTCTTAGTCAGCCAATGCACCTTTTCTATGACTCCCAGGATGATTACACACACAGTCCATTTGTAGGATTCTTCCATTGGAGGATTTGTAGCTTTCTGATCCATGTCTGTTATACTGGATTGCCAATGTCTGTTCAGAAAGATGTTTAAGAAATATGCTAGCTCAAAGTGAGCTAATCATTCTGAGGCATGTGAAAATTCCTGGATCTAACCTGAATTCAGGCTTCTGAACATAACCAGTGTAATAATTCTTAAACAATGCTAATACAATTTTTGTATTCTGATGAAAGAAGGTGATCGGTTGAGTAGATATTATTTGGGTGCCTGAGGATTCTTATTTTATGAAAATTGGAGTTGAGACATTCCGCAGTGATGTTGGGACACCATTAATTAAAAAGTTAGTAATGTAGGGAACAAGAAAATGTAATTTATATGTTCAGAAGTACTATCTTCATTCTGTTTTGTTTCAGTTCCATTTAGCTCGAGCACAGTCAGAATTTTTACAATTCAGGAAAAGGCCTTTCGGCCCATCATATCTACTCCAATCATCAAACACCTATTCTAATCCATTTCAAACACTTAGCCTGTGGCTTTGTATGCTGTAGTGTTTCAAATGTTCATCTAAATAGTTCTTAAAAGTCTTGAAGGTTTCTGCCTTTACCCGATGCCCACAACCCTCTGGGTGATGCAAAGTTTCCTCCAATCTCTTTTAAATCTCTTGTTCCTTACCTTAAAATTGTGCCCCCAGTTATTGACCCCTCTATTAATTTAAGAGTTTCAGCCTATCTGCCCTGTGTGTGCCTCTCAGAACTCTGTGAATACCATAGTCAGATATTCCCCTCAGCTCTGCTCTAGGAAAAACCTCGCCAATCCCTCTAGAGTGTTTCATTGCCGAATTGCTCCAGCCCAGGCAACATCTTGGTGAATCTACTCTTCCCCCCTCTCTAGTGCAATCACATCTTTCCTATAGAGCAGTGACTCAAACTGTGCACTGTACAAGCTGTGGTCAAACTACTGTTACGTACAGCCCCACCTTGCTGTTGTGTAACATCAGTCCCTGTGTTATAGGATTTTCTGCTGGAAAGATCATGCTGGCTTATAAAACTTTTACCAGACATATTTTGAGAATTCTGCCCTTTCTAAGCCTTTCACACTTTGTCTATCCCAGTTAATATTCAGGAAGTTGAAATCCCTTATTATTACCCTACTGTTCTCTCAATTCTCTGGGAGTGTCTGGTAATAATTCCCATTTCTGCATGTCCTGAGAATTGACTGCTGTGTGAGAATTAATGAAAAGCCTTCTGAAAATCCAAATGCAGCAAGTTCACTTTTTTTTCATCCATGCTACAAGTGAACCCCTCAAAAATGGGGGGAGATGGATGGAAGGTGGATAAAGGAGCAGATAGGTGAAGAGGAGATGGACAGGTCAAGGAGGCGGGGATGGAACCAGTAAAGGTGAGTGTAGGTGGGGTGTTAGGATGGGGCTTGGCCAGTCAAGGGAGGCTGGTGGGTAGGAGGTGGGGGTGAGGGTTGGTCTGTGAAGTGGGAGGAGCAAATAGGCGGGAGAAAAAATGGACAGGTCAAGGAGGCGGGGACAAGACGGGCTGGTTTTGGGATGAGGTTGGGGGTGGGGAGATTTTGAAGCTTAAAAGCTTGAAGCTCCTACTTACCAGCCTCCTCTCCACCTCCTTGACTGTCTGTCTCCTGTCCACCTATCTGCTCCTTTATCAACCTTGCATCCACCTCCCCCTCTCTCTCTTTATTTCAGAATCCCCTTCCCCTCCCCCGTTTCTGAAGAAGGGCCCCCAGACTGGAAACGTCAGCTTTCCTGATCCTCTGATGCTGCTTCGCCTGCTGTGTTCGTCCAGCTATACACCTTGTTATCTCAGATTCTCCAGCATCAGCAATTCCTACTATCTCTGTTCACTTTTGTAAGTCCATGTTGACTGTGCCCAATTTTCTTATTTTATCACATCCTTTACAATAGATTCTAATATTTTTCCGATGACATATCAAGCTAATAGACCTGTAGTTCTGCACTGTCTCTTCCTGTCTTATTAAATATTGAACTTACATGTGCTATTTTTCAGTCAGCAGGAACCCCTCCAGAGTCTTTAGAATTATGAAAGATAGCCATCTATGCATCCACTATCTCTCTCGCAACTATTTTTGGCACTTTGGGATGAAGTCCACCTGATCCAGGAGATTGATCAACTCTCAATCTTGCTTTTTATCGAGTGTTACTTCTTTACTAATTTCAATTTTCTTTAGCTCTTCAAATACTGTACTGTACAGCCCCTAGTATTTCTGGTCCAAGAGATTTATTGTATTTCTGTGAAGATAGATGCTAAGTAATTGTTTATTTTGTCTGCCATTAAATGTTTTCCACGATAAATTCTCCTGTTCCACCTATAATAGGCCCACATTTGTGTTTCGCTAATTTTTTTTTCTTAAACTATATTGAAAGAAGCTTTCACAATCTATCTTTGTTTCCCCTTCGCTTGCATTCATATTCTCTTTTCCTTTATTTTGTTTTCACCCTCCTTATCCTGGGTCCTAAATTGCACCCAATTTTCAGATGTTATTTCTGGCATTATTATCTGCCACTTCCTTGATTTAATGCCATCTTTAACTTGCTTAACCATGGTTGATTCACCGTTCACTTTGGTGTGCCATCTTTAACTTGCTTAACCATGGTTGATTCACCGTTCACTTTGGGTGTTCATGCCTTAGGAAATGTATGCCTGTTGGTGACCTTGTAGTATTTCTTTAAACACTGGCCATTAGCTATCTACCTTCCAAACTCTTAATGCTTTTCCCAAGCTTCCTTAGCCGACTTGGTCCTCTTACACTGTTTCCTTTTGCTCATATTTAAGATCCTAGTTTCAGAGTGAACTATGTCACATTCAATTCTTACATTAAGCTATATCATCTTCTTTGTGTTCATTCATGGGATGTAGCCTATTGCTGGGCCAGTATTATTTCCTGTCTCTTCTTGAATTTCTTTCTTGAACCACTATGGCCTATTTGGAGTGGGTACACACACAGTACTGGATGGGATGGAGTGCCAGGATTTTATCACAGAGATACTGAAAGAGCAGCGATAATTGAATTGAATTAGCTTTATTGTCAGATTATTCAAAGGAGTACAGTGAAAAGTTTATAAGTCGCTACTTGCACTCACCTGCCATTCTAAGGTATGAAGACATCTAGGTACAGTCCTTAGTTACAGAATAGAGAAATGGAAAAAAAAAGTTACATTACAGCTATACACAGTAAAACCATAGTTCAGAAAAACAAGAAGCAAAAGACAAACATCACTCTGTTTCCAAAGGGTCTCCGCAATAGACAAGAGCAATGAGTCTCGACATGGTCTTGAGCGCTAGCTGCTACGATGCTCTGCAATGCGCTGCTTTTCGCTGGCGTCCCTGTTGCAGTCACTGGCATCTCTGCCAACCCCACATTGGAGGTCAGGTGTCCAAGGCAGAGAGAAAATGCCTGTGCTGATCATCGTGCCTTGACTAAACTTAAAAAAAAAACCTTCTGCCCTTATTTGACTCTCATCCCTCTATTCCCTACCTATTCATGTAACCGTACAGATGCCACCAACATGCCTGCTTCCTGCTTCCTCCACCTCCTCTGGCAGTACATTCCAGGGTCCTACCATTTTGCGTCAAAAACTTGCCTCACACATCTCCCTTAAACCTTTGCGCTGTCACCTCAAACCTGTGTCCCTTTGTAATTGAAACTTCAAACCTGGGAAAAAGCCTCTGACTATCCACGCTAGATATGCCTCTTATAATTTTATAGACTTCTGTAAGGTCTTTTCTCAGCTACTGTGTTTCCAGTGAAAACAATCCTAGTCTTTTTAACTTTTCCTCATTGTCAGTGCTCTCGAGACTGAGCAACATCCTAGCGAGTCTTCTCTGCACTCTCTTCAAAGCTTCCACGTCCTTTTGGTAATGTGACGACTAAAATTGCACACAATACTCCAAATGTGGACTAACAACGGTTTTATATTGCTGCTGCGTGTTTTGCCAGATCTTCTACTCCATGTCCTGGCCGATGAAGGCAAGCATGCCATTATGTCTTCTTAATCACACTGACCACCTGTGTTGCCACTTAAAGGGAACTGTGGACCTGCATGCCCAGATACACCTCCATGTTAATGTTCCTAAGGGTTCCTCTATTTACATAATTCTTAGCTAAATTTGATCCTCCAAAATTCATCTCCTCACATTTGACTGGATTAAACTCAATCTGTCATTTCTGTGCCAAAGTCGCCAGTATATCCCTATCCTGTTGTATCCTTTCACAATCATTGGCAGTATTAGCAACTCCACCAGTCTTCGTGTCATCTGCAAGCTTACTGATCAGACCTGCCACATTTTCCTGCAGACCATTTATAAATACTACAAATAACAGAGGACCTAAGATTGATCCTTGTGGAACACCACTAGTGACCGGTCTCCATTCTGAAAAACTTCCTTCCACTGCTACCCTGTGTCTTCTATGACCAAGCCAGTTTTGTATCCATCTAGCCAGCCCACCCCAAATCCCATGTGATTTTAGTTTTTGTACCAATCTTATAAAGTGCCTTACTGAAATCCGTATAAACTATATTCACAGCCCTTCCCTCATCAATTACCTTTGTCATCTCTTCAGAAAACTCAATCAGGTTGGTGAGACATGACCTTCCCCATTTGAAACCTTGCTCCTTGTGGCTAACCTAGTCTATTTTTTTCCCACATGTACATATATCCTGTCTCTCTATATCTTCTCTATGAGCTTCCCCACCATAGATGTCAGACTCACTGGTCTATAATTTTCTAGATTATCCCTGCTTCCTTTCTTAAACAAGAGAACAATATTGGCTAACCTCTAATCCTCTGGAACCTTGCCTGTGGTCAATGAGGATGTGAAGATATAGGCTCATGCCCCAGCTGTTTCTTCCCTTTCCTAACCTGGGATAGATCCCATCTGGCCCTGGGGATTTGTCTACCTTAATGCAATTTAGAGTACCCAAAACTTCCTCCTTTAATATATTGACCTTCTCCAAAATATTCACGCACTCATCCCTGACCTCAACATGAGTCATGTCCTTCTCCTCATTGAATACCAATACAAAGTACTGTGGGATTTGTCCTAGCTCCTGTGGTTCCAGGCATAATTTCTCCCCTTTGTCCTTGAGAGGGTCTACTCTTGCTCTTGCTACCCCTTTCCCTCAAAAATATTCATAAAAAGCCTCGGGATTCTCCTTGCCACTGTTTGCTAAAGACATTTCGTGGCCCCTTTTAGCCTTCCTAATTATGCATTTATATTTGAAGGTCTGGATAGTGAGGGGATTCTTGCAGGTGATGGTGCCCAATGCTCCCTTTTCATTCTTGATGGAAATGGTTGTGTGTTTGGAAGATGTTACCTGATATTTATCACTATTTCATTGAGGATTGACATATCTCTGTACTGCAACCTCACCACCTACCCATCTATCACATTAATTAATACTAAATCAAGTTACACCTGTTGCATATGTACCATGATTAGGGGCTCTTAAGGTACAGCGGTGGTGTCCCTACCTCTGAGTGACCCAGGAGGCTAGGTTCAAGTTCCGTCTGTTGTTGAGGTGTGTAATAAAGTCACTGAACAGGTTGATTTGGAAATATCTATCATCTACATGTTATTGACAAATCAGTGCAATTTCTCTGTTTAAAGTTCATGTTTCTCTTGCTTTAGATATATCCACAGGCCTGTTAATCCTGATGACCCACCACTAGTAGATCAACCAAAAAGGACATATCCATATTGTTCGATAGGCTGCATCTTCAATCACCAGAACTTCCATGCTAACTGCCAACCATCTGACACTGTCGAACTGTGTCACTTTGACCTAAATGACGAGTCAAAGTGGAAATCCATGAGTATTGAGGCCATAAAATCTGTCTGTGCTCCTGGATCATCTATTTCACTGCCACCATTTCCACCTTTGTGTGCTCCCATTATTGATGGTGCAGCTGTGAGCAATGAGATTGAGCTGGTTTTGAGGAGTCTGGTTTCTGAACACAGGAAGGTAAGGAGATTGTCAAAAGTGATGAGTATTTACATAGCTCCAGCAACATTGACAATGTTTCTAATGTTTTGAAACCCATGATGGAGCCAGTAATTCATATCACTGAACTTCTTTACATAAACATACTAAAAGAAGAAAGCTAAGTATATTTTTATTAAAATTAGTGTCCTTTAATTCATGGAAGGAAGGATTGTAGATTTCTTTAATTTGATTTATTATTTTCGTGTACTGAGATACAGTGAAAAATATTGTTTCATGTGCTATCCAGACAAATCATACCTTACATAAACACATTAGGGTAACATCTTAGCCTGTGGGCCACCTATGAGCTAATACTAGCCTAACGTTCTATGGAGACACATTGTAGGTCAATATCAGATCTCACTTAGGATCATAGTGCGCCAACACTGTAGAGAATGATAACTGTTTTTTCACTTCCCTGAAAGCTGTGGCTTGGCTATGCAACCATTTCCAAGACTGACTTTTTTTTAGAAGAGTTGGTGCATAGGTGCCCAGGATAGAGGCCAGGTTATGTATGAATATATTTCATCAACCCAAGGAAAGACCTAGGGGTCAGTTCTGACATGGGAGCTGCGACACCTTTTGATTACTCTCCCTTCCATTGGTTGTAACCCGGTCTTGTCAACTCTGTAGCCCAAGTATGTCACTTAGGGTTCCTGGAACACACACTTTTCCCCAAGGCGTATACCTGTCTGGGAGAAACATCAAAGGACTATGTCTGAGTTCTCTAAGTGCTCCTTATTGGTCTTCCCTATTATTAGCACATCATCTAGATAAATGGTGACCTTGTAAAAAAAAACCTGTAACGTCCACTGAAAAATTGCACAGGCTGACAATACCCCAAAAGACAATCTTGTACATTGGACCAAACCCTTATGGGTATTAATTGTGGCGTACGTCTGGGAATCCTCATATAACTACAATTGCAAGTACACATGGTACGTGTCCAGCTTCGTGAAGTACAGCACCGCTGCCAGCTTTCCATATAAATCCTCTGAGGGATTGGGTATGTATCCAGCTGTGAAAGGCACTTTAATGTTTAAAATCCCCTCAAAGGCGAACTGACTCATTGGACTTCACAGTTGGTACTACTGATACTGTCCGTTCTATTCTTTCTGCCCCTACTTTCATCTGTAAGGCAGTTGGCACTGTGTGGGCCTTGCAGAGTGATGGAATGGCTTCCTGGTCAACATGCAAGCTGGCCTTCACCCCTTTGATAGTCCCTAGACATGCTTGAAAAACCTCCAGGTATTTATTAGGACTTCACTCAGGCAGCCATTTTCTAAACAAAAAGTGTTGAACTAATCTGGGTGAAATTGGTTGAGAAAGATTCACCCCATCAAGCTTGGGTCCAAGCCTTTTACTGCTTTCAAGTGGTGTTTCCCAAACCCAATTGGACTGACAAAGTGTTTATTTCCATTGGTATAACCTGCAACTCATATGCTGCATTTTATCATGACAGTCAGTTGTAGTGCCTATTTGAAGTCCACTTGGGCTCCAGCTAGTAGGCATTTTTGATGATTTACGTCCTTAATCCCCTGTACCAGGTGAACTCTGGTTTAGCCCTGCATGAGATGCTCAAAGTCAGATACTTCTATCAGTCATCTTAACTTGGTCAAAAATCCCAGTACAATTTCCCTGGTTCCCAAATAGCCAAGTAATACCAATAGCACCTCTGAATGGTGGTGTAATATTCCTTAACCAAATCGGTGAATTCTTGAAGGCTTTTATTATCTGGAGCCTCCAGGACAGTTAGGCTCCTAATAATTGAAAATGCTGCGGGTCCACAAGCAGTCAGGAGAATTACTCGTTGCTTTTCATCTGCCTCAATGTCATTTGCCAGGAAAAAAGATTCTTTCCATATGTTGCGTTCAGCCTTTGATTGCGGGATCAAATGAGTCAAACTTCCCAAATAATGGTATGATGCAAGAAATACTTATCCCAACTCAAAGACAACTTTTACAAGTAAATTTCTTCCAGAGCTGCTCTTTTCCTTGTCACCACTGAAATAACTCCACTAAGGCCGGTATCTCGTCACCAGGTCACCCTTTATTTACATTTAGGAAGTCCTTGATGTTGACCCAGCTTTCTCGGAGTGAACACCCTCTGATACTCCTTTATATCCGTCAGCCAGGGTTCCCTGATTGGGGCCGTTAATCTGGTCCAATCAAGGATCTCCTATTCTAAAGTCCATTGGTTGACCTCATCACAATCACTAAGTGATTTCTCCAATGTCTTTATTCACTGGGTGGGTCTCACTAATAATCAGTGTCACTAATTACCACCTCTTGCAAACTAACTATTTCCTTATCCCAAATAAAATCTGGCTGCTGATTTCGCAGGATTCAATTTTAATAAGTAACTCATTTTGTGGACTATTCCAAATTATTTACAGTGAAAACTCAGGCTGGTGTTTTATGCTCCTGTGAGGCAAGTCTCCTCCCAAGCTTCATCTCTCCAACATCAATATATCTAATTATCCCTTTATTCCTCCCGTGCAATCTACACCCATCAGTTTTGTAAATTTCTCAAAAACATAATCGAGTTGATGAGACATTCTTTTCTAAAACCTAAGTGGAGAGCGCTGTCAATATGGTTATACAGTGAATGACTGTAACTCATTCAGGCAACTTTCTTATCAGAAATCATGCTAATAGGCTTGTATATTCCCATTTATACTTTTTGATAAAAATGCAACACATCAATTTTGATTGACACTATGGATGTGGATATAGCCTTTACAAGAACAAAGCGTCTTAAAACAGACAAAGCAATGAATGACCTGACTAGGTTCATTTGAGGGAGATCAAATGAACGGAAAATGAAATGGAATGTAATGGCATCAGAGATAATGGGAACTGCAGATGCTGGAGAATTCCAAGATAATAAAATGTGAGGCTGGATGAACACAGCAGGCCAAGCAGCATCTCAGGAGCACAAAAGCTGACGTTTCGGAAGGGTCTAGGCCCGAAACGTCAGCTTTTGTGTTCCTGAGATGCTGCTTGGCCTGCTGTGTTCATCCAGCCTCACATTTTATTATCTTGGAATGTAATGGCAAGCTGCTCACTCTCACATATTTAATAAAGGTTTTGGATTTTCCCATAGACTGGAGAGGACCTATATGAGGATTGCACAAAGTGAATAGTTGAGAACGTTATTTTTAATTAATATTCATAATGGAGGTGTTTTTTCACACTGCCTAAAGAGTTTTGTAACAAAAAAATTAATTTTAATTAGGCTGTTTTGCTAAAGCTGTTTAATGTTTCCATTTGCAAATGTGGTAATTGGAATATTTGTTGACAGAGGTCTTGTAACTTTTTGAAGTAAATTTGGTAGTTCTTTGAGGAGGTCACGAGACAGGTTGACAAGGGTTGAGCAGTGGATGTGGTGTACATGGACTTCAGCAAGGCATTTGATAAGGTTCCCCACAGCAGGCTCATTCATAAAGTCAGGAGGTACAGGATACAGAGTGATTTGGCTGTCTGGATTCAGAATTGGTTGGCTGACAGGCGGCAGAGAGTTGTTGTAGATGGTAAGTATTCTGCCTGGAGGTCAGTGCTGAGTGGTGTCCCACAGGGCTTTATTCTTGGGCCTCTGCACTTTTTAGTTTTTATAAATGACTTGTATGAGGAGGTTGAGGGGTGGGTTAGTATGTTTGCTGATGACACAAAGGTTGGAGGCGCCGTTGATAGTACCGAGGACTATTGCAGTCTTCAGCGAGACATTGACAGCATGCAGAGCTGGGCTGAGGAATGGCAGATGGAGTTCAACCTGGACAAATACGAAGTGATGCATTTTGGAAGGTCGAACTTAAATGCTGAATATAGGATTAAAGGCAGGATTCTCGGCAGTGTGAAGGAACAGCGGGATCCTGGTGTTCAAGTGCATAGCTCCCTCAAAGTTGCCACCCAAGTGGATAAGGTTGTTAAGAAAGCATATGTTGTTTTGGCTTTCATTAACAGGGGGATTGAGTTTAAGAGCCGCGAGGTTATGCTGCAGCTCTACAAAATCCTGGTGAGACCACATTTGGAATATTGTGTCCAGTTCTGGGTGCCCTATTATAGGAAAGATGTGGAGGCTTTGGAGAGGGTGCAAAGGAGGTTTACCAGGATGCTGCCTGGACTGGAGGGCTTGTCTTTCGAGGAGAGGTTGACTGAGCTCGGTCTTTTCCCTCTGGAGAGGAGGAGGAAGAGTGGTGGCCTGATCGAGGTGTACAAGGCAATGAGAGGCATGGATAGAGTCGATAGCCAGAGACTTTTCCCCAGGGCAGGATTGACTGCCACGAGGGGCCATAGTTTTAAGGTGTTAGGAGGAAGGTATAGAGGAGACGTCAGAGGGAGGTTCTTCACCCAGAGAGTTGTGAGCGCATGGAATAGTTTGCCAGTGATAGTCGTGGAAGCAGAGTCATTCGTGACATTTAGGCAACTGCTGGACATGCACATGGACAGCAGTGAATTGAGGGGAATGTAGGTTAGGTTATTTTATTTTTGGATTAGGATTATTCCGCGGCACAACATCGTGGGCCAAAGGGCATGTACTGTGTTGTACTTTTCTATGTTCTATGTTCTGCGGTAGAAGATGCTCTGGCTGACGTAATGAAAAACATGCTGACGTTTCAAACTGCTGCATCATCTGGGATTTATTCCTCTATCAGAAAAGATTGCACTTTTAGTTTATTAGAGAAAGTCTGTATATATGGTGTGACAAAGAAGAATAACCTTTTATTTGCATTGGACAGAGGCCAATAACATGGACTTCAGTTGCCTAATTTTTGCTACCATTAGCTGTTTTGCAGTACATATTGCTGTAAACCATTGAAATACAATTTGCGACATCCAGAAAGATTAATGGAATAACTTGTTGAATTGTTACTGTGACTTATTTTTTCTGCATAAGAGCCGTATCTCAGTGTTGTGATAACAGAAAACTTTGCTACCGTAATGTTTAAATAAATATACATATTTCGTATAATTTTCAGGCCAACGTAATGGAATTTATTCAAAACAGTCGGTAGATTTTGTCGACAAGGGAGTCTAGGATGATTGGTATCAGACAGGAAAGCATGTTGAACCTGCAACCAGATCAACCATTATCTTTTTGATTGAAATAGGATTGAAGGGCCAAAGGCTGTCTCCTGTTCCTAAGTACTATGTTACTATAACCATAATGCTTTCTAACTCAATAGGATCTTGGTCTGAACACTGTGTGGGATGACCATCTGTCTTACTTGCTGTCACCAGCACTTTCTGCATATGAGATTGAGCGTATAACAGGAGTGTCTGCAGGTAATGAGGAGTTCCAGGATGCTATCAAAAGAGCAGTGCCAGACGGACATACCTTCAAAGGCTTCCCTATTCACTTTGTCCATCGAAACCCAAGAAGAGCATTAGCAACATGTTTAAGGTAACAGCAATTTTGTTTTGTCTGTGGGGGAAGAGACATTATATGGTTCGGAATACATAGTCTGTGTACATAGAACAGAGAGAGATTGTGGTACGCTATGGTTTTGTAACTTCACTTAAGTAACAGTAGATGAGAATACGAAAGTTGGTTGAAAAGGCAATGAAATTTAAAATTCAGAACTTTTGATGCCCCTTTTCAATAAAAGGAAAACGTTCATTGAAGAATCATTAAATGGCCAAAAAATCATCAGGCTGTAACTATCAATAAGCATTAATGGGTGCATTCTCAACAAAATTGCCTTGAGCAATCAGAGTTCACTTTATAGCCAATCAGCATTCTCTTCTTGTACATTATAAGCATTAGATTTCTTCTTGAATTGGAGTTAGATATAGAATCCCTACAGCGTGGAAACAGGCCCTTCAGCCCAACAAGTCCACACCGAACCTCAGAACATCCCACCTAGACCCATTTCTCCCCCCCCCTCCCCATAACCCACCTAATCTACACCTCCCTGAACACTATGGGCAATTTAGCATGGCCAATCCACCTACCCTACACATCTTTGGACTGTGGGAGGAAACCAGAGTACCCAGAAGAAACCCACGCAGACATAGGGAGAATGTGCAAACCCCACACAGATAGTTACCTGAGGCTGGAATCGAACCTGGGACCCTGGCGCTGTGAGGCTGCAGTGCTAACCACTGAGCCACCCCTTGTTATTGTGAAATGTTGTGATGGTTGAGAAGCTTTGGCAGAAGTGGTTTTTGGTGTAGAGTCTTATTTTAAAATGCTCCGGAGTTGATGTCTGAGATTCATCTCGGAGCAATTCAGAAGTTTTAATCAGTGTATTGTTTGTAGTGTAACTCTAGAAAGAGACAGATGGAGATATAGTGCAACAGTGGTTTATTCATGATAAGCACCCAGTATTTTATTTACTTCTGTTCCCCTCATCCTACCACCCCAACTTCAAAAATGGTAATTTCAATGACTATTGCCAGAAGTTTTCATATTAATTCCATCAATCTGTTCTGACAGCCTGTGAATCGGAGGCTGTTTCTAAACTGTTGCAGCATTGTCCAAAGATCAGACCACTGGAGCTCCTTTCGCTATCTGGGGTCAATGCCAGCAAAACATTTTAAGCAATTTAAATTCTATACTTGAACCGGGGTAAGAACATCTTCAGCACCATGTAAATAAATATTGATAAATAGGTGGGCTTCATTTTTGACGAAAGTAGCCTTTTAGACGGGCTACACCTTTGAAATTTTTTTTTAAGAATCTTGCATTTATACAGTATACACTCATGATCAGTTTTTGTACATTTAGCTCCAGCAAACAATATTGAGATTATGCCCATTTAATCTCAGATAAACGGTGCTGACTGGGGAGTATATATGGGCTAAAACTCCCATAAATGCCTTGTCTGGGATATTTTATATTTTCTTGAAAGGACAAACAGAGACTTGATTTAGCAGCTCATCTGAAAGATTAGCACTTCTGACAATGCAGCCGTCCCTTATACTTTCTTTTTAATTTATTCATGGGACGTAGCTTTGCTGATAAAACCAGAATTAATTGCCCATCCCTAATCACCCTTGAAGGTGGTGGTGAGCTGCTGCCATGCGTACAACTGAATAGCTTGCTGGGCCATTTCAAAGATCTAGTATCAAGCACATTTCTGTGCATCTGGTCACATGTCGGCCAGACCAGTAATAATGACAGATTGCTCTCCTTAAAAATAATTTGTGAACTAGATGAGTTTATACAATAATTTGGTTTATTTGTGGTCACTAAGTTTTGTATTCTAGATTTTATTCAATTAAGTGAATATAGCGTCAGCCTTAATTTTGTGCACATCTTTGGAACAGGTCTTAAACTCATTACTTTGACTCAGCCTCTCGGACTTAGCTAACAACACGTGCCTTAATTTTTTCTCTCCTTCTCACATTTTAGGTCTCCATTCTGTGAAGAAATACTTTGCTGTCGAGGGGACCAGGTACGTCTGGCTGTCCGTGTGCGAGTATATCCATACCCTGAATCTGCCTGTGCAGTCTGGATTATGTTTGCATGCAAATACCGTTCCATTCTGTGATGCAGACAAGAGTGTAAATGGTGCTGGTTTTATGTTGCTGCTTTTGCAAAGACCTTCCTGTGGGACTGTACCTTTTCAATGTTCCAAAAACATGATATGTTGTAGACATATTCTATATCTTGTTTGTGCATGGTTGTGTATTTAAGGAAAAAAAACCTTTGGAAATTGTATTTTTTTTAACAGAATGTATAAAATATTTTGCTATACAATAAAGTTTGTTATATTTAGAAAAGATTGTTTTATTCATAATCTACTTCATTGCTAGCATTATAGGTAAGACATCATTTAAGGGCATGGATTGACATGCGGAATTGCAATGGTGTCATCACAGATGTGATGTTTTTTTTTCTTTATTCATTCATGGGATGAGGGCGTCGCTGGCTAGGCAGCATTTATTGCCCATCCCTAATTACCCAGAGGGCATTTAAGTGTCAACCACATTGCTGTGGATCTGGAGTCACCTGTAGGCCAGTTACCTAACATTATGAATCACATGGGTTTTTCCGACAATCAGCAATGGATTTCATGCTCATCATTCAGTTCTTAATTCCCAATATTTTATTGAATTCAAATTCCACCATCTACTGTGACAGGATTTGACCCTGAGTCCCCAGAACATTAGAACGAGGTGTAGAGCTGGATGAGCACAGTAGGGCAAGCAGCATCAGAGGAACAGGAAGGCGGACGTTTCGGGCCTAGACCCTTCTTCAGAAAAATGGCATTATTTGGGTCTCTGGATTAACAGTCCAATGATAATACCACTAGGCCATCACCTCCTGTGTCCCCTAGTAATTGACGACTCCACCTGGGAAAAAGCTTCATACTTTCCCATCTATCCATGCCATTCACAAGCTTTTGAACTTCTATCACGTTGCCCCTTAACCTCCTGCATTCCAGTGTAAACAAACCCAGGCAACATCCTAGTAAACCTTTTCTGTACCCTCCAAAATTTTCAAGTGAAAGGCAGTGATGTATGTGTACCACAGGGATCCGTGCCTGGGCCCCTATCCCTTCAAGTTTTATATAAATGATTTGGTTATGAGAGCCAAATGCAGTATTACCAAATTCACTGATGAGATAAACTAGATTAGATTGAGTTAAGAGGAGAATGCAAGAAGGCTTCAATGTGATAATGACAAGTTGAGTGTGTGTGCAAAAACATGGCAGATGCAGTAGAATGTGGATAAATATGAAATAATACATTTCAAAAACAACAAGGAAGAGTATTAGTTAAATGGTGATATTTTGGGAAATGTGGATGTACAAAGGGTCCTCGTACAGCAGTCAATGTTAGTAAACAGGCAGATGTAATTTGGAAGGTACATGGTATATAGGCCTTCTTTGTAAGTGGATTTGAGTTCAGAAGGAGGGCAGCCTTTTACTATTATACAGAGCCTTAGTGAGATTACAGCTTGAGCCTTGCATGCTGTTTTGGTCTCCCTATCTAAGAGGATATACTCACCATAAAGGGAGTGCAGCAGAGGTTCACGAAACTGATTTCATGGATGGCAGCACGGTCCTGTGGGGAGAGATTGTTTTGACTGGGCTAGTATTCACTAGGCTTTAGAAGCATGAAGAGGGGATCTGCTTGAAACATATAAAATTCTAACAGGGGTGGATAGACCTGTTGCAGGGAGGATGTTGTCCCTGATGAGGGAGTCTAGATCCAGGGGTCTCAAACTCAGGATATGGGATAGACTGTTTAGAGTTAAGATAGGAAACGTTTCTTCACTCAGATCAACACTGTGTACATTCAAGAAGAGATTGATAAATACCTAGCTGTTAAAAGCATTAAAAGATATGGAGAGGAAGCAGGAATATGGTCTTTTGCAATAGAGGATCAGCCATAAGTCATATTGAATGGTAGACCAGGCTCAAAGGGCTGAATGGCCTATTTCAGTTCCTAGTTTCTTTCTGTATAAAGTTCTCAAACACGCCTTGGCTATAACAGGATTCCATAAAACAGAACACCCATCTCCATTCTTTCTTGAACTTAAAAGACTGTTTAAAAAACAACCATCTTATAAAGTCCAGCATTTGTAATACCATTGATAACTTTTTAAAAGTTACTGCAGAGGTTTAAATGTATGAAAATTTAGCATCAAGATATATTCAGAAGTAAATGAATATATCCCATAAATCATCCTTAATTTTATGTGTATTTCTCAACAACTATTACAAAAGTATATGTTACTTCAGTGAACTTACCTGGTCAGCAACTATTCATTCAGTTTTCATGGTGCTACCCAGATATGGTGAACCTGCCCAAAGCCTAAAGTGGTATTCACCGCTAGTGATGGTGTGCATGGTGTAGTTCTTGTTTGATTGAATGAACCGTCATCTTTGTACAGGCGTGCTGTTGCAGAGTGGTTTCAGGTTGTCCATGAGTCATCATGGGAGTGGGCCACAAGAGTACCAGCATTAGCAAATGGAGGTTCACAAACTGATTTTTTTTATATTGGTCACTTAGAATTAAACTACATTTATTTCAATGCAAGGGGTCTCACAGGTAAGGCCGATGAACTCGGGGCATGGATGGGAGCACGGGGCTGGGACATCATAGCTATTACAGAAATATGGCTGAAGGAGGGACAGGACTGGTAACTAAATGTTCTGACATTTAGATGCTAGAGGAAGGATTGAAAAGGAGGCAAGAGACAAGGGGGAGTGGTGTTTTTGATGAAATTTGATTGTTGTAGTTAGAGAGGATATTTCTGAGGGATCGTCCCATGAACCTATATGGGTGGGACTCAGAAATTAGAAGGGACTGATCACCTTGATGGGATTGCAGTATAGGTACCTCGCCTGCTACCCCCCGCCGCCCCCACACCCACCAGTAGCCAGAGGGGAACTGTGGAACAAATATATGGAGAGATCTCAGATGCATGTAACAATAATAGCATTGTAATTGTAGGGGACTAACTATCCAAACATAGACTGGGAATGCCATAGTCTTAAGGGCTCAGACAGTGTGGAATTTGTTAAATGTGTTCAAGAAAATTTTCTTTATCGATATGTAGATGTACCTATTAGAGAGGGAGCAGACCTTAACCTTCTCTTGGGAAATAAGGCAGAGCAAATGACTGAAGTGTTAGTGGGGAGCACTTTGGGACCAGTGATCATAATTCTATTAGTTTTGAATAGTTACGGAGAAGGATGGGGCTTGTAAAAAAGTTCAACTTCTTCATTGGAGAGAGGCAAATTTTGATGGTATGAGACATGAAACTTTCAAGAGTTGAATGGAGTTGACTATTTGCAGGTAAAGGGATGACTGACAAATGGGAGGCTTACAAAACTGAGATAATGAGAGTTCAGAGGCATTATGTTCCTGTCAGAGAGAAGGGTAAGGCTGGTAAGAGGAGGGAACAATGGATGAATAAAGATATTAAGGCTCTGGTCAAGAATAAGAAGAAGTATCTGTGTGGAGTTAGCACATTCTCCCCATGTCTGCATGGGTTACTTCCGGGTGCTTCAATTTCCTCCCACAGTGCAAAGATGTGCAGGTCAGATGGATTGGCCATGCTAAATTGCTGCATAATGTGCAGGGATACGTAGGTTGGGTGGATTAGTTTGGAGAATGCAGGTTTATAACCATAGAGTAGGGGCTGGGTACAGGTAGGATGCATTTTTGAGAGTTGGTGTGGAATCGATAAGCCAAATGGCCTGCTTCCACACAGTAGGATTTCTATGATCAAAAGAAGTCATGTATTAGGTAATAGACAACCGGGTTCAGGTGTATCTCTTGAAGAGTTTAAGGGATGTAAGGGCGTTCTTAAAAGGGAAACCAGAAGGGCAAAAAGGTGATATAAGACAAGGTTCCTGAAGAAGGGGCTAGGTCCGAAACGTCAGCTTTCCTGCTCCTCTGATGCTAATTGGCCTGCTGTGCTCATCCAGCTGTATACCTTGTTATCTCAGATTCTCCAGCATCTGTAGTTCCTATTATCTCTATAAGATAGCCTTGGCAGATAAGGTTAAGGCTAATCCAAAGAGATTCTACAAGTATACTAAGACTAGAAGAACTTCTAAGGAGAGAATAGGGAGCAATACTGAACACATATTTCACATCAGATTTTACTGTGAAGAAAGAAATGGAAGCTAGGGAACTCAGGGAAATAAATACTGATATCTTGAAAATAGCCCACCTTACAGAAGACGAAGTGCTGGAGGTCTGAAAACACATAAAGGTGGGTATATTTCCAGGACCTGAGCAAATGTATCCCAGGCTGGTGTGCAAAGTTAGAGAGGAAATTGTGGGGCTCTTAGCAGAATTTTATTTGTACCATCTACAGCCGTGGGTGAGTTGCCAGAGAACTAGAGCATGGCTAATTTTGTGTCTTTATTTAAGAAAGGCTGAAGCACAAGCCTGGGAACTGCAGACCTGTGAGATGGATATCAGTGGTGGGTAAGTTGTTGGAGGGGTTTCTGAGAGATAGGATTTACATGCATTTGGTGATGTCAGATCTGATTAGGGATGGTCAGAGTGACTTTATGCATAGAAAATCATGTCTTCCAAGCTTGATCGGATGGTTTGAGGATGTAACCAAAAATATTGTTGAGAGCAGAGCAGTAAATGTTGTCTACATGGAGTTTAATAAATTCTTTCACAGGGTTCTGCATGGTAGACTAATTAATAAAGTTAGATGACATGGGATTCAGGGAGAGTTTGCCAATTGGATACAAAATTGGCTTGATAGTAAGAGACAAGAGGGTGATGGTGGTGAGATAACAAAATGTGGAGCTGGATGAACACAGCAGGCCAAGCAGCATCATAGGAGCACAAAAGCTGACGCTTCAGGACTAGACCCTTCATCAGAAACCTTATCTTATATCCCCTTTTTGCCCTTTTCTGATGAAGGGTCTATGCCTGAAACATCAGCTTTTGTGCTCCTGAGATGCTGCTTGGCCTGCTGTGTTCATCCAGCTCCACACTTTGTTATCTTGGATTCTCCAGCATCTGCAGTTCCCATTATCAGTGATGGTGGTGGGTTGTTTTTCGGACTGGAGGCCTGTGACCAGCAGTATTCCGCAGGGATTGCTGCTAGGTTCACTTTTGTTTGTTATTTATGTAAATGATTTGGGTGAGATTTTAGGAGGCATGGTTAGTAAGTTTGTGGATGACACCAAAATTGGTGGTATAGTCAACAGTGTAGCAGGATATCCAAGATTACAAAGGGATCTTGATCAATTGGGCCAATGGGCTACGGAATGGCAGATGGAGTTTAATTTGGATAAATGTGAGGTGTGCAGTTTGGTAAAACAAACAAGTGTAGGACTTATACAGTAGGCAGAAGTCACAGAAGCCTGAACACCCGCACAAGCAGATTCAGGAACAGCTTCTTTCTGGCTGCTATCAGATGTTGAATGGACTCTAGCCTCAATAATGTAATCTACAATGTAATCTGTAGGCCTCTAAATATTTTTGATCTGTACATCCTTTGCTCGATGTGACCTGCCTGTACTGCTTGTAAACAAAGCTTTTCACTGTATTTAGGTACGTGTGACAATCAATCAATCCTTAATGGTAGGGCCATGGGTCGTGTTGTTGAATTGAGAGAGACCCAGGTGTTCTGGTACAAGGTCCTTTGAATGCTGCATTTCAGGTAGACAGGACGGTTAAAAAGGCATTTGGCACATTTGCATTCATTGCTCAGACCATGATTACAGAAGTTGGGATATCATGCTGAGGTTGTACAGGACATTGGTGAGACCATTTTTGGAGTATTGTGTATAGTTTTGGTCACCCTCTTGTAGGAAGAATATTATTAAATTGGAGAGGGTTCGGAAAAGATTTACCGGCATGTTGTCAGGAATGGAGGGTTTGAGGTATACGAATAGGCTGGGATTATTTTCACTGGAGTGTAGGAGGTTGAGGGATATAGACGTCATGAGAGGCATAGATAAGGTGAAAAGCAACAGTCTTTTTCCTAGGGTGGGGGAGTTCAAAACTAGGGGGCATTTTTTTCTGAAGTGAGAGGAGAAAGATTTAAAAGGGACCTGAGAGGAAACGTTTTTCACAGAGAGGGTGGTTTGTATGTGAATGAACTGCCAGAGGAAAGGATAGATTTAGGTACAGTTATACCATTTAAAAGACATTTGAATAGGTACTTGAAAAGGAAGGGTTTAGAGGGTTATGGGCCAAATGCAAGAAAGATTAGTTTAGGTTGGGAAACTTGGTCGGCATGGATAAGTTGGACCAAAGGATCTGTTTCCATGCTGCATGATTCTATGATACAACTCATTCACAATAATCCCTGATGAATTGCAACCTAAAAATTTTTAAGTGAAGTATTGAAACAAAGGAAGAAATGTTAAAGTCTCCTGAGGGCAGAATTTTCCTAGATAAATCAATGTAAACAATGAAATACTGCACCATAAATGTCCAGTAATGTGCAATTGTATCTAAAATAACTTACAAAACAAAATTAATTACTGAAAATAGTAAAAGCACCATATAAATTCATACTGGATGACAGTTGCCAGTCTCTCTTAAACAGGCCCTCCAACTCAAGGATTGTTTCCATTCCAGCTGATGGGTTCTGAAATGGCTCAATATGTAGGCTCTGCCATGAGTGGACAGGAGTCACATGGAGGCCAATGCCTATTTCAGCACTGATACCTTCCCAAATTAACTTTCATTCATTCTGGATAATCGCTATGAGGTGCTGAAGATGTTTGACATCTTCATAAATGCTTCGGACGTCCACAAAATATCTCAGTCAAGGTGATGTTGAGTGATTTGATCATCAATGTAGGACATTTTGGTTTAGGGAAAGCCATTCAAGCTTTTTATTTGAGCACCAAGTAACATAGAGACCCACCCTGCAGTAAATCTTCGATGCCTGTAATATCTTAGACTGGTACACCGCTAAGGGTTTGAACTTAAAATCTTCTGAGCATTTCTGCCAAGTAAAATATTCAAGAAATCTTTGGCAGCATTGAATGTTGGCACTGTCTTCTCCTGTTGTGAAATATATGTTCACTGGGCGGTATGTTTCCAAAAAGAAAGGCCCATTTCATCAACATTAAAAACTTGTTTTGCTGAGTATCCAGATTCTTCAACAATTCTCTCCTTGTGGGCAAGAACTTCATCAGCCTCTCCTGTATCAGCACTAGCTGCATTCCCAGACTTTCTAATATTATACTAGTAGGTACAGCTTCTTGAACCAGTTGAAACATCCATGATTAACATGGAAACTCCCTGACTGTGAAATCGTACTCATTCATTCTTTAAGGTTTCATACAGAATTTGGGCATTTTCTTCGATGTTCTCCACTTCAAACATGCAGTTTCATTGTGAGGCAAATACTGTTCCTTGATCTTTTTGCAGCTACGGTCTGTGCTGCCATGAGCTGATGTGCTTCTGGTTCATGTTGTAAAAGGGTCTGTTGCAAAGTTGTGACTGTATTTGTGGATTAGAAGGCAGGATGTTAGGGTTTGATGTTTGTAAAATGTTGGGGGGGGGGGCAATGTGCACAGTCCCTTTAAATGATGATGCTTTTTTTTCTAGGCTTGGAGATTTTAAAAATGTGCAGGTGCACACAGAGTTCTCAAAATTGAAACACTTACATCAAAGGCTATATGGTTTGAAGAAAAAATCGGTAGCCTTGTTTTATTAGCAAGGCAACCATTTTGAATATCAACCAATTAATTTAAACCAGACACCTAGAAGCCAAAAATCAATTAAACTTAAATCTGATGGTTTTGACAACCTAGGACCAGTTCTGTTGTAAGAAACTGATAAGTCATCAAGGTTACAAAAGAAAAGGTTATTTGAAAATTGGGATGAGCGTGAATTGCCATCAGAAGAAAAACTCATTTGATCTCATAGAAAACTCTAAGGTCTCAGAGTAAGCATCATATAAGTAAAGGCACTACAGCACTCTTAGCCAATATTCCCAATATAATAATTCAACTGAAGACAGTAGAGAAGGCAAAGAAAATTGTGGAAGACTTATCCTGGCTGTAATTTTTAAGAGACTAAGTTTTAACTTATTTTTCTTATTACTTTGTTTTATATAAGTGGGATTTGTATTTATTGGAGCAGCATACTACTAGACCTTTGTCTTATTCAGGAATATTTAATAGTTAAGGGGGAATTGTTAGGTTTGTTAGTAGTTCTATTAATTTGTTTACTACTAGATTTCGATAAATAAATTGTTACTTGTTGATTATAAAGTGAGTATCAGAGATTTCTTTCACTTAACTACTCCTTTATAACAGATTGGGAGATGAGAGGCAGGTTATACCACTTTTCACACTTCCTTTAACAGGTTGTGAGGCGAGGTGAGCTTCTCTGGGTATTTCGGATTTAGTTATTCAGTGGTGGCGGGGTGGGGGGGGTTGATCTCTGCTTTGTGACAAGTTGCAGCAGAAGTCTGGGAGAAGGGACTTTAAAGTTTTCTGTCTCATCTGCATGCTCACTGACTCCTCACCCATGTGTAATAGAACAACCCACCATCAAAACCATTTCCACTCCCCCTCCCATTCTCTTGATGACATGTCCATCATGGGCCTCCTGCACTGCCACAATGATGCCACCCGAAGGTTGCAGGAACAGCAACTCATATTCCGCCTGGGAACCCTGCAGCCATATGGTATCAATGTGGACTTCACCAGTTTCAAAATCTCCCCTTCCCCTACTGCATCCCTCAACCAGCCCAGTTCGTCCCCTCCCCCCACTGCACCACACAACCAGCCCAGCTCTTCCCCCCCACCCACTGCATCCCAAAACCAGTCCAACCTGTCTCTGCCTCCCTAACCGGTTCTTCCTCTCACCCATCCCTTCCTCCCACCCCAAGCCGCACCCCCCGCTACCTACTAACCTCATCCCACCTCCTTGACCTGTCCGTCTTCCCTGGACTGACCTATCCCCTCCCTACCTCCCCACCTACACTCTCTCCACCTATCTTCTTTACTCTCCATCTTCGGTCCGCCTCCCCCTCTCTCCCTATTTATTCCAGTTCCCTCCCCCCATCCCCCTCTCTGATGAAGGGTCTAGGCCCGAAACGTCAGCTTTTGTGCTCCTGAGATGCTGCTTGGCCTGCTGTGTTCATCCAGCCTCACATTTTATTATCAAAACTGGGCTTTATTTTTAGGCTCTGTATTGTACCTGAGCAGCAACTTTCTGCAGAAAGTTCTGTGCAGCCCTTTGTACCAGCTCAAGGGGACCTTAATCAAAATTAAAAATCAAATTTTGAAATCCACAGTCACAATATCTTTGAGATGTGGAACTGACGTCTTTAAATGCAGCACTGTACAAGTTTTTGTTGCTGCAGAAAATTCTGTCTAGTATCTGAACTCCTGAAGAAGCAGCTCAAGGTGCCTTCAAATACAAATACAAATTCAGATCCTCAAATTCAGAGTCACAGTATCTGTACTGTATTTTCCACATGAAGGGGCCTTGGAGAAGGTACCAGGCTCAGGGCCCACTGTCAAGATCAAGGCTACACATTGCAGATACATTAGCTTGTACACAGGAGAACATTAAAGCCTCTGCTAATTTAAATCAGGTCAGCAACTTTCAAGGGGGAAATAGAGCTTAAAAAGAAAGGCATTAAAACAAAAACATAAATAGGGTCAATTTAAATGAGAGTGCCTACATTGTTCACCTTAAATTGTCAGTATTGTAAGTACTAATAAAATTGGCTTTGGAATCTGCTGTTTCTTGTCATTCTTGGAATGTGCTATGACAGAAAGATTAACCACTTCTTATTGAATTCATTCCTGAAGTAAGAGAGGTAAAACCTTTTCTGCCAATATATTGGTTTTGAGAGGTGTACTATGCCCTGGTGTTTTTTTAATGAAGAAAGGTTAAAACAGGAGTACCCAGAAAATTACTTCAAAGCCAATAAATTAAGCGGCTTTGTCCTCACAAAAGTTGGAACAATAGAAGCAGCCTGAGTGGGTGAGGTCAAGCACAGAAGCAGGATTTTTGGTTTTAGCTTTCAGCAGTTGCTGGGGTCTTGAAGCTGGATGTGGAAGCATCCTCTCTCTGTTACAACTAAAAGCTGAGGTTCTCTTCCTGCTGCTAGAAGTGCATGTGAAACAATCTATTTTACTAAATTTACCTTTGCCAAGGGTGTATTTATGGAATGTTACTATGTTGGAACAGTTAGTTAATAATGGGGGTTAATATTTATTTATCTGTTAAGCATTTTGATAGAGTTAAAGATAAGCAAATTCTTTTCTTTTTATTTTGTCTGTATTTTATGGTATAAAAATAAAATGTGTTTTGCTTAAAAGAAGTCCAAGATCTCTCAAGCTGTTTACTTTACTGACTTTGAGTATACTGCCTGGTACCTCTATCTCACTTTGCTTCGTAAAAGAAAATCAGGACAAAATACACATCTTAAAGCCATAGTATCATCACACCTATTAGAGTAACTCATTCAATTCATTTAAGTGTAGCTGCTTTATTCTTATTTGACCAGTAAGGACAATGTCTTGCTTTTTGTTATTTCATCAGTCTGTTACTTTGAAACTAGGTTAATAAATCAAAAAATAGATGTTTACCTTCTCATTTGTATTGTACAAGACAGAAGTTTAAAAACATTAGGTGAACTGAAATTATTCCATCTGAAATTATTCCATTACAATGAATAATGCTTACGTACTAACTTTTAACTTTGGCCTCTTAAGTAGTCTCTTTCAGAAAACCAAAAACTTCTCTTTCAGTTTCACCCCAACAAAATAAATAGAAGAGTGTTATTGGACAGCTTTTCAAGTTGATAAGGGGAAATCAGGCAATCATGTTATGATTAATTATTTCATGTGTAAGCAGGTCATATCACCATGAAGCATAAAGTACACTCTGGTGTGTTTCAAACACCCCAAAGCTTCATATAAATAATTAAAACCTACATATTATATTATCTACTGTTTTCCCTCGGTCACTTACAGGCATGGTCTATCATAGACCAACACTATCCTGCTGACAGTATGACTTATTTGCTTCTAGCCTTTAATGTCTGTATATCTCATTTGTAACCTTTACTTTGCATGCCCATCGTTACCACTTGCTTTGGTGGCTTTGTTATGACTGAGAGTTATGACTAAAGCTTTAACCGTTAACTAACTTATCTCCTTTACCACGGCAATAAAATCTTTTGTTAGAAAGCCGCATCAAACTCCAAAGAACCATGAAATAATTGACAGGTTAATGGTGTCACTTTTGAGAATTTATAGCCAAGACAGGCAACTCTCCAAGCATGATGTTCAGGGAAAAAATCCTAAAGAACCGTGGATTTTGGAAATCAGAAACAAAAACAGAAGTTGCTGGAAAAACTCAGCAGGTCTGGCAGCATCTGTGAAGGAAAAATCAGAGTTAATGTTTCAGGTCCAGTGACCCTTCTTCAGGACCGTTCTAAGGAAGGGTCACCAGGCACAAAACGTTAACTCTGTTTTTTCCTTCACACATGCTGCCAGATCTGCTGAGTTTTTCCAGCAACTTCTGTTTTTGTTTCTGATTTACAGCATCCGCAGTTCTTTTGGTTTTTATTCTGTGGAGAGAAAGCAGAGTTAACATCTTGGATCCAGTGACCCTTCTTCAGAAGTGATTTTAGTTAGGAAAAGGTTGGTAATGTATACATGGTTGTTAAGGTGTATGGTCAAAATGATAACAAAAGGATTGAGCCTCAGATACTGTCTCCCACTGAATTTGTGACAGCTCACTCAATTGATTTTTTTTCTGACTTAAGTGGCCAACCTGTTATTTTCAAACTACGATCTAGATTGTCCATTTTGGCAGAAAGAATGTCTTAAAAAATCTAAATGGTGAGAGGTTGCAGTACTCTGAGATGCAGAGGGATCTGGACATCCTATTGCACGAATCACAGGAGGTTAAAATGCAGGTAAAGCAAGTAAACAGCAAAATTAATAAAATGTTATTTTTATTATAAAAGAAAATTAACACAAGAAGGAAGGTCATGCTTCATTACTCAGGCAAACTGGTCTTTGGCTCCGTTAGTTTCAATAGCAGTTTTTTCTCAAGTGACAGTTATGGATTTGTTTTCATTCCTCCTTTTTCCGTTGATTATTTAATAATTTTGGAATGCTGTGAGTGGTTTCTACTGTGAAGACTGGCGCAATATATTTATCCAACTCCTTTGCCATTTCCTGGTTTCCCAAATGTTATTTCCCCAGCCTCATTCTCTCAGGGATCCGTGTTCACTTTGGCTTCTCTCTTCCATTTTATATCTTTAAAGATGATCTTGCTGTCCAGACAACAGCACTTAAAACAGAAGGAGAGATACTCAGCTGGGTAGAAATCAAGCATTAGATGTAATCATTTCAGACAAAGAACTCTGGCTGAAAAGGGAAGTAATGCAGAAATAAAGTAATCATGCAAATCAGTGGAATCTATCAGCAATGACCATGCTTGCATAATTTAGCAGCGAAAGGGGGGATCATGCAAGATGCCAAGCACTATTATTGTTTGTTCAAGAAACATTTTCTTTTCCAGGCTGAGAATCAGACAGAACTGCTGCAGATGCAGAACCCTGACTGGGAACACTCTATACATTTTTTCTCTCATCCAGCCTACAAGTTTGACGCCTGTATGCTTTTCAACCATCAACACATCACACATAGAGTTTTAACAGTAAACCCACCAGCTACTCCCTCAATGAGAACTGACGTAAATTGTTTGTCAAATGTACTTGAATTGTCTCAATGCCAAATCCAAGGGGACCAACAAGCTCAACCTGAAACAATTAAAGTAATCAATCTTCAAGACCTGTATACCTTTAGCTTTTATTGGATTGTAAAAATACTGCTAACCTATCCTCCCACTTTATAGCTTACTGGTGTGTACTTGTGTTAATCTTGAAGCATACATATGAGTTCCAGTTGGAGAGTTTTCGTTATTTTGTTTAAACCAAGTAAAATACAATCAGTACTACTTTCTTGTAATTTTAAAAAACTTGCAAGGAAATAGGTCTTTCTGTGTTTTTTAGAGTCACAGTATGCAGACAATTAAACACTCCCTGAATTGACTAGGATATCTTTCCTTTAAAGTCTAAAGGGATGTGGGAGAGGAGGAGAGCAACACTAAAGCGCCTTACCTCGGCATTAATTGTCTGCGCATTCAATTCATCTCATCTTATGTGGATATTCTCAAAAGGTTTTGTGTATTCATTGGTTTCGAATCCCAAATACAGAGACTTCTTTTTAAAGATACTTTCAAAAGCAACTTCAAATTTATTGTGTAAAGACAATGTAAAGCATGATGTGAAATAAGTACAGATTTTACATAGTTCTGCTTTCCGGCCCAATTTTAGTACTTAAGATCAGTGTAAAGAAAACAGAAGTTCTCTCTCCTGTCATGTTCATGCCCAATGACACTTCTTTCCACATAATGTGGAAAATCAAATTTATTAAGTGTACATGAAGAAGCAACTTGACAGATGGCTCCTTACGCCACTGTAACCATAGCAATTCTCCTAACAACTGCTCTGGATTGCAGTATAGTGAAAATAAAAACAGTGTTACGGAACTACAAACAAGAGGAAAACTTACTTTAGAATGTTACCATCATTGGATGAAATGGAATGTCTATCATATATCAGAGAGTAGTTCAAGTTGGTGACCAGATTAGTACAATGCTGACCAAAGTCACACTGTTTCTTGTTGCTGTCCCAGTGCAACTAGCCTGTAGGTTATGTCCCAATATAACGAGAGAATTGACAAGACACTGTCTCTCGAACATTACTGAAGTTAAAAAGTCTCCCAAGGGACTATGCAATGCATGTGTTCTCAGTGTTTACCAAAATGTGAGTGTTGCCACTTCGGTAGTTCCCACTAATATGTAGCAGTTTTGGTTTGCATTGCTGTAGTTGTGCATGTGGCTATTCAATTTATCACATAAAGCAACAGAAGGTCCTGAATTCAATGATTATTCCAATCATAAAGCCGACTTGCATCACTGAGTAACTAGATCTTTGTAATTTGTGGATTATCCCACAATGCTGCAACAGAGATTGCATTTGGCTCTTTCCTTTTTTTTAAAATTTCACTTGAATTTCTCTGTTTGAATTGCTAATGTTGTCCCCTTGTTTAAGAAGGGTAGCAAGGATAATCCAGGTAATTATTGACCGGTGAGCCTGACATTAGTGGTAGGGAAGCTGCTGGAGAAGATACTGAGGGATAGGATCCATTCCCATTTGGAAGAAAATGGGCTTATCAGTGATAGACAACATGGTTTTGTGCAGGGAAGGTCATGTCTTACCAACTTAATAGAATTCTTTGAGGACGTGACAAAGTTGATTGGTGAAGGAAAGGCTGTGGATGTCATATACGTGGACTTCAGGAAGGCATATGATAAGCTTCCCCATGGCAGGCTGATGGAGAAAGTGAAGTCACATGGGGTCCAGGGTGTGCTAGCTAGATGGATAAAAAAACTGGTTAGGCAACAGGAGACAGACAGTAGTAGTGGAAGGGGGTTTCTCAAATTGGAGACGTGTGACCAGTGGTGTTCCACACGGATCTGTGCTGGGGCCACTGTTGTTTACGATATACGTAAATGATTTGGAGGAAGGTATAGATGGTCTGATTAGCAAGTTTGCAGATGACATGAAGATTAATGGAGTAACAGACAGTGAAGGGGACTGTCGGAGAATGCAGCAGAATATAGATAGATTGGAGAGTTGGGCAGATAAATGGCAGATGGAGTTCAATCCAGGCAAATGCGAGGTGATGCATTTTGGAAGATCTAATTCAAGAGCAAACTATACTGTAAATGGAAAAGTCCTAGGGAAAATTGATGCACACAGAGAAATCTGGGTGTTCATGTCCATTGTTCCCTGAAGGTGGCAACACTGGTCAATAGTGTGGTCAAGAAGGCATACGGCTTTCCTTCATCGGACAGGGTATTGAGTACAAGAGTTGGCAGGTCACGTTACAGTTGTATAAGACTTTGGTTCGGCCACATCTAGAGTACTGCGTACAGTTCTGGTCGCCACATTACCAAAAGGATGTGGATGCTTTGGAGAGGGTGCAGAGGAGGTTCACCAGGGTGTTGCCTGGTATGGAAGGTGCTAGCTATGAAGAAAGGTTGAATAGATTAGGATCATTTTCATTAGAAAGACGGAGATTGAGGGGGGACCTGATTGAGGTCGACAAAATCATGAGGGGTACAGACAAGGTGGATAGCAAGAAGCTTTTTCACAGAGTGGGGGACTCAATTACTAGGGGTCATGAGTTCAAAGTGAGGGGCGAAAGTTTAGGGGAGATATGTGTGGAAAGTTCTTTACACAGAGGGTGGTGGGTGCCTGGAACGCGTTGCCAGCGGAGGTGGTAGACGCAGACACGATAGTGTCTTTTAAGATGTATTTGGACAGGTTCATAGACGGGCAGGGAGCAAAGGGACATAGACCCTTAGAAAATAGATGACAGGTTTAGACAGAGGATCTCAATCGGTGCAGCCTTGGATGGCTGAAGGGCCTGTTCCTGTGCTGTAATTTTCTTTGTTCACTTGTTTTATTTAGAGTTAATCACAGTTAGTAGTGTTAATTGTGTGCTCACTGAGTGACATTGACTCTCAGTTTTACAAATGTCATTCTAGTTATCAAATCCCCCCATGGCATCATGTCTACATACCTCTGTAATCTTCTTGAGCCATACAACCCTCTGAGACATGTGCGTTCTCAAATATTGGCCTCCTGAGCATCTCCAATCTTAATTGCTTGACCGTTAACAGATGCCGTAATTTATCTAGAAGCTATGCCCTGGAAGTATGCTCTATTCTATCTGCTTTACCTCAGTTTTCTCCTTTAAGACACTTCTTAAAGTTTAAACCTTCGACCAAACATTTGATTATTTGCTTGAAAGCTGCCTTATATGACTGGGTGTCAAGTTATGATGTTCCCATGAATCACATTCCTGTTGCTGTTAGTTTTCATTAGACTAGATTTATAGGCAAGAAGTGGAAAAAATTTGCTGTCACACTTATGTCGTAGATTCCTGTTTGATCATAGCTAATGGATATGGATTCTAGCCCTGAATTTTCCCATTCAGTTTCAAAATGAAACCATTGCAATTAGAGTCATAGTGTCCGATTTTTTATACCACAGAGAGAGGCCCTTCATTCCTCCATGTCTGTGTCAATCATCAAGCATCTACCTGATATAGTGGGGTAAATTTCCTGGGGAGGTAATGGTCTGGTGGTATTATCGCTAGGCTATTAATTCAGAGACTCAGGGACCTTGGTTCAAATTTTGCCATGACAAATGATGGAATTTGAATTCAATAAAATATCCAGGATTAAGAGTTTAATTGAACTGATTTTCAGGAAGAACCCATCCAGGGTTACTAATGCCCTTTAAAGAACAAATCTGTCATCGTTACCTAGTCTGGACTACATGTGACTCCAGCCCCACAGCAATGTGGTTGACTTGCAACTCCCCTTAGGGATGGGAAATGAATGCTGAACTAGACAGCAACATCTATATCCTGTGAATGAACAAAAAAAGGTCCCATTTTCCACCTCTTAGCCTGTGGTCTTATAATTTATAGAGTTTCAAGTGCTCACTAAGTAGTTCTTCAATGTTTTGAGGTTTCCTGTCTCTGCTATCCTGTTAGGCAGTGAGTCCCAGGTACCCATCACCCTCATAGCTTTTCATTTCCAGTAAATGCTATGCAAACCTTTTAGATCTATTAGCCCCAGTGTTTTGCTTTAAATTTGTAGGGGCATATTTGACTTTTCCCTTTACATAAAAATTTATTTGTGGCAAATAAATACATTATGTAAAATCAACTTGCCCTTTCATAATTGGTCAGTCTTCCTATCCACACTCCCTATGGCCCTTATAATCTTATTCACCTCTCTCAGGGTTTCTATAAGCTGTCACTGCTCAAGGAAAACAAACCAGCCTTTTCAATCTTTCCTCATAGCTCAGACCGTTCAGCCCAGGCAACAACCTGATAAATCTCGTCTGCTCCCTCTATGATGTGATCATATCCTTCTACAGTCTGGTGACCAGCACAGCAGTCAATACTTCAGTTGTGACCTAATCAGCGTTTTATACAGTTTCAGTATTAACTCTGTCGCCTGTATTTTATGCCTTAGCTAATAAAGGTAAATATCCCATAAGCCTTCTTAACCACCTTATCTACCAGTTCTGCTGCCTTCAGGAATCTGTGGATATGCACACCAAGTTCTCTTTGATGTTCAGTACTTTCCAGGGTTGTACCAATCATAGTGTTATCCCTTCTTTTATTAGCTCTCCCCAAGTATGGTACATGACACTAGCCTGGATGGAATTCCATTTGTCACTGTTCTGCCACCTACAATTGATATTTTCCTGCAGTTTTCCACTAGCCTCCTCAGTATTAATCCATTACCAATTTTCCTGTCATCCATAACCTATTTGATCATATCCATATTTAAATCAAGGTCATTAACACAGACAACAAACAGCAACAGCCTAACCACCAAGATCTCTAGAACCCCAATGGAAACAAATTTCCAGTCACAGAAACATTCCCCTACCACCACCATCTGCTTCCTGCCGCTCGGCCAATTTTAGATCCAACTTGCCACTTTGCTTTGCTTCCTATGAATTCTTACTTTATTGATCAGCTACCATCAAAATTCTTGCTAATGCCCATGTGAGTTTTTTGAAGAGGTGATGAAGAGGATTGATGAGGACAGAATGACAGACTTTGTCTATATGGACTTCAGTAAGGCATTTGACAAGTATCCTCATGGTATACTGGTTGGCAGGGTTAGATCACATGAATACAAGGAGAACTGGCCATTTGGATACAAAATTGCCTCATAGGTAGGAGACAGAGGTGGTGGTGGAGGGTTGCTTTTCGCACTGGAGGTCTGTGACCAGTGGTGTGCTGCAGAGATTGGTGTTGGGTCCACTACTTTTCACATTTATATAAATGATTTGGATGTTAATATGGGAGGTCTAGATAGTAAATTTGCAAATGACACCAAAATTGGTGGTATTGTGGGCAGCGAAGAAGGTTGCTCAGAGTACAGTGGGATCTTGATCAGATACGCTAATGGGCTCAGGAGTGGTAAATGGAGTTTAATCTAGATAAATGTGAAGTGCTACATATTGGAAAGTCAAAGTTAATGGGAAAGTCCTGGGGAGTGCTGCCAAACAAAGGGACCTTGGAGGGCAGGTTCATAGTTCCTTGAAAGTGGAGTCACAGGTAGGCATGGTATTAAAGAAGGTGTTTGGTACACCTGCCTCTATTGGTTAGTGTATTGAGTATAGGAGCTGGGAGGTCATGTTATGGCTGTACAGGACATTGGTGAGACCACTTTTGGAATACTGCATTCAATTCTGATTTCCTTGCTAGAGAAAAGATGTTGTTAAACTTGAAGGGGTTCAGAAAAGATTTACAGTGATGTTGTCAGGATTGGAGGATTTGAACTATAGAGAGAGGCTGAATAGGCTGGGGCTAGTTTCTCAGGAGTGTCGGAGGCTGAGGGATGGCCTTTTGGTGTTTACGAAATCACGAGGGGCATGGATAGGTTGAGTAGTCAAGATCTTTTTCCCAGAGTAAGGGAATCTAAAACTAGATGGCATAGGCTTAAAGTGAGAGGGGAAAGATTTAATAGGGACCTAAGGGGCAACTTTTTCCACACAGAGGATGGCGTGTATGGAATGAACTGCCAGCGGAACAGATGCCCCACCTTCCTGGACCTTTCTATCTCCATCTCAGGCAACCACCTACAAACCGATGTCCATTTCAAGCCCACCGACTCCCACAGTTACCTGGAGTACAGCACCTCCCACCCACCTTCCTGCAAAAATTCCATCCTATATTCCCAATTCCTTCGCCTCCGCTGCATCTGCTCCCAGGATGAGGCATTCCACTCCCACACGTCCCAGATGTCCTCGTTCTTCAAAGACCGCAACCTCCCCCCCACAGTGGTCGAGAATGTCCTCGACCGTGTCTCCCGCATTTCCCCACCTCATCCCTCACACCCTGCCCCCGCAACAACCCCCCCTAAGAGAATCCCCCTCGTCCTCACATACCACCCTACCAACCACCGGTATAGAGCATTATCCTCCGACACTTCCGCCATCTACAATCTGACCCCACCATTAAAGACATTTTTCTCTCCCCACCCTTGTCTGCTTTCTGGAGAGACCACTTTCTCCACAACTCCCTTGTCCGCTCCAAACTCCCCTCCAACCCCACCACACCCGGCACTTTCCCCTGCAACCGCACCAAGTGCTACACTTGCCCCCACACCACTCCCCTCACCCCCATCCCAGGCTCCAAGACGACCTTCCACATTAAGCAGATGTTACCTGCACATCCGCCACTGTGTTATACTGCATCCGCTGTACCCGGTGTGGCTTCCTCTACATTGGCGAAACCAAGTGGAGGCTTGGGGACCGCTTTGCAGAACACCTCCGCTCGGTTCGCAATAAACAACTGCACCTCCCAGTCACGAACCATTTCAACTCCCCCTCCCATTCCTTAGATGACATGTCCATCCTGGGCCTCCTGCAGTGCCACAATGATGCCACCTGTAGGTTGCAGGAACGGCAACTCATATTCCGCTTGGGAACCCTGCAGCCCAATGATATCAATGTGGACTTCACAAGCTTCAAAATCTCCCCTTCCCCCACCGCATCCCAAAACCAGCCCAGCTCGTCCCCGCCTCCCCCTGCTGCATCCCAAAACCAGCCCAGCTTGTCCCCACCTGCCTAACCTGTTCTTCCTCTCACCTATCCCCTTCTCCCACTTCAAGCCGCACCTCCATCTCCTACCTAATAACCTCATCCCACCCCTTTGACCCATCCGTCCTCCCCGGACTGAACGATCCCCTCCCTACGTCCCCACCTATACTCTCCTCACCACCCATCTTCTCCTCTCTCTATCTTCAGTCCGCCTCCCCCTCTCTCCCTATTTATTTCAGAATCCTGTCCCCATCCCTCGTTTCTGATGAAGGGTCTAGGCCCGAAACGTCAGCTTTTATTCTCCTGAGATGCTGCTTGGCCTGCTGTGTTCATCCAGCTCCACACTTTGGTATTGAACACATTTGTCTTTTTTTGATATTCTACTTGTACTCACACAGCCTCATTTGATGGTTCTTCCAATATATCACCTCTCCTCACCGCTGTAATTAATTATTTGATAAATATTACATAGGAATTAGGAGTGGGAGTAGGCAGTTCAACCTTTGAAGCTTGCCCTGCCATTTAACAGGATCATGGCTGATCTTATCTTGGTCTCAACTCCATTTTCCTGCTTGGTTCCCATAGCCCTTTATCCTGCTTTTCAGCAGAAATGTATCTATTACTTTATTGAATCTGTTGATTGATTTTTCCTTCACAACCCCTGTCCTCTTCTATCCCTCTTTCTAACTCATATGAATGCCTTATAATCTACACATCTGGAGTGTCCTTGTCACTATTCACATCTCAACCCATGTCATCACAAACGTATTATCTGGTCAGTGGTTAATTACTCTTTGTAGGATCTTGCTATATGTGTAAATTGGCTGTAGCATTAACTCACCTCTTAACTCTCCAAGACCTATCCAACGTGTGCAAGGTACAAACCAGGCGTGTGATAGAATAAGGTTTTGGAGTAGATCTGATATAGAATATTCTCCACTTGCCTGGATGGGTGCAATTGCAACAACACTAACACGGCAAGCTCCTAGTAGTGGCAATGTGAGAGTGACCTGAGAGTCTGCTCCAATGATGCTGATTGAGAAATAACTGTGACAGTGGGAAAGGTGGAAATGTATAAAGACTGAGCTAAGGATGTTAAGATACTTTGAAGGGTGAACATTTAAACCTGTAAACTGTGGAAGCAATGAGGTCCTGTTGACATATCTAAAGCAAGCAAAGAGTTAAAAGCTCAGGTCTTACCACCTTTATTAAGACAAGTGAGGCTAACAGATAGGTGAGGCATTCACAGGAGATAGTAGGAACTGCCGATGCTGGAAAATCTGACATAACACGGTGTAGAGCTGGATGAATACAGCAGGCCAAGCAGCATCAGAGGAGCAGGAAAGCTGACGTTTTGGGTCGAGAGCCTTCTTCAGAAACGGGGGAGGGGAAGAGGATTCTGAAATAAATAGTGAGAGGGGGGAGGCGGATAGAAGATGGATAAAGAAGAAGACAGGAGGAGATAGACAGGTCAAAGGGGGGGGGATGGAGCCAGTAAAGGTGAGTGTAGGTGGGGAGGTAGGGAGGGGATAGGTCGGTCCAGGGAGGATGGACAGGTCGGGGAGGCCGGATGAGGTTGGTGGGTAGGAGATGGGGTTGGGGTTTGAGGTGGGATGAATAGTTAGGGACGTGAGGACTAGTTGGGCTGGTTTTGGGATGCGGTCAAGGGAGGGGAGACTTTGAAGCTTGTGAATTCCACATTGATACCCTTGGTCTGCAGGGTTCCCAAGCGAAATATCAGATGCTGTTTCTGCAGCTTTTGGATATCGTCATTGTTGCACAGCAGGAGGCCCAGGATGGACATGTCATCCAAGGAGTGGGAGGGGGAGTTGAAATGGTTCGTGACTGGGAGGTGTAGTTGTTTGTTGCGAACTGAGCATAGGTGTTCCGTAAAGCGGTCCCAAGCACCCAAGCTTCAAAATCAACCCCCCCGACCGCATCCCAAGACCAGCCCAGCTAGTCCCAGCCTCCCTAACCATTCCTCCCACCTCAAGCCCCACCCCTGTCTCCTACGTACTAGCCTCATCCTGCCCCCTTTACCTGTCTGTCCTCCCTGGACCGACCTATCCCCTCCCTAACTCCCCACCTGCATTCACCTTCACTGGCTCTATCCCCACCTCTTTGACCTGTCTGTCTCCTCTCCACCTATCTTCTCCTTTATCCATCTTCTATCCGCCTCCCATTCTCTCCCTACTTATTTCAGAATCCCCTGCCCCTCCCCTATTTCTGAAGAAGGGTCTAGGCCCAAAACATCAGCTATCCTGCTCCAAAGATGTTGCTTGGCCTGCTGTGTTCACCCAGGTCTACACCTTGTGGGCTAGATACATCTCTGATATCTCGGGAAACATGTTCAAGCTCCTGATACTGTGGAATCTGCTGCATTGATTGTAAAGTAGGAAGCTGAAATGCTATTAATGCACAGCATTTCACTCTTACCTGATGATGACAGAGTATGAGATTTCTTTGAGGGTTCATTGTTGCCAATGGGCTTCCCAGCACAACTGTGGCAAAGAGCTGCACTGACTTCATCTTGGCTACAGTATTAGCTATGCTACACAATCTTAGATTGATTCCATATCCGCCCCATTGGCAGGACGAGCTATTCGTACTGCCTGCTATTGCCCATTTCAGCTCACTTCAGGCTGAAAACAACTCCAGCTATCTAGTCTGTCCTCATGGCTGCATCACTCCAGCCCAGGCAATATGCTGGTACATCAACAATGCACCCTCTGTCGTACAATCATATCCTAACTAATGTTTTATATAGCCACATTGTACCCTTCCTACTCTTGTAATCAATGCTTCGATTATCCAATATGCTTTATAACCATTCAATCTACCTGTCCAGTTTCCAGGATCCTTCAATGATCTGTGGACATGCACACCAAGGTCCACCTGATTCTCTGTACTTCCTAGGGACCCACCATTCAAAGTGTACTCCCTTGCTATGTTGGTCTTTCCAAAATTCACCACCTCACACCTTTCAGGATTAAATTCCACTGACATTGATCTGTCCATCTGACCAGCCTGATTACACCAGGCTATGGTCCATGCCTTTCCTCGTCATTATTTACCCTACTACCAATTATTGCGTCACAAGATCGTAAGACAAAGGAGCAGAAGTAGGCCATTCAGCCTACTGACTGTGCTCCATCGTTCAGTGAGATCATAGCTGATTTGATAATCCTCTACTCCACTTCACAATAACCCTTGATTTGCTCACTGATTAAAAATCTATCTCAGCCTTGAGTATATTTAATTACCCAAACTCAAAGCCCCACGTAGTAAAGAATTCCACAGTTTCAACGTCTTGAACTTAGTGATCATAAATGCATGTCTAATTCATTAATTGCCACTACAAACAACAAAGGGTCCAGCATTAAACCTTGTGGTATACAATTTGTTGCTAGTGTTTAATTACAAAAACATCCTTTGACCATTGTTCTCTGCCTCCTGTCAATAAGCCAATTTTGGATCGAATGTGTCAAATTTCCCTCAGCTCCTAGCTTTTAATTCTGTGAAGATTTTTTTTTAAATTAGTGAGAACGTCATTTGGATAGTGGGGTAAAATCAGCTTTTCTGAGAAATCATATGATTATAGCTAAAGGACTAGAGAGCTTCCTGGGGGACATTATTACAATGTATTTGATGAGTTGAGTTTCATAAAACAGTAAGAGAGAGAGACAGAGAGAAAGAAATAGGTCCATTCAGAGAGTTCTATCAAAATAGATGGTCTGAGTATCAATCTCCAAGGCAATCAGGGCAGGACTGGGAGAAGTCCTGAGTTGTTCTGAAGAAAACTTCAGAAGCACAATGATATAGAGATGTTAGAGAGGAAGATATCTTCTAAAGCTGTTGAAGGCATGAGGTTAAAGCACCCATGGTCAGTTGTAATAGTGAGCTGGGTTAGCAGCTTGTTTAAAAATCTAGGGGAGAGGTATTAATTGCAGAAAATTGCACTGGACAAATTCACAGATAGTTGCCAAAAGAGAAACCAATTACAGCTGTGCCAGCTAACAAAAGCTTTATGGTACAGATAGGGGTGACCTTTCACTATGATTTGGGTGTCTGTTAGACTGTTATTAACATTAAAGAATTGATTCTTCCTAACATTTATAATGAGTTGGTTTCAAATAGTTCTTATATAGTGTAATCAAATTTGTTTTTTTTTGTGTAATAAATGTATTTTTTGTTGTTAAAAGTACGCTGGAAGCCTCTTCTGAGTTTTGTTCAGTGACTGAACTCTAAAGTAAACAAAAAAACTTATACTCTGTCAAGCCAGGTCTCACTCTAGGATCTGATTTATCCAATATGACCATTACCTGGGATCATAACACCTCAGCCACACCATTATTAGTTGTCTAAGCTCAACTCTGGAATACCCTCCCTAAAGTAACCTGTGTACAACTCTCCCTTCTCCTTTAAGAGATTATTTAAGTTATTATCTTTGGGTAAACTTTTAATTACCTGTCTTGATTTTGCCTTATACAGCTGTTTAATTTGGTTTTTTTGATCACTCTTTTGATGTTTTCTGTTTTGGGATGTTTTCCTTGTGGTAAAAGGGTGGTATAAAAGGCAGCTGTTTTTGCTCATACATTATTCACTGCATTTTCATCTATCTGAATTTCCTGTTCCAATAAAATGGGACTGACAATTTGCACAATATCAGATATTAAGGAACCTCTCACTTTGTTCGAAGTAAGGACTCTTTGTCCAGCATTTTGAAAGCTGTGTCTCACACATTCACTTAGCACAGCATCGTCACCCAAAACAATACACTTCCTGATGGTCCTGCCAACTATTTTGAGCATTTGCAGTTCTTATCTGAATTTCAAACAATAACTTCAGTAACAGCTGGCAGGAGGGCAGAATAATTCGTTTTACTTCATCCGTCACCCATTTCTCTTTTTCTTTTATATTGACTCCCTACTTGCTGTTACAATGCAGCAAGTGTGCAGTGTATCAAATAGTTACAAGGAATGTAGTTCTCCAATAATAGTCTAATCACTTGCATTTAACATTCCACACCATCATCATACTGGGGTTTTACCGCTGACTAAAAACTGATTTAAACCAGCTCCAAGCATAGGTCAGAATCTAGGAACCCTGCAGTGAGTAACTCATCTCCTGACTCCCCAAAGCCTGTATATCATCTACAAGGCACAAGTAAGGAGTGGGATGGAAATAAGCCCCACTTGTCTGGATGGGTGCAGCCCCAAAAACACTCAAAAAGCTCGACACCATCCAGGACAAAGCAACCTGCTTGCTTGGCACCACTTCCACTCCCTCCACATCCGACACACAGTAGCAACAGTGCGTACCATCTACAGGACATACCGCAACGACTCACAAAGCCTCCTTCAATGGCACTTCACAAACCTGTTGGCTCTACCACTTCCAAGGACAAGGGGAACAGATGGGCGGGAACACCTCCACCTGCAGGTACCCCCTCCAAACCATTCACCATCCTCACTTGGAAACATAGCACCGTTAAGCGTAGCTGGGTCAAAATCCTAGAACTGCCTGACAGCACTGTGGGTATACCCACGCCAAAACAAAAAGGGCTGCAGTGATTTAAGAAGGAAGCTCACCGCCACTTTCTTAATGGGAGGTAGGGATGGGCGATGAATGCTGACCCAGGCAGAGACGCCCACATTCCTGCGAATTAATAAATCGAAACTAACATAAACATGGAAAATGCAAGCTAAGGAGGCGGGCTTTTGGACCACATAGCAGGAGCGCTCTCTGGCTCCCAGGCAGAGACAGAGTCATATGATTGGATTTAATCAGAAGCCGCTGGAAGAGGTTGGTTTATGCATGAGGAGCTGGCATTGTGGCTGTGCTGCTGTAGAACATTCCCTGTCACCGCGATAATGACAATGATGCAGAGGTTGGAGAAGACGGTGCCGGTTTTATTCCCACTGCCGATGGTGTAGAGAAGGTTTCGCTGCTGTTGTGTTCGGATACACATACAAACACAGACACCCAGAGCCTGTGTGTGTGCGGACCATGGCAGAGCGATGCTCCGGGAGCCCGGCCCCGGAATGCGGTGCCCAGGCGGACTCTCAGGACCCGGAATCCCAGGAGCTGTCCCTGGAGCAAATCCTTAAACTGTACAACCAGCCGCTGAATGAGGAGCAGGCTTGGGCCGTGTGCTACCAATGTTGCAGCAGCCTGCAGCGCCAGCGGCGGCCCGGAGACACGCAGCTATTCCCGGGCAGGCTGAGCGGAGCCAGGACTGTCATTCTGCTGCGAGACGGCAACATCAGCATCAGGAGCGAGGAAGCAGGTACGAGACGCCCCGGAAAGAACAACGAGAGCAGGAGCTGAGTATGGAAGTGAAACGTCTTGACAGGAGTGGGGTGGGGGTTGGGGAGGGCTGTCAGTCCCCCTGAATCTCCAGCAAATAAATAAATAGATAAATAGGAAAGGATGAGGGGTGGAAATCGACAGCTGGCGGAGAAGGAAGCTGAAAAATAAAGCGGACTTTATTCAGTAAATTTTCAAGTCGGTGGTGAAGGAGCTAGAGTGGTCTGTTCTCCAAAAAGGCGAGAGGTTGGGAAGGAGGAGTCAGTACTGGGCCCTTTGATGAGAACACAGCTCCTTAGGCGGGTGGGGAAGGATGATATTAGAGCCAACGATATCCACATTCTCTCTCTTCAAGAGAGAGAGAGAGAAGCCACGAAAGTCTGGCGAAACAGGCACGGCGTCAGTGAGCACCAGCAGGGGCTTTGCTGCATTGTTGACAGTGAGAGTCTCTGACTGACTGAGCCAACAAGGTCAGCGGAGCCGCGGGTAAACAAGCTGCAGCCGAGAAGGTCCAATCAAAATTCACAATCGGAGACCTTCATGGACCAGTAAAAAGGCAGGGCGATGCCTGGGTGAAAAAAAACAGGAAAATACCTATCATTAGAAATAAACTGTTGCTGACAAATGATTTTTTAAAAATAATTCATCCATGTGAAATGAATGCCGCTTGGAATTTATTACTCGTCCCCCTATTTGTCCAGAGGGCAAAGAGCCAACCACATTGCCGTGGGTTTGGATTCATATGTAGGTCAGACCGGATAAGGGTGGAAGATTTCATCCTCTAAAGGACATTTGTGGATTTCCCCTGACAATCGACATATTGGCAAACTTTTTATTCCTGATTTTTTAGTGAATTCAGAGTTCATCCTTTACTGCGGTGGAATTTGAACGTGTGTGGCCAGAACATTAGCTAGGAGCTCTGTCCAGTGATATTGCCAATATGCCACTACCTCCCCAAAGTAATAACAAACAAATATAAACACTGATATGTCAAAAATAAAGTTGTGGATTGAAAATACACAGAAGAGTTTGAGGAAAAACAGATAATGCAGCCATCTGAATTGAAAGTAAGAACAGGCCTGGACACAGCCATGCATTTGCATGGCATGACTGCACTGCATTTCAGGATAAGCACATGAATTCCCTGGAATATAAACTGAATTTGCCTCACCCAGTTAATGACTAGCTCTGATCATAATGATTAGCTACGCTCCATAAGGCAGCTCACTGTAGGAACTTACTGGCTATGACCTGCATCTTTTACGGCATATTTAACACAATTGTTGTAAAACAAGAAGTAATAACTGGCCCAGGAGCAGCCTGAAGATGGTTGAGGGAATCGTTGAGCACAACTAAACTCAGGTTTTTGAGAGATAGAAAGATTGGCGGAGAACATACTAGGCCTAATAAGCCTGAAAACAGTGTTGGGTTGGAGGATGAAGGGATGCTAAAGAGGAGTTGAATATAGGCACAACACTTTGATTCTATTAATTTACCTCATATACCTGAAGTCTTTTTAATTGCCCTCGCTTCATAATCTCTTGAGATCTCCAGTCAGGAAAATTTCAACTGACCCAGCTTTTGACAGTCTTTTGAGGGAGTGGATCAGTGATACTCAATAACTTATGTGGGGAACGTGTTTCCTGGTTTCAGTCCTGTATGATCTAACTTCAAGAGCATGCTCCTTGTTCTGGATTTTTGTTTATTGGTGTGAGCCTCTTTAGAGAGCTTACTGGAGAGTATGTATCATCCGTAATCCCAGAGATGGTGATTATGAAGCACCAATGTAACTTCATAGGGCATTTCAAAGGTAGTTAAGAGTCAATAGGGGAGGCAATGACCTAGTTGTATTATCACTGGACTGTTAATCCAGAGACCCAGATAATATCCTGGGGACCCGGGTTTGAATCCCGCCACGGCAGATGGTGGAATTTGAATTCAATAAAATATCTGGAATTAAGAATCTAATGAGCATCAATCCATTTTTGGTTGTTGGAACAAACTCATCTGGCTCGTTAATGACCTTTAGGGAAGGAAATTGCCATCCTTACCTTGTCTGGCCTCCATGCCCATAGCAATGTGGTTAACTCTGAACTGCCATCTAGGCAATTAGGGATGGACAATAAATACTGCCTAGTCAGCAATGCCCTCATGCCATCTAGGCAATTAGGGATGGGCATTAAATACTGCCTAGTCAGCAATGCCCTCATCCTACTAATGAATAAAGGGAAAAAAATACACATTGATGTGGTTTGGGAGTCATATGTCGGCCAGACCAGGTAAGGATGGCAGATTTCCCTATCAAGAAGTACATTAATAAACTAGATGGATTTTATTACAATCCAGTTGTTTCATGTTTCACTGTTACTGATAATAGCTTTCTCTGAAAATTTTTCCTATTTTATTTAATGAGCTGAACTCAGTTCACTAACTGCAATATAATAAAATGTGAGGCTGGATGAACACAGCAGGCCAAGCAGCATCTCAGGAGCACAAAAGCTGACGTTTCGGGCCTAGACCCTTCATCAGAGAGGGGGATGGGGGGAGGGAACTGGAATAAATAGGGAGAGAGGGGGAGGCGGACCGAAGATGGAGAGTAAAGAAGATAGGTGGAGAAGGTGTGGGTGGGGAGGTAGGGAGGGGATAGGTCAGTCCAGGGAAGACGGACAGGTCAAGGAGGTGGGATGAGGTTAGTAGGTAGCTGGGGGTGCGGCTTGGGGTGGGAGGAAGGGATGGGTGAGAGGAAGAACCGGTTAGGGAGGCAGAGACAGGTTGGACTGGTTTTGGGATGCAGTGGGTGGGGGGGAAGAGCTGGGCTGGTTGTGTGGTGCAGTGGGGGGAGGGGATGAACTGGGCTGGTTTAGGGATGCAGTGGGGGAAGGGGAGATTTTGAAACTGGTGAAGTCCACAATGATACCATATGGCTGCAGGGTTCCCAGGCGGAATATGAGTTGCTGTTCCTGCAACCTTCGGGTGGCATCATTGTGGCAGTGCAGGAGGCCCATGATGGACATGTCATCAAGAGAATGGGAGGGGGAGTGGAAATGGTTTGCGACTGGGAGGTGCAGTTGTTTGTTGCGAACTGAGCGGAGGTGTTCTGCAAAGCGGTCCCCAAGCCTCCGCTTGGTTTCCCCAATGTAGAGAAAGCCGCACCGGGTACAGTGGATGCAGTATACCACATTGGCAGATGTGCAGGTGAACCTCTGCTTAATGTGGAATGTCATCTTGGGGCCTGGGATGGGGGTGAGGGAGGAGGTGTGGGGACAAGTGTAGCATTTCCTGCGGTTGCAGGGGAAGGTGCCGGGTGTGGTGGGGTTGGAGGGCAGTGTGGAGCGAACAAGGGAGTCACGGAGAGAGTGGTCTCTCCGGAAAGCAGACAGGGGTGGGGATGGAAAAATGTCTTGGGTGGTGGGGTCGGATTGTAAATGGCGGAAGTGTCGGAGGATAATGCGTTGTATCCGGAGGTTGGTAGGGTGGTGTGTGAGAACGAGGGGGATCCTCTTGGGGCGGTTGTGGCGGGGGCAGGGTGTGAGGGATGTGTCGCGGGAAATGCGGGAGACGCGGTCAAGGGCGTTCTCAATCACCGTGGGGGGGAAGTGATTGAGAACGCCCTTGACCGCGTCTCCCGCATTTCCCGCGACACATCCCTCACACCCCGCCCCCGCCACAACCGCCCCAAGAGGATCCCCCTCGTTCTCACACACCACCCTACCAACCTCCGGATACAACGCATTATCCTCCGACACTTCCGCCATTTACAATCCGACCCCACCACCCAAGACATTTTTCCATCCCCACCCCTGTCTGCTTTCCGGAGAGACCACTCTCTCCGTGACTCCCTTGTTCGCTCCACACTGCCCTCCAACCCCACCACACCCGGCACCTTCCCCTGCAACCGCAGGAAATGCTACACTTGTCCCCACACCTCCTCCCTCACCCCCATCCCAGGCCCCAAGATGACATTCCACATTAAGCAGAGGTTCACCTGCACATCTGCCAATGTGGTATACTGCATCCACTGTACCCGGTGCGGCTTTCTCTACATTGGGGAAACCAAGCGGAGGCTTGGGGACCGCTTTGCAGAACACCTCCGCTCTGTTCGCAACAAACAACTGCACCTCCCAGTCGCAAACCATTTCCACTCCCCCTCCCATTCTCTTGATGACATGTCCATCATGGGCCTCCTGCACTGCCACAATGATGCCACCCGAAGGTTGCAGGAACAGCAACTCATATTCCGCCTGGGAACCCTGCAGCCATATGGTATCAATGTGGACTTCACCAGTTTCAAAATCTCCCCTTCCCCCACTGCATCCCTAAACCAGCCCAGTTCATCCCCTCCCCCCACTGCACCACACAACCAGCCCAGCTCTTCCCCCCCACCCACTGCATCCCAAAACCAGTCCAACCTGTCTCTGCCTCCCTAACCGGTTCTTCCTCTCACCCATCCCTTCCTCCCACCCCAAGCCGCACCCCCAGCTACCTACTAACCTCATCCCACCTCCTTGACCTGTCCGTCTTCCCTGGACTGACCTATCCCCTCCCTACCTCCCCACCCACACCTTCTCCACCTATCTTCTTTACTCTCCATCTTCGGTCCGCCTCCCCCTCTCTCCCTATTTATTCCAGTTCCCTCCCCCCATCCCCCTCTCTGATGAAGGGTCTAGGCCCGAAACGTCAGCTTTTGTGCTCCTGAGATGCTGCTTGGCCTGCTGTGTTCATCCAGCCTCACATTTTATTATCTTGGAATCTCCAGCATCTGCAGTTCCCATTATCACTAACTGCAATCGTGGGATTCGAACTCATGTTTCACTAACTTTGTGCCTAGGCCTCTGGATGGCTAGTCCAGGAGTGTTATCACTATACTACCAAAACTGTACATATTCCCTCACTATGGGAGAGAGATTCTATGTGTATTGACCCAGTAAATTCCTTCATCAATCATCCTCAATCTTAAAAACTCAAGGAAAGAAAATCCAGATTTATGCAATCTATCATTGTAGATTAATACCTTAAGACCTGGAGTGATTCTGAAAAATCAGAACCGTATCCTTTTTGTGTGACAATCATTAAGTCCTAGAGCTTTGTTTGTCAGAAATCCCGTTTGTTTTACCATTACCATATGTTTAAAATTAAATCCATTCTGTTCCTCAACTTAAACATTTCATTTGATCTTAGCCGGAACTCAGTGGGTATCAGTTCACCCACTGTCTCAGCAAATTTCAGATCAAAGGTCTAGTCCAGAAACAAAAGCACATCATTTAGGCTGAAACTGAAATGCAATATCAAGGCTCTGCAGCATTGGCAGCAGTATTGTCTTTTAAACTTATTCAATTTGCATTTAAATTCCTTTAATATATTCAGAATAGCTTTCGGAAAAGATGTTTTATAATCAACAAGAGAACTGACTATATTGGATATTGTCTTGTGTAACCACAAAAGAAATGTTTAATAACCTGACAGTAGTGGAGATATTAACAAAAAGTTACCATAAAACAATTAGATTTGATATTAAGGACCAGATTTCTGCCTTTAAAATGGGAAGGCAAATCAGCAAATTTCCTAACTTGGTACAATTGATTATTTTAAAAGGGCATTACTTTCAATGCAAGGAAAATACAAAGGCTAATCACAATATTTTCAGCAGGGGTAGGATACAATTGGCCCCACCATCTTTGGCGACCACACAGGTGGATGCACACTAAGGCAGGCTGGTTGGGAGGTCTGCTGTTGTCTCTTGAGACTTTAATGCAGTTTTACCAAACGTTAAATAAAAACGGAAAGAATTGTGGATGCTGTAAATCAGAAACAAAAACAGAAATTGCGAGAAAAGCTCAGCAGGTCTGGCAGCATCTGTGCAGAGAAATCAGAGTTAACATTTTGGGCCTGGTGACCCTTTCTTAGAACTGGGTCAGAGAAATTGAAGTGACCAATGCCATGTTGACAGTTCTCAAAGAACTAAGTTGAGTGCAGGTAAAAGGCCAGGGGTGGAAGGAGAGTGTGGGAGTTGGATGAAGGGGTCTGTGGGATGGGGAGAGGGCTCTTGTCCAAAGCAACAGGCACAGAGGTGAAGGCAATGGAGGAAGAGTTCAACATCATGTTGTGACTGAAATTCATTAAGGACGGGACGCAGAGGGATAAAATTGAGACCTTTGCTGAGTACAGAACGTGATTATTTCATGAAATGTGGTTAGGCCCTTCAGCCCTCACTGCACTGACCCTCCCCACACCATCTCAAACCCCAAACTACTTCTACAGTCACTCAAGCCCTTTCATGCTATCTCCATAGGGAATTATCTAGCTTCTTATATGTGTAGACCTCAAGAACCACGCAGAGATGAATAAAATTAAACTTTTAACAATCCAAAAAGAACTTGATGCATACTTGATATTGAAAAAATTTCATTAATGAAACCCATTCAAATAAGCAAACAATAATCTAGTCTAACCAAATGAAAGTCAGCCAACCCTTTAATAATCCTTAACATTGTTAGTCAAACGGGGAAAATTAACCACCCTACTGAGCTAAGTGTTTTTCAAACTTTTCAAATGTAGCCAAGAATTTGTAATTGATGTAATTGTATTAACAACGCTTGGGAAGTGGCAGCACTGAATTCTATTGAAACTGAGGGAACAGATGCCTAATGTGTTTTTAGATGCCAAACTAGATGGCCTGACAATGAATGGACTCTAGCAGTGGATGTCTTTTTCTTTATTACTTCTGAAATCTGCAGCCTTTTTAGACTTTTAAAGGGCTGGGGATTTAAATAGCTTCATATTATCGCACTTAAACGGACCTTATCTCACTTTCACATGTGCTTCTGACTTCCCCATAAATTCATGTCATCTGTACAAGTGTAAGATTCTAGGAACAGTAGAAGTGGGGTTAGTTTCAACTCTATTTTAAACAGCTTTGTCAATTTCGGGTTTCCTGCTTGTGTTTTATGCTGCACCCCTTTTTCTTGCCAACAAAAAAAATAGGATCTGCTAGAAATGGACACTCAGATCCAGGTTTATCTCAGGTTTTTTTTGAGGCCTCGAAAGTCAAACAGCTTGCGTGAAAATTCAGCCTGAAGTTACAGTCAGAATGAAGAGACATTGACCAAGTTGTTAAGTCTACTGAAGACGAAGTAAAATTAACCAAACATACTTAAATTGTTACTGGGTAAACTTGCAGATAAAAAGTGGAATGGCAAGTATTCAAGGAAATCTTTGGGTTGATATGAAATAGTACAGAGCTCTAAAAGGCAATGTTGCACCTGTTAGACAGCCACATTCAAAAATGAGCTAAGAAACATTTTAATGCAGAAGGAAAGTTATGAAAAATACATTTAATACACAGAGATATATGGTAGTCCAGGAAATCCAGTCCCCTCAGGTACTCAGATACCATGGCACTATTTGAAGAGGTACAATTTTCTTTCAGTGCTCCCTGTTTCACTGTTAACTATTTTGTGTTTTTTTGTTTTTGCTTTTCCTGCCTCTTCCAGTACACTGGGCTATCACTTTTCCCTTTTTAAGATGTATCTTAATAGCTTGCATAATACTTCTTTCTGTCATGATACTGTCGCTTAGCTCATTTGTTGACAATGATTGCCTAAAAGTGGAGTTTTTGCCATTTAGGGTTGTGGACAGTTCTTTTTCAGTCTCAGACCAATTATTTCCTTGAATACTTTCCATTCCCATCATTTGTATGTTCACACAGTAACAGATTAGACCAATTTACTTGAATTTAGTTCACCTTGCTGAAATTTAACACCTTGTTTGATGGCTCACCCTTTACACTTTCAGACTTAATATCAAATTCAATGATTCTACAGTAATTAATTGTAAACTGCTGTAGTAGTGTGAAATGGTTAAGTAATTCTATGTGGTCACTGAGCATTAAATCCAATATGGCCAATTCCATTTTTGGTTTTAAAACAATCTGTTCTAGAAGACTCTGCTGAATATGTTCAAAGAATTCACACAGGATGACTGTGGCTCAGTGTGTAACATTGTTGTCTCTGAGTCAGAGGTTTATGGGTTTAAGCTGTACCGAAGAGTTATGAGCATGATATTCAGACTGACACTCCAGTATGGCAGTGAGGAAGTGAGGCACTATTTGAGTTGCCACCATCCCAGTGACAATTCTGAGCAAATTCCTATATACTATCTCATTTAACTGTAAAAGATCCCAGGCACTATTTTGAAGAAATGCAGAACAATTGTCCCTGACCAACATTTGTCCACAAAGAACAAGGCAAAAATAGCTTATCTGGACATTTTATATTGCTATTTTTGGCATTTTCCTTTGTACAAATTGGCTGCTGTCTGCTCTGGGCAATATTAATGCCGTTTCTCTCACAATTTAGCTGCTCTTCCTAAAGAGCTTGCAGTCTGGAATGTTTAGCTCCCACTCATAACCTGGAGCCTTAGCTGTGTACCAACTGGGCATAGAGGCAAAGGCAATGGAAGAAGGGTTCAGCATTATGCCCAGTCATGTTTTCAGCTACAATCCCCAACAACCTCTCACAGTATCTTTCAGCTATCTACAACTTGAGATGTGCCAATCCCCTACAAACCTCTCACAGTATCTCCTAAGACTTTCCTAAAACCTACTTCTTTCATTAAGGTTTTGTCATATGCCGTAATGTCTCCTTTTGTTTTTGGCTCAGTGTTATCTTTGTCTGCTTGTCATCCTGTGAAGTACTTTGAGATATTTTTCTGAATTTATGATACTATGTAAATGCACACTTTTTTTATGCAGACATGCTCTAGGCGTGATCTATGAACAGGATTGGAATGCAATAGTGGGAGAAACTATGATTAAAAACTGAAGGGAGGGCACACAGGACAAGAAATGACATGGACTATGCTCACAACTCATGGAGGATGTTATTTGAGACTTTGATTTGACTATTTCAGTAAGGGGGAGGGATGTAAAGATCATTGGGAAATTACACAGGGAGTTGGGTGTGGGCCTGGCAGGTGACACTTAGGCCAGCTGGAAATTAACAGGAAGGGTGAAGGTGTAGTGGATGGTTTGAGGAGAGAGCTAATGAGAGTTGAATTCTTGAAGAAAGGGAATTATTTTGAGATGCAATCAGGGAAGGGAAGTTAAGTGGTCAGGGTTAATGAGAAAGGCATTAAAGAGAATCAGAACATACTCAAGGCCAACATAATTTCAGACATGTTCTAAGACCTGGTTTGGAACGTCTACCTGCATTATGTGCTTGGATTCTATGTTCTTAAGTAAATATGGATAAAACACCTACTGGCAATTTGTTTTTTATGAAGACTTTTAATTAAGTGAGCATTGGTTAACCAGTATCAATTGGAAAAAGAACCAAAGGAGAACTGAGGACACTCTTACGTGAGTTGTAATGATCTAGACTGCTCTGCCTAAATGGCTGGTAGAAGCAGATTCAAAAGTAGCACTCAGGAGAGAATAGATGAAGCATAATGTGGAAAAATATGAACTTTCCCACTTTAGCAAGAACAGAAAAACAGCACTTTACTTAAGTGGAGAGATTATGGAACCCTGAGGGATCAGAATGTCCCGATGCATGAATCACAAAAAAGCTAGTATATAGGTACAGCAAATGATTAAGATGGCAAATGGAATGTTGTTGTTGTTTATTGCAGTGGGAATGGAATACAAAAGTAGTGATGTTTTTCAGAACGTGAGTGAGGTCACAACTACAATCCTGTGTGCACTTTTGATCTCTCCTCTGATGCTGCTTGGCCTGCTGTGTTCATCCAGCTCTACACCTTGTTATCTCAGATTCTCCAGCATCTGCAGTTCTTTCTGTCTCTGAAGCAATGAGCACCTGAATGCTGGACAGAGCATTTCCAAGAACTCGTCAACTGTAATACCAATGTTAACTTAGAAATCATGAACCAAATCACCCACTGGCCATCTGATGAAGTGGGATTGCCCTTACCTCTGTGCAAAAGGTTCAGGTTCAGAGGCCCACCTGTCTCAGAGGTGTGTTGTAATTAGATTAGATTAGATTAGATTCTCTACAGTGTGGAAACAGGCCCTTCGGCCCAACAAGTCCACACCGACTGTCAGAGCACCCCACCCAGACCCATCCTCCTATAACCCACACACCCCTGAACACTATGGATAATTCAGCATGGCCCATCCATCTAGCCTGCATCTTTGGACTGTGGGAGGAAACCGGAGCACCCGGTTTCTGTACATAGTGATTATATAGTATGGTTGTAAAGAAGACCCAACCAGCATGAGAGGGATTATTTACAGTGGAGATATAAGCCCTGTGAAAAGCAGTAAATAGTCTCTAACAAAACATTCCATTTTCTGTGTTAACTGTCACAAGTAAACTTGGAGGTTCTCCAACAAGGAAGAAAAGTTGATAAAGTTAGGAGTGCTAGATTTAAGGTGATGAAAGATTTTGATAGATAATGACTGTGCTTTCTGACAAGTGGATCGATAGATTTATAATAATTGGCAAAGATTTTCAATGGCGGATAGGGTGGATTTCTTTCCTTAAAATTATTAGGATTTGAGAATTTCCTGAAAAGGGTGGTAATAGTTAATCCACAAAACAAGAAATTAAAAAAGGAGCTGGACAAGTACCTGACTTTGAGTAAAGGTATAGGGTAATGAATAAATAGCCTGGCTGAGAGACTAAGGAGGATTCCTCTTTGAAACAGTCAGCAGAAGCCCAATGGAATTTAATATGAGGCCTCAAGGGTGCTCCGTCATTCGATAAGATCATGACTAGGGCCTCAACTCCACTTTCCTGCCTGCCCCCGATAACCTATGCTTCCCTTGTTGGTGAGGAATCTATCTAATTCTGCCTTAAAAGCAATAAATGATCCAACTCCACTGCTCTCTCAGGAAGAGAGTTCCAAACACCCAGCACCCTTACAGAAAAATATTTGCCTCACTGTGCACCTCCAATAAGTAAATGCCCAATCTGTCCAACCTTTCTTCATAGGAAAAACACCCCCCCCCCCCCCCCCGCCAATTCCTGCATCGTAGGTATCGGTCAAGTGAATGTTCTCTGAGCAGCTTCTAATGGGTCTAACCTAAACTGGAAAGGAACCAATATCTTGGCATGAGGATTAGCTCATTCCATTAAGGGATACTTTATTCTGATAGACAGGGAGTGGAGAAATTCTAAGTAGTAGCGTGAACAGAAGGTTTGATGGGGAAGGTTCTGAATGTGACAAAAGCCCGTCAATAAGAAAAGAAAGTCAAGAATGTGCAGTAACTATGAAGAACTAAATTGCACTTATTTCAATGCAACGGGTCTTACAGGTAAGTCTGAGGAACTCAGGGCATGTTCAAGAATGTGAGATTGGGACTTCATTGCTATTCTAGAAACTTGGCTCAGAGATGGACAAGACTGGCAGCTCAATGTTCCAGGTTTTAGATGCTGTAGGAAGAATAGTAAAGGAGGCGAGAAGGGAGGGGGTGGTTGGTGCTTTTGATTAAGGAATACATTACTGTTTATCAAGGGGAGGTATTTCTGAAAAATTGTCGATGAAAATATGAGTAGTAATTGCAAATAAAAGGGGAAATCTCACTTTGATGGGATTGTACCATAGCCCATCCCCAATAGTAAGAGGGAAATTGAGAAACAAAATGTAGGGAGATCTCAGGCCTATGTAAGGATAATATGGTTGTAATAACAGGGGATTTTAATTTTTCAAACATTGACTGGGGCTACCATAGAATTAAAGGTTTGGATGGTGAAGAATTTGTTAAATGTGTTCAAGAAAATTTTCTTTATCAATAAAGATGCGCCTACTAAAGAAGGAACGAAAGTAGACCTTCTTTTAGGCAATAAGGCAGGGCAGGTGACTGAAGTAAAAGTGGGGAATACTTTGGGCCTAGCGATTATAATACTATGAGTTTCATATGGTTTGCAAAAAGATAAACCTTCCATAAAAGTTAAAGTTTTTAGTTGGAGCAAGGAAAATTTTAATAGTATGAGACAAGAACTTTCAAAAGCTGATTGGAGTAGACTGTTCACAGGTAAACAGATGTCTGGCAAGTGGGAGGCATTTGATATTGTGTTGATGAGAGTTCAGAGGCATTTTGTTCCTGTTAGAGTGAAGCCTAACGCTGTTAAGATTAAGGAAGATCGGATGAATAAAGATATTGAGGTTCTAGTCAAGAATAAAAGGGAATTTTGTTTTAGGTACAGACAACTTGGTCAATTGAATCTCTTCATTAATATAAAGAGTGTAGGGGCATTCTTAAGAGAGAAATTAGGAAGGCAAAGAGGGGATATGAAATAGTATTGGCAGATATGGTTAAGGATAATCCAAAGAGATTCTACAAATACATTAAGAGAAAGAGGGTACCAACAGAGAAGGTTGGGCCTCTTAAAGATGAAGGAGGTTGTCTTTGTGTTGAACTGTAGAATATGGGAAACATACTAAATATTTTGCGTCAGTTTTTACTGTGAAGAAAGAAATGGAGTCTAGAGAATCCAGAGCAACAGACTTTGATGCTTTAAAAACAGTTCACATAACAAAAATTTTCAATTTCTGAAGAAGGGTCTAGGCCTGAAACATCAGCCTTCCTGCTCCTCTGATGCTGCTTGGCCTGCTGTGTTCATCCAGCTCTACACCTTGTTATCTCACATAGCAAAAAATGAAGTTTGAGAGGTCTTAGAGAATATAAAGCGGATAAATCTCTGAGACCTGATCTAATGTATCCCAGAACATTGTGAGAAGTAAGGGAGGAAGTTATGAGACCCCTTGCAGAAATATTCGCAAGGTGCCTGATGACTGGAGGGTGGCTAATGTTGTACCATTGTTTAAGAAAGGTTCTAAAGAGAAACCAGGGAACTATATACTTGTGAGCCTGACTTCCGTGGGTAAATTATTAGAAGTGATTATAAATGACAGGATTTATGTACATTTTGAGAAGCAAAAATTGATTAGGGATAGTCAGCATGGTTTTGTGTGAGGAAAGTCATGTCTCACAAACTTGAGTGAGTTTTTTGAGGAAGTTACCAAAAAGATTGATGATGGCAAAGCAGTAGATGTTGTTCATTTGGATTTTAGTAAAGCCTTGGAGAAGGTTCCGTATGCTAGACAAATTAGGAAAGTTTGGTCTCACAGGATACTGGTTGAGCTTATCAATTGGGTACATAATTGGCTTAACAACAGCAGACAGAGAGTAATGGTGGGGGGTTGCTTTTCGGACTGGAGGCCTGTGACCAGCAGTGTTCCACAGAGTTGAGTTCTGGGTCCTCTTTTGTCATTAAATGTATAAATGATTTGGATGAGAATATAGAAGGCATGGTTTGTAAGTTTGTGGATGACATCAAAATTAGTGGCGTAGTTGACAGTGAAGAAAGTTTTCTAACATTTACAGAGGGATCTTGATCAAATATGCTAAAAAATGGCAGGTGGAGTTAAATTTCGATAAACACGAGGTATTGCAATTTGCTACAACAGACAGGGTTAGGGCTTACACAATTAGTGCAACGACCTCGGGTAGTCTTGTAGAACAGAGAGATCTAAGGATGCAGATACATAATTCTTTGAAGTTTGTGACACACAGACAGGATGGTTAAAAAGGCGTTTGCAATGGTTGGTTTCATCGCTCAGGCCTTTGAGTATAGGAGTTTGGAACTCATGTTGAGCTTGTACAGGACATTGGTGCGGTCTCCAAAATACTGTATCCAGTTCTGGGCACCCAGTTATAGGAAGGATATTACTAAGCTGGAGAGGGTTCAGAAGAGATATACTAGGGTTTTGCTGGGTATGGAAGGTTTGAGTTATAGAGAAAAGTTGGATAATCTGAGACTTTTTTCACTGGAGCGTAGGAGGTTCAGAGGCGACCTATAAAATAGAGGGGTGTAGATAGAGTTAATGGTAGATTAGGGGGCACATTTTTAAGGTGAGAGGAGAGAGGTTTAAAAAAATGAGGCAAATTTCTTACACAGAGGATGGTTCGCATGTGGAATAAGTTTCCGGAAGAAGTGGTGGATGCGGTACAATTACAGCATTTAAAAGACATTTGGGTAAGCACATGAATAGGAAAGGTTTGGAGGCATATGGGCCAGGAGCAGGCAGGTGGGACCAGTTTAGTTTGGAATCATGTTCAGCATGGACTGGCTAGACTGAGGAGTCTGTTTCGTGCTGTATGACTGTATATCAGAGTTCTAGAAATGAAATGTTCTCCGAAGGTTATAATTCTGGAGGTCATCTGAGACATAAGGAGAGGTGACGTTAAAAAAGGACTCGCGTGTGCAAAGAGGTGAAGGTTTTAAAATGGAATCATCCAGGGAACAGAACCTCTAAATTGTCAGTTTTACTGTGTCCTGCCTTTGTCACTTCTAGTCTTGTTAACTTCAAAGCCAGCCTTTCCAGCTCAGGATCATGAGGTGTGAGTAGTTTAGCTCTCTTAATAGTGACTTTGTGTATGTGGGCAACTGATTTCCCTTGCTCTGTACAGCTCCTGGTCTTTTGCCATGAAGCAGATGGGATGGATGGGCAGACAGTGACAGATGCAGTTTAATATTCATAAGTGTGGAGTTGTATATTTCTTTGGCATACAACAACAATGTGAGTACGTACTACATGCTAAGGCACTAAATACTTTTGTTGAGCAAAGAGATACATTTTGTAAAATGTGACAGTGCAATTAGACAAAGTTATAAAAAGATTAGTAATGTTTTATAACTAGAAGAATTAAGTACAAAGATAAAATAGCCGTACTCCGATCAGACCACGGGGCTGCTCTCTAATTAGAGAGAGACAACTGGTGCTGGTGGTGGTGGTACCCTTAGCCAGTGTGGGAATTGAATCCACACTATTGGCATCACATTGCACCATAAACCAGCCATCCTGCCAACTGAGCTGTCTGGCTGAAGTGCTGGAGCCACTGTATAAAGGCAAATTTTGTGTAAGGTGTTTAAGTTAAATTACTTTTGTTAATTGTGAGCACCACATTGTGGAAACAACAATTAAATCCATGGATTAACCAGGAAGGTGTGTAACTTGAGGAGGTGTAGATATGAAGAGAGGCTCCAGAAATTGTGATTATTTCTACCTGTGCATAGAGGTCCTCATTTTAAAAGTGATTTTTAAAGGGATTTCATAGAATGACCAAGAAAAGACTATCTCCTTTAGTCAGGAGTCAGTGATGAGGGTCATTTATTTAAAGTTGTCATGAAATAAGTGAATGGAGGGGTTAAGAGAAACTGCTTTCACAGGGCCTTGGTGAAATGTGTTTCATAGGGATTGGTTGGGGCTGATGCCGTTGGACTGGAGGCCATTTCTTCTTTTATGACAACGTTACACAACATTGGTTAGTTGTGTAATCTGTTATAAGTTATGTGGTAGCATCACATTGCAAATATATTGAACATTGCTGAGCAAATTTATTATTTAAAAATAATAATCACACATCTAGGCTTTGTTGCAGATCAAAGACATTTGGGTTTGAATGAACCTTTAAACTGTCACCCTTGACATTCACTATATTTACATGAAACCCTTCCATCACATTGTAGCTTTCGTCACATTCTGAGACTTTGCTTGCTCAGAATAAGAAAGTTTGGAAGTCTTTGCTAATTGAGCACAGGCATTCAGAACTGGAAGAATCCACGGTTACTTCCAATACATAATCGCACTGCTGAAATATTTTTAATCTTGGCTAAGTTGCATTTGCTGTTACCTTTTGGCATTAATTAATTTGTGTAATAGTTGCATGATATTTGCGCCAAAGGGAAAGGTTTAGTATGATTTAGAGAATAATAACTTGGTATCTCTTCTGAGACATCCATTTCATCAAATAAACCTTTAGCGACAGCCCAGTGTTGGTCAAATCCTCATGTGGCCCGACACCATCATTGAAGAATTTACTTTTCCTTAATATTTTTGGTACAGTAATAGGTCAATTGACCTCACAAAGCAAGTTTTGTCTTTATGATCTGCACAAGACTTCTCCCATTGTTCTAAGACATGCTTCTCCCTTATGCGTTTATCCAACTTTCCCTTATGGCATTATGGTAGTTGCCTTAACTTGTGGTAGGGTGTTCTAACTGTCTGGATGAAAGGTTCTTTCTGAATTCTCTTACTTTACTAGTATTATTACGGCAGATTTTTGTTGAGGTCCCTAGTTCTGGCTCCACTTCAGCTAGAAGTATTTTTTTGATGTGAAAACCCTTTCAGAATCTTAAAGCCATCTTTTAGGTCACCCCTAACCCCTCTATGTAACTCGATTATAATTTACTGATAACTTTTCACAATTCTTCACGTATAGTCTTAGCAAGTCTCTGTGCAAGTTTAACATAATTTTTGTCCTTTTTCAATTCTATTTTTCTAGAAATGAGCCCAGTACATAGCTTGTTTTTTCAATGGACTTAAAGCTCTCTGATGAAGGGTCCAGGCCCGAAACGTCAGCTTTTGTGCTCCTGTGGTGCTGCTTGGCCTGCTGTGTTCATCCAGCTTCACACTTTGTTACAAATTTGGGTCACAGCTTTTAGTGATTTACATATCTAAATATCTCCCATATTCAGAGAATTATTTTCCAAGACCATCTTACAATTACCTACACTTTTGAAGAACACTTTTCCATTGCCATCACACTTGCTCAGTTGATAATCATTGTTGCCATTTGTAACTACTACTTTATTGATATAAAAAAAAATTGGCACTTATTTCCTACATGCCCCACATCAACAAATATCTTGTTCAATTTCTGTATCAAATTTCATCGAGGTTTATAGAAACAGAAGAACTTGGGTTCAGCATGTTTGCAGCTTCTGTGTTAGTTTTATTTAAGTAACCTGCTGACAAATGTTGTAGTTTGAATGAGCACAAACTTATTATTTTCCCAGAAATATGATGCATTGTGTTTTGTGTCATACTGTATTCCTGTCCTAATAATATTGTGAAGTGAAAATAGAAGGTGCTGGACACATTCCAGCCTACTCCCAGTAATTTTTAACCCTGTTATTAGTCAAGAATCTATCTACCTTTATTTTAAAACCATTCAATGACCTATCTTCACTTTATGCTTGAGCAATGACACAGCAAATTTATGTCTTTTGTTTGAGATTGCTGTGCCATCTCTACAGAAATGAGACCTTCTGAAAGATTAGAAATCCAGTAAAGCCACATATTTTGTGATGCTTTTAGAGTTACAAATACCAAAATCATCTTTCCATCTTCAGATTTTTGAACATGGGTTAGACTAGTGACACCTGAAGTGAATACACGTTGCTTCATATTAAACCTATGTTACCAGCCTTAACTGCCCTTTGAAACAGCTGAGCAAGCCACTCAGTTCAAGGGCAATAAGGGATGGGTAATAAATGCTCAGAGGTGTACAAAATGATCAGTGGTATAGATAGAGTAGACAGCCAGAGTCTTTTTCCTAGGGTGGAGGTAGCTATTACAAGGGGGCATAGTTTTAAAGTGAGTGGAGATAGATATAGGGGAGACGTCAGAGGTAGGTTCTTTATTCAGAGAGTGATAGGGACATGGAATGCATTGCCAGAGAGGGTAGTGGAGTTGGCCTCATTAGGGCATTTAAGCAACAATTAGATAGGCTTGTGGATGACAGTATAAGGTAGGGGTGGAGGTTAGATAGCCCTTAGGTTTAGGGTAAAAGTTTGGCACAACATGGTGGGCTGAAGGGCCTGTACTATGCTGTACTGTTCTATGTTCCATGTTTAACCAGTCAGGGATGCTCACATGAATTGAGGTGATGATGACATGAGTTAGTATTTCTGAACATAGGGGAGTGAGTGGGAAGGTGAACGGGTGGGAGGGTTGTGGGCTGGAAGGTCCAACCTTAAGAAAACAACTGGGATAAAGTTGCAGAGAACTCAACAGCCCACCTTTGGCTTGTAGAGTCAACACTAGTATCCGTGTAAAAATCATGAGAAATCTAAGTAAAACACACAGAAAAACATGGCATATGGAGCGTGTCCATTTTAGTAGGACAGATGTTTAGAGATTGTTTCTGTTTCTGTTAGCTGCTGAATATAGAACGAGGATCATAGTCTCAGGATAAGGAGTTGACCATTAGAACTGAGACAAGTAGGGATTTCTTCATTTAGAGTGCTGCGACCCTGTGGAATTCTTTTCCCCAGAGAGCTATGAATTCTCTGTCATAGAGTATATTGAAGACCAAGATTGCTAGACATTTGGTAATTATACTAATTTAAGGACAAGGCGGAGAAAGTGGAGTTTAAGCTCAAGATGAGCCATAATTTTATCCAGTACCAGAGTAGGCTCAAGGGACCATAAGACCTGCTTGTATTTTTTATATTTTTACATGAATTGTTCTGATACTTTACTATCCCTTTAATACTGCCTGTTTTATGATATTTCAGTATCTAATTTGAACCTCTCTATTTCTTGTTTGTGAGTGTTCTGTTTATGCATTGTTTCCTAGCCTTTCAATGCCGTTCGTGAGATATGCGTTTAAAGAAAGCTTGGTTGACTTGACTCCTAATTGTGGTCTTTGCTGCAAACTGTTTAGAATATTCATGAGATAGTAGGAACTGCAGATACTGGAGAATCTGAGATAACAAGGTGTAGAGCTGGATGAACACAGCAGGCCAAGCAGCATCAGAGGAGCAGGAAAGCTGACATTTCGGGCCTAGAGGAAGGTTCTAGTATATTCATGGCTTGGTTTAGGAGGAAGTTTCCTTCCTGCCGCCCCATGACAGCACAGGCAAAATCAGGAATCCAGGGTGTGGCTAATTGCTGAGCAGTTCCAACATAATGCCGACCGACAACAGTTGTGATTCAGTGTACTGCTCTGCTGATGGGAGATTGAATCCTTCTTCGCAGCCTTAAGAAATAAGATATGAGGAAATTGGGCAATACGCTAGGGGGAATGCTGCAGTTAATTGGCCTATTGTAGAATAAGTGTGATTAATAAAAGCACTCAGTTAGGAGCTTAATTTATTTGATTAAATATAATTTCCCCTTCTAATTGCACTATTCTACAGATGAACCTACAGGCACCACTGGAAATTTCATGTACCACAGAATGATGTAAAAAACTCGAAGCTTATTATCTGTGTGCGTCAGCCACATAAGTATAATTGTTTGGCACAGCTGTTTAAAGACACGCTTTCAGTTTGTGGAGGCCATGTGCTTACGAGCGGAGACAGAATGTCCTCCCAATGATTAGAAGTAAGATATCATTTGGCTTCTGCTAAAGGTAGCTCATAAGTTCTGCAGCATTTACTCTTGTGAAAGAGCTGCTTTGATTCTTCATGTGGTTTCTTCAGACGCAGGAGAACCATTCGACTGAGTCATATCACTCAGCTATTAAATCTTTGCGAGGAGAGTTCCCAAAGAGCAGCCCCTGAAAGATATAAGCTCCGAAATGAACAGCTCCAAGCACTAAATGTTCTTTTCTCCTTCCAGACTTTTCTTCTAAATACTTTGCAATTTCAAGGATATAAGAACACAACAAAGGAATACGCCATCTGGCCCTTTGAGTCTGTAATGCCATTCAGTGAGATCATGGCTCATCGGCTGTATCAGTTCCATATTCCTGCACTTTTTCACATAGGCTTTAATTTCTTTAATATATCATCAATCAACCTTGTCTCAAATATACTCAAAGACTGAGCAACCGTACATGGTATAGATCTACAAATTCCAAAGATGTACAACTATTTGGGGAAAGGCTGTGAACTCATTGGAGGGAGTGCAGAAGAGGTTTATGAGAATGGTGAAGCAAATTACTGCAGACGCTATACTGAAAACAGAAAAAAGCTTTCCTGCTTCTAAGATGCTGCTTGGCCTGCTGTGTTCATCCAGCTCTAAACTTTGTTATCTCGGATTCTCCATTTGCAGTTCCTATTATCTCGGAAATCACAGCGGGTCAGGCAGCATCCAGGGAGAGAAAGCAAGCTAATGTTTCGAGTCTAGATAACTCTTCATCAGAGCTGATATGAAGTGTGGAGGGGCAGCATTTATGCAATAGTTGGTGGGGGGGAATGGAGGAGTTCAGGGGGTGAAAGAGAATTGATAGAGTAAATTAAGAGATTGGAATGTGGGAATGGCAGAACAATGGTGTGTCTAACTACTAGATTGAAAAGAACAGACAGTTTCAATGGGGTGGGGGGAAGGGAGAGAAGGTTACAGAGAATGTAACAAGTAAAGCTAAAAGAGAGGGAAGGAACAGGAATAGGTTCACAATCTGAAGGTGTTGAACTCAATATTGAGCCCAGAAGGTTGTAAACGGCCTATTTTGAAGATGAGATGTTGTTCCCCGTGTTTGAACTGTGATTCGCTGGAGCATTGCAGCATACCGAGGGCAGACAAATTGGCATGTGAGCGGACGCTGTGTTAAAATAGTTAGCGACAAAGAAAAACTGCAGATGCTGGAATCCAAGGTAGATAGGCAGGAGGTTGGAAGAAACAGCAAGCCAGGCAGCATCTGGAGGAAAGGAACAGCCAACATTTTGGGTATTACCCTTTTTCAGGACACCAAAGAAAGGGTAATACCTGAAACATTGAATTGTCCTTTTCTCCAGATGCTGCCTGGTTTGCTGTGTTGTTCCAGCCTCCTGTTTGTCTGCTGTGTTAAAATGACTGGATTTGGGAAGGTTGTGGTCATGTTTGTGAACGGACTGGAAGTATTCTTCAAAGGGGTCACCCGTCTGCGTTAGGTTTCTCTAATATAGAGTAGGCCACATTGGGTGCAGCGAATGCAATACACAAGTTTGGACAAGCTACAGGTGAAACGCTGCTTCACCTGGAAAGGCTGTTTAGGCCCTTGGATGGTGAGCAGAGAGGAGGCAAAGGGGCAAGTGTTGCACGTTCGGCAGTGACATGGGAAAGTGCTGTGGGAAGGTGGGGTGGTGTTTGTGGTTGAGGATTGGATTAGGGTGTCCCAGAGGGAATGATCCCTGCGAAATGCAGGTGGAAGAATGAGGGTAAGATGTGTTTGGTGGTGGCTTCAGCTGGAATTGTCTGAAATGGCTGCACGGTGGCTCAGTGGTAAGCACCAGGAAGCCGGGCTTCATCCCACCCTCGGGCGACTGTCTGTGTGGAGTTTGCATATTCTCCCTGCATCTGTGTGGGTTTCCTCTGGGTGCTCTGGTTCCCTCCTACAGTCCAAAGATGTGTAGGTTAGATGGATTGGCCATGATAAAATTGCCCATAGTGTTCAGCAATGTGTGGATTAGGTGTGTTATAGGGGGCCAGGTCTGGGTGGGATGCTGTGAGGATCGATGTGGACATGTTGGGCTGAAGGGCCTGTTTCCATGCTGTAGGGATTCTATGATATGATTGAATTATTTTTTGAATGCAGAGGCTGGTGGGATGAAAAGACAGGACAAGGGGGACCCAGTCAGGCTGTTGTGACTGATGGGAAGAGGTAAGGGCAAGGTGATAAGTTGGAAGTGGTTGAGGGCCCTGCCAACCACAATGGGTGGGAAAACCTGGTTATAGAAGAAGGAAGCCATGAAACAGCACTGTTTTGGAAGATGACATCATCCAAACAGATACGATGGAGGTGAAGGAACTGGGTGAATGGGATAGAGCCCTTGCAGGACGTTCGATGGGAAGAGCTGTGGGAGTCAGTGGCTTTGTAGTTGATGGTATATTCCTCAAAATGGAGACAAAGATGGCAAGGAAAGGAAAGGAAGTGTCAGAGATGAACCATGTAAAAGTTATAGAGGGATGGAAATTGGAGGCAAAATGGACAAATTTTTTTCAAGGTTGTCAGTACACCGGGAAAAGAGTTGTGGGAGAGGGCCAATGTAGGACAGGAACAAGGATTGTTCCACACACCCCATAAAGACACAGTCATAACTGGGACCCATGTGGGTGCCTATAGCCACTCCTTTGACTTGGCGGAAGGAGGATGAATTAAAGGAGAACTTGTCTGGTGAGAGAACACGTTCACCCAGGCGGAGGAGACTGGGGCCAAATGGCGATTTGCTCGGCCCTCTGCTCGAGGAAGAAGCCGAGAGCTCTCAGACCATCTTAGTGGGGAATGGGAGTATAGAGGGATAGAGCAGCCATGGTGAAGAGAAGGCAGTGGGGCCCAGGGAACTGGAAATTGTCAAAATGGAGGAGGGCATCAGAGGAACCATGGATGTAGGTGGGCAGTATCTGGGCAAGGGGAGAGAGGATGGAGTCAAGGCAGGAGGAAATGAGCTCCTTGGGACTGTGATGGGCTGATATGATCAGCTACCAGGATTGTGTGGTTTGTGGATTTTGGGTTAGTGAGAATGGTTCCTGGGATCAGACTTCAGGTCTGAAGGTGTATTGGAGAGATTGGTGATAATGGGAACTGCAGATGCTAGAAATTCCAAGACAATAAAATGTGAGGCTGGATGAACACAGCAGGCCCAGCAGCATCTCAGGAGCACAAAAGCTGACGTTTCGGGGCTAGACCCTTCATCAGAGAGGGGCATGGGGTGAGGGTTCTGGAATAAATAGGGAGAGAGGGGGAGGCAGACCGAAGATGGAGAGAAAAGAAGATAGGTGGAGAGGAGAGTATAGGTGGGGAGGTAGGGAGGGGATAGGTCAGTCCAAGGAAGACGGACAGGTCAAGGAGGTGGGATGAGGTTAGTAGGTAGGAGATGGAGGTGCAGCTTGGGGTAGGAGGAAGGGATGGGTGAGAGGAAGAACACGTTAGGGAGGCAGAGACAGGTTGGACTGGTTTTGGGATGCAGTGGGGGGAGGGGCAGAGCTGGGCTGGTTGTGTGGTGCAGTGGGGGGAGGGGACGAACTGGGCTGGTTTAGGGATGCGGTGGGGGAAGGGGAGATTTTGAAGCTGGTGAAGTCCACATTGATACCATTGGGCTGCAGGGTTCCCAAGCGGAATATGAGTTGCTGTTCCTGCAACCTTCGGGTGGCATCATTGTGGCACTGCAGGAGGCCCATGATGGACATGTCATCTAAAGAATGGGAGGGGGAGTGGAAATGGTTTGCGACTGGGAGGTGCAGTTGTTTATTGCGAACCGAGAGGAGGTGTTCTGCAAAGCGGTCCCCAAGCCTCCGCTTGGTTTGCCCAATGTAGAGGAAGCCACACTGGGAACAGTGGATGCAGTATGCCACATTGGCAGATGTGCAGGTGAACCTCTGCTTAATATGGAAAGTCATCTTGGGGCCTGGGATGGGGGTGAGGGAGGAGGTGTGGGGGCAAGTGTAGCATTTCCTGCGGTAGCAGGGGAAGGTGCCGGGTGTGGTGGGGTTGGAGGGCAGTGTGGAGCGAACAAGGGAGTCACGGAGAGAGTGGTCTCTCCGGAAAGCAGACAGGGGTGGGGATGGAAAAATGTCTTGGGTGGTGGGGTCGTATTGTAGATGGCGGAAGTGTCGGAGGACGATGCGTTGTATCCGGAGGTTGGTGGGGTGGTGTGTGAGAACGAGGGGTATCCTCTTTGGGCGGTTGTGGCGGGGGCGGGGTGTGAGGGATGTGTTGCGGGAAATACGGGAGACGTGGTCAAGGGTGTTCTCGACCACTGTGGGGGGAAAGTTGCGGTCCTTGAAGAACTTGGACACCTGGGATTTGCGGGAGTGGAATGCCTCATCGTGGGAGCAGATGCGGCGGAGGCGGAGGAATTGGGAATCGGGGATGGAATTTTTGCAGGAGGGTGGGTGGGAGGAGGTGTATTCTAGGTAGCTGTGGGAGTCGGTGGGCTTGAAATGGACATCAGATACAAGCTGGTTGCCTGAGATGGAGACTGAGAGGTCCAGGAAGGTGAGGGATGTGCTGGAGATGGCCCAGGTGAACTGAAGGTTGGGGTGGAAGGTGTTTGTGAAGTGGATGAACTGTTCGAGCTCCTCTGGGGAGCAAGAGGCGGTGCCGATACAGTCATCAATGTACCGGAGGAAGAGGTGGGGTTTGGGGCCTGTGTAGGTGCGGAAGAGGGACTGTTCCACGTAACCTACAAAGAGGCAGGCATAGCTGGGGCCCATGCGGGTGCCCATGGCCACCCCCTTAGTCCGTAGGAAGTGGGAGGAATTGAAAGAGAAGTTGTTGAGGGTGAGGACGAGTCGGCTAGGCGGATGAGGGTGTCGGTGGAGGGGGACTGGTCGGGCCTGCGGGACAGGAAGAAGTAGAGGGCCTTGAGGCCATCTGCATGCGGAATACAGGTGTATAGGGACTGGACGTCCATGGTGAAGATGAGGTGTTGGGGGCCAGGGAATTGGAAGTCCTGGAGGAGGTGGAGGGCGTGAGTGGTGTCACAGACGTAGGTAGGGAGTTCCCGGACCAAAGGGGAGAAAATGGAGTCCAGATAGGTGGAGATGAGTTCGGTGGGGCAGGAACAGTCTGAGACGATGGGTCACCCAGGGCAGGCAGGTCACCAACACCTTCCACCCCAACCTTCAGTTCACCTGGGCCATCTCCAGCACATCCCTCACCTTCCTACACCTCTCAGCCTCCATCTCAGGCAACCAGCTTGTAACTGATGTCCATTTCAAGCCCACCGACTCCCACAGCTACCTAGAATACACCTCCTCCCACCCACCCTCCGGCAAAAATTCCATCCCCTATTCCCAATTCCTCCGCCTCCGCCGCGTCTGCTCCCACGATGAGGCATTCCACTCCCGCACATCCCAGATGTCCAAGTTCTTCAAGGACCGCAACTTTCCCCCCACAGTGGTTGAGAACGCCCATGACCGCGTCTCCCGCATCTCCCGCAACACATCCCTCACACCCCGCCCCCGCCACAACCGCCCAAAGAGGATACCCCTCATTCTCACATACCACCCCACCAACCTCCGGATACAACGCATCATCCTCCGACACTTCCGCCATCTACAATACAACCCCACCACCCAAGACATTTTTTCATCCCCACCCCTGTCTGCTTTCCGGAGAGACCACTCTCTCCGTGACTCCCTTGTTCGCTCCACACTGCCCTCCAACCCCACCACACCCGGCACCTTCCCCTGCTACCGCAGGAAATGCTACACTTGCCCCCACACCTCCTCCCTCACCCCCATCCTAGGCCCCAAGATGACTTTCCATATCAAGCAGAGGTTCACCTGCACATCTGCCAATGTGGTATACTGCATCCACTGTTCCCAGCGTGGCTTCCTCTACATTGGGGAAACCAAGCGGAGGCTTGGGGTCCGCTTTGCAGAACACCTCCTCTCGGTTCGCAATAAACAACTGCACCTCCCAGTCGCAAACCATTTCCACTCCCCCTCCCATTCTTTAGATGACATGTCCATCATGGGCCTCCTGCAGTGCCACAATGATGCCACCCGAAGGTTGCAGGAACAGCAACTCATATTCCGCTTGGGAACCCTGCAGCCCAATGGTATCAATGTGGACTTCACCAGCTTCAAAATCTCCCCTTCCCCCACCGCATCCCTAAACCAGCCCAGTTCGTCCCCTCCCCCCACTGCACCACACAACCAGCCCAGCTCTTCCCCCCCCACCCACTGCATCCCAAAACCAGTCCAACCTGTCTCTGCCTCTCTAACGTGTTCTTCCTCTCACCCATCCCTTCCTCTTACCCCAAGCTGCACCTCCATCTCCTACCTACTAACCTCATCCCACCTCCTTGACCTGTCCGTCTTCCTTGGACTGACCTATCCCCTCCCTACCTCCCCACCTATACTCTCCTCTCCACCTATCTTCTTTTCTCTCCATCTTCGGTCCGCCTCCCCCTCTCTCCCTATTTATTCCAGAACCCTCACCCCATGCCCCTCTCTGATGAAGGGTCTAGGCCCTAAACGTCAGCTTTTGTGCTCCTGAGATGCTGCTGGGCCTGTTGTGTTCATCCAGCCTCACACTGTATTATCTTGGAGTGATTGGGATTTTTTGTTTTGGAGAAGAGAAGGCTAGGAGGAGGTTTGATAGAAGTTTCCAGAATTATGAGGTGTATATAGCAGAGTATGTACGGAGAACCTGCTCCAACCCATGAAAGGGTTGAAAACAAGAGGTCAGAGATCTTCAGTAATTTGCAAATGAAGTAAACAAAATGGGAGTAAAGAAATTTCAAACAGTGAGTGGTCTGAGTCTGGAACACACTGCCTGGAACTGTAGTGGAGGTAACTTTGATCGAGACATTCTAGCAGGTATTAGATGATCATTTGAGTCGAAACGATGTGCAGAGTTACAGGAAAAAGAGAGAAGAAGTCTACAAAGTCATAATGCTCATTCAGAGAGCCAGTGCTTACACAGTGAGCTGAATGGCCTCCTTCTGCAATGTAATAAATCAGTGATTTGAGCAGAGAAATTTTTATCTTAATAAAAACCAAAAGAACTGCAGATGCTGTAAAGCAGGAACAAAAACAAAGTTGCTGGAAAAGCTCAGCAGGTCTGGTAGCATCTGTGAAGGAAAAATAGAGCTACCGTTTCGGGTCCAGTGACCCTTCCTCAGAACAAGAAATATTTTCTTGCCTCAGTCTGACAGAGCCAACCCCTTATTCTGAGATTATGGTGATGGACAATTAAACAACGCATTAGAAGAGGAGAATCCACAAGTATCCCCGTCCTCAAGGAATGGAGAGTTTAGTACAGAGTACATCAGTGCAACATAAAGGGCTGAAACAACCATCTTTAGCCAGAAGTACTGAGTCAATGTTCCATCTGAATTCCTTCTTAGGACTCCAGCATTACCAATTCCAGGCTTAGACAAGTGGATTCATTGCATAAGATATGAAAACATGGCTAAAAGCACTGTATGAACATAGAACAAAGAACAGTACAGCACAGGAACAGGCCCTTCAGCCAACATGTCTGTGCTGACCATGATGCCATTCTAAACTAATCCTATCTGCCCGAACATGGCCCAAATCCCTCTATAGACAAATAAACAGGAAGAGAATAGAGGGATACCTCGTAAATGTTGCTACTGTATCTGCTTCTACCACCTCCCCTGGCAGTGTTCCAGGCATCTGCTGCCCTCTTTGTGAAAAAAAAACTTGCCTCGCACATCTCCTTTAAGCTTTCCCTCTCTCACCTTAAACCGATGGCCCCAAGTATTTGACATTTCCACCCTGAGAAAAAGACTCTGACCGTCCACCCTATCCACGTCTCTTTAATTTTATCCATTTCTATTAGGTCTTCTTTAAGAAGGCATACAGTGTTTTAGGTTTTATTAATAGAGGGACTGAGTTCTGGATCCAAGAGGTTATGGCGAAGCTGCACAAAACTCTGGTGCGGCCGCACTTGGAGTGTTGTGTACAGTTCGGTCACCGCATTATAAAAAGGATGTGGAAGCTTTGGAAAGGGTGCAGAGGAGATTTACTAGGATGTTGCCTGGTATGGAGGGAAGGTCTTACGAGGAAAGGCTGAGGGACTTGAGGCTGTTTTCATTAGAGAGAAGAAGGTCGAGAGGTGACTTAATAGAAACATATAAAATAATCAGAGGGTTAGATAGGGTGGATAGGGAGAGCCTTTTTCCTAGGATGGTGTCGGCGAGCATGAGGGGGCACAGCTTTAAATTGAGGGGTGAAAGATACAGGACAGATGTCAGAGGTAGTTTCTTTACTCAGAGAGTAGTAAGGGAATGGAACGCTTTGCCTGCAACAGTAGTAGATTCGCCAACTTTAGGTACATTTAAGTCGTCATTGGACAAGCATATGGACGTACATGGAATAGTGTAGGTTAGATGGGCTTGAGATCGGTATGACAGGTTGGCACAACATTGAGGCCCAAAGGGTCTGTACTGTGCAGTCAATGGCAACCAGGGGAAAATCTCTCTGCTGGTTGGAGTCATAGCTGGCACAGAGGAGGATGGTTGTGGTTATTGGAGGTCAGGTATCTGAGCTCCAGGACACCTCTGCAGGAGTTCCTAGGCCCAGCCATCTCCAGCTGCCTTATCAATGATCTTCTCTCCATCTCAAGATCAGAAGTGAGCTAGTGATACTTCGCTGATGATTGCTATGTGAGATACTGAAAGAGCCCATGTACATGCAGCAGACTTAAACAGCAGGCAGGCTTGGGTTGACAACTGGTAGATAAGATTCATGCCAAACAAATGCCAGATAATAACCAACTCCAACCAGAGAGCATCTAACCATCATCCCATGCTATTCAGTGGTATTGCTATTGCTGAATCCCACACTATGAACACACTTGGGGTTACCATTGACCAGAAACTGAACTGGAATAGCCACATAAATACTTTGACTACAACAACAGTTCAGAGACTAGGAATCCGGCAGTGAGTAATTTCACCTCTGTCTCCTCAAAACCTGCCCACCATCTAGTAGACTCATGCAAAGAATGGGATGGAATTTTTGCCATGATGACTGCACTTTAACATTTATTCATCCCTGTTGATCCCTCTGAGTGTCCATCCCTTGCGCTACCTGAGTCTAGTAGTCTGAAATTCCTTCTATAAGTACAGAATTTACAGAATTTTGCTTCTCATCTCCATTAAAATTCAGCCAACTGTTTTGTCTCCTCATATTTCTTTTTGGCATACATTTAATACTTTTTCGATGAAGTTTCTGATGAAGAGTCACCAGACTGGCAACATTAACTCTGCTTCCTTCCCACAGATGCTGCCAGACTTGCTGAGTTTCTCCAGCAATTTTTGTTTCTGTTTCAGAACTCTAGCATCTGCACGTCTTTGTTTTACTTTAGTTTATCCGTCTAGCTTTGTAAAGGACTTTGGAGCTTTTTCTTTTTGTTGTACTAATGCTGGACATCGCTGTCACATTGATTTTGAACGGAGAAGCTAGTATAATGGGTTTAGCTGCTGTAATCAATGATATATCCAAGGATTGCAAAATAGATGTCTGTCATAGCATTGGAATCTGTTTTGTTGTGGGTTACAATGAAAACTGTACCTTGTATCTGCTGAATTGGGTTTGATTTTAATAAAACTGTATTTTTTTTTTCTTGTTTTGCAGGTAAAGGTGAAGCAACCCGATTTACAGTAGCAGAGGTAAGCTGTGCCTTAAGTAGCTCAAACTAATTGTTCTGTGACAAAGGGTCTGCCTAAAATTGTTTGTTTCTTTTTCCTTTGGTTAATTGGAAACTCTGATCCTTGCTCCATAGCAGACTTACTGCAAATTTTCAAATTCATTACAAAGGGGAGATATTCTTTCACTGTGTGAGAGCAGGTAGATTAACTGCAGTGGTGAAGAAACTTCTCAAAACAACCTTTTGTGACAAAGTTAGAGAAAGGTGATAATGGGAACTGCAGATGCTGGAGAATCCAAGATAACAAAGTGTGGAGCTGGATGAACACAGCAGGCAGAGCAGCATCTCAGGAGCACAAAAGCTGACATTTCAGGCCTAGACCCTTCATCAGAGAGCTCTCTGATGAAGGGTCTAGGCCCGAAACGTCAGCTTTTGTGCTCCTGAGATGCTGCATGGCCTGCTGTGTTCATCCAGCTCCACACTTTGTTATCTTAGAGAAAGGTGGGTTGTTTAGGATGAGCCAGGATGAATTCCTAAAGTGGAAAAAATGTTTGACTAACTTGCTGGAGGTAACCGAAAGGATTGAGGGTAATGCTGTTGATGGAGTGTACACAGACTTTAAGATTCAATTCAATAAGTGACACACAACAAACTTGAGAGATAAGTTATTTGTTGTGGAATAAGAAAGACCACAGCAATGTGGATACAGAAGGTATTATGGGGAAGACAATGGCATTGTAGTACAGTGGATCTAGAGACCCAGGAAATGTTTCATGGCCCTGGGTTTGAATCCCACAGCAGAATTTGAATACAATAAAATGTAGCACTGAAAGTCCAATGATGAATGCGAAGCCATTATTGTAAAATCCATCTGTTCACTCAGTCCTTGGGGAATATAAACTGTCTATCTGGCCTGGCCCAGACTACATGTGACTCCAGACTCAACATAATGTGATTGCCTAGTAACTGCCCTCTGAAATGGCCCAGCAAGCCACTTAGTGTACTAATTGTTAAAAAGTCTCAAAGAAATGAAACTGTATGGGCCACCTGGCACTACCCTAACCAATAGAAATGGCACACCAGCCCTGAGTTCTGAGGGAACACCTGGGATCAGTGCTAAACTTGGGACAGCTGTTTCACAAGCCACAGCCTGACATAGTCAAGGCCACAGAATATACCTTACAGACAAACTCTCAAATGCCATCATCACCATCTCTGGATATGTCCTGTCCCATCAACAGGACAGACGTTCTGCTAGGAAGTTGCCCTGGGAATCCCTGACAATGAGTCTGGACACCATGAAGTGTTGTGGCATCAGGCCATACATGGGCAACGAAACAACTTTCTGATTACCATGTCCTCCCACCTCCACTTGGAGGTAGTGCTGAGAGTAGTAAGGATTCAAAGTACTATCAGTGGGGAATTCAATGTCCATTATCAAAGGGGCTCAGCAGCAATATTGATTGAGCTGGTTGAGTCCTGAAGGACATTGCTTCTGGTATTTGTAGGAATGACCATTGAGCATGTGACCAAGTCCAGTCTTCACATTGAGGATACCATCCATTGTGTTATGAGGCATTACCACCATACTAAATGGGGTTGACTTCAAACAGACCTAGCAGCTCAGGACTGGGCATCCGTGAGGCTCTGTGAGCTGTCAACAGCAGCAGCATTGGATTCCAGCACAATCTGTAATCTCATGGCCTGCATATCACTTACTCAACCAATACCATCAAGCCATGGGATCAACCCCAGTTCAATAGAGGGTGCAGGAGGGCATATCAGGAGCAGCGCAAGACATAGATAAAAATGAGTTGTCAACATGGTGGAGCTACCAAACAGGACTACTTGCATGCCAACCAGCAGCAGAAGCAGCAAGTGATAGACAGAGGTATGCAATCCCACAAACAACAGATCAGATCTAAGTTCTACAGTTCTGTCACATCCAGTTATAAATGGTGGTGGACAATTAAATGGTTCATTGGTGGAGGAGGAGGCCCCACAAACATCCCCAATATCCCCAGTGATGGGGAAGCTCAGCACATTTGTGTAAACAATAAGGCTGAAGGACTTTGTAACAATTCGGCTACCTTAATATCAAAGAACAGGGTCAGTCTATTTAGCGCAGTGAGTCTTGAATAGCATTCAGTGAGATCACGTCTGATCGGTATCCTAACTTTATCCGTCTGGCTTGTTTCCACAATCCCTTAATAATCTTGGATCCTATCACCATAAGGTCTCAACATTATGAGTATTAGATTAGATTCCCTACAGTGTGGAAACAGGCCCTTCGGTCCAAGAAGTCCACACCGCCCCTTGGAGCATCCCATCCCCCTATAACCCACACACCCCTGAACACTACAGGCAATTTAGCATGGCCGATCCACCTACCCTGCACATCTTTGGACTGTGGGAGGAAACTGGAGCACCCGGAGGAAACCCACGTAGACATGGAGAGAATGTGCAAACTCCACACAGTTACCCGAGGCTGGAATCGAACCTGGGTCCCTGGTGCTGTGAGGCTGCAGTGCTAATCACTGAGCCACCGTGCCGCCCTATTAATTGAGATAGCATCCATGTTTTCCCCATAGGATAGAGTTGCATTCTTCTATCACCATTTGAAGAAATGTTACCTAACTGCTTGCGTAAATAGCCTGCTTCGAATTTGAAGGTAATGTCTGTTGTTGGAGAAACTCCCTTCAGTCACAGAAAAATATTTCCTCAAAACTAATGATTCCTTACAATATTCTGAAAGTCTCAATCAAATCATCGTTTTATTTCCTGAATTCCAGGGAATTCTGGACTAGTTTATAATATGCCTACTGATGTTTTAACTCTTGTAGCTGTAGTGACATTCCTTCTGAGGACAATATATCCTTCCTTGGGGGCAGTCAGCAGGAGTAATGTTGGTCTAACGTTGTTTTGTATAGCCCTCGCAACATTTCCTCTCTTTTTATATTTGAGCCATCCAACTACAGGGAGATGATGGCTATTTAAAAATGTATTTTGACCCGTAACCTGGAAGCCCAGCCCACTACAAACCCCACCTCGGTGACTGGGGTAATTGTAACCATAAAACTGTTGTAAAAACCCATCTGCTTCACTGAGGTCCTTTAGAGAAGGTAATTTGTACCTGCTGTTCTTGTCTTGCTCAAATGTGTGTGACTCCATAAAGCCATGAGTGGGAAACAGATACTGATCTTGCGTGTAACACCTACGTCTCATTAAAGAGTACACAAAAGCCTATGCTCCATTACAATTCTTCCCTAAGTGAGCACTACCTTATAGCATTGTGTGTGTATGGATTCCAAATTTCTATTAGCCACCATAATTCCTTACTTACCACCACCTGAATCATTGTTGGATCAGTCCTGATATGGTCCAGATTAGATTAAATAGAGGGATGTTGTGTAGGTTTACAAAGTGGTGATGGTGGTGGGGGAGACATTGGCTACAGGGGTTCAAGAAGCCAGCTCACCATCCCCTTCTTGAAGGCTGTTTGTGATGGACTCAGCCAGCGATGCCCTCATCCCATGCGTGAAATTTGAAAACAAGGAGAGATGTAGTACGTGTTCTTTGAACCTGGTGAAGCCATTCTTGTTGGTGAGAGCATCAGTGATCTGGATTTAGGAGCCAAGCAAACGTAGTGAGAATTGGCTCACAACATGCGAATTACAAACTAAAGAGATAATGGGAACTGCAGATGCTGGAGATTCCAAGATAATAAAATGTGAGGCTGGATGAACACAGCAGGCCAAGCAGCATCTCAGGAGCAGGAAAGCTGACGTTTCGGGTGGTGTGATAAATTCTGATGAAGATCTGACAGATGGTTGTGCAGCAAAACGTAGGGAGGCAGACAGGAAACTGGTGACAGGTATAGACAAATGTGAAATAATACATTTAGAATTAAGGTTAGGAAATGGGGATATACCTGTATAACACTGAGTCTTGGCTTTAATCCAGGGATGTAGAATGTAACAGCAAGTGGCTAATAAACCTCACATAGTTGTGGTTACTACTTTAGGGAGGCTCTGCAGACGGTTCAGACCGGACCAGGTAAAGATGACAGCTTCCCTTCCTTTAGTGGACTATAGTAAACCAGACAGTTCTTTACAACAAAAAAAAAGCTTTATGGTCACCATTTCTGAGACTAGCTTTCATTTCCAAAATTACTCATTGAATTTTAATTCCACCATCTGCCATGTTGGGATTTGAACCCACATTCCCAGACTGGCCTTTGGATCACTCCTTCAGGGATATTATCACTACATCATCATCATCATCCCCAGTGTGTTGAAAGGATAGGCAGGCTGGGTCTCCTCTTTTGTAATTATAAGACTAAAGGGCGAGCTAATGTAGAGTTTTAAAATTATGGAAAAGGTTGCCAGCTTGAATGTAGAAGAAGTATTTCCTTTTGTGGGGAAAAACGTAGCTAAAGACCACTGCTACGACAGAGCACCAAGAAATCCAACAGGGAATTCAGAAGGAATCTTTATCCCCAAAGTCTCGTGAGAATGCGAAATTTGCTACTGCAGTAGATTGTTGAAGCGAATAGTGTAGATGTAGCAAGGGGAAGCCAGACGAGCATTTGAAGGGACCAGAATAACAATTTATGAAAATCTATTTTGTTGGGGGAAGATGGGAAAAGACTCAATTGGAGCATAAACACTGGTTGAGTCTGCTTGGTCATTTCTATGTCACGTATCCTCTGTAATGCAGTCCTACTTAACAAATGAACTTATACTATTTCTTAAGCTACAGATAGAGTAATGTGTGGAGCTCTGGGCGTCCCATTATAAACAGGATATGAAAGCTATTGGAAAGGTGCAGCTTGAATCTAGGGGATGGTGGGGCTCCTTCATTCCTGCAGGCCAATGGAAATGGAATGACCCCAATCATTTCTGTGATGCCACATTATTCCTTGTATCATGGCAACAATAAATCACCAGCCAACTAGGACTACACTGTGCACAGTTTTTCTGTGCCAGCTTAAATATTGTCCGAGTGGCACGAGTGAGATTCAGCGGAGCGTGTCAGCAGAGTAAGAATTAACGCATTCTTTTGTGTCCCATTCCCTTTTATGAGCAAAGTCATTACTGCTGCCAGATAGTTTGTATTTTCCCAGGCCCTTGGCTTCCATCTCAGTGTGTGATACTTTTAATTCCTGTTACTTTGTTATTCCTTTATTTAGTTACTCAAGTTATTCTGTAGAGAAAAATATGTGGCATTGGCAAATATTTTGCAATGGCTCACTCATACACGGATAAAACAATTTATCTCATATTTTAGAGTGGTGTAATCAATATATTTATCCAATCATAAAGTGTTTACTGTTATGATTGTGTTCTTCAAATTGAAGTTTAAACCTTCTTTTTTGTTTAGCAAAGAAACTGCCTTTGGTTTTGGAAAATATTCATGTGCAGAATCTGGAATATGATCAGGCATTGTGGGAAGTACAGACATGGAATAGCTGATACTAATAGAACAGTTAGTGATCTGAATGTCTTTGAGACACTCAGAACCAGTATAGGTTTTTAAAAGATAATTATCTGCAGAAGACTTGTGAAACCTCTGTTTCCACAGTGGGAGAGCCCAAAGCCAAAGTCATCAAAATAGAGGCAGTGACTCACTGATCCAGTTGAGATTTCAGGAGCATCCTGTTTATCCAGACGGAATTTAGAATGTGATGCATTGCAGCACATAGAAAAATTGAGTCTGGTAAGATAGACTGTAAAAGCTCAGCAACTCTGGCAGCATCTGTTTCATAGCTTATATGAAAAAGGAAAGTAATTACATTGTGGTGGGGGAGGGGTGCAGTGGCAAAGGATTAGAAAAATATGTTTCTGTGGTTAGCTGGGACATGCCTCCTTATGGGAGAGGTGATGGCCTGGTGGTATTGTTGCAAGGCTATTAATCTGGAGACCCAGGTTGTGCTCTGGGCAGCAAATTACCGCAGATGCTGGAGTCTGCACTGAAAACAAATAATGCTGGAGATCACGGTGGGTCAGGCAGCATCCATGGGGAGAGTAAGCTAACATTTTGAGTCTAGATAACTCTTCATCAGAGCTGATGCTGCCTGACCTTCTGTGATCTCCAGCACTTTGTTTTTGTTTCCAGTAACGTTCTGGGGACCTGCGTTTGCATCCTGCCATGGCAGATGGTGGAATTTGAATTCAATTTTTAAAAAATGTTTAGAAGCTTATTGATGACCATGAGACCATTGTTAATTGTCAGGAAAAACCCATCTAGTTCATAAGTGTTCTTAAGGGAAGGAAATCTGCCATCCTTACCTGTACTGGCTACATGTGTCTCTAGATCTTTAACAATGTGTTAGACTCCTAACTGCCCACTGGGCAATTAGGGATGAGCGACGAATGCTGACCAACGAACGGCTCCCACATCGTGTGAATGAATACAAAGTATGTGTGGAATTTTTCAGTTGGAACATTAGCTCTGGCCTAGACTGTTTGGGCTGAATGGCCTGCTTCTATGATAATAGATCCTATTTCTTTAATTGAATCTAACCTCCACCTTGACTCTGTTAGGATTGCTTTGGTTCCTGCTATTTTGTTAATGCACTTCTCTGGGCAGTGACATTAAGATCGGGGTTCCCTTGGCTGCTGTTCTCAGAGGCTGCCTCACAGATGTAATTTAGTAGGTAATTTATTCTGCAATATTAATGATCGATCGTTTGAAACTAATAGGGTGGAAGTAACATTTCAAAGCAGGCTTGCTGGTTCTGACGTTAAAACTTCAACCTCGAATGATGAATGAATTGCTTTGGTTACCAGCAATGTATAAATATCTGAACTCTGGATAGAAGTGACTTGACTGTGTATTGAGACTGAGCAATTGATTGCTCAGGACATAATGTTCTTGTGCTCTGCTTCTGCAATGAGCTCGTGCCAATGTTTGAGTAAATGGTTAATCCTAAGCAATAATCAATGCTACATTTATTCAATAAAAAGTTACTCATTATGCAAAAGTCATACATTTGCATTGTTATGACTTGTGTTTTACAGAGACCGCTTGATATTGTAAAGCATATCAAGGTTCGTTACAATGGTGTGAGGAGAAGATGTATAGCTGTAAACATTGAGCCTGTTTCGTATGCATGTACTCCACATTTCACCTCATAAAGATATTTTACTATAAAAATAATCCCATGTTAGGCTGCACATATCCATTCCATTCTTGCTAATTCATCCCACAGAAAATGTGAAATTTAATTTCTTGGATAACATAAGTGTTTTCTGATCTGTACCTCATTTTATCTGAATCCTTCATCTGCCATTCCCTTGAATATTATAGAATATTCACTCTGTTTGATGAAAGCATTAAATGACGAAAGCAGGTGATTAGGATTGCAATTGAGAATGATCACAACCTCATCTTCTGTAAGTTTGTATCCTCCACTGGTTTTCTCTGCAGCCGCCTAATTAAAAAAAAATTAAATTGGGGGTCACCCATTTTAAGATATAGATGAGGTAAATTTCTTTTGTTCTGAAGATCGTGAGCCTTTGGAACTCTTTTCCTTTAAAGGTGGAGAAGCAGAGTCTTTGATTCTTTTTAAGATGGGGTAGACAGATTCTTAATAAGTAATGTCATCAGGTTTAGGCAGCAATGTAAAGTAACCAGATCAGCCATGATTGTACTGAATGGTGTAACTACCCCGAGGGGCTGAATGGCCTACTCCTGGTCCAAACTCATATATTTGTATAATTTGATCCAAGACGCAGACCATAAGACATCGGTGAGGAAAGTTGTGTTTAAAGGAATTTTATTTTTAAGCAAATTTCTCTTTGAATACTTTCATTTATTAATGAAAAAAGACCTCAGTGATGGTGGTAGTAAGCTCCAGAAAAGCTTCTAACCAAGGTTGGCAATTCGACTTGGACACCCCAACCATCTATAAGATTTAACAGGGGCTGGCAGCAAAGCTAGTGGGGACCATTGTAATTCGGATGTAGGTTTCATTTCTAAAGCCAGGTTACCTTTTCCAAGTGGTCTGGATGTTGTTGCAGACTGGCCAAGCCTAGGCCTGCAGCTCTGCTTGATTTGTTTCATTGTTTCCTGACACAGGGCTTTGGTCAATTGGGCTTAGTGGTCCTGAACTGTGGGAAGGAGGTGGGCGGGCACTGCCAGGGTTGTCAACACTGTTTAGACATGTTCCTTAAGGTGACCTTTTACCTCTAAACCTCCTAGTCCCCACACTGCTCGCCCGATATGGCCGTATGGATGACACACAACACCTTACACCTATTGGAAAGCCAATTGGACAGTTCTTGGCTGTTAGTCAAGCAGCTTTTACCTCAATTTGATATTTTCATGGTTAATAGAGAAATATACTCAAAAAATACACTTAACAAAGAGAAAAAAATTATAATTAGAGATAATGGGAACTGCCCGCAACACATCCCTCACACCCTGCCCCCGCAACAACCGCCCTAAGAGGATCCCCCTCGTCCTCACATACCACCCCACCAACCTCTGGATACAATGTGTCATCCTCTGGCACTTCCGCCATCTACAATCCGACTCCACTACCCAAGACATTTTTCCATCCCCACCCTTGTCTGCCTTCTGGAGAGACCACTCTCTCCGTGACTCCCTTGTCCGCTCCACACTCCGCTCCAGCCCCACCACACCCGGCACCTTCCCCCGCAACCGCAGGAAGTGCTACACTTGCCCCCACACCTCCTCCCTCACCCCCATCCTAGGCCCCAAGATGACTTTCCACATCAAGCAGAAGTTCACCTGCACATCTGCCAATGTGGTATACTGTATTGACTGTACCCGGTGTGGCTCCTTCTACATTGGAGAAACCAAGCGGAGGCTTGGGTACCGCTTTGCAGAACACTTCCGCTCAGTTCGCAATAAACAACTGCACCTCCCAGTTGCGAACCATTTTAACTCCCCCTCCCATTCCTTAGATGACATGTCCATCATGGGCCTCCTGCAGTGCTGCAATGATGCCACCCGAAGGTTGTAGGAACAGCAACTCATATTCCGCTTGGGAACCCTGCAGCCATATGGTATCAATGTGGACTTCACAAGCTTCAAAATCTCCCCTTCCCCTACTGCATCCCAAAACCAGCCCAGCTCGTCCCTGCCTCCCTAACCTGTTCTTCCTCTCACCTATCCCATTCCCCCACCTCAAGCCGCACCTCCATTTCCTACCTACTAACCTCATCCCGCCTCCTTGACCTGTCCGTCCTCCCTGGACTGACCTATCCCCTCCCTACCTCCCCACCTATACTCTCTCCACCTATCTTCTTTTCTCTCCATCTTCAGTCCGCCTCCCCCTCTCTCCCTATTTATTCCAGAACCCTCACCCCATCCCCCTTTTCTGATGAAGGGTCTAGGCCCGAAACATCAGCTTTTGTGCTCCTGAGATGCTGCTTGGCCTGCTGTGTTCATCCAGCTCCACACTTTGTTATCTTGAAAAAAATTATAATTCTTATTCTATCGTAGAATGTAGGCACACTGTCAAGATCAGTATTTATTGCTCATGATCGATTACCCTAGAGAAGGTGGTAGTTAGCTGCCTTCAGCTCAATACTGTGTGATTCCCAGACTGTCCGGGAGGTCATTCTCTAATTGCTAGAGATTCGGGGGCAACTCTCAAGGTTTGTGTTGTCCCCAGGTGTTGTGCCGCTGATAATTTGGTCCTGGAAAGAGAGGTGGCTTCAGGCCACTGGAGACATTAAGGACTTGGAGCATTTTGCAGCTGTGTTTGGAGTAAGGGATAGGAATACTGTTCCTCGTGTATTTGGGATTTTCTGTCTGTAAATTTACTGGGCTTGTGATGCAGATTCTTGCCTGCTTTCCTCGCTGGACATCTCATACAAACACAATCCACAGAGGGGCAGCTTTAACTCAAGTGAGGGTGCTTTCAAAAGAGGTTCTGAAATATTCAGCCCGAATTACATCAAGCTCTTAACTGGGAGGAGGGCTGGTCAGGAAACATGCCTGATGCAGCTTAGTGTGACAAACCTGGATCACTCCAGTGAAGAGAGTGTGGGAGCGGAGGGGAGTTGCTGTTGAGAGGGATTCCTGAATATTAATTATCTGTTGAAATTGAGGTTGCTATTACTTCTATTGCAATGACTGCATTTCCAAATCAGCGGAAGAAACATTGCCTGATTTAATTGAGGTGCTTTTGCTGGAAATGCAACTGCAGACCAGCTGTGAACTCGTCAATTGTCCCTTCAGTGCATTGAAGAGCTTCCCCAGGGGTTTATAGCCTCTGGCTGCATTGATTGCTGTTACTTCTGTTCTCTGTTTTGTGCTTTGTTTTGTTTGATGGGAGTGGGTGACAATTAACTCCAGAAGTAAGCCAAAAGAACTATCGATGCTGTAAATCAGAAACAAAAACAGAAATTACTGGAAAAGCTCAGCAGGTCTGGCAGTATCTGTGGAGAGAAATCAGAGTTAACATTTTGTGACAAGTGACCCTTCCGGAGAACAATTAATCCTAGATTGTACTTCATTCATTAGTACACAAAACTTTTCCTGGTATTTGTCAGTAGTGAATAATGCAACAAATAAAGTCAAGTTTAATTTGTGTGAGTGGATTCCAAATCCTGGCACAAATCTTTTATCCTTTTTATTCTTCCTCCTTTGTAGTCGGATTATGTGAAAGTGCCCTGTTCTATATTTGAGGTGTCTGGATGTGAGTTTGCTCGCTGAGCTGGAAGGTTAGTTTTCTGACGTTTCGTCACCTTTCTAGGTAACATCATCAGTGAGCCTCCGACGAAGCGCTGGTGTTATGTCCCGCTTTCTATTTATTTGCGGTGTTAGTAACAGTTTGATGGAAGCTCTCCTACCTCTGAATCAGGAAGCTGATTGTTCACTTTTCCTTCTGGAGACTCGTGTGAATAATCCAGGCTGATACTCAAGTACAGAACAGATGGAGAACTGTACTGTTGTAGGTGCTGTCTTTCAGAGACCACGGTGGCATAGTGGCTCGGTGGTTAGCACTGCTGCCTCACAGCACAAGTGAGTGGGTTCCATTCCAGCCTCAGTTCACTATCTGTGTGGAGTTTGTACATTTTCCCTGTGGCTGCATGGGTTTCCTCCAGATGCTCTTATTTCCTCCCACAGTCCAAAGAAGTGTAGGTTAGGTGGATTAGCCATGAGGAATGCAGGGTCACAGGGATAGTCAGGGTCTGGGTGGGATGTTCTTCAGTGGGTCAGTGTGGACTGGATGGGCAAAATGGCCTGCTTCCACTCTGTAGGAATTCTATGATGTTAGACTGAGGCTGTATCTACCTGTTCAAATGAGTCTAAAAGGTCCTCTTCTGACAAACCAAAAAAAAAGCTCTTTATATGTGAAAGTTTACTGTTCCATTTTGTACATTGCTACAATGAATACACTCCAAAAGTACTTCACTGGCTGTAAAGCTATTTGGAATATTCAGCAGAGTGCTTTATAAGTAGAATTTATTTTTTACGTAACAACAAAAATGGAGTGATGTGGATGGGAATGCTTAGATGCGAGAGGACCCTGAATTAAATAATGTATTTGGTACCTAACCCATTAACACCGTAAACTCTGCGTTAGAATGTGGTCAGTCTGCAGAAGAAATCACTAATGATGATTGCCTACATGCCATCTGTTACTGAGTTAGAGTGAATTGGGCAGTGGAGGGGCTAGAGAGCAGTGCTGCCCCTGCCAGAGTGTCTGAACTTTCGGTCTTTCCTTCACATATCAGCACCTGTGATAACACGGTGTGGAGCTGGAGGAGCACAGCAGGCCAAGCAGCATTGGAGAAGCAGGAAATCTGACATTTTGGATCGGGATCCTTCTTCAGAAATGGGGGAGGGGGAAAGGAGCTCCGAAATAAATAGAGGGGAAGGGTGGGGCTGGGGAAGGTAGGTGGGATGGTGATAGGTGAGTGCAGGGAGGGAGTGGTGGGGATTGGTCAGTGAGTTGGGAGGAGTAGATAGGTGGGAGAGAAGATGGACAGGTTGTGTCAGGTGAAGGAGGTGGAAATGAGAGGGCAGGTTTGTTATGGGATGAGGCTAGGGGTGGGGAGATTTTGAAAGTGGTAACGTCCACAGTGAGACCACTGGGGTGTAGGCTCCTAAGGTGGAATATGAGGTGCTGCTCCTCCAGTTTCTGGGTGTTATCATTGTGACACTGGAGGAGGCCTAGGATGGACATGTCGCCCAGGGAGTGGGAGGGAGAGTTGAAATGGTTTGTGACTGGAAGATGTTGTCGTTTGAGGTGAGCAAAGCACAGGTACTCTACGAAGCGGTGTCCGAGCTTGGTCACACCAATGTAGAGGCGGCCACATTGGGAGCAGCAGATGCAGTAGACCACATTGGCAGATGTGCAGGTGAACCTCTTTCTGATGTGGCAAGTTTTTTTGGTTCTTTGGATGGAGGCGAGGGGGGAGGTGTAGGGTCAGGTCTAGCGCTTCCTGCAGTTGAAGGGAAAGGTGCCAGGGTGGTAGGGTTAGTGAGGAGTATGGAGTGGATGAGGGAGCCACAGAGTGAGTGGTCCCTATGGAAAGCAGATAGGGGTGGGAAGGAAAATATATCCTTGGTAGTGAGGTCAGATTACAGGTGGTGGATGTGGAATTTGGAGGTTAGTGGGTTTTATGTGAGGACAAGGGGGATTCTGTCTTTGTTTCTGTTGCGGGGAGGGGATAGGAGGGCAGAGGTGTGGGAAACGCAAGAGATGAGGTTGAGAGCATTTTCAACCACTGAAGGGAGAAGTTGTGGTCCTTGAAATATGAGGACATCTGGGATGTTCGGGAGTGGAATGCCCCATCTTGGGAGCAGACGTGGCAGAGACAGAGGAATTGGGGGTAGGGGATCGTATTCGTGCAGGAAGGTGGGTGAGAGGAGGTGTAGTCTAGGTAGCTGTGGGAGTCAGTGGGCTTGAAATGGATGTCAGGTTTGAGGCGGTCACTAGAGACAGAGACAGAGAATTCCAGGAAGGAGACAGAGGTATCGGAGATGGTCCAGGTGAACTTGAGGTTGGGGTGGAAGGTGTTAATAAAGTGAATGAGCTGCTCGAGCTCCTCGTGGGAGCATGAGGCAGCGCCGATACAGTCATCAATGTGACGGAGGAAGAGGTTGGGGATAGTGCCAGTGTAACAGCAGAAGAGGAATTGTTCCATGTATCCTACAAAGAGGCAGGTGTAGCTTGGGCCCATGTGGGCTCCCATGGCCAACCCCTTAGTCTGTAGGAAGTGGGGCGAGTTAAAGGAGAAGTTATTAAGGGTAAGGACAAGCTCAGTTAAGCAGATGAGGGTGTTGGTGGAGGGGGACTGGTTGGGCCTGCAGGAGAGGAAGAAGCAGAGGGCTTTCAGGCCATCCACGTGGAAAATTTAAGTGTACAGGGATTGGACGTCCATAGTGAAGATGAGGAATTGGGGGCTAGTGAATTGGAAGTTGTGGAGGGCGCGGGTGTTGTCCTGGACATAGTGGGGAGTTCCTGGACCAGGGAGGAGAAAACCGAGTCAAGGTAAGTGGAAATGAGTTCAGTGGGGCAGGAACAGGCAGAGATAATGGGTCAGCTGGGACGGTCAGGTTTGTGGATTTTGGGAAAGAGATAGAAATGGGCGGGATTGGGGAATGGTGAGGTTGCAGGCTGTGGGTGGGAGGTCACCTCAGGTGATGAGCTTGTGAATGGTTTGAGAAATGATGTTTTGGTGGCCGGGGTGGGATCATGACCAAGGGGATGGTAGGAGGAGGTGTCGGAGAGTTGGCACCTGGCCTCAGTGATGTAAACATCTGTGACTTCTTTTTGTTTCATTTTGCTATTCATTCATACATGGGATCTGGATGTCTGTGGCTAGGCTAGTATTTATGGCCATCCCTAATTGCCCAAAGGTCAGTTAAGAGGCAGTAACATCACTGTGGGTCTGGAATCACATGGATGGTAATGATAGCAGATTTCTCTGGCACATTTCTGTGGTTTGACGACATTCTAATGTAATTTGTATTGTTTATAAGTCCGGTGCTATTGTTTGTTGGCAAACTGCAAAACACCATTTTCGCTGATGGCTGCTTCCTCTATCATTCACTTTACCATTGCTTTTTAATTAACATTCTGCCACTCCCTGGATAAGTCCATTTTAGTTCCAAAGGGATGGTTCTGGGCTTAAATTCCCTTGGCTAATGATGGCATTTTCTCCTCTATTTGAAATTGAACAGGATAAATTGTTTGTGATATTTTTCATTGTTATATACTTTGATGATCTGCCTTAGATCAGGGTGAGCAGTTAAATGATATCTCACAACACATGCCCGTACTCTCACACACACACAGACACACATCTCTCTCTCACATACACAGACACACATGCATACAGACACTTTCATGTGCTCTTTCTCTGTCACACCAGCTCTCTCTCTCTCTCTCTCTCACACACACACACGTACACGCACACACACTCACGCGTACACACACACACTCACGCATGTCTCTCTCGTTCTCTCTCACACACACATCTCTCTCTCTCTCACACACACACACACGTACACACACACACTCACGCATGTCTCTCTCACACACACACACACACACACACACACCTCATCACACACACACGTACACGCACACATACTCACGCGTACACACACACACTCACGCATGTCTCTCTCTCTCTCTCTCACACACACACGTACACGCACACACACACGTACACACACACACTCACGCATGTCTCTCTCTCACACACACACACACACATACACACACATACACACACACACACACACACACACACACACACACACACACCTCATCTCTCACACACACACACACACACACACATCTCATCTCTCACACACACACACATACACACATACATCTCATCTCTCACACACGTACATGCACACACACTCACGTACACACACACACACTCACGCATGTCTCTCTCGTTCTCTGTCACACACACACACACACATCTCTCTCTCATACACACATCTCTGTCACTCACACACACACACACACACACACACACACGTACACACACACACTCACGCATGTCTCTCTCTCTCTCTCACACACACACACACACACACACACACACACACACACATCTCATCTCACACACACACACATCTCATCACACACACACACACACACACACACACACACGTACACGCACACATACTCACGCGTACACACACACACTCACGCATGTCTCTCTATCTCTCTCTCTCTCTCTCACACACACACACACACACACACACACACACACACACACACACACACACACACACACACACCTCATCTCACACACACACACACACATCTCATCTCTCACACACACACACACATACATCTCATCTCTCACACACGTACATGCACACACACTCACACGTACACACACACACACTCACGCATGTCTCTCTCGTTCTCTCTCACACACACACACCTCTCTCTCATACACACATCTCTGTCTCTCACACACACTCACACACACACACACACACACACACATACACACACACACTCACGCATGTCTCTCTCTCACACACACACACACACACACACACACACACACACACACACATCTGATCTCACACACACACACACACATACATCTCATCACACACAGTATGATTATGTACTAATGAACCGCTTGCTGGCTTTAAGAAAACTCCCTTTAGTCTAGCTTTTCCAAATCTTTGTACCCACCTCTGAACATTGCAGATACTATAACAGACAGTGTGACATGAAACCATTGTCAACTGTTGTAAAAACCCAGCTGGGTCACTAATGTCTCACCCTCACCTGGCCTGGTCAACATGTGGCTCCAGGCCCACAACAATGTGGCTGACTCTTAACTGGCCTCTGAAATGGCCCAGCAAGTCACTTAGTTCAAGGGCAGTTTTTTCTGTTTGATTTATTATTGTCACATTTCAGAACCCACACCTGGTACCCGTCCTTATCAGTGACATTGAAAAAATAAAAATGTTGAGAACATAAGGAATAGGAGAAGGAGTGCTATTTAGCATCTTTTACCTGCTGCGTTCTTTCATAAGATCTTCGCTGACCTAATTATGGTCTTAAATCCACCTTCCTGACTGCATCCAAAACCCCTGGCTCCCTTAAAGCAGCCTTGAAAATGTTCAATGACCCAGCCTTCCCTGCTGTCTGGACCCCTGGAATCTCACCTTGGAATTGGTGCCTGCATGTTTTCTATCAAAGACGTACCTGCCCTCTGAAAATCCACCTGAAAATGGTACAGTGTAGGAAGACTGAACAAAATTGGTTTTGTACTGGGGGAAAAAGAAGATTAAATTTAGTAGTTCTATTGGGAGACTGAACTCTGTATCCATGCATGCCACAGCATACGTGTGTTTCCCCTTAACCCTCCATGTTTTCTGGTGCAGGTCCCCTGCCCAAATCTCCTTCATCCTGACCTCCCACCAATTAATTCTGCTTCAGTAGCAGAGCTATGGCCCTTTTAATACCAGTTGCGCTTGCTGTTTTTGGAGCCCTGGTCCCTTTTTTGAGATGACTTTCACCTCCCTGCGCAGGGGAGGCTAATGTACACAGGCCAGGCAGATTTATTGGTAAATTTCAAAAAGGAATTGGATAAACCCTTGAATGGAGAAAGAAGTGTGGGCCTTTGCGAAAGAGTGGGGCTGAGATACGCACCGAGTGCCTTACAAAGAGCCAACACAAGGCTCCGTGAGCTCCTCCTATGCATTTATTGAAGTTCTATAGAGGGGTTAAGTGGGGGCCAGAATGTACCATCTGAGGTTGAGTATGCATGGAAATAGGGACCATGCTTTATTTCGCCCAATCTCAGAATCTCAGCTTTAATAGGAGATTATTAGAATTAGTTTATTGTTACGTGTACTCAAATCTAGGGAACACAGTGTTGTAGCACCATCTAGGCAGTTGATCCAAATCTTCAATACAAAGTAGAGAAATAAAGAAAAAAAAGGTTACATTACTTTACAGCGTTTCATAGTATAACCTGGAAAATAAGAGATAAAGGTGAAAGGATAAACAACACAGTCGGATAAGCAGATAGATACATGGATAGATTAGAATCTACTGATCCTGGAAACGTGGTGATGGCAAGTTCAATTGAGGTATTCAAGAGGGCATTGGACTTTCAGTTAGGAATGGTGTGAGAGAGTATGGGGAGAAGAAAGGGTAGATTTGCACCATGTAATGATGGTTGTTTTAACAGTAGGTGCGGGCACAATGGGCTGAATGGCCTCCTTTAGCTGTGTAACCCTTCTGTGATTCTGTGACCCAGCCATGTCCAAAAGCTCTGCCAATGCTGCTGTACCAGCCTCCAGTGGCAATGACATTAGTATCAGAATATATGTTGCCTTGAATGCAAAGAGTGCTGGAAAACTGAGACAAACACATTGAGCCCTGAAGAAGCTCAGCAGGTCTGGCAACATCTGTGCAGAGGGGAACAGAGTTAACGTTTTGTTATGACTGAAGAAGAGCCATAATGGACTCTGCACAGATGCTGCCAGACCTCCAGTTTCTCCAGCATCCTCTGTGTTTCTGATATATCGCCTCATTTAGTATGATTTTTGTTTTTACCATAATCCCATGCAAAGACTGTCTCTTACTTCCCACCCTCCTTTCAAACCTTGTTCCAATGAGGGTGAGCAATGACTATCAGGCATATATGGGTTCTGTAGCCCAAACATCATTGACCGCAGAATTATTGAAATCCCCACGAAATTAGATGTTACTGTACTGGATGAGGAGGATTTATCGGGATGTTTTATGTTTGTAAATGCCAGAGTTCCTTGCTACCCAGTGTCATGTCTGAAACATTGGAATGCTTCTGCAAAAAAAGCAACCTGAAGGTGAACGATGGTATAATTGAACATTTTTCTTTTTGAGCTAAAAACAGCATTGTTCCTTGAGGCATTCTGGCAAGGATTACTTGTTATGAGGCCTCAGCTGTTTGGTTGCAGTGATTTTAATGCTTGTCAGGTACAGCGCTGTCTTGCCTCATGCTTATTTGCATCTATTAGCATTGATTTAAAGATTTCTCAACTTCTTTCTACTTGAATTATTGTTTTGGAACATCCTTTATTTTCTCATGTTCAGCGCTTTCAAGAATAACTCGTTCTTGGAAAAGGGAGTCTCATTGATAAGACGAGCATTTTCTGCCCATCTGTAATTGCTGTTGAGGAGGCAGTAGTGAGCCACTTTCTTGAACCATTGTGGTCCTTAAGGTGTAAGGGCACCCACACTGCTATTAGTTCCAGGATTTTGACCCAGTGACAGTGAAGGAATGGCAATATTTGTCCAAGTCAGGATGGTGTGGGGCTTGGAGGGGAACTTGTAGGCAGTTGTGTTCCTTTGTATCTGTTTCTCCTTGTCCTTCTAGATGACCGAATTCCTGGGCTTGGAAGGTGCTGTTGGAGGAGGTTTTGGTGAATTTCTGTAATGCATTGTGAAAATGGTGCACAGTGCCACTGCTAGGCACCAATAATGGAGGGGCTGAAGGCTGAAGAAGTTGGACGGTGGGCTACTTTGGCCTGGATGGTGTCAAGCTCCTTGAGTGTTGTTGGAGCTGCACCCATCCACACAGGGGGACAGTATTCCATCTCACGCTCCTGACCTGTACCTTGTAGATGGTGGACAGGCTTTGGAGATTCAGGAGGTGAGTCACTCACTGCAGAACTCGCAGCCTGTGAGATAACTGTATGTTTTTGGGATCTCGGGTGAGTCATTTAGATTTACATTGGCTGCTCGTCCTTATATGGCTGGCCCAGCTAATTTTCTGGTTAATAGAAATCTCTAGGCTTCAGCAATTGAACATCTAGGGGAAATAGTAAAACTCTCCTCTTGTTGGAAATAATCATTGCTGGGCATGTGTGCCACATGAATGTCATTTACCACTTAGATGCTCAAGCCTGCATTCTGCCCAGGTCTTGCTGCATATGGACAGGGACTGCTTCACTAAAGAAGGAGTTGTGAATGATAATGAGACCTGCATTGACTTCAACAAACATCCCCACTTCTGACCAGGTGATGAAAAGAAGGCCAGGAAAGATATGAAAACTACAAGAAGGTACTGTCTGGCACACAAACGCCAACCACTCAACAGGGTGCTGTTCCTCAGGGCGTGCCCTCATCAGCCAGTCATAATGTTCATCTCTTCTGGACGGTGAACTATTCAATGTGTCATTTTCCCGTGTATGCATGCTCAGAGGCATGGTTGGGACATCAAAGATTAAGGAACTCTGGTACAAGTGTATTAAATGTTATGTGATTATTTTTGATAATTCCATACTCTTTTATACCTGTCACTTTCATCCATGCGTTTCAATGCATGTTGGCTTCACTCAAGGGCTGTTGCCCTGAATTTCCCGAGATGACACTGTTTCCAAATGGGTATAAAACGTAAGCGTGGAATTTGAGAGCTCAGTGTAAATAAAGCCACTTATCTGGTCTCTGACTAAAATTCTTTCACAATGAAATAAAACTTAACCTTACTGTGGTTGCAGACCTTCTCGCAGATCCAGTGGGTTTGGTTGCAAATGTTTTGTCACCCTGTTAGGTAACAAAGTCATTGCGCCTCTGGTGAAGCATTGATGTTCTGTCCTGCTTGTTATTTATATGCCTTGGTTTCCTGGGCTGGTTGGTACTACTTCTGCTTCTGTTTCTCTGTGGTTTGTACACAGGGTCTAATTCAATGTATTTGTTGATAGCGTTCCGGTTGGAATACCAGGCCTCCAGGAATTCCCTGGCGTGTCTCTGTTTGGCATGTGTAATTATGGATGTGTTGTCCCAGCCGAATTCATGTCCCTCGCTGTCAGTGTGGAGTGAGACAAGTGAGAATTGGTTGTGTCTCTCGGTGGCGAGTTGGTGTTCACGTATCTGTATTGTCAGTTTTCTTTCAGTTGGGCCTATGTAATGTTTCTCACAGTCCTTGCATGGTATTTTATATATAACACCAGTTTTACTGGTTTTGGGATCGTCGACATTCATCCATAGCTGTCTTAGGCGGTTGTGGATTTGTGGGCTACTCTGATACCTAAAGGTCTGCGTAGTCTCGTGGTCATCTCAGAAATGCCCTTGATCTACGGTAGGGTGATTAGTGAGTCTGGTCGTGTTGTGTCTTCCTGTTGTGGTCTGTCCTGGAAGTAACAGTGGATTGTGTTTTATGGGTGTCAATTCCTTTTGAAAACTGTGTCCTGGTGCTCCTGTTCTGCTTTGCTTGGTTCCAGGTTGCTGCAATGTATAGTGGTTCATTTAAATAGTGTCCTGATGCAACTCCGTCTGCGGGCATACTGACGATGTTACCTAGCAGGGTGAGAAAACGTTTGCAACCAAACCCACTGGCTTGGTCTACGAACTCATTCACAACCCAAGCTACAAATCTTCTCAAATTTTAGCCTCATTGTGACACGTATTTCTGATTTTTTCACATCTATGTAGATTTCCTTTTCCAAGTCTGGATGGTGAGTGTTTTGGAGGGGAACTTACAGGTGGTGATGTTCCCATGTATCTGCTGCCCTTGTCCTTCTAGATGGTAGTTGTTGGGTTTGGCATGTGTTGTTGAATAATTTTGGTCAGTTGCTACAGTTCAATTCTTGGATCATAATTATTTTCCATGATTTATGCCTTTTTATATTAAAAAATTTTTCTGGCATATATTAATCAGACTGGCAGGATTCTTGGTGTTTATAAGCATTGGTCAGTACATATATGCTAAATTTCCTAAGCTTTCATCAAGCATAAGATATAAAAAATTGTTTATTTGATGTGGGAGTCACAGACAAAGCTAGTATTTGTTACCCATCCCTATTTATCAGTGAGAAGGTATCCAGTGATTGTCAAGCACTTCTTCAGTCGGGTGCAACTTCCTAGTTACAAAGGAAACCCACTCCCTTCTGCCTAAATTCTGGTGAAACTTGGAAATCCCTTTCCAACTCACAATAGGGAATAATTCTTTTGGTGCATTCCTAACCTCACAGGATCACGTTGTCTTAGTGAATGATGGAGAATCGGGTTTTCAGTGCGAACGCTTCTGAAGGCAAACCCACTCAATTTCTTTTCCTGTCTGTTAATTTAAGTAGCGGCTAATTTGAATTTCCTTCTAAACTGCTCAGAAACACCGCCATGCGACAGCTGGGAATGTTGGCCACCACACAGAGCACGTAGAAGCAGGTTCTCCTTTAAGATGCAGGTATGTGCATCAATCTTAAAGAGACCACATAGTGAGCTAGCTCTGTAATGTAGGCACACGATAGAGGCAGCATGGGCAACTGGGATAAGTATGGCAGTTGTGGCTCAGTTGGTTGCACTCTTATCTCTTAGTCACTGTCAATGTATTCACATCCCACTGTCTAGAATGGAACAGAGAAATGTAACCTTGGCCCGTGTAGGTCTGAGGGACTGCTGCACTGTTGCTGGTGCCATCTTTTAGATGTGACACTAAACTGAGGCCACATCTTCTCTATCAGGTGGATGTGAAAGATTCCATGGCGCTGTTTTTGAAAAGAGCAGAGGAGTTGTCATAGTGTCCTGGCCAATATTAGTCTCACAGTCAACATTTTGCACCAGAGGTTATCCGAATGTTGTTATATTGCTGCCTGAGAGATCTTGCTATGTGCATATCAGTTGTCTCTGTTCTTAGATTACAAAAATGATTACACTTCTAAAATAATGAGAACTGCAGATGCTGGAGAATCCAAGACAACAAAGCGTGAAGCTGGCTGAACACAGCAGGCCCAGCAGCATCTCAGGAGCACAAAAGCTGACGTTTCGGATCTAGGCCCGAAACGTCAGCTTTTGTGCTCCTGAGATGCTGCTGGGCCTGCTGCGTTCATCCAGCTTCACGCTTTGTTATCTACACTTCAAAAAGGTGGGCTTTGTTGGATGTAAAAAACTTTGGGACATCCTAAAGGTGTGAAGGGAGCTATTTAAATGCAAAACTTTCTTTCCACCTTTTTTACATTTAAGGAGTAGACAGGTTTTTTAAATTAGTAATTGTAATAAACGGTTATGGTGAGTGGGCAAGAAAATCGAGGTGAGGCTAAGATGAGATCAGCCATGATCAAATCAAATAACGGAGCAAGGGGTTGAATGGCCTACTCCTAGTTCTTATGTTCTTCCTGTCCAAATGTGTGAATTTTCAATCTTCACTGGAAAAAGTCATGATGTAGGCCCAGAAGAATCTCTCCTTGTAAGCGAACTCAGTAATGCCAGTTTCTCATGATCGTTTGGTGAACAAATTACTTACATGTCCACTCTGTTTTCTTACCTAAGGGATATGACTGACCTCTTCCTACCATTGTATGATGTATGGTGTGTATATTGGTTAGATTCAGTGAAAAGCATTTGTAGAAAGTATTCTTTTGTCAACATACCTGATAAGTCTTATCAGGTATGGGCCTGATTCAGCTCAGATATTTATGTAGATCTTAACACACCAATGCTGTTGTAACTTTCATCTCCTCCCCAACCTATCCCATTCCAGTCAGCGAGTGGAAATTTCCTTGAAGTTGCTCCCATTGCATCACACTGATGCCTGAGGTTTCTGTCACCTCCCTGGTGGAGTTGTCACAGTCAAGCAAGCCTGTTTCTGAGGGTCTGTCCATCCGATGTTTCACTGGAGGTGAATGTGAGATCATCTGCTTTGGACCAAGAAAGGCAGAACTTTCTAAAGGATCAAAGCTATAGAAACTGTGGGGGTCCAAAGCAATGTCGAGGGTCCAGGCACACAAACTCAACAGACTTCTGGAATTCTGTCCTTTATTCCCGGAGGACTGGAATTCAAAGAATTCTAGTCCGCTTCAGCTAGTTGAGTCACACCTGGAATACTGTGCAGTGTTCTGGGCAGCCCACCTTCGGATAGGTAGGTCTATTGCCCTTGGAGGGAATGTTGTGCAGGTTTGCTAAAATAATATCTGGACTTGGGGCAGGGATTTAATTTATGTTTACAAAATGTAGGGTTGTATTCCATGGAATTGAGGAAGGCCAGGGTGGTTTGCTCAAACATCTTAAGATATTGAGAATTGACAGGTTGGGGAGTCTAGGAGTGAAGAGCATAGTCTAAAAACTAGAAACAAACTTTTAACTGCACAAACTGCACAGACAGATAACTTTCAGAAGAAATGGATTTCTCAAAGGACCAACAGAATTAAGCTGACTCATAAGATTATAGGTGAAGGATTCAGTAACTTTTTTTATTGCTGTTTGGGGGAGGGGAAAGCATTTTCGTTACCACCCAACATGCGCACATGCTTACCCCACATTTGGGTAGAATCTTAAATTGTGAGCAAATTCTTTGCATGCTTCATTCTTGAGGATGAATGCATTTTCAAAAATTAGTGTCCAGCGTAGATTTGTGGCATTTCCCCTGTTTGGTATGTAGTATTCCAATAGATCATTTTCCTTTGGTACAGAATATAGGAAGCTCATCTATGGAAGTGAAGGTTACTTTTTGGAAATGAAGAGGTTCTGTGCTAGTAGAAGAGGAGAAGCTAGTTCTACTACACAGGTACAGTGAGGTGGGGAGAAGTTGTCACGAACCAGCTGCCACCAATTGAAGATAACTGCCATTCAAAAGAAAGTAAGATGAGAGGAGGAGAGCTATGTTTGAGTAAGTCGGGTTGTTACAAGCTTTCAACTTTCCAAATTGAATGAGGTAAATACTTGATGATAAACTTAGAATAATTGGATGACTCTTTCAAAGGGCCAGGACTGAAACAATGGGCTAAATGGCCTCCTTCCGCTGTGCCCTATTCGGGTTATCATTGAATGGCTACAGCACAATAGGAAGGCCATTGGGTCAAGAATTGCAAGAAAGGCCCACTTAATCCCATTCCATCTGGCCCTGCAAACCTTTATCTTCAAATAATTATCCAGTTGTGTATCGTTCTGTGATTTGAACACATGAATGTTCCCCAATTGCTAGGCATTTGACATTTCAGGGTGACCACATATTCCTATTTATTGTGGCCCAGCCATTCAGTACAGACACCTCTGTAATGCCACACATTCCTGAAAGTAAACCAATTTTATGTGAGTTAAATGTCATTCAAAAAAATGCTTTGAAATTAAATTCCCAATAAATCAAATGACTGGAATGTACCACACCTTTTTATAAAAAGCACTGAAGTCAGCTACTGCTAGTTTGCTTGGGGCTTGTTTGATTGCAAAAAGTCAGCATTTGTTTGTCTTAAAACCTGATGACAGATTCTGATTTTACGTTCAGATATATTTCCGATCTGGTAATGAAAGTGTGTATTTCGAATCGCTTTCACTGAAACTGGAGCTCCGATGAACTTGTAGCAGGAGATATGTATATATCAAACTTGAGATTTTTTAATATAAGTATGATTTTGCTACATTCATAATTTTCAGTAGTATCATTACAAAATGAAATTGCCATTGTACTGACTGTACTGGACCTTCGGGCTGCTCTCTTATTGGAGAGAGATGGCTGGTAGTGGTTTAACGTGAAGGTCACCACACCTTGAGCAAGGGCAGAGGCTGAGAAGAACATTATGGCCGATGCAGGGATTGAACCGTCGCTGTTGGCTTAAGTCTGCATCCAGCTAGGCCCCAAATGTAACTATAATGGTGAGAATGTACATTTTGCAGTGACACGGTGACCATCTCAATTTGTTGGACGTGAATAGCGCAGAGAGGGTACAGTGAGACCACACCTAGGATGTTGCTTCCTGTATTGAAGGAGGATGGTGCTTGCATTGGTGGCAGGGTTCACCCAGCCAAGTCCTGGGATCATATTAAGTAGTTGGGCCAGTACTGCTTGGAGTTGAGAAGAAAGAGAGATGAATATTGGTATAAACATAAGATTCCAAGGGGTCTTGATGGGATAGATACTGAGAAAATGTTTCCTCTTGTGGGAAATGAGCCATGGTTTCAGAATAATTGCCCTTTTCTCAGAGGTTTGTTAATATTTAGGATTCTCTTCCCAAGAGAGAAAAGTGGGGGCTGTATCATTAAAAATATACAGTGCTAAGAGAAACAGATGCTTGAACTGTAGAGGAGCCAAGGGTTATAAGGGAAGTGGAATTGGAGCTCGATCAGCTGTAATCATATTGTAGTATCGATGGGCTGAATGACCTATTTGGCTCTTTTGTCTTTAACCAGAAACTAGAACAGGTCACAATGGAGATAAGTATAGGAGGTTCTGAGTCTGATGGGATGGGTTGGGAGGAGGGCTTGTTGCGGAGTACCAGCAGAGACGGGCAGGGCTGGATGGTCCATGTCTGTGCTTGCTCCTTATAATTCTAGTCAGTTCCTGTTTGCTGGTTGTTTCAGTCACAGCTGAAAAACCTGAAATTCTGCAATGTCTCGAGACCTCCACAAATGTTGTACGGCCTGAGAGTTACTTCTGAAATGTTGTCATTGCTTTAGTAGGCAGATGTAATGAATCAGATTGTACACTGGAGTGTTCCTCAAACCATGTACTAGATTAGTGAATTTTTTTTTCCTCTCGTGGTGATAAGGAATGTTGGCCAAAACACTTGGAGTACTTTAACTAACTAAAAAAGACCCCAAAGAATTTAAGCTGCTGGAAATCAGAAGCAAAAACAGAAAATGCTGGAAAAACTGTGGACCATCTGTGGAGTGAAAGCAGAGTTAATGTTTTGGATCCAGTTTTGCAGACAGTATGTAGGTGTTCTACAAAGTCAATATATTGAAGAGACAAAGTGCAAAGTGTGTGACAGTTTTGCTGAACACTTATGTACTGTCCTGAGTTTCCCGTTACTCACCACCTTCAACACACCACCCTATTCCTGACCCAACATCTCTATGTGAGACATGCTGCAGTGCTCCAGTGAAGTTCAGCGCAAGCTAGGAAAGCAGCATCTGCTTGAGAACTCTACAGTCTTCTAGACTCAGTATTGAGTTCAGAAATTTTAGGGTCTGAGCACATTCTTCCATGTCCGTACGCCAACTCCCACACTCCGGGCCTTATCATTTCATGGACTGCTACCGAAACCAGCCTACTGTCAGCTCCTCATGGTCCCCACCAGCAGCAACCAAAACAAAGTCGCAGGAAAAGCTCAGCAGGTCTGCCGGCACTTGTGAAGAAAAAGTCAGAGTCAATGTTTCAGGTCCAGCGACCCTTCTGCAGAACACGGTCACTGGACCTGCAACATTAACTGTGATTTCTTTTTCACAGATGCTGCCAGGCCTGCTGAGCTTTTCCACCATCTTGTTTTTTTTCCCCCTTGATTTACAGCACCTGCAGTTCTTTTAGTATATTCTTTTCCCCATTAGCAGCTGTTGATTCTCTCAGGCTGACCATTACCCACTTCCTTGTCTGCTGAACTGTTGTTCTGTCTCTGGGCTCCATCTCTTACTCCCTGTCAAAGCAACCCCCCCCCCCCCCCCCCCCCCGCCAACCCAACCATCAGTATCTTCAGCATCTTGTACGAACCTTTTCCAAGTAACAATCAGTTCTGAAGAAAGGTCACTGGACCCGAAACGTTAACTGCGATTTCTCTCTACAGATACGGCCAGACCTGCTGAGTTTTTACAGCAATATTTGTTTTAATGACTTGGAGAACTTTACTTGCTCTTCATTGAAGAGTGTTATGGGATAATTTTATCTTTGTCTGAGCAACAAGGATTTTTTAAGAGCTAATGCCTCGATCAAGTAATGCAGACGGTGATGTAAGGTGTTTTGATTGAAGGGAAAATGAACTTTTAAAAAGGTATTTGACAATTACCACAAAATAGACTTGTTAACAAAATTGACACCTGTGGGATTAAAGGTGAAATGGCAACATGTATGCATAATTGCTGAAGGCGGGGATTAATTGTGAATGTGTATTCTTCAGTCTGGCAGTTTTTTTTCCCCAGGGGTCAGTATTGGGGTAACTGCGTAATTTTTGATACGTAGCAATATTCTGGACTTTGTGACAGACAGCATAACTTTAAAGTTTGTAATGAGAGGAAACTTGGGAAAGGAATAAAGGATGAAAAAGTTAGTGACAAGCTAGAGGAGGACTTAAACAGATGGCTATAAGGGGACAATGTGGGGCAGATGAAGTGTGAAAAACAGCAAAATGAATCATCCAATATAATTGTAATGAAGACATAGGATCAGAGATACGTGTGTATTTGTGTACAAATCTGTAAGGTGGAAAGTCAGGTTGTAAAGACTATTAAAAAGACAAATACTTTGGATGCAATAAAGTACAAAACAAGGAAGTTATGTTAAACCTTTATAAAAGAATGGTTGTCCTATTGTGTTCAATTCTGAGACATACTTTATAAGGAATGTTAAGAGATTTACAATGATGGTACACAGGATAAAGAACTTGATTATCTGAAGAGGTGAGAGAAAATTTCAGCTGTTCTCCTTGGAGCAGAGAAGATTAAGAGGATACAAAAACCACAAATAGGAAATTCTTGGTCATGTTCTCTCTCCACAGATGCTGCCTGACCTCCTGAGTTTTTTCCCAGCATTTCCTGATTTTGTTTCAGATTCCCACTGTCCACAGATTTTTGCTTTGCAATTAATTTTAAGAGGTAAATTAATGGAGATGGTCAAAATTGAGAACAATTACGGAAAAGTGAGCAAGGAGAAGCTGTGGTGGAAAGCTGTATAACCACATTTAAGGTGAATCAGAGACAGTGTGATGTGTTGTTCTGATGGGAATGCGCTGATCAAGGGGTGGACGAGGCAGATTCAATGATACCTTTCAAAAGCAGAATGTACAAACACTTGAAGGAGAGCAATTGTATAACGATGGAGAAAGGTCAACTGGCTAGGTCAGGTTGGATAGGTCTGCTGCAGGGGCAGCACATTAATGGGGCTAAACCGTTCTATCATGTAATCTTGGTTCAAACTTTGGCACTTTGAGCAATGATCTCTTGGGGTCATTTTAAGCAGGAAATAGAGATCTCCTGATACCTTGACTGAACTTTCTCTTTAATACTATATAAAGCTTAATTGGCTTTTGGAACTTGTCCTATGAAAAATAGTTGCCAGGTAGCAAAGTACTTGAAAGTGCCTTGAGGCATGTACACAGTGACTGCATGAGGGCACATTCTTAACTTTTCATCTGTGGCGCATTGGGTTCTGAGTTAGAAAATGTAGGTGGGCAAATTTTGTCTGAACTCTGTCTACAGTTTGCTGACAGCAACACTGTTGTAGGCCAAAAATCAACAATGAGACAACATACAGGAGAGAGAGAGCGTGCTTGGTGATGTGATGCGAAGATAACAATCTCTCTCTCAATGTCAACAAAACTAAACAGCTGATCACTGACTTCTACCCTACCTACATGAGTGGAGCTGAAGTGAAGATGTCGAGAATGTCAAGTTCCTAGGACTTTCAGTTGCCAACAATCTGTCCTGGACCATTCACGTTGATACCATAGTCAAAAAGACCCAACAATGCCTCCTTCCTCAGGAGGCTAAGGAAATTGGGAATGTCCATAAGGACCCTCACCAACTTTTACAGGTGCACCATAGAAAACATTCGACCTGGATGCATCATGGCTTGGTACGGCCCAGGATTGTAAGAAATTACAGAGAGTTGCGAGTATAGCCCAGACCATCACGGAAGCCGACCTTCCATCCATTGACTCCATCTACACTTCTCATTGCCTTGGAAAGGCAGCCAACATCATCAAAGACCCCTCCCATCCCGGTTATAATCTCTTCCAACCTCTTCCATCAGGCAGAAGATACAAAAGCTTAAACACACGTATCAACAGGTGCAAGAACAGCTTCTTCCCTGCTGTTATAAGACTGCTAAATGAACCTCTCTAGTTTCAAATCTAATGTTAGTCTTGCTTTTTGTGTAATCTTCTCTGCAGCCGTACCTTTGCATTCCTTGGCCTGTTCCATCAATCGATGATCTTGGTATGTTATGATCTGCCTGTACGACATGTAAAACAAAACTTTTCACTGTACTTCGGTACATGTGACAAGAATAAATCAAATCAAATCAAAACGAGTCTTGTCAAGGCCTCGGGTATAGGATTTAGACTAACACTTCACGTCACTTAAGGATCGTTCTATGTTGGTGTATGAGACATCTCCGTAAAACTGCTTTGCAGAAGAGCGGGGAGTGTGTCCTTGTGTGCTGACTAGTTTCTATAGTGTCTAACCATCAGATCATGAGAATTTTTACTCCAGTTATAAGAGAGGCTGAGTGGAATTTTTGCAGAGGTGTGTGTGTGTTTGAGGAGGTGGTTTTTGCAGGACATTAGTTGGCTTCCCATGCCTTCCAGCAGGATCAAAGGGTCTCTGAGCTTTCCTCAAGCACTGGACCTTCACACTAGGTCTACCACACTATTTTTAGTGCTTCAGGTAATGGTTTCCACTGACTAAAGCAATAGTAAGTTATAGCCGTGGTAGAGGGCTCATGACTATAGCACACCAGTCAGCAGGATGCACTTCTCCAAACTTCCAGCCTTTCATAAACAAAAATTTCAATGTACTACCATTTGTAACTCCGAGTAGAGAAAGAGTCTTTGTCCAAATGCAGTGTCCCAGCTTAGTCTGAACCACCTGCAAGTTCTCCTCCAAGCCACTTGCCAGTCCTGACTTGGAAATAGATCACCATTACCTAGACTGACGCTGTGTCAAAAGTCTAGAACTCCCTCCCTATGGTATTATATGTCTACTGACAGCATGTGGACTGCAGTGGCTCAAGAAGGCAGCTCACTACTAGCTTCTCAAAGGCAGTTAGGGATCAGCAATAAATACTGGCCTGGCTAGTAACATCTACATCCCATAAGTGAAGAGAAAACACTACAAGTTACTGAATATTTACGATCAACTTAGACAATTCTTATCCATTTAAAAAAAACTGTTAATTTTAGTCAGTCCTAGTTTCATCAGTCTCTGCATGTGTAATCTTTAAATTGTGCAGGCCTTCTGTTGGTACACATATGTGTTGCCATCATCTGTTCGTCTGATCATTTTTGAATGGCACTGCTGTTCCAGAGAGTACCATTTATGTGGCAAGAGCTGATAATTCGTAAGCTTTTCTGTCACAGTTCAACTCCTCCCATGCATTTCCTACAATCATTCATTTTACTTACTGTTAATTCCATTGCTGTCAATCCATGTTGCTACTTAAACGCAGAAAGACTTGCTCAGTGGTAAAGCGTTCCGCAAGATTCCACATGGTAGACTGGTTAGTGCAGTTAGATCACATGGAATCCAGGGGGAGCCTGACAATTGGATGCAAAATTGGCCTGAAGGTAGGAGACAGAGAGTGGGGAAAGTGGGTGGAGACCTGTGACCACTGGTATGCCACAAGGATTGGTGCTGGGTCTGCTGCTTTTTGTCACTTAAGTGATTTGGATGTGAGTATAGGAAGGTCTGGTTAGAAAGTTTGCAGATGACACCAAAATTGGTGCTATAGTGGACCACCAGTGGAGTGACAATAATAGACAATAGACAATAGGTGCAGGAGTAGGCCATTCGGTCCTTCGAGCCAGCACCACCATTCATTATGATCATGGCTGATCATCCACAATCAGTATCCTGTTCCTGCCTTATCCCCATAACCCTTGATTCCACTATTTTTAAGAGCTGTATCCATCTCTTTCTTGAAAGTATCCAGAGAGTTGGTTTCCACTGCCTTCTGGGGGCAGAGCATTCCAAATATCCACTCGATATTTCATATATGTAGGGAGAGGCTGATTAGGCTGGAGCAATTTTCCCTGAAGTGTCGGAGATTGAGGTATGACCTTATGAAGAGGGGCTTGAGGGGCATGGATAGGGTCAGTAGCCAAGGTCTTTTTCCCATCTCCAAACTGGAGTGCATAGGCTTAAGGTGAGAGGGGCAAGATTTGAAAGGGACCCAAGGGGCAACATTTTCTTGCAGAGGTAGGTGCGCGTATGGAATGAGCTGCCAGGGGAAGTGGTGGAGTCTGGTGCAATTACAACATTTGAAAGACAGCTGGCCACTCTCCCCGTGACTCCCTTGTCCGCTCCACACTCCCCTCCAGCCCCACCACACCCGGCACTTTCCCCTGCAACTGCAGGAAGTGTTCCACCTGCCCCCATACCTTCTCCCTCACCCCCATCCCAGGCCCCACGAAGACTTTCCACATCAAGCAGATGTTCACCTGCACATCCGCCAATGTGGTATACTGCATCCACTTCCTCTACATTGGGGAAACCAAGCGGAGGCTTGGGGACCACTTTGCAGAATATCTCCGCTCAGTTCGCTATAAACAACTGCACCTCCCAGTCGTGAACCATTTCAACTCCCCTTCCCATTCCTTAGACGACATGCCCATCCTGGGCCTCCTGCAGTGCCACAATGATGCCACCTGAAGGTTGCAGGAACAGCAACTCATATTCCGCTTGGGAACCCTGCAGCCCAATGGTATCAATGTGGATCTCACAAGCTTCAAAATCTCCCTTCCCCCTACTGCATCCCAAAACTAGCCCAGCTCGTCCACACCTCCCTAACCTGTTTTCCTCTCACCTATCCCCTCCTTCCACTTCAAGCTGCACCTCCATTTCCTACCTACTAACCTCATCCCACCCCCTTGACCTGTCTGTCCTCCCCGGACTGACCTATTCCCTCCCTACCTCCCCACCTACACTCACCTCTACTGGCTCCATCCCCGCCTCTTTGACTGGTCTGCCTCCTCTCTACCTAACTTCTCCTCTATCCACCTTCAATCTGCCTCCCCCTCTCTCCCTATTTATTTCAGAACCCTCTCCCCCTCCCCCCATTTCTGATGAAGGGCCTAGGCCCGAAACATCAGCTTTTGTGCTCCTAAGATGCTGCTCAGCCTGCTGTGTTCATCCTGCTCCACATTTTGTTATCTCAGATTCTCCAGCATCTGCAGTTCCCATTATCTCGGGTATATAAGTATGAATGGTTAGAGAGATATGGGCCAAATGCCGGCAAATGGGACTAAATCAGATTTGGGTATCTGGTTGGCAAGGAAAGGTTGGACCGAAGGGTCTGTTTCCATGTTGTATAACTCAATAACTGTATGATTTCTGCTTCAACCAGATCAGGTTTGAAAGTGCCCAGAATATGTTGGTGGAACAAGATTTTTGTGCGTTTTAAAGTTTGAGAGATGTTCACATGACTTTGCAACACAGAGCACCCTCTGTCCCATTTGTGTTAGCAATCATTCATCAGACCAGTGAGCAAATGGGCCATAAAACAGAAGAAAACGGGCCAAGGAGTGGATTAAGAAATCCAGACTGAATAGGTATTTGTGTAATTACCGGAACAAAACACGTCCTGGATTAATGCACTGAGCTGTTTGATTCTCTATATGTTCAGAAAACACTTGCATCTCTTAATTTTGGCCATTCCTCATGTGGGGTGGGGAGAGGCGTCGGAGACAGAGCGACTTTGGAAACCTAGAATGGGAAAACATTAGCATGTGTTGCTTTCCCACATGTTTCTATTGTTATGTTGCTGTGTTAAGACTCAAGCCATTGTAACGTAATTGTGCTGCTGTTGCTTCCAGAAAGCACCCGGTTGCTGCAGACAGACAGATGGCCCCATGGGAAGGGACTGCAGAGAGTCTCGGGCAGTACAGAGGCTTCAAATATTCTAAGCTTGCTGGTATTTTTACTGATTCATGTATCAAATGTGTATATATATTTGTACACATGCATATAAAAATACATATACACGTATGCAGACTGACATTTGTAAGATACGTATGTACACGTGTATGAATACATGTACATATGTATGAACATGTATTAAATATATATTTATAGTTTGCATGTGTGCATATATACAATATGTACATGCACAAACGTGGATAAAAGATTTTCTGTAATATTTCATGGCAAACCTTTCCAGGGTTACCATTGAGTGTGCCACTTTTTTATAAAATTATTGGCAAGATGAGCTCCAGATTTTGTCAAATGACAAATTTTTTTACATATCCTTCAGTAGTGAATATAATGTTCTTGAACAGTACTGTTTAAGCCTATGGACTGAATTTTTCCGAGGTTCAGTGACCCCCTTGTTGGCTTAATCTCCTGAAGGAATTTGAGCGACGTTGGTCCGAAAATTGCTTGCAGTGCGCGTGCAGGGACTTTCAAATCACCCAGAATGTGGTTGTGCACAGATTGCATAAATTTTCCCTTTCTAGCAACAGGAACATCTTGCACCTTTTTACTTGCTTTAGAATCTAGCCTCTAAGATGACATGAGGCGAATGGAGTTCAATGTAAGCAAGTTTGAAATAATATGCCGCTGAATTTAAAAACTAAAAAAATGTAAATATATCCTAACTGTAAAACTTTCATTGTTTGGAGCAACAGAGAAACATAAATGTGCAGGTAAACATGTCTTTTTAGCATGACATCTCTTTTAAAGCTGATTTGACTTGCAGCACCAGTGTTAAAGATAGAAAAATGCTGAGCTTTATGGAATATTGAATTTTGAACCTCGAAGGCTATACTAAGCCTGTGCAATGCATTGGTTCGGTCACAGTCAAATTGCTACGTGCAGTTGCAGAGGCTGTACTTTATTAAGCATGTGGGAGCCCAGAAAAATGTGCAATATTATCAGACTTGGATAATAACAGGAAGTGGTTACTTGACAGATTAGGGCTAGGCTCATTGGAGCAGAGATGTTTTGGGAGATTCAACAAGAATATTCAAAGGCTTTGCAAGATTCAAAAATGGTCAGTCAATCTGTAACGAGAACTAACACGAAACAAAGGCAGACAAGGAGTTTTTATTTCAATTCAATGAGTTGTGACCTGGAATGCTCAGCCTAAAAAGATACTGAAAGTAGTTTCAATGGTAGTTTTCAATGACAAATGAATAGATACTTGAAGAGGGAAATTCGCAGTAAGGGTTGGGCACTGCCTTGGACTAAAGTCAAATTGCCAACTCAGTTGGTCTCCTGTGTTGTATCGTTCCATACTTCCCTGCATTTGGTCATAATCTGAAAGTAAAGCTTGCCGGAATAGTAAAGTCTGACCATAGGACAGATCATTTCTTATTTGCTTGTTCTCAGGATATGGCCATCACTTTTATTTAGCATTTATTGCTGATTCCTAGTTTGCCGTGAGGGCAGTTAAGAGTTAACCACATTGCTGTTGACCTGGAGTCACACAGCCAGTCTAGATGAGGCTGGTGGATTTCCTTCCCTACAGGGCATCAGTTAGCGTATCTGCATTTAGCACAACTCCCAACTGCCAATCTCAGTGAATCCAGTCATCACTAGTTGTACAGCCTAATGAAATTTGGGTCCAGTAATTGAAAATCCTTTGCTCACAACTAGTGTCTTTTACAATTGGTGTTGTTAACTTCTTAATGACCATACTTCATCGTACTGTCCTAGGCAAGAAATGTAAAACACCTAAAGAGACATAATCGCTACCACCACAGCACGAAGTGGGATTTAAGAATGTCGGGTACTCCCAAGTGGCTCCTAAAGCTGACACAGTTATAGAACTTGAAATTGAAGCACCTGAAGAAACAACTGAAAGGGACTAGGATCGATGTTTAGAGATAATGGGAACTGCAGATGCTGGAGAATCCAAGATAACAAAGTGTGGAGCTGGATGAACACAGCAGGCCAAGCAGCATCTCAGCAGCACAAAAGCTGACGTTTCAGGCCTAGACCCTTCATCAGCTCCTGAGATGCTGCTTGGCCTGCTGTGTTCATCCAGCTACACACTTTGTTATCTAGGATGGACGTTTAAACAGATTGTAGAGAGAGGGCTAGGTATGCTATTTGCCACGATTTTTCTGCGGCTGAAATCACAACATGCTGATAGATCTCAAGTGCTTGTGTTTTATAGATGAAATTGCGAGCCGGAGGCAGACTGAGTGCAATGAAAGTGGTGAGGAGCACAAGTTGATTCTAATTGGGACTCAGGCTAGCATGCAGGAATAGAGAAAGGGAGAGGTGGCAAGAAACGATCCTCCTTGTGGTTTTGTTTGTCATCTTGCAGCAGCACCAATCATAATTCATGGACGCGCACCCAACAGCTCGTGTTTTGTTGGCACAGGAGGAAATGGTGCCAACTCCTATCCCGTTATTCCCATTTTACCTAAAGTCCTTTGTGATGTTAATAAAAGTGAGCAATACAAAGCCCACAGTGAATGCTGCTTCTGCCCAGTCTGATATGAGGATTATCCTGAATTTTCCATGTAGGGAGCTGAGCTGAAAGCATCCACGTCTGCAATCCACCCAGCTAAAAGTTAACTTTTTTCATTAAGTCCTTTTCAACTCGTACATTTAAAACTCCTTTTAAGTACTTAGCTGGCTCCCTGAATTCAGAAACTCTTCGGGGTGGGAAGTTTACTGACCTCGCAAAAGTAAGCGATTCAGGGCATAATGCCTGCTGTACCATTCGGTTTTATCATGGCTGATCATCTGCTTCAATGCCACTTCCCTGTGTAATCCAGGGAAGGATGGGGGGGTGGTGGTGGGGGTGTGGGGGTGGGAGCAGTGGCAAGGGAGATTGGCCTTGGTGGTTGGTGACCTCTGGAGACAGCGCTTGTGTGCAGGAGTAACACAGCCATCAGCATACAGCCTCATTGGCATGTTTAAAATAATAGTCTGCTAGTTGGATTCACATGGCTGACCAACACACACACACACACACACACACACACACACACACACACACACACACACACACACACACACACACACACACACACACATACATGCCCCTCCATACACACGCACCCCTGCACACACACGCACACCCCGACACACGTCTATTCACACACACACCCCTGCATACACATAAACACACACACACACTACACCTACACACTCACACCCCTCCATACACTCACGCCCCTGCACACATGCACACATACCTACATACACACACACACACACTCACACCCCTGCACACACTCACACCCCTGCACACACTCACACCCCTGCACACATGCACACATACCTACATACACACACACACACCCACATACACACATACCTCTACAAACACACACACACCCCAACACACACCCCCACACACACATACCTGTAAACACACATCCACATTGTAAAAGTAGTGCTACAAATAAACATAGTAGCCCTGCCAGTGCTTCAAATAAGAGAAGGTATATAATCAGGTTTCATATACATTTGATCAAATCCAACCCCGGAGAGTCACAAGACTCGCAGTTTGTTTATGTCTAATAAAGCATGTTGACTTCAGTGTTGAAAAAAGCATGTGATTATTTGCTTATGTGGAGAATAATTGTGACATTGTTTTTTTTATTCATTCATGGGATGCGGCATCATTCGCATTGACATGCCCTCTGGGCACTTGGGGATGGGCAATAAGAGTCAGTCTCATTGCTGTGGCTCTGGAGTCACATGTAGGCCAGACGAGGTAAGGATGGCATTTTCCTTCCCTAAAGGACATTAGTGAACCAGGTGGGTTTATGACAATGGTTACATGGTCATCATTAGACTCTTCAAAAAACAAAGTAACTCATTCAAACTCCATCATCAGCCGTAGCAGGATTGGAATTCATGCCTGCAGACCCCTGCATGTCTGGATTAATATTCTAGTGATATTTTGTGATGCAAAGTGACACCAATATTGGATTTCAATTCCCTCAGTGGCTGAGGTCATGAGGAAGGGTCTGCTCTCACCTGAGGCATAGTGACCCTCAGGTTAAACTACCACCAGTCACCGCTCTCTAATGAAAGAGCAGCCCTATGGTCCGATAGGTCTATAGGGACCTCACCTAAGAATGGTGTTCTTCCAGGGTGGCCTACTCTGTGGGCAGTTCTTCCATAGGAGACTTAGTTATGAGGAAATTTGGAGAGATTGGATTGCCAAATCATGAGATGTCTGGGCGTTGTAGATGAGAAGAAATTGTTTCCAGTCGCAAGAGGAATGAGGGGATGCAGAGTAAAATTGTTCTGTAAAAATACCAAAAGTGATGTGAAAAAAATAACTCATATACACAATCAGTGTGGAAAACTATCTGGAAGCTAGGTTGAGTTGAGTCAGGTTGAATTGAGGCATTTAGGAGGCTGTAATATGTTTATTTAAATGGAAATAACGTGAAAGGGATGGGGGAAAACAGGAGAATGGCAATAAGCCTCAATGTTCATTTGGAGAAGCAATGCATTGACTCATGGCCAAATGACCTGCTGTGTCTTTACAATTCTGAGACAATCTGCTCATATGGTGCATGTGGAATTCAGTGCCCTTCCCTGTGGTGGGTTTGGTCATGGGATGGGGGTGATTTAGTTAGGTGGGTGGGGAATTGACTTTCCAGCTCCATCCCAATTAAGTCTATGGTGAAAGGGCATGTGAATGGCCTTCGTATCCCATGCCAATTAATGCCTTTATATGGTTAATTAACACCATTATCTCACTGCCACTGGTAATCTCCATGTGTGGAACATGAACACTAAACATAGATGGATGTTTGCAAGATTGCAGAAAATAATGCCAGTACTGTTTTGCACAATAAATGGTAGATCTGATACATATTCACTTTGAACCCTTATCGATTCTGAAATACCTCATGGACTAAAGAGTCTTTTTCTTTGCTATAGACCTCTGTGACTATGAGACTACATCATTCAGGTTAATAGAGCTAGTTTTATTTAAAATTATACATAAACAATGATCAACAACACACTTTTCTTAAACAAAATCGTTTTAAAAATTTATACTTTAAATTTTAAAAAATGTAAAACTCCAAAACATTTGAATGTGTTCAGAATGTTTTAATTTGATAATGAAACATGGGCACTGCAGCTCTGCTGAGCTTTCCTGAATATGATCAACACATAGAATCCCTACAGTGTGGAAACAGGCCCTTCAGCCCAGCAAGTCCACACTGACCCTCAGAGCATCCCACCCAGACTCATCCCCCTATAACCCACCCAAACTAGGGCAATTTAGCATGCCAGCTCACCTAAACTGCTCATCTTTGGACTGTGGGAGGAAACCAGAGCACCCGGGGGAAACCCACACAGAAACGGGGAGAATGTGCAAACTCCATGCAGACGATTGCCTGAGGCTGGAATCGAACCTGGGTCCCTGGTGCTGTGAGGCAGCAGTGCTAACCACTGAGCCACCGTGCCGCCCTGATTAGGGACTGACAAAACAAGAAAAACTAGCATATTTGACTACACTCGTCTGGGTCTTGAGGTAGAACACAACCTGAGAATCAAATAACAAGTTGTAAAGCTGTATGAACACAGCAGGCCAAGCAGCATTAGAGGAGCAGGAAATTTTCTGAAGAAATTTCTGAGGAGCTTTCCCGCTCTTCTGATGCTGCTTGGCCAGCTGTGTTCATCCAGCTCTACACCTTATTATCTCAGATTGTCCAGCATAGGCAGTTCCTACAAGAATCAAATTATTTCACATAATTACTGTTATATTTCACTCTTCACCTTGAAGAATGTGAACAGAAGATGCCTGATCACTCTGGCAAGATTTAAATTCTTTTGACTTACAAATAAATTGGTTGTAGTTCTAATCATGACCTTTGACAGTCTGAAATTTTGCATGCACTTAATATTTCAAAGACTTTATCTTCTCAATCCAGATTGATGATTTTGATTAGATAGTTCCACTAACAAAGCTGGGCTAGCCAACCTTGATGAGAAAAAGTTATTTTTAGAAAGTTAAAAACCGAAAGAACTGCGGATGCTGTAAATCAGGAGCAAAAACAAAGTTGCTAGAAAAGTTCAGCAGGTCTGGCAGCATTTGTGAAGGAATAAACAAAGTTAACGTTTTGGGTCTGGTGTCCCGAAACGTTAACTCTGTTTTTTCCCCTCATAGATGCTGCCAGACCTGCTGAGCTTTTCCAGCAGAGATAGTAGGAGCTGCCTATGCTGGAGAATCTGAGCTAATGAAGTGTAGAGCAGAAAATTTCCGGCTTCTCTGATGCTGTTTGGCCTGCTGTTGTCCATCCAGCTCTACAACTTGTTACCTGAGCTTTTCAAGCATCTTTGTCTTTATTTTTAGAAGGTGTTTGTTTGGTAGGGTGGAGTGGGGTGAGTGGGAGGAAATGGATGTTGAAGGTGGAAAAAGGCAGTACAAAAATATGAAAGGATCACTTTGAGATCATAAACAACTCTTTCTAAAAAAAACTTGAGTCAAAAACAAGGTTACAATGCAACCATACAGTTTGAAAAGGTTGAGAAGTGATTATGCAATATTTTCTGGTCTATCACTTTGACAGATCACAGCTGCCTTGATGTTGGTGCTCATGTCATTGGCTGTCACACTTCCTCAGGCTTTATTCCTGGGTGGAAGTTCTGGTCCATACCATTAATGACATGGTGACAGGGTAGGGGCAGGTAAGAGGGGTGAGAGAGGTCAGCAGGAAATGAGGGAGTGGAGTGGGCTTCAGCAATGCTCCAGCAGTGCCTTTTAAGTAGAAACTAAACAAACTGACTATTTAACAGTAATTGTCCCTTAATGTGGCTCTGTAACAAAACTTAAAACAAACTTTTAAAGGGACTTGGGAATTTAAATTAAAATAACATTTTGTGAATGAGATGATGCACTCCAACCCATATGTTACCTACTGACACCCTCAGGGATGCTGGTGGACACAATGTACTCCCTTTCCAAGGACACCCAAGCACAGATATGACCCCGGAAGGGAATCAGGCACTTGGGCTTGATTAATCCCTCCAGGGCACACCACCTGGAGCAGTGCCGGGTCACTGAGAACAGATCTACCCAAACCCCATTCACACTGGGTAGCTCAAGATCAGGAGTATAGGGTTGACATACAGCCAAAGATTAAGTGGAAGATCCTCCAGATGTTGGATTCGGGATTGCAATCTAGTGGACGCTGCGGGCTCCTCAAGGCCTTAGAAGATGGAAGTGGTCTGGGAGTCCATGAGCCATCGTAATGCCCTATTGCATTGTCTCACTATGTGCAACAATCTCAGCACCAATTCCTGATCGTAAAGGAGAGGACCTCCACGTACAAAGATTCAGGCCCTTTTTATAGAGGTAACAAGATGTAGAGCTGGATAAACACAGCAGGACAAGCAGCATCATAGGAGCAGGAAGGCTGACGTTTCGGGCCTAAATCCTTCTTCAGAAATCCCTTGTTATGCTATTTTTGAAAACTACCAAGCCAAATTAACCAGATGCTCATCCCTTAAAGGGGAATGTCAACAAAAACTAAAGTTACCAAAGAAAACTTGCAAAGAAAAAGGTTAATCTCAGTCGGTTTTTCTCCTTCCCAATTTCTGAACATTGGGCCGTGGACTTCCATTGGATTAATCTATGCTTATGGACAGTACTGCAGAGGTTTGCCATTACCTCTTGCAGGATAGTTGACCAGGAGACTGTCCTACACTTCCTGCCTGCCTCCATACATGTCAGGAGGACTTACGGGCTGATAATCAACCTGTTGGCTATATTTACAAACAAACCTTCCGTGGCTAACCATTTCCAGGGTGAGACTCAAGCCTGGAATTTCTGGTCCAGAGATGGCATCATGACAGGATCCCCCTCAGTCCGTCTTTATAATCTTGTGAAGAACAAGTTCAAAATTAAACCATTTAAAGCAATATTTAAAAGTTGTTGTGAGCCATTTCCTTCGATGAGTGCAATTTAGCGAGGGGAAAAAGAATAATAAAAATGAAAAGCATGCCATATGTGGTGACCTCTGATAGTACAAATCTATTCCGCAACAGGGTCCAAACAATATGATGATTTGTGCTACATCTTCTACCTTGTGAAGGTTAATTATGTTTCCATTTAGTTTCACCAAAATGAATGTAATAATCACTGACCTGGTAATGCCTGTGCATAGCAATCAGCCAACACAAATACACATTCAAACTTGTATCAAGACAAATGATCATTTAACAAGCTATTTACTGCTGTATGTCATACCTAAATTAGCAGTGCTTAGCAACCGGAGACTCGCAACCAAGGGTATATTTTCTTATAAAATCATTAAAATGAAAGGCAGTTGTCATTATTGGATAGTTTGTTCTTAGAACACATGCAGTAAAAGTGAAAATCTCTCTTTGTATCTCTTTAATTTTTACTGTTGCAAACGTGCAATTTGGAGGCTAATGTATTGCAGGCTATAATACCTGAATATTCATTTCCTAGAAGCATTCACTGCAGAAGACCCATTTAGCCTACCATTCCTGTGCTAGCTCTTTTGACATGGCCATCCAATATATCCCACTCCTTACTCATTCCCCATGGCTTTATGAATATTTCCTCCCAATATTTATCCAAATACCTTTATGAAAATTGCGTTTGAGTCAGCTTTCACAGTACTTACAGGAAGCTTGTTAAAGATTGTAATCACTTGCTGCACTAAAACAAAACTCCTCAGACTGTTTTGACTTGGTCAGTATGGATGAGTTGGGCCGAAGGGTCTGTTTCAGTGCTGTATGACTGTGACAATTATTTTAAATGTGTCTCCTGGTTACCCACCATAAAACAGATTTGTCCTTGTTTAATTTGTCAAACCGTTTGTCATTTTGAACATCTCTTATCAAATTTCCACTCAGCTTTCTCTTCTCCAAGGAGTTGATCCGAGTTTTTCAAATTTGTCCACGTGGTCGAAATCTTTCATCCACAGTATCGTTCTGCTATGTCTTCTCTGCATTCTTCTCACGCTGAGGCTGAGACAATGATTTCTCTCATCTGCTACCCCCCCATCCCCCCACCACTCTTTTGTGGATTTGGTTGAAATGATCACCATATCATTTGTTTCCTTGATTTTGTGCTTTCAGCCCCTTTTGATAATGCCCAAAATTCCACATTTTTGTTTAAAAACAGCTGTGTTGACTAGTCCTGTTGCCTTTTAATGGCCTCAAGAACCAAAGTTGCTGGAAAAGCTCAGCAGGTCTGGCAGCATCTGTGAGAAAAAATACAGAGTCAAAACTTCGGGTCTCGTGACTCTTTCTTAAAACTGATGGTAGCCAGGAGAATGTGGGTTTATATGCAGAATATAGGGTGGAGGGAGGGGGTAAGGAGTGAACGTTAGTTGTGGATAGAGCCCAAAGAGAGAAAAGAACAATTGGACAGACAAAGGAGTTGACAAGATCTGGCTGGGAGGGGAGACTGTTAGTGACTAACAACAGATAGTGTAGTGGCAGGATATGTGATAACAAGGCCTCGTGTCTAGGGTAGGACACTGGGACATGGGAGAGCTCAGGCTCTAAAATTGTTGAACTTGATACTGAGTCCAGAGGGCTGCAGTATCCCCAAGCAGAAAATGAGGTGTTGTTCTTCCAGCTTGCGCTGGAACACTGCAGCTAGCCAGAGACACAGATGTTGGCCAGGGAACAGGATGATGTGGTAAAGTGGCAGGCAACTGGAAGCTCAGGGTTTTTGTTTGTGGACAGAATGTAGATGTTCTGTAAAGTGGTCACCAATCTATGCTTTGTTTCCCCACAAGAGAAGAGACCACATTGTGAGCAACAAATGCAGTAGATGAGATTCTGGGAAGTACAGGTGAAGTTGCTTCACCTGGACCTGGCTGTTTTTCTTTCCCTGATTTATAGCATTTGCTGTTCTTTCAGTTTTTACCTTCAACAGTTAGCTGAACCCAGGTCTTTCTGCTTCAGCGTCCCCACTTAAAATTATTTATGTTGCTCTTCTTCCACCTCCCAAATGTGCATCACTTTTCAACATTCAGTTTTGCTGTATACCTGGCCTTTTGACCAATCTGTCAATGGCTTCTAGAATCCTATCATTATCTGCATCATTGCTTCATGTCTTTGCTTTCACAAGCCTGGCTTCCAGCTGCTTCATGTCAGTTGGGGGCAGTGTGCAATGATGTTCTTCATTGGTATTAAATCTTTGGTTCCAACATTAAACGCCTATGGCAGACAAAATGAGATTGAACTGTTTAAGCATTGCAGCTATTAACCAAGATATGAACCCAATGGCTACTTTGTGATGCTTGTTGAGAATATAAACAAGAGCCATGAGCTGAGATATTATTGATTTTCACTTTACTGGAGACTGAATATTGATAAATGGAGTTCTTGATTATTGTCCTCATAATCTGTAAGGCTTGATTCCATATTTTAGTGTCTGCACAATTGATGGATTTAACCTGTTCACTGCAGCCTAATGTAATAGGGAGGAAGAAGAGGTTGCAAGAAAATAATGTAGCAAAATATTTGTCATTGTAAATCGCTTTGTTTGTTTATTATCATTTAATTCCCCAATGAGACAGTTTTTTTCAGTTTGAGGCTGCCCTGTCCATCCAGTTAGCATTTTGTGTGGCAGTATGATTTGTGACTGTTCTAAGACAGCAAGACCCAGGCTGATACAGCCTGGGCACTCTAGCTGAACTCCATAAGGAGCAGCATCCCTGCTCAAAGGAGAAATTTAAGATGCAATCATTGGACTGAAACCTTGTTCCATCTGGCATTAAAGATAAAGCAGCTGTATGTTTGATGCGTTTATTGACCCTACGAGGATACCGGCTATGCATCAGTCGATGAAAGATTTAAAATACCCTTGCCTTATTAAACCTGGCTGAAACTGTGCACATTTGCCTTATTCCATCACAGGATGTGGGCATAACTGAGAGGGCCAGCATTTATTGCCAATCCCTATTAAAATGGCCATAAGGTTTTTAACAGCATGGATAAAATCCCTTTGGCCCATTGTATTTGCACCAGGAATCAACAGTCATTTATTCTGATCCCAATTTTCAGCACTTTAACCATTGCCTTCCATACAATGGTGTTTCAAATGCTCATCTAAATATTTCTTCAATGCCTTGAGGGTTCCTGCTGCCAGCCTTTTAGACAGTGTGATAATAAAATGTGAGGCTGGATGAACACAGCAGGCCAAGCAGCATCTCAGGAGCACAAAAGCTGACGTTTCGGGCCTAGACCCTTCATCAGAGAGCCTCTCTGATGAAGGGTCTAGGCCCGAAACGTCAGCTTTTGTGCTCCTGAGATGCTGCTTGGCCAGCTGTGTTCATCCAGCCTCACATTTTATTATCTCGGAATCTCCAGCATCTGCAGTTCCCATTATCTCTTTTAGACAGTGTTCCAGGTACCCACCAGCATTATCAAACCCTAAGGGGAAATGTTTCTCCCATATAAACCCTGTGCTTCTCAGAACTTTGTACTGCCATAGCCTTCTCTGTTCTACAGAAAACAGCCCAGCCTATCTAATCTCTCTTTGTACCCAAATCACCCCACCCCAGGCAACAATTCTGGTGAGTCTCTTCAGTGCCGGGTCTAGTGCAATCATATCCTCCCAAGGTGTGGGAACCAGAACTGTAGACAGTTTTCCAGCTGTGTCCAAAGTAATTTTATTGCTGAGGAGACATAGTGCCTCCTTGAACTCCAGGAGACCATGGAGTGCAGGAAAGCCCACAGTGCAGTATGTAGTTCCAGGAACTTGACCCAGCGACAGTGAATGAGAAGCAATAGAGTGTAGTTGGGAGGGAAACATTCAGGTAATGGAGTTCCCATGTTTATGCTACCCTTGTCCTTCTAGGTAATAGAGGATACAGGGGTTTGGATGGTTCTGTTGAAAGAGCCTTTCTGAGTTACTGCATACATCTTGTATATGGTATACCTTGGTTCCACAATGTGTTGGTGGTGGAGGAAGTGAAAGTTGAACGTGGTGACTGGGGTGCAGTCAAGCGAGCTGCTTTGACCTGAAGGGTGGTGCTGGGAGCTATACCTGATCACGCAAGTGGGCAGTATTCCATCAGACTTCTAAATTGTGCCTTGTAAATGGTGGACAAGGTTTGGAGAGTCAAGCGGTGAGTTATTTGCTCAAAGGTTCCCAACTTCTGACCTGCACTTTTGGTCACAGTGTTTATGTGGCTGGTCTAATTAAGTTTCTGGTCAATTGCGACCCCAGCATGTTTATAGTGGATGATTCAGTGATGGTGATGCCATAGAATGTCAATGAGATATGGTTAGATTTTCTATTGTTGGAGATAGTCATTGCTTTACCTCCTGCATGGCATGAATGTTACTTGCCATTTACAAGCCCAAGCTTGAATATTGTCCATGTCTCACTGCATATGGACTGCTTCAGTACCTGAGGAGTTGCGAATGGTGCTGGACATTTTGTAGTCGTCAGCGAACATCCTCACTTCTGATGTTACGAAGGGAAAGCCATTGATGCAGCAGCTGATAGTTGGGCCTAGGACACTACCCTAAGGAACTACTGCAGAGATGTCCTGAAACTGAGATGACTGACCCCCAACAAGAACAGCGATCTTCCCTTGTGCCAGGTATGACTCCAACCATTGGGGACTTTCTCCCCAGATTGCCATTAACTCCAGTTTTGCTGGGACTCCTTGATACCACACTCAGTCAAATGCAGCCTTGATGTCAAATACAGTCACTCTCACCTCACCTCCTGGAATTCAGATCTTTTGTCCAGGTTTGAACAAAGGCTGTAATGAGATCTGGAGCTGAGTGGCCCTGGCTGGGTGTCACTGAGCAAGTTAATTGCTGAGCAGGTGTTGCTTGATAGCGCTGTAGCTGACACCTTCCATCACTTCACTGATGATTGACTATCTGGTATGTGTAAATGAATATATACATATCTGTCTCTCAGTGATTATGTGTGTACTGCCAAGTTTATTGTGGCAATGCTTGTGGAAGACTTGCTGCTTTAAAATGTGGCCCAGCCAATATTTGTTCCTGAGCCTGCATCATTTCAGTGAAAAAATGTTGATCTTGTTCAGTTATCTAATTTTTTCTGTGTGAATTTCCTGCACGCAAATTGGCTGCAACCTTTCCTACATTACAAGAGCAGCTACATTTCAACAATACTTTATTAGCTGTGAATATGCTTTTTGAACATCCTGAAGCTATGAATGGTGCTACGTAAACACAAGTTGCTGTGTTGCACTGAAGTTTGAACTTTGGTGAGAGCTCACTGACGGGAGAAAAAATAACACTTAACTGCTGCCACTTCAGATGCCAGTCTCTACCTGCCCTGATTTAAATGTGTAGGCACAATTAACCTTCACTGAAGCTAAAATGAAATTTTAATGGTACTTAAGTGTAGGTTTGCAAATGAAGAGGCCAAACAGCCAAGCCTCATACACAACAACAAAAATCAGCCCTGTCATTACAATTTGGAACGTTCAGAAGCTTAGAAATGAGATGGTGTGATATAGCGAGTTCTCCGTAAACAAAAAAGATATAGAAGCGTATTGAAAATCAACAGTGTACAGTGTGACTCATCATGGTAATAATTAGTTTTACGCGAGAGGAAGCATTACTTGAAAACCCCAATCAGAATCAGTCACATTGCCTTGTGTTTGGAAAGACGTATTGATCACATTATAGGAGCCAAACTGCAGAGAGCACACCATCACTGTTCCATAATTGTGCCACAAATTCTGTATTCAGTCTAAGTTCTAAGGAAAAGCTATCTCAAATCAAGAGGATGTGGAGCTGGATGAACACAGCAGGCCGGGCAGCGTCAGAGCAGCAGGAAAGCCAACGTTTCAGGTCTGGACCCTTCTTCAGAAAAAATCATTTTTCTGAAGAAGGGCCCCTACCCGAAACATCGGCTTCCCTGCTCCTCTGATGCTGTCCAGCCTGCTGTGTTCCTCCAGCTGCACACCATGTTATCTCAGACTCCAGCATCAGCAGTTGCTACTATCTCAAATCAAGAGAAAGTGTGTTCCAAATTGCAACAAAAAAAAGCAAGACCAGCATTTGTATAGCATTTCCACCAAATATTTCAAAGTAAAAGCCAAAAGAACTGCGGATGCTGTAAATCAGGAATGAAAACAAAGTTGCTAGAAAAGCTCAGCAGTTCTGGCAACATCTGTGAAGGAAATAACAGTTAACGTTTCGGGTCCGGTGATCCTTCCTCAGAACACTGGACCCGAAATGGTAACTCTTTCTTCCTTCGCAGATGCTGCCAGACCTGAGATATTTCAAAGTGCTTTGCAACCAATGAGGTATTTTCTGAAGTCACTGTTGAAATGCTGGAAATGCAACAGCTAATTTGCACACAATACGATCCTGTACATGGCAATGTGATAATCACCAGATAATTTTTTTGTGTGTGTTTTTGATTGATAACCAATACACTGGGGCTCCTGCTGGCCCCCTCACTCTTCTTCAAAATATCCATGGGATCTTCTACATCCACCTGAGAAGGCAGATGGGACCATAATTTATTGTCTCATCTCAAAGACAACAACTTCTACCGTTCTGGGGACCCGGTACAGAGATCAGGAGTGTGTCATAATTCATTATTTGGAAACAGGTTATGTCATGTTCAAAACAAGACTGCTATGTTAAAGAGTATAATATGAACGCTTCTGAGGTATTTATGTGGGTGTGTCTGCTGTAATTATGTAATTCGTGTCAAACTAAATCACAGTTTCATTCTGAGTGACAGTGTTGCTTAAATGTTACATTTTGATTATTGTACATACAATTATGACAACATTCGACTACAAGAGAATTTAATTTGGAAACTACCTGTGAGGTTTCCTGCCCTTGCAATGTTTCTTTTACGAAGCAATGTAACCTTAGTCAATGCTTTCAATTCTAGCTTTTGTATTAATAATATCCTGTGTTTGTATTGATAAAATTCTAACTACCAGGAACTACTGAACAGCTTGGGCTTTTTCCTTGAATAAAGAAAAGACTGCAAAGATCAGGGGGTGGGGGCAGGTGACCTAATAAAGGCCTTCGAGCTTATAGAGTGCGTTGATAGAATAGATATAAAGATGATTCGTCTGCTTGTGGGGAAGGCTATAAATTTAGGATAAATACTAACAAATTGTACAGGAATTCAAGCAAAGCTTCTTTTTCCCGGTGGTTAAAATGTGAACTCTCAACCATATGGAATATTTGAGGGGTAGCCTAATAGCTTGATGGGGAAGAAACTGGTGGAATTGTGGATAGTGATGAGGACTGTCACAGGATACAGCTGGATACAGACTGGTTGGTGACTTGAGCAGTGAGATGGCAGATGGAGTTTAATCCAGAAAAATGTGAGGTAATACATTTTGGAAGGTTTAATCCAGGTGGAAAGTATACAGGAAATGGCAGAACACTTAAGAATACTGACAGGCAGAGGGATCTGGGTGTACAGGTACACAGGTCACTGAAAGTGGCAACACAGGTGGAGAAGGTAGTCAACAAGGCACATGGCATGCTTGCCTTCATTGGCTGGGGCATTGAGTTTGAAAACTGGCAGGTAATGTTGCAGCTTCATAGAACCTTAGCATTTGGAATATTGTGTTCAATTCTGGTCACCACACTACCAGAAGGCTGTGGTGGTTTTGGAGAGGGTACAGAATAGATTTAGTGATGTTGCCTGGTATGGAGGGCATTAGCTATGAGGCAAGGTTGGAGAAACTTGGGTTGGTCTCACTGGAACGACAAAGGTTGTTGTGGCAACCTGATAGAGGTCTACAAGATTATGAAGGGCATGGATACAGTGGGCGGTCAGAAGCTTTTTCCCAGGGTGGAAGAGTCCGACACCAGGGACCATGGGTTTAAGGTACAAGGGGAAAGGTTTAAAGGTGATGTACGAGGCAAGTTTTTACACAGAGGGTGGTGGGTGCCTGGAACTCACTGCCGGGAGAGGTAGTGGAAGCAGATATTACAGTGACTTTTAAAGTGCTCTTGACAAATATGTGAATAGAATGGCAATAGAGGGATACGGTCCCTGGAAGGGTAGGGGTTTTAGTTGTGATGGGCAGAATGGTTTGGAGGGCCAAAGGGCCTGTTCCTGTGCTGCTATATTCTTTGTTCTTTGTTCTTTGTTCTAAGTGATGGAGAGATGATGTCCTAGTAGTATTATCGCTAAACTGTTAATCTAGGGACCCAGATGATGTTCTGGTGGATTTGGGTTCACAACCTGGTGTAGCAGATAGTGGAATTTGAATTTAATAATAAAATTCTGGAATTAAAAGTCTAAGATGACAATTAAACAGTTGTCAATTGTTGGAAAAACACATCTGGTTCGCTCATTCCCTTTGGGAAGGAAATTGCCATTCTTACCTGGTCTGGCCTACATGTGACTCTGCAATGTGGGTGACTCTTAACTGCCCTCTGGGCAATTAGGGATGGGCAATTACTGCTGGCCGTAGCCAATGATACCCCAATCCTGCGATTGAATGAAATGAAGTGAGGAAGCGATTATGCTGATAGTGTTTAATGAAATAGAGTGGTAAGGTGATGTGGAACGTAAACAATGACCCATAGGACTGAATGTCTGTTCTTATTATGTAAAGTATATGTTACATTACTGGTAATATTATGTACAGTTTTGCATGTTGAAACCAACATTTCATTTGTATAGTTAAAATGTACGCTGCTATCTGGGGCATTTGTGTATTTAGCATTTTTGATATAAAAAGTCAGCTATTGCTGTTAGTTTCCAAGCTTGTGAACAAAGTCTGTGCACAAATATGAAGTCCCTTGTGGAGGATAGCGAAGAAAATAGGATTGAATGGTTTTACAAACCTGAAAAGAAACCTTGCATTCTTAAGACTGTCAAGCAAAGTACCAAGTCTGGCAATCCCTAAATGATGCCTTGACACTTCCCTTCTGACCAGCTGTGTGTCTACTCAAATCCCACACCAGATGCTGCTGGGCCTGCTGTGTTCATCCAGCCTCACATTTTATTATCTTGGATTCTCCAGCATCTGCAGTTCCCATTATCATTATGGCAACATAATCCATTTATTGTGTTTGACTGAGTCTTTGAAATGCACAATGTTTTGAGGCTGCCAATGCATGGGGACGTAGACACAATTACTCAATGTTTCCTTTGCAAAGAGATGTAACCTCTGTCAATCCTTTCAACCTGATTCATTGTCAAGAAGATCTCAAGGTCTTTGTAGTCATGCATGGAACCCTGATGATTCGTTGTACCTTGATCAGTTCTTGTTTAAAAAGCAAAACCCCGGAAATGAGAAAATTTCTTCAAAACACCAGATGGATAATTTGTTCACCATTTAAGCAAGGAATCAATCTTCTTATGTTTGTTGTGTGACAGCTCAATTGTAGCACTTTTGCTGTAAGTTAGAAGGTTCTGGGTTGAAGTCACACTCTAAGGAGTAGGTTTAGATTGATCACCAGTGCTGAGCTGAGAGCCTACTGCTTCATCAGAGGGGCCTGTCTTTTGGATGACATATGAAGAAGTTTCTCTGGTGGATATAAAAATATTATCACATTGTCAAATGGACTACTTTGAAGTGTGGTTACCAAGAAACACAGTCATAAAGCAATATCTGCTTGCTGTTATGCTGCAGGGCACAGTTCAGAAATACCATCTCATCAGAGCCAAGAAGGGCATGGGGTGTGTACTTGGAGACCACTCATTTGGCCCTTACTATATGGAAGTATAGGAGAAGGTGCAACAAGGTTTGCAGGTTGGTATGACATTAAACTATGACATATTAGAATCATAACGTATACAATGAAGAATGATTTTTACAGTAGCTCATTGAACTTGGAGAAAACAGTCCTGTCTATGCATTGCTGAAAAAGTGCATATTCTATTGAAGCTTTTGTCTTGCACTCATCAAGACAATTTGCAAGAATATCAAAGTAATGTTGTTTATGCCTGTCTTTGTCTAGAGGAGACTACCAAGATATAGAAAATGGTGCCGGTTTTCCAATATCTCACCCTCGATTTTGATTGATAGGGGAGGTGCTATGGTTTGGGGATTGATTGTTTTCTGGGTGTTTAATGAAGGGTCCATTTGTCCCTATTATTTGGAGCAGGACAATGACCTGGAGCTCAGTTTCTGAGCAAGCATCATCTGCATACTAAAGCTCAATGACTGAGGTCGGATCGCTTTGGTTTTGGATTGAAATGGTGTAGCTGGAATAGTTTCTTGTCTGCCCTGTAAATTACCCCCATGCCTGTGGGTGATATGCTGGAGGGGAAGTGAAAAATCGCAGTGCGGAAAATGGGGGAGGGTTGTATGATTACACAATCTTGTTTGGCCCAAGTCCTCGCTGAGAGAGGGTCTGTGGTTGTTCAAACTATGCCAATCACAGTTTGCTTGTCATAGTGGAATAAGTATGTAATATTTCCAAGGCCACAGCCTGCAATTGACACCTGCCAATTTTGCCACTTATGGTGAGGAAATGGAATAACAAAATGATAACAGGATCTTCAGTTACATTTGGCAGGTGTTTTCTTTTCCCCATGCACTTTCTCAGTCCTCCCAGCATCTTCCCACCTCCCTGTAATTATTGGGGCCTGTGATATGCTTACACTATCCTGGAGATTTCTCCTTTAATCTTAGGTCCCTGCTGCTAACAGTGTTGTTTGCTCTGAGCTTTGATCAGGAGAGCTACACTCTACTCTCTCTTTGGAAGGATATGAGCAAATTTTTTAAACAGCTGCACCAGCATTCTCCATTGTTAGAGTGCCTAGAGTGAATAAAAGTGAGAAGGGAAGGACTGTGAGTCACTTTGGGATTAAAGTGGGGGAGATATTTGACTGTAATCTCTGGATAACTGAAATGATTTCATTCTGTGTGTTCACGCTTTAACCCATTTAGTTCCTTCTAATAATCTCCATCTACGAGCTGGCATCTGCATTGAATTGACGCCCCTTTGTTGTATTGAACATCTCCGGTGCAAAAATAAATGCAGTAGACACTGGAGATCTGCTCCCATTAGTAGGAGGCTCAGTCTGTGAACATTTGATGTCACTAGGAGTGATTTCCTTTCCGCTCCTGTATCAGTAAATCTAGCAATTATTTCTCAACTCAAATGCACCATCATTTTAAGCTTACTTTCGAGGTGTGGGCTTTTCTGGAAATGATAGAACATTGTTTCCGCGTTACCCGTTTGATAGAAGTGAGCAATTAGTTGCCCTCTATTGTACCATTAGGTCTGACTGAGTACTGACCGAGCAAGACCTTAACACACATGAAGGGTGCTTCTTCTGAGGCTTGGTGTGGTGTTTTGCCACAAAATAAAGAGGGGGAATAATTTTAAAGTGAAAAGCGGGAGTATTGAGGGGATTTTAAGGAAAACCATTTTCACTGGAGGGGGTAGGCATCTGGAATGCAGCTGTATGGGAGGGTAGTCAATGCCTTTAACTGCCCTTAAAAAGTACTTGGATGAGGACTCGGAGGGTCATAACATTTAAGGCGATGGGCCTAGTGCAGGAAATGCAGTTAGTTGTCTATTTTGGTAGGACAGACTTGATGGATCGAAGGGCCTGTTCTGTACTGTATGATTCTAAGATTCTATTAGAGGTGACCAGCCCTAAAGCAATCTTTTTTCATCCTTAATCTTCAGTTGTATGTCCCATAAACTCACATGTTTTCATCTTACATGCTCTTCCTCTCTTCGACCATCAGCACCAAAACCTTCAGTAACTTTTCTTGACCTTTCTGAAACATTGCCTTAGGGTGTGATTTTGTATGTGCTGGTAGCTGGGGGTGGGGACATGAAAGCTGGGCAATTGTTTGGCAGCATTTGACTGGTTGCATTTTGAGTAGAATTCCAAGCACTGGGCTAGAGTATACAAGATAATAAAATGTGAGGCTGGATGAACACAGCAGGCCAAGCAGCATCTCAGGAGCACAAAAGCTGACGTTTCGGGCCTAGACCCTTCATCAGAGAGGGGGATGGGGTGAGGGTTCTGGAATAAATAGGGAGAGAGGGGGAGGCGGACCGAAGATGGAGAGAAAAGAAGGTAGGTGGAGAGAGTATAGGTGGGGAGGTAGGGAGGGGATAGGTCAGTCCAGAGAAGAAGGACAGGTCAAGGAGGTGGGATGAGGTTAGTAGGTAGATGGGGGTGCGGCTTGGGGTGGGAGGAAGGGATGGGTGAGATGAAGAACGGGTTAGGGAGGCAGAGACAGGTTGGACTGGTTTTGGGATGTAGTGGGTAGAGGGGAAGAGCTGGGCTGGTTGTGTGGTGCAGTGGGGGGAGGGGACGAACTTGGCTGGTTTGGGGATGCGGTGGGGGAAGGGGAGATTTTGAAACTGGTGAAGTCCACATTGATACCATTAGGCTGCAGGGTTCCCAGGCGGAATATGAATTGCTGTTCCTACAACCTTCGGGTGGCATCATTGTGGCACTGCAGGAGGCCCATGATGGACATGTCATCTAAAGAATGGGAGGGGGAGTGGAAATGGTTTGCGACTGGGAGGTGCAGTTGTTTGTTGTGAACTGAGCGGAGGTGTTCTGCAAAGCGGTCCCCGAGCCTCTGCTTGGGTTCCCCAATGTAGAGGAAGCCACACCGGGTACAGTGGATGCAGTATACCACATTGGCAGATGTGCAGGTGAACCTCTGCTTAATGTGGAATGTCATCTTGGGGCCTGGGATAGGGGTGAGGGAGGAGGTGGGGGGGGCAAGTGTAGCATTTCCTGCAGTTGCAGGGGAAGGTGCCGGGTGTGGTGGGGTTGGAGGGCAGTGTGGAGCGAACAAGGGAGTCACAGAGAGAGTGGTCTCTCCAGAAAGCAGACAGGGGTGGGGATGGAAAAATGTCTTGGGTGGTGCGGTCGGATTGTAGATGGCGGAAGGTGGATGATGCGTTGTATCCGGAGGTTGGTGGGGTGGTGTGTGAGAACGAGGGGGATCCTCTTTGGGTGGTTGTGGCGGGGGCGGGGTGTGAGGGATGTTTTGCGGGAAATACGGGAGATGCGGTCAAGGGTGTTCTCGATCACTGTCGGGGGAAAGTTGCGGTCCTTGAAGAACTTGGACATCTGGGATGTGCGGGAGTGGAATGTCTTATCGTGGGAGCAGATGCGGCGGAGGCGGAGGAATTGGGAATAGGGGATGGAATTTTTGCAGGAGGGTGGGTGGGAGGAGGTGTATTCTAGGTAGCTGTGGGAGTCGGTGGGCTTGAAATGGAAATCAGTTACAAGCTGGTTGCCTGAGATGGAGACTGAGAGGTGTAGGAAGGTGAGGGAAGTGCTGGAGATGGCCCAGGTGAACTGAAGGTTGGGGTAGAAGGTGTTGGTGAAGTGGATGAACTGTTCGAGCTCCTCTGGGGAGCAAGAGGCGGCGCCGATACAGTCATCAATGTACCGGAGGAAGAGGTGGGGTTTGGGGCCTGTGTAGGTGCGGAAGAGGGACTGTTCCACGTAACCTACAAAGAGGCAGGTATAGCTGGGGCCCATGTGGGTGCCCATGGCCACCCACTTAGTCTGTAGGAAGTGGGAGGAGTCAAAAGAGAAGTTGTTGAGGGTGAGGACGAGTTCGGCTAGTTCGGAGAGACCACTCTCTCCGTGACTCCCTTGTTCGCTCCACACTGCCCTCCAACCCCACCACACCCGGCACCTTCCCCTGCAACCGCAGGAAATACTACACTTGCCCGCACACCTCCACCCTCACCCCTATCCCAGGCCCCAAGATGACATTCCACATTAAGCAGAGGTTCACCTGCACATCTGCCAATGTGGTATACTGCATCCACTGTACCCGGTGTGGCTTCCTCTACGTTGGGGAAACCAAGCGGAGGCTTGGAGACCGCTTTGCAGAACACCTCCGCTCAGTTCGCAACAAACAACTGCACCTCCCAGTCGCAAACCATTTCCACTCCCCCTTCCATTCTTTAGATGACATGTCCATCATGGGCCTCCTGCAGTGCCACAATGATGCCACCCGAAGGTTGCAGGAACAGCAACTCATATTCCGCCTGGGAACCCTGCAGCCTAATGGTATCAATGTGGACTTCACCAGTTTCAAAATCTCCCCTTCCCCCACTGCATCCCTAAACCAGCCCAGTTCGTCCCCTCCCCCCACTGCACCACACAACCAGCCCAGCTCTTCCCCCCCACCCACTGCATCCCAAAACCAGTCCAACCTGTCTCTGCCTCCCTAACCTGTTCTTCCTCTCACCCATCCCTTCCTCCCACCCCAAGCCGCACCCCCATCTACCTACTAACCTCATCCCACCTCCTTGACCTGTCCGTCTTCCCTGGACTGACCTATCCCCTCCCTACCTCCCCACCTATACTCTCTCCACCTATCTTCTTTTCTCTCGGTCTTCTTCGGTCCGCCTCCCCCTCTCTCCCTATTTATTCCAGAACCCTCACCCCATCCCCCTCTCTGATGAAGGGTCTAGGCCCGAAACGTCAGCTTTTGTGCTCCTGAGATGCTGCTTGGCCTGCTGTGTTCATCCAGCCTCACATTTTATTATCTTGGATTCTCCAGCATCTGCAGTTCCCATTATCACTGGGCTAGAGTGTAGCTGAACGCTACGGTTGCAGAACAAGCTGGCATTGTCACCACTGGGAAGTGCTGCAGACACATGCTGTTATTTTGGTTTAAAACCCACATGATTTGCCTTCAAGTGAAGAAACAACTTGTTCTGTTGCCCAAGCCTGACTGAGGCAATGAGAGAATGACCTCATGTTTGAGTGGGCTTGCATTCAACTTATCAGATGACTTGGTTCAAAACTGGCTTCGGGCTTTGAGTTTGATAAATGGGAGAAAAGGTGGACACAGGACACATCAAGATCTAGGCTGTGTGTGATCATGCATGATTGGTGATATCAGTGTAATTTACATCATCTCTGATTTTTAAAATTCCTTTTGTCTCCTTTTGACTATAAACGGGAAAAGCAGTCAAGTAGGCTGCGAACTCACCACCACCCATTGTTCCCTACTGCACACAGTGCACATCAGTCTGTGATCTGTGTGATTACTTCTGACAAAGGTGGGGAAATGGTATTGGCTTTATTTATTGCTGAAATATTGCACTTAACCCATTATACACTTCATAGATTGGTAACGTGGTCTGAAGGAGGTACAAGTCACCTTTGAGGGAATTAATTCCACTCGGTTTTGGCTGCTTATCTCATGCCAGTCGGAAGTGAGACATTGGGTGGAATTTTGTAAGAGTCTGAGTGACATGGGTTATGGTGAAATATGTGGCAGAGTTGGGCAACAAAGCAGCGAGATCCATCTCACCATTGAGATCCCTCACTCCAGCTTTTATTCTTTCCATAAGTGGTGTGATGCGATTCCTACTAGGCAGTACCATGATGCTAACTGACAGACATTTAATGTTCAGACTCTTATCTTAGCAAAACCACCAAATAAGCCTGGGAAATTCAACAAGGAACCCAGAGTGGGCACCTGGCAGGTTCTGCTTGCCACTGTATCAATATCTCCGGGTAGGATCCTTGGTCATTGTCCACATCCTATATTGGCAGCTGTTATTTGCCAAGTCCTCATGACCATCCTGGCACCTCCAATACGCACTGGTATTGCTGTCTGGAAGCAGAGACTTGCACTTCAGGGTACACCAGCAATTTGCATTGGAAGGCATCAGTGGAGACACTTTGTGCACAGGCTTCACACAGCTCACAGACTGGACTAGGCCGCATCTCGGGACTGGTTGTTTGGTCCCATAGCATCTGCCAACTTAACACCTACTTGCCCTTTCACAGGATGCCCTCCCTGTGTTGGCTTGCCATACTGCCAGCTAGCACTTCGACACGTCACCTAGGTCCGAGGACTGTTCTCTGCTGTAGTTTTAAGGGGCTATTTAGCACAGACTGACAGGACAGGCTGTTTGTCAGTACAGAACTGGATTGGCGGACTTTCTGCTAAGTGGCACACCGAGAGGACAATTTAACCTGCAGCATGTGTGACATGAGCACTGCAGATTTCTTAAACCAAATGCTCATGCTGGACACTGGTGGAAGGTAATCCTCAGTTGAGTCAATGAAAGCTGGTGCCATCTTGTCTGCCAGGGAGTCCTGGTACCAACAGTCAGGGGCGTAGTCCAGGTTCAGTGTCAAGGTCATTCTTCCACTTATGTGGCTCACAGTCAGGGGATCTGTCCTGATGCAGTCTGGGAAGGCTTTTGGAGTTGTAGGGAGACAATTCAAGACAATCAGCCAATATCAGTCAGGGACCCCCAAGCACAGCTTTTGGGGGCTGGTCACTTGTGCCAAAGAGCTGTTGGTCAAAGTTAGTCAGAGCCTGAGCCACATCCATCCGTTAATCTTTTGCAGTTATTGACTGTGACCAGAAGGTTTGGAGGGGATTCGACGAAAATGTGTTTTTTCACCTAGAGTGTGGAAGGAACCTGGAATGTACTCCTTTGGGAGGGTGTTGAGATGGGTTTATATGACACACAATAAGGGACCCAGCACTTATCCCTGAGGAAATCACTGGCCTCCAGTCACACAGACAGCCTTCTACTACCATCCTCTGCCTCCTATCATTTTGGATCCAACTTGCCAAGTTACCTTGGATCTCATTGGCTTTGATGTCTTTATCAGTTTCCCGTATGGGGACCTTGTTAAAGGCCTTGCTGAAATCCACATAAACTACATAAACTGCTCTCCCCTCATCCAAACGCTCGGTCACTTCCTTGAAAATTCCACCAGATTGTAGCGACATTGCAGTGACAAAAGTTGCAATGCGCAGCTACATTGGATTTACAATCATTGCATTGTGTGTTTCACAATGAACTTGCATGGATGTTGTAGCACAGCATTGCATGTTCTTCACTACTGTGGACATGGGCTCCTCACTCAGCCAGGTTACTGCACATGCTGAGGTACAGTGAGGATATCCCTGCAAGCCACCTCCACCACCCATCAATGTGTGGCTAAAGATTGCACAGCCCTCGCCTACAGGTTACATGACAGATCAGTGTTCCAAAATGTAGCAAACTATTTTGCACGTTGTCTGCCCAGTTTAGGATCCGTCCATTGAGAGGGACAGGTTCTGCCACTAGTGACATGTTGGTCGCAGTGGGAGCCTACCTAACAATGTGAGGACAGACGTAGAAGGGCCAGGACCTGCAACAAACCCAGAAACAGCAACAGGCCCCCACGGATGATAGCGGGCACCCAGCTCAGGGAGAGGTTGCAGCTGCAGAACCCCTCGGTGTGAGGATGCACAGGAGGACACCCAGAGTATTTCACCCAGACTCCATTTCCTGGGAATGGGCAAGACCCAGACCTGGGACGCTGGGAGGGAATTGTGCTGGATGTTGGATGGGGACCTCTAGTGCGAAGATGTGCAGTCAGGTGGATTGGCCATGCAGAATTGTCCTTTGGCGTTCAGGGATGTGCAGGCTAGGTGGGTTAGCCATGGGAAATGCAGCGTTACAGGGATAGGTTGGATGGTTTTGGGTGGAATGCTGATTGGAGGGTCGGTGCAGACTGGATTGGCCGAAACTTTCTGCAGGGTATCTATGATTCTGTGAACAGCGACCAGAGTGGGAGAATGTGTGAGGGAGTGTAAACCATGCCAGCTATGTGCCATGGCCAATATGGCAGCTGTGCCATGTTGTGAGAGAGGTGCAATGCCAATGTTTTTCTAGGTTCACAGTCACCTTTCAAAGACAGTATGGCACAGGGAACCTGGTGTTTTGGCAGAAATGTGCTGAATGGTGAGTTGGCTCAGGAAGATAGAGCTAAAAATGAGATGTGAGAGACAACATAGGGCGGCTTAAGATACGGCTACAGAATGCTTTAGATTCGCACCCCCCCCCTCCCCAGAAACACCCAGTGCAATTCAGACTTAATGAAGAAAAATTGATTGAGCCCCATTATTTGTAATTCTGAGTGTGCTGTGCTTATCTTGGAAAATATCCAATTTCGTCTATGTCAATCTGATGTTTCCTGATGCGCTGATTCTCAATAGCCACCCCCTGAGACTGCCCATAGATTAAAGTGACTTCCATCATACATGCACTAGTTAAAAGATTGTCGATCTGCATCCTCCTGGTCCCTGAACCCCCTCCCCCACACCGTCGCTCCTACCTAATCCTACCCAGGCTACCAATGTTAGCTGCTGCCTACAGCTAACTCAGTCAGTCATTGCTGCATAAGCCAGCCTCTCATCAGAGCCATTTTCCTGTATTCTTGGCTTTCCAAGAGTGGGAACAAGGTTGGCATGGTTAAATGTCCATGAGTGTGGTTGTGTGGAGAAAAAATATAATTGAATCAATTTTTGTTTTCAAAACTAATATGAAGGAATTCTAAAAATGGGAATGGACTGTAAGAAATCACTTATTGAGGCACGCCAGGGTCTTGGCTTGCTGCAAAGAAATGTCTTAAAATATATTTATGAGATAATTATGTAATATAAAATATATTTAATGCTGCTCATTCACCAATCCTCCTCAGACTGCATCTACCAAACCTGTGACCGCTACAATCTTGAAAGTTCCTTTCCAAGCTGCTTGCCAATCTGACCTGTAACCATGTCACTGGGTCAAAATTCTGGAACTTGCTCCATAGTGAAAAACACAGTGGGTATACCTACGCCACATTGCTGCAGAGGTTCAGGAAAGGCAGCTCACCATTACCTTCCCCTAGGGATGGGCAAAACAGCACTGCCCCAATCAGTGATGCCTGCGCTGTGTGTAAAAACATAAATAAAATGTGCACACGTGGTAGTCAGTATTTTCATTGGAGCCAGGTTTGGGGAAACGTACTGAAATGCAGTTATGATGATTCATTGGCATGACACCACGCAGTGGCTAAAGAATGTTGCTTGTTTGAGGAGAGCAGCTTGAATTTCAAGTCCGACGAGCTAAAAAGACTTGCCTTCAGAAAACGACATGCCAATTTCTTTTGGGTATTTTCTTGTCCCTTTACAGCATGGCTATCATTCCAATGTGGTGATTAGACCAGCTCGTACATTGAGAAGCTCTTACATTAAGAAGCTGGTTATGAGGACACCAGCAAGGTTCCAAATTAGGAAGGACATTCAGGTGAATTGAGACTGTTTTGAGATGGGAGTGAGCGATTGTTGTATCACCTCAGGAGCTGAGAAGAGAACTGAGACAGTCACTTAGATTTGCTAGCTTCCTGGAGCATTTTAAACAATTCTTTCATGGGTGGCAGGGTGGAAATATTTGTTGTTCATTCCTAGCTTCCCTTGAACTGAGTGGCTTAACTCAGCCATTTAAGAGAGTAGTTAAGAGTCAACCACTTGTTTACCTGAAGTCAAACGTAGGGCAGACAGGGTAAGGACAAGACTGCCTTTGTAAACACGATGAGCTTTTACGCCAATCAATTAGAATTCTCACTATTACTGAGACTGACTTTATAAGAAATAGGAAATGGAGTAGCTCAGCCCCTTGAACTTGCTCTGCCATTCAAAGGGATTATAACTGATCCAGCACTCCTCATGTCTACTTTTCTGCCCTTTCTTCAAAGCCTTGATTTCCCCTACTGATCGAGATTATCTGTCTATCTGCCTATCTATCTCAGCCTTAAATATACACAAGAACTTTGCTCCCACAGCTGTCTGCGGTGAGGATTTCCAAAGAGCTCAACCCTCTAAGAGAAGAAATTCCTCTTCACCTGAGTCTTAAATTGGCATCCTTTTATTCTGAGACCATGCCCTCTGGTCTTAAACTGTCCCTTGAGGGGGAACCATCCTGTCAGCATTTACCCTGTTATGTTCCTTAAGAATCCTATAATGTCTGAATGTTATCACCTCTCATTCTTTAAATTTCAATGAATAGAGTCCCAACCTGATTAAACTTTGCTCATAAGACAATCCCTCCATACTGAGAACTATCCTAGTGAACCTTCTCTGAATAGCCTCCAATGAATTAATGTATTTCCTAAAATAAAGGGACTAAATCTGTACGCAGTACTCCAGATATGGTCTCACTAGTACTTGTACAGGTGCAGTGAGTACACTTGCAGTTCCCTACTCTTATCCTCCAACCCCCTTGAAATAAGGGCCAAAATTCCATTAGCATTCCTGATTACCCGCTGCACCTGTGTGCCAGCTTTCTGTGTTTTGTGTACAAGTTCCCCCTAAGCCCCTTTATATTGCAGCTTTCTGCAGTTATATTTCAGATTTGTTTTTATAATTTAATTGAATTTAAATGTGACGGCTAGCCATGGTGGGATTTGGATCTGTGTCTCCCTCCAGAAATTGCTGGAGAAACTCAGTAGATCTGGCAGCATTCATGAAGAGAAAGCAAAGTTCACGTTTTGAATCCAGTGACAACTCTTCAGTTTATTTTAGACCTCCAGCATTCACATTTCTTTGTTTTATCTCAGAGGATTAGCTTTAGTGTCTTCCCACAGTGAGCCCATGGTTTTAGGGCAAGGTACCAGCATGGATAGAGGATACACCGACTGACAAAAGGCAGAGAGTAGGAATAAAGGGAGCTGTTTCAGGATGGAAGTTGGTGACTAGCGGGGATCCGCAGGAGTCAGTGTTGGGAACTCAACTATTCATTTTATACATCCATGATCTGGACAAAGGAACTGAGGGTATTGTTGCTAAGTTTGCAGATGATACAAAGATAGGTGGAAGGATGGGCAGTGTTCACGAAATGGGAGGCTGCAGAAGGACTTGGACAGGCTAGGAGAGTGGGCAAAGAAGTGGCAGATGGAACGCAATGTGGGAAACTGTGAGGTTATCCTCTCTAGTAGGAAGAATAGAGGCAATAGACTATTTTCTAAATAGGGAAAGGCTTCGGAACTCTGAAACACAAAGGGGCTTGGAAGTCCTAGTTAAAATTCTCTTAAGGTTCTGTTAAGGTTCAGCTGGCAGTTAGGAAGGCAAATGCAATGTTAGCATTCATTTCAAGGTGCTAGAAAACAAGATCAGAGATGTATAGTTAATGCTGTATAAGGCTCTGGTCAGATCACATTTGGTATGTTGTGAGTTGTTTTGCACCCCATGTCTAAGGAAGGATATACTGGCATTGGAAGGTGCCCAGAGGAGGTTTACAAGAATAATTCCGGGGATGAAGGGCTTGTCACATGAGGAGTGATTGAGGACTTTGGGTCTGTACTTGATGGAATTTAGAAGAGAAGAGATCTCATTGAAATTTACAGAATACTGAGAGTCCTGGATAGAGTGGACTTGGAGAAGGTGCTTCCACTAGTAGGAGAGACGAGGTCCCAAAGGCACTGCCTGAACTGGGGATAAGAAGGAATTTCTTCAGCAAGAGGGTGGTGAATCCATGGAGCTCTTTTCCATAGAAGGCCATGAAAGCCTAGTCATTGAGTGTATTTAAGACAGGGATAGACAGTTTCCTGATTAACAAGGGGACCAAAGGTTACAGGAGAAGGCAGGAAAATGGGTTGAGAAACATAGCGGCCATAATTGAATGATAGAGGAGATTCAATGGTCCAAATGGCCTAATTCTGCTCCTACACTTTATAGTCTTCCCTAATTGCCCTGGTATCTCGAGGAATTAATCACTGCTGTGTGAATCATCGGGTTGTTCGACAAGACAGATATTCTTAAGCCATTTATTAGCTTTCAAAGGAGTTTAGCTAAAGAGGAAATCAAGCATTGTCCATTCTGCCTGCCAGATGTGGCCCAGTAATAGCACTTTCAGTTCTGAAACTTAAGAGGTTACATCAGCGGTGTTCAGAGCTCCACTCCATGTGGTTGCGGTGGAATGCTGCACTGTTGGAGGTGCGATCGTTCGGATTTGATTTTAAACTAAGGCCATATCTGTCTGACTGCGTAAAAGAACCATGGTTGAACTGCTGATGAAGATCAGGGCTGTTACTGCCAGTGTAAAAAACACATTATCTGGTGGTTACAACTTAATGGTCTGTAGAGGTTTGCAATGCTATATTAGCTTCTCCTACCATCCAAGTGACTTCATTTCAAAAGCACTCAGTTACTTTTCAAAGCAATCTGAGACGTCTAGTGGCTGTGGAAAGCACTTTATAATTACAAATCTTCCATTGGGGCAATTTAGCACCTGTTTGGTCAAGTTGGGTAACCAATGGCAGTAGCATGGGGGTGGGACGAAAAGAGGCGGGAGGCTGTGTAGTTGATAGATGCCCAAGATCGTGTAGTTTTACAGACTTAATTAAAAGCATGGGAGGCCGAGAGAAGGCATGCTATGGCCTTTGTAAGGAAGGGGGTGAATAGGCTGTTGTCGTTGTTGTTGAATATCCTTATGCAAAAGAAACACAAAAGGACCATAAAACTAAATGCTGCAGAATGGAGAGACACTTTGACCCAGTTCGGACTGATTACCTTAATGCAATCTGAGTCAACATGTACTTTCATGAGTGAAGATAATGTAAATACCTGAACACACGATGATTTACTACCTTAATGATTGGATCCAAAAGTTCGGCTTACAGAATGAACAGCAGATTGCTTTACTGTGAATAGCCAAAGTATCTTTCATTTTGGTATCAACTGCAATGGTTAGAAAGAACAATTGTGTGACAGTAACATCACCAGAGAGCAGTGATATAGGCCAATTAGTAATGGATGAGGATGACCTAAGACAAAGCTATGTTGGTGACTGAGTGTTCTTCAGGATATGCTGCCACCTTTCTGTGTACAATGCCCGCTTCTTGACTCTTTGTCAGCCATTGACACTGGAAAGGTTTGAATCCAACTTACATCACCTACAATTGGAGGATTGTCTTTTGCTCTTTGTTCTCAGTTTGGTTCCTCTGTATAAGCCTACAAGGAGAGGAGAGCCCCGCAGGAAAATCCAGTATTTGTAGTAAATGCAAAAGTTTAATTTCAGTGGCATCTGGGCTCAGATGGTTTGAGTCAGAGAATCAAGCCATCTGTTGCATCCCTGTCTCTTATGCAGGCTCACCTTGTAGGTGGCTCACTGCCACAAAGCAGCTGAAGTTACCTTCACATTGCCTTTGTTAAGTGTCGTATATGAAGGAAGTTGTGTAATCTTCAGTCACCATAGACGCAAAAGCTTGATCAAAGATAGCTTTTGGGATTTGGTTTTAAATCCTCAATCCCAAATGTTGATACACTGTCACAATACAAAGACAACTGGCTGTGTAGAGATAACAAGCAGCATCACAGGAGCAGGAAGACTGACGTTTCGGGCCCAAACCCTTCATCAGAAAAAAATCAAAACGTCAGCCTTCCTGCTGTTATGATGTTGCTTGGCCTGCTGTGTTCATCCAGCTCTACACCTTGTTATCTGGGATTCTCCAGCATCTGCAGTTTCTATTGTCTCTGGAGAGATGATATTTAAATTAAAAGACAAAAGGGACAAGCCAGTCCTATAGGCCAAGGCCTGGAAACAAAGGATACATTGTGATGATTTCCCACGGTCCATTGGGTTTCCTGTTGATAGTCAAAGACTAATGGAAGGCCTTCGATTCTGATTGTAATTTGTCTGGATCTGAATTTTTGGAAATTGTTCACAGTACAGCTTAACGTAGTTAGAAATACTGATATTTGGAAAGATTATCAGGTTCCCAGGAACTTCTACTGAGAAAAGGGAGATACTTGCAACTTCTGAGGTATCATCCATACTGAATGATGTACATCTGTAAGGCAGAAAAGGTTATGTAGAAACACAGGAAATTGGAGCAGGACTAGGCCATTTGGCCTCTTGACTCTGCTGCAGTATGATCATGGTACCCTGATCCTCCCTTCACCCCATACCATTTGACCCCTTTACCCCCAAGAGCTACATCTTCTTGAAAATATTAATTGTTTTGGCCTCAACCACTTGTGCTGGAGATTGCCCAGGTGAACTGAAGGTTGGGCTGGAAGGTGTTGGTGAAGTAGATGAACTGTTCGAGCTCCTCTGGGGAGCAAGAGGCGGCGCCGATACAGTCATCAATGTACCGGAGGAAGAGGTGGAGTTTGGGGCCTGTGTAGGTGCGGAAGAGGGACAATCTCCAGCACATCCCTCACCTTCCTGGACCTCTCAGTCTCCATCTCAGGCAACCAGCTTGTAACTGATGTCCATTTCAAGCCCACCGACTCCCACAGCTACCTAGAATACACCTCCTCCCACTCACCCTCCTGCAAAAATTCCATCCCCTATTCCCAATTCCTCCGCCTCCGCCGCATCTGCTCCCACGATAAGACATTCCACTCCCGCACATCCCAGATGTCCAAGTTCTTTAAGGACCGCAACTTTCCCCCCACAGTGATCGAGAACGCCCTTGACCGCGTCTCCCGTATTTCCCGCAACACATCCCTCACACCCCGCCCCCGCCACAACCGCCCCAAGAGGATCCCCCTCGTTCTCACACACCACCCTACCAACCTCTGGATACAACGCATTATCCTCCGACACTTCCGCCATTTACAATCCGACCCCACCACCCAAGACATTTTTCCATCCCCTCCCCTGTCAGCTTTCCGGAGAGACCACTCTGTCCGTGACTCCCTTGTTCGCTCCACACTGCCCTCCAACCCCACCACACCCGGCACCTTCCCCTGCGACCGCAGGAAATGCTACACCTGTCCCCACACCTCCTCCCTCACCCCCATCCCAGGCCCCAAGATGACATTCCACATTAAGCAGAGGTTCACCTGCACATCTGCCAATGTGGTATACTGCATCCACTGTACCCGGTGTGGCTACCTCTACATTGGGGAAACCAAGCGGAGGCTTGGGGACCGCTTTGCAGAACACCTCCGCTCAGTTCGCAACAAACAACTGCACCTCCCAGTCGCAAACCATTTCCACTCCCCCTCCCATTCTCTAGATGACATGTCCATCATGGGCCTCCTGCAGTGCCACAATGATGCCACCCGAAGGTTGCAGGAACAGCAACTCATATTCCGCCTGGGAACGCTGCAGCCATATGGTATCAATGTGGACTTCACCAGTTTCAAAATCTCCCCTTCCCCTACTGCATCCCTAAACCAGCCCAGTTCGTCCCCTCCCCCCACTGCACCACACAACCAGCCCAGCTCTTCCTCCACACCCACTGCATCCCAAAACCAGTCCAACCTGTCTCTGCCTCCCTAACCTGTTCTTCCTCTCACCCATCCCTTCCTCCCACCCCAAGCCGCACCCCCAGCTACCTACTAACCTCATCCCACCTCCTTGACCTGTCCGTCTTCCCTGGACTGACCTATCCCCTCCCTACCTCCCCACCTACACTCTCTCCACCTATCTTCTTTACTCTCCATCTTCGGTCCGCCTCCCCCTCTCTCCCTATTTATTCCAGTTCCCTCTCCCCATCCCCCTCTCTGATGAAGGGTCTAGGCCCGAAACGTCAGCTTTTGTGCTCCTGAGATGCTGCTTGGCCTGCTGTGTTCATCCAGCCTCACATTTTATTGTTTGGTGGAGGCAGGTTCAATTGATACATTCAGGAGGGCATTGGAAGATTATTTGGATGGAAATGGTGTGCAAGGATAATGAGAAGAGGCAGGATATTTACACTGTTTAATAGAACCTGTGCAGGCATGGTGGACTGAATGGTCTCCTTTTGCAACATAACAATTTCTGATTCTGTGATGTTCAATAAAATACTTCAGATGAAGATGTTCTGGTTACAAATTATAATCGAAGCAAGTTATTCTTTTCAGGAATGCTTTAATTTATTTGAGTCACTAAAGTTCCAATCAACATCCTCAATATGATTAGTGATTAGACACATGGTAGTGTAATTTCCCTTTTTAATCATTCTGCCAGCCCTTCTCTTTGTCATGTTGTACATCCCTTTACATTGACTGTAGAGATCAAATGCCATACTCCTGTCCCTATTTCGTATGGTCCTATTTGTCCATCTTCCTTTTAAAAATGAAGACGTGTATTTATATAGCACCTTTTGTGGCTACTAGACACCTCTGCAATGAAATGTAGTCAATATTATAGAGAATCTAACCCATCCTTTTGCATTCTCTTTCTGCTGGTGGGGAAGACTCCCCTGTTACCGTGGCTGCAAGGATTTGTGCTGCATGGCGTCAGGGACCAATATATCTATTCTAATATGCAGCTCCCAGAGCTGTACATTGTGCACTGTACATAGTGTAACCAGAGCATTACATAAGTGGAGCAAACTTTCCTCCTGTTTGTATTGTGCCATCTACCATTAGAGGCTAACGTTGCATCTGATCAGCAGATTTAGGTGATCCAGGTACCTGGACCCAAAAATGCCTTCAAAAGCTCCACTGCTCCCAGCTTTTCATCGCTTAATGGATATAAGGGTGTGGCCTTTTTTGGTCCAAAATGGCTGATTGTGCACTTTCCTGTGTTGAAATCCATCTACCACACTTTGGCCCACTTGTTTAATCAATGACTGTTTTTATGTAATTTTATGTCCTCTTCTGTACCACCTGCTACTCCATTAGTCTACGTCATTGATAAACTTGAATGCTGACTTTCTGTTGAGCTATCTCAATTATTTATAAATGTATTCAGCACTTCAGACCCCATAAGATATATTGATCCTGTTTTAAATCACTAAATTACTTTGAACACCTCCTACTGTTCAGTTTTAATGTTATCTTTAGCTGCTTTGGCCAGTTTGTTTCTGTCAGTCTGATACCGACCATTAAACTTGGCCAAAAAGTTGGTCTTACCAAAATAAAGAATCATAATAGTTATGTGATGTTGCTCCTTTTCAAACCTTTGATTAAAATGTGATCACTATTAGAGAAGTGCTGCATTGGTGTGAGATTATTATTTCAAAGTTATTCATTACAGTTCTACAACTTTTACTACAAAGATCTCCTACTACTACAAATGCAATATTTCACACCCAATCAGGACCAGTTTACAACCATGGCTCAGTGATGGCCACCACAAAAAGAAAGGCTTAAATTTATATAGCGCCTGTTTTGACCACAGGACACCAAGAAATGCTTTGTAGCTAGTTAAGTACTTATGACATGTATTACTGTTGTAATTTGGCAAATGCAGCAGCCGTTTTACATAACACAATCTTCGACCAATGGCAACAGAATAATGACCAAATAATCCATTTTGGGATTGAGGGATAAGTACTTTCCAGGGCATCAATGATAACTCTTTTTTGAAATGATGCCATGGGCAGGAAATGTGGGATCTTAGTTTAATGTCTGTGTAAACAATGAGATCTTTAAGAGTGCAGCACTCCTTTATTACAACAAAGGAATATCAGCCTTGATGTCTCTGGAGCAGGGCTTGACTAGACACCTTCTGACTCCGAGACAGGGATCCTATCAACTCAGTCATGGCCAATATATACGAACAGCTATCATACGCTCTGAGTTACGTTTGAGCCTTGAATTCACTTATAGACTTGATTCATGAATATTATTTGGCCAGGACACCTGAGCTGAGCTGATGTTGCCTTATTCACAGTTGCTGTTGAACTTAACACATTTTTTATTTGTCACTCCTGACCTAACTGATTTTAGTTATTTCAGGAATTCCTTCACCTGGAACATCTATCTCAATGTTTGTGACCTGAGTTGCTTTTCTCGTATTGTGCTTTATATGTTTTTAAATTGTCCTTTCACTACTGCTTCTGACTGTGCACTCATGCGTACGCATGTGCATGCACTCACACACGCACCCGCACTGGCATTCTCTCTCTCCCTCTCCCTCAGACACACACACACACACCACACACACACTCAATTGTTTTTCTGTATCAATACCTTATCCTGATATGGTTGACTCTGTGCCAGTTGGCATGCTTCTTAGAAATGATCTTGAGAGTACTACCTTGATGTTTGACTTTAATTTAGCTCCTGGCAGTTTCTCAATAGAACCTAACACATCTCCCCACCCCTGGGTCATTAGTCCTGGCCAGACATACCTTTCCAATGTCATCGAATATCTTTTACCCAGGTGGGCCTTCTAGTCCTGGCTGCAAAGGGTGCTACCTCCACCATTATTGATTCAGTATAACATTGCCATTCGGATCCTCCCTATCTTTGGAGAACTCTTTGCCCTTTTGTAGCTGATCTACCACAGTCCTTTGCCTTATTTTTACAGGTTTTAAGTATGTTGTTTATTGAAAAGGACCTGTGTTTACCTTCTATCTCCCCTCTCTGTTCTCCTTATCCTGCTGAATGCCAGCTACACTCTTCCCCATCGTGCATGTCTGGTTTCCTTTGAATTCTGGAGAAAGCTATTCAGAAATGCCATTTTCCCTAATGTGTCAGAATGGCTCTGACTCCCAATCCAATCCAGAGACTCTGCCTGAATACATAGTTCAGGGAGAGTCTCACTGGCCAGAAACTCTCACATGTTGTAGTCCTGGCATGAGCCTGTACTGCCATGTCTATCTACACTTTATCATTCTTCCATGGAAGGTGGGGGTATTGTTGTTGCCCATCCCTACTTGTCCTGAGTAAATTTCAGACGTCAGCTAAGAGCCAATCATATTGGTGTGGTTCTGGAGTCACATGAAGACGGGATCAGGTAAAAGAACATTAGCGAACCAGATGGGTTTTTAGCAACAATTGATGATAGTGTCATGGCCATTACTGTAATTCTCGATGGTGACTATTGAATTTAAATTCTAGCAGCTGCTGTTATGGGGTTTGAACCCACATCCCCAGAGCAATAAGCCCATGGATAACTTGCTCTGTCTCAGTGCCACTATACCACTATTTCCTATTTTGTTACTGGTAATTTATTCTAAATATTTTGCAAAATTATTAAAGACCTAGATAAACTTCAGTGGATGAATTTAGCTTGATTCTTGGTTTTTTGGAATTAACTTATCTTGTGATCAATTCACATGCTGAAGTCTATTTAGTGGAATTTGAATTATTTTCTTGTTATCTTGTCCTCTTAAATCAAATTATTTGCTCTGATTTTAGATCTGTATGTTACTTAACTGGGTTCAAATTTCCTCATTCTCCTCCTGTCCCTTTTTTTTATTCATTCATTTGTCGGAAGTGGGTGTGGCCGGTTGGTAACATTTATTGCCCCATCCCTAGTTGCCCTTGAGAAGGTGGTGGTGAGCCGCCTTCTTAAACTGTTGCAATCCATTTGCTGTAGTCGACCCGCTGTTAACCATATAAACACAGTGACCACAGGAGCAGATCAGAGCTGGGAGTCTTGCAGTGAGCAACTCACCTGCTGACTCTCCAAAGTTGATCCACTATCTACAATACACAAGTCAGGAGTGTGATGGAGTGCTCCCCATTTGCCTGTTTGGGTGTAACTCCAACAACTCTCAAGATGCATCAGGACATCAAGGACTAAGCAGCCCACTTGATTGTCATCGCATGCATAAACATTCAATCTGTCCACCCGCGATACTCAGTAGCAACCGTGTGTATCATCCATAGATACAGAAATTCACTAAGACTGCTTGGACAGTACCTTCCAAACCCACGAGCACTTCCGTCTTGAATGAGCACTTGAAATGTCATAACATTCAAGGCTATAGACCAAGTGCTGGAAAGTGAGACTCATGTAGATTTTTGTCAGTGCAACTTGATTTGCTGAATGGCCTCTTATATACTGTACAATTCTTTGATCTAGAAGGACAAGGGAAGCAGATACCTGGGAACACCATCACCTGCAAGTTCCCCTCCAAGCCTGTCAACATCCTGACTTGGAAATATGTTGCCATAGCTTCACTATCACTGTGCAAAATCCTGGAGCTCCCTCCCTAATGGTGTAGTGGGTTGACCTACAGCACATGGACTATAGTGGTCCAAGAAGGCAGCTCATTATCACCTTCTCAAGGGCAACTTGGGATGGGCAACCACAAATGCCACTTCTCAGGACTGAATGAAAATAGTACGTTTCTGGTCAGTGGTAACCCCTGGAGCGGATAGTGGAAGATTCAATGAGGTTAACATTATTGATTGCCAAGGGGCAAGGATGAGACTGTCTCTTGTTGGAGATGGACGTTGCCTGGGACTCGCATGGCACAAATGTAACTTGCCACCTGCCAGCTTCAACCTGGATATTGACTGGGTCTGGTTGAATTTGATCATGGATTGCTTCAGTATCTAAAAAGTCATGAATGGTGGCTGAACATTGCCTGAATGACCCCACTTCTTATCTTATGGTCAAAGAAAGGCCATTGAAAAACCACTCTCACTTTCACTGAATTACCCTCTCTCTGTTTAGTAAGTCGCTCCGAGTAGATTTATCAAGACCCTTCAAGTGCAAAACCACTTGGTGAAGCTTCTCTTTAAACTTAATGCCAGAAGGACACTGCAGCATAACCCGCTAGTGCAGAACCTCTCCGCTCCCTGTGAACCTGGCTTGAAATGTCTCACACTTTTCATTGTGTAGTTAGTTTAAAAAACAATAAATTAGTGACATTATTGACAAAACTACTAATGAATTTGAAGCTTGTTGATTATAGTACCCAAGCGTATTCAAAACAAGCTGAATAGTCCAAAATAAACAAACACCATAGCTCCATTTCAAAATGACAAAGGAATTGCAGAAGGTTTAATGCATTATTTAATGATCTTCAAATGCATTTCTACTTGATGTGTTTTCTATAAGACAGCATTGGGGCAAGTGGGCTCTGAGGCCAGGGCTTCTTTTATGTCAGACAGTAAATCCATGATCACAGGATACTGTTTAAAACTGTATTGTTCTATTAAAAATGCCAGTAAAATGCTGTAAAAATTTTTATAAATCAATAAAATACATGCCTGACGTCACAATTTTCACAGCCTTTTGAGTCGAATATGATCAGACCAAGTTGGATAAATTTATTTAAAAGGCAATCCAACAATAGCAGCAACACCTCCAGGTCCTGGAAGCTGCCTTCCAAACAGTACACCATCCTGACTTGGAACTGTATCATCGTTCTTTCACTGATACAGGATCAAAAAGTCCTGTTTAACCTTAACAATTCTGGCAGCTCAAAAAGACAGCTCACCAGTACTTTCTCCAGGACAGTAAGAGATGGACATAAATGCCAGCAATGCCCATTTCCAGAGAATGATTAGAACTTTAGAACATAGAACAGTACAGCACTGAACAGGCCCTTCGGCCCACAATGTTGTGCCAAACTTTTACCCGAAACCTACGGCCTACCTAACCTCCACCTCTACCTTATACTATCATCTATATGCCTATCTAATAGCCGCTTAAATGTCCCTAATGAGGCCGTCTCCACTACCATCTCTGGCAATGCATTCCACGTCCTTACCACTCTCTGAGTAAAGAACCTACCTCCGACGTCTCCCCCATATCTACCTCCACTCACTTTAAAACTATGTCTCCTTGTATTAGCTACCTCCGCCCTAGGAAAAAGTCTCTGGCTGAAGGATCTAGACCTGAAACGTCAGCTTTTGTGCTCCTGAGATGCTGCTTGGCCTGCTGTGTTCATCCAGCTTCACACTTTGTTATCTTGGATTCTCCAGCATCTGCAGTTCCCATTATCACTATCTATACCACTAATCATTTTGTACACCTCTATCAAGTCACCTCTTATCCTTCATCGTGCTAAAGAGGAAAGCCCTAGCTCTCTCCACCTTTCCTCATGAGACCTTCCCTCCATTCCAGGCAACATCCCGGTAAATCTCCTCTGCACGTTTTCCAGTGCTTCCACATCTTTCCTGTAATGAGGTGACCAGAACTGGACTCAATACTCCAGATGTGGCTAAACCAGGCTTTTGTACAGCTGGAGCATAATTTCACGGCTTGAACTCAATCCCTTTATTAATGAAAGCTAACACACCATATGCCTTCTTAACAACTCTATCCACCTGGGTGGCAGGTCTCAGGGAACTGTGGACATGAACACTAAGATCCCTCTGCTTCTCCACACTGCCAAGAATCTTGCTGTTAACCCTGTATTCTGCTTTCAAGTTATTCCTTTCAAAATGAATCACCTCACACTTTTCAGGGTTAAACTCCATCTGCCACTTCTCAGCCCAGCTCTCATTCTATCAATGTCCCTTTGTAATCTAGAACAGTCCTCTGCACTGTCCACAACATGACCCACCTACGTATCGTCAGGGAATTTGCTAATCCACCCTTCCACTCCTACATCCAAATCATTTACAAAAATCACAAATAGAACAGAACCCAGAACAGATCCTTGTGGTACACCACTCGTAACTGAGCACCATGTTGAATATTTTCTGTCCACTATCACCCTTTGTCTTCTAAGGGTCAGCCAACTCTGAATCCAATCTGCCACATTTCCCTCTATTCCATGCCTCCTTACCTTCTGCATGAGCCAACACATTAAACTGATCACTGGGCCTTGTGTACACATAAAAGTGTTTTGCATTTGACAATCCAGTTTATATTCCACTGGTGAAGTCTTGGGGCTCTTCACCCCCACTGATCCATGGGAAAACCCACGTCTTCATGAATCTTCACGCTGTATGTAAGGTGGATGTTGTATGATGAATCCTCAACAATTGTGTGAGGTCTCTGGATTATTGGTCATCACGAAGTAAGTTTGTTGCCACCATCCTCCTCATGTGTATTTTGAATCAATCTGTTTGGGTATGTCATTGTATATCTCTGGGATAGGTGGAGTCTTGAACCCAGACCTTCAAGGCCTAGAAACAGGGACACTACCACCACACATGAGAGTCCTTTAAGTCCCTCCTTTTAGTTTGGGATCTTCAGGGCCTACTTGGGTTTGTGTGGTAGACTTGGCAGTCCAACAGGAAGAGGCTCTTTTCTAAAACAACATGCAGTTTGTTGCGAGATGGCAGTCAGGTACAAGATACATTGGTATGACAGGCATTGTTACAGAGACTGTGAGGAGACCTTGATGTTTGCTGGTTTTCCTTCGAAGTCCTTGCCTAACTCCATATCACATTATTATATTGTGCAGTGCTTAGTGCAGTCCTCAGCATTAACTCTTTCAGAGTTTAATATCTTTCCCTCCAGCCTAGAACCTGTATTGCAGCTATTTTTGAGTTTCTACCAAATCTGTAAAATGCATGAACACATTCCTCACTTTGTGGCGACCAGGCTGTTTACCACCCTTGAGATAATTGCACTCTCCTGTCGAGTGTTAATAACACACCACATGACCCCAACATAATGTTGAATCTCATAGGCAGGTCTTCTAGGACCTCCTAAGCGTTGTGTGAGAGCAGCCATCCAAGTAATATCAATTCACTGGGCAGGGGTAAGCAGCTTGAATGACCTTCCCCAATGCTACCAACTCTATCTGGATCACTGATAACCTGTTTTTGCTTTTGGATTAAATGGTTAACTGGGGCTCCACCTGCCCTCTCTCATGGACATGAATTATCACCAACATCCTAGAAAAAACAACGCCACTTGAAATCCAAGAGAACAAAGTGTGGAGAGATAATTCTGATCAGAGAAACAAAGTGTGAAGCTGGATAAAAACAACAGGCCAAGCAGCATTTTAGGAGCATGAAAGCTGATGTTTCGGGCCTAGACCCTTGGTCTAGGGTTGGTTTCAAATCTCCTTTGGAGATATACCATTATTAGTGCTTTACAAACACCATTCTCTTCACATTAGAAAGTACTTGTAACTTACAGAGGAACCACTATTCACCACTCCCATTGCAATTCTTACAGACAACCTATTCAGTGTATTAATATAGTTCTAGTATCTGACTGTAGGCTGTCTGACAGACTCGTGTTATATGTAGTTCTGTTTCATTTAGTCCGGTAAACACTGTGGGGAACTGGTATTTATTCTGTCAGGTGACAAATGAATCCTTTAGAATGCAATAATTCTGAAAGTCTGTGAAGGCAGCAGAGTCTGTAGTGTAACATGATCTTCACTTTACTTCCCCCTCATCCTTCAACCTATTTTATCCACTGCCCTTTCAGGGACACTCTGAAAGGATGCCTTAAAAACAAATTAAAACCCTCCCTAAAATGCTTGCCTGCATGTCGGTACTTCTGCTGACCTCCAACAACATAGTGTCGTAGAGTCATACAGCACATCCCGACCCATTGGTCCAACCAGTCCATGCGGAACATAATCCCAAACTATATTAATGCCACCCGACGGCTCCTGGCCTATATCCGTCCAAACTGTTCCTATTCCTGTACTTATCCAACTCTCTATTAAATGTTGTAATAGTACCCACATCCACCACCTCCTTTGGAAGTTCATTCCACATGCAAACCACCCTCTGAAGAAAATAAAATTGCCCCCATGTCTTTTTTAAATCTCTCTCCTCTCCCATTAAAAATGTGCCCCCTAGTCTCAAAATCCCCCATCCTGGGGAAAAGACAACTAGCATCAACTATCTGTCAGAAGACACCCCTTCATTTGCTCATTAGGCTCCCCTGTCAAAAGTGCTTAGAAAGAGCATCTGAGGAGTAGATTTGGGCGTCTACTGACTGGAGGCCACAGCCATGAACCGGCATAAACAGCCCCCGGTTGTCAGTGGAGATGGGGAGAAGAGGGAAGAATCTGGGCATGATTGGGGGTAGAGGGCACTGTGATCATTCTGTTTTCAATGTGCGTTTGTGAACAATTCATAGAATGTGAACATGATTGTTTGTAACTGCAGATTTTTGAGGGTTATCCAATGAGAAGTAATAATTTGTTGCTGGAATGTAGTGGTGACCGCCTTCTGCCTGATGTCGGTATATGCACAGTGCTGTTGGGGGGGGGAAGTTCCAGCATTTTGACCCAGTGACATATTTCCAAGTCAGGAGGTTGTATGGCACAGAGGGGAACTTGCATGTGGTGGTGTTCCCATATATCTGCTGCCCTTGCTCTTCTCAATGGTAGTCATCATGGGTCTGGAAGGTACCATCGAGGGAGTGAATTGGTACAGTGAGTCTTATAGATAGTGCATACTACTGCATCAGTGGCAGAGGGAGTGAATGTTGAGGGAACCAAACAATAAGCTGGAAGACAGATTAGGGAATAAATGCAACTAGTTGGTTTCATAAATACATTTTGAGACAGAGATTGTGGTCAGAAAGTCTAAGGCATGCTTCAAAGACCAGACATGTGTTCCCTTGAGTATAGAAGATAAAGGAGTGAACTAATTGAAGTGTTTGCAATAACTAATAACTAAATATTTAAATAATAATTTAGATGGAGGGAAACTATTTCCTCTGACATGGACAGTCGGAAGTGTGTCCTACAAGTTAGAGCGATATCAGAAAGTACAACACTCAGAATAGTAGAAATGTGGAACTGTGTCCCCATAAAAGGGGAGGCTGAGGGTCCGTTTAAAATTTCAGAACTCGGTTGATAGATTTTTGTTACTCATGCGCATTAAGGAACACTGAACCAAAGCAAGTTGATGGAGGTGTAGTATAGTTCACTGATTTGAATTTTGGAACAGTCTCGAAGGCATGAATGGCCTAATGTTTGTTCTGGAATTTTCAAAAGTTTGCTTGTCATCTTAATAAAATCGCTGTTTGGTGTCATCCACACAGGTGATCGAATCTGTGGGAATTCTTGTTTACAAAGCCTTGGACTGGGGCCTGAAGGATAATGAAGAGCGGGAACTCAGCCCACCATTAGAACAGCTGATTGGTCGAATGACGAATATCCTGGATGAGGCACTGGAGACCGAAGGAAACCTGGATGAAGGATATGATGCTCAGGATGAAGAGGAAGAGCAAAAGGAGATTACCAACATAAGAAATTTTAAACACGTAATGATGGTGAGTGCTACTTTTATTTTAAGTAATCATAGACTGTATGATGTGCATCTTTCTCTTGCATAATGCTACTCATTTATGAGATATTTGTATCTTTAAAACTCTCACCCCTGCAACACAGGCCTATTTGCAATCTGGACTGATCTATTGCTCACTGTTTAAATACTTAAGATTAATTTTTACCGCATGATTAGTAGCAGTAAAAGAAACAATTGAATTATTTTCCAAAAATATTCTGGGCCAGTGCAATCTGATATAGGAACAAGGGGCTCAGTGTGACTCTTAGAGAATGACATGGAATTTAGAATATGGAAACATTTGGCTTAACTGATCGATACAACTGTTCATGTTGTATGTGAATCTGCTCCCACCATACATCAGCAAACTCTACCAACGTAACCCTCTCTTCCTTTTGCCCTCATGTTTACCTGGCTTCCCATCTGTGCTAGTTGTTCTTGGTGGTAGCAAGTTCCACATTCTTACTGAACTGTGGGTAAAGGAGTTTATCCTAACTTCCTGGTTTATTTATAGTCATTAGATATTATTTACAGCATTTAGTTTTGGAATCTCCTCCAGTTTCCAAGCTTAGGAGAAAAGATATCCAGAAGAAAGATTATTGGCAAACTCAGTAAAAATGGCTACTTGCGGACATTATAGAATAAAGCACTATTGATTTAGCTTCGATGCACATTAGTAAATATATCTGTCAAAGGACTGGGAAATGGACAAGAACAAAGGTTTTGCTGATGGTCAGGCAGCCAAAATAATCAAACTCGTCCACCAACCTGATTATCCTCTCTTCCACTTCTTCCATCGGGCAGAAGAGACAGAAGCTTGAATACACGCACCAACAGATTCAAGAACAGCTTCTTCCCCGCTGTTATCAGACTGCTAAATGGACCTCTCACATTTTTAAATTTAAACATCAATGTCTCATTGTGTACCTTCTCTGCAGCCACAACATTGTATTCTTTGCTCTGCTCAATTACCCTAATGCATTTTGTGTGGTAGGATCTGCCTGTACTGCATGCAAAACACAACTTTTCACTGTATCTAGGTACATGTGACAGGAATAAACCAAATTATATCAAAAAACATGGTCAGATGAGAGAAAGTATTTGAGCAGATCAGTGTTGAATCCTCAATGAAACACTAAAACATTCTGCTAATTTACATGCAAAGAGCTATTTGATTGATAAATGCACTTACACACTGGATCATCCTGGAAGTGCTTCCCAGACCTTTTTTCTCTTCAGTATATCTGATATTGGCAAGGGGAAATAGTTTAGTTTGGGAATATGGTCAGTGTGACTATTTGGATGGAAGGGCCTGTTTCCAAGCTGTATGACTGTGTGACTCAATGACACTATGGCTCTAGCTACATCTCTCCATGGTACAGTGTGTAGTATCCTAGCCTCTGTCTAATGAATGTTGAGTTTGAATCCAACTCTAGGATGGTTAACGATGATGCGTTTATAATGTGGCCAAACAAGCTTTCTATCATTCTGCAAATCCTACCAACACACACCAATGGCACGCAGTACGAATGAGAGAGATTCTATATCAGTCTTATGATGGAAAAAATGTTGACATCTCCAGTGTCCCAATCCATATTTTCATAGTTTACATGCATGTAAACGTAAATGTAGCAACAGTAGCTAGGGACCCGCTGAAAGCACTGTAACACACCACCAGTGCATCTCTGCACATTGTAATTCTAATAAACCAACTCCTAATGAACTAATAAAGACAAAATTCTGAAGAAGCGTCATATTGGACCTGAACATTGACTCTTGTTTCTCTGTTCACAGGTGCTGCTGAGTTTGTCCAGCGTTCTGTGTCTGTTCCCAATAAACTACTATGTTTTATGTGTTCCCACTTTACAAATGTCCTGATTTTTCGAAGTGTAATCCTGACCCAAGTGTATCAAACCATTTCTGTCTGTGATTTAATTTCTCAACACACTACCATCAATCATTCCGTGAACGTGGACAGCGTTGTGTAAATGATAGCCTAATGTATCGATGAGTTTTTGTGCTGATTGATGTGCAGCTCGGCTGATTTTAAATGTGACAAAGTGGGGATTGGTTCCAGCTGCTGCACAAGCAGACTACCTTCTACATAAACTGCTGTTATTTCGTTGACAGTTTAATTGCAAGAATCGTACGGCTTCAATTTTCAGAAGCTATTTTTGTCACACCCTTAGAGTTAAATTAGACAGTATTCTTTTCTAATGTAGAGCAAGGCACATTAAATAATAAACAGCAAGCAATAATTTTATTCATTCTTGTGCATAGATCTCGTAAGAGAGAGTGTCCTGCTTTCATCCATCTGACATCAGGAAGGCTTGGTGTGGTGAAGTGTGGGAATTTGGGTGGAAAGATTAAATTAATGAGAATCCAGTTCATGGGTTAATCAGGGAGAAAGAGAAGAAATACCTTACATTTATATCAGAGATAATGGGAACTGCAGATGCTGGAGAATCCAAGGTAACTAACGTGTGGAGCTCGAGGAACACAGCAGGCCAAGCAGCTTCAACATCTAGGACCACTGAATTTCCTTTGTCCAGCCAATCAGTCATATTTTCAACACATTCAGGAATTCCATCCTGATTATTCCATTTCAGACCCTTCTGTATTTATCCCAGGCACATCCTTTACAGCAGTAATGCAGGATTGCTGCTAAAAACCCCATCTTTCTGTGGGACATTAAACTGAGGCCCTCTCTCTGATGGACAGGAGAGATGACATTGTACTGTTTTGAAGAAGAGCATTATTTCTCCTGCCAAGTGTTTATACAAATTAACATCATCAAAATAAATCTGATTATTTGGTTATTATCTCAACACCTTTTTTTGTGGGATCATGATGCTTCCACATTAATTCTCCTGGTTCCTACACTTTTTGGCAGTGATTACACTCCAATTCCGTTCACAATACGGTGTATTGGGATGGGCTCTAAGATTGCAAAAGTTGCCATATAAATGTAAGATAACAAAGTGTGGAGCTGGATGAACACAGCAGGCCAAGCAGCTGTAGGAACCAGGTGAATTAAGTGGAAGCATCATGATCCCACAAAAAAAGGTGTTGAGATAATAACCAAATAATCAGATTTATTTTGATGATGTTAATTTGTGGTATAAACACTTGGCAGGCGAAATCTGATGCTCTTCTTCAAAATAGTACAACATCGTCTCGTCTGTCCATCAGAGAGAGGGCCTCAGTTTAATGACCCACAGAAAGATGGGGTTTTTAACAGAAATCCTGCATTACTGCTGTAAAGGATGTGCCTTGGATAAATACAGAAGGGTCTGAATGGAATAATCAGGATGGAATTCCTGAAGGTGTTGAAAATATGACTGATTGGTTGGACAAAGGAAATCCAGTGGGCCTAGATGTTGAAGTTGAGGATGGAAATGAAGTAACAGGGATGGATTGATTGATTGATTGATGAAATGGAAACAAAGGGTTAAACTGGATAGAGATGGCTTCATCCACTGTATTGCCAAGGATTCCTCCCCCACCCACATCCTGAGCAGCCACAAGATCCCCAACTCTCTTTTACTGCCCACACTGTCTGTAGTCAGGCTTTCATCCCCATAAGGAGCAAGATCGTTCACCCCCACTCAAGAACCGATGCCCAGTGGGTCAACAGTGCTACCAAGGGTGCTGGCTGGTGCTGGAACTGCAGCTCGCTTTGAGCACCCATCATGAGGAAATCCCAGAGAGAAGACAATTCAGCTCGGTCTTGCTGAGACCCATCAGGCAGGCCCTAGCAAGAGGTCAGGGAAACGCAGTGATATATGGACACAGAGGTGCATTTACCTGGGGGTGGCTCTTTCACTGGTGGAGGGTGAGCAGGGAGTCTTCCATGTATCCTATGGTGCCTCGCTGAGCCCGGAGGTGTACCTAGTGGTCTTCCACTTGACAAAGTGCCCACTCACTTTAGGGCCTGATTTGGTGTAAAGCTGGCAGGGTCTGCATGAGGGACAAGAGGCTGACAGCTGTATTTATGGGACCAATGAATAAAGGAGAGTTTTAGGTTTCATTTATTCAGAGGATGTGGTCAGCACTGGATAGCCCTAATTGAGAAGAATTTGATAAGCTGCCTTCTTGAAACCAGCCCCCTCTCAATCCCCGATCCCAGGAGAGTTAGTAAAACTGTGTTATTTGTTAAGCCATTTCAGCCAATCACACTGCTGCGTGGGGAGTCACGTACAGACAGTCAGGGGTAACAGGTCTCCTCCCTTTAAAATACACGAATGAATCTGATGGGTTTTTGTGACAGTTGAGTAGTTTAATAGCTGCCATTGCTGATACTCACCTTTTATCTTCAGGTTTCTTAAATTAACAGAATTCAGTCTTCTGTTTACAAACTATAATCCAATGATATCGAGACTGTGATGTTAGGGATAAGACCCAGGAATAGATAGTCCTGGCATTCCCTTTCATCTTTACTTATTAGATTCCAGAAATATAATCCAGATCAAAGAATTTCTGAAAAATATACCACCACTAACTTGCAGTGGAACTAATCTACAATCTTGTACCAGTTCATTTTTGAGGGAATATTCCATCAAATATTAAAAGCTGATATGTGACAGGCTTTTAATACTCAATGTTTGTGTTTTTTTCCCCAAACCATTTTATTTTCTAATCAAACTGTTCAGAGATGTTATGACACACCTCTGGAGCAGGTGGGACTTGAACCTCGGCCTCCTGGCTCAGAGGTAGCAGCAGTACCACCAGACCAGAAGAGCCTCAGTGCCCAATGTTTGTAGCTGGACTGTGCTGATGACAGAAATCAGTCTTAAAATCTTCAGGATGAGGAACAGGGGTAGCCATAGAATCCATTGAGCCTTCTCTGACATTCATGGCTTGATCTGGTCAGTTAAGACCATGACTGATCTGCTCTTGGATTCAATTCCACTTTCTAGCTTGCTGCCTACAAACCTTCATGTAGCCTGTGATTCAAGAATTTATCTCTTTCAGCCTTGACACTACCTCCACAACTGTGTGGAAGAGACCCTCTAGTGGAAACAAATCTTCCTCACTTCCATCCTAAATTGGAGCCCACTTATTCAGAAACCATTCTTCTTCATTTTGGACCCCTCCCAATGTATAATGGGGAAACATTTTCTGCCCTCTGCAGTCCCCTCAGAATTTTATATGTTTCGTGAAAGATTACCTCTTTTTTTCTAAACTCCAGCGAGTATAGACCCAATCTGCTCACGTTTTCCTCATAAGGTATTAAAAGATTACAGGAGATCTAGTTAGCATATATTAATGAGGCTTTGGAAGGAATGGAGCACAGGTTTTAACAGCCAGGGGAGTTGTCGTGGTGTACAGCTGCAGCTGGTGAAATGCCTTCTTTCTCTCATTACATTTACATTTGTCTGAATCCTTCCAGACACTGACCATTCTATAATGCTCAAAAAAAATCTCTCCCACTGCTCTTCAACTATGAATGAGATAGAATGAACAGCATCCACGCATTGAGCTAATGAGATCATCTGGCTCGTTCTTGCTTCAATCTCCTTGTTACAGCCTCTGTCGGGCTGCGAAGAGCAATCCCAGTATTCCTGGTATCTTGATGTTTTCATCACTCTTCCTGACACACAACTGACAATTGAATTTTACTAATAAAAGCACAAACTGCTGGAAATGCACAACAGGCCAAGTAATATATGTGGATAGAAGCAGAGTGACTGGCTGAAATTTAATATCTGCCATGTGACAAGTTTGGGTACATTTGAGGGGTAACAATAAAATGGACCAGAGGATGAACTGTGGGGACCTCGCCACTGTACTGCCCCTGCACTTATTTAATTCCACGCTGCCATGGACGGCCCTCCCATTTCCTATCAGTTGACACTCTTGGGGAACTAAGGGCCGCTTAAAGACCTGGTGGTATTTATCCAGTGCAGAGAGGCAGTGGGGTGGTCATATTATGTGGGAAGAACTAAAACCTGTGGGCTCCTAGGGTATCGCCCATTGTCAAGTCCTTAGTACCTGGACAAGAGACTGGCATTGGGGGCTCATTGAGACCTGACAGCTGTTTTTGCTGCCAACTCTCCACTTCTGTCAACCTCAAACCTCAACCCCTACCTGTTTTCCCCCTCCCCCACTAGTACTCACTGTGGGCTGCCTCCCTCAGTGACTCTGGGCCCTCTGATTGGTATGTTATAGTAAATAGCCACCATCTCCCAGTGTCACAGCAGGAAAAGCACACCCATCAGGTGAGGTTTCTGTCCCCATGGGGTCCTTGATCCTGGCAAAGACCCATCACTGAGCAATTAATTGCCCATTTGGCACTGACTGTAGCGAGCCTTCCCCAAACCAGGCAATGTGGGACTCTTGTTGGTCCTCTCAAGCTGCTTTAATTAACATGCAGCATTTTAGCACAATCTCCATTCGACCTTAGATTTTTGGTGTGATCACAGATGGTCACTGCTGGCACCTTGTGGTATTTAACGTCTGCCAGTGTCTGGCTATGGTATTAGGTAAAGGTTGTTTGAGGTAGCTCACCACCACGGGACCTCCTCTGCCTTTGCTTTATCTTTGTCTTGGGCCTATCTAGTGATTAGCTGCAGACGATAACCGACCTTGAGTACCTACAGAAGAGGCCCTGTGCTTAGATAATAAGAGCATTTGTTGCATGTTTCCAATAAGAACAACTACATTTGGTCTGGCACAATTACTTGGATCTTCAGGAGCTAGTATTGATACATCTGTTCCCTTCAAAAGATGGCGTGAACCTCATCTCTAACCACAGATTTTGTGCGAGGAATGGGTGGGGCCAATGTAACATGACCATTAACCCCTTCAGAACCATTACCTTTTACCACATCTCCAAGCTCCAAATTTACATTTGCTAGTTCATGAAAGAGTTAAAAGATCATGAAAATATCCCAGAGTGATTTTTACTATCCCTATCAATTCCGTCAGCAGCTGTGATTAATTTTTAATTCCTTGACAGCCTTAATTGCCAGTTTGCTATAGTGTGAAACTCTGAGAGCCAATGTCTGATTTATTAGTTAACAACCTGCGTGGCTGGCATTTTTTTTTGACTGTTGGAGCCCATTCTGAAGCTTCAGTAAATAATGTATAATTTACTGTTAGCCTGGTATAGGCAATTGTCAGCACAGTATTTAAAGTGGAGTTGTATAGCTTCCCAGGTTTTTCACATGAGGTCAGTTGACCTCTTTCTTGGTCGGCCTCAAAAGAAACATCTTATACTCCCATCAATCTCTGTGTATTGTCTATGGTTTTCTGGTGGGAACAAATCACTGAGAAAACCAAAGGTTACAATCACAGTTGGGGGAAGGGAGTCTGGTTACTACAGCAACTCTGCAGTTTTCATGTAATGAGGAAAGACACTAAAACCCATTTATTAAATTCATTTACGTAGAAAACATGCAGGAGTCATTTCAGCTTTTTAATCAACTCCTGCATGGTTTTGTTTGTTACTGGAGATTTTCTAGCATTAGGTTGAGAACCGGATTTTGCAGAGATTTTGTAGTTAATTATATTGAGAATTAAAGAATCGTTTTATATTAAGTTCTGAGGAAAGGTCAAAGGACCCGAAATGTTAACTCTGATTTTAATTTAGAGATACTGCCAGATCTGCTGGGCTTTTCCAGCAACTTCTGTTTTTGTTCCTGAGTAACAACATCCACAGTTCTTTCAGTTTTATATTACATGTTGAGAACATTATAGCTGTGAATGTATCCTGATTGTATCGTGCAAGTCACAAACTGCGAGACACAAATGTATTTACTCCCATTTGAGCATAGGTCCCTCCCATCCCTGAGGTAGGCAAAATTATGTACACCATTAATTTGGACTGTGATGTGGAAAATCTCAGTTTTAATCTGATACCATCTATCGAATTGAATTGAATCAAATCCCTACAGTGTGGGGACTGGCCCTTCGGCTCAACAAGTCCACACTACAGAGCAATCCAGCCAGACCCACCCCCCTGATCTACACATTCCTGAACACTGCGGGCGATTTAGCGTGGCCAACCCACCTAGCCTGCACATCTTTGAACTGTGAGAGGAAACCAGAGGAAACCCGCGCAGGCACGGGGAGAATGTGCAAACTCCACACCATCAATTGCCTGAAGGTGGAATCGAACCCAGGTTCCTGGAGCTGTGAGGCAGCAGTGCTAACCACTGAGCCACCGTGCCACCCTAATGGTTCCAGAATATTCAGATTTGATAGTTATCGGTTGGATTTTTGACTTATATACAGTTTGGCTTGGCATGGCAGATTAAAATTGGGCAAAATGGGGATTTCGAAAGGATATTTGGGTGGCATGACAGTGAGTGATCATCGGGGCATGGGAAGGTAAAAGGATATTTTTTGAAAGATAAGCTGAGGTGGATCAGATGGCCTGCTACATCTGAAGGTATTAAATAATTTGACATCCCAGCAACCGTTCTCAGTCATTGCTGCTGTGACAAACCTGTTTGTTTGAACTCAGCCATGATGGTTGCCAAGTTAGGCTGGAGATCTTCACTGTTGGTAAGGCTGAAGGAATATAGAAGCTGTTAGCACTTGGAGGGAGTGAGGCAAGTAGCAGAGAAACCATTAACATTTGGGGCAGTGGGTGGGGGTTCAGGGAGCCCACATCAGGAGTGCAACAGTATACTTGCCACACTCGAACCTGACAGCGTCCAGGACAAAAACAGGCCTTTTGAATTACTCCCTCTCCACCATGTCAAACATTCACTCCCTCCGCCCCGGCCCATACTATCTGCAAGACGCAGCAACTCACCAAGTTCCCTTCAACAGCACCTTACAAATCCATGGGCTGTCCCACCAAGAAGGACAAGGGCAGCAGACACACAGGAGTACCACGAGCTACATGTTGCCTCTAAATCATTTTTGTCTTAACTTAATCTGTTTCTGTTCCTTCACTGTTTCTATATCAAAGCCCTTCCAAAGTGGGTGTTTGCACACCACAAGGACTGTAGTGTCTCACCACTACCTTCTCAAGGGCACTTAGTGATTGGCAAATAAATATTGGCTTTGCCAGTGATCCCCACATTGTGTGAATGAGTAATAAAAATTTAAGAGGAGGGAAAAATAATTAGAATGAAATGCTGCTGGGATTGGATGGAGTTGGGATTGACATTGTCTCATGCAAAGCAAATAAGATCAGGAATGCTCAAGAGACCAGAATTAAAAGGGTGCTGAGGTTTCTGAAGGTAGCGCACTGGAGGAAATTGCAGAGATTGGGAGGGACCAGGACGTGAAGGGATTTGAAAACAAAGATTAAACTATTAAAGTATTTGTGACTAACACAATGCTATTGTTAAGCTAAAGAGATGATCTGCCTATCACACAGGTGAATAATGTGGTTTCTGAGTTTCAGTGCCAGTGTCGATGCCAGTATTTAGCCAATGCATCCCCAAGGCTGGTGGACCTTATCAAAAAGCATTGCTGTTTAGCTGTTCGGAAGAAACAAGCTACTGACCATATCCAACCAGCCCACACAAGCAAAACCTGCAACGCAGTGTCAACACTTGATGTGATTACATAACTGGACAGCATTTGCTGGATGATCCTGAGTGTGAAATCTGTTGAGAGTCAATTTAGGATTGAAAGTTAGTCTGCAAACTGGTATACCTGCATGTACTGGAACTCACCTGTATTGACACAGATCAATGTTCTTTGCAGACCGAAACATAACAAAAATGTTGACAGCCATTAGCTGTTCATTTCTCAGGGCGATACCCTGACTAATCAGTGTTAACCTCGCTACTTTAGAATTTAAACAAAGCCTGTCAGTCATCATCAGCTGGTGCATTATCCATTCCAACATTGCTGTCAACCAGAGCCCACCTGCCAACCAATCAGCTGTCTCCGTTTGTGCAGTATAGTTGTTGATTCCCTTTTATATCAATACACTACTTTGCAAGAATAAGAAGCTTTAGTGATGGGGATAGATTGAAGAAGTTAGGACTGTTCTCCTTGGAGAGAAGAAGACTGAGATGGGATATGATAGAGATACTCAAAATAGTGAGTGGTTTGAAAGAGTAGATAGGGCGAAACTGTTTCCACATATTAAAAAGAAAAGAATGAGATTTAAAGTGATACGAGCAAAGCAAAAGTGATACAACACCATCTTTTTCACATGGTGTGCAGAGGTATGGATGCACTGGCAGGAAGTGTGGTGGACGCAGGTTTAATTAAGACATTGAAGAGGGCATTGATGATTATTACATGCCAATACAAAATGAGATGGAACAGCACTAGCCCTGTCTGCCTAGGTGTATACGAGCAGGATTAGGTACTCTCAGAGCACTTAAACTCTCTGTGAAGACGTGGTGGTATTTTATTGTGCCCAGATTGGCACTAGATAGTAGAACCTGTGCAGGCCCAGTGGATCAGATGGCCTCCTCCTACATTGTAATGTTTGTGTGCCCCAATGTAAGGGTGTTTCAGTCACAGCTAATCTAGCTGGAAGGTTCATGAAGCGAGAACAGCAGTGTTTGAGGAAGATTGAGTACTGAAGAGTTATACCTATCTCTGCCGTGCTTGTGTGAGGTTATTGAAGCACTCAGATTCCGAGTAAGAAACAACTGTCTTTGAAAGTCTCAGTGATCAATGTATCCCCTTCCCTGTTGTTCATAGGGAAATGGTCCATGTTGTGTTCAGGAGGATCTTGACAATGACTCCTACATTTTATGGTCTGTGGCACCATGTACACAAGCAATCGTGTGTCGATTGTCTAATGTGTCAGTATTTTCACAGCCAGTAACATTCTTGCCTCTGAGTCTTCACTTGCTACTCCAGTACAAATCCAGACAAAAGCTCCAGTGCGGTGCTGAGGAAGTGCATGCATTGTGAGGATGCTGAATTACAAATAAGATCTTAACAAGTGTTAGCTGTGTCACCAGAACGTTTTAAAAGAGGGAGTGGCAGTTCTCCCTGGTGTTGGAGCTCCTGTTCATCCTCGAATAGCATCAGTGAAACAGATTGTCTGATGTTGCAGTCTGTGGGCGATTGCTATGCACATTCAGCTACTGCTTTTCCTACGTGGAAACAGTGACTGCCTTTTTGAAAGCATGCCATTGGCTGTTAGGCATTTTGGAATTTCCTGAGGTTGTGTAAGAAAGGCGCTATTTAAATGCGTTATTGACTGCTTAGTTTTGTATCATTTTTTGGAGGTAGGTTAATTCTGGAACTCGTCAGTTTCGAGGTGACAGACCTCACAATGGAAGGCTGGAATTGAGCTGCGGCAGACTATCGTGCATGAGGTATTGGAACGATAGCAAGGGGTACAGTGTGTTTTTCATCATTGCTGCTAGACCACAGTCCTGGTCCCCACTCCAAACACCACTGAAAGCCAGTATTCCTGACTGACAAAACAGATGATGTATTCATTGGATCTGTTTGAATGGGGAGAGTGCATTCCACATTCCACTAGGGAAATGCTGTGGTGTCACGGTGATATCACTGAGCTGGCCGTAGTCTGATGACATGATTTTGAGTCCTGCTGCGGTGTGTGAGATTTTGAGTTCAAATTTTAAAAAATTCCCGACTGAACAAGAAAAGCTTGCCTGATGTTGTCTTTGTAACCACTGTAAATGGTTTTCGTCTCTTAAAAAAAATCTGGTTCATAATGTCCTTTTAGGGAGGGAAATCTGCCATCCTTATCCAGTCTGGCCTACATGTGACTCCAGCCCCACAGCAATGTTAGATAACAAAGTGTGGAGCTGGATGAATACAGCAGGCCAAGCAGCATCTTAGGAACACAAAAGCCGATGTTTCGGGTCTAGACCCTTCATCTGATGAAGGGCCTAGGCCCGAAACGTCAGCTTTTGTGCTCCTAAGATGCTGCTTGACCTGCTGTGTTTGTCCAGCTTCGCACTTTGTTGTCTTGGATTCTCCAGCATCTGCAGTTCCCATTATCTCTCTCCCACAACGATGTTGTTGACCCTTAACTGCCTTGTGGGCAGTTGGGGATGAGCAATAATGGCAGGCCTAGCCAGCGTTGTGCACATCCCATTGACGATTAAAAACAACTTAAAGCAAAACGAAGTCACCAGGAAGAGCTCCAGATACTGCTGAAGAAAGCCTTAGAATGCTGTGAGAGTTTCTGCAATGGGGAAACCCCAGGTAACTGCAGGGCCAAGACACGTATTCCCCACGTGGCATGGCCATGCTTTAAATCAAATAGTTTTCCTAATTATGTGACAAGAGATGTAGCCATGTCACAGAATAGTGGAGGGTAGATGGGGGGGGTAAGAAATCCTGACCTCAACAGTCTCTCGCCACACTGTACAAAGGCTGATTGTTCAGACTGGCTGGGAAATACGGAGTGTTCCTGGAAGCTCAGTGGTTGTTTATTTATTATGCTACTGTGCTGGCAGCTTTCAAACAGAATCACTCTGGCTGCTTTTCCACTTTATACGTTAATGAGGTGCTGACCCAAGACTGCCTCAAGGGCTTGAAATGCAGATTTGTGTATATGTTGTGTATATGGAAACAGTGACTGCCTTTTTGAAAGCATGCCATTGGCTGTTAGGCATTTTGGAATTTCCTGAGGTTGTGTAAGAAAGGCGCTATTTAAATGCGTTATTGACTGCTTAGTTTTGTATCATTTTTTGGAGGTAGGTTAATTCTGGAACTCGTCAGTTTCGAGGTGACAGACCTCACAATGGAAGGCTGTTTTAATTTATACATTACTGCCTCGTTGCTGCACCGGTGCTCGAGCATGCAGCAATTTGACTGCATTATCGCAAAACAACTCAATCATACATTGTGTCAAGGCAGAAATGGAATGAAATTGTGCCTCTGGCTTTTACTGACAATCCTCCAGATCTGAACTGGTGATGCTAACAGCTTTATGACATCAGTTTGAACAACAAAAATAAATTGACAAACGATTGCTGCAATTTACCTATCATTTAAACGCCTCCTGCTTTATAGGTGAATTACATCAAATTCCAGATACTGCAGTGAAGAAATTAGTAAGGTTTACATAAAATGCAATGTTGAGTCTGGAATATTTCGTTCATAGTGACAGGGAGGAGAGCTGGCTTGTGAGATTTGGCTGCCTTGTTTTGCTCCCTTGGTGAAATCAGTTTTTGCAGCTTGTGTCAATGGGACTGGATTCTAGATGGGTATATGAATAGGAAGGGTTTAAAGGGATATGAACCAAATACTGGCAAATGGGACTAGATTGATTTAGGGTATCTGGTCACCATGGACTAGTTAGACTGAAAGGTCTGTTTCCATGCTATACAACTGTATAACTATGACTCTCTGCTGATTAATATTTTTATTTTTGACAAAGGAATGCACTGAAAAAGTATTTAAAGCCACAGTCAGATCATCAATGATCTTACTGAATGAAGAAACAGGCTCGTTGGAGCCAAGTGGCCTATTCCTACTCCTAATTCATATGATCATATCTGATATTTTCCAACTTGTCCTTGGTTGTGCATTCCTGTGCCTGAAATGCCTGTTCCCAAGCTTCCTACCAACAGCCCTGGCCCAGTTAGTGTCATTCCCGCCTCTGAGCCAGGCTGTTGTGGCTTGAAGGCCGGCACTGGGCTGCCACTGCAGGTCAGCTTTCTTGGAGATACTGTCTCCCAGATGAAATATTAAACTGAGGCCCCACCTGCTTTCTCAGCTTGATGTAAATGAATGAGGCACATTGGTTTGAAGTAGAGCTGGGGAGTTGTCAACACTGAACACAGATGACCTGGGTCATTCGTACATGGCTGTGGGTGTGAACTTGCTCAGTGCAAATTAGCTGCTGTGTCCCCTCCCCTACTATATTTCAAAAGTACTTCATTGACAGCAGAGTACCTTGGGCAATGTTAAGGATGTGGAAGGCACCATATAAATGCATCTTCTATCTTGCTTGAGATTTTCCACTTGGAGCCACTCATGATCAGACCGAGACTAAACGTGAGATTAAAACTGGCGTAGCAGCATACTGTGCACATTAAGTAGAGTTGGGGAGTGGGGATGATTGGTTTACTGTTCAGAGAACCAGCTTGATCGTGAAGGGACATGGCTTCTTCCTGTTCTGTAATGTCTCCCATTTTGATGCTCCGTTGTTGTGGCTTATATTTCACACACACGAGTTATTGTGTCTCTCAGAGTCTGCGCTGACAATGCCTGAGTCTGTTATTATAGATACGCTGGTGGCTGTAACAGAGTGATGGGCCATACTGCACTTACGGTTCCTGCATGGAGAAGTCTCTGTTGAAGAACTGTTCTCAACCCAAATCTTGTTGAACTTTTTATTATCACTGCCTGGTGATTCGCCTGGGCTCAGTACCAGTGGTTGCAACCAGGAGAATGATGAAAAACTACCCTGGCAACCCCGTTCAATCTAAAGCAGGCCAAACAAGACAACACTAAAGTTGGCTATCGAAATGCAGAAGGCACAGACTGACTGACATCCCAGTGCTTGTGTGTTACTCATTGTCGAACAAAAGGCTAAAAGGGGAAGAGGGCATAAACCAAAATGGTATTAATAAAGTTAACAGATTTTGACAATCTGACAATAAAATATAGAAATACTTAGGTGGCTCACTTGTCAACTGAAGTGGAAAATTGAGTCTAATAGCTTGGGTTTTCGGTTGGGCTGACTGGAAGGTAAGCAACTCACTATTTTCTTCCTTTTTTTGTTTTGTCAGCTGTGCGCCGCTCACTTAACGACCCCATCGGAAGCTCCAAACCATTACCAGGCGGTGTGCCGGGCCCTGTTTGCCGAATCTATGGAGTTACGCACTTTCTTGGCCAAAATTAAAAGTGCTAAAGAGGTAAGAGGGCACCTAAGGTTAACCAACATGAGGTGGGATCAGAGAGCGCTGGAAACTCCCCTTCTGAACTTCCGGCAATTGGGCATTTTTAAAATAGAATCCCCGGGAGATAGGCTGCGTCACCCTGACACATTTTAGAAATAAAAGCAGAAAATGCAAGAAGCATTCGACAGCATCTGTTAATGTTTCAGGTCTGTGCCTTTTCACCAGTGGCTGGTGTCTGGCGAAAGGTCCTCGAGCTGTTTCTCATTCCCGTCCTCCCAAACAGTGCAGTGTATACTTACACCACACGCACTGCAACAGTTCAAGAATGTGCCACTCCACCGCCCTCATAAAGGCATTTTTGGAGTGGGCAACAGATGTTGGCAAATGCCAGCGATGCCCACATCCTAGAAAAGAATTTTTTGAAAAGCTGGCATTTCTGTTTTTACTTCACGTTTCCAGGACCCATAGGGTTTTGCTTGTGGTATGAGCTATTATTGTGTCTTACTCCTCTTGCTTCCCTCCCTGGCCCTTCTCTCCCCATGGCCCATTCCTTAATTCCAGGGTACATTCAGAGTGTAAGTTAAATCAGAAACTGTATTGATGTGTATGACGTAGAAATGCGCACAATGGAGGCAGCCTGTTCAGCCAAATGTGTCCTTTTGATTTTCTTATCCTCAACGTGAACACTAGCCCTAATGCCACCCGTCCACTCTGTCTTCTTCAACTATTTCTCTAATTTATTCTTAAACATTGTCACGTTGTGTAAATTTGAGCTTGTCCAAAATACTGTTGTCCATATCTGAATTGGCACTACCCCCAGCTCAACATTACCCACTTCCACTAACTTGTATTGATCCCTAGCCAGACAACATCTCGATTTAAGTTCTCTTAACCGTGTGTTTAACGCTTTCTGTGACCCTCTTTTCTTAACTTGCCTCAAGTCCTACAATCATGGCTTCTCTATGAAATAACTCCCCAGAGGCCTGTGTCCTGTCACCAAATCACTCTTTATTTACACAGGGAAAGTCCTTGACGCTGACCCAGCTCCGTCAGAGCCAGCTCTTGGAGTGAACAGAACCCCTGACACTCCTGGTTATATCTGTCAGCCAGGTCTCCCTGATTGGACTAGATTCATAGCCCCAGTGGGAACTCCTATGAGGTCCACCTGACTGACCTTGTTACAATCACTACACTCCACTCTCCTCTGAATTTGGCCTCTGATCAAACTCTGTTTCCTTCACTTCCCCACTGGTGGTTATGACTGGATTAGCTACCTGGGAGCCAAGCTCTGAGCTTTTCTCAGTAAACCTCTTCACTTCTCCAGCAGTTAATTCTCTGCACCGCCCTCTGCCCCTCACTGCACAATCCCTTTCTCCTTCCTGTCTGCTGGTATTGTAATTAAACAGGAATGAATACATTTCCTTTTGTTTGGTGAGCAGGCAGAGTGATAAGCGTCACAGATTCTGAAATTTGTGTCTGATTCTGCCAATTGTACATGATGTGATAACAAAATAAGGCAGATGCTGAAGAATTGAAGTGGCAAGAGGGTGAGCCAGGGTCGAGGATGTTTGACAAAGAGTGGCTTAAGGGCAGGGAGAGATCGCAAGTTGAAGACTTAGAGAGTGGGAGTGACTATTTCAAAAGTATGCCAAACAGCTAAGACCATAAGACGCAAGAGGAGAAGTAGACCATTCGCCCTGTCGAGTCTACTCCACAATTCAGTAAGACCTTGGCTGTTCTGATAAGCCTCAGCTCCACTTTTCAGCCATATCCCCACATACCTCCCCGTCTAGCCTCACAGTTCCCCATTAATCCATTGACATCTAGCCCTTGAGAGTTCCAGTGGCTCCAGAACTCCATAGTGGGCACCTTTGGAACTGCAGGCCAACCACATTCAACTTCAGTGGGTCCCAGAGAGAGACAAGTTCTTTGTCACAGGGAGTAGTGGAGCTGGGAAGCCTTGGTCGGTATGTGAGCCAGGAGGATTGGACTTGGAGGCCAGACAATGAGGAGCAAAGGATGTTTAATAGGTTAAGGGATGCTGTGCCCCAACAACCCTTTCTTTCCACTGTTACAAAAAAGTTCTATCGGCCATTAATAATTTTATCAAAAGCGTTCTGATCTCTGGATTATGTATCATGGGAATGGAGCACATTGTATGCCTAGGTATGGGTTGATATACGTTTTGTTTTAGAAACTTTCAAGGCCAGGTCAAATTTCTTCTGTGCAGAATTCAGGAGAATAAGGGTGGGTTGCAAATGTGTTGTAGAGTAGACAATGGCGCTACAGTCATCTGCAAACTGTAGATCACATACGTCTGTGGTGGTCACTTTAGTTTTGACCAGAAGGTATTTAATGCTGACAGCAGAGGGCAGTTGATGTTAGAGGGCAGTTCTGCGTTAGCTGTGCCAGCATCACAGATTAATATACAGATTCAGCCAACAATCATTTGGGTGATGCAAGGTAATGGCCAGCTCAGATGGTAGTCTTGGAAATAAGTAAAAATGGAAATAATTGGAAGATTTGTCTTTCAAGGGATGAGGCTGTGATTATTTTCCTTCTGCAGCTTGCTACGTTGTAGAATTGTCCTTGGGAAGAAAGTTTATTGAAACATTGCCTTTGAAACAGATGGATTCTCTAGTTTCAGAGATAATGGAAACTGCAGATGCTGGAGAATCCAAGATAATAAAGTGTGAAGCTGGATGAACACAGCAGGCCAAGCAGCATCTCAGGAGCACAAAAGCTGACATTTCTGGCCTAAACCCTCCATCTGATGAAGGGTCTAGGCCTGAAACGTCAGCTTTTGTGCCCCTGAGATGCTGCTTGGCCTGCTGTGTTCATGCAGCTTCACACTTTGTTATCTTGGATTCTCTAGTTTGTTCACTTCATTCTTTGCCATTGCTGGAGGAAGCCAGGCTCTTGTTTCTTTCAATTCCCACCAATCCACTCCATATTTTATCAAATGTGGTCTTTTAGACAAATGAGGCTACTCTGCCATTCAGCACAATCATAGCTGATCGACCAGTTCGATGCTTTTTCTCCATGCTATCCCCATATTCCTTCATGTTGGTATTCAAAAACTGTCAATTTCTAAACATCGCGACTTGAAACATACACAATGACTGAGCTTCAGCAGTTTTCTGGGATTGAAAATTCCAAAGATTTACAATTTGCTGAATTTACAATTTCTCATTTGGTCCGAAATGGCTTTCCCATTATTTTGAAATTGCAGAATCACAGAATGTTACAGTGTAGAATGAGGCCATTACTTTGCCCATCTTACCTGCACCAGTTCTATTACCTCATGCCGATCCTCTGCCTTTTCCCCATATCCCTGCAAATCATTTCTATGTGAGTAATCATGCAATGCCCTCTTGAATGCCTCCATTGAACATTTCTCCATCACATTTCCAGGCAGTGCATTCCATACTTGTAACAACTCGCTATGTGGAAAGATTTCTTTGCATTGCCCTGTGCTTTATTTGCACTTTGAATCTTTACCCTCTTGTTTTGTTTTACTCTCTATCTACTCAGTCCAGTCTGCACATGATTTTGAATTAAGCCCCCAGTTCTAGACTCTACAATCAGGGCAAGCATATGATATGCAAAGTTCTGGCAATGCATCCAAAATCCAGATGACAGAGACAGTTCCATGGACATTAGACTCACTGTTAACCTTGCCTTCCTATTAGATGTGTGGAGCCTGAAGACTAGCATAGACCAGTTGGACTGAACGGCCCGTTGCTATGCTGTAAATAGTAAACTGTACTACTCATCATTTCACTTCACTGACTCCCTGAGGAGAGTTTTTAAAAAAACAGAATGAACATCATTGCAAAAGTTTGTGGCCTTTCTTGCTATGCTTTTGTTTGCAGGCAGTGATTGACTGGGAAAGTAGCGAGATCTAACTCTCATTCTGCTTGACAGTGTTTCTGTTGTGATCTTTTCTGGTGCCATTTCTCAATGGTGTCCAGTCTTACACAGATCACACAGGAAGGCTGTTCACAGGCTCGATTATTCGTTCCAATCAGCGATTGTGCATGGCAGGAAGAACAGAAATAATAGCATCCTTCATCAGGAGCAGCCAGCAGTTCACAGACTGTGCTGAGTCACTTGGTCTCAGGCAGAGCAACAGCAAAGGTTTACTGTCGATCACCTTTGGAAAAAGTTGGAAACTAGTCACTGTCCAATGGTTAGACAGTATCGCCTGCTGGAAGTATGCGTCTGTACCCCAGAGGGCTGTGAGGAATCAGTCTTTGAGTATGTTTCAAGTAGAAATTGGTCAATTTTGGGTTACCCTGGTGTATAGAGTTAGGAAATGAGTAAAATGCATTGTAGTATTCGTTCAACCATCATTATTTTGAATGGTGGAGCAGGCTTGATGGGTTACATGACCTACTCCTGTTCCTTTGTTTCTCTGTGGATATAGTTTTGACTTTATCTACAGCCTTACTGTCAATATTAATGCATATTGAAAGCTATTTTGGGTGAGATATCTCAGTAAAAATTAAACATTTTAAAGAAGCTGGGAAGAAAATGGGCAAAAGAAATTAACTTGGCTAAACTGTCTCCATTTCTTGGCACAATGAAATTGGTATATTGGATTGCACTGCGAGAGATATGTATTCAGGAGTAAGATGACCTACTGTAGTTATACAGATCCTTGGTGAAAACACACCTGGAGTATCCTGTGCAGACTTTCTGTCCCTGCCTAAGAAAGGATATACTTGTTATAGAGGATGTGCACTGGACGTTCCCTTGCCTGGTACCAGGAAATGGTAATGAGAGGAGATTGATTCGACTGGGCCTGCGTTCAGAAGCATGAAAGAAGATCCGATTGAAATCTATACAGCTCCAGAAAGGCTGGACAGGCTAGGGGCAGGAAGGATGTTTTTCCTGGTTAGGGAGTCTTGAACCAAAGATCACAATCTCAGGATATGGGGTTTAGCCATTTAGAATTGCAATTGGGATATATTTCATCTTTCAATAGGTAGCCAACCAGTGGAATTCTCTACCTCAGAAGGCTGTGAAGGTTACATCACCGAATAGCTTCAGGAAAGTTTTATTTAGATTCTGAGGTGTGAAGAATATAGGGTGAAAGTGGGAATATGGCATTGAGGCAGGGGATCAGGTTGAATTGTAGAGCAGGCTCAAAGGACCAAACTGCCTATTCCTGCTTCTGTTTTCAGTGTTTTTATGAAATGAGTTATGATTGACTAATTGGGTAATTGTCTTATAAGAGTTAGCATGGGCATAATGGGCTGAATGCCCACCTCCTGTGTTCACTGGTACACTGTCTTAACATGTCATATGATTGATTGACAGAATCTGAAGAAACTGCTGGATAATAAGGGTGAAAGCAGTCAACCTAACATGGAACTTAATGAGCTCAATAACTTTGACTGGGTAAGATGCTGCCTATTCGGCTGAGACTCCCGTTTTTATTCATAAATTTAATTTAACAAATTTTGTGCTGTACAGTTATCTGTAAAGTTCTTATGTTGGTAGTACTTTACAGTGCTCAAGTATTTCTCATGCATATGGTCGAATTATAGTAACCATGTTTGACAGAAATCATTAAGACTCTCTCCCCTCACCGCACCTCGATACCAGTTGCCTGCAACAGGATATATACATCCAACAGAATGGGCAGACAGGAAGCATGCGTTAATATACACAGAAGTGGCATATGCAGTAGGGAGGGACTTGGAACTATATCCCCATTTCTTCACTGTTGTTGGTTTAGAATCCTGAACCTCCCTAACAGCATTCCGGGTCTACCGATACCATGTGTAATCTTGTATTTTAAAAAAGCAAAGGCAATTGGGGATAGACAATAAATGCTGGTCTTGTCTTGCATCTTAATAAAAAAAATACTTTAAAGAAGGCATTGTAGATTGCATCCACACTAGCGTGGTTTGAAGTGTTTGTGGGGACAAATGTAATTGGGGTCAGGCATGTAGATCTCTGAAGGCGGCAGTATATATCCATAGAAAGAGATTTGTGAATATTGAGTACAAAAGCAGGGAAGTTAAGTTTAAATTGTGTAAAACTCTGTTTAGGTCACAACTAGAGTAATGCACCCAGTTGGCACACCTTAGGAAGGAAGTGAGGGTCCCTGAGAGGTACAGAGGAGATTTACCAGAATGGTCCCAGGGAGAAAGGCCTTCAATCACGACATTTGGTTGGAGAAGCATGCTTTATCGTTGGAGAAGAAGGGGTAGAAACAAGATCATGGCAGATTTTCAAAAAGACAAGAAAAACTGTTCCCCTTAGCTGATGACTTAAGGAACTTGGGGGTTGAGGAGGTTTCTGCCTGTGATTTAAAGTGTCATAAAAGAGTGACATTTGAGATTTGTTCTGAGATGTGAGGATCATCTATTTTACACAGTGAGTGCCTGCTGCCAACAAGGGAAGACACAATAGTGGTTTCATAAATAAATTGGTGGGGTGTCAAGGGGTTTAAACTTCCAAGACTTATGGGCATTGTGACTAAATAGATTGTTCTACAGAGATCCAGCTTGGATTTGATAGGCTGAATGGCCTCCTGCTGAATTGTTTTAACTGTGCGGATGGTATGTACTCCATGTGCACAGACTTAACTGGCAACTGGAGAACCTGGGAAAGCCTCATGATGCTCTCTCTGGGGGAGATTCACGGGATTAGCTGCCAATCAAAGACTTTAATGACCAATGCTGGGGTTTCCCCAGGATCTGGGGGGCAGAGCTACAGGGCTTTCAGAGACTGTCTTCCTGCAGGCAGGGCAGAGAGGGGGAAGCTGAGAGTTACAGAAAATGGGGAAGTCTGGTTATATCTTTAAAAGAACCAAAAGAACTGCGGATGCTGTAAATCAGGAACAAAAGCAAAGTTGCTGGAAAAGCTCAGCAAGTCTGGCAGCATCTGTGGAGGAGAAAACCGAGTTAACGTTTCGGATCCGGTGACCCTTCCTCAGAACAGAACAGGGTTCTGAGAAAGGGTCACCAGACCGGAAATGCTAACTCTGTTTTCTCCTCCACAGATGCTTCCAGACCTGCTGAGCTTTTCCAGCAACTTTGTTTTTGTTCCTGGTTATATCTTTTCCTGATGCTAGATCAGCTGAGTGCCTGACAATGAAGGAATCCCCTTGAAGCCTTCACAGCCCGGACATAAATGGGACAGCAGTGGAGAAACAGTCGGGCACTTGATGAAATATCTCCTGCCTCCTGACATTGCTCAGCAGAGGGCACTATTTTCCATCTGATAACTCCATGTGTGCTCAGTGAAACACCACACACCCACCTATAGACTCCTGCTAGCTGCAAAATACTGGCATTATCTCATCCTCTCACCCCTCTTTGGTTCAGTCTTCATCCACCTTCCAAGAGGCATCCTGAGTCCTCTGAAGCTCAACAGTCATTCATTTAAAGACTTTTTAAAAAACCTGGTGACACATGGCAGGCCCTTCTCCAATTGAAGGAAAACAGAGAAAGAGGAAATCCTCACAAGCCACCATTGCTTTATGGTCAGATGCTGTCCCATAAGGGTAGACAATCTTTCCACATCCAGCAAGAACCTTGTATTGGTTCAGGTTATCTTTCCCCTTCCCTATTTGTCACAATATCAGCAGCTCAGACACTGCAGGTGAGGGAACATTTTACTACATCAGCTTGTATGGGGCTGCAAGTGAAACTGGGTGGACAGCAGGTTAGTGAGAATAGCATCAAGAGAGTGGGAGGTGGGTCATCTGTAACTCTGAGCAAAACGCAGGAAAGAGGAAGGGAATAGACATTCCGCAAGAACAGGAGAAGGGCATTGAGTTCTTCATGTCTGCTGCAATATTCAATTAGAATCCCAATCGAACTGCATGTTAACTGCATCCAATTGTCTTTGTTCCCTTTCCCTCAATACCCTAACTGAACGGAAATTTATCAATCTATACCCCAAACTGTTTGAAGGGAGTTCAGAGGAATAATTCTGGAGTTCCATTGTCTTTTGTACGAAGAAGTGCTTCCTGAAGATTCTTCTCGTTATAGCCCTATGTCAGGGCACACCCTGCAGAGAAGTACCCTTATCTACCTGAACAACTCCTTTCATCACCTTAAACACCTCAATTAGATCACCCCTTAATCATCCATATTCATGAGAAACATATAATTATTACTTTGAACTGTAAATTTATCTGACTTTTTCTGTGGAAGCCGAGCCATTTTAAGCAGGTAGTATTCATTCTGTCAACATTTTAAATCTGGAAATATCATTTAAGACCAATGTCTGTTCTTGTAATGCGAATGAAAGATTTATGCCTGTTGTCAACATTGTCGCGGTCAATAATTGCTTTATAATGTGTCTGGAGACAAGAGGTGAAGAAAGGATGTTTGCTGACCGTCTGTGTTCTATGGCTAATTCTGTATTCCTCAATAAAAGACCAAACCTAGCCATTCTGCCCAATATGTGTTCCTATCCCCCCATCTCTACAGGCATCCCATATGATCAAATACCTGTCCTGCTCCTAGTGATTTTTACAATTGCTGGCAAGGCCTTTATTGCACGTTCCAACCTGTCTGGGGGCAGTAGGAGACAGTCATGCCATGAGGGACAGGAGTAACATATAGGCCAAACCAAACAGGTTTCCTTCTCCAAATTGGATTTTTGTCTCAATCCAATGTCTTTCATGGTGGACTTCCTGGTGTGAGAATGCACATCACCAGATTTAACTAGAATTTAGTTAGAATGTAATGTTACAATTTGCCACTGTGGAACATGAGCACTCAAACCCTTTTGGCTTGGAAATCCTAATGCCCTAGCGTGTCACAGTGCAGAAAGGGGCCATCTGGCTCTTTAAAAACACTATCAAATTAACCCCGTTCTCCTGTTCTTTCCCCATGGCCCTGCTATGATTTTTTAAATTTCAATTCTTTTTTAAAGGTTACAGTTGAATCTTTCAGGCATTGAATCCAAGTTGCAGCAATTTGCTGGGAAAAAAGATTCACCTCATCATTTTTTGATTCTCTTGCTAATTATCTTAAAGCTGTGTTGTCTAGTTCCAGATAACAAAGTGTGGAGCTGGATGAACGCAGCAGGCCAAGCAGCATCTCAGGAGCACAAAAACTGATGTTTCGGGTTTCAACTGCACTCACCAGTGAAGAGGTTACTTACTCAATCTGAACCTGCTATGATTTCGAACAACTCTATGAAATTGCCCCTTAATCTTCTGTGCTCCGAGAAGAGCACTGTCAGCCTTTCTACAAAACTGAGCATAACCATCCCCTGTTCAACAGATGGGATGATTCACCTACATTGAACCTGCAGTAGATAAGCCCTTTTGTTAGGAGCGTACAACCTTTCAACAAATTCTGTTTCATGTCACATATTACATTTGTGCATAACCTTGATAATAATTATTTTTCTTCCAACTTTCTCCTACAATTGGTCTTCACCCATATCAAGACTGAGTAACGATCTGGCTCATCCTACTGGCCATTATGTAATCAAAAGATAAGACCTTTCCTTTGCTCCTTAATAGAGACACATGGGTATGGTGCACTGCAACAGCAGCCAAAGCATTAAGAAAACTCCTTTACCTTTCACTCTGAAGGGACCTTGGGGAGTACGGGTGATTTCCAACACTAACAGCAATTGGCTTTCACTTTCAGGCCTGCTTTTGGGTTCAAGTGATGCGGGATTTGAGGAATGGTGTGAAGCTGAAGAAAGTGCAAGAGAGACAGTATAACCCCCTGCCTATTGAGTACCAGCTCACACCGTATGAAATGCTCATGGATGACATCCGATCCAGAAGGTACACGCTGCGGAAAGTCATGGTGAGTCATTGGTGCCAACCAGCTCAGACACTCAATGGTGCTTGGTTAGGAGATTGTGCGCGCGTGTGTATGCGCGCGCGTACGCACAACAACGGATGGACAATAAATGCTGGCCAATCAGTGATTCCCATATTCCATGGATGAGTGGAAATAAAGGTGGAAACCACTGGAAACGTGGAATTGAAAAGTTCTGACATGTAGCAACACTTAACAAACCACTGAGTGTGGGAATTTTAGTTAGATTGGGAACAGTGAAAGGACATGTGACTTTTATTTCCTGCCCTACATTCATAGTACGTGCTGAGTGAGAATGTTTTAGTTGTGGTGGGTTCTTTTCCAGTTTCCAGCGTGTCCCCACAGTAGAGATCGCACAATTCCTTATGTGTCGTATATGTTAAAATACTCCATGACAGCAACCTGAAACTGTTGTCTCAGTGTTTTATGCCACCAGTGTTTAATTTGTCGGATAGCTCTGAGAGGTATGGTTACTTGTTGTAATAATGTACACAAAAATGAAAGATTGATTTGTCCACGGGTATAGTGCCAGAAGACTGGAGAGATGTACACGTCATTCCCTTATTCAAAAAAGGGAGTGGGGATAAACCTGGAAATTACAGGCCAGTTCATCTTACTTCAATGGTGGGAAAATTATTGGAAAGGGCTCTGAGAGATAGGATTTATGATCACTTGGAAAGGCACAGTTTGATTTGTGACAGTCGGCATGCATTTGTGAGGGGTAGATCATGCTGCACAAGCTGTATTGTATTCTTTGACGAGGTGACCAAACACACGGATGAAGGTAGAGTAGTGGATGTGGTGTACGTGGATTTAAGTAGATGTTTGATAAGGTTCCCCATGGTAAGCTCATGCAGAAAGTAAGGAGGCATGGGATAGGGGGAAATGTGGCAGATTGGATCCAGAATTGGCTGACCCTTAGAAGACAAAGAGTGGTAGTGGACAGAAAATATTCAACATGGTGCTCAGTTACGAGTGGTGTACCACAAGGATCTGTTCTGGGTCCTCTTCTATTTGTGATTTTTCTAAATGATTTGGATGAAGGAGTGGAAGGGTGGATTAGCAAGTTCGTGGATGATAAGAAGGTGGATTGTGTTGTGGACAGTGCAGAGGGCTGTTCTAGGTTATAAAGGGACATTGATGGAATGAGAGCTGGGCTGAGAAGTGGCAGATGGAGTTTAACCCTGAAAAGTGTGAGCTGATTCATTTTGAAACTTGAAAGCAGAATACAGGGTTAACAGAAAGATTTTTGGCAGTGTGGAAGAGCAGAGGGATCTCAGGGTTCATGTCATGGGCCTCTGCTGTTTGTAGTTTTTATAAATGACTTGGATGAGGAGGTTGAGGGGTGGGCTAGTATGTTTGCTGATGACACAAAGTTTGGGGGTTCGAATTTAAGAGCAGCGAGGTTTTGCTGCAGCTCTACACAACCCTGGTGAGACCACACTTGGAATATTGTGTCCAGTTCTGGTCACCCTATTATAGGAAAGATGTGGAGGCTTTGGAGAGGGTGCAAAGGAGGTTTACCAGGATATTGCTTGGACTGGAGGGCTTGTCTTACGAGGAGAGATTGACTGAGCTCGGACTTTTCTCTCTGGAGAGAAGGAGGAAGAGAGGTGACCTGATTGAGGTGTACAGGGTAATGAGAGGCATGGATAGATTCGATAGCCAGAGACTTTTCCCCAGGGCAGGATTGACTGCCACGAGGGGCCATAGTTTTAAGGTGTTAGGAGGAAGGTATAGAGGAGACATCAGAGGAAGGTTCTTCACCCAGAGAGTTGTGAGTGCATGGAATAGTTTGCCAGTGGTAGTCGTGGAAACGGAGTCATTAGTGACATTTAAGCGACTGCTGGACATGCACATGGACAGCAGTGAATTGAGGGGAATGTAGGTTAGATTATTTTATTTTTGGATTAGGATTCCACGGCACAACATCGTGGGCTGAAGGGCCTGTACTGTGCTGTACTTTTTTATGTTCTATGTTCTATGTCCACAGTTCCCTGAAAGCTGCCACCCAGGTGGACAGGTGTGTTAGCTTTCATTAATAGAGAGCTTGAGTTCAAGAGCCATGAAGTGATGCTCCAGCTATACAAAAGCCCGGTTCGGCCACATCTGGAGTATTGTGTCCAGTTCTGGTCACCTCATTACAGGAAAGATGTGGAAGCATTGGAAAAGTTATAGAGGAAATTTACCAGGATGTTGCATTGGAATGGAGGGAAAGTCTTACAAGGAAAAGTTGAGAGAGCTAGGGCTTTTCTCTTGAGAATGACAAAGGATAAGAGGTGACTTGATAGAGGTGTACAAAATGATCAGAGTTTTAGATAGAGTGGACAGCCAGAGACTTTCTCCTAGGGTGGAGAGGTAGCTATTACGAGGGGGCATAGTTTTAAAGTGTGTGGAGGTAGATATAGGGGAGATCTCAGAGATAGGTTCTTTACTCAGAGGATGGTAGGGGCGTGGAATGCATTTGCCAGAGAGGGTAGTGGAGTTGGCCTCATTAGGGGCATTTAAGCAGCTATTAGATAGGCATATAGATGATAGTATGTGGTAGCGATGGAGGTTAGCTTGACCTTAGGTTTAGGGTAAATGTTCAGCACAACATTGTGGGCCGACGGGCCTGTACAGTGCTGTACTGTTCTATGTTCTATGATTTAGTTTTCTTCGCAAGAACCAGGCTCTTCTGTCTACTTGCACGTTAGCTTCATTTCTGTAACATTGCTGACTGCTTCATAACATAGAACAGAGCCTTTCTGGGTTGAGTGGTTATCGCCGTCATGTTGTCTACAGTGATGAAATAGGCGAGTAAAAAGAACGTAGGGAAAGTCAGGGATATGAAAAGATCATTTGACAGAAAAAAAATGTGGTTCACATAAAACTGCAGCTTTCCCAAAGCCTTGATTCCTTTGTCTCTACAATCTCAATTTACAGATTGTTCCAAACATTTGTCACTATTTCAGTGAAAGGGGATGTTTTGGGTGTGAGTCAATTTGCAGCAGGAGTAGTGTAAATGCTGCAGAGGGAACATGTTAATATCTTCAATCATCTGTGATCATTGACTATTTGCAGAATTATTCACAGCTCCTGGCACAGATTTGGACTGATACTAATGAAGGGAGTTGATTGCATGTAGGTAAAATTTACAGGAATACTGACAATTGAAGAATTTAATAGAAAAGGATGAATAATAAATCATCCAGCCTTTGGAAATGCTCTAAAGCAATTAATATTATTAATAAAAACCGAAAGAACTGCAGATGCTATAAAACAGGAATAAAAGCAGAATTAGAATTACGTTTAGAATTAGAATTTATAATTTATTGTCATGTGTACTTTTACAAGTAAAATACAGTGAAAAGTATTATAAATCTCCTTCCCATGGCGCCTGTATTAATGACAGAAGTCATAAGTAAATTCATAAATTTACTTTTTACAGTTATTTAAGACAAAAGTTCATCTTAGTCCATTTAACAGCTCCTAGTTTTGGAGGAGACTGGAATGAGACCATCAATCCATAATGAGAACACCAGGCCTGAACGAAACTGACGCGCCTTGTTTTGAGGAAGGGTCACCGGACCTGAAATATTAACTCCGATTTTTCTTCACAAGATGCTGCCAGACCTGCCAAGCTTTTCCAGCAACTTCTGTTTTTAAGTTTATTAATCATTGTTGTTGAACTTCAGGTGAGAATCAGTCCTGTCCCCAATGTAACAACTGCTAAACTGGATGGGGGATGAGCCGTGCCTTCAAAAGGGTCACTGTCATTTTCAGTTCACTATACCATTTCCATAGGTTTACACTGTTTACAGTGAGCCTGACACATGCTTGAGGATACAGCTGGTCAGCTTCAATGCTGTGTCAGATCTGAATATGCCTTTGTTCAGCCAGAACCGAATTTACAGGTTTACAAAATCAGAATGTAAGGACGTCAATGACTTTATTGTGGCTGTATCACCTCTGTGGTGGGACTAAAGCTAGGCAAATCCAATCTGGCTAATTCGTACCTATCACACTATTCACAAAGTGATGGAGAATGTCATCAATCAGCTGTCAAGCAGCACTGACTCACCAATAACTAACACACCAGCGCTCTGAGTCCATTATAACACCAATGCTCAGTTTAGGTTCTGCGGGATCACTCTGCTCCAGACTTCATTTTGAATCAAACAGGATAGAAGAGCTTGTCACTGTTGAAAATGTAATTGTGTGTTTTGTCCACTTCGGGCTACCAACAACACCTGTGGTGGAGGGTTAAATGAATTCATGCTGTAACAGAATATGCAACAGTCTGCTTCTTATATATATACATGAAATGTAAAAGCAGCCTATTCGGCCCCTCAAGTCTACCAGCCCATTCTATAAAATCATGAATGACCTATTTGTGTTGCGAATTCCACATGTCATCCATTTCCCGCCCCCCCCCCCACGTTGATTCACTAACAAGAATCTTGCCAAGTCTTACTTTTCTGAAAAACTTCACAGAGCTGAATTTTAGAGGTGAACTCCGAGTGAGTGCTCTTGACATTGATTGATTGCGGCATCAAGGAGCACTCGCAAAATTGAAGTCATGAGGAGTTTTGGGTGCAACTGTCCACTGGAGTCTTCGCCCACCCAGAGGAAGGTGGCTAAAGTTGTTACAGACTAATCATCTAAGTCACACTCCATTGTACAAAGGTCCCTGTATCAAGATAGTGTTCTGGGTCCAACTATCTTCGGCTGCTTCATTAATGGAGTTCCTCTATCATAAGCTTTGTGAGGGGTAGGTCATGCCTTACAAACCTTATCGAGTTTTTTGAGGATGTGACTAGTAAGGTTGATGAGGGTCGAGCTGTGGATGTGGTGTATATGGACTTCAGTAAGGCATTTGATAAGGTTCCCCATGGAAGGCTCATTCAGAAGGTCAGGAGGAATGGGATACAGGGGAACTTAGCTGCTTGGATACAGAATTGGCTGGCCAACAGAAGACAGCGTGTGGTAGTAGAAGGAAAATATTCTGCCTGGAAGTCAGTGGTGAGTGGGGTTCCACAGGGCTCTGTCCTTGGGCCTCTACTGTTTGTAATTTTTATTAATGACTTGGACGAGGGAATTGAAGGATGGGTCAGCAAGTTTGCAGACGACACAAAGGTCGGAGGTGTCGTTGACAGTGTAGAGGGCTGTTGTAGGCTGCAGCGGGACATTGACAGGATGCAGAGATGGGCTGAGAGGTGGCAGATGGAGTTCAACCTGGATAAATGCGAGGTGATGCATTTTGGAAGGTCGAATTTGAAAGCTGAGTACAGGATTAAGGATAGGATTCTTGGCAGCGTGGAGGAACAGAGGGATCTTGGTGTGCAGATACATAGATCCCTTAAAATGGCCACCCAAGTGGACAGGGTTGTTAAGAAAGCATATGGTGTTTTGGCTTTCATTAACAGGGGGATTGAGTTTAAGAGTCGTGAGATCTTGTTGCAGCTCTATAAAACTTTGGTTAGACCGCACTTGGAATACTGCGTCCAGTTCTGGGCGCCCTATTATAGGAAAGATGTGGATGCTTTGGAGAGGGTTCAGAGGAGGTTTACCAGGATGCTGCCTGGACTGGAGGGCTTATCTTATGAAGAGAGGTTGACTGAGCTCGGTCTCTTTTCATTGGAGAAAAGGAGGAGGAGAGGGGACCTAATTGAGGTATACAAGATAATGAGAGGCATAGATAGAGTCGATAGCCAGAGACTATTTCCCAGGGCAGAAATGGCTAGCACGAGGGGTCATAGTTTTAAGCTGGTTGGTGGAAAGTATAGAGGGGATGTCAGAGGCAGGTTCTTTACGCAGAGAGTTGTGAGAGCATGGAATGCGTTGCCAGCAGCAGTTGTGGAAGCAAGGTCATTGGGGTCATTTAAGAGACTGCTGGACATGCATATGGTCACAGAAATTTGAGGGTGCATCCATGAGGATCAATGGTCGGCACAACATTGTGGGCTGAAGGGCCTGTTCTGTGCTGTACTGTTCTATGTTCTATGTTCTAAGCCAGAAATTGGGATGACTTTTTTTGATTGCACAATATTCAGTGCTATTCACAACTCCTCAGATACTGAATCATTCTTTAACACGCCTCAGCCTGTGATGCTCCAGGGATACTAGCCCCACTCTATTACTCTGATAGAATAGACAGCATCCAAAGTATGGTTAATACTTATTGATGAGTTTCAAGTCTGATCCAGATGGGCATAAATAAAATTAGTCGGAAATGTTTGTCTTGGTTTTCGATGTGCTATGTTCAACATCGACTGAGATCGGTGAGTGGCAAAAATAGCCTCTTTATTGACCACCTGCGGTAGCACAGTTTGAGGCGGCGATGGAATCCAAAGTACAGTTTTACAGTAGCTGCTTTTATACACAGTTTTTTTCATTCATTAAAATTTCAGCACAACGGTGTCACATAGTGATATCTATTGTACACAAGTTTGCGTGACATCTGCATGGGAAGCAGGAGATAGTTTAAGCACTTACTAAATTCTGGTTGTTACTCTTGATGGGATTAGAATGTTTGTCTGGTCTGAGATTGCATGATTAAGAGGTGTTAGTCCTTTTGTCTTTAAAGTTATCAATGTTAGTAAAAGTGCTCGACCTATATGATCTAAATAGGTGAGAATTAAATAAAAGTATGAAGGATATTAAACTGATCTTCCACAGACGTGACATTACATCTGCTGTTGCTGGTTTTTACAGTTCCTACACATTCATTCATGCAGTTTTACAGAAGCACTGTTTTGATAGTAAGTTTCTTAAAGGGGATAGTTCCCTATATAGTATATATTTAAAAAGTATAAATCCATACGTTAGCACGTTGGTAGCCCTAAATAAAAGTTGGAAATGGCTAGTACAGTGTTACAGAAATAGGTAGTGTATTTGGAAATTTCAGAGATAAAAAGCAGCAGACTGAATGGACATGCTGGTGGAGGGAACTGTTACTAAGAAGAGAGATAGTTATGAAGGTTTAATTAATATGATAATCGTTCCATAGTTTTGAGTGAGTTGTGGAGGCACAGTGGTGGGGATGGCATTGTTCTGAGTAGATTACAGTATTGACACTTATTCAGGGGTAACCTTTGATACAAAAACGGGTCTAAGTACTGCTTGCAGCATGAGCCGATAAGAATTGAAAGGTGTAGAGAGGCAGTAATGCGTTGGCAGCCAAGGACAGGATGTTTAATTTAGTTTATCTTGTAGGCGTAAAATGTACAACTATATGTGGTTTTTTTTAATGAGTGAGGAGGGATATGGTAAACACATAGAGCACTTGAGTGAGTTAGTAAAGAGAATCCTAATATAGTGTCTCACACATCTCCAACCAGATTGGAACATATCTTTCAGTCACATTGATATCACTGAAGGGAAGTACTTCAAATGCAGAGAGTGATAATTGCTCTTGTTTTGAAATGCCAGCTACGTTAATAGCTGGAATTCATGTGAAGTGGTTGAGCTAGGATTATGCGTACTATTGGTTTCTGATGAAGGGTCGAGGCCCGAAACGTCAGCTTTTGTGCTCCTGAGATGCTGCTTGGCCTGCTGTATTCATCCAGCTCCACACTTCGTTATGCTGGTTTCTGCTGATGTTCCTGAAGTGTGTGCAATGTTAGGGGAGGTTCTCTGGGTCCTTCCAGGAGTCCGTTTGACTACATTTGAATGTCAAGCTGGATGTTTGGTTCACTGGTGCCATCTAATGGTAAGCTCAGTCTCCATTGTAAGGAAGCCAGAAGGAAAATAGCCTCGATAACAAAGTGTGAAGCTGGATGAACACAGCAGGCCAAGCAGCATCTCAGGAGCACAAAAGCTGACGTTTTCGGCCTAGACCCTTCATCAGAGAGGGGGATGGGGTGAGGGTTCTCTCCATCTTCGGTCCGCCTCCCCCTCGCTCCCTATTTATTCCAGAACCCCCTTCCCATCTCCCTCTCTGATGAAGGGTCTAGGCCCGAAAGGTCAGCTTTTGTGCTCCTGAGATGCTGCTGGGCCTGCTGTGTTCATCCAGCTTCACACTTTGTTATCTAGTATGAGACATTATTCTGCCTTTTAGAAGAAAATGCTCCATATACTCCAGCAAAGACATATCAAATTTTCAAACTTGACAGATATTTGAAGAGTTTATCTCAAATGGCAATTCATCCAGTTAGAAACGTAAGGCAGGAGAATATCCAAAATAAAAATCAACTGTGAACATTCTTAAACTCTGCTGTATGTTCGCAACTTGGCTATTTTACGAACCAAGCTACTCCAGAGCAACTGAATTTTATTCACTGTTTCACTGATATTTTAACACTGACTCTTGATTAACTTCAATGAGTTCACTATACTGTTTCTGGTTTGGTTGACTAGTTAACATTGTATCTTTAATGGAAGGAAAGCCAGTGTAAGGTGTTCTTCTTGCTGTTTGATATTAGGGCGACAATAACCATGAAAGCACCCTCCATAGAGTCCCTTCTGTATCTCAGAGGATTGCCAGCTGTTGAGTACATCCAAGACTAAGATTGGTTATATTTTGGGCACTTTGGAAAATCAAGAGATCTAGATATCCTGGAAGAAAATGGATTTGATTCACAAGTTCAGCCATGATCTCATTGAGTAGCAGAGTTGTCATGAGGGCTCACGCAGTGGTTTCTCTGCCTACTTTCCTGTATCTTATGGCCTTCTCTATAAGGCCAGCTCGCCACCACCATAGGGCATTATGCGATTGCCAATAAACCTGCCCACAGAGCAATGCCAATGTACTGTGAAGGATTTTTTTTAAAAAGCTGTAAAATACATTGATCATGCAATGTGAATTTGAAAAGGAATGTTTACAGAGTAATAAAGATTCACCTTCTTGCCTGTGGAAATACGTACTCCTTAATTACTCTATCAAAGCCTGTTTGTTTTTTTAAAAAAACCCTGCTTAATCTTCTGTGATGAAGATAAATTATCCCAGATGACTGAAGGCTCCTCACATCTCGACAGTCATAAAATCTTATTATTAGCTTCTGATTTTCCAACATGCACTAACATCAGGCAAGACTCCATGGATAAAGTGAAGTTGAAAATGACTATTCTATTATGTTCTTCAGTTCTGAAAGGAAATCCCATTGGACTCACAATATGAACTCTTACCAGAGATAGTCCCAGACCTGTTGAGTTTCCATAACTTTCTATTTGATTATTGCATTTTTTTTAGTGATGGTATCTAACAGCAGATCTTGGGAGAAAGATGAAAATCTAATATTGTGAGGTGTATTTTCCAAATGTTTGACTCACTCCTGCCTCTGTGATCTCTCCCACCTGTCTGCTGTATATCTGAGAATCTCTGCTAGCCTTCAATTTGTGTCTACTGTACCACAGAAATCCGCATTACACAAAAAGGCCAATTAGTTCACTTCTCTAATGCTTGTACAGTGTAAACAATCCAACGTTCATCATCTTGTCTGTTAGCTTCCCAACAGACCTGTAGATTTCTCATTCCTTTCCATTCATGTTCTCACGATTTGCTCTTGGGCTAATTTTCATCACTCAGGTGCAAGACATCTAAAAACTTAAGAAACTTTACACAGATTTGCTCCATTAATAAGTCAGATGCTAACAGCGCATAACCCTCTAGCAATAGTCAATTTGTATAATTATTCACCAGCAGCAGATATGGAATTAGCTGAGGTTAGTAAGTACAGTAGTAGTGAGAGAAGAATACAAGGGCAATGAAATGTTTTATATTAATTAAAGAAAGGTTGAGCTGTAAGGGACAATATTCTCCAAAAGCTATGGAAACAAAGCATTGGGAGCCTTCTGCAAAGACAAGTATTGGAGTAATACACCCAAACACCTCGTCCACTTAATTTGATGTCTATGTATATTAAGTTGGTATAGCACCAATAACCTATAACCAATAATAGTTACCTGTGTCCCAAATTATCCCCACTGCTTAGCATAGTTACCAGGGTGATAATCAAGTTTCAATCTAATTGTTAATTAATTGCTACCACCTTCCCATATGCCAACTTAGTGTTTCATAGTAACCGTTGACATTTTTAAAACTGAAGGCAAAATTTTGAGCTTGCCCTAATGCTAATTCAGGCCCTGAGCAGACTAACGCCATTGTTAAAAATATAAAGGTCTCTAAAAGTGAATGATGGTAATTTGATGGCTACAACTAGTCAGCTAAAGGTGTACAGAGGTGTTTAGTGAGTTTTAAAAGAACTACCTGACATGAGATCTACTAGCGCTCCTTTTTGGAAAACTGCAGTTTCTGCTGACCATGCCCAGCTTTCACAAAATCCTGCTTACCCATCACCCATATGTTCCTATCAAGGGGATATTGTCGCACAGTGGATTTGATTCTGGACTAGTAATCCAGAAGCTGAACTAGTCACCCACAGACATGAGTTGGAATCGGTCACCATAACCAAGAACTTAAATAAATCTGAAGTAAAAAGCAAGTTTTGGTGGCCATGACTCGAGACCTACAGCAATATAGTTGACTCTCAGTTGATCCCTGAGCCATTCAGTTCCACTCAGGATGGTCACCACCAAATATTCATGGGCAGCTAAGGAGAAGAAATGAATGCTGATCTTGACAACACAATATCTATGTCCCATGGATGAGAAAAGAATGTCACTCTATAACGGATCTGAAAATGCTCAGCTTCCTCTTGGGAAATGCTTATCATAGTCTGTTTCTGAATTAATTTATTTAGCAAAGCAAAGTGAAACACAGTGCAAACAAAAACAAGTCATGCTGGAGAGATCCAGCATGTCTGGCAGCATCTGTAGGGAAAGAAGCTCAGAGTTAATGTTCCAAGTCATCTTGGACTCAAAATGTTACCCCCTTTTCTCTCTCTCCAGTGATGATGCCAGACCTGCCTGAGTTTCTCCAGTACAACTTGTTTTTATTTCATCTTTGCAGCATCTACAGTATGTTGCTTTTATTATAAGTATGAATAAAACCTCTGCCTTTGCAGTTCAAGATTTGAAGGTGTTAACGACAGTAGGACATAACTGTATGCACATCATGCTTTACATGCCCAGTAGCATTGATTCCGACACTGTTAAAAGGAAAATGCATTCTCATGGTTAAGCCACAGGCGATGGAGTGTGATGATTCTTATGATTTTAAAAACTTGAAGGGTAATGAAGAAGTTTATTCATCATACATGCTAGCCAAGTGTTTGTTGATGTCTGATATGTTTCCATGCTGGAAGCTAAGTTGATTATTGTTTCAAATAAAGTATAGAGTTATCATAGAGAAGAGTAATGGAGACCTACAGCAGAGAAATAGAACCTTTGGTCCAACTCTTTGCCGACCAAATGTCCCAAACTAAGCTCGTCCCATTTGCCTGTGTTTGGCCCATATCCCTCTAAATCTTCCTATACATGTACCTGTCCGAATATCTTTTAAATGTTGTAACTGTACCTGCATCTACCACATCCTCTGGCAGTTCATTCCTCTGCATCACCCTCTGTTATAAAAGCTGCCCATCAGGTCCTCTTTTAAACCTTTCCCCTCTCATCTTAAAATTATGCCCTTTAGTTTTAAACTTGCCTGATGAAAATTCGATACGTTAAAATTTGATCAACCAGTCTCATGAAAATACACCTTACACTAGGATTCTTAACCTACTATGAAAACAAAGGTTTTTTGTTTTATAATCACCTGGAGTTGTCAATCAAACTATTCCCTTAAGAGGCATCCCAATGAGCTAAGTTTAGGTTGTAAAATCAGTCATTCAGCACAATTCCTGCATTGACAGCCCTCAGAATTATTTCAACAGCGTGAAACAGAAAACACTGATTTTTTGTTTTTAAACTCCATAGGTCAGCAAAATTCCTGCACAGCTTTGACAGTTCCAGTGAGTTTTGAAATTCCAATAGTCTTTTACAGTCCAACAAACTTGGACAGTTCTTTAACATCTTGACATTTCTTCCACAGCTTCAACAGATTGTGGATATTTTGACAGAGCTGTGCAAAAATTCAGACTCAAATATAGTGAATACTCGTAATATTGCCCAAACTGGCCAGTCAGGCAAATCCTTTGGGATTCCAGTAAATATTGTCTACAGATCCTAGTGGATATCCTTTCCTGGTGTACATTAGTAGTGATCCATTTAAAAGCTGGTATGATTTCTATGACAAATTTTTACTTCTGTGCTGCAGGTCAATGGTAACGTCCCTCCAAAACTGAAGAAAAGTGCCCACGAAATGATCCTGGACTTTATTCGCTCGAGGCCTCCATTAAACCCTGTGAGTGCAGCTGATATTTTTAGAATGCAGAATAGTCACAACTGTCCTGCAGGATGGTGCAATATGTTTGAGTGGCACCATGACCATGAGTGTGAATGTATTGTGATTAGAAACTTACTTTGAGCTTTTTGTATAGGTTAGCACTGCTGAGGTAGGTAGAGGAGCATGACAGCACCTCAAATAGAGCTGCCCTTGAAAGTCTGATTAATATTTGAAAATAATAGATGAACCACGGCCATCACTGTTCAGGAGAAACCCGTCCTTAGGAAGGGAATGGCCAAGGCTGATGCCTCTGCATTATGGCAGTGTATCCATGTATCCAAGAAAACAAAGTGTTCTTTTCTTCATTAAAGAATATTGGAAGAAATTAAACATTGACAGGAGATGGTGTTGTCATGGTTATGTCACTGGACTAGTTCTGAGGCTATGTTTTCGAATCCCACCAATGTAACTAGTGAAATTTGAAATGTAAAGCTAATCTCAGCAAATTGTAACCATAACAGCTATCATTGACTGCTGTGAAACCTCACCCAGTTCCTTTAGGGAAGGAAATCGGCCATCCTTACCTAGCGTAGCCCACATGTGACTCCAGACCCACAGGCACGTGGTTGAATCTCAAAATGTGCTGTGATAAGGCTGCTCGATCGTGGGAGATTAGGTGTGTGCAACAGATGTTGGCCTTGATGGTGACACCTATATCCTGTGGTCCTTGCATCTACTAACTCAGATTGGGCAAAGGGGGTGATCCGGCGTGGGAAGATTGCAGTAATTTCCCTTGAATGGCCCTCAACAGTTACGTCGAACCCAACCCTGAAAAACTGTGAAAACTGGCACACAGCAGGAAGACAAATTGGTGAACCGCGTTCAAATTTTCCTCCAATCCCTCCTCCTTACCTCCAGGAAAATACCACCAGTCTCTCCACATCGTTCCTATATGACCCATTCATAATTCTAAACCAGGTCAAATCCGAAATTTATTCCTTTCTAAAGAAAGAAGTCCCAGCCTGATCCATCATTCCCGATAGCATTTACCTCTCAATTTTGTTACCAGCCTCGTGTTTGCACTTTTGCCTGTCAGATCCGTAATTGATTTTACTTTTTCTGGGCCATAGGCATCTGCGCGGAAACTCAAGCCACATCCACCACGTCCTCGGAGTCTTCATGAAAGAATATTAGAAGAAATCAAATCTGAGCGAAAGCTACGGCCAGTATCACCCGATATGATTAGACGTAGCAAACACGGTAAGCCTGCGGCGGCAAAATTGCCAATCTACAAAAACTGTGGTTTTTGCATCATGTTTCCTTTATTTATTTGCAATGAAATATCAAAAATGTGCGATGCACCAAATTCCATTTCAAAGTCGGTGCAGAACACCACAATTCCTCTTTATCATTATTCATTAATTTTTATGAAAGATTAAAATAAAGTGAATCTAATGAGAATGGTTGCAGATAATGGATACAATTTGAAAGGTGCCAATTGGCTGATCATATTTAAGACTGTGAATGCATTGGAGAGAGCTCAGAAGCAGTTTATGGAAATAATTCCAGGAATGAGAGACTTCAGTCATGAAGATAGATTGAAGAACTGTTCTCCTTGGAGAGAAGGCCGAGAGGAGATTTGATAGAAGTTTTCAAATTCATGAGTGAGTTGGACAAAGCAGATGTGGAGTAACTGTTCCCACTCTTGCAAGGAGCAAAAGATTCAAAGTAATGTGTAAAAGAAGCGAGGGTGAACTGAAGAAATATGTATTCACTCAGTGAGTAGTTAGGGTCGGAAAGGCACTGCATGGAAATGAGGTGGAGGCAGGCTCAGTTGTGCAATTCAAGAGGGCATTGGATGTTTATTTGAATAAAAGGATAATATGCAGAGATATGGGGGAAGAAAGCAGGAGGTTGGCACTAGGTAACAATTCTTGTTTGTAGAATCAGTAGAGGCATGATGGCCTGAATAATCTCCTTCAATTCTGTTACACTTCTGTGATTATAAAGCTGATTTTGAAAAGATGCTTATGTAATGTTCCAAAGTATGATTTTTAAAACAAAATATTAAATGCGGCTTGCAGTCAAGCTAGATTGTCTCCTATTGCCCAGTCTCAGAGCAGTATTGTCAAAGATGGCTGAAGCCTATGCATAGCTCTTGGATGCAGACACTGTAACCATGGCAGCTTGGGGGGGGGGGAATCAATGAAGTTGAAGCAGATTGCATTTCAGTAGCACCTTATCACACCTGCAGACTGACTCGCATGTCACTGCCAGTGAATTAGTTTTACTGTGCATCCACTGTAGCACTGGGTAAACTGCGCACAAACAGGGAGAAAATGAACGACCAGTCGGGTTGTTGCTGACATTTTATAAAAGAATTTTTGCTCACTCCTGGGATGTGAGACTCGATGCCTGGGACAGGCATTTATTGCCCTTCCCTAATTGTCCCGATGGGTGGTGATGAGCAGACATGTGGTCAAGGTGCAGTGGGGTAATAGTGTTTTGAGCCATTGACGGTGAAGGAGTAGCAATATGAGCCCAAGGCAGGATGGTTGGCAACTTTGAGGGTGATGTGGAGATGGTCCCATGGATCCATTGTCCCGTGCTTCTATGATGATGAAAAGAGGAAGGCTAGATTTCGTAAGTGGGAAGACTATTGCTCTCTTTGAATTGGATCTTTATCATGCATTTAATGCAGCACACCGGGTTTCACTTGAATGACTATTCAACAAATGGTGCTTTCAGACATGCAAGCCTCCCGTAGTCCAGCATTGGCATATGAGTTTCGGTTCCAGCCAGCAGCTCTCTGCCTCAAAATTGAGGACACCACCAACTGAGCAAAGCTGACATGTGTAATAGCGTTTGCTCATTATGTTTTAATCTTGTTCTTCAGGCATGTATCAGTATAAATGAATGTGTGCGTGTGTGCTTTACAGTAATCACCAGGAACCTTTTAGAATGATAATAGTGAACTACTACAATTGTAAGATACACTGTGAAGGACATTTAAAGGTCCTTCATTCACCAATGATGTTTTTTTCAAATTAAAAAGTAAATATTAAGACATTAAAGAAATTAAAAATTGAATTTGATTCATAGTATGGTTTTGGTTGGCCGGCACTTTTACGGTTTACAATACAATAAAGTACCTGCTTTGTTTCCCTGCAAGACATCAGTGAAATGTCTAGCGGATCCACAGGTCATTCAAGCACATCAGGATCTCTGAAGTACTCAGAATCCCTGCAGTGTGGGAGCAGGCCATTTGGCCCATTAAGTCCACACTGCCCGTCTGAAGGGCATCTCACCCAGACCCACCCCCTCTCCTATCCCTACATTTTCCACCCTAGACACTAAAGGCAATTTAACACGGCCAATCCACCTGACCTGCACAACTTTGGACTGTGTGAAGAAACTGAAGCACCCAGAGGAAACCCACACAGACACAGGGAGAATGTGCAAACTCCACACAGACAGTAACCCAAAGCTGGGATCAAGCCCAGATCCCTAGTGCTGGGAGGCGGCAGTACTAACCACTGAGCTACCGTGCTATTTCTATTTATGCAGTGTGGCCTTCCATTGTGCAGTTTGTGAGGTGATATGCTGTGTGTTACACGGTGCTCAGAGTAGTGTCATGCCACCTAGTTGGCTAAGTAATAATTAATTATAACTAAATCCTATTTACATACGTACAAAATATTTGTTTATCTGGACTTTGAAAGTTCCTCATATAAACGCCTATGGAAAAGTTTGTAATAAATGTGTTGAAATATCACACCAATGTCATGGGATGAATTGCAAGGATAAAAGTTTCAGGGTTATCTTTCATGCCTTTGCTGTGCATGATGCAGCTCCTGCAGATTGGAAGTGCTCATCATCACATGACACTTTGTGGGGAATCTGTTGTACCCGTGGCCAAGCTGACGGTGGCAAGTTTCTCTTGTCACAAAACCACAGAAGTGTCACAGCACAAAAGGATGCTTTCGGCCCATCATGTCTGCACAGGCTCTTCAATCAGCAACATGTCTTAGTGACTTTTCCTGTCTTTTCCTCATCCCCTTACACATTGTTTCTATTCAAAGAAATCATCCAATATCTCAATCGAACCTTCCCCCACCACATTTCCAGGCAGTGCATTCCATACCCTAACTAGTCACTGTGTGATCGTTTTCTTTTTCTGACTTCACATTTACTTCTTTTGAAAGCACTTAAAATCTGTGCCCTCTGGTTCTTGATCCTTTTATAGACAGGACTGTTTCCCCCTCCCTACTCTATCTGGCCCATTCAGGATTTTAAAAATTTCTATCAGGGCACCTCTTCGACTTCTACTGCCCAGGGTGAGCATCCTAATCTCTCCAAACTATCGTCATAACTAAATTTATTGTGGAACTCCTCTTGTAAATGTCTCCTGCGCTATCTTCAATGCATTCCCATCCATCTTACAGTGTGGCACACAGAACTATAGACTGTACTCCAAACTGAGTTCCAACTCAGTTCCAACTTTCTGAAGAAGGGTCTAGACCCGAAATGTCAGCTTTCCTGCTCCTGTGATGCTGCTTCCCCTGCTGTGTTGATCTAGCTGTGCACCTTGTTATCTGAGTTCCAACTAATGTCTTTGGCAAATTCAGTCTTACCTCCTTGCTCTTGTACTCTTGTACTCTATTAATAAAGCCACTAGTGTGAAAGTAATGCTCTCCCCACTTGTTCTGCCACCGTCAATGATCTGTGCACATATATACCCAGGTCCCTCTGCTCCTGCACCTCCTTTATTATTGTACCAACTACTTTCTATGTCTTTCAATGTTCTTTCTGCCAAAGAACATCACCTCATACTTCTCTGCTTTAAATTTCATCTTCATCACAGTTTAAAATGCTCCCAGGTTTCAATTCATCCACAAATGTTGAAGTTTTGTCTTGCATGTCAAGATTGCAATCATTTATATACATCAAGAAAAGCAAGGGTTTCAGTACCAACCGCTGTGGAACTCCATTGCGAACCTTAATCTAGCCTGAAAAACATGCGGTGACCATTACTTTCTGTTTCCTATCACTCAGCCAACTGCGTACCCACCTTGTTTATTCTATAAGCTGAAACTTTCCTCACCAGCCTGTGGTGTGGCGCTGTATCAAAAACCTTCTTGAAGTCCATGCATATCAAATCAACAGCATTATGTTCCTTGATAATAAAATGTGAGGCTGGATGAACACAGCAGGCCAAGCAGCATCTCAGGAGCACAAAAGCTGACGTTTCGGGCCTAGACCCTTCATCAGAGAGGGGGATGGGGGGAGGGAACTGGAATAAATAGGGAGAGAGGGGGAGGCGGACCGAAGATGGAGAGCAAAGAAGATAGGTGGAGAGGGTGTAGGTGGGGAGGTAGGGAGGGGATAGGTCAGTCCAGGGAAGACGGACAGGTCAAGGAGGTGGGATGAGGTTAGTAGGTAGCTGGGGGTGCGGCTGGGGGTGGGAGGAAGGGATGGGTGAGAGGAAGAACCGGTTAGGGAGGCAGAGACAGGTTGGACTGGTTTTGGGATGCAGTGGGTGGGGGGGAAGAGCTGGGCTGGTTGTGTGGTGCAGTGGGGGGAGGGGATGAACTGGGCTGGTTTAGGGATGCAGTGGGGGAAGGGGAGATTTTGAAACTGGTGAAGTCCACATTGATACCATATGGCTGCAGGGTTCCCAGGCGGAATATGAGTTGCTGTTCCTGCAACCTTCGGGTGGCATCATTGTGGCAGTGCAGGAGGCCCATGATGGACATGTCATCAAGAGAATGGGAGGGGGAGTGGAAATGGTTTGCGACTGGGAGGTGCAGTTGTTTGTTGCGAACTGAGCGGAGGTGTTCTGCAAAGCGGTCCCCAAGCCTCCGCTTGGTTTCCCCAATGTAGAGAAAGCCGCACCGGGTACAGTGGATGCAGTATACCACATTGGCAGATGTGCAGGTGAACCTCTGCTTAATGTGGAATGTCATCTTGGGGCTTGGGATGGGGGTGAGGGAGGAGGTGTGGGGACAAGTGTAGCATTTCCTGCGGTTGCAGGGGAAGGTGCCGGGTGTGGTGGGGTTGGAGGGCAGTGTGGAGCGAACAAGGGAGTCACGGAGAGAGTGGTCTCTCCGGAAAGCAGACAGGGGTGGGGATGGAAAAATGTCTTGGGTGGTGGGGTCGGATTGTAAATGGCGGAAGTGTCGGAGGATAATGCGTTGTATCCGGAGGTTGGTAGGGTGGTGTGTGAGAACGAGGGGGATCCTCTTGGGGCGGTTGTGGCGGGGGCGGGGTGTGAGGGATGTGTCGCGGGAAATGCGGGAGACGCGGTCAAGGGCGTTCTCAATCACCGTGGGGGGGAAGTTGCGGTCATTATGTTCCTTTCTGTTATCCCTTAAAGAGACTCCAACAAGTTAGTTAAATACAATTTTCCCTTTAGAAATCTATATCCATATCAACTCCCCTTTTCCATGTGATTACTAACCCTATCACGGATAATTATTTCTGGAAAATGTGCCACACTGAAGTTAAACTGACTTGCCTTAAACGCTGGGCTTATCCTTACAATCTGTTTTCAACAGGGGTGTGATGTTTGCAATTTTTCAGTCTTGGGGCATCTCCCCTAGATGTAGGGAAAACTGGAACTTTATGGTCAGGGTTTCTACTGTTTCACTCACTTCCTTCATTATCCTCTGATGTATCTCACCCGGTCCCAGTGTCTTTCAGCTTTGAGTACCAATAATGTACCCGACACCGCTTTCTCAGTAGCTTTGAACCCTTCTAGTTGCCTCCTCTGTCACCATGGCCTGGGTAGCATGCACTTCCTTGGTAAAAACAAATTATCCATTTGATGCCTCATCCATGCCCCTGGCACCCCCCCCCCCCCCCCCAACAATGTTGTGTTTCAATAAGGTTACCTCTCATTGTTCTAAATTTCAATGAGTATAGATCCATCCTACTCAATGTCTCTTCAAGGTGAACCTTTTCGAGACTACCTCCAATCTGTACCTGTAACTCCATATACTCCGTGCATTCACATGCAATACTAATCCTGATTTGGACTTCATTATTATCTCCCCAACTGCAATTTCAGGTATTAACTTGATTCCCTATGCTAGTGCTATCTGTCTCTCTGTATATTTTATGAACCTTGATATTCCACTCTAATTTTTTCACATCCCTGCCAAGTTAATTTAAAACCTTTCCACTTGACCAAGCTAGGCTGTCATATCTTATTTTTACTTCCTTTACATTAATTTTATTCTACTTTGGATTATGTATTTATTATATTGGCTTTTGCCCCCTCTCTGACTTTCCTTTATTCCTGGTGTTTCACAGTAAAATCTGATTTTAGCTACTTATAATACACTTTCTAATTTATAGCAATTGAAATACAGTCGCTGATAGCAATTACTTACCAACCAAAAATTTACTGAGAAGAAAACACCTCCTCCCTACCCCTTGACAAACCCCTCTTTCTCAACACTTTTTACTTCTCCCAGTAAACCTTATTTAAAGCACATCTTTCTCCCTCTGCGCCCAATTCCCTTTTCTTAAAAAAATCTCAAAATTCGCAAGAAAGAAGATCCATCTCTGGTTCTGGGTCATCCAGATAGGAAAGTTTTAATCCTCTAACAACAGTGAGCTATCTTTTTTCCATAAAGACTGTGACTATCACTCTGTAAAGAGGATATTCAAATGTGATTCTCGCTACCACCCCGTTAAGGGATAGTACTGGAAGATGTCAAGCATTGTACTTTATTGAGTGAATCTACAGACTGAATCCCATCATGGACTGCTGTTGATTAGACATTCAATTGACCTTAGATTTTTTGCGGTCTTCTACCCAAGCAATTGCAAACCTTCTTAACCATCGAAAGTCATCACGGAAAAACAGAAACAGGAAGTGCAGTTTCAAAGAGTGAATCCAATGTCAAATCTAGTGTAGAAAGGGAAATAAAGTGGGGTATAGAAGTGTTATCAAGATAGGGATAAATGAGCCAGAGGACATCACAGGGAAACAATGTCCTGGATTTTGTTTTTGTCCATCCACACGTCACTTACTGCACAACTGCCTAAATAACCGGGAGCACTGCTAGTTTCACCAGTTTTCAAAGCAAACTCCAACCCATCAGAGAGGAGAGGGTGGAAGAAATAGGAGAGGATTGGAGTATGATAGATTTCTGCTTACCAATGGCTTAAAGGGTTCTGAGAGTAATGTGGGTTAGAAGTGTTCAGTCAACCAGGATCACATTAAAAGGCAGGGCAATCTCAAAGAGGATCAGAGGGCATAGTCTCAGAATGAAGGGATGCCAATTTAAGACTGAGATGAATTGAGAGCCTTTGGAACATTTTGCCAAGAGAGCTGCAGAGGAAGAGTGTTGGTGTATATTTAAGGCTAAGAGAGATGGATAGATTCTTGATCATTTGGGGAATCAAGGGATACAGGGTAAAGGCAGGAAAATGGATGTGAGGAATAAATGATCAGCCATGATCCTATTTAATAGCTTGTGGGGCCAAAGGAAATCTTCTATTTCTATTTCTTATACCTTCGTATGGCTTATGGAATAGTATACTCCTGTTCCTCACTGTTGGCCTCCACAAATTTGTTAAAGAAAATTTTCATGTTAGTGTTGAAATCTCACAATAGGTTAGTGTCAGCCTTTTTCTCTTCCAGCTTTATAGAGATCTCTGCACTCTTTCGATTCTGACCTTCATTGCTGCACCATTTCTGAATGTGCCTCAGAAAAATCTCTGGAAGTTCCTCCTTAAACTTCCCCATCTTTGCATATCTCTCCACATCTGAGACACTCTTTAAAACCTACTCCTCTGGACAAATCTTGAGGTCTCCTGGTGTCTCTTTATGTTTCCCCATGTCTAAGTTTATCTGGAATGAGTTACCATGTTAGACACTATAGAAATGCAAATTGTTGTTGATTGAATTAAAAGAACATAGAACATAGAACAGTACAGCGCAGAACAGGCCCTTCGGCCCTCGATGTTGCGCCAACCTGTGAACTAATCTAAGCCCCTCCCCCTACACTGTCCCATCATTATCCATATGCTTATCCAAGGAAAAACAATTTTAAAAAAAATATATGAAATTGTTGATGAAGAGAGACTGGATTGGTTAGGTCTATATTCACTGGAGTTTTGGAGAATGAGGAGTATCTCATAGGAACCTATGAAATACTAACAGAACTTGACATAGCAAATGTAGGAAGGATGTTCCTGATGAACAGGAGGTCCAGAACTAAGGGTCACAGTTTAAGGATATGGGATAGGCCATTTAGGATGTGTCTTTGACCATGAAATAGTGAATCTGAAGAATTCTCTGCCATAGAATGCAGTCAAGGCCAAAACATTGAATGTTTTCAAGAAGCAGTTTTTATAGTTTTTAGGGCTAAAGGGGTTACAGGAAATAGGGAGAAAACAAGAACAGGGCACATATTGAATGGTAGAGCAGGCTCAAAGCACTGAATGGCCTACTCCAGCTCCAGTTTTCTATGTTTCTATGATCTGATGGTCTTCCAAAGTGATTCTGAGCCAATGTTGAACCTTTATTTCTGTTGTGTTGGGAAAGCTGTGGTCAAATGTAGATGAGCATGCCACTCGATCCCACTGACAGTCATTGCCAAGGTACATGTGAAGAACATAAGAGCAACAGACTAAGTAGCAATCTACAGCAAAACTGTAGAATATGAGGAAAGGCTATGTTGTGGCTTGCTGGACGGATACACATTTTCACTACAGGTTGAAATACAATCTTTATTTATTTGTGGAATGTGGGCATCATTGCCTAGGGCAACACTTATTGCCTCATTGCCCAGAGGGGAGTCAACCACATTGCTGTGGGTCCGGAGTTACATCTAAGCCATTGGTGAGAACACATGAATATTGGTGAACCAACTGGATCTTTCACAACAGACAACTCTTTGAACACAAATGCTAAGGCATTTCATAAGAACACTGTGAGACACTGAATTTCAGAAAATATAAGCAGCAGTAAAGTTAGAAATTTCCCAACAGTTTCAGGAGCCAAATTGAGAAATAGTATTGAAGTGACAAAGGAGGTATTAAATAGTTTTCATGTCAGTGTTCACACTAGAACAGATAAGGTTTGTTGGCCGCAGACACAAATTGCTACATGGTGTTATGATGTGATTGCATTTAGAGACACAGTTTAAACAAAATCATGAATGACTTCTTAGTATTCATGGGTGGCTCAATGGTTAGTACTGCTGCCTCACTGCACCAGGGACCTGGGGTCGATTCCACCCTCTGTATGGAGTTTGCGCATTCTCCCTGTTTCTGCTGGGTGCTCCCATTTCCTCTCACAGTCCAAAGACAAGCAAGTTAGGTGGATTGGCCATTGCTGAATTGGCAGTAGTGTCCAAGGTGGGTTTAAATTAGGTGGATTAGCCATGGGAAACTCAGAGTTAGAAGGAAACAGTCAGGACATGGGTCTGGGTGGGATGCCCTCCGAAGGGGTAGTGTAGACTTGTTGGGCCGATTGGCCTGTTTCTGCACTGTAGGGATTCTATGATTCCTGGTTTGGATGGGGAGGAAAAAGAGGAAACAGTATTGAATGATGGCACTAATGTTACATTCCAAGTCGAAAAGATAGATTAGATGATTCTACATGGGAATCTATTTGAATTAAGAAACAGAGGGAGGGCTGTTCCATTCATTGATGGGAACCTTTTTAAGGAGTTCCAGACATTGAAAAGTATATAGCTGAATAGATTTTGGGGTGAATTTTTAGAAGTTGTAACAAAATTAAGGTAGTAATATTAAGAGAATTTAAGTTTTCATGTTAAAAACATGATGCCAAGAATTAGAAAAGAGGATCTTTTTTGCTGTGGGTTCTGAGTCAGTATGTGTTTTGTATAATATGGAAGAAAAATAGTGTTAGATCTGGTTTTTATGAGATGACGTAAGGCAAGTAGACTGTGTTACAGCAGGAGATCAGCCGTACCAGTGTCTGCAACATAATTCTATAAAAAGTATCAAAAGTTACGAGGCTCAATGATAGAAGAGCCAATGTCACTGTTTTAAGAAAGAAGATAAACACGTGTATATTGGGAAAAATGATTGCCAGGTATAGCAGTAATGAAAGGACAGAGGGATTTGAGGAAATGGATTGTTCGGATAGTTCAGCATGTGTCCTTTATTAGGAAAATGTAGAGCACAGGATACCAAAATAAGTGAAAATTAAAGTAAAATGTTAAAAAGGAGACTTCTGACAGCATTCGGAGTGAGATGCATTCAATATCCAGAAAGATCATGGTAATTACAGTAGGGAATTGAAAAAGCAAATATGAAAATGCAATGTAAGATTTTGAGAAAAGATTAGCATTATTCACATTAATCAACATTAAGTTGAACCTTTTAAACATTTTCTAAATTTATGAGGTATAAGAGGTAGCTAGGGTAAAAGTTGGGCTTGTTAGGCACTCAAAAGGAAATCTTCTTGTTGAGGCTGAGGACAGGACTAAAGAATTAAAGAAAAGTACTTACATCTGTCTCCACGATGGGTTACAGTAGAAGAGAAAAAGGAAGATACAGACAGGATAGTATTAGCTAGAGAAGGTGAACCAAAAGAGGTCACCTTTTTTGGAAGTTAACATCTCACCTGGCCCAGATAGCATGCAACCTAGATTCACAGCTAGAAACATCAAAGGTCATTGTATAGAGGCACTGTGTTGGACTATTGAAGCGTTGCTAATGTGATACCCCTACTCAGAAAGGGGGAGCTGGTGGCATGGTGATGATGTAACTGCATAGCCATCCAGTAGTCCTGGCCAGTGTTCTAAGTTTGAATCATACCATGGCAGATAGTGAAATTAGAACTCAATAAAATCCAGATTAAAAAGATAATCCAATGGCAGCCAGATAAACAGTGTCGATTGTTGATAGTGATGAGCAAAACTCTAGATTTTGGAAAACCTAGACAGAATGACAAAGTGGGCAGAAACGAGGCAAACAAATTTCAGTGCAGGAAATGTGGAATATTGTTGAAAACTGCACATATTGTCAAAGCATTTCATCTTGTACTCTTCAGTACATTTGCAAGAATACTGAGGTAAGGAGGAACAATATTCTAACTGGTATGAGAAGACAGTACTGATGAGTAACTGGAGTCTGGTGAAGGTTTGCCATGGAGAATGCACTGGTTATGTGATGACTGACAGCTAACAGCCAAGATTTGTTTAAATTTAAACAAGGCAGGTTGACCTGATCAAGGAATGAATGAGAGAATTATTGTTGTCTAGTTTAAATTGAAACAGGCACAATGTATGTACATAATACTTCTGTCTGTAAACAACAGAACCTTGAGTATTGGTATATATAACTACAAATACCCACAAATGCACAATACTGGGAGCCCAACCAGACTCAGATGGCGTAGTGGGGTACAATCAGGCATGTTACTAAGCCAATATATTCTCTAAAGTCTCAAAATTTCTCATTAGTTGGCACCAAGTAAATTGATCTCAGTACTATCATACCAGGAGACATAATTTGGATTCAGGTCAGTAGCTGTTCTTGTAAAATGATGGCCAGAATTTTAACAGTGGAAGCTGGAGCCTTGATGGCAGGAAACAGAGAGGCATCTTGCCAGTTGCAGCCAATCAGTAAGCTGCTGCCGGGGATTGCTGTCCAATCACTAAGAGCTGCCAGAGGCTAACATCCAGCCCCACCATGAGCACCACCTCTAGTGGTGGCTGTTGCTGTGGCAGCAGTTGCAGAGAAGAGGCCCCCTAATAGCTCGGGATCCTGAAAGAGAGGCAGTAAGGCCTGGGAAATGCCAGGGCCCTGGTGATTGTAGGGATTTGTTGTGCACTTAACGAGTTTAATTGGGGTTCCAAATAGACAGCCATTCTCCTCACTTTCCTGCCGCTGAGCTGACAGTGGGAAGGCACCAGACAGTCTTGTCCCTGAGCCCTTCCCCTGCCATTCTGTCCGTCTGAATCATACCATGGCAGGTAGTGAAATTAGAATTCAATAAAATCCAGAATAAAAAGATAATCCAATGGCAGCCAGATAAACAGTGTTGATTGTTGGTAGTGATAAGCAAAACTCCAGATTTTGCAAAACCTAGACAGAATGCCTGTTTCTCAGCCCATCAGCCCAATGCTTAGCAAACTTCTAGCCTGTGCATTTGCTTATTGGGAAATTGAGTTTGGCCTCAGTTCTCGGGAACTTGGTAATTTGAATATCTGCTAGCGTTATTTACAGTTCACACTTGAAGGCTGACTGTTGGAAGCAGATAACGACTTGTTCCCTCTGCCTGTGAAATTATACTCCAGTAAGAGAAAACAGTGTCTTGCAGAGGAAGTGGAAATAATAGAGAAAAGTGTCACTGTGATACAAAGCAAGGGTCTGTTGTAGCATCCTTATGGACCCAGTAGTCTTATGAACCAACCCACATCATAATCCATGCACCAACATTAATTGTTTTGTTTCATTGAGATCTAACTGTGCGAATAATTGGAGTAATGTTTGGTATCCGTTACTGCCTTGTCTTTATTAGTTCTCTACAGAAGGTTGAAAGATTTCAATGTTGAAATGAAATTCTAACAATTATTTACTCCATTTTTTTCCCCCTAACCATCCAATTGTTTTTCTTACAGTAATGAGGCCACTTAGCATGTCTTGCAGTTTTGACTTGTCAGGTAAAGGCAGCTCCAGCACCTGACATGTGGTGGTTTTTGTCATGTCTTGCTTTTGCTTTCGCATCTTTCACTTCATCCACCTTTGTTTTAACCATTCTCAGTGACTTTGGTTACTTTAATGTTGCTGTTGGCTTTGTGGTTTGTGCTTGGTGCCGCAGCTTTGTTGGTTGTGGTTTCAATGTAATGGGGTGCTTTCAGCATATTGCAAGTTGAGCTTGAGTCAAAAAAAGAGAGTTCAGTTGGATGTGGAAGTGTTGTTTTATTTATTTGCTCATGGGACTTGAGTGGCACAGGCAATGACAGTATTTAATGCCCACCCCTAACTGCTGTTGACAATGTGGCGGTAAGCTGCCTACCTGAACCACTGCAGTCCTTGTGGTGAGATTACGCCACAGAGCCATCAGGCAGAGTTCAAGATATGGTGAAGGAGTACAGTGTCTCAGTACAATCATGTGTGACATGGGGGTGATGGGGTTTCTGTGCAGCTGCAACTGCCAATGTCCTACAAGATGGGAACTGTCAAAGAAGCATGTCCCTGGAGGGGCTAGAGAGATGGAGCTGACTGCCTGTAATATATATATGGCACCAGCCATTTTCCAGGCACAGCATGTAGATGAGGACTAGGAAGGGAACAAGGTAAGATCTTTGGGGATTTCAGAGGCAGGAAGGAAAAGTGATTGGATTAAATTTTCTGGATTCAATTGGAAAGCAAAATGTGAAATAAGTAATCAGCCTTCCCTTTGTTTTCCGCTTAGTTTTTCTTTTCTCCCTCATGAGGTGATTAAAGAAGCTTTCTGTGTAGATGAGTGGAGATCTTTCTTAGCTCCATATATGCTGTATTCTTGTGAATGACTTTAAAAGGCTGTATCCATCACACGATGTGAGTGATTGAAGTTTATCGGCTGAGGTCATCCTTTTCCTGTTTTACTGTAGAAGACAAACTGCTAAAATATAGAATAGGAAATGTTGGGCTTGTGGCCTGAAACAGTATGTAGCGTGTTTGGTTAGAGTATATGGCATTGCATGACTGTGAAAATCAAATTTGCTGACTGTTTTGAATCTCTTTCGATTTTTATTTTCAAAGGTATGATCTAAACTCTCAGAATTTATGCAACACACAGTGTCTAGATCTATCCCATAAAACCTTTACAAGCAAAGAGCATTGATTAGAGGTCAGGAGCCAGAGTTTTTTTAATCCTGCACCCAACTACGCTCCAAAAAATGCTCAAAACCTAAAAGTACTGAGTCTATATGTGATGCCTCTACACAAATCAAGGATGTACTCTGGACCCTCCCTTGTCTGTTTACCTCAGTGTCTTGTTGAGCTGTGCATTTACTCATTAGACCAGTGGGGATGTTAGACAGTTCTGAAGAGACACTGCTCATTTGGACCTTTGCTGTTGGAGTAACCAGCTGTTTTTTTTTTATTCTGCATGTTGCATTACAAAAAAATGGCTTTCACAAGTACTCTTCCATTACTTCAATTAAATAAATAATTGTTCTTTCCCCTAAGTCCCCACAGCGTCCCCCCCTCCAACGCTGAATTGGAGCAGGCCATTCAGCCACTCGAGTCAGTTAGATCATAGCATACCTGAGGGGTTAAAATTGTATCAGTGATAATGGGAACTGCAGATGCTGGAGAATCCAAGATAATAAAATGTGAGGCTGGATGAACACAGCAGGCCCAGCAGCATCTCAGGAGCACAAAAGCTGACGTTTCGGGCCTAGACCCGAAACGTCAGCTTTGTGCTCCTGAGATGCTGCTGGGCCTGCTGTGTTCATCCAGCCTCACATTTTATTATACCTGAGGGGTTGCTGGGAAAGTGATGCTGTATGCCTGAGCTCTGGCTATTGCAGTGTCGTAGTAAGCAGGCATGCCGTTTGTGGTTGGTGTCTCTTTGAAAATTTTGCACCGTTGAGAAGATTTTACAAGAGACTTCAAGCAATAAAGTTCATCTGGTGAGAAGGGTTTTGCCCTGTTTCATGATTAGAGTTGCCACATTTTCCTGGTTTGCTAAGGAACGGAAAAAGGCTTACAATTTGCTTATGTAGGAAACGTATTGAACACTGTGATAGCTTTAACATAGCACCGGAATAGGAATGGTACACGTTCACTTTTAACTTTAGGAGACTTTTTAAAAGCTGTTCTGCTTTTTAGATGTTTTAAAAGAAACACACTGCCTGGAGCAAAACCAGGCACGTGGCAACTCTAACTTTGACATGCGGGGGCAGAAGGAGTATAGTGTAGGAATAGTCTGCTGCAAGATTCAGTCTTCAAGTAGACTTTTTGATTCACTTCTCCCGTGTTTACAGATGTGACGACCCCAGAAAGGAGCAAAAAGACTTCTCCCCCTCCCATTGCCAATGGTGCAATTATGTCTCAAATGACTGAGACTGATGCCCATACGTCACAAGTTCAAAGAAGAAAACTCCTGAAGGCACCTACGCTGGCAGAGATAGACAGCTCTGACTCTGAGGTAAGGAAAAATGTGCTCTTGAACCTAGCCGCTGTAGTTCTTCTATTCATGTGCATCTGTCCATTTGTGTGTGCTTATGCATATGTAAACATGTAAGTGTGTTTTTTACTGCAGAGAGAGAGTGTGTCCGTGTCTGTGTGTGTGTCTGTGTGTCTATCTGTGTGTGTGACAGATAGAGAGGGCGTGCGTGGGTCAGTATTTTTTTGCCTGCAGCTACACACTGGAGAAAGAAGTCGAGGCTTTTTCTCTTGCACTCACATCAGGGCTGAAATGCAGAAACCAAATTTAGAAAGTTCACATATCTGTCTTGCACATCAATCCTGATGAAAGACCAAAGCCTTGACATCATATCTGTTTTTATTTGAAGGATGTTAAGGCCAGCATTACCAAGCGCTTAATAATAGAAATATCTCCAGGGTGAAACTACCCATATGTGTTTAAGGAGAATCTCAGTACATATACATGAGACCTTATTGAAACATGTAAGATTCTTAAGAGGCTTGACAGGTTAAAAAGTGAGAGAATATTCCCCTTCATGGGAGAGCCTAGGACCAGAGGGTATAGTCTCAGAATAAAGGGATGCCAATTTAAGACTGAGATAAGGAGGAATCTCTTCTCTCAGAAGGTTGTGTGTCTTTGGAAATCCTAGCACAGACAGCTGTTGGAGTAGAGTCCTTATGTATGTTTAAGGCTGAGAGAGATAGATTTTTGATCAGTTGGGGTATCAAAGGTTATGGGGAAAGTGTAGGGAAGTGGAAGGGAGGAACATAGAACATAGAACATAGAACATAGAACAGTACAGCACAGAACAGGCCCTTCAGCCCACAATGTTGTGCCGACCATTGATCCTCATGTATGCACCCTCAAATTTCTGTGACCATATACATGTCCAGCAGTCTCTTAAATGACCCCAATGACCTTGCTTCCACAACTGCTGCTGGCAACGCATTCCATGCTCTCACAACTCTCTGCGTAAAGAACCTGCCTCTGACATCCCCTCTATACTTTCCACCAACCAGCTTAAAACTATGACCCCTCATGCTAGCCATTTCTGCCCTGGGAAATAGTCTCTGGCTATCAACTCTGTCTATGCCTCTCATTATCTTGTATACCTCAATTAGGTCCCCTCTCCTCCTCCTTTTCTCCAATGAAAAGAGACCGAGCTCAGTCAACCTCTCTTCATAAGATAAGCCCTCCAGTCCAGGCAGCATCCTGGTAAACCTCCTCTGAACCCTCTCCAAAGCATCCACATCTTTCCTATAATAGGGCGCCCAGAACTGGACGCAGTATTCCAAGTGCGGTCTAACCAAAGTTTTATAGAGCTGCAACAAGATCTCACGACTCTTAAACTCAATCCCCCTGTTAATGAAAGCCAAAACACCATATGCTTTCTTAACAACCCTGTCCACTTGGGTGGCCATTTTAAGGGATCTATGTATCTGCACACCAAGATCCCTCTGTTCCTCCACGCTGCCAAGAATCCTATCCTTAATCCTGTACTCAGCTTTCAAATTCGACCTTCCAAAATGCATCACCTCGCATTTATCCAGGTTGAACTCCATCTGCCACCTCTCAGCCCATCTCTGCATCCTGTCAATGTCCCGCTGCAGCCTACAACAGCCCTCTACACTGTCAATGACACCTCTGACCTTTGTGTCGTCTGCAAACTTGCTGACCCATCCTTCAATCCCCTCGTCCAAGTCATTAATAAAAATTACAAACAGTAGAGGCCCAAGGACAGAGCCCTGTGGAACTCCACTCACCACTGACTTCCAGGCAGAATATTTTCCTTCTACTACCACTCGCTGTCTTCTGTTGGCCAGCCAATTCTGTATCCAATCAGCTAAGTTCCCCTGTATCCCATTCCTCCTGACCTTCTGAATGAGACTACCATGGGGAACCTTATCAAATGCCTTACTGAAGTCCATATACACCACATCCACAGCTCGACCCTCATCAACTTTTCTAGTCACATCCTCAAAAAACTCGATAAGGTTTGTAAGGCATGACCTACCCCTCACAAAGCCGTGTTGACTGTATTTGATCAAGCCATGCTCTTCCAGATGGTCATAAATCTTATCCCTCAGAATCCTTTCTAACACCTTGCAGACGACAGACGTGAGACTTACCGGTCTATAATTGCCGGGGATTTCCCTATTTCCTTTCTTGAAGAGAGGAATTACATTTGCCTCTCTCCAGTCCTCAGGTACGACTCCAGTGGAGAGCGAGGATGCAAAGATCTTCGCAAGTGGCGAAGCAATTGCATTTCTCGCTTCCCAAAGCAGCCGAGGACAAATCTGGTCCGGGCCTGGCGACTTGTCAATCTTAATGTTTGACAAAATTTTCAGCACATCAGCTTCCTCTATCTCTATCCATTCCAGCATGCACACCTGCTCTTCAAAGGTTTCATTCACTACAAACTTCGTTTCTTTCGTAAAGACAGAAGCAAAAAACTCATTTAGGGCTTCCCCTACCTCCTCAGGCTCCACACACAAGTTCCCTCTGCTATCCCTGATCGGCCCTACTCTTTCTTTGATCATTCTCTTATTCCTCACGTAAGTGTAAAATGCCTTTGTGTTTTCCCGGATTCCTTCTGCCAAGCCTTTCTCGTGCCCCCTCCTGGCTCTCCTCAGACCATTTTTGAGCTCCTTCCTTGCCTGCATGTAATCCTCTCTAGCTGAACTTGACCCTAGCTTCCTCCACCTTATGTAAGCTACCTTCTTTCTTTTCACTAGAAGCTCCACCGCTCTCGTCATCCAAGGTTCCTTAATCTTACCCCTTCTTGCCTGTCTCAGAGGGACATATTTACTCATCACTCCCAACAACTGTTCCTTAAACAGTCTCCACATGTCTATAGTTCCCTTACCATGGAACAACTGCTCCCAGTCCATGCTTCCTAACTCATGTCTAATCGCATCATAGTTTCCTCTTCCCCAATTAAATATCCTCCCATTCTGCCTAATCCTCTCCTTCTCCATAGCTATGTAGAATGTGAGGCAGTTATGGTCACTATCACCAAAATGCTCTCCCACCACAAGATCTGATACCTGCCCCGGCTCGTTTCCAAGCACCAAGTCTAGAATGGCCTCTCCCCTCGTCGGCCTGTCAACGTACTGCGTTAGGAATGTTGGATCAGCCCTGATCCTACAAAATGGTTGAGCCTGGTCAAGAAGAAAGAAAGTAATGGATAAATATGATGGTAAGGTTAGATGCAGTAGACATGGAGATGGTTCATAGAGTCACAGAGTCACACAGCATCGAAACAGACCCATTTGTGCAATTAGCCCGTGCTGACCATGTTCCCAATCTAAACCAGTCCCACTCACCTGGGTTTGGCCCATTTCCCTCCAACCTTTTGTATTCATGTATTTATCCAAATATCTTTTAAATGTTGCAACTGTACCTACATCCACCACTTCCTCTGGCATTTCATTCCACATACAAATACCCTCTGTATAAAAACAAAAGTTGCCCCCTGGGTCCTTTTCCATCTTTCTCCTTTCGCTTTAAAAATAGTTTTCAATCCACCACCCCCCCCCCCCCCCCCCCCCCCCAGGGAAAAGACTCATCCTATTTGTGGAGAATAAAAGTCCAGCAAAGATAATTTGGATCAAATATCTGCTTCTATGCTGAAAATTTATGTAATTCGCTAAATACGTCAGTATCGCTATAGTATTCCTTTTTCCAGTTGATAGAGAGAATTCAAGGAAAAGCTAATGTAAATACAAAGCTGTCAGAAACTGCAGCAACTTAATATGCAAATTCTGTGGAAACTGCTACCATTATGGGAAAGTAAATTCTGTGTCACATCTGCTCAAGGTCAGAAATCTCAATCTCATGCATTAACTTTTCACACTTTACTAAAAGCTGGTAAACTGGCGGCCTTCGTTTGAAGTGATCGTATTTATTTCTGAACAATGTAGTTTTCCTTTTGTTCATGGGATGTGGGTATCGCCAGTGTTTATTGCCCAGCCCTAATTGCCCAGAGAGTAGATAGGAGTCAGCCACATTGCTGTGGGTCTGGAGTCACATGTGGCCAGACCAGGTAAGCACACCAGATTTCCTTCCCTAAAGGACACTAGCGAAACAATTTGGCATTTATGGCAATTGACAGCAATAGTTTTATCCAGATTTTTATTGAATATCAAATTGAAGCTCCAGTGCATTATTTAGGTCTTTGCCGTAATAATTAACATTCTTACTTATTCCCTACTTGCTGCTTTCTTTATTCACTCATGGGATGTGGGTGTCACTGGCTGAGCCAGCATTTATTGCTAGCTGCCCTTGAGAAGGTGGTGGTGAGCTGCCTTCTTGAACAGTTGCAGTCCATGTGCTGTTGGTTGACCCACAAAGTCCTGAGGGATGGAATGCCAGGATTTTGATCCAGCGACAGCGAAGGATCAGCAATATATTTCCAAGTCAAGTGGCTTGGAGGTGAACCTGCCCATGTAACTGCTGCCCTTGTCTTTCTAGATGATAGAGGTCACGGGTTTGGAAGGTGATGTCTGACTTCTGCAGTGAATTTCTGCAGGGCATCTTGTAGATCATATACACTGCTGCTGGTGAGGGAATGGATGTTTGTGGACATGGTGTCTACCGAACTTTGTCCTAGATAGTGTCAGATTTCCCAAGTGTTGATGGAACTGCACTAATCCTGGCAAATGGCAGTAATGTCTACAACCATTGAATAAGTAAAATAAATGGTACATGGACCGTATGATTCCAGGAAATCCGATGAGGAATAGGATTAACGGAGTATGCTGCACCTTTCAGTGAGATCATGGTTGACCTTCTTGCATCGTTGACCTTCATTTTCCTATCTTGTGCCTTTCTACTTTATCCCTTACCTGGTAGAATGTTATTTAAACATTGTGTGAATTTTACTTAGACATGACTTTATTTAAATAATTTAAATCAAGATGATGAGTAAAGATACCTAACCTTCAATGTGCTGTGATAATGAAAACATACTTGTTTTATCATTGACCAGAAGTTCACGTCCCCAGTTAGACCAGTCATGGTGACGATACAATGAAACTGCTTGGATTTGTTGAACTGACATAATAAAATGTACAGTGCTGTTCAGGGAGAGTTTTCATAGCATTTCAATGTGTTTTTTTAAAAAATGCTATGCCTTGTCCACGTCTTATGCTTAGACCATCTGATGTTATGTGTGCAGTGTATCTGTGACATGAATTCAGAACGTCAGTGCAGTTTTCAATCGTGCAGTTGTTTGGTGTTTGATTAGTGTGTGCCTGTTTGTGGCCTGCCATTCGTCAAATCTGTGGATTCAGTTGGAGAAACATAGAGTAAACGGAAAGCCAGCAGCAGTAAGCTGTAAACATGGGAGTTTTAAAGGCCTTGTTTAGACTTGGAGATATGTAGAGATGACGCCGCAGTTTCTGTGGCATAAAACATCATCGTAAAGGCCCACATTTTGTGTCCTTTCAATTAAAACGTTGGCACAGTGAGCCTTAATGTATTTTTCACCTGGTTTAAATCAGGATGGTGAGTTTACGCATGGTCAACAGATACTGGCCATCTTGGTCTTTGGTGACCATCTACAGGAGCTGCTGACTTTGTTAGACTTCACTTTCCCAAAGGCCAGCTGTCTCCGGCCTCGGGCTGTGAACCAGGCTCTACACCAGTGGCACATTGAAATTAGAGAGAATGGAATAGAACAGAAATTTATTGCCATGTGTACTTTTACTTGAAAAATACAGTGAAAGGTTTTATAAATTGCCCCACTGCAGTGTTGTTCATATTAAAAAAAATGTAAAATTAAGACAAACTTCATCACTGTTCTCTGAACGGCTCCTGGGTTCAGGGAAAGCCGATTAAGGAAAGATGGAATACCCTGAAAACACAGCCAGGAGGAGACTGCCATTCCGGGACGAGACTGCCAGTCTGGGAGGAGACCGCATTCCAGTCTGCTGGAATACGGGGCTGGAGGCCTCCACCAAAGATGACCACCATGGCAGGCCTAGACCGTTATGTTTGGATAAGACTTCCCACCAGGCAGCTGGAAAACCTGGAAGCCGAAGAGGAAGAAGACCTCCACATGAAGAAGAGACCTGAACGCTGCATGGCTGGCTACCACACTGTGCTAAGACTGCCACATCTTGTTCAGGTGCCTGGGCCTAGCTGCAGGCCTGGGCCGTCAAGAGTCCAGGCCCGGGGTGGTGGGTGGGGGAGTCAGCCCAGGGCCTGCTCCCCACTCACTGGGAGACCCCAGGCTGGAATTTAGGAATGTCCGGCTCGTCCTGCTGTCGTTGACGCTGCTCCTGGAGGCCGCCTCCTTCACCTGCAACCCTCCAGACAAGAAAAGAAAATAGAGAGAAAGATGTCCAGAAGAGAGAGAGAGAATCCTATCATGAAATTGCACCTGACTCTGTACTGGGTCAGTTTTACAAAATTACAAAATTAGAGCAGAAATAGTTAAAAACAATTTTGCATAATGCTGCCAGTCGTGGCATGCTAGTTATTTGCTTCCCTCTTAATTGAAGGTTCAGGGTTCCAGTCCCAGTCCGCACATTGTAATATAGAACCTATGATGATACACTAGTGAGGTACTGAACGAATGCTATGCTGCCAGAGGTGCTGCCTTTCAGATGTTCTGAAACCATCACGCCTCATTTTTGATGATCCCCTCTGCAGTGCTGTTGCCCATTTTAACCCCATGATTGTGTTGTAAAATAACACCCTTTACTTATGACTAGTCAGCAGATCACCAAAGTGCCATAATAAGTGTAGCTTACAAATGTAACGTCCATTTGAATCAATTTTATTCGTTCATGGGATGTGGGCATCACTAGCTGGGCCAGCATTTACTACCATTCTTAATTGCCCTGGAAAAGGTGGTGCTGTGCTGCCATCTTGAACTGCTGCAGTACTCAGAAATGTGGGGCACCCACGTGCTGTTAAAGGGGAGTTCCAGCATTTTGTCCCAATGAACAAACAGCAATATAGTTTCAAGTCAGAAATAAAAATAGAGTGCCAGAGAATCTCAGCAGATCTGTTAGTGTTTGTCAAAGGGAGAACATGGAGCTAATGTTTTGAATTTGCTATGATTTCTTTTCTGGGTTAATACTCATCCCAGAATCCATACAGTGCAGCAGAGGCTATTCAGACAATTCAGTCCACACTGACTCTCCAAAGAACATCCCACCCTAACCTAGCCCCCTACACCATCCCTGCATTTTCCATGGCCAGTCCACCAGACCTGCACCTCTGTGGGGGAAACTGGAGCACCCAGAGAAAATCCACAGACAATGTGCAAATGCACACAGACAGTCATCCAAGGCTGAAATTGAACCCGGGTCCCTGAAGCTGTGAGGAAGTAATGCTATAAGCCACCATACTACCCACTATTTTTTGCATCGAAGAGGCTACATGTATATCCAAACTGCCCAGCCATCTTTTGTCTTGGTAAATGGTACTCATATTTATTTCCAGTATATTTCATTTGATTTCTGTAAGATATAATTTTAACAATTAAGAAAATAATTTGCTTCCTCTGGACAGATTTGCCATCTAGTGGCCAACTTGTGAAATAATAAACCTTAGATAACAAGGTGTAAAGTTGGACGAACACAGCAGGCCAAGCAGCATCGTAGGAGCAGGAAAGCTGACGTTTCGGGCCTAGACCCTTTTCTGAAGAAGGGTCTAGGTCCGAAACATCAGCTTTCCTGTTCCTCTGATGCTGCTTGGCCTGCTGTGTTCATCCAGCTCCACACTTTGTTATCTCAGATTCTCCAGCATCTGCAGTTCCTACTATGTTCTCTGAAGCAAGTAATAAATCTTGCCTTCTTCAGTTTCCTGCTCAAAAAGCGGATTGATCCCAGCAACACTATCTCAACGGAGGGCCTATGGGGGCAAGCAGACAAGTCCGAATCCATGCCAGCCCATCCCAACCCAAACCCAGCTGCCCAACCAACCATGTCTCCGAGGAACCTGAGTTGCTGCGGCTTGTGTATCCCGGAACAGTGATAGCAAAGACTGTACTTTTGCTTTCTATCAGAGCTGATCAGGAACCCGTTCCCACCAGCTGCTGTTGGAATCAATTGGAAGGATTTAAAAGTTGATACTCAGCCAGTTGGACATATTCTGAATGCACCATGTCCCGGAGTGATACATGTAACTGCCTCAGAGGTTGGGACACTGTGTCACAAGAGGCCACAATAAACCTTCAGAGAAAAGCAAGAACTGCTGATGCTGGAGTCAGAGATAACACAGTATGGACACAGCAGGCCAGGCAGCATCAGAGGACTAGGAAAGCTGACGTTTCGGGTCGGGACTCTTTTTCAGAAATGAGGGAGGAGGAAGGAAGCTGGGAAGTAAGTAGAGAGAGGAGGGCTGGAGCTATGGAAGGTAGGTGGAATATGATAGATGAGTGCACGTAGGCAGTGGTGGGGATGGGTCAGTGAGGTGGGAGGAGTGGATAGGTGGGAAAGAAGATGGACAGAGGCTTCTGCTGTTTTTCATTCCTGAGGAGGTACAAAGTGCTCCTGATTGGACAACTTGTATTTGTATAGCACCTTCAACTCCGTAAAACGGCCCAAAGCACACCACAAGAGAATTATCGAAAAACAAAATATGACACTGAGCACATAAAGAGGTGCTAGAGAAAATGAACAGAGGTGACTGAGAGCTGGAGAAAAGGAATTTCAGAGAATTGAGTTTTGGAAACTAAAGTAATAGTCACCAATGGTAACACCATGGTTAAAATCAGAGACCAGAATTGGAGCATAGTGTCACAGAGATTTGTGGAATTAGAGGACGTTACAGAGTTGAGAGATTTGAAAAACGGATGAGACTTTAAGTTAAGGCATGACTGGGAGCGGTTGTTAGTTAGTGAGCACTGAGGTGGTGCCTAAACAGGATTTCCTGAAAGTTAGGACATGGGGAACAGAAGTTTAGATTCCCCCAAGGTTACAAACATTTAAGAGTCACCCACATTATTGTGGGTCTGGACTCACATGAAGGCCAGACCAGGTAAGGATGGCAGTTTGCTTCCTTACAGTGCATTATTGAGTCAGGTGGGCTTTCATGATAATTGCAGTTTCAGGGACATCATTATAGTCACAGAAATTGCTGGAGAAACTCAACGGGTCTGGCAGCATCTGTGGGTCATTGGACTCAAAATGATAACTCTGTTTTTCTCTCCACAGATGCTGCCAGACCTTCTGAGTTTCTCCACTTTCTGTTTTTGTTTCAGATCTTCAGTATCTGCAGTTCTTTATTGACTTGTCAGAATTACTGACATTTGTTTTATATTCCAAATGTTATTAACTGAATTTAAAATGTGGTGGAATTTCAACTTGCCTGATAATTATATTTGAGTTGCTACAAAATGTTGTTTCCCAGGCATTGAAGGTTAGATTAGGAAGAAAGATTATATAAATTAGGCTTGTTTCTCCTGAAATTTAGAATGTTAGGGAGCGATTCGATGACTTTAAACTTCTAAAATTTTAAGTTCAAAACAATTTTAAATTTAGGAAAAAAGCCTTTCAGGAACTCTGTTCCCCAAAAAAGTAGTAATTGCTGGCTGAATTAAAAGTGTCTAATCTGAGATTGAGAGATTTATTTTAGTCAAGGATTATGAAGCAACTGTAGTTACTGGAGTTAGGATACAGACTAGCCATGACCTCATTGAATACAGAAGCAGTATAGAGAAGCTGAATGGCCTGTTCCTAACCCTGCATTTCCTTTCCAAATTTCCATTGCATAGAGTAGGTATACTTTGAGTTTGAAGAGTGTTTGTCAAGAACGATTATGAAAATTTTTGTTGTTAAATTGATCGTTTTGCTAAGAAAGCTACCAGAAGCCCCTCATGAGCAATTTGAAAAGCAGCTCGATTCAAATTAAAATCTAAATTAATTGTTGTTACTGTGTTGACATATATCTGTCACCCTCAGGCTAATTGGAGACAATCATCGTCATCTGCAAAGGATAGTCTGTATATATGTAAAAGCAAAAATTGCTGGAAAATCTCAACAAGTCTGGCAGCATCTGTGGAGAGAAAGCAGAGTTACTGCTTCCGAGTCGAGTGACTCTTCTTCAGAAATGTTAATCCTGCTTTCTTTTCACAGGTGCTGACAGACCTGCTGAGTTTTTCCAGCAATTTCTGTTTCTGTTTCTTCTTCTCAGCAACTGCTGTTCTTTGGGGGGTTTTTTTCTGTCTGTATACAAATGGTTCATTGATGATAACAGTGCTGTGCAGCTCGGCTACCAGCCAGAACATTGGTTCCACTTGCATTTCTATATTTCGTATCATGTTATTTTTATTGTTTCTTCAAAAGGAGGAGAAGATTAAGATGTTGAGAAGCAGTTCCAGTGGATCAACATTTAAAGTGGGAGACAGCTCCCCGGAGACTCCAAATGGCAAAAAGAGTAAGCAAGAGGGCATCTGTTTACGCATACTAAGTCACAGCAGATAAATCCATATTAGTAAGGTCACATGGTTTTAATAAGCTGAACTTCCATTAATTGATTAACACAGAGCTGACTGACCAGGAAATCCATTGGGACCTGGATTTCCAGACTCACACTCAATTCCATGAAGTTTAAACTCCACAGTTTGTTTGTGATGGCCCCAATCATTTCCTCTCTGGTTGACAGATGGAGCTTCCTGCCAGACAGGAAGCTGGTGGGGAAAGGTTACAGAAGCAGACAGTGATCGGGGGGTGAGTGGGATTTGTGGGTAGCATGGGTGGCATGGTGGCTCAGTGCTTAGCACTGCTGCCTCACAGCGCCAGGGACCCAGGTTCGATTCCACCTTCAAGTGACTGTGCAAACTCCACACAGACATTCTCCCCGTGTCTGTGAAGGATTCCTTCGGGTGCTCCGGTTTCCTCCCACAATCCAAAGATGTGCAGGCTAGGTGGATCGACCATGCTAAATTGCCTGCAGTGTTCAGGGATGTGTAGATTCGGGGATGGGTCTGGGTGGAATGCTGTAAGGGTTGGTGTGGGCTTGTTGGGCCTAAAGGCCTGTTTCCACACTGTAGGAATTATATGATTCACATGATCTGTCAGGTCATGTGAATCATAGAACATTGACAGGTCAGTTAAATGGCCTGCAAAGGCTGGGGTATCTGAGGCGTGGGAGGGAAATTTGAGGGACTTGTTGGTGAGGGGAAGCGAATGCTAAGTCGGGGAATTGGAGTCCCGAGGGTGAATGTGGGGGCCTGCAGATATGAGTGGCTAAATTCACCTGGATGGTTTCCTGAAGGTTCAGTGACACAGGCTACTTCCTCCAACTGCCCCATGAGCTCAAGCAGCCTTCTCCTTCATTGGCAATATTTTTATATCCCAAGTAAATTCTTCCCTGGGGTTGCCCTGTGTCATGTCCTGGAAATTAAACTCCAATTCTCACAGACTCCAGGGCAATCCTGAAAGATTGGCATTCCTACCAGGAAGTAGGTGGATTGGAGTAGATTGGAGGGAGATTTGGGGTGGGCATTGTAGTGGGGTAGGGTGAAGGCCAGTGGTGAGGGTAAGAAACAAAGAAACCTACAGGCCCTTCGGCCCTCCAAGCCTGCGCCGATCAAGATCCTCTGTCTAACCTGTCATCTATTTTCTAACGGTCTGTGTCCATTTGCTCCCTGCCCATCCATATACCTGCCCAGATACATCTTAAAAGACGCTAACGTGTCTGCATCTACCACCTCTACTGGCAACACGTTCCAGGCGCCCACCACCCTCTGTGTAAAGAACTTTCCACGCACATCTCCCTTAAACTTTCCTCCTCTCACTTTGAACTCATGACCCCTAGTAATTGAGTCCCCCACTCTGGGAAAAAGCTTTTTGCTATCCACCCTGTCTATACCCCTCATGATTTTGTAGACCTCAATCAGGTCCCCCCTCAATCGCCATCTTTCTAATGAAAATAATCCTAATCTACTCAACCTCTCTTCATAGCTAGCACCCTCCATACCAGGCAACATCCTGATGAACCTCCTCTGCACCCTCTCCAAAGCATCCACATCCTTTTGGTAATGTGGCGACCGGAACTGTACACAGTACTCCAAATGTGGCCGAACCAAAGTCCTATACAACTTGGTAGACTAGGGGAGTGGGGATCCTAGGGGTGCTGGACCCACAAGGCAAACTTAAACGCATTCGCCTTCCATTTCCAATAGATCCTGACTTTGATCAAGTGGTTGGCATTTCTGATACTTAGCAAACCCAAATTCAAGCTGAAACCTAGATGACAAGTCTTGTGACCTTGTTATAATTAACCAGTTTCCCATTAAAACTGGGAATGGGTATTGAGGTGTGTTTGGCTCAGGAGACTGATTTTCAGCCCCCTCACTGACCCAAATCCTACCGGTTTTAGGTTAAAATACCTCCTAGTATTTCCACAAGGAGAAACAGATTGAACTCAAAGACAAGTGGTTAATGTGTATATGGAGGAATTGCAAAGATTTGCTTCTGATTGGCTGCAGTGGATTTTGAAAGCCCCGATTTCAGAACTGAAGTTTCTTCCTCTGACAAATCAACTTTATTTCGGAACATAAAACCTGGAGTTGCTTCATTCGCTTGAACCTGCTACTAAAACAAGGACTTGCATTTACATAGAATATCTTGAATGTGAAAGGTGCTAGGAGTACATCTCAGCTCATTAGCATTTTTAAAAGTGTACTGAATCCCTACAGTGTGAACGCAAACCATTCAGCCCATCACACTGACTTTCCGAAGAGCATCCCACCAACCCCCATGTTATCCCTGTAACTCAGCATTTCCCACGGCTAACCCACCTCACCCGCACATCGTAGAACACTGTGGGCAATTTAACATGGCCGAGCACCCAGAGGAGACCCATGCAGACACAGGGAGAACATGCAAACTTCACACATAGTCGCCTGAGGGTGGGATCAAACTGGGGTCTCTGGCGCTGTGAGGCAGCAGTACTAACCACTGAGCCACCGTACTTGTTGATGTGGCATAAGTAACACAGATGCTAAGTTGTGCACAGCAAGCTCCCACAAAGAGCCTTAAGATAAATGACCATACAATCTGTCTGAGTGATTAATTGAGGGATTAGATTAGATTCCCTATTGTGTGGAAACAGGCCCTTTGGCCCAACAAGTCCACACCGAACCTCAGACCATCCCACCCAGACCCATCCCCATCCCCCTATAACCCACACACCCCTGAACACTGCAGGCAATTTAGCACGGCCAATCCACCTAGCCTGCACATCTTTGGACTGTGGGAGGAAACCGGAGCACCCGGAGGAAACCCACGCAGACACGGGGAGAATGTACAAACTCCACACAGACAGTCGCCCGAGGCTAGAATCAAACCCGGGTCCCTGGCGCTGTGAGGCTGCAGTGCTAATCACTGAGCCACCGTGCCGCCCCCAGATGATGAAGTGCTGGTTTCCTGTATTTCCATTGCTCCTTAATTGTGGGAACTGTATCTAAGGAGCTGGAGCTGCATCTGGCGATCAGATTGAGAAATTGGTACGTCCCAGATTTTATAGATTTTTGGATTTAAAGGGAATCAAACTTTTGGGTAGGATAGAGTGAGAAAGAAAAATTGAAATAAAAGACCAGTCAGAGATCATTGAAAGGTGGAGCAGGTTGAAGGGCTGGGTGGCCAATCCTATTCCTGTTTCATTGATTGTCTTATTGAGTTCTTGATGTTCCTGGTGCCTTCAGTCTTATTAGACATAGAACATTACAGCGCAGTACAGGCCCTTCAGCCCTCGATGTTGCGCCAACCTGTGAAACCAATCTGAAGACCATCTGACCTACACTACTCCATAATCTTCCATTTGTTTATTCAATGACCATTTAAATGCCCTTAAACTTGGCGATTCTACTACTGTTGCAGGGAGGACATTCCATGCCCTTAGTATTCTCTGAGTAACGAGCCAACCTCTGACATCTATCCTATATCTATCACCCCTCAATTTAAAACTATGTCTCCTCATGCTAGCTATCCCCATCCGAGGAAAAAGGCTGTCACTGTCCACCCTATCTAATCCTCTGATCATCTTGTATGTCTCTATTAAGTCACCTTTTAACCTTCTTCTCTCTAACGAAAACAGCCTCAAGTCCCTCAGCCTTTTCTCATAAGACCTTCCCTCCAGACTGGGCAACATCCTGGTATATCTCCTCTGGACCCTTTCAAATGCCTCCACATCCCTCCTATAATGTGGCAACTAGAACTGTACGCAATACTCTAAGTGCGGCTGCACCAGAGTTTTGTACAGCTGCAACATGACCTCATGGCTCTGAAACTCAATCCCCCCACCAATAAAACCTAACACACCGTACGACTTCTTAACAACCCTATCAAACTGGGTGGAAACTTTCAGGGATCTATGCACATGGACACTGAGATCGCTCTGCTCATCCACACTACCAAGAATCTTACCATCAGCCCAGTACTCTGTATTACTGTTACTCCTTCCAAAATGAATCACCTTACACTTTTCCACATTAAACTCCATTTGCCACCTCTCAGCCCAGCTCTGCAGCTGATCTATGTCCCTCTGTAACCTGCAACATCCTTCCGCCCTATCCACAACTCCACCGACTTTAGTGTCATCTGCAAATTTACTAACCCATCCTTCTACGCCCTCATTCAGGTCATTTATAAAAGTGACAAACAGCAGTGGCCCCAAAACAGGTACACCACTAGTAACCGAGCTCTAGGATGAACATTTTCCATCAACCACCACCCTCTGTCTTCTTACAGCTAGCCAATTTCTGATCCAAACTGTTAAATCACCCTCAATCCCATGCCTCCGTATTTTCTGCAATAGCCTACCATGGGGAACCTTATCAAACGCTTAACTGAAATCCAGAAACACCACATCAACCACTTTACCCTCATCCACCTGTTTGGTCACCTTCTCAAAGAACTCAATAAGGTTTGTGACGCACGACCTACCCTTCACAAAACCATGTTGACTATCCCTAATCAAATTATTCCTATCTCCTATAATCCTTCCCAACACTTTACCCACAATCAAAGTAAGGCTCACTGGCCTATAATTACCAGCGTTGTCTCTACTCCCTTTCTTGAACAAGGGGACAACATTTGCTATTCTCCAGTCTTCTGGCACTATTCCTATAGACAATGATGACATAAATATCAAAGCCAAAAACTCTGCAATCTCCTCCCTAGCTTCCCAGAGAATCCTGGGATAAATCCCATCCAGCCCAAGGGGATTTGTCTATTTTCACACTTTCCAGAATTGCTAACACCTCCTCCTTATGAACCTCAATCCCGTCTCGTCTAGTAGCCTGTATCTCAGTATTCTCCTCAACAACATTGTGTTTTTCCTGTGTGAATATTATTGTAAGGATTGATTAAAAAAAATGCTTCGTTAAAGATTGCATCTCCATTTTTACACGGCTTTTTTAAAATTCACAGCCCCTCCAATGTTCCTGCCCATCTCCTCAACTCCACAGCCTGAGCGAAGGAAGCAACCTCAGAGGCGACACTCCATTGAGAAGGAAACGCCAACCAATGTGCGTCAGTTTCTTCCGCCATCCCGGCAGAGTTCCAAGTCTCTGGTAAGTGTAATGTGGTGGAAAATTGTGTTACAGTGACACTTCACTTGCTTGCGATGATTATATAGATCCCTGCAGAGCCAAAACTCCTTAAAAAATTTGAATTTCTAGACTGTCTAAAAGGTTCACACATCAAACTTAAAGCAACACTGAATAACCACTGACTAGTAGCCATTTTATACTTTAAACTATGGAGATGATCTCGCTGTTGGCTTTTAGCATGACTGGCAATTCTACATAAAGGTAAACTTTACTCTGGTCCTTAAATAGTACCAATCCAAAGCTATTTTCTCCTCCACTGGCCTCTTTCTTTTTCCTTTCCCAGTTGGGTATCTTTCTATTCCAGGGCTGATGTTCATGATAAAGATTATCCTGCAGATTCTTCCCTTTAGTCAAAGCTGATGAATCTTGCAACCTTCTATAAATTCATTCAAACTTTGTTTCTTCAATCTGAGCATGGTTAAGGATAAAGACAGCTTTAAATTTTGCTTCATATGCTTTTCTCTCTCTCTCTCAGCAAACTGACTATTTCTGTCAGATACGATGCTGTCTTAGAAAATCCTGTGACTTGGTATTGCAAAGACTTGCTATGGACTGAGGGGGCAATGTGAATCAACTGAGACTTGAATGCAGGCAGAAATGCTCAACAGCTAGTTCTCCAATTTCATTTTAACTTAGCATTAAATAGGCAGCTCAAAGTATAAAATTAATTAAAAAAACATTTCCAGCAATAGCAAGAACTGCAGATGCTGGAATCAGAGTCAACACAGTGTGGAACTGGAGGAGCACAGCATCATCAGAGGAGCAGGAAAGTCAATGTTTCAGGTCAGGATCCTTCTTCAGAACTGGGGAGAGAGAACAGAGCTGGGAAATAAATAGAGGGAGGAAAGGTGGGGCTGGGGGAAGGTAGGTGGATGGTGATAGGTGGAAGCAGGTCGGGAGTAGTGGGGATTGGTCAGTTGGAAGGGTGGGGAGGAAGATGGACAGGTTGTGTCAGGTCAAAGAAGTGAGAGGGAGGACGGGTGGGGCTGGGGGAGGGGAGGTGGGATTGTGATAGGTGGATGCAGGTAACGGCCCCCCTCCCTTGCTGACATGTCCATCCTGGGCCTCCTCGAGTAACACAATGATGCCACCCGCAAACTGGAGCAGCAGTACCTCATATTCTGCCTCGGGAGCCTACAGCCCAATGGCCTCAACATAGAATTCATCAGTTTTAAAATCTCCCCACCCCTGACCTCATCCCATGTCAAACCTTCCCTCCCATTGCTGCCTCCTTGACCAGACACTCCTGTCCATCTTCGTCCCCACCTATCAGCCCCAGCTTTCCAATCACCACCACTCTGTACCTCCCATCCTGCCTCCCCGTGCGAGCCCCACACCACCTCCTACTTGCCTCCTTGACCTGACACAGCCACTTCATCTTCTTCCTCACCTCTCTGCCTCACCTTTACCGCCAACCAATCCCTACCAGTCCCTACCTACATCCACCTATCACATCCCACCAGCCATCCCCAGCCCCACACATCCTCCCTCTATTTATTTCCCAGCTCCCTTCCCCCTCCCCCAGTTCTAAAGAAGGGTCCTGACCTGAAATGTCAACTTTCCTGTATCTCTGATGCTGCCTGGCCTGCTGTGTTCATCGCGCTCCGCACTGGTGGCCCAGCAAGTCTGGCAGCATTTGTGGAGAGAGAAACAAAGTTAATGCTTCAAGTACAATGTGATTGTTCTTCAGAATACAGATACTGCCAGACCTGGTCAGTTTCTCAAGTTTTCTTTCTCTTGCTGTTTTGGATTTCCAGCATATGGAGTATTGAATTTTAATTGTTTTAATTTAAAGTATACCCATCAATTAAACTGACATTCCTAACACCTCCTGATAAAATCTAGAGACTAACAAGTGGATTTTCATGAACCTTTGAAAATGGTGGTGGGACTCAGAGGTGGAAGTTCTGCTGCCGTTTCCGTCACATCCCATTTTTAGCAACAGGGGCAGGGAACAGGGTGTGATTCACATAAACTAAACAGGGCTATTCAAACTTACATTTGTCTGGTTCAAGGGCTCTAGCCCCAAGAGGTGTAGTGAATTTTTGAAATAAATGTCAGTCTTCGTAAAGAGTTGAAAATGTCTGTTTAAGGATCATGATCTGAAGTTTTCTTTTATTGAATGTCTTGCTGTTTAAAATTAGTATGAGTTTAAAAAGCACTGCACAATGTACCTTTAGTTGAAAGGTCATTTGTCATACGTTAGAAAGAATATCATCTATTTATGCGGTTCAGTAGAGTTCATTGTAGGTATTTCCTAAGGGCCATCATCATGGCCTTATGAATGCTTGGCTGAATTTAAAAAACCACAATTATCTCAGGCATTTGTTATTCATTTGTGGGAATGGGCATCTCTGGCTCGGTCATTATTTATTGCCCATCCCTAATTACCTAGAAGGCAGTTGAGAGTCAACCACATTGCTGTGTGTCTGGAGTTGCATGTAGATCAGATGAGGTAAGGATAGCTGTTTCCTTCCCTAAAGGGCATTAGTAAACCAGATGGGTTTTTCCTGAAAATGGTTTCACAGTCATCTTTAGACTCTTAATTCCAGCTTATTTTTAATGAATTCAAATTCCATCGTTTGCTATGGTGAAATTTGAACTCGGATCCAGCAGTTTAATTGATGGTTAAGGAGGCTATTAAAGGATTAGCTGTCTTTAATGCAGAGTCTGAATAAAAGTTTGTGTTTAACATTTGAAATTTAAAAGTTTTGAAATAGTTTCATGTAAGGACCTGTTCCTGTGCTGTACTGTTCTGTGTTGTATAAGCTTTCGATGTTAGATATTGCGTGAGTGGGTATGAGGATCTAAAGGATGCATAGGAACATTAGTTGGCCTGGAGTTATAAGTTAGAAAATAGGGAATCCAGGTAGAATCGATGTAACTGGATTGCTGAGGCTAAAAGCCCTATTCTTGCATTTAAAATTGCAGTGGCCCCTTGCTGACTCTACTGGGCAGTTTCCTACTCAATACATGCTCTTAGTTAAATTCTACTGCAAAACAGGTGAGCATGAATGGCAGTATCCAGGCAAAGCTGGTAATAAGAAAGACAGTTGGAATTTATGCAGTCATTGTTAAAGGAATTGAGTACAAAAGGAGGGAAGTGAATGTTGGAACTGTACAAGGTGTCAGTACAATCACACCTAAGTATTTATGTAGTTTTATTGGGAATAAAGGAGGGGGTTCACTAGATTGATTCCAGAGATGAAGGATTTGTCTTATGAGGGGACATTGAGCAGTTAAGGCCTATCCTGTTTTGAATAATGAGACGCGATCTGATTGATGCATTTGGGATACCAAGGGAAACTGACAATGTAAATGTAGAAAGGATGATTCCTGATGTAGAGCAATTAAGGATGAGAGATCATAGTTTTAGGACAAAGAGTAGAAGTTTTCAAATGGAAATGAGGAGAAATTACAGAGTCGTGATGGTGAAGAACTCACTATCCCAGAGCATGGTGCATGCTGGGACACTGGAGGAGATGGATTTTTAATTAGTGACAGATTAAAGGGTTATATGAAGTGGAGTTGAGGCCGAGGTGAGATCAGCCATGCTCATATTAAATGGTGAAAAAGGCTTGAGGGTTGAATTTGGCTATTCCTGCTCCTAGCTCTTATGTTCGATTTTGGAATACATTGAGGGGAATACGAAAAGGAGGGTGATAAAGGGGCACAAAGTTGGCAGATAGAACTTGTTTTGTGAAGAAAGTTGAGCATAGAGAGCAAGTGCAGAAAGAAGTGAATAGAAAGGGAATGGCGGCTTTAGTTACACTCCAAAGCAAGGATCATTCTTTGTAAAGCAGTGAATGTTTAAGAAAACATTTAATAAATGCGTCTTCCTCCATGCCACCTGGACATTTCCAGACTCGTCTTATATCATGCACTTCTACTTTGCTCTCAGGTGCTACCAGACTATTTCTGTTTCAGTTTTAAACTCCCAACAACCACAGTTTTATTGGGAATAGTCCCAATTGATTTAGTTTTACCACTTGGGTTATGTTGGGAATTGCTAGCCCTGGTGCCCCGGGTAATAGCCTCCTGCCACACCCACTGACCAGGTTGTGAATATTATCAGGTTAGTGGTTGGGTGGGAATGGGGTGAAGGGAGTTAGATCTCAGAAATTCCTCGGTCTACCAGTGACAGAATCGTGGGTATCCTGGTACCCATTAGCAATGCTCCCACCTCAGTTTGGCATCTAAAGTTTGTGTTGAGCTCCTCCGAACAGTGTTGAAGGCCCAACGTCGAGTGTGTATGGAATGCAGAGTTTAATCATATTTGCACACAAATCCAAGAGCTGTTGGCTACTTTTCATTCGATCTAGCCGTTAAGGGGAAGGCCACCATGAGCAGCAGGCATCATTTATTTCATTTCACTTCAAAGACAAAATTACCACAATATGTTCATCTTCTGGTGGTGTACTTTAAAGGAACAGTTTTGGTCAGCACTGAGAGTCAGATAATGCTATGGGACCTCCTAGATTCACTTAACCTGACAGAACATGTGTTGCCTTAAAATAACTTCATGTGAGTCTTGAGCTTACAACACTGTGTGGCTTAGAGATATGATTGCTGATGAGTGAACCAGGCCAACAGTACAAGTAGAGATAGAGGAACTGCTGATGCTGGAGTTTGAGATAACAAAATGTGGAGATGGAAGAAAACAGCAGGCCAGGCAGCATCAGAGGAGCAAGAAAGCTGATGCTCCAGGTCTGGACTTCTATCCAGAAAAGGTATTTTCTGGGGAGGGGCCCAGACCTGAAGTATCAGCCTTCCTGCTCCTCTGATGCTGCCTGGCCTGCTGTGTTCATCCAGCTCCACACCTTATTACAACAGTACAAGTAACTGGGAACAATCAGACACATTGCCAGTGCAAACCTGGTGCATGTTTCTGCTCATTTCAGAGATGTTCTGAAAGTCCCTGTCAAAATTTCAAACCACCTGTGCTTTCTTAAATTCATTAGAAATGGTCATGACCAACGCATATTGATTTCATCCTTATTGATGCTGAAATGTACGGCTTTGGTGGGAAATAAGATTTGCGGTTTATTTGTTTGTGGTTCCGACGGAGAATCCCCATGCAAGTTTCCATTGTAACCATCTATGTGTTGTCCAGGTGTCCAGGCTAAGCAGTTTATTACCTTGGATGAGCCACCAACTGTTTATCCCCAGCATGCAAACAGTCTCCATGCTCAATTCTTGCCCGCTGGAAGCCGCCATGTTTGGTTTGGTGGGGGCTGTGTATGTTCTGTGTGAGGGAGTCTTTACCAGCAGGTGGAAAACACCAAAGGTTTGCTGTTTCATCGTCTCTGACGTACTCCTTTTAAATAACCAAACTGGATCACTGTCGCTTTTGTACCAAAAGCAATACCAGATTGCATTACTAAGATTGCTACTATCCGCTTTGATGGTTCCACCATTTCTGATTGACACTGATTTTATTCTTTCTTTGCTGATTTAACTTTTCAGAGGGCGAGATGATGGTGTCTAACATTAGCTATTTCTCAATTGTGTTTTGCTTAAAGTGCTGTGTGCCAAGAAACATGATCCAATTATTGAATTGTCCACCCACTCCCCCTTCATAGCCAACATCTCTGCTTGGGTTTCTCAAGTAAATTGGAATAAGGTGATGGATCCCAGAGGGTCAGATTTCCTTAATATCAAAGACAATAATTGAAAGGATAAATTGGAAAGGTTTGGGTTAAATCTCCCCTTATTCTTTTCATTGAATGTAGTTGAGTGGAACAGAGCTGAGCTTTTTGTTGCTTTAACATTAAAGTGTTGAACTGCTCAAGTGTAAGTGTTTTGAGGCCTACAGCCACGTTCAGAGTTTGAAACTTGATTTCTCGCCCTCTGGTTAACAGGTAAAGAAATTAAACACTAATCAACTTGAGGAAATGATGCGTGAGCACATTGTACGATGTCTTTATGGCAGTGTTTTCCCTGTCTGTGATTTGTCAATCTACAGTGTCTCAATCCTCTGCCTTTCTACGTATGGAATATTCACATTATCAACAATTTTTATTAAACAGTGTTTGTTTGCACTGTTTTTGTTTAATGGTAGGTTGGAGGAGCCTGTCTGGGTTATTGAAACGATGTATTAATTCTCTTTGCAGAACTTCTTGTGGGTTTAAAAGGTCATAAATGTTTCCTCTCAGCCCAACAAGCTGTCAGTAAACACACCACACCCTGCACACCCCGCACCCCCCGTGCACCCGCACGCACTACAAGCTATCAGTAAATAACCATACACGCACGCACAGATGCACACTCACAGGCACACACTCGCTCGCACTCACCTCACTCTCATGTAAACATACAGTTTTTCTCACACACACACACACACACAGACACACAGACACACAGACACACACACACACACACACACACACACACACAGATGCACATTCTCGCATACTGACAATTGCCTTCGCACTTGCACACTCATAAAAACACTGTTTTTCTCTCTCTCTCACTCACACATTCTCTGTCTCACTCACACATTCTCTGTCTCACTCACACATTCTCCGTCTCACTCACATACACACAAACACACATCCATGGCCTAACTCACATGCACTTTGACCTTGTGAAACAGCTTGTGATCAAGTCCCATTCTAGGCAGTTGGTGCCATGCCAGGGTAGTGCTGTACCCTCTGACATGCCGTCTTTCATGGTTAAACTAAGACCCTCTCAGGTGAACATCACTGATCCCTTGGCAGTGTTTCAAAAAGGAGTAGGGAGGTTATCCCCATGCCCTGACCAATATGCAACCCACGAGTGAGACCACTTGCTGTGCTCCTATATTACACCAATAACTACAGCACAACAACTGAGAAGGCAATACAAGTTGGCCTATCCAGCCATGTCCACGTTCCCTCGGACAGATACAAAAATAAACACTTCATTGCCTGTAAGCATTTTGAGATATCTGATGGTTGTGAAATGGGCCATATAAATGCAAGTCTTTGAGACTTTCCACCTGAAAGGATCTAGGCGGCCTAGGTTGTAAAAACAAAGGTAAAGTTAAAAAGTACCTGAATCTAGGTTTCTCAGTCTCACAGTAGCACCCCCAGATTCCACTCTCTTCAGATCTCACATCTGAGCTAAACTGCACATTTCTTTTCCCTTCCTGGCAAACTTACCAATCACTTTGAAGAAGAGTGGATAGTTATGATCTGAGTTATCTACTCAGGCAGCACACAGTAATCTGTAAAATCTGTCCAGCCCTTTCAATTCTTAAAAATAATGAAAGGGCAGGTCAAAATTATAGGTCTCAACTGTGTTTGCTGGAGAACAGTGAAGAACCAGGTTTGTCAAAGCTCCACCATTGCTCTGAGGTTTCCAGTAATTAAAGATTGATTTTGCAGACACTCTAAGAGCAAACCAGCAGCAAAATCAATCCATTGCTTCTAAAAAAAAGGTTCTATTTTTATTTTGTACATTATCAGGTAGTAAAGTAGGGGCAGGGGTCTGACTGCACGGTCAGGAACCAGCCAATCAGGCAATAAGGAGCCTGTTCTCTTCCTCATTGATGCAGTAAGACCACCAATAGAAATGTCAGGGCAGGGGAACTTGACAGCAGGAGGCTAAGTGATGAACTATTCTTCCAGAGTTCACATGTTGGCGAGGGGGACAGGTATTGCCCCACAGAGAGGATCATTCTCAGACCATTTCTGCGCCTGACTGAAACAGAACGACTTTGGTTTTGTTGACTAGAAGATATGTGGAAAAGGACAGGTGATTGGCATGAGGGAGTAGAAATGGCACAGGCATCATGGGTCAAATAGCCACTTTCTGCACTGTAACAATTCTGTGATATCCCACACCTGATTACAGGGAACATGTGAAGGCATTTTATTTTCAGATCACCAGGCAGGACATGATGATAAATATTGTAAACAGAGTTAGCTGCAGTACTTTCCAGGGTGGGAAGGGGAGGCCCCCCCCCCGCACAAACACACACACACACACACACACAGTATAAATCACCCTATTTGATACAGAACTGGGCAGAGTTTTCTGCTTATTATATCTTCATTCTTACCTCTTTTCTTCACCATCCCTACTTGCCCCATCCCTACCTGCCCCATCCCCTTCCGGTTGCTAATTCCAAGCTCAGCAGTTATCACCCATGAGAAAAGCTGGAGAGTTTTATTATGAGGTTGTCATTTTGTGAAATAAAAGGAAATTTCATTTAAGAATCAGAGTTCTCGGAAAAATTGTAAAATGCAACTAAAATAATACTGAGAAGGGAGTTAGAACATAGAACATAGAACAGTACAGCACAGAACAGGCCCTTCAGCCCACAATGTTGTGCCGACCATTGATCCTCATGTATGCACCCTTAAATTTCTGTGACCATATACATGTCCAGCAGTCTCTTAAATGACCCCAATGACCTTGCTTCCACAACTGCTGCTGGCAACGCATTCCATGCTCTCACAACTCTCTGCGTAAAGAACCTGCCTCTGACATCCCCTCTATACTTTCCACCAACCAGCTTAAAACTATGACCCCTCGTGCTAGCCATTTCTGCCCTGGGAAATAGTCTCTGGCTATCAACTCTGTCTATGCCTCTCATTATCTTGTATACCTCAATTAGGTCCCCTCTCCTCCTCCTTTTCTCCAATGAAAAGAGACCGAGCTCAGTCAACCTCTCTTCATAAGATAAGCCCTCCAGTCCAGGCAGCATCCTGGTAAACCTCCTCTGAACCCTCTCCAAAGCATCCACATCTTTCCTATAATAGGGCGCCCAGAACTGGACACAGTATTCCAAGTGCGGTCTAACCAAAGTTTTATAGAGCTGCAACAAGATCTCACGACTCTTAAACTCAATCCCCCTGTTAATGAAAGCCAAAACACCATATGCTTTCTTAACAACCCTGTCCACTTGGGTGGCCATTTTAAGGGATCTATGTATCTGCACACCAAGATCCCTCTGTTCCTCCACGCTGCCAAGAATCCTATCCTTAATCCTGTACTCAGCTTTCAAATTTGACCTTCCAAAATGCATCACCTCGCATTTATCCAGGTTGAACTCCATCTGCCACCTCTCAGCCCATCTCTGCATCCTGTCAATGTCCCGCTGCAGCCTACAACAGCCCTCTACACTGTCAACGACACCTCCGACCTTTGTGTCGTCTGCAAACTTGCTGACCCATCCTTCAATCCCCTCATCCAAGTCATTAATAAAAATTACAAACAGTAGAGGCCCAAGGACAGAGCCCTGTGGAACCCCACTCTCAAAACTTACCTACATTTACTCATCAGGTCAGATACAGGAATGCTAAATTTCAAACAGCTGCAATAAACTCTACTAAAGGATACTAAAGGAAACTTGGGAAGGTCGCTGACACTGTGCTCAAACTCCCTATTGAACATGAGAAAAACTTTTGACATATTCAATTGTGTTCTTCAAACCTTTTTTAAAAATCAGCTAAAGTTTCTTAACTTCTTTGCTTGCGCTTGTGTTTGTGTTCACATATGTGTTCTCCTCTGAGACAATTACTGGTGCCCATGAATCTGTTATTCACCTTCCTGATCTTATTTCTAAATTATTTATATTTCTGAAATTTAAATCACAAGCCAATGAAACTAACAATGTTAACAGGTACCTGATTGGTTGGCAGCTCATTTGGATATTTGTGTTGTTCCAGGAGGAGTTCTGTTACCCTGTGGAGTGTCTGGCACTGACAGTGGAGGAAGTGATGCATATCAGACAGGTCTTAGTGAAAGCAGAACTAGAAAAGTACCAGCAGTACAAGGACGTCTACACTGCCCTGAAGAAAGGAAAGGTTTGTTTAGCCTTTTGAACAAATCCGTTTCCAGCAGGTTGGCAGTTAGAGTCATAAAGCTCTACAGCACAGACCCTTCATTCCAACTCATCAGTGCCAACCATATATTCTACATTAATCTAGTCCCATTTGCCAGTATTTGGCCCATATCCCTCTCCATCCTTCCTATTTATCAACCTGTCCGGATGTCTTTTAAATGTAATTGTGCCAGCATCCAGGCACCTCATTCCATACACGTGCCACGCGCCGCATGAAAATGTTGCCCCACAGGTCCCTTTTACATCTTCCCCCTCTTACCTTAAACCTATGCCCTCTAGTTTTAGACTCCACCCTAGGGTAAAGACCTTGGCCATTCACCCTATCTATGCCCCTCATGATTTTATAAACTTTTATGAGGTCACCCCTCAGCCTCCAACACTCCTATTCAGCCTCTCCCTGTAGATCAAACCTTCCAGCTCTGGCAACATCCTTGTAAATCTTTTCTGAACCTTTTCAAGTTTCACAACATCTTTCATTATTCCTCACAATGACTTCATGATTTTTATTTTAAACATTTTTTTTTAAAAACATGCTGCATTTATTTGTTTTTATCCTGCTCCGAAGCCTTTATTTACACTGTAGGAAGTGGGGAGGGGGTTAACTAGCCCATGTATTTGACACTATGGCCTTGACATTGGATTGGGCTGAAAAACTAAAGGCTTCAAAATAGAGTCTCGTGTTCATTCTGATAAATTATACACCTCACACCATTTTCAAGTTTAAAAAACTCCTGTGGTTGTTTGGTGCAGCCACTTGATATCGGTGTTGAGTCCTTTGTTTGTACAGGCCTGGAGGCCAAGGCCTGTCGCAGGCCCTGTGTTCCAGTGTCGGATGTGATTGCTGGCAGCATTCTGAGTGAAGCATGCCCCAAAATGGGCAGGAGCGAATGTTTACCTTCCACAATACGTGAAGCTGGAAGGAGAATATTAAAAACTGCAGCTCCCAGCAATCGCTTGAACAATGCCTGGCTCACTGTGTCTTGCAATGCAATTGTATTTCCACTGCCACAGCAGCACTGAGCCAGTGTTTCAGAACTACTTTATAGAACTGCCTACCTCATAGGTTAAAAGTTAATGTTATTGCTATGTAAGTAGAACTTAAAATAGTATGTAATGTTAAAGTTAGACTTACAGAAGCTTGTCCTTTCCCGATATCCTCCACAGTTCCTTTGTTGCCTCTTGCCACATCCAGAATTCTGAATTGGCTCTCCCTGAATGACTTGCGATTTATCCAAGGGATATTCTAGAGGTTTGTAAAATGGCAAGGGAAAGCTCCTGGGCCTGATATTACATGCCCCCCATCAGCTGGAAAAATAGTCAGCCTGGCCAGCTCACCCCCTTTCCAGCCTAACCCCAGGGTCAAAGCGATAATACACCTGATCACCCCCCAAATTTAAGTAAATAATTAATGACATTGGAGCATGTTAGAAGCTCAGTTGTCTTCAGTAGTATCGTTGGGCTCTTGTTGCACAGTGGTAAGTGTCTCGACCTCTGGGCCAGGGGACGTGGGTTCAAGTCCCACCTGCACCAGAAGCATTGTTGACACTGAAGATCTGCTGGCCCCTCAATTATCGGAGGGATCTTGTCCTTCCCAGGAATGGGTGCTCTCTCAACAGCTAACAAATCACCAAATGGTCGTGAAATGCCTCCGGGCCTCTTGCAAACAGCCAAGGTGGGATTGCCCCAGATTTCAGGCTTCACCATTGAACCGGTATGAAGGGATACAATTCTTTGAGAACACCGGCAGCAGGAGGAAGTACAGAAGATCAACTGGAGAAAGGAATATCAATGATCTCAGGGCCAAGAACCAATTCCAGTTCTTGGAAACATGTGCCAAATAGGTCAGGGGGAAATGTGGCTCTGGGATTGAGCAAGGACCCACAGATCCCAGAACCACAAATTTCCTGGGTGGACAGTCATACTCATTAGTGAGTGATTACCAATGATGACTACCTGGATCCACTTTTTATTAGAAAACGGGAGAGAAAAGAAATGCAATGCTCTGTTATTTTCTGAGGACCAATCAGAGGGAAAGTGAGGTACTGATTCCAGATATTTTCTGATGTCGATATTTAGTCCTTTCTTCATGGGTGCCTAAAAATCAGATCAAAAATCAAGTGATTGCAACTTCAAAAGAGGGAGTGCTCATCATTTGAATTTAGCATCCCTGTCATATGCTTATCATTCCAAAAAGAAATGTGAAATACTTTAGTTCCCTAAAAGTTACATGCCGTTAACTAGGGTGTGTGAGTATTCCATGCAATGTTTGAGCATCTGCAAATATTTCCTCCTTTTTTTGTGTGTCACAATCGAGAGATCCATGACTCAGAAACTTTTCATTCCACGAAAATTGATCTAATAATAAATTTTATGTGGTGGAAGTTACCCAGGAAGTGAGTGGTTTCATTCGTGAAGCTGTTGTTTTGGTTCTCCATGTCATCAAATGGAATCTGTTAAGTTAGCTTCAAATAGCAGTTTTACTGAAACCTAAACAAAAAGTGAGAGCAATGACTGAGCTGAAACAATTAACGGGTGATATTGACCAGTGGGTAAAGCAGGGACCAGTAGGTCTTGGGTAAAGCTTAGCATACACTTCGTATAAAAGTTGGAGTGCGTTAAGGGAGATCTTATGGTAACGTACTGAACTAATAACCCAGAGCCCCATGCTAATATTCAGGGGACACGGGTGCAAATCCCACCATAGCTTGGTAAAATTCAAATCCAATAAAAAGTTTGTCTAAGGGTGACCAGGTAGCAATTGACATTAAAAATTCACCTGGTTCACGAATATCCCTTTCCATGTCCAGAGACATTACATATCACTCTTATCTGCTTTTTAGGCAATTAATACTGGCCCAGCCAGCAATGCCCACATCCCAATTTTAAAAAATTAACAGCAAAATAAATTAAATGTTGTTACCTTAGATGCCTGGCAATTCATTCACTTGGTTCAAGCCACGTGATTCTGTATTTGTAATCCCACCAGTATTGGCGCAGATCGTGCCTTTTTGGGTTAGCAAGGTGTGGAGCTGGATGAACACAGCAGGCCAAGCAGCATCTTAGGAGCAGGAAGGCTGACATTTCGGGCCTAGATCTCTGATGCTTTTTTGGGTGTTTGTTTCTGCTGAAAAACCCTTTCCCATGTGTCATCTTTCATCCTTTGCCATCCAACTTAAACCAGTCAGCTCTCAATCCTGTCACCAATGGGAATTGTTTCTCTAATCTATTCAGACCCTTCATGATTTTGATGGCTTTGGTCATTCGTTCTTAGGAAGTTGGCATCTCTGGCTAGGCTACCGTTTATTGCCTGTTCTGTTCTGCTGAAACAAACACAGGATTGTTTTATCAATAAAGAAAAAGGTTTGGTGTCTGTATGAATAAACATATTGCATGTTGAGTTTCATAAAACACTTTAAACATGGAAAGGGATTGTTCAGCTCCCAGGCAGTTAAGAAAGAGAAAGCAGCCATATCGATCATCTGATCCCCATATTCTCATTTGCAGATTTTGTCATTGTAGTGCTCCCTGTGTCGGAGCAGAAGTGTAAAATTCCACACAGCTTTTCACCCGCTGTCTTTCTGCAGACCTAGAAGCTTCCCTGACCTGGCGTTTGGCTTCTGCGGTTCTGAAACCTCTTTGCTGTCTCCTGATGTGTCACTAACTAAGACTTCTGAAAAACCTACACCCTCTGATAGGATTTCCATTCACCCAATTTTAACACACATCGTGTAACTATCATTGGTATTTGTTGCATTTCTCTAGTCTGCAGTCATGAGCTAGGCTGGGTAAAGAACATAGAACGTAGAACATTACAGCACAGTACAGGCCCTTCGGCCCTCGATGTTGTGCCAACCTGTCATACCAATCTGAAGCCCATCTAACCTACACTATTCCATGTACATCCATATGCTTGTCCAATGACAACTTAAATGTACTTAAAGTTGGCGAATCTACTACCGTTGCAGGCAAAGCGTTCCATTCCCTTACTACTCTCTGAGTAAAGAAACCACCTCTGACATCTGTCCTATATCTTTCACCCCTCAATTTAAAGCTATGCCCCCTCGTGCTCGCCGTCACCATCCTAGGAAAAAGGCTCTCCCTATCCACCCTATCTAACCCTCTGATTATTTTATATGTCTCAATTAAGTCACCTCTCAACCTTCTTCTCTCTAACGAAAACAGCCTCAAGTCCCTCAGCCTTTCCTCGTAAGACCTTCCCTCCATACCAGGCAACATCCTAGTAAATCTCCTCTGCACCCTTTCCAAAGCTTCCACATCCTTCTTACAATGCGGTGACCAGAACTGTACACAATACTCCAAGTGCGGCCGCACCAGAGTTTTGTACAGCCTCACCATAACCTCTTGGTTCCGGAACTCGATCCCTCTATTAATAAAAGCTAAAACACTGTACGCCTTCTTAACAGTCCTGTCAACCTGGGTGGCAACTTTCAAGGATCTGTGTACATGGACACCGAGATCTCTCTGCTCATCTACACTACCAAGAATCTTACCATTAGCCCAGTACTTTGCCTTCCGGTTACTCCTACCAAAGTGCATCACCTCACACTTGTCTGCATTAAACTCCATTTGCCACCTCTCAGCCCACCTCTGCAGCTTATCTATGTCTCTCTGCAACCTACAGCATCCTTCGTCACTATCCACAACTCCACCAACCTTAGTGTTGTCTGCAAATTTACTAACCCATCCTTCCACGCCCTCATCCAGTTCGTTTATAAAAATGACAAACAGCAGTGGACCCAACACCGACCCTTGTGGTACACCACTAGTAACTGCTCTCCAGGATGAACATTTCCCATCAACTACCACCCCCTGTCTTCTTTCAGCAAGCTAATTTCTGATCCAAACTGCTATATCTTCCACAATCCCATTCCTCTGCATTTTGTACAATAGTCTGTTATGGGGAACCTTATCGAACGCCTTGCTGAAATCCATATACACCACATCAACCGGTTTACTCTCATCTACCTGTTTGGTCACCTTCTCAAAGAACTCAATAAAGTTTGTGAGGCACGACCTACCCTTCACAAAACCGTGCTGAGTATCCCTAATCAAATTATTCTTTTCTAGATGATTATAAATCCTATCTCTTATAAACTTTTCCAACACTTTACCAACAACTGAGGTAAGGCTCACTGGTCTATAATTACCAGGGTTGTCTCTACTTCCCTTCTTGAACAGGGGAACTACATTTGCTATCCTCCAGTCGTCTGGCACTATTCCTGTAGACAATGACGAGTTAAAGATCAATGTTAAAGGCTCTGCAATATCCTCCCTGGCTTCCCAGAGGATCCGAGGATAAATCCCATCCGGCCCAGGGGACTTATCTATCTTCACACTCTGAAGGATTTCTAATACCTCTTCCTTGTGAACCTCAGTCCCACCTAGTCTAGTAGCCTGTATCTCAGATGTCAGATTTCCTTCCCAAATGGCCACGAATTGGCTTTGTGTAACAATCTTTGTAACCATTGCACATTTGAGCTTTGTGTTACTGTGCTATGATTCAATGAACTGAACGAGCATTCCCCAGTTGCAGCTGTGGATTTACACCTATGCCTTCAGATGATTAGTCTTGGGCTTTCAGTTATTGGTCTCATCTCTGTGCTGCCCCACCTATACAGGGTAGGCATGCTCCCATTGGGAGACTGACCTAAGAAAAGAAGTTGAAAGTTCCTTGGTCTGCGGTCCTCCAGTATGAAACGGGCCATTCGATCTCTTGTGTCCATGACTGCTGTCTCACAGAGTAACTTGGTCAGTCCCACACTCCTGTCCTTTGCTTGTAATGCTGTTTTTGTCATTATTTTCAGATAATAATCAGGTCTTCTTTTGAAAGCCATAATTGGCTCGACCTGGTGTTTCCCACACCCTAATTACTCACTACTGAAAAACATTTTCCCTTGTGCCATCTTTAATCCTTTGCCATCCAACTTAAATCAGTCAACTCTCGTTCCTGTCACCAATGGGAATTGTTTCTCTAATTTATTCAGACCCTTCATGATTTTGATGGCTTTGATCATTCATTCTTAGGAAGTTGACATCTCTGGCTAGACTACCGTTTATTGCCCATTCCCTAATTACTGTTGGGAAGACAGTAGTGAGCCAAGATCAAATATTTAAATCAAATCTTCCCTCTGTATTCTCTGAGGAGAACAGCCCAGCTTCCTCCAGTCTATCTGTGTAACTGGTGGCCCTCATCCCAAACCATTGCCATAAAATTGGAGCTCTCTAACCTTTTCACATTCTCCTTGAGGTAGAGTAAACAAGTGGGGCACAGTGCTGAGTTCTAAGTAACATTAATACAGGTTCACCATCCTTCCTTTTGTAATTTATGTGCCCTGTTAATAAAGCTCAACATCCCCTCTGCATTATTAACCAATTCCTCAAACTATCCTGTCACTTTACACTCAGCTCCCTGTGTTTCTGTGCCAGCTTTAAAATTGTATCCTTTGTTTTATGTTGCCTCTTTTCCTCCGCTTTTCAGCATTAAATTTCATCTATCAATTTTCTGTCCATTCCATTCACCAGTCCATGTCATCTTGAAATGTAACGTGCCTTTCTCACACTTTGCAACACTTCCAAGTTTCAAGTCATTTTGCCAGTTTGGATATTTTTACCTTTACACTCAAATCTAGGTCGTGAGCAGGATCAAGAAAAGCACCAATGTCTGGGAAGCCCCATTATACACATTCCTCCAGACCAAAAGACAGTTGTTCACCATTACTCTGTTCCTGTCGCTGAGCCAATTTCATATCCATGCTACATCTTTCTTTATTATTTAATATGGGTCTTTTGTCAAACACCTTTTGGAAGTTCATGTGCTCAGCATCAACTACTTTATATTCATCAGCCCTCTCTGCTACCTCATCAAAAATTTCAACCATATTTGTTAAACATGATTTATTTCTAAGAAACCTCTGATGGGTATCCTACTTGACAAGCGACTGATACTTTTGTCCCAGAGTATCCTTTTTAAAGCTTTCCCATCGCCATGGTAAACTTGACTGTCCTGTATCCTTATTGTGCAAGGCTTACAGCATTGGTAATTCACTGGTCCTCAGCACCAACCATACATCTAACGATAACTGGAGGCACGGGCCAAAGTATTTTTTAACTCGAGGGCTGTTGAGATATTTCTTCCCTCAAGGGCATTTTTTTTTGATTTTCAGAGGCTTCATTTTTCATTCCCATTCACATCTTTATCAGATAATGCATTTATGTTGACATATGTCAACATAAGTCTCAATAGGCCAGAAGCAGTGTCCCAGGAATCTGAAACCTTCTTGCCTACACCACACCTGCAGCCAAACTTTCGTGTGTAGAGTCCCGCTTTTCCTACGTCCCCACCCAAAGCGTGTGACTGGGAAGATTCTGGAGGTTATGACCTTGCAGGTCTCAGTTGCCCGTTTTGTTGAGAGGCCCTTTGGATGCTCAAAAGCGGCTGTTGAGCAATCGAATTTCCAGGCCAGTGTTTACTCAGTGGGTGAATCAATATCTTGATGCTTTTGTTTTTACAAAATATATAAATGTACCTAGTAGAGTTTACAATGGCTACAGCCGTGGTTATGTGAATTATCTCATGCTGTTGTGTTGTATTAATCTACACATCCTTATTGCTGTCTCTCTGCAGTTGTGTTTCTGCTGCCGAACAAAGAGATTCTCGATCTTCACCTGGTCATACACTTGCCAATTTTGTAAAAGGTTTGTCACTGTGCTCCTCTTCGATGTTCCTTTGTCCAGCTTTCTTGTTTTCCTTATCATCCAGTTACTCACCCATACCCTTCAATGTGGAAGAGCGTGTGAAATGTTTATTCGAGTCAGGAATCAACTCGTAACAGGTTTTTAAAAAAGTAGCCCAGTATAAGAGGGAGCCCTTCAGAAATAATGAGGTATGATACTGAGCCAGTTTATACTCCTCCAGGTCCAGAACTCTGTTTGCTAGAGGACTGGTTGGCAGGCAGGAAACAACAAGTCAGTGGGTATGGGTAATTACCCAAGTGGCAGCCAGTGACTAGTGGGGTACCACAGGGATCAGAGCTTGGACCCCAACAATTTACAATGTATAATAATAATTTAGATGAGGAGACTAAATGTAATATCTCCAGGTTTGCAGATAACCCAAAGCTGGTTGGGAGAGCGAGCTGTGAGGAGGATGTAAAGATGCTTCAGTGTGATTTGGATCAGTTGAGTGAGAGGTATATGTGTGGCAGGTGAAATATAATGTGGATAAACATGAAGTTACACACTTTGGTAGCAAAAGCAGCAAGGCAGATTATTATCTGAATGGCAATTGGTTAGGAAAGGGGAAGGTGCAACAAGACCTGGGTTTCCTTGTACATCAATACCTAAGAGTAAGCAAGCAGATGTAGCAGGTGGTAAAGAAGGCAAATGGTCTTCATGGGGAAAGGATCCGAGTACAGGAGGAGAGATGTCTTGCTACAGTTATACAGGGTCTTGGTTAGACCACACCTAGGGAATCGTGTGTGGTTTTGGTCTTCCTATCAGAAGAACGATGTTCAGGCTATAAAGGGAATGTACTGAAGATTTACCAGACTGAATCCTAGCATGGTGGAACACATATATGAGGAGAAATTGGAATGGTTAGGACTATATTCACTGCAGGAAGAAGAATAACGGGGAAATCTCATAACATACATACATTTTGACTCAATTAGACATAGTAGACACAAGAAGGATGCTCCTAGTGACTGGAGAATCCAGGCCAGAATCACAGTCTAAGGATATGGGGTACATCATTCAAGACTGAGATGAGCAGAAATTTCTTCCCGCAGAGAGTGGTGAGTCTGTGGAATTCTCTGCAATAGAAAACCATTGAGGCAAAAGCGTTGAATGTTTTTCAAGAAGGAGTTGGATGTAATTCGTAAGGCTACATGGATCACAGGATATTTGGAGAAAGCAGGATCAGGGCACTGAGTTGGCATAAATTTGAAACTGGAAATACACAAAAATGCAAGAAATAGCACAGATCCTGGTAAATGACAGGCAAGTAGTTAGACTAATACATGTTGCTGGGAAATCACAAGAGGCAATGATTAAAGATAGAATGAATGACAAATTTTCAGCTGATCAGACAGAAGAAGAAATTATTGGGAGAAGGGAAGTGATGCCTGGTGAACCGTATGTTTTAGTCACTTCTCCAAAAAAATTCAATGTATGTGGGAATTTCTTATTCTGTTACCCATAAAAACCTCCAAAAAGCAATTGATAAAGTCCCTCAGAAGACACTGTGGGTTAGCTAAAGTTGTTTGTCACCAAATGGAATGCAAATTGTTGAGCTAGTTAGAGAACTAACTGAACAGCAGAAGACAGTAGGGGTAGTGGCATGCTGTAAAAATTGACAGGACATAAGGCATTAGCAGCATGCCATTGAGATCTGTGTTGGCGCCTCAGAATTCACTCTGTTTATTAATAATATACATGTAGCAAAGACAGTAGGACTTGGGGGATATCTCTAAAACTGGTTAGTCCCATATCTGGCACAAAGGAAGATTATTGTGGTCACAAGAGGCCATTCATCCTAGCCTAACAACATCACTGTAGGAGGGCTTCCACCAACGATTCCACAATGTTCATTTGTGACTCCTCAGATACTGAAGCAGTCCATGTCCAAACTGCAGTGAAACCTGATTACATTCGTGCCACACAATGACCATCTCCAGCAAGAGAGAATCTAACCACTGCCCCTTGATATTCAATGCTATTACCATCACTGACTGCCTCACTGTCACCTGTGGGTTGCTGTTGGTCGGAAACTGAACTAGACATCCCATCTAACCACTGTGGCTGCAAGAGTGGTTCAGAGGCTAGTAATCCTGAAGCAAATAGTTTACCTTCTGATTCCCAAAAGCAACTCTGCCGTCAACACATCACAGGTCAGGAGTGTTATACAATGCTCCTCATTTGCCTGGATGAATGCAACTCCAACAACATCAAAACACTTGATGCCATCCACGATGAAGCAGTCTGCTTGATCAGCACTCCATCCACCATTCATTCACTCCTCCACTGGCACAGAGCAGCAGCAGTGTGTACCATCTACAAGATAAGCTGCAGCAACTCACCAAGGCTCCCTCCGATAGCACCTTCCACCATCTAGAAGGACGAGGGCAGCAGATACATGGGAATTCCATTGCGTGCAAGTTCTGTTCTCAGGTACTTACTGTCCTAGAAGCATATCACCATTCCTTCACTGTCATTGGTCTTAAATCCTGGAACTCCCTTTCTCACAGCACTGTGGCTGTGTCTATACCCATGGACTGAAATATAGGAGCAGGAATAGGCTGTTTGGTGCTCTGACCCTGTCCCACTATTCAAAAAGATCATGGCTCGTCTGGTTGAAGTCTCAGCTCCACTTTCCTATTTGCCTCCATAAATCTTGACTCTTATCTGCCAATAACTATCCAACTCGGCCTTGAATAACTATAACGGACAGGCCTCCACTACCTCCTGTAGAAGAGAATTCCTTGTTCTTATGAAGCTTGAGCGAAAATCATTTTCTTTGTCCCTGTCTTTTTTATTCTTAAACGTCATGTTCAGGTGTAGAAAAGAGTGGGAAGGGCTGGTGAAATGCTGGCCTTTCTATCTAGCTGAGTAGAACATAAAGTGGTAGAAGTGGTGCTTCAGTGAAACAAGACCCTGGTTTGATCACAACTGGGGTTACTGTGCCTCTCCCTCAGGAAGAATATGTTGGTCTCAGAGGGAGTGCAGTGTAGATTTACCAGAAACTCCCAAGGGATAAATTATGGGAGTGAGATTACACAAACTAGAGTTAAAAGCAAAATACTGCAGATTGGGAAATCAGAAATAAAACAAAGTGCTGGCGAAACCCAGCAAGCTCTGTGGAGAGGGCAGATTTAATATCTTCACATCCTCTATGACACTTCTTTAAACAAATTAGGATTGTATTCCCTGAAATTAGAAGATTTTGATGAAGTATATAGTTTCTTGCTTATTAAATCTCTTAAAAAAGACATGAAGTCTGTCTCAGTAAAGCTCTATTATTACATTTCATAGAGAAAACTTTAAAATTGAGATAAATTCAAATGGAATTTTTTCTTTAAATGCTATAAGAGACTAACCTTTTTAACGTGTGTATGTGTGTGTATGTGTGTGTGTGTGTGTGTGTGTGTGTGTGTGTCACAGCAATAAAATACTTCATAAAATAGGCAACATAATCCTCAAACAAAGTACCGAATCCAACAACAGGTTAATTAATTCTTTAAAAAGTTCTTTGATGACTTAACCAATTTTAATTCTCGATTATCTTTCCACAGACCAGTGTGCTCCCAGTGTTGTAAAAAGGTGCGTTCAATATATTTTTATCTGAATGTATTCATCGTTCTTTATCTATCAAAACGCCTCTTTTGTTGAAATCCATTTTTTGTTTGTGGTTTAGATGCGACTACCCTCCAAACCATACAGCAATCTTCCAATCTTTTCATTGGGACCTTCAGCTTCGCCAAAAGAGGGGAAAGTATTGAAATCTGAGAGGCTCTCAGGCAGCCGCCGTCGTCATGATGGTCAACACAAGAGTCTAGTCAGGTACAAAGGACCCCACCAATTCCTCAGTACAAAAGGAAAGCATAACAGATCAGTCTCAGTTATTTCAGAGATAGTAGGAACTGCCGATGCTGGAGAATATGAGATATCAAAGTGTAGAGCTGGATGAACACAGCAGGCCAAGCAGCATCAGAAGAGCAGGAAAGCTGACATTTTGGGCCCAGACGCTTCTTCAGAAATGGGGGAGGGGAAGGGGGTTCTGAAATAAATAGGGAGAGAGGGAGATGCGGATAGAAGTTGGATAAAGGAGAAGATAGGTGGAGAGGAGACAGACAGGTCAGAGAGGCGGGGTTGGAGCCAGTAAAGGTGTGTGTAGGTGGGGAGTTAGGGAGGGGATAGTCAGCCCAGGGAGGATGGACAGGTCAAGGGGGCAGGATAAGTTTAGTAGGTAGGAGATGGGGGTGGGGCTTGAGGTGGGAGGAAGGGATAGGTGAGAGGAAGAACAAGTTAGGGAGGCAGGGACAAGCTTGGCTGGTTTTGTGATGCAGTTGTGGGAGGGGAAGATTTTGAAGCTTGTGAAGTCCACATTGATACCGTTGGGCTGCAGGGTTCCCAAGCGAAATATGAGTTGCTGTTCCTGGAACCTTTGAGTGGCATTGTTGTGGCACTGCAGGAGGACCAGGATGGACATGTTATTTCAGGAATGGGAGGGAGTGTGGAGTGGACAAGGGAGTCATGGAGAGAGTGGTCCCTCTGGAAAGCAGATAAGGGTGGGGAAGGAAAATGTCTTTGGTAGTGGGGTCGGATTGCAGATGGCGGAATTGTCAGAGGATGATGCGTTGGATCCGGAGGTTGGTGGGTTGGTACATGAGGACAAGGGGGATTCTGTTTTGGTTGGTATTGCGGGAAGGGGATGTGAGGGATGAGTTGTGGGAAATGTGGGAGACATGGTTGAGGGTGTTCTCAACCACTGAGGGGAGGAAGTTGCGGTCCTTGAAAAACGAGGACATCTGAGATGTTTGGGAGTGGAATGCCTTATCCTAGGAGCAGATGCGGTGGAGGCGAAGGAACTTGGAACAGGCGATGGCATTTTTGCAGGAAGTTTGGTGAGAGGAGGTGTATTCTACGTAGCTACGGGAGTCAGTGGGCTTGATCTGGATATTGGTTTCCAGATGGTAGCCGGAGATGGAAACAGAAGTGTCCAGGAAGGAGAGAGAAGTATCAGAGATGGTCCAGGTGAACTTAAGGTTGGAGTGGAACGTGTTCAGAATGTGTGGCTATTGGACCATAAGATATAGGAGCACAGTTAGGCCATTTGACCCATCAAGTCTGTTCTGCCATTCAATTGTGGCTGATGTGCATCTTAACCCCATTCTCCTGCCTTCTCCCCATGACCCTTGATGCCCTTAATAATTAAGAAGCTAGCTAACTCTGTCTTAAAGACACTCAATGACTTGGCCTCCATAACCTTCTGCAGCAATGAGTTCCACAGATTTGCCACCCTCTGGCTGAAGAAATCTTCCTCATCTCAGTTCTAATGCATTATGCCTTCATTCTGAGCCTGTGCCCTCGGGTCTTAGTCTCTCTTACAAATGGAACATCTTCTCAACGTCCACTCTATTCCAGCCTGTTTGAAATTACTGCAGATTCTGGAAATCTGAGATATAATTGGAATGTACCGGTGTGTAACCAGGTGTTTCTAACTAAACTAAAAAACAATTGCAATTTAAAGCTTTTTAAATGTTCCTATTGTTTGTTAATTGTTCCTATTGTGCCCAAAGGTTCCAGTTTTTCCTTTGGAACCTCCTCAAAGACTGGCAAACAAACACAGTTGGCAGATGGGATGATGGAGACCAGTTCAACCTAGGGTCCTGACGATTAATTAAATTTGAGAATAGGGAAGCTGTAGTACAAATTTTGTTTAAGGCCATTGGGAAATGGAAAGGGACTCTGTTTGTACTGGAGGTAATTTGTGCTAATTCTGCAGCTTTTCCGATGCAATTAGTCCTCTTTGGGGCAAATTGTCCTGAGCTGAACGGTGTTATTAGGCGGAAACTGTATCCCACCACAAATAACTCTAATCACCAAAATGTTCTTTCTTTTTTCTCTTGCCTACTGTGCGGAATCCAGTGAGGGTCATGTGGAAAAGTGCACTGGGCTGCACAGGATTTACCATTACAGATGTTAGAAGTAGAAGCTGTGTAATATTGCAAAGTTTCAACAGCGAGGGGATTCCAGTTAGAGTTTCAGCAGGAGGGAGAAGCCGGTGATATTGCGAAGGTGAACATGGTCTGAGATGGTAAAGGAAGATAGGTTTACTGTTGGACAATACTGGCAGTGTACGACGATAGTCACTATGTTACATCACAGATTTCCAGACATCAGAGGCTTTGCAAAACAGTAAAACTATCTAATGCAGCTCAGATAGAAGTGGTTGGTGAGCCAAGTTTTTCTGGAGTAAAGATTTGTCCAGTTGAAGTCACACTTCCTCACTTGTCCAGTTGTCTTAAAATGAAGTCAATATTTCATTCATGGTTTTTTTTTGCTTGTGTATTTGTTCTGCTCCCTCATCGTTAAGAAAATACGTCTTTTTCAGATGTGAAGTATTACACCTTGCACATCTGCACATTCACCTTTATCTGATGCGGCTTTGCTCATTGGATATTTCCCTTTATAACTTCCTTCTTCCATCCATACAATTTCCTTGATCCCAATGTAAAAACAGGGACCAAGTGTTCATGGCAACAATCTGCTAGTCTCTTATTACAATTTCACCTGCATCTGTCATCACACTGTCATCTTTACCACTCCCTTAAATATGTTATTTAAAAAGTTTGCTTTTAGTTTTAATAGGCCTCTTTTTTTCTATTCATTTGTAGCTTTTTATAGCTCTTTCAGTCTGCAGAATTTCCAGTGTGGCTTTGCTCATAATTCCCCTTTTTAACATCTCCCTTCCATTGACACAACTCCCAAAGTCTCCACTCCCTGTTTTTAAAAAAAGGCACCAAATGTTAGTTTAGTAATCTGCTTGTCCCTTATTGTGGTCTCATTTGTAAATATCTTATATATTCAACTGCATCTGTCTGATCTTCCCCTGAACTGGGCTCAAAGCAGCAGTAGGGGAAGAGGTGAACTCACTGTAAATTATTTTCTGCAGTTCAGCAAGAAATCGCCGGCTTTTCTGACACCAAAACAAAATGTGAAGAGTCTCAGCCAGTGCTTCTACCATATATTTTAAATTAACTGAGTGCCTCTGTGTAGCTGTCAAGCATAATATCAAAACCTTTGTACAATAGGATGAATGTAACAGATATAACAGATATGTGGCATTGATGATTTGAATTTGTGATTGATTGAGCGGGAATACTTTTGTCCTGAAGTTTAGGGTTCACCAAACATGCAGCAAGTTGTTCAGGGCTGTTCGTTTCCCTTCTGCCTTCAGAACAAGGAGAATAATGAGGTTTTATCAGCCAACTGTATCAGAATTAATAAGTGAGATTATGAGGAAATGCCACTGCCAATGAAACCAACTTTGAGCTTATTTTCAGGGGAGCAACAGGACCCAGTGCTGAACAACCCCGGCCACATAAATACATGTGGCTGTAGACATCCCTCTTTACCACAAGTCTTTTAATCTTTTACAGATTTCCGTCAGTGTCCAAACCTTCAGAGAAACCAACCGATAGCCTAGAGTTTCCCAAAGAGCTGATGGAGGACTGGAGCACGATGGAAGTTTGTGTTGACTGTAAGAAATTCATTTCTGAAATCATAAGTTCCAGTCGGCGGAGTCTGGTCCTGGCAAACAAGCGGGCCAGGTTAAAACGGAAAACTCAGTCCTTTTATATGTCCTCGGAAAGTGCATCAGAATTTCGGCTAGCAGCACCCAAGGAACGAACTATCAAAGAGGTTTAGACTTGTGCCTTTTTATTTTCTTCCTGAAGCTGCTTCTTTCTTTGAAGAGGCATTTCAGAACAAAATAACTGGAAATTGATCCACAAACACACAGGAACATGGACTGACTATGCTAAAATTCACAATTATCTAGCTTTCACGTATTAATAAAAGTCAGGGTTCATTTGTATGGTCATATCTTTGTCTTATCAAACATGGAATAATGTAACAAAATATAAATTGCTGGAAAAGCTCAGCAAATCTGGCAGCAGCTGGGAGAGAAATCAGAGTTAGTTTGTCGGGTCAAATGAATTAATTCATTAATTCTGATTTCTCTGTGAGTGACCCTTCACTCGAGCCGAATCGTTAATTCTCTGCTTTCTCCTCACAGATGCTGTCAGACCTGCTGAGCGTTTCTAGCAATTTCTGTTCTTGTTTCTGATTTACAGCAGCTGGAGTTCTTTCAGTTTTTATGAAATAGCGTAAGTTACCTGTATATAATTGTAATATATTTTATTAACAGGAGGGTTTGGACCCCACTGACATTGGGAATGGACATTTAAATCCACTTGCAGCAGGTGAAAAATTGATAACTTGTATAATATTTAATCTGTGCAGTATATATACATTGAATATGCTACAGAAGATCTTAGTTTAAACTTGAACATCTTCTAAGGTAATGATCTTATTTGATGGAGTCATTTTTTTTAACTTAAACTTTGTGTCAATGGTTTATAGGTGAGGGAGAAAGCTGTTAAGGGCAACGTGAGCTCACTTTTTTATCATTTAAAAACAGAGGCGCATTTATTTTTAAACTGGATGATGATGGATATACGACACGGACCCCTCTCTGTTTTCAGCAACAGAAAATTGTCAGTATTTGTCAAAACTGACATCAGACCTGTATTGAACACTTCTTTGCCAGCTTACATAGGACAGTTTTTGCACTTATGTGAAGTACTCGATTCATGCTCTCTTTCGAAACTTCTCCATGGCAGTAGATCTTAAGATCACGAGAAGCAGAGATAGGAGTAGGCCATTCAGCCCATTGAGCCTGCTTTGCCATTTAATAAGACCATGCGATCTGATTGTGATCTTACCTTTTCCTGAAGTAGCTTTTTGACCAGTCACCCACTGAGCTGATCAACCCAGCTTATTGCAATAAATTCATTGCTAATCCAACATGTTGCCTTTCAGTCTTGGCTTACTGGTAATTAGCCTGAATACCTAAGGAATGAATTGCCATAGTTTCCCCTTCTTTTACTCCACTCCACAGTACTGCAATATATAGTTTCAATGTTATTACTGTAGAGCTGATGTGAACAAGACATGCCATTTGGTTCAGGTACTACTGAGTTTCCCTGTATGTTCAATGTAAATGCAATGACTGTTCATGCATCAATTAAAAATTTAATCTTTATAATGAATATTGCCTTTCATTATCTATGGGAAGAGCCAGTGCTCACTGTACAGGTACATTAGGAAGGGAATTCAGGATTTTGACCCAGAAATGGCAGTGTGTTTCCAAGTCAGGATGATGAGGGGGGAAACTTGCAGATGATGGTGTGCTGCTGCTCTTGTCCTTCTAGACGGTAAAGGTTACAGATTTGGAAGGTGCTGACACGGGAATCTTGATGAGTTACTATAGCGCATCTTGTAGGCGGTGCAAAGCTATTGCTACTGAATGTTAGCAGTGGTGAGAGTGACCAGTTTACATTGCCACCCACAAATAATGAGTGAAAATAATGAGTATTTAAGGAGATCAACCTTAATGTGGTGCTGGAAGTCAGCTGAAATAAAGTGACAGCTTTACTGAAATAATGTGACAGTAGGATGTCCATAACTTTTGAGACCATGTATAAAATGATTCATATTTTATTCACACAAAACACTTCTATTTTACACATTGGCAGTCTTGATCATACTTAAGCTAATACATGAAAATAAATTTACTCTTACCATTCACGGGTAAGATAGTTTATAAACTCTACCCATTGATAGAGGAGTGATTGATATAAATATAAATGTATATAAGGTAGTGTAGAGCTGAGTGCTAGTGAGTGACTAACCAGTGGTCTGGCGCACAGCCAGGTACTGGTTTCAATGATATCAGAGATAATGGGAACTGCAGATGCTGGAGAATTCCAAGATAATAAAATGTGAGGCTGGATGGACACAGCAGGCCAAGCAGCATCTCAGGAGCACCTGTGCTCCTGAGATGCTGCTTGGCCTGCTGTGTTCATCCAGCCTCACATTTTATTATACTGGTTTCAATGAGGCCATTTGACTGTTTGGGGGATTCTGCCAAAGGTTCAAAGGGCAATTCAGATAGTTCCACTTGTCCATTTCATCCTCCTATTTCTGCAACTTTTCTCCTTTGGGTAGTTATCGAATTGTCTTAAGGCTGCTTTTGATCTGTTTCCCTATCAGGTTATGCAAGCCAAATCCAAACCACTTGCTGTATTTTAAAAAAGCCTTCCTTCCGACCCCCCTTCCACCCCCAACCCATTTACCTTCTGGTTAATTTGTCAAATAACTTAAATCTGTATCTTCTAGTTAATGAATCTTCAGCATTGAAAACTAATTTTCCCTCTTTAAATCGTCATGAGCCTAAAGCCATGTCAGCTTTGTCTGCTCTGAAGAGAACAACCTAACTTCTCCAGCCTATCTGCATATCTAAAATCCTTTATTCCAGTAGAACTTTTTGATAGCCTCCCATCCTTCGAAAAGCATGGTTTCACATAAGATGTTAAAATAGGTGCTTGACCAAAATAAGTGGTACAGCAGGATTCCAACAAAATGAAAATCATGTCCTTTGTATTGTAGGGTAATGTAAGCTTTTTTTAAACATTTGAAATTTCGTATGTGGGGAGCTGTTGACTTCACTTCCTACTGACCTTTTTAACCATTTAATTGCTGGATACAAGGAATACAGGGCAACTTACACAGGGAATCTTAAGATACCCATGCATAATTAACGGTTGACGTTCCTGACATATGCGTTCTTTTTGAGATCCTGGTCATCATTGTCACTTTCAACAATAAATCCTGCAAGTGGGAGAGGGCAGCATTGTTTTCTGGTCTTATCCCATCTGTTGTATTTGCATTCACCAAATCCTGATCATTGATAAGTGATAATGGGAACTGCAGATGCTGGAGAATCCAAGATAATAAAGTGTGAAGCTGGATGAACACAGCAGGCCAAGCAGCATCTCAGGAGCACAAAGAAAATCCTGATCATTGTCTGGATTGGAGAAATTGGGAGTGCTTGTTCTCAAGTGTTCCTTACCCTCCCTATTTCTGTAACACACCATCCATATGAGAACTCCCTCACTCTCTGGCCTCTTGGTCATCGATGCGGACTTCCTTCACTCAGAGGACTGTGAATCTTTGAAACTGTCCAGCCCAGATGATCGGTCTTTGAGGTACGTTCAAGATTGAATTCATTCCAAATACAAAAATGGTGTAACAATAAACCCAGAAATTCAGGACAGCTCACGCCCTCAACACCTGACTGCCACCCTGAGTGCAGTACTGACAGTGACCATCCCATCAGTACTGGGAAAAGGTCAGTGTCTGATTGGCCAGCAGTTCCCTGAGGTGTACTTCCTGTCCCGGTTGGGCAGTGTAGAAGTCCCCCATGAAATGGCCAAGGGGGCAACCATCCTTAGACAACCGAGGAGGGAACCATAAACGTCTCATAAAGCTCAGCTGACTGATCCATTTTTATTAACCAGCCATTAACCTGCTGCATTCCAACTGCTGCACTACTTCTGGCTGTCTGGTTTCACTTGTTAACTGTTCCGTATCTTCTCTCTCCTCACGTTCATTTTCCTCGTACTCTGGGTCCAGCTCCTTCTCCTCATTATCATCTTCGTCGCTAAATTCTTCCACCAAAGAGAATGTATTTTGGTTTCCAATAGTTATGTTTTGTAACTTGGACCTGATTATTTCAATGTCAGATTCCACTTGGATGGCTTCCCTGCTACTTGTGCTCATTTCATTGCACCTGCTACATCTGTGGGACTTAGAGTCCTTTTCCAGGGCCTTCCCTATTTAAAGAACAGATCAAGTTCAGTGATTAGATTTCCTGTAGTACCTTAACAATTATTACCTTGATTAATTACATTACCATGTATTGAAATACATTAATCTTACATGAATGTATTCAGCAGTGTATTCCTTCCCAGGGAAATAAGTACTCCCTTAATTTGCCTGTTTAAGCCAAATTTGTACAGGAATTGCATGGAAAAACTCAGCAGGTCTGGCAGCATCTGTGGAAAGAAATCAGAGTTAATATTTCAGGTCCAGTGACTCTTCAAAACTGGAACTTGGGGTCACTGGACCTGAAATGTTGACTTTGCTTTCTCTCCACAGATCTGCTGAGTTCTTCCAGCAATTTCTGTTTTTGCTTTTGTTTCTGATTTCCAACATCTGCAGTTCTTTTCATTTTTTTGAGCCAAATTTACTTGCTGAGTAGAGTTTTTGCTAAGTGATTTATTCTCATTCAATAAGATTCATCCAATTCTAACCTCTTTAGATATTGTTGCCTACAGAGAGCTGATCTAAGTGAAACGCTGTAAGAAAAGATGTCAGGCCAGCTCGGCTCTTACTTCATTTCATATTTTTCTCATATGATTATAAATGGACTGTTGACTTAAATTAAATGGTTCTGACAGTACAGAACTCCCTAATTGAGCTCTGAGACAAATTTTTGGACCAGCAAATAGAAGGTCTTTGTTCTAATCTCCGATTGACAGACTGAAGAAAGCAACATTCAGGCAAGAAGTAAGTGCACGTACCACATTCTGCATTCACACTGGATGCCGGCTCTGCAAAGTTATCCAAAACAGATAGTGACATCGACCTCGTAATGGATATGTTGTTGTTTGACCCAAAGGTGCAATTGTTTAGACTTGAATTGCAGATACAAATCTTGCAGATCACCGGCAGTGACTGGCGCTGTTCTTCTAGAGGTAGAAAAAAAACTCAGCTGACCATCTCATAGATTGTGGCTCATTTTGAAAGTTTACCAAGATCATTTTTGATGGAAAGTATAAATTAGGTTGAGGTGCTGTGACAAGTAACTTTACACGATACACCTACGCTAGGTTTTGGATGTTTCTCTGTCAAATTGTTGGCAGTGAACAGGAAATTCTATTCCAGACAAAAATGGGAATTGCTGGAGAGACTCCGCAGGTCTGGAATATTTGTGGGAAGAAAGCAGAGTTAATGTTCAGAGTGCTTCATCAGAGCTCCCCTCTTTATATTCCTGAATTCCCTTTCAAGCTGTATTAGGGAAAATTTGTTTTGCTTTTTTATGGCAAAATACAACATTATCTGCTCTAAAGTCAGCTGCAGAAAGGATCCAGACTGTGGCATTTAACCAGGGACCCCCTATTTAGATTCCCCAGCAGACCCCTGACCCTCCTCGATTTAAATTTGTTGCTTTAAGTGCTGGGATTTTAATCTAAATTCCATCTTATTTCCAGTTCAACCTCCCTATTTGTCAGTTTCTGTCTGAAAGAGCCGTAAGTGCAGTAGCTGACCTGATGCTTGATCCTTCCACCAATCACCATTCCATAGATTTCTGACATCCCCTTTTCCACATGGGCTGCTATTGTTACAAACCCTTTTCCACATGCGCTGCTATTGTTACAGACCCTCTGAACAGAAGTAAACCTCCTGCTGGCAGCCCCCTCCCATGTCTTGCCACAAATAATGACTTTGGCAACTTGAACACCACATGCTCCACCAGCCACTTACTGCAGATTGTTTTTGGCGAAGCAATTTTCCCCAAAGTTGTGGAGACATTTGCTCCACTGGACTCTGCAACTTATCACCATTATTCAACCTTTTGCAAATCTTGCCTCCTTGTTCCTTCCCTCCACTTCCCCACAAGCAAAACTTTGGCATCTAAAGCCCCTCCTACTAACCAGGGAAGCAGATGCATTGTGCTAATGTTATGGGACTAGTCACCCACATGTCCTGCTTAACGGTCTGGGGAAATGGGTTTGAATCTCACTCGGGCAGAACGTGAAATTTGGATTCCACAAAATCTGTAATTAAATTGTCCAAAAGTAACCACTGTCAATTGTTGTACAGAAACATCTGGCTCACTAATGTCCTTTAAGGGAGGAAATCTGCCATCCTTACCTGGTATGACCTACATGTGACTCAAGACCCACAGTTATGTGGTTGTCCTTCTGAAGTGGGCTTGCAAGCCACTCAGTTCAAGGGCAGTTGGGAGGGGTAGGTTATAAAAAACACTGTCCTTGCCAGCGGTGCCAGTGTCCCATGGAATACCCTTTGTTTTAAAAGCAGCTGCTTTAGATTTGCCAGCAACAAAAAAAAAACCAACACAGGCAAGTGCTATTTTTCAGCCTGTCCCTATTTTTTTTCTCGTTCTCTCTCCTCATTCCATCCCAGAAAGCTTGTTGGGCAGTTTAAATTGTAAGAATTCCTGTTACCTGCTTGCAGCTCCTGGTGTTAACGGTCTGTTCTGAGAAAGCAGAAAGGGTAGCCGCCATCAGGATAAAGCTGGCCTGTTATTGCTATGCAGGTCATTGGGCCCCCTGAGCCCAATCAATAAGCTCATTCACCCTCAACTCTACATTCTATCGCCAGAACACAACCTGGAGAGTTCTCGGGGACTCTTGGTTAGGTATTGCTCGGTGCTGCATAACGGTCTTAGGCCAGTGACGAGTCATAACAAGATTCTAACCCACCTTCATGTAACTGGAAATGTCTGTCTCTAGATTGTAATTTACTTTTACTTGTTTTTCTGTTTTATTTGTCTTGTTTTTTAATTGCCACACTAAAGTATGATACCCAAAGGCTATTGGGTTTAAATGAGATTTTTTCATTCTGGAATGACTGTCCAGTAATAACATGGTGACTGAAATGTTGTGTTTACCTGCTCCATCTGAATTAAACTATTATTACTTCAATGCTCCCCTATGGTGAAATCATCTAAAGATACTCTGGAAATCAAATACCTCAGCTTTAATTTATTGGTGTTTTACACTCTTGTGACGTCTGGAGCCTGATGTTTGCAGCATAATGCATACGTTTACAATGTGTAAACAAGTAAAGAACTCACTTTGAAAGGACAACACTTCTCCAGTTCTTGGCACCTCTGAAACATAAGGCTTTGCTGCAGAGAATAAGAGTGACAAATTAAAACCTGGGCCCTTGGTACATTTACCTTGGTACTTCAATCAGCATTTGTAAAATTCCCATCCTAGTCTTAATCATTCTATCTGAGGCACCTCTCCCTAAACTCTTTGAACCAGTTTCAAAGCCTTCTCATAATCTATTCATAGAAGTCCTAGTTCATTCATGTCCCCCCACATCAAGGCTCATCACTATACTTAGGTACATGTGACAATTAATCAAATTTGACAAAAAGCAATTGAGATCTTCCTGATGTCCTGATCTTATTTATCCATTGAATAAAAGTCTGATGATCTGGGCATTGTCAGATTGCTGTTTGCAGGACCTAACTGTGTGCAAATTGGCTGCCACTTTTCCTAAATTACTGCAGTGACTGTGCAGTGCAATGAACAGCTGTGAGTTGCTTTAAGATTTCTGGTGAACACGGAAACTAAAGACAAATCATTTCCGCTAGTTAGAGATTCTAGAACTAAGGGGCATAAATCTAAAATGCGGAGCCAGGTCTTTCAGGAGAGATGTCAGGAAGCACTTCTATAAACAAAGGGTAGTAGATGTTTAGAATTCTCTTCCACAAATGGCAATGGATGTAGGCAGCAGAATTGTCCTCAAGGATCTGATCCCAGCAATACAATTCTTGTTTCCAGTCAGGAGAGGGCTCTGCTAGAGAAACGATGAGAAACTGAACAAGCATCCCCAGTCCTGGTTCACACATCAGTGCTGTTCAAAAAAACCTGATATTCTCCCTGAAGCTGTCCCCATTGGATTCTCCAGTTGGCTTCTATATAACCTCCCAGAAGCAAGGCAGCTACCTTCAGAAAATCCAGAACTGAAATGTTGGAAGTGGATTTGGGTCAGGTCTCGGCATTTAGATCTTAAAATTTATCCCCACCCTAAACCATCTGTTTTCTGGGGTTATCATTCGGCTTTTTGTCTTCCGCTTTTTAAACTTAGTTTATTGGAACAATGTTCCAAACACAATCCCTACTTGAAGCATTTAACTGTCTTTCTATTTTTAGCCAGCGAAGGACTTTATTCTGATATTTTATTATCACTGAGCCTAGCAATTAGTTTATAAACTAGACTGCTTGTTGGGCTTTTCAGCAACTTATTCCAGCTCATTAAGGACAATGAAGCACGAATTCTGTTATTACCTTGAGATCTCAACAGATATTCATTTGAAGAATTGAGCCTCTGAAATGAAGTGGCTGGTAAAGTACAACCAGTAGAATTAACTGCACAAAACCAGAGGAGAAAGGTCAGTCAAACTCAGTACTATTATTTCACTGTCATTAAAGCAAATACATTTCCTTCAATTAAAAGTAGTTAAAAGCAATATCAGATTTGTGAAATTGTATTATACTTATTGCAATGAGATTTCATCGATGAAAAACAACTTGATTTAGAAACACCTTTAAAGGGTGCGCACATTTGGAGCATTTTCAAATAAAATTCGGGTCTCAGCTACGTGCTGTTCATGTCTATTGAACTAGGAACACAATATCAATCTGGCATTGTACTTGGTTGCGAGCCTGTGCAAGTTATTAGTGTAGTACTAGCAGAGGGAAGAAATGATCTGACTGGGTGAGTTTGCCACTTTGGATTACTTCATTTGCGTATGACATTAGTTATATTTGCCATTTCATGCTTAAGATTTTAAATTCTTTTGTGTGATGCATTACTGCAAGTGTGAGTGAGAGAAAATGAGCATCTGCAGCCTGAATGAACTGAACTTTCTCCTGAACTAGTTACATTGACAGCACAAAGCATTGGGGTATTTCAAGCCAAGTCATGTACAGCATGAGAAATAGAGAGATGGAAAGAAAGTCTGAGATAAGACAGAAAAAGAGACAGAAAAAAGACAATGGTATTTCAAATGTTTACATTTATAAATCTTCTACAATTAAAACCTGAAGGATTCAGCATTATGATAGCTTGGCCAGTCGTGATTGAACTTACATGCTTAGAAAAGGACAAGACTTAACTTGATGTGGAAAGTTTAGTCTGTAAATGAAACCAAAGTACAGCACCCATATACTGTTTTATCTATTTCAATGTTGTGCTAGGCACTGAGATGTAGGTGCATCAAAGTGACACAAATTGTTCCACAGCTTTTGAATATCTGAGCTTCCCATCTGAAGGTACATAATCTTGTACGTAAATTGCACGTAAATAACAGCATCATTAGCCTTGCCATTGCTTTGTCAACAAACTATATGCATTATGTTATACACCACTCTATAACTGAATAACTGCCACTCATCATATAACACTGAGCACATTGCTGTTAAAAGCTACACATAGGTCAACTGTGACAACTAGTTAACAATAGATCTCAGCAGCTCCGTTAACCTATCATTAATTTCCTCTGGCCTGAGGCATATTCCCAATCTGCAGTTCCTAAATGGGATACTGCAGTTCTTCCATCTATAGAGTCTGGAATACACGATCTGAGAGTGTGGTGGAGGCAGATACAATTGAGGCATTCAAAAGTGAATTAGGTCATTACCTGAAAATGCAAAGGTAGGAAAAAGTAGGGGATAGTGCTTTTGCAGAGGATCAACACTGACATGAAGGCTCAAATGGCATTATTCTGTGCTGCAATTATCTTTATGACTTCATTCTGTTTATATCCAGAATTTTCCACTTCTCATTTCAGTTAGGGGATTTAAGTAATCTCGAAAGATTATGAAATAAAGGAACATGAGCTAATTGCTGAATAAAGAATATCACAGTAAACAGTCAAACTGCATTAAGTAATCTGAAACCAGTGACTGCGATTACCATTGAGAGAGAATACTTCAAATCTTTTTCAGGGGTTTCCAATATTTCCTGTGGTTATGTAAAACATTATAGCTCACTCCAAACATATTCTGAGAGGATTTTGATCATTTGGACTGCGATTATCTTTCAATTCGCAACACCATTACTACATTTATTAACATTTGGCAGTAAATAATCAAAAAGATATAAGAATCAGAGAAGTCATGAAACATAAATAAGATCACACAGAATTTCAGTTTTTGTATCAAGGTAAATGTACGTCAAACTACATTGGTGTTTGTTAGATGGCCAAATCGAAGCTACTTCCACAAACTAAACATTATAATTATTTCCAAAGAGTACGTCATACATCTTGCCTTTCATCTTATTGCCAATACGGCCGTGGAGTAGCAATGCAGCATGTGGGCTCGTGCTTGGAGCTCATCTGCTCTGTACACTTTTACCTATCTTTCTTTCTTTAACGGCTTTTTTCTCTTACTTTCATCTACTTACCTTCTGTGGACAGATCGGTAGCTTCACGACGCCTGAGGCAAGGTTCCTTCACGATGGAGGGAGTTGGCCTTGCTGCAGTGTGGAGGAGATTGAGCCCAGTATGGGCGACAGTGCAAGAGCATGACAGAGGGCGAGAAAGCAAGCCCAATGCAGAGAAGAGTAAGCCCAAGGTCTCCTGTCATCTGCAGTGGCATCAAGCGTGGAGACTGCATCCTTGTGGGGAGTGTGAGCCCAACTTGGCCATGCACTTAGGAAGGGACTGTTATGTTGAACTTTTAACTTCACTTCTTTTTTTACTCTATACTAAGAAGGACTTTAAGGTTGAATTTTTAAACTTTATTTCCTTATTTTTCTTCTTTGTACCTAAAACTTTGTACCTTGGTACGTAAGATGGCACTGGGAGTGGTTTACACTTTCCACTGTATTTCTGTATCCTTGTACACAGGTACGCTTGACAATAAAACCTAATTCTAATTCTAAACAGCATTAGGTATACCGTTAACTCAATAGCAATCAGCAGCCCAGTTTGAATTTCCAGTCGCTTTAATTTTATAGATTGTCAAAACGTCATTTTCATGAACTTTGCAATTATTTTATTTTCTAACCAACCTCTTCTGAGATATTATGACACATCTTGGAGCCGGTGGGATTTGAACCCAAGCCTTCTGGCTCAGAGGCAGGGACACTACCACTGTGCCACATGAGCCTGACTTCAGCATTTTGTTCTTTATCCAGAAGTGTTATCACACACAACCAAACAGCTTTCCCACCACCAAATCACCATGACTTTTTTTTGTTTTTAACTATTAATCAGCACCAGTAAGCTCCCACACAGCTGCTTAAAAGCTTACACGCAAAATCCACTTTTGGTCACTCAATAATTAAAAAGGAAATACAGTTTCTAATTGATTAATTATCAGTCCTCTTCCAGTACAGCTACAACACTGCTGTCTACCCAACAATGTGTAAAATTGCTTAGGTACGTCCTGTACACAAAAGTCAGGATAAATTCAACGTAGTCAATTACTTCTCCATTAGTCTACTCTCGATCATCAGTGAAGTAACGGAATTTAGCATTAGTTTTGCAATAACCTTCACTACTGCCCAGTTAGGGTTCCGCCAACGTCATTCAGTTCCTGACTCATTACAGCCTTGGATGACAAAGCAAAATCTATTCTTAAGGACTGGTGTTAACAAACGGTGCCTGAAGGTATCAAAACGTAATAAAATGCGAAAATGCTGCAAGCACCGAGCAGGTTTGGAAACATTAGTGGGAGAGATGAACAAAATGACCATTGGTTCAACAAAAGGATTCACTGGTCAATGGTTTTTGGTCAGAACAACATTTACCTTGCGTTCCCAATATTTGGTTGCTCAGATGTGGATCACACGTTGCAAGTGCATGAAAGAAGATGCCACAGGCTTTCTTCCCCTTGCGGATGACTGCAGAAAGTAATTCAGATGCCTTCATAAGGATACCAGACTTGGAGCTGATGATATTGAGTTCATATTGACTGAGAACCTGGGTGCTGTACAAGAAACATGTGATCTGCTCAACCAAAGCGGGGCCCATTGATGTACTGAGTGTGTAGTAATGTTTCTGCAAGTCTATCAATCATAAACAGAAAGTACAGTTATTAGTTTATTAGACATTATGCACAGAACTAAATGTTATCATTTAGAACGACAACAATACAAGCACACAGTCTATTAAGTCACTTCGCAAGAACAAAGTATTAGACACCAGGGGCATTAGGACTGATGCTGAAAATCTTGTCAAAGGTGGAGTGCAAAAGAAGAAAGTCATAAATCACACAACACCAGGTTATAATCCAACAGGTTTATTTGAAAACACAAGCTTTCAGAGCCCCTCTCCTTCTTCCGGTGTTAGTGAGACAGTATCAGACACAGAATTTATAAATAAGAGATCAAAGGGTCACACCACTGAACAGGATGTTTTGAACAAACCTCAGCTGCTGTTACATCTTTAATCAGTTAGAAGGTTTTAATTGATTAATATAATATTTAAATCCCCAAATTCCTTTTAAGTCACTGTCCTGAGAGAACGAAAGGTTTCATCAGTGTAAATTTATAAAACACCACATTGACCATCCAATCAAGTGTGTGCTTTTTGAACAAAATAGAATGTACCTGCAAATATAAATTCACCACATTGATTCACATGTGTGTACTTCTCTGTGTGCACACGTGTGTGTGTGTGTGCGTGCGCGCGCACGCATGTGAGGGGGAAGACAGAGTACGAGTGCGTGAGTATATTGCATTGTCGTGCATCCCAAAGTCTGCCTTAGCGGACAATTTACCTGAAGATCAGACACCAAATGTCCTTGACCGCTAAAGTGTTCCCCCACAGGGAGGGAATATCACTGTCTGGCAATTGTTGCCTGATGTCAAAGAACAAAGAAGATTACAGCACAGGAACAGGCCCTTTGGCCCTCTAAGTGTCCATTCATTCATTGTCATAGCATCTGCATGGTTTCACCAATATACTCAGACACGCACACTCTGTCTCCCCCTCCTCTCATACACACACACACACACACACTCATGTGAATCTATGGGATGAATTTGTATTTGCAGATACATTCTATTTTGTTCAAAAAGCACTCAATTTATAGACAGTCTGTCAATGTGGTGTTTTATAAATTCCTACTTTAGAAGCAAAGCCAGTCTGACTCCAAAGCACAAACAGGTTCTAAACAAGGCCTCACACCAAACATGCATTGTCTGATCTAAAATATCACCACTTCTTTACACTGATAAAACCTTTAGTTCTCTCAGGACAGTGATTTAAAAGGAATTCAGGGATTTACATACACATTAATCAATTAAAACCTTCTAACTGATTAAAGCTTTAACAGCATCTCAGGTTTGTTTAATACATCTCAGTGGTATGATCCTTTCACCTTTTACTAATCGATTCTGTGTCTGATACTACCTCTCCCACTAACATCTAAAGAAGGAGAGGGGCTCCAAAAGCTTGAATTTTCAAATAAACTTTTTGGACTATAACCACGTGTTGAGTGATTTCTGACAATGTCCACCCCAGTCCAACACCAGCACCTCCACATCAAAAGAAAGATAGTAAGGCAGAGATATCCAGAGAGAGTGGAGCTTCCTAAAATGGGGGCCCCAGACCCCAAGTGGAGTCTTGAGCTGACATTTTGGAGTTTTGAACACCAAGGCAGTATGGCTGCCACAGAACGCCATGCCTCCCTCACTGTCCACCCATCTCCATTTCTCTACATCTCAGACCTCCCTTTCCCTGCCCTCTCCTCCCCTTCATCCCAAACCACCCTCTCCCCTCCATTCCAAACCACCCTCTCCCCTCCATTCCTGTACCCCGACCCCTCCATCCCTGTCCTACCACTCAGCTCTACATGCCTGCCCTGCCATTCCTGCCTCCCCTCAGCACCATCCTCCCCATCCCCTCCATTACTATCCTAGACCTCCCCTTCATACTTGCTATCCCCACCTCTCCACCCCTTCCTCCCCTCCACCCATACGCTCCCCCTCAGCACTCCACCCATATGCTCCCCCTCACCTCCATCCCTGCCCTTCCCCTCCCCTCCATCCCTGCCCTCCCTCTTGCCTCCATCCCTGCCCTTCCCCTCCCCTCCATCCCTACCCTCCCTCTCCTCTCCATCCCGGCCCTCCCCCTCCCCTCCACCCCTGCCCTCCCCCTCCCCTCCATCCCTGCCCTCCCCCTCCCCTCCATCCCTGCCCTCCCCCTCCCCTCCATCCCTGCCCTCCCCCTCCCCTCCATCCCTGCCCTCCCCCTCCCTGCCCTCCCCCTCCCCTCCATCCCTGCCCTCCCCCTCCCTGCCCTCCCCCTCCCCTCCATCCCTGCCCTCCCCCTCCCCTCCATCCCTGCCCTCCCCCTCCCCTCCATCCCTGCCCTTTCCATCCCTGCCCTTTCCATCCCTGAGCTGTGACCACAATGGGGAGAATGTTAGGGGAACACTATGTTAAGGCCTCAGCAGCCCCAGCTCGAGCAATGATAAGGACATAAGAAATAATAGCAGGAGTAGGCCATTTGGCCCATCGAGGCTGCTGAGCCCCTCAGTGTCATTACGGCTGATCGTTAGCCTCCACCTCGCTTTCCAGTCCCGGTCCGTTTATCCTTTGGAGACTCCCACAGACTAAACATTTGTCTGTACCCCACCTTCAATAAATTCGACGGCGGAGCATCCAAAACCCTCTAGGATGAAAAGAAATAAAAACAAAGTCCAGCAACATTGTATTTCACCTGTAAACATGCTTTCCCGCAGGGAACAGGCTGAATCGGTTGCGTTTCCGTAGCAGCAGCAACAATGTGGGTCTTTCAACCCACTCCGGCTCCGCACAGTCTGCACTGACAGGAAACAGTTTACTTCAGGGATTCACAAGGGTCAAGCAGGACCCCCGCACGACTCGATAGAAAATCCTGCGGTAACTTAGTCCACGCTTTCAAATTCAAACCAGCTAAACCAGAACAAGCCGGAGAAAGGTACCTCAGACTGTCACCGTCAACACAGGCTTGAGGCAACGTCCTACAGCAGGTGATTTTTTTTTTGTTCGGCTGACCTCCGGTGTAACCTTCTCCCCCAGGGAAATGAACATTTCACCGATCCCGTGGACAAAAAAAAAGTTGCTGAATTCACCAACTAGTCAACATTCCCCCCGCCCCGATCTCCCGTGAGGCTTTCCCATCAGCAGTTGGCAATGGAATGACTTCTCTTACCGTGTGATGCCATCCCAGGCGACAGACCCTCGCTGCCAGCTCTCGGGGCGGTGTCGGTGTGTGTCTGCCCCCTCTCAGCCTCGGCTGAAGTTGTTTTGATTGCAGCCGTCACGCCCAGGAGATTCCCCGCCCCGTTCTCCCTACACCAGTGCCCATCGGCGGAGGGAATCCCCCCGTCAATATTCCAGCCTTCACCACCCAGATCGAAAAGGCTTCCCCGCCCCAGGGCTCTCTGCCCTGTTTGCTTCCGTTGCTGTGCCAACAAAAAAATACCATTGCCTTCAAAAAGTAACGCAGATCAATCACAGACAACAGTGTGGAGCTGGATGGACACAGCAGGCCAAGCAGCTTCTTAGGAGCACAAAAGCTCTCAATCACATCCTGTTCACACTCTGTGTCATGAACCAATTCCAGCCCCTCTCATCTCCGCTGCTCAAATTCTCAGCCCTTTATCTCCTCTAAATTCTAAATCACTCCTGTATTCTGCCCTCAATAAACCAGAGCGGAAATGTCAGATTATGATCCTCTATGTGACCATCTGGAAGAGCATGGCTTGATCAAATACAGTCAACACGGCTTTGTGAGGGGTAGGTCATGCCTCACAAACCTTATCGAGTTTTTTGAGGATGTGACTAGAAAAGTTGATGAGGGTCGAGCTGTGGATGTGGTGTATATGGACTTCAGTAAGGCATTTGATAAGGTTCCCCATGGTAGGCTCATTCAGAAGGTCAGGAGGAATGGGATACAGGGGAACTTAGCTGATTGGATACAGAATTGGCTGGCCAACAGAAGACAACGAGTGGTAGTAGAAGGAAAATATTCTGCCTGGAAGTCAGTGGTGAGTGGGGTTCCACAGGGCTCTGTCCTTGGGCCTCTACTGTTTGTAATTTTTATTAATGACTTGGATGAGGGGATTGAAGGATGGGTCAGCAAGTTTGCAGACGACACAAAGGTCGGAGGTGTCGTTGACAGTATAGAGGGCTGTTGTAGGCTGCAGCGGGACATTGACAGGATGCAGAGATGGGCTGAGAGGTGGCAGATGGAGTTCAACCTGGATAAATGCGAGGTGATGCATTTTGGAAGGTCGAATTTGAAAGCTGAGTACAGGATTAAGGATAGGATTCTTGGCAGTGTGGAGGAACAGAGGGATCTTGGTGTGCAGGTACATAGACCCCTTAAAATGGCCACCCAAGTGGACAGGGTTGTTAAGAAAGCATATGGTGTCTTGGCTTTCATTAACAGGGGGATTGAGTTTAAGAGTCGTGAGATCTTGTTGCAGCTCTATAAAACTTTGGTTAGACCGCACTTGGAATACTGCGTCCAGTTCTGGGCGCCCTATTATAGGAAAGATGTGGATGCTTTGGAGAGGGTTCAGAGGAGGTTTACCAGGATGCTGCCTGGACTGGAGGGCTTATCTTATGAAGAGAGGTTGACTGAGCTCGGTCTCTTTTCATTGGAGAAAAGGAGGAGGAGAGGGGACCTAATTGAGGTATACAAGATAATGAGAGGCATAGACAGAGTTGATAGCCAGAGACTATTTCCGAGAGCAGAAATGGCTAGCACGAGGGGTCATAGTTTTAAGCTGGTTGGTGGAAAGTATCGAGGGGATGTCAGAGGCAGGTTCTTTACGCAGAGAGTTGTGAGAGCATGGAATGCGTTGCCAGCAGCAGTTGTGGAAGCAAGGTCATTGGGGTCATTTAAGAGACTGCTGGACATGCATATGGTCACAGAAATTTAAGGGTGCATACATGAGGATCAATGGTCGGCACAACATTGTGGGCTGAAGGGCCTGTTCTGTGCTGTACTGTTCTATGTTCTATGTGCGTAGGCTGGTAGGTAAGGACCATCATCACTCTCCAGCAGATGGAGGAATTTGAATTCAATAAAATATCTGGAATAAAGAATCAAAAGTGACCATGAATCCATTGTTGAATGTTGGGAAAAGCCCATCCGATTCATCTTCCACTCTTTGTCTTACCAGAACATTATCAGCTACTGGATCTACAGCATATAAAAATATGCAGGTCTAATGGCACTATTCCTTCAGGTGTAAGCCTTAACTAATCTATAGCACTGAGAGTACAAATTGTAAAGATCACATTTCTGGCCGCAAAGTGGGATTTTTACATTACTAAATTGTGAGATACTAGCAAGGTCTTCACTAAACCACCATCTCCATTAATCAACATGCCTGACTGATATTTGTGAGTACACGGATTTCTGTATGACCAGGGCTGGAGGAATGTACCATGATCTAGACCCACAAGTCTACATATTGCAACACAATAGAATAATATTTTTCCACTTCCAAGATTACCAATTAACTACCTTATCCATGTCAAATTCTAAATAAGATTTATTGACTGGGTTTCTTAAAAAATACAAATATTGGTTTATTATCAAAACAAAAATTACTCAAAGATGCAATGATTGGTTAACACAAGAGTCAGGCATGCAGAAGCAGAAATGTTTATTCCTCTAATTTTGCATTATTCATTCAGGTGAAGTGGTTGTTGTTGGCTGGGCCAGCATTTATTGCCCATCTCTAGTTGCCCTGGAGACAGTGGTAACGAGCAGCCTTTTTGTACTGCTGCCGTGCAGTAGGTTTCACTCATAATGGTACTAAAAGACAGACTTTCAGGATTTTGACTCAATGACACTGAAAGATAGATTTCCAGATCAGGAAGGCAAGTGGCTTACAGATGATGTTCCCATGTATCTGCTGTCCTTGTCCTTCCAGTCAGTCGTTGTTATCCTCCTATATTGTGCAGTTATCAGGCCCCAGTCAGAACTAAAGAACATTCGAACATATTGTTTACTGCAACCCATCAGGGAGGATCTATTCTGAACTGTGCACTCTTGTGAAATACTGAAACAAGCTAACAAACCTGGCTATTGACTCTCCAAACTGTCTCAACATAATATACCCTAACTATAATACAATACAGTCATAGAGCTGTACAGCTTGGAATCGGGCCTGTTGGTCCAACTTGTCCATGCCAACCAGATATCCTAAATAAATGTAGTCCCATTTGTCAGCATTTGCCCATATTCCGCTAAACCCTTGCTCTTCACATACCCATCCAGATGCCTTTTAAATGCTGTAATTGTCCCGGCGTCTACCATTTCCTCTGGCAGCTCATTCTATACATGCACCACCCTCTACTTGAAAAAGTTGCCCCATAGGTCCCTTAAAGTTGTGCCGTCTAGTTTTGGACTCCACCACTCAGAAGAAAAATCCTTGTTTATTCACCCTATCCATATCCCTCAAGAAGTCACCCCTCAGCCTCTGATGCTCTGAGGAAAATAGTCTCAGCCTATTCAGCCTCTCCATGCATCTCAAAATCTCCAAACCCGGCAACGTCCTTGTAGATCTTTTCTGAACCTTTTCAAGTTTCACAACATCCTTCCTTCAGCAGGGAGACCATAATTGCATGCAGTATTCCAAAAGTGGCCTAACTAATGTCCTGTACAGCTGCAACATGAGCTCCCAACTCCTTTGCTCAATGCACTGACCAACTAAGGCAAGCATATCAAATGCCTTCTTCATTATCCTGTCTACCTGCGACTCCACTTCTAAGGAACTATGAACCTGCACTCCAAATTCTGTTTGTTCAGCAACACTTCCCAGGACTTTACCAGTAAATGTGTAAGTCCTGCCTTGACTTGCCTTTTCAAAATGCAGCACCTCATATTTATCTAAATTAAACTCTATCTGCCTGAAGGTACTGGCTTTCTGCAGTACATCTTGTTGACACAGCTGCTACTGAGCATCAGTGGTGGAGGGAGTGGATGTTGCTGCCAATCAAGTGGGCTGTTTAGTCCTGGATGGTGCCAAACCTCTTGATTATGGTTACAGCTGCATCCATCCAGACAAGTGGAAGGTATTCCATCACACCCCTAACTTGTGCCTTGCTGATGTGGCATTGGGAGCCAGGGAGGAGTTAATCAATGCAGTATTCATAGCCTCTGACCTGCTCGTTTACCCACTATATTAATATGGCAAGTCCAGTTTAGTTTCTAGTCAATGATAACTCACCAGCCTCAAGATTTTGATAGTGATTCAATGATGGTAACAACATTGAATGTCAAGGATTAGATTCACATTTCTTGGAGATGATCATTACCTGGCATTGTGTGGTGCAAATGTCAATTGCCATTTTTTTAGTCCAAGCCTGCATATTGTCCAGATCTTGATGCAGTTGGATGTGGTCTGCTTCAGTACCTGAGCAGTATCACATATATCAAATGAATTGCGATGAACATGATGCAATCATCGGCAAACATCCTCAGTTCTAACCTTGTAATGGAGGGAAGGTCATAGATGAAGCAGCTGAAGATTGATTGATTGATTTATTGTCATGTGTACCAAAGTACAATGAAAACCTTTATTTACGATTGTAGTAAGCAAGGGCATAGAGATCATATGGTGAAAAAAACTTGGACAAGGCATACACATTACTTTGCACAAGGCGTGTGCTAGGCAAGATCAATGTTAGCAAGATCAGCATGATTTGAAATTGCAGAGTCCATTCAACAGTCTAATAACGGGGGGAAGAAGCTGATCTTGAACCAAGTAGTGCGTGTTTATTTTCTACTTGAAGGAAGAGACTGCAGGAAAGTGTTACCAGGGTGCAAGGGGTCTGTGCTGAAGATAGCAGCTGTTCCGCTGCAATAGTCCACGTAAATGGAGACCATGGATGGGAGGTTGGCTTCCGTGATGGTCTGGGCTGTGGACACAACTTTTTGTAGTTTCTTTCGGTCGAGGATGGGGCAGTTGCCATACCAGGCCATTATGCACCCAGAGAATATGCTTTCAATGATGCATCTGTAAAAGTCGGTGAGGGTCCTTATGGAGATGCCAAATTTCCTGAGCCACCTGAGGAAGAAGACGTGTTGTTGTACCTTCTTGACCATCACATCTACATGGGAAGTCTAGCACAGTCTGTCAGTTATCGTCATTCTGAGGAACTTGACACTCTCCACTGTCTCAACCTCAGCTCCATTGATATAGAATGGTGTGTGTTCTCTTCTCTTCTTTCTGAAGCCAATGATCAGTTGATAGAGAGGTTGTACTCATTGCAACATGTCACTAAGCCCTCTATCTCCTCTCTGTATTCTGACTCGTCATTGTTTGATATCCATCCTTCCAAGGTGGTGTTGTCGGGAAACTTCATTTGGAATTTAGCAACAGAGTTGTGGGTGTATAGGGAGCACAGCTGGGGGCTGAGGACGCATCCTTGGGGGACTCCAGTGTTGAGTGTTATTGTTGAGGCGGTGCAGTTGTCTGCCTTAACTGATTGCAGCCTGTGGGTCAAAAAGCTGAGGATCCAGTTGCAGAGGGTAGAGCTGAGAGCTAGGACTCGGAGTTTTGAGATCATTCTGCAGGGGATATTGGTGTTGAAGGCAGAGCTGTAGTCAATGAGCAGGAATCTTACGTAGGTGTCCTTGTTGTCCAGATATTTCAGGGTTGAGTGCAGGGCTAAGGAAATGGTGTCTGATTTGGACCTGTTATGTAAGTAGGCAAATTGTAGAGGGTTGAGGCATGCTGGGAGACTACAGCTGATGTGGGCGATGACCAGCATCTCAAAGTATTTCATGATTATTGAGGTCAGAGCCACTGGATGGTAGTAATTAAGGATTTCTCTGGTACTGGGATGATGGTGGTCTTCTTGAAACAAGTGGGGACTTTGGCTTGTAGGAGGGAGAGGTTGAAGATATCAGTGAATACCTCCGCTAGTTGGTCCATGCTGGATCGGAGTGCACAGCTGGGGATACTGTCTGGGCCCGTCACGTTCCTTGGGTTGACTCCCAGGAAGACCAATCTGATGTCTGCAGGGGTGACAGTGTGCACAGGTACATCCAGGGCTGTCAGGGCAGGTGACTTTCTGTGCTCGAACCAAGCACTGAGCGCATCAGGGAGAGGTGTGAATGCTACCTTGCTCTGCTTCATTTTGTATCTTGTATAATTGTTGTTTATGCCTTGCCACAGGCAGTGGGAGTCTGTATGGTTAGTTTTGGCCTCTAACTTTGTCCGGTACTGCCTCTTGGCATTTGCAGAGGTCATATCTGGACATTCTGTATACATCTGGATCATCCAAATTGAATGTTGTACGTGAGTTCTTCAGTAGGGAGTAGATTTCTCCGTTCATCCAAGGTTTCCGGTTGGGGAACACCTGAGTGACTTCTTTGGTACATGATGCTCCATGCATTTGTTAATGAAGTCCATGAGATTGGTGATGTACTCATCTGGGTCTTCTGCTGTGTATTTGAATGAAGTTCAGCCTATTGATTCCAGGCAGTCCTGGAGATGATCTCCCACTGCTTTGAGCCAGAATTGAAATTCTTTTTGTGAAGGATCCTCCTGTTTCAGCTTCTGTTGTAAGTTGGGAGGAAGAACACAGAGTTATGATCTGACTTTCTGAAGTGTGGGTGCGGGGGCTGGATGCGTAGGTATCTTTAATGGTTGTGAAGCAGTATTCCAGGATGTTTGGTGCTACAGTGGGGTAGTAGTTGTAATGGTAGTACCTTCTCAGCATCTGCTTAAGGTTTACTTGATTGAAGTCACCAGCCATGATAAATAAAACCTCAGGGAATTTCGTCTCCAGAGTGCTTGTGGCAGTGCATATTTCACCTAGGGCATTCTTCACATCTACATGGGGCAATATGGAGAGTGCTGTCAAGGTGGTGGAGGTGAACTGTTGCAGCAGATAGTAAGGATGGCATTTTACTGTAAGGGATTCTAGGTCTGGGGAGCAATGGCTTGCCAGGGTCGCTACATCCAGGCACCAGGAGGTGTTGATCAGAAAGCATACCCCAACACCCTTTGCCTTACCCGACGACACCGTGTTGTCCATGCAATGTTTGGAGAACCCATTAGCTTGTAGGGTGCATTCAGGAATGGCAGGGGTGAGCCAAGTCTCCATGAAACAGAATATATAACAGTCTCTGGAAGGATGGGTGGGTCTAGGAAATCATACTGAGGAGCTTAAGGGCACTTGGTGCTGCAGTTGTAAGGTTCCCATGTGTCAGCCAGCTTCAAGTCGCGCCCTCCCCTAAATTTTGTAATAACATCACAGAACAGTTTAATTGGAAGGAAAAGATCTACATGATGGAGCTTTCTGCGTCCCACCTGGATGAATAAACTGACCCCCAACATGCATAGCTATCTTCCTATGTGCCAGCAGAGCATTCTCCCACATCCCATTCCCTGTACTTCTGCTGATGTTCCTTGATCTGTCACTCTGTCGGACGCAGCCTTGATGTCAAGGGCAGCAACTCTCACTGCACCTCTGGAATTCAGTTGTTTTGTCCACGTTTAAACCAAGGCTGTAATGAGGTCAGGAGCTGAGTGGCCCTGGCAGAACCCAAACTGGGCATCACTGAGCAGGTTATTGCTGAGCGGGTGCTGCTTGATAGCACTTGTTGATGACAGATTTCATCACTTTACTGTGATCATGAGTAGACTGACAGGGTTGATAATTGGCTGGGTTGAATTTGTCCTGCTTCCTGCGTACAGGCCTTTTTAACCTGAACTATTTTCTACATTGTTGGTTAGCACCAGTGTCGTAGCTGTGCGGGATCAGCTTGGCTAGGGGTGCAGCAAGTTTTGGAGCACGTCTTCAGTATCATTGTCAGAATGGTGCCAAGGAACATTCCTTTGCAGTATCCAGTGCCTTCTGCCATTTCTAGCTATCATGAGATTGAATCAAAGTGACTGAAGTTTGGTGCCTGAGATGCCAGGATTTCCAGAGAAGGCTGGACTGAATTACTGAACTCAGCACTTTTGGCTGAATCTTGTTGCAAGTGCTTCAACATTCCACACCCTGTTCTGCAGAGATTGGCTGTCCATCAAAGAAGTAACGCTTTGGCCAATGGGTTATTTTTGACACATCTCTGGTCCCTTACAGTACTACATTTCAGCACTTCAGTGTGGCATTTTGAGGGACACCAGCACTTTTCGTTGTAATGCTGCTTTCATGACACAATTACTTTGTGCCTTCCTGGAATGCTTACACCATCGCTGCCTTATCTTTTTGCACTTTGCCTCCGCAATAAGAGCTTAAGTCTCACAGTGTCAAGGGATCTGTACTTCTACAAACCAGTGATTGAGCCACATTCCGTCATGTGGATCCAGTGCAACCAATGCTGGTAGCCATGGCAAATCAGTTAGGGAACCGTACAGAGATCAGTCAGGACAGCGGTCATATATTCATTGTGACTATCCATTCAAGTTGGTCAAGGGCTGGGCCATAGTCAGTCCTGGGGTCTGTCCACAGACTGTAAAGGGGGTGGAGATGTTTATCAGGGATCACTAGTGTGAGAGAGAAGCTGGGACTCAATTTTGAGGACTACAGGCAGCCTGCTGGGATACAATATTGGGAAGGTGAGGGGGGGAAAATTGCAATATATAAAGTGAGAGACAATAGTGCATTAGGGAACTTGGGTAACCATGGAACTGAGAGGGTACCAGTGATGGTCACCACCACGTTGCCATCAATGGAGGGATACTGCAGCATGGTGGTTGGCATAACTAAGCTGCTGGGTCAAGGCTCAAGGATAATATTGGAAAATGAAGTTGCATCTCAAAGTGGAGGGTGGGAACATGTGGAGGCTCAGTACTAATGTACTCAACAGGGAGACCAAGAAGAAAGAAACATGCAGGTTATGCAGAGAGGGACCTTGCTTACAAGATGATGAGAGGCATAGATAGATTGGATAGTCACTTTCCCAGGGCAGAAATGACTATTACGAGGGAGCTTAATTTTAAGGTGTTTGGAGGAAGGTATAGGGGAGATCTCACAGGTAGGTTCATCACACAGAGAGTGGTGGGCGTGTAGAATGTGCTGCCGGCAGCGGTAGTGGAGTCAGATAGTTTAGAGACCTTTAAGCAACTCTCGGAAAGCACATGGAGGATAGTAAAACGTAGGGTATGCAGGGTAGATTGATTTTAGTAGGATAATAGGTCGGCACAACATCATGGGCCAAAGGCCCTGTGCTGTGCTGGTTAGTTCTATGTTCTATTATCAGGCTATGCCTCTGACTCAGAGTTGAGGGTGACCTGTGTGGCCCTCTATACTCATGCAACTTATAAATGTGACCATTATTGTTACTATGGAGTGGATGGAGCAAATGCTTTTCTTTCCACTTGAGCACACAAGTTCTATGCGTGAGCAATGTGAGGTCTCTCAAGTGGCAATTGGGATAATCAGGAGCTTTCACTGTGTGTAGGTTGAAGTCATCTTTAATCATAATAATCATGTCTCACTAATGCATTGCACAGGTTCACATCCCTACTTTTATACTCTATTTCTTCAGCAATAAATGCTAAAATTCCAGTTGCCTTCCTTGAACTGGGAATGAACTGCTGAGTTGCAGATCTCAACCTACTCCTTACTGTCCACTTTTACAGAGAATATAAATAGCTTGTCATCATGAACAATGATCCTCAGTCTACTTTTCACATTAGAATGAACAGCCTGTTGGATCATTTCTTACTGTTGTCAGTTTCTCAGGAATAAGCCAATTTCTAGTGCATGTTGAAACTTAATTAAATTACTTTTTACTATTAGGTCCTAAACTTAGTCAGGTTTCTATTGATTAATAAAGGGAGAAGACTTAAATCCACTAAAATATCTGGATATACTTCTGTGAAAATTTGACACTGTATATTCACATTTTATTCAGAATTTGCAAAAAGTAGCATAAATTTATTTGTTCATTTTCCTCTGTAAATAACTTCTATATTTGTTCTACATTCATGACTCAGAAAGATCTTAAAAGTTGAGACAATATTTGTTCCAAGAACTCCTCTAATTGTTGTTCCTTTTTTCTAAACTCGGCACTAACAATTTATCATAGATTGTAGACGATCGTAGAGTCGCTACAGTGTGGAAACAGGCCCTTCGGCCCAAGAAGTCCACACTGACCCTCAAACTTGCTTTTTCTGTGGCAATTAGTTAATGGTTCATAGTGAAAGTGAGACAAAACAGTTGTATGTCGTTCAAAAGAATTGAATTATCATACAATAAGACTGATTGAAACTTAGGGTGAATTAGGTAATGTTACACAATGAAACACACTGCACTCAACATCAGTCCATCATTCCTGTGAGTCATTCTTGTTGATTCAATGTGTAATTTTTTTCTTGTTGAAAGTATTTGAGGGAAAATTCTTGCGGGGTTCTGGAAACAGCAACAGTTTCACTTAACTTGATAGTTAAAAGTTATTTAGTTTCTGTTTATCCTTATGTGACTTCAGCTTACTCTGAAACACACTGTTGAACTTAATACAGCCAGCCATGTTAGCACCTAATCACTGGAGGGCCCGACAGACCAGCTGCAAAACCTCAAACAACACAAAATATTGCAGATGCCAAAAATCTGAAACAAATACAAAGTGCTAGAGAAACTAAACAGATTTGGCAGTATCTGTGGAGAGAAAAACAGAGTTAATGCTTCCAATATGGCTGTTCTTCAGAGTAGCTCAGAAGAAGTTCTGATGTACAGTAGAAGTTGATCTTGCAATGCAGTGAGATGTCATTAGTGTGGATTTGGTTCCTGCACTGGCTGAAGTTACCATGAGACCTTCTCAACATCTGCCCTCCCCGAGGTGTGGTGAGCCTCAAGTTAAACCACTAACAGTCACCTCTAATGAGAGAGCACTCCAGTGGGACTATGATGACCTTACCTTCTACCATACATCGTGTATCCCTTGGCCTTGTTTGTCCTGCCCAAGCACATCACCTCACAGTTAGCTGGATTGAATTCTATTTGTCAATGAGTAGTCCATCTGACCAGTGTCCTATATCCTCCTGCAATCTAGGGTTAACCTTCCTACCAGTTTTCATATAATCTGCAAACTTATTGATCAACCCTCCTACATTTTAGTCAAATTGGTTAAATATACCACAAACAGCAAGCACCACACCCCCCCTCCCCCCACCGCCCACAACATTGATCACTGCAAAACCCAACCAGAAACAGGCTTCCAGTCGTAAAAACATCCTTTGACCATCACTCTCTGGTCCCTGCTACTTAGCCAGTCTGGATCCAATTAGCAAAATTTCCTTGGGTCCAACCTTTTGAGTGGACTTGGGTCAGGGTCTCTTACTCAGTCTTTGAGGGTGCCCTTGAAGTGTATGCTTTGCCCTCTTCAAGCTGCCTTGTGTTGAATCTCTGAGTAGAGCACTTGTTTCAGGATTATCATGTCAGACATGTGGATGAATTGATCTGCCCAGGTGGGCTGTTTTAGCAAGTTAGTGATTCAATACTGAGGATATGGCCTGAGAGAACATTGAAGGATTTGCAGGATCTTGCAGAGGCAGCAGTGGTAGTATTTCTCCAGGTGTTGACTGTGTAAAGTCCACATCTTAGCCATGCAGAAGGGTGGGTATTACTGCAGCTCTTATAAAACATGACCTTAGTGCCTCGTTTGACAAATGTTTAGTGCAAGGCCAATGCTCTCTTATGACTTGAAGGCATTTAATTAATTTCAGTCATATTGTAAACATCAATGGAGACCACAGAGACCAAAGGCTGGCGAGAAGGATAGCAGCTGCTCTCTTAGCAAAATAAACTTGGCTCTGGGTTACATATAGACAATGCCTGTGTAAAAACTGTGGGAAAACTGTAGATAATGTAAGACACCTGGACAGAGAACTGTGGAAATTGTAATAAATTGCATAAAGATTGGAAGTTACACTTCATGATGATAAGACTGGATGGCCCTGCACATGCATTAAATAAAGGAGTTAACCTGATTTTCCAAATCCTCTTGTCAACTTGTTGACGAGGCCAAGTTTGACAGAGATAAATACAATCTTGGATTTGGTCTGCAAGCAGCAGAAGTTAAGCAGGTTCCATTTTAATCTTTAGATTAGCAAGCAGCCCATGGGAATGAAGCTAAGTGCAAGGTGGAGCCTGCAGCAAGGAAGATTGAGAAATGCATCAGTACAATAACACAGCTGCTTGACTCTAGTCTGAATAGGAAGTTGGTCTCAGACTATAAGATATAGGAGGAGAAATAGGCTCTTCAGCCCATTGTGTCTTCTCCCTATTCAATCATGGCTGTTAACCCTATTCTCTTGCCTTCTCTCCTAACTGATAAGAACCGATCTATCTGTCTAAATCACTTGGCCTCCTCAGCCTTCGGCAGCAATGAGTTCCACAGATTGACCACCATCAGGCTTCAGAAATTCCATGTCTCAGTTCTAAAGGGTCATCCCTTCATTGTAAGGCTATGCTCTCCTACTAGTGGCAACAGCTTCTCCATGTCCACTCCATCCAGGCCGCTTAGTATTCTGTAAGCTTTAATGAAATTCCCCCCTCATCCATTGAGTACAGAGGAAGTCCTCAGCCTTTTCTCATATGCCAAAGACCTTCACCCCAGGGATCATTTTTGTGAATTTCCTCTGGACCCCCTCCAAGGCTAGCACATTCTTCATCAGTTACAGGCCTAAAAATGCTCACAATATTCCAAAATGCATTCTCACCAGAACTGAATACCACTTTAGCAGTACAGCTCTGTTCTTTTATGCTAGCCCTCTCAAAATGATTGCAAACATTGTGTTGCTTTCCTAACTGCCAACTGAAACTGCTCTAAGGAGTCCTAGTTCAGGATTTTCTCAAGTCCCTTTGAGCTATTTTCCCCATTTAGAAAATGGTGTACACCTTTATTCTTCCGACAAAGTGCATAACCTCACACTTTCCCACATTGAATTCTTCTTTACCTATTCTCCTAGCCTGTCAAAGTTCTTCTGCAGCTTCCCCTCTTCCTCAACACCACCTGATCCTCCACCTGTGTCATCTGCAAACTTAGCAACAATGCTTTCAATTCCTTCATCCAAGTTGTTAATGTACAACTTGAATAGTTGTGATCCCAGCACTGAAGCCTGTGGAGCTCCACTAGTCACTGGCCGCCATCCTGAAAAATTCCCTTTATTCCCATTCTCTACCTTGTCAGTCAGCCAATCCTCAATCCATGCCAGTATCTTCCCCCAAACACTACAGGCTCTTATCTTACTTATCAACCTCCTGTGTGACACCTTGTCAAAGGCCTTCTGGAAATCCAAATAGATCACATCCATTGGCTGAACTTTACCTAACTTGCTCATTATATTGTTGAAAATAATTGTCTTCTGCTCAGATCTTCTGAGCTGAGACAACTGACCTCCATCAACCATCTTCCTTTATGCCAGGTATACTCCAACCAGCAGAGAGATTTCCCCAATTCTCTTCACCTCCAGTTTTACTAGGACTCCTTGATCCCACATTCTTAATTATGGCCTCGACATTAAGGGCAGTCACTCTCAACTCAGCTCTAGAAATTCAATTCTTTCATCCATGTTTGAACCAAGGCTGTACGGAGGTCAGGGCCCTGTCAGAACCTACAGTAGGCATCAGTGAGCAGGTTATTGCTGAACAAGTGCTGTTTGAATGCACTTTTGATGACATCTTTCATCACTTTATTGATCAAGAGTAGGCTGGTGGAGTGGAAATCGGCTTGATTAGAATTCTCCAGCTTTTCTGTGTACAGGCCATAACTAGTCAATTTTCCACATTGCTAAGTAGATGCCAGTGATGTAACTGAACAGTTTGGACAGTGGCAAGACAAGTTCTAGAACACAAGACTTCAGGATCATTGCTAGAATTGTGTCAGGGCCCATAGCCTTTGCACTACCTCTGTCTTCAGCCATTTCCTTGATATTATGTGGGGTGAATTATTTGGCTAAAGACTGCCACCCAGTGTCCTCTCCAAGCTGCATTACTGCCACTTTCAGATTTCTTGTACGCTAGTATGCCAACTCATTAACTTCCAGTTTCAGAAGTCTGAGTGGTTGTGGGATTGCTTAGCTTTGATTATTGCAGTGTTGCTTCCACTGTTTAGCATGCCATAGTCCATTGTTGTAGCTCCACCAGATTGATGCTTTTTTTCAGGTATGCCTGGAGCTGCACTTGATGGTAGAGTTGGGAAAAGGATGAGGTACAAATTACGGTTGAGTAACAATTCTAATGCTGTTGATGCCCACTGTGCCTCATGGATGCCCAGTTTTGTTTCACTAAACCTGTCCTAAATCTATCTCGTTTATAAAAGTATCTTCAATATGAAGGTAGGAGTTTGACTCCACAAGGACAATTCACAGGTCTTTTCCACCAATATCATCATGGACAGATTCACCATGCAGGTCGATTAAGGAGTGATATGGTGGTATTGTCACTGAACTACATTATTTAGTCATCTGGAGACCTCGGCTAAAGTTCTGGAGACCATGTCAGGAAGTGCAACCCAAGGCTAACGTCATGTTTTACTGTGGAGCAGTGATCCCCATGTTCTGACATGTTTTGGATACTTGGACAATCTACAGCAAATATGTGAATGCACTGGTGAATTACCACGGTTGCAACCTCATGAAAAAGTCTTCCAAATGTGTTGGAAAGGAAGGTAGTCTATCAGTAGTGTTTTCTCTCTCAAACCATCAGTAGTCACTCGTAACCAACAGAAATAAGCAGGACCTGTTCATATGCCAAACAAGACTCCTGAAACAGCTTCTTTACTCAAAACTCAGTCATGGCAGCAAACTTCCAGACAGTCAGCAGAAACACAGAATTCCCAAAAAGGACAAACCTCTCCAGTGACGCATGAGCATCCCTGGCTCGTTACCAAACCCTAAATAAAGAAGCCTCATACAAAGATGCCAACACCAAGATTTTATTGGGTACACATACAGGCAAAGGAGGGAGCCACAAACCTCCCAAAAGCTAACTTAGCCTTCAACTATCACCTGCTCTGCATGTGGTAGATGCTGCAGATCATACACTGGACTGAGTAAAACCTCCCTACTTTCATATTCTATTCCTTTTGAATAAAGGCCAATATTCCATTTGCCTTACCTATTAGCCTCTAAACTTGGATGCTAGCTTTTTACAATTCATGAGTGAGATTCTCAAATCCCTCCTTTGAGTTTTCTGGAGTCTTTCTCCATTTAAACAACATTGACATTTCCCATTTTTCCACCAACTACATAAACGCACATTAAATTCCAATTTGCCATTCTAATTTTTTCCTGCTTGCTTAATATGCCCATTTCATCTGCAAAATTTGTGGGTCATTCTCACCACTTGCTTTCCTGACTACTTTTTGTCAATTTTATGTAAAGAATGGCCAAGAATGCTGTTTGATTCAGTACAGTTATCAACATTAGACGATGGCAATAATAGGACTATTTCAGAGAAAATATTCTTTATTTTTCAGCTCATTTGTTAGTGCTAAAACATAGCAATATCAACAAGCTATCTAAATTGTACTAAATATTTTAAATATTTAAATTAGAATTAAAATAAATTATGAGAAAATCATGTAAAATTTGTCACTTAGGACTGAAGTGGAATAACGCTTAAAACAATGTTACTAAAGCTTTTTACTTTACATCAGGACAAATTAAGAATGCCAGATTTTAAGTAAGCACAATTTATACTGGGAAGAGAGCACTGATTGGTTGGAAAGTTAATTCTGATTGAGAGCCTCAAAGAAAACGACAGGGCACTATAGGCTTCTCAAACCTCCAGGTATTTAAAAAAGCACAAGTATTTGACATATTCCTTTTGTTTGCAGAATTCCCAGTGCATGAATGTATATCACTTCTACCACATTATAACTACAACAGATTATTTTAAACTAGTTGTTTGTGTAGCAATTATCACACATAATCGCTTGGCAATTGTTGCATTATTGCAGAATCACATCCAATTGTAGAAAATCTGTTCAGAGCTTCGCAAACACAAGTACGTTGAACAAGAATGGTACATGCTGATTAATTTCATCAGCTAATTGTTGGGATATATTTGGCAATGCATGGGCACCGAAATTCATACAATGCTTTTCAATTGAATAGTAGGCTGAATGACTTTTGGAACTGGTAGCAGGGGAAAATACCAATCGCATGGCTGTGAATTGCAGCAGTGTGAAATGATTTGTGTAACTTGTCATTCATATTTTGAGATCCTTTGGCTTTCCAAGGTAATTTTAAGTAAAGAGGGGGCATTTTTCAGCTCCAAAACTGGACACCTTTGCGTCTTTTTTGTGTTACAGTGAACAAGATAAATTAATTGAGCCCACAGTCATTTGAGTCCTGCAAACAAAGTTTATGGTCAGACCTTGTGATATTTTGCCCACAAAAAATTCTAATGTGCCAAGTTATTGTTCCATCAGTCTACTCAGTAAATCAGCAGTAAAATGACGGTATATTCAACAGTGCTATCAATTGGCACTCTCTCAGCAATATACTGGCACTCAGTTTTGATTGCACCAGGGAAATCCACTTCTGACCTCATTATAGCCTCGGTCCAATTAAGGACAAAGTGCTCAATTATCCACTGGCCAGTGTCACACCTAGTACAAAGGCCAAGGGTTATGGCTTTTGGAGGTTAATTATCTGAGACTCAGCATACTGCTGCTGGTGTTCCTTCGGGTGATATGCCAAATCCAAACACCTTCAGCTACTTTAACTATGATCTTCCCTCCATTGAAAATTCAGAAACAGACACGTTCACTGATGATTGCACAATGTTTAGCAGCATTCATGATTCGTCAAATACTAAAGCTGTCCATGCCCATATGCCAGGAAGAATGGGACAACGTTCAAGCTTCAGTTGATAAGTGACAAGTAACAAGTAACATCCACACCACACAAATGCCCAGCAATGACCATCTCAACTTGAAATTCATTGGCATTACCATCACTGAACCCCCCACTATCAACAGCCCGTCATTTACCACTGACCCAAACCAAACGAGACTAGCATATAAATGCCTGGCTTTAAGAACAAGCCCAGAGGATGGGAATCCTGCTCTAAGTAACTAGACATAATCCAAGTCAAGGCATTGCAATTGATTGACACCCTTTATAACACCTTCGGCATTCATTCACTCCACCACTAACAAAATGGCAGCAGCATCCACAATCTGCAGGATGCACTGTTGCAACTCAACAAGGTTCCTTCAACAGCACCTTTTAAACTTCCAGTCTCTACCACCCGGAAGGACAAGGTCAGCAGCTACGTAAGAACACTACCACTTACAAGTCCCTTTTCAAGTCACATATCATCTGACTTGGAACCATACAGCTGCTCATTCACTGTCACTGAATCAAAATCCTGGAACATCCTAACAGTGTTGAGGGTATACTACGCCACATGAACTACAACAGTTCAAGGTGATTGTTTGAAATTCGGTACTCCTGCATTTGTCTCAATTATCGAGTCATAGAGATGCACAGCATGGAAAATGACTCTTTGGTCCAACTCTAGTCGCATTTGCCAGCATTTGTCTTATATCTCTCTAAACCGATCTTACTTGTATACCCATGGAGATGCCTTTTAAATGTTGTAATTGTAATAGCCTCTACCACTTCCTCTGGCAATTTAGTCCGTACTTGGACCATCCTCTGCATGAAGACGTTGCATCTTAGGTCACATTAGTGCAAGACAAAAAACTTTGGCAACATATCTCTCTTTTTGTATATACGAAAAAGTCACTCAAACGTTAAGCATTGAGTGGTAGAGAAGTTTACAAAAGCAGATTTGCACAATAATCCTTCTACCCCTTTACAGTGGGAGCACTGCAACAGACCTGTCTTGACAGGAAGGAAATGATCCAGATATGACTGAGGTGTAACTGCTACAAAGTAGCTTTATACTTTCACAACCACTTAAAACCGGCCATTTGTAAATTATCGATCACAGTGACAATTATTAAAGTTCACATTAAGTACAAAAAATAATTTTAAACTGGGTTTGGGATTAGGTGTTAATTGCATGCTTCAGGATCTCATGCCAGACCCCATGCCACCTGCATCCTATCTGGATGGGATTTCCACAAAAAGATACAAGCATAAATTCCAACTTAAACACACTGATTTAAAAACTTAATTCATAAAACATACTGATCTACAGTTGCAAGACAATGTAAACATAATTCTGAAATACATCCACTTAATTTTGTTCAAAGTCTAAGACAAAAGGCAAACTCTAACAACTCCACATTCAAGTATTAGTCCAATGAATTGTATCAAGTGCAATTCAAGCGCGCACAATTCAAGGGTATATTTTTGTCCATTGTCTCCATCTCCACTTTGGTAATATTTTTCTAAAAAACAAATATCAAAGTGATCTATCTATATTGATCTGGAGGTTTCATGAGTGAAGGACTTTACAAAAAGCAACTTTTTATAAAAAAAACGCAAAATGTGGCGTCCCACATTCGCAGGCTTGCCTGGTGTTTTTGTTTTCATTTCAGAAACTGAAATGGTTTGAATGCTGATTGATATATTCTGAGTCAACTTTGTAGTTTATAACCTTTGCTCTGGAAAAAGACATGAGTTGCACCGTAAAAAAGACAGGATGTCAGTGACTAAGTGAATCCCCCAAACAGAGGTCGAAGGGTGACACAGCAATAAGCTACCCATAAATCTTCGGCAGCTGCTGAGGCCATTGGAGACTTAATGCTTCCTTGGACAGACATTTCATTTTCCACATTTATCTTGCCTAGAACACACTCCACTCCTTTGCAGCCCTGAAAGCAAACATAAAAAAGGGATTAAGCAGACAACAAAATATCAAAAACAACTTGCAAATAAAGGTTTATCAATTTTTGTTTAAATGGCGGGTAGAATATATTCAGCATTATATCTAAATACTGAGCACCAACCCTGTTACAGGAAGGATATTATTAAACAGTGCAGGGTTCAGAAATGATGTACCAGGATGTTGCCAGGAGTGGAGGGTTTGAGTTATAAAAATAAGCTGGATGGGCTGGGACTTTTTTCACTGGAGTGTAAGAGGTTGAGGGGCGACCTTACAGAGGTTTATAAAATCATGGGGAGCATAGATAAAGTGAATAGCTAAAGTCTTTTTCCCTAAGAGAGTTGTTAATGTGGAATGAGCTGTCAGAAGTGGTTGCTGCAGGTTCAATTACAATGTTTAAAAAATCATCTGGATACATACATGAATAGGAAAAGGTTTGGAGGAATATGGGCCAAATGCAGGCATATCTACATTCCACATGATGGAAAGGCCCAGGTATCAGCTTTGCAGTACATATATCCAAGACAGAGACTACAAGGAAGCTGCAATGGAAATCCAGTACACAAGCAGTTAAATTACAATATATCCGGGCAAATATTTAAGCAATATGCAGCTCATGAGTTAAAGCTGAAATCCAGGAAAAAAGCAGGTGCATTCAAAGTATTCTTTAGTATGCTAGGTCCTGATTTGATAAACTTTCATTCAAAAATTTTAAAATGTGAGGATGCCATCCTATTGCGTGACACAGATTTTGAACATGTATAGTAACTCTAAATTGGGAATCCATAAGCAGAATTGCAGCTACCACAGCCTGGCCCCGTGGCCCCATCTACCATTAATATCAAACTGGGAGATCAGCTCTAATTCAATGAACAGTGTAGGGGACATGCCAACAGAAGCACCAATAATACCTAAATGAGGTGCCAACCTTATGAAACTATGACCCAGGAAATTTGCATGCCAAACATCAGAACCAATATGTAAAACAAATCAATCCTGTGCCCAACACAGCAAATCAACAGTTCAAAGGAGGTTTACAAGATTGATACCTGGAATGTATGGTTTGTGCTTTGAGGATAGGTCTGTCAGCCCGGGTTTGTAACAACTGGAGTTTAGAAGTTTGACATATGACTGATTGTAGTGAATAAGATCCTGAATAGCCTTGATAATTTGGACACGGAAAGGATGAATCATCTTGTGGATGACTCCAGAATTAGGAGGCACCATTTCAAAATTAGGGGTCGCAGGTATAGGACAGAAAGGAGGGGAAAGATTTCTGTTTCTTTCAGAGGGTTGCATGACTTTGGAGCTCGCTGCCTCAGGGAGTAGTGGAAACACTGGGTTTGTAAAAGAGGAGGTAGGGCTGCATTAACAAAGGCGTCAGTTAGTGTCAAGGGTCTGTGTTCCATTCCAGCCTTAGGTGGCTGTAGGTATGGTGTTCGAGAATTCTCCTTGCGTTGTGTGCATTTCCTCTGGGTACACCAGTCTCCTCCCAAAGTCCAAAGAAGTGCAGGTTAGTTGGATTGGCCATGCTAAAAATTGCGCGTAGCATCCAGGTTAGGTGGATTAGCCAAAGTAAAAACCCTATACATGGTTACAAGGATGGAGTGGGGAATGGGTCTAGGTGGGGTGCTCTTTGAAAGGTCAGTGCAGACTTGATGGGCTGAATGGCCTCTTTCTGTCTATAATACATTTTTCTCATGTGATAATTATTGTATTTATTTCCTCAGACAATTTCCCTTTCATCCCTTCATTATTATGTAATCTCCCGTTACCACCAATCTTGGCCACATTGCATTTTTTCCTCTTTCAATTTGATTCCATTGTTAACCTCTTTGGTTAATTGTCAGCTTATCCCTTTCTTAGAATCTTTTCTCCTCACAGGGATATATCTTTGCTGTGATTAGTAAACAATTTTCTTAAAGGACTGCCATAATTTCTCAAACATCTCTTCCACTAAATTCCCTTCCCAGTCCACTCAAGCCAACTGTACCCTTGTCCCTATGTTATTATCCTTATGCAAGTTTAACACCATCATTTCTGACCAACAATTCTCACACTAAAACTGAATGCTAAATTCTACCAGGTTACAGTCACTGCTCCATACTGGATCTTTTACTCGAGATAATTTAGTAAACTTGTCTTATTACATATGATCAGATCAAAAATAGCCCAATCCCTGGTTGTATCACAACATATTGTTTTATGAAACTGTTCTGAATATACACTCTGAATTATTTTTTATAGCTACTTCCAACAATTCATATTTCCCCCAATCTGTGAAATTTAAGTCACCCATTATTAATGTACTGTCATTTTTCTCATCAAGAGGCCTATAGATTACTTCCTTCAGTATCTTCTTCCACTTGCTACTTCTTAACCTTCATGCATATGGATTCTAGATCATCCTATCCAAGATCCTGTCTTGCTCCTGTACTTTTTCCATCTTGTAATAATAAATTTATCCTACCACCCTTCCTTTCTGCCTTAACTCTCAAGAAGTCATATACCCGTTCCCAACTTTGATCTTCTTGTGGTCACTGTCTTTGCAATGGCTATAGGATCAGACCCATGAAGCTGTATTTCTAATTCATATTTTTTGTTCTGAATACTGTATGTATGAAAGTGCCAGTAGTTTTGCCTTTAACAATGTTGTTCCCCTTTCACCCTATTTACTGCTGTTTTTATATGCTTATGCATTCTATCCCTTACAGTCACATTGTGGGTATTATCATATGAATTGTTGCCCTCTACAATGCCTTTTTTTTTGTAAGCCTTTTTGTCCACTTCCAAAATCCTCTTCCCCTTTAATTAATTTCCAACATACAGATGCTGGTCTGGAGGCAAACAGACTCACTTTCTGACCCCATCCAGGATAAAGCAGCCCACTTGATTGCCACCCCATCCAGTAACTTAAATGTTAAAGTTTCCCCTCCAGGACAGAAACCACTCTGACTTGGAACTGTATCACTTTTCCTTCACTGCTGCTCAGCCAAAATCCTGGAACTCCTCCCCTAAAAGCAGCCTGGAATACCTACACTACTTGGACTGCAATGGTTTTTATAAGCAGATCATACAACATTTGAGAGAGAAATCAGAAATTGGCAAAATTGCTGGTCTAGCTAGTGACCCCCACATCCTATGAATGAGAAAAAATGCATCACTAGGGAAACAGGCTGCAATTATAAAATAGCCACTGGTCAGATTTAATAACAGTACAACAGCAAGTATGCTTCTAACATTCTTACGTAATCATATGAGATCAAACCACAAGCTGCTAAAATGATTTGGGGATGAAATTCATATTATTGACTATTTTGTGTTCGAACTAAAACCTGGTTCGACCGTGAACCAAAGGTAGATACTTCTGGCACAAATTGCAATAGTTTCAAGTGACACACTGAGCAGAGCAGAGCTAGCTCCCAAGATACTTATAAAATTTCTTAACCCAAAAGGACCCAATGTACCCTCCACAGGTGACAGAAATTGGTAACTGTCAAGGTTCTTCCAGAGATGAAAGCTGTTACTAGTTGAATTTAACGTACGCATCAGTGTAGCATACAGTTAATTAATTGCCAAATGCTTTATTCATGGCTACTGAATTACCAAGAAATTGACCCATGTGGATGTGAAATCACTAATGAGGCTTATAAACTACAGTGCAGGACAGCTCAGGAATCTCACTTGCTGTCTCATTCCTATGAACATTGCTCCAAGATGCCCTGTCCCAGGCTTTTTAATAAAAGAGACAATATGTCACCTTATAATCAAAGAAAAAGTTTCAACAAACATGCAACACTTAGAGAAAATGTAGCTAATAAAAATCAAAGCAATTAGTATTTCCAACACAAAATAACAGCAGGTTGAAAAACATACAAGACTAAGCAAGTCAAGCTACACCAACATTCCACATAACAAAATACCATTCGTTTGTTAGGAATCTTAATAAATAAATGAATAATTACCACTGGGGGAAGTGCAATATGCAGAAGTGAGAGCTGTTAGCTAACAGCAGAGTTTTGAATTATCCATTCAATAGCATCCCACCCCTAGAGCAACACAGAAGAGTCATATCACACACAGTAAGAACAGATAGTTTAAAATATTTTCACCATATGGTAAAACAAGTCTGTTTAGGATCACTCAGAAAAATACTCAAAAGATGAAAGTTACTTAAATAAGTTCTTTGCTAGTCCTTTAAATGCTGTAACTTGGTGTTTTATGCACATTTAACATTCATGTTGAATCATAGCAATGTTAATTAGATCTGACAAAAATATTACCAATTACCTGCAAGAAAAAAGGTCTTTGTAACTCAGTGGCACTGTCCCCACCTACAGATCCATATTAAAGTCCCACCTTTCCTAGAGGTCTAACATGTCCAAACAAGTTGATTAAAAAAAACTCCATCTGTTTCAGGTATAGGTTCTATAGAATGGGATGATGATAATCAAATAACCCTTCCAATTGTAATTGACTAAATTTGCACACGGAGAAGCACTGATATCATAAAGTATGAAACAGTCCTAGAAAGTGCCAGAGAAACTCAGCAGGTCTGGCAGTTTCTGTAGAGAGAAAAAAAACTGAGTTATTGTTTTGAGACAAAATCAGAAATTGCTGGAAAATCTCATCAGGTCAGGCAGGATCTGTGGAGAGAAAACAGAGTTAACGTTTCGGGTCCAGCGTCACTTCTTCAGAACTGGGAATTTCATCAACCTGTTTGAACATTTCACACATTCAGGACAGGTGGGCCTTCTGGCCCAGAGGTAGGGACAGTACCATTGAATGCAAGACTTTTTTTAAAAACAGATTGAGTCGTTTGATATACTTTTGACAGACCTAATTAAGTGTTCTGACAAAGGGTGATCAGACTCAAAACATTAACTGCTTCTCTGTTTGCAGATGCTGGCACAGCAGCTAAGTTTCTCCAGCACTCTGTTTTCACTTCAGATTTCCAGCATCTGCAGTTTGTTTGTTTTATTTCACTGTACAGTTCATTTAATCAGTTAATGGCAATTCTAAGAGTCTAAAGTTTTAAACATTCAGGTGTTGTTTTTCTGTTTTTTCTTTAAATGGGAGACAATGCACTTTACTTGAGTAAGCAAGTTGGTTTATATGCCATTCTTTACCAAACTGGCCATAATTCTGAAATAGTATTAGATGAAATGCAAGTAATCTTTACAATTACATTTATTAGGCAGTTCAATCTTGAGATCATATTTTAGGAAAGGTAAATTTTTTTTAAAGGACACGGAGGTTTCCACATAATGTTTATTTTATGATGCTAATAGCTGGGGAAAGCTGCAGAGGTAATGGCAAATGGGTGTCACACAGATAGACAAGAAATTAATGTAAGATCTCAGATAAAAAAGTTGCCTATTAAAATGAAAACAAAATGGATTTATAATAATATGCAAAAATTTTTAAAATGACCAACGCTTATACAGCACCTCACTCAGTACATTCCAAAGCAAAGGTTAAGTCTATAAGGGTACAAAAAAGAAATCGCTGGAAAAGTTCAGAGGGTGTTCTGAGGAAGGTTCACTCGACTCAAAACATGAACTCCATTTCTTTCTACCGATGTTGCCACAACTGCTCAGCTTTTCCAGCAATTTCTGTTTTTGCTTCTGATTCACAGCATCCATAGTTCTTTTGGTTTCTATTAGGGTACAGTTTCAAGAGCTGGTGAACGGTTATAAAATTTAGGTGAACTCCAGCATGGTACTGAGGGAGAACTACGTGGTTGGAGGTGCCAGCCATTTGCTGAGACATTCAATCAAATCTTGCTCTGAAGTGGATGCAATAATTCCACGGCACTGTGAACAGATTGGAAGAATTACCTATGACCTGATTAATCATAAGCGATAGGAGCAGAGGTAATCCATTCAGCCAACTGAGTGTGCTCCATCTTTCAATGGGATTATAACCATTCTGATCATTTTCAACTGTCTTTCCCCATAAACCTGGATTGCCTTACAGATTAAATATCTTTCTCATTCTTTGATCATACTTAAGGACACAATGTTGACAGCCCTCTGTAGTACACAATTCCACAGATTCACGATCCTCTGAAAAACGAAGTGTCTCCTCATCTCTTTACTCTGAGATTACACTGTCTGGTCCAAGATTCCTCCACAATGGGAAATAATTTTGCCACATTTACTCCTAATAACGTTATACTTTTCAATAAGGTAATCTCTTGTCTTTCTAAACTCCAAGTACAAGCCCAATCCATTCAACCTCTCATGAGAAAATCTGTCCCCTACCCAGAATGAACCTACCAAACCTTCTCTGGGTTGCCTTCAATGCCAGTACATTTTTCCTTTGATAAGTGGAACAAAACTGTTCATAGAATTGTAGATGTGGTCTAACTTGTGCCTTACGTAGTTCGAGCAAAATAACCATATTTATCCTCATATCTACAATCAATATCACATTGATATATGCAGGGGTCCTGCTTTGCATAAATTGGTTGCTATGTTTCCTTCTTAACAAAATACCTCCATTTCAAAAATATTTCACTGAATGGAAACAAGGCAAGTAAGAAAAACAGACATTTTAATATAGCACACTTCTGAGACCAAAATACATTTCAACATGGAAGTACTTTTGAAATACAGTCATTTTTAAAATGTAGGAAACAGCAGGTGATTTGTGATCAGTAGTTTTTCATAAACAGAATCATTGAGATATACAGCATAGAAACAGACTTCAGTCCAACTCATCCATGCTGAGCAGATATCCTAAATTAATCTTGTTCCATTTGGCCCATATCCCTCTAAACTCTTATTCATTTACCATCCATGCGTTTTAAATGTTGTAATTGTACCAGTCTCCACCCTTCCTCTGACAGCTCATACCATGCATGCACTACCCTCTCTGTGAAAAAAGTTAACCCTCGGGTCCCTTTTACATCTTCCCCTCTCACCTTAAACCTATGGCCTATAGTTTTGGACTCCCTTGTCATGGAGGAAAGACCTTGGCTATTCACTATCTGTGGCCCTCATAATTTTATAAACCTTTGTAAGGTCACCCTTCAGCCTTCTATGCTTCAAGGAAAAAGTCCCAGCCCAGATAACAAGGTGTGGAGCTGAATGAACACAGCAGGCCAAGCAGCATCTTAGGAGCAGGAAAGCTGACATTTCAGGCCTAGGCCCTTCATCAGGGTTAGGCCCAAAACGTCAGCTTTCCTGCTCCTAAGATGCTGCTTGGCCTGCTGTGTTCATCCAGCTCCACACCTTCTTATCTCAGATTCTCCAGCATCTGCAGTTCCCATTACCTCTGATACAAAAAGTCTCACCCTATCCAGCCTCTCCCGAAAGCTCAAACTCTTCAATCCTGGCAATTTCCTTGTAAATCTTTTCCGAACCCCTCTAAGTTTAACAACATCTTTCCTATATTGGGAGATCAGAGTTGAATGCAGTCTTCTAAAAGTGGCCTAACCACTGTCCTGTACAACTGCAGCGTAATATCCCCACCCCTGTATTCAATGCACTGATCAAGTGTGCAAAATGCCTTCTTCACCACACTGTCCACTTGCGACTTCACTTTCAAGGAACTATGCACCTGTACCCCTAGGACTGCTTGGCAACACTTCCCAGGGGCCTACCATTAACTGTCCTGCCCTGAAGTGTCTTGGCAAAGTGCAACACCTCCTATTTCTCTAAATTAACCTCCGTCTGCCACTCCTCCACCCATTGGCCCAACTAATCAAGGCCTTGTTCTACTCTGATAACCTTCTTCACTTGCCACTACACCAATTTTGGTGTCATCTACAAACGTACTAATCATACCCAGTGTATTCACATCCAAATCATTTACATAAATGACAAAAATCCGTGGACCCAGCACCGGTTCTTGCAGTATACTAATGGTCACAGGCCTCCAGTCTGCAAAACAACACTCACCTCTGTCTCCCATGTTCAAACCAATTTTGAATCCAACTGTTCACCTCGATTCCATGTAATCTAACCTTACTAACCTGTTTACCATGGGGAACCTTATCAAACTACTTGCTGATTCAAAATAGACAACGTCTACCGCTCTGCTTTCAATTTTTTTTGTCACTTCTTCAAAAAACTCAATCAAGTTAGCGAGACACGATTTCCCACACACAAAACCATGTTGGCTACGAGCCTTTTCCCTTTCCAAGTGCAGGTAAGTCTTCTCCCTCTGAAACCTCTCCAACAACTTACTCACCACTGATGTCAGACACACCTTTCTATAGTTCTCTGGTTTGCAATGTGATAGTGACCAAGTTATTTTTTGTGACGTTGAGGCATAAACATTGTCCAAGTCATTGAGATTTCACATATTTTCCTTCAACCTGGTGCCAGAGCTACTTGAGAACGCAAACACAGCCTTGGTTTAACATCTCATCCAAACATCACATACTATCCTCAAAAACAGAAATGGAGTGTCAGCCTTGTGTTTTTTTCTTGCTTAAGCCCTTGAGATGTCCTAAGATTGTGAGAACCATTCTCAAAAAGATTTTTTTTTTGAACTTTACAATGGTTTTAACTGGCTTATGCTGAATTGGTTCAGATTGGCAGATACGATCCGAAAAAAAAAAGACATTGGTGTAAAGTTGTCATGATTTAATTTGGCATGCTGCTGGCATTCTCTTTAGAATGTGAAAATAGCCACTGTATTAAAGCAGCTGCTTTAACTACTTGTTGAGTTCTGGTATTGTTCCCACAGACTAGAGGGAGTTCACATGGTTCTAAGAGGTCTAAAAAAAAGGAGCACATTGGAAAATGGGAATTATAGTCTAGTATGTTTTACATCAGAAGGTTCCACTAGACATTTGTTATTTGATCACTTGTAAAAAGCAGCTGTTACTAGCCAATTCCAACACAGTTTGTGGAACTGGAGGTTCACCAAAGTAGTTGAAGTTTATAGATCATAGTAGCCCTGTTAATAAGACCATAAAATACAGGAGCAGAATTAGGCCATTTGACCCAGCGATACTTATCAGCCATGCTCAAATGGTGGACATGTTTCTCAATCCCATTTTCCTGCCTTCTCCCAATAACCCTTGATTCCCTTACTTATCTCTGCCTTAAATGCATGCAATGACATTCTCTAAGTTTCAATGAGATTTTTCCCACCCTCCCGCTCATCCTTCAAACTCCATTAAGTACAGACCCAGATTCCTCAACTGCTCCTCATATAACAAGCCCTTTATTCCTGGGAAAGTAGGAACTGCAGATGCTGGAGAATCTGAGATAACAAGGTGTAGAGCCTGAATAAGGGTCTAGGCCCGAAACATCAGCTCTTCTGCTCCTATGATGCTGCTTGGCCTGGCCTGCCGAGTTCATCCAGCTCCATACCTTATTACCCCTTCATTCTGGGATCAATTCTTATAAACCTCCGATAGACCCTCTCTAGTATTAGCATACTGTGCCTTGGATAGGAGGCCCAAAGCTGCTCACAATATTCCAAAGTTTGTGCAGTTTGACCGGAACCTTATACATTCTCAGCAGTACATCCCTGCTCCTGTGTTCTAGCCCTCTCGAAATGAATACTAACATTTGCTTTCCTGGCTGCCAAATGAACCTACATGTTCTCCTTAAGATAATCCTGAACTAGGACTCCTAAGTCCTTATACTTCAGATTGCTGAAATTTTTCCCCATTTATAAAATGTCTATTCTGCTATTCCTACTGCCAAAGTGCTTGGACTCATGCTGTCTCTTACAGATTTCCATCTGTTAATTCTTTGCCCATTCTACTAGCTTGTCCACGTTCTTCTGCAACCTCCTTACTTCCTCAACACTACCAGTCTCTCCACTTACTTTTGTATCATCTGCAAACTTAGCAACAATGCCCTCAGTTCCTTCATCCAGATCATTAATGTATAACATGAATAGTTACGGTCCCAGCACTGACTCTTGTGGAACTCCACTAGTCACTGGCTGCCATCCTGAAAAAGATCCCTTCATTTCCAGTGTCTGCCTTCTGCCAGTCAGCTGTTCCTCTAGGCATGCTAATACCTTCCCCCTAACACCATGGGCTCTTATCTAATTTAGCAGCTTCCTGTATGACACCTTGTCAAAGGCCATCTGGAAATCCAAACAGATCACATCCAGTGGCACAAGTATAGCACTGGGATCTACCTGACAATGTGGAAAAATTGCCCAGGTATGTCCTGTATACAAAAAAGCAGGACAAATCCAAAGTGATCAGTTACTGCCCCAGTGTACCGTAGCCATCAGTAAACTAATGGAAAAGTATCATTAACAATGCTATGAAGCAACAATTCTTTAACAATAACTTGCTCACTGATGCCCAACTTCAGTTTTCTGCCGGTACTACACAGCTCCTGGCCTCGTTACAAATTTGGTTCAAACATGGCAAAAGACCTGAACTGCAGAGGCAAGATGAGAGCGAATGTCTTTGATATCTAGGTTGCACTCAACTTAGTGTGGCATTAAGGAGCTCAAGCAAAACTGGAATCAATGGGAATTAGGAAGCAAACTCTCCACTGGTAAACGGTCATAACTGAAACATAGGAAGATGGTTGCGGTTGTTGGGAGTCAGTCATCTCAGCTTCAGGACATCTCCTCAGGAGTTCCTCAGGATAACGTTCTGGGCCCAATCATCTCTAGCAGCTTCATCAAAGACTTTCACTCTATCATAAGGTCAGAAGTGGGGATGATCATTGGTGATAGTACAATGTTCATCACAATTTGCAACTCCTCAGATACTAAAACAGTCCATGTTCAAATTCAACAAGACATGAACAATATCCATGCTTGGGCGAACATGTAGAAAATTAACACTCACACCACACAAATGTCAAGCAATGATTATTTCCAAAAAGAGACAAACTAACTATCACCTTTTTGACATTTAAAGGCATTACCATTACTGAATCTTCCACCATCTACATCCTGGGGGGTTAACTAGAAACTCAACTGGATTCACCATAAAAACAGTGGCGACAAGAACAGGTCACAGGCTAGGAATATTGCAACAAGTAACTCACCTCCTGACTCCCCTAAGACTGTCCACCATCTACACAGCACCATTCAGGAGTGTGATGGAATACTCTCCACTTCTCTGGATGGCTCCAACAACACTCAAGAAGTTTAACACTGTCAAGAACAAAGCAGCCTGCTTGATTGGCGCTACATACACAAGTATTCAATCTCTCTGCCACCAACACTCAGTAGCAGCAGTGTGCATCATTCAGAAAAGGCACTGCAGACATTCCCCAACATTCTTAGACAGCACCTTCCAAACCCATTATTACTTCTATCCAGAAGGATAAGGACAGCAGATCCATGGAGAAAACCACCATGTTCAAGTTCCCTTCCAAGCCACTCACCAACTTGACTTGGAAATATATCACCTTTCCTTCAATGCTGCTGGGTCAAAGTTCTGGAACTACCTGCAACCCATGGAGTTCAAGAAGGCAGCTCACTATCACCTTCTGAAGGGCAACTGGAGCAGGCAATAAATGACAGTCTACAATGCCTACGATAATGGAATAAAAAGAATTAATCCACATTTGTTTGAAGTACGAGCTCGATCTTGCAAGTGTCTTCAGTGCAGCACAATGTACTCGAGGCAGGATAAATCTATGCATACACACCGTGCCGTGTTACAGGCTTAAAGTTATGGAACAAGTTATGGGTAGTAATTTATGAGTGTTGCAGAACACGTCCATTGTCAGGCACTGTAGCAAATTCAAATTAAGAGTTTTATGAATAGTTAAAACAACTGAATACAAAACAAAAGAAAAATGCAATAGAAAATTGCGAGAGATCACATCTTGTATATATTGACATCAAGAACTGTGCTATTAGCAAGTTCTAACTGTGCTGTGGAGAATACACCAAAGACCACCAAAAGAATGATGCATAATATTAGAACGTGCATATCTGGATAGACAAAGAAAACAAAGTGTGGAGCTGGATGAACACAGCAGGCCCAGCAGCATCTCAGGAGCACAAAAGCTGACGTTTCGGGCCTAGACCATTCATCAAAGAAACCTACCTCGTTTACATTTTTAAGCTGCAAAAATACAGCCTTCATAAAGGTATGTGATTGAGATCCTGGAAACGGTAAAGAAATAGCCTCTAATTCAGTGGACAAGTTATTAGTACTAAACAGGCAGATGAGAACCAGAGGTACCAACAAAATGAAGGAACAGAGTTAGTAAGTAATTATATTGCAGTATGTGTCATGGTTGTGGATTCACTGCAGAATTGCCGATCGGAGCTGAAAACTGTAACGGAAGGTATGCTGTTACAGCAGATAGATGTGGCTACTTGTGATTAGTATCATCTGTTGCAGTAATCTTCTGGAACTTTCTTGATTGACCTAGAAGAGTCAAGGTGGAATTTCTCAGATATTTTTCCTCTTCGTCACCTCTCTTAAGGAGAGTGTATAACTGTGGATCAGTAATGGCGAATGGAAGTTGAATCATATTTGGCTTGATATTGGAAACTAACTAATCATCGTCACCACCAAGGTGATAACTATTCGAACAGAGAATATCAACCAAGCACAGTATTTCCTCCCAAGCCTAAACGGCAACAACAGCTCTTAATCTCAGATATTAAGTGCTCAATGGACTCAAACTCCTAGCCATTAGCTCAGCCCAATGCTAGTTAGTTGATGGTAAATGCAAGTTAGATACCAATGTTTGTAGCTGCTGTAAAATTACTTTTGAGTCTCCACCTGTTCCTGTGGTAATTAACGTGATCAACTTTTGCCTGTATGCATCAGTACATAATACATTTAACAAAATGCAAGGATTTCACAATGATGTAAAAACTATGACATTGTTGCTAAACATCTATGTCACAAACCAGCAAAAGTCTTTTAAGACTTACTTGCCACTCCTTTCACAATCACTCACTGATTTCACTGCATGTTCATTGCTGCAGCTAAGAGGTCATGGTAAAAAGGGCCTGGCAACAATTGCTACACGTTGTCCAAATACAAATGTTTCACAAATTTCTCATTTCCAATTTGGATGAGGTCAGGAACTCAACTGACAAAGATCAAACATGTAGCGCCCTACTATTGAACAAAGAAAGCAAGTGTCCAACACCACTTTTCAGACAGAAGGAGGAAGCAAAGGGGTGAGAGTAGGAATGAATGAACATAGATTTTTCATTAATCTTCCTTACAAGTAGGTGAAAATTGCCACATTGAGACAAAGTCACCCAAGAGTCTTGTTTTAATTACTGATTTCTCATTTAGTTTGGAACCTAAAGATTAGAAGCATTTGGACTGCAAAAGACTCAATTTCCACATGGAATGGCTATAGCACTTTGTACACTCAAAATACACATCTACTTAAAATAAAACTGTGTACATACCTTTCCTGCATTGGCAGAAATTGTGTTGGCCATTAATCCTTCCAAATAGCTACTGAAGATAACTCCTTTCACTGTGATTATTGCCTCCTGGGTCAAAATGGTTCTAAAAGTCAATGTTAAGATTATGTAAAAAAAAAATCATTTACATATTAAAATATCTTCACATTATATCCAAAATGGTTTTGTATTTGGTTATGGTATGTCCTGGTAGTCTAAAATGTTGGTATACGCAACATAATATTACTTCATTTTAGTCTTAATCTCTCTCTGAAGTCACTATTTGCAAATTTAGTACCATTTCCAATTTGAATCATCTAAAACCAGATTGCTTTAAAATTCTTTCATGGGATGTGGGCAGCACAGGCTGGCCATTTGGGCAATTTAATAGCTTAGCGTTATTATCGCAAAACTATTAATCTAGAAAGCCAGGAAATGTTCTGGAGACATGGGTTCAAATCCTACTATGGCAAATCATGGAATGTGAATTCAACAAAAAGCAAATTCTGGAATTAAATATCTGGAATGATGCCCTTGAACACTGTCAATTGCCAGAAGGCCCATCTGAATGACTGATGTCTTTTCAGGAAGAAAATCAGTTATTCTTATCTGGTTCAGTCCGTATGTGATTCCAGAAACAGTGTGGTTGACTCCAAACTGCCCTCTGAAGTGGCCCAACAAGCTGTAACAATCACTACTGAGACTCAAAAAGGAAACCAGTTGGGAGCACATGGCATCAACCTAGGCACCAAAACAACACAGCAAAATAAAACATCCCTGTTGACACTGCAATGTCCTCAGAGCTAATGCCAAAATTGGAGAAGTTATCTTACAGTCATAGAGATGTGGAGCTCAGAAACAGACCCTTCAGTCCAACTCATTCATGCCAACCTAAATAAATCTAGCCCCATTTGCCAGCATTTGTCCCATATTCCTCTAAACCATTCTTAATCATGCACCAATCCAGATGCCTCTGAAATGTTCTAATTATACCAGCCTACACCACTTCCTCTAGCAGCTCATTCCATATATGCACCACCCTCTGCGTGAAAAAGTTGGCCCTTAGATCCCTTTTAAATCTTTCCCCTCTCATCTTAAACCAATGCCCTCTAGTTTTGGACTTCCATACCCCGGGGACACGTCCTTGTCTATTTACCCCATCCATGCCCCTCATGATTTTATAAACCTCAAAAGATCACCCGTCAGCCTCTGACACACCATGGAAAATAGCTCCAGTTTATTCAGCTTCTCTAGTTATACTCACTAAATCACACCTTACAAACAGTGACCCACACACCAGCATCACTATATGATGGATAGTTAGAGAAATTAGGATACACCCATCCCACGAGCTGGTCGGGCCCAGTAATGGAGGTATACACAGTCATGAGGGAGTTATCCTGAGAGTCCTCAACATCGACACCAGGCACTGTGATGCTTCATAGCATCAAGTCAAACATGGTCAAGGAAACCTCTTGCTAATTACCATGTACCATCCTCCCATTAGCTGATGAATCAGTACTCCACCATATTGAACAACACTTGCAAGAAGCATGGAGAATGTCAAAAATGTACTCTGGGTGGGGGATTTCAAAATCCATCACCCAGGGTGGCTCAGTAGCTGCACTACTTATCAAAATGGTCAATCCTAAAGGACACAGCTGCTAGACTGTAGCAGGTGGTATGGGAACCAAAAATAGGGATAAGCATACTGTCTTCATCCTCAGATGCATGGAGACATGGGAGTATTGATAAAAGTGACCACTGCACAATCTTTGTGAGACAATCCCCCACTTTCACATTGACAATATTTTACATCATGGCATTATCACTATGCTAAATGGTACAGATTTCAAACAGATCTATCAGCTCAAGACTGACACGCTTGGGCCATCAGCAGCAGCAGAATCATATTCCAACATAATCTCATATGCCTGTTATATGCCCCACTCTACCATTACCATCAAGCTAGGGTATCAACTCTGGTTCAGTGAAGAGTGCAGGAGAGGATGCAAGTGCAGATGTACCTAAAATCTAGTGAAGCCAGAAAACAAGGTCAACTTACATGCTAAACAGTATAGCCAAGCAAGTAATATATAAAGCTAAGTGATTCTGCAACTAACAGATCAGATTGAAGATCTGCAGTTTTGACACATCCAGCCATGAATGGCAGTGCACAATTAGACAGTTTATGGAAGGAAAGGGCTCTACAAAATATGCCAAGTGGGTGATCCATCTCAGCTTCCTCCGATGGTTCCCAGCATCTCAGATACCAGTCTTCAGCCAATTGATTCACTCCATGTGATATCACGAAACTGTTAGAAGCACTGGATAGTGCAAAATCTGTAAGTTCTGGCAACAGTACTGGAGATTTGTGCTCCAGAACCTGCCACACCTCTGGCCACACTGTTCCAGGTTCTGTTGTTCCTAGAACCTAACAACATGGCAAATAGCTTATGTACACAAAAAGCAGGACATATCCAATCTAGCCAATTACTAATGCATTGGTTGATTCTCGATCATCAGTAAAAGGATAGAAAGTACCATCAACAGTGCTATCAGAAATAACCTGCCTGCTGACAAGTTTCAGTTCTGCCAAGGCACTCAAGTCCTTGCTGTATTACAGTCTTAAATTCTTCACTGGTTAGAGTCATATCTGAAAGACAGGAAATTGGTTGGGATTGCTGTTGATTTGTCATCTCGGCTCCAGGAGATTTCTACAGGGTTCCTCAGACTAGTATTCCAGGCCCAACCATTTTCAGCTGCTTCATCAATGACCCCCCTTCCAACATAAGGCTAGAAGTAGGGATGCCCACCAATGATTGCAACAACAAATGCAACTCCTCAGATAATGAAGCAGATCGTGTCCAAAATCAGCAAGACCTGGACAGTATTCAGCCAAGGGTTGTAAAGTGACAAGTAACATTTGCAACACACAAGTGCCAGGCAACGACCATTTCCAGTATGAGACAATCAACTGCCACCCCTTGATACTCAATGACTTTACTGTCATTGTATGCCCTATTGTCACGATGTGGGGGTTGGCAGTTTACTTTTGACCAGAACCTCAACTGCACTAGCTGTACTCCAAGAATATGTCACAGGCTAGGAACACTGCAGCTGGAAACTCACTTTCTGCCTACCCAAAGTAGGGAAGTCCACAAATTACAAGGCACAAGTCAGGAATGTGATGGAATTCTCCCCACTTGCCTGGATGAGTGCAGCTCCAACAACACTCGAGAAGCTTGCCAGCATCCAGAACGAAGTGGCCCATTAGATTGGCACCCTATCTGCAAATGATCACTTCTTCCACCTCTGATGCTCAGTAGGAGCAGCGCAGACCATCTACAAGATACACTGGCTAAAGTTTCTTAAACAGCACCTTCCAAACCCATGACTGCTTCCACCTGGAAGGATAAGGAAGCAAATACATGGGTACACCACCAACAGCAAGTTCCCCTCCAAGCCACTCAACATCCTGACTTTGAAAGAACGGTGTTATATCTCCATGTTATTCAGTCAAAATCATGAAATTCCCTCTGTAATGCTATCTTAGGCCTACCTACAGCACATGGACTGTAGTTGTTCAAGAAACGGTTCACTACCACCTTCTCAAGGGGAACTGGGGAGGGGTATTAAATACTGGCCAAGTGAGTACCCACGTTTTGCAAGTGAATTTTCACAAAAAATGCTCACAGTTGTTCATCACTGACCAGGCTTCTGTTAACTTACATTGAAGAAATCTTTATTTAAGTTAGATTACAACATGTAGAGGGAGGTAGTGGTTTGGTGGTAATGTCACTGAACTACTAATCTAGAGGCACTGAGTAATGTTCTGGGCTCATAGGTTCAAACCTTAATGGATTTTTAAAAATTAGTAAGTTTAAAATTGAAAGCCTCAGTAATAGTGCTTTGAAACTGTCAGCTGTAATTTCAATTTAAAAATCTGGTTTACCAAAACAATGTAGAGAAAGAAACCTGGCTGTCTTACCTGGTCTGGGCTAAGTGTGAATCCAAACTTATAACAGCACGTTGACTATTAACCATCCTCTGAAATGGCTAAGCCAGCCACTCAGTTCAAAAACGATTCGGGATGGACAACAAACGTTGGCCAAACCTCATTAAAGAATAAGTAATTTAAAAACTTTGTTTCATTACACAGATAAAAAATATTCAAAAAGCAAGATTTAAGCAGTTAAATGTTAAGAAACTATATTGAACTTACTTTTCTGGATTCTCAGGATGAGATCGATACATTAGTCTTTCATCTACTGATACAAGGTTACTGAGAGTTATCTATAACAAAAGTAGTGAATAGGATTCAATCTCACCTGAAATGACATCTTATCATTAAGGTAGCTGCTCTAAGAATAGAACATGAACATGTGTATCAACAAAAAAAAGTTAAAGACAAAGATATTAAAACATCCGCTTTTTTAAAAAACAGTGGCTACTCATAACAAGTATATTATTGCAGAATGACTCAATATGGTCAGGTGTTAAAAGTTTACACGTTCTCCTCAGAGCCTTGCACATTCTTCCTTTTCAGATAATAACGCAATTCCCACTTGAATGTCTCAATTGAAACTACCTCCACCACAACCTCAGGCAGTGCATTCCTTAACCTAACCACTTGCTGCAGGGAGATTTCTTATGTCAGCATTGCCTCTTTTGTCAATGCTAATAAACAAGAAATTCCAATCTACTCAGTCCAGATTGCCACTACTCTGCACTATTGTCTCATCACTTTAACTTTCTAAGTCTCATACAATATTAGCAATCACTACCATATTTCATCCCTGTTACGACTGATACTCTCCATCACTGTATAAGGATGCAACATCTACTTACTGACCAGCAAACGTTTGAACAGAAGTTTTCAGTTCCAGACCTTATAAGCAAGGATACCACAGGTAGATGAGTTGAATTACTGAGAGGTAGCTTATGTTAAGTTAATGGACATGGTTAATACTAATGACATATTGATCAGCCGCCAAAGTCCTTAGCTAAGAATTCGTGTGCTAATCTGTTCCTTAAAGAATTAACATAGTTTAACATTAAAAAGTATCTGGATGTAAGTTTGCTCGCTGAGCTACAAGGTTAGTTTCTCAGACGTTTCGTCACCATTCTAGGTAACATCATCAGTAAGCCTCCGACGAAGCGCTGGTGTTATGTCCCACTTTCTATTTATCTGTTGAACTGTGGACATGAACCTCAAGGTCCCTCTGCTCCTCCACACTGCCAATAATCTTTCCGTTAACCCTGTATTCTGCTTTCAAGTTTGTCCTTCCAAAATGAATCACCTCACAATTTTCAGGGTTAAACGCCATTTGCCACTTCTCAGCCCAGGGGAAGGACAAACTTGAAAGCAGAATACAGGGTTAACGGAAAGATTCTTAGCAGTGTGGAGGAGCAGAGGAACCTTGAGGTTCATGTCCACAGTTCCCTGAAAGCTGCCACCCTGGTGGATAGAGTTGTTAAGAAGATGTATGGTGTGTTAGCTTTCATTAATAGAGGGATTGAGTTCAAGAGCCGTGAAGTTATGCGCCAGCTGTACAAAAGCCTAGTTCGGCCACATCTAGAGTATTGTGTCCTGTTCTGGTCACCTCATTACAGGAAAGATATGGAAATGTTGGAAAAGGTGCAGAGGAAATTTACCAGGATGTTGCCTGGAATGGAGGGGAGGTCTTACAAGGAAAGGTTGAGAGAGCTGGGGCTTTTCTCTTTAGAACGATGAAGGATGAGAGGGACTTGATAGAGATGTACAAAATGATCAGAGGTATAGATAGAATAGGCAGCCAAAGACTTTTTCCTAGGGTGGGGTTAGCTATCAGGAGGGGGCATTGTTTTAAAGTAAATGGAGGTAGATATAGTAGAGATGTCAGAGGTAGATTCTTTACTCCGAGAGTGGTCGGGATGTGGAATGCATTACCAGAGAGGGTAGTGGAGTCAGCCTTGTTAGGGGCACTTAAGTGGCTATTAGATAGGCAAATGGATGATAGTATAAGGTAGAGGTGGAGGTTAGGTAGACCTTAGGATTAGGGTAAAGGTTCGGCACGACATTGTGGGCTGAAGGGCCTGTACTGTGCTGTACTGTTCTATGTTCTGTGTTCTATGTTTTGGTTTTCTTGGGTTGGTGATGTCATTTCCTGTGTTGGTGGCGTCATTTCCTGTTCTTTTTCCTCAGGGGATGGTAGATGGGCTCCAAATCAATGTGTTTGTTGATGGAGTTCCGGTTGGAATGCCATGCTTCTAGGAATTCTCGTGCGTGTCTCTGTTTGGCTTGTCCTAGGATGGATGTGTTGTCCCAATCAAAGTGGTGTCCTTCCTTATCTGTATGTAAGGATACTAGTGATAGTGGGTCATGTCTTTTTGTGGCTAGTTGATGTTCATGTATCCTGGCGGCTAGCTTTCTGCCTGTTTGTTCAATGTAGTGTTTGTCACAGTTCTTGCAAGGTATTTTGTAGATGACGTTCGTTTTGCTTGTTGTCTGTATAGGGTCTTTTAAGTTCATTAGCTGCTGTTTTAGTGTGTTGGTGGGTTTGTGGGCTACCCTGATGCCAAGAGGTCCGAGTAGTCTGCCAGTCATTTCGGAAATGTCTTTGATAGGGGAGAGTGGTTATGGACACCACTTTGATTGGGACAACACATCCATCCTAGGAGAAGCCAAACAGAGACATGCACGAGAATTCCTAGGAGCATGGCATTCCAACCGGAACTCCATCAACAAACACATTGGCTCCAAATCAATCTACCATCCCCTGAGAAAAAGAACAGGAGATGACATCACCAACCCAAAGAAACCTAACCAGATAAATAGTAAGCGGGACATAACACCAGTGCTTCGTTGGAGGCTCACTGATGATGTTACCTAGAATGGTGAGGAAACGTCTGAAAAGTAACCTTCCAGCTCAGCGAGGAAACTCACATCCAGAACCTCAACCTGAGCTACAAATCTTCTCAAAACTTGCTATTTAAAAGTATCACGGCATAAGGGCATGAAAAAGAGTTTCACAGCTGATTAATCATTTCTGAATACAATCTCTACAGCACTCTGGGTAAACACCGCAACCAATTTGAATACAGCATGATCCCCCAAAAATCATCACATCAATCTTTTTAATTTACTGGTGGAAGAAAAGATTTTGGATTGGATCTTATAAGAAGAACACACTGTAAAGGTAATATGAGATCTTGTATGTCTATGAGAGGGCTTAACATCTTATCCAAAGGATGGCATTATTGAAAGAGCAGCATTCCTATAAGACTGCGCTGGAGTGCCAATTTATCCTAAGTCAAGTCTCCAAAATTTGCAGTAAGTCTTTGACCATTTGATTCACACAGCAGCGGTGTCAAGTTTGACTCTTACTTCACAAATATAACATGATTAATACAAGGATTTCAATGTTGTGTTATAACACTCCTGTGAAGCATTTTGGAACTTTTATTACTTTAGGGATGTTATACAAATACAAATCGTCATTGCATCCTTATTGCATTGATTCAGTCCATTCAACAGCTTTCACTGGCGTAAGAATGCAAATGTTATCTTATTCTGCCACTACTAATGCAAATCTCTGACCAATAGTACAAGGAGGATTTTTCATGCCAAAAACAACTTCAAAAGTCTTGAGATATATCTCAAATATAGCAATCCATGAAGATGGAACAGAGCAAAATAGACTTGCGCTAACTTAGCATTTTATATGCCCCTGAATGTTTCAAAGTGCTTTATAGCCAATGAAGTTGAAAAGGTAATCACAACTGTAATCTAGGAAACAGAGCAGCTTCCACGTACAGCAATGTGACGATAACCCGATCATCTTTTTTGTGAGGATAAACTAAAGAATAAATATTGATCAGAACACTGGGGATAATTTCCCTGCCCTTCCTTGGACTGGTGTCATAATTTCCTTTACAATTGCTTGAGTAGGCAGTAACACTTTTATTTAATATATGATCTGAAAGCTAGCACTTCCAACAATGCAATCCTGCACTGCTCTGGGTGTCAGTCTTGAGTACTGCACTGAAGCCAGTGTGGAACCTGAACTATGAATAATGTGACTCAGATATGAGATATCAGAGTGATACCAATTGCGCCACATTGGACACTCGAAATTCAATAATGCAAAGCTTTTCAAAGAGGACAGTGTCCCTGTATAACTATTATGTGTAACATCAATTTTTATTTCATTAAGTTGCATGGAGAAGCAAGAAAATGTATTTGAGAGATGTACGTTGCCAGATTATACAGACACTCACATCGCTAAGAATTTCAAACTCATCTACTTACATTAGAAGAACTAAGTTCCATTGTCCGTTCAACTGGATCTACAACAGAATGTTCTTTAATATACGTTGTGGTCCTGCTTGTACCTAGTATCTAGCAAAAACACATTACAGAGGTTACAAAGTGAAACTACCTTCATTGTCTTTAATTCACTGTAATTTCTGACTAATACTTAGTGAACAGAAAACTGAATATTATTCAAGTTTGGTTGAGTCAAATGAATTTACTTAAGAATTAGGAGTAGGTTATTTGGCCTCTCTAGATTGCTCCATCATTTTGTAAGATTATGGTGGATCTGATTGCGACTTGAACATGTGATGATGCTGTCACATTAAAAAGGTTATTTTGTCCTGGGTGTTCTTGAAGAGAGATTGTAAAGGCAGAGGTAATGAACTGCTGACTGAAGACAGCTTAAGTAAACACCTTGGCAGGCCGAAATAACAAGGTGTAGAGCTGGATGAACGCAGCAGGCCAAGCAGGATCGGAGGAGCAGGAAAGCTGACCTTTCGGGTCTCGACCGTTCTTCAGAATCAGCTTCCCTGCTCTTCTGATGCTGCTTCGCCTGCTGTGTTCATCCAGGTCTACACCTTGTTATCTCAGATTCTCCAGCATTTGCAGTTCCTACTACCCCTTAGCAAGCTGAGGTGTTTCTTTTTTAAAAGCAGCTTGAATTGTTGTGGCCAGCTCTCAGACTAGGCTTTCTAGTTTTTTTTAAGCTGTAGCAGTCAAAAGCCATTTGGAGTCTCAAAAGAGTTGGTAGCTTCAGTGAATGATTTCTAGCTGCTTCTTTCTCTGAAATCGCTGATGTTTTCTTCCTTGAATTGGAGAACTGCATGTAAGAATCTGTGTCTAGATGTGCCTTTTTGCCAAGCAGTATGTTTATGGGATGTCACTGTATCGGAATATTTAATTAGTAATAGGTACTGCATCTATTCGGTTAAGTTTTCCAATAGTTATATTATTCAAAATTCCTCTTAACGATAGTGTTTGAATAAATTGTTTTTTGCTTAATGTTGAGTAGGTTGAACAGTATCATCGCATTTGGAGCAGGCTCTTCACATCCATGTTTAAAATAAGAACAAGTTGGAGTCTAGGCTACCTCCTTAGAATATTTTGAGGGAGTCTGGTCTGGTCCATCACAAACTCTACATTCCCACCTACCCCCAATAATCTCTAACTTCTCTGTAATGAAGAAGCTACCTGAAAAGTATTCTATATTGCTGCCTTCACCACTCTATAGGCAAGAAGGTCCAAAGACTCAACATGATCTGACAGAAAGAAATTCTCTTCATCTCTATTGTAATGGATTCCACCGCCAACCCCACCTATTTTTAAACTCTGATCCCAAGTTCTAGACTCTCCCACAAAAATCTTTGGTCAGGAAAAAATACTTTTCAGTTTTCACTCTCTAGGGATATTATCAAGTCTTTTGGAGATTATAAATGCATAAATGGAACATAGTTACAGGGGCAATAAGCTTACATCTTTTATTACATTATTTTACATCACAGTGAGTATTGGAATAATTTCCTTATAACATACCATACCACCCATCAGTTTAGAAATCCTTCCAGGCTACTTAGCTGCTGAATATATAACAGCGTAAAGTGAGTCTGGAAACTTCCTAATGTCATTTATGTCGACACTACACAGAAATGCTACAATCAATACAACAGCTTGTAAGAAATGTGAGTTGGCTAAATTACTTGTAGCTTTACACTGTTAATCAGATATGCATTTTCAAACAGATTACCTAACATTCTCATCATTAACCTGAGATCTAAGATTTCTGTCATGGCTTAGATACACGTGGTTTCTTAAAGGTAACTAAATTGACAAGTCATGATCTTGGATCGGGGAGATGCTAAATGAGTATTTTGCATCAGTATTTACTGTGGAGAAGGACATAGAAGATATAGAATGTAGGGAAATAAATAGCAACATCTTGAAAACAATGTCCATATCTTAAAAAGCATAAAGGTGGATAAATACCTGGGACCTGATCAGGTGTACCCTAGATCTTTGGAAAGCTAGAGAAATGATTGCTGGGTCCCTTGCTATATTTGTATCATCGATAGCCATAGGTGAGGTGCCAGAAGACTGGAGGTTGGCTAATGTGGTGCCACTATTTAAGAAAGGAAAGAAGGAAAAGTCAGGGAATGATAGACCGACGAGCCTGACATCAGTGGTGGGCAAGTTGTTGGAGGGAATCCTGAAGGACAGGAATTACATGTATTTAGAAAGGCAAGAACTGATTAGGCATAGTCAACATGGCTTTGTGCGTAGGAAATCATTTCTCACTAACTTCATTGAGTTTTCTGAAGAAGTAACAAAGGAGATTGATGAGAACAGAGCGGTAGACGTCATCTATATGGACTTCTGTGACGTTTGACTAGGTTCCTCATGGTAGACTGGTTAGCAAGGTTGGATTACATGGAATACAGGGAGAACTAGCCATTTGGATACAGAACTGGCTCAAAGGTCGAAGACAAATGGTGGTGGGGGAGGGTTGCTTTTCAGCCTGGAGGCCTGCGACCAGCCACGTGCCACAAGGATTGGTGCTGAGTCCATTGCGTTTTGCCATTTATATAAATGATTTGGATGTGAATGTGGGAGTTATTGTTAATAAGTTTGCAGCTGTCACTAAAGTTGAAGGGGTAGTGGACAGCAAAGAAGGTTACCTTAGAGTACAATTGAATCTTAATCAGATGAGCCACTGGTCCAGGGTCGGGTGGGGGGGGGGGGGGGGGGGGGGGCGCAGGTAGAGTTTAATTTAAATTAAGTGTGAGGTGCAAATCAGGGTAGGACTTATACTTTTAATGGTAAGGACCTGGAAGTGTTGCTGAACAAAGAGACCTTGGAGTGCAGGTTCATAATTCCTTGAAAGTGGAGTTGCAGGTATATAGGATAGTGAAAGTGGCGTTTGGTAAGCTTGCCTTTATTGATCAGTGCATTGAATATAGGAGTTGGGAGGTCATGTGGTGGCTATACAGGACATTAGTTAGGCTACTTATGGAAAACTGCGTGCGGTTCTGGTCTCCCTGCTATAGGAAGGACGTTGCAAAACTTTGAAGGTTGATTAAAGATTTACAAAGATGTTGCGAGGTTGAACTATAAGAAGATGCTGAATAGGATGGGCTATTGTCCCTGGAACATTGGATGCTGAGGGACGACCTTATAGAGGTTTACAAAATCATGGCGGACATGGATAGGGTAAATAGACAAGGTCTTTTCCTGGGGTGTGGGAGTCCAAACCTAGAAGGCATGGGTTTAAGGTGAGAGGGGAAGTATTTAAAAGGGACCCAAGGGGCAACTTTTTCATGCAAAGGGATATGGGCCAAATGCTGGCAAATGGGACAGATTTATTTAGGATATCTGATCGGCATGGATGAGTTGGGCTGCAGGGTCTGTTCCCATGCTGCACATCTCTATGATTCTGCTGAATGGTGGAGAAGGTTTGAAGGACTGAGTAGACCACTCTTGTTACTTGTTCTTATGTATGAAAAGAACATATTACTAGTTTAGCCTTCATGTGCAATTTTTTTTCAGTTTACTATTCTTCTGGATTTAATGCAGAAATCAGATTATTCTGCACATACTCTTGTATGGGTCAAATGTACAAACTGGCATCTAGACATGAGTGATTCATACAAATTAAGATATTGCACCATAAAAACCTCTTGTTGATTATGGCTCTTTTAGTTTAGTAATATTAACCAATGGGTATCCAAATAAACAGAAAATATTGTACAAAATGATGCTTATGGACTTACAGCTATAACAATGCTGGGGAGGCCCCACTCGGTGCTAAGCAGACGATAGCTATGCAGTCTTCCTCGAGTATCAAGATTTCTCTCCAACACATCCACTCCTACCACATTGGGATTCATGGGATTGGGGTATTTACGCATCGCAGCTTTGATAACTGTCTCCCAGGGATGGCTAAACAATATAAATCATATACAACGACATGGTATATTAGCCAACACCACTGTAACGGAAATGGAAGGGAACAAGTGCGTGCAAATGGCAGTTATAAAATGGTCACCTTAGCCAAATGTACAATCAGTTTAGGTATATGTATATGGCAGATACTTCAAATGTTCATGCACTGAGATATAGTAATGCATAGTGAATCACTGCACAGAATTTATTGTAAAAATATTCGATCATTTAATTCAGCAAGAAAGATAACAATCACTTTTCTTCTATGCTGCAGACTATGCCTCATCTTCTTCATTCAGAATTCAAAGAACAGTACAGCACAGGAACAGGCCCTTCAACCTTCCAGGACAGTGCTGAAATATGCCTTCCTAAACTAAATATATTTTGCCTCTACATGGTCCATATCCTTCTATTTCCTGCCTATTCATTCCTGTCAAGATGACTCTTAAATGTTGCTACAGTATCTGTCTCAACTGCCTTCTCTGGCAGCACATTCCAGGCATTTACCATCCTCTGTGAAAAATACTTGCCTCTCACATTTCCATAAGCTTTCCCCCTTTTACCTTAAGCTTGTCCCCTAATAATTGACATTTCTACCCTGGGAAAAAAACTCTAAATATCCATTCTTTCCATGACTCTGATAATTTTGTAAACTTCTATGAGGTTGTCTTTCATCATCTTACATTCAAATAAAAACAAAGCGAGTTTGTCAAATCGCTCCTCGTGGCTAATATATTCCAAACCTGGTAACATCCAGATAAACCTATTCTGTACACTCTCCAAATCCTCCACATGCTGGTGGTAGGGTGACCATAACTGTATGTAATATTCTATATGTGACCTAACTAAAGTTCTATACAGCTGTGGCATGACTTGCCAATTTTTACACCCTGTGCCCTGATCAAAGAAGGGAAGCACGTTATATGCCTTCTTAATCACCTTAATCACTTGCGTTGTCACATTCAGGGAACCCCATGGATCTGTACACCTAGATTTCCTCCCGTACATTGATGCTACTAAGTATTCTGCCATTTACTGTATACTTGCCTCCTGCATGAGATCTTCCAAAATGCAACACCTTGTATTTGTCCGGATTAAACTCCATCTGAAATTTTCTGCCCAAGTCTCCAACCTATCTTATCCTGCTGTATCCTCTGGCAATCCTCACGATCCACTGCTCCCTCAATCTTTGTATCGTTCACAAACTTACTAAGGCTACCTACATTCTCCTCACTATCCACAGCTCCCCTAGCTTATGTATCATCGACAAACATAATCTTCTCCATTCTCCTCCAAATCATTTTAAAACTACAAGAAACAGGTGTCACAGCACTGATCCCTGTGGAACACCACTGGTCACAGATCAAGGAAATTGAGTAATGGAGATTTGGAAGCTCATCTTGCAAACAAATACAGCATCAAGCTTGGGAAGGGTTGGAAGCAGTGCCAAGAGAGCAAATTTTGTGGCACAGACCAAAGACAATTACTTCTGTTCTGCCAATGAAGGAAATGTTTGCTCATGCAGTACTGCATGTTGAACAAGCAATTTGAAAACTAAGAGGCTGTGGAGGGAGTTTAGAGCTAAGTGACAAGGTAGAGATCAGTGTCACAAATGAAACATGACTCCAATGTTTTTGGATGATGTTGCTAAGGAGCTGTGCACAAATGGGAAATAGGAGGTGGTAGGAGTTGTTTGATCTAAATTCATCTCTGGGGGAGTCTGCAGCCACAGTTTAAGAAATGCACCCCCAAAAATGCAACCAGATACACCAACAGTCTGAATCCCTAGTCAATATAACTAGGATCACCACCACATCTGTTCCTAAATAAAAGGCTAGGCGTGCAGTAAACAATTAAATACCTTCCAATGGGAAATGTTACTTGTTTTTCACAGATGCGCACAACCCTTCACAAAAATAACAGTCCTCCAGTTCTTTCTGCAAAAGCAGAGTCCCAGGAGCCTATAAATCTGCAAGGCACATTTTTGTGCAAAATTTGTTGATTTCTGGAGAACCACAAACTAAGTTGCTCAAGCAGATTTAAACATAGATTCAGAAACGGTTTCATGTCAGCTTCCAGCACCAACAGCCTGATCCAATCACAGAGAGTATGGGGCAGGCAGGAATGCTAAACCACAGCCAACAGCCCCAAACAAATTCTTCACTTCTGTGTCAGGCCAGACTCCCAACTTCCTTCTCCCCCTCAAGCCAAACCCCAATCCCCTCCCTCTTTCATGCCAGGACCTCCAAAACACCACCTCCCCTCGGGGTGGCTTCAATCCCCTCCGCCTGAGGCTGGACCCAAAATCACTCATCATCAGGCTTGAACACCCAACTCCCACTTTCAACCCACGCCACATCTCATAATGACGGGGCCTCGCCTGCCCCACGCCCTTCATGTCAAAAACCACTCTCCCTCTCTTACCAGACCCTCCCTCGGTATTCCTCAGGCCGGGCCACCTACACACCCTCACACTACCCCCTCAGGCCTGACCACAATCCCTCTGCCCACCTGAAGTGGTGCTCCGAGCTCCAGATCTTCATGGCACCGGAGGCCAGGCCGCACTGTGTCCGGGAAAGGAGCTGCTCCCTGCACCCAGACCCTTCACACTGGCGCCAGCAGCTCCTTCAGCTCTGCCGCTCGATCTCCACCTGACAAGACGAGCGTCTATCTCCGGGAGATGGAGGCATCACAACCCCGCCCACTAACCGCTGCCCCGCCCAGACATCGCGTCACCTCTCCGCCCACTACCGCATACACGCCCCCGAAGCGTCATCGCTCCGCCCACTAACGGCGCAGTGCCCACGGATTGCGTCACCCCCCTGCCTTGCCGCCAATCGACGCCTGCTCCAGCGACGGCGACCCCGCCCACTGACGGAAGAAGAACAGAAATTGCTGGAGAAAGTCAACGAGTCTTAGCAGCATCTGTGGCAAGAAAACAGAGTTAACGTCTTTTGATAACAAAATGTGAGGCTGGATGAACACAGCAGGCCAAGCAGCATCTCAGGAGCACAAAAGCTGACGTTTCGGGCCTAGACCCTTCATCAGACGTCTTTTGAGTCCGGTGACTCTTCTTCAGTACTCCTCTTTGAACGATGCAAACACACTAACAAAGGGTCCCGACCCGAAACGTCAACTTTCCTGATCCTCGCCTGTGTTGCTCCAGCTCCACACTGTGTTTTAACTACACATACCCATTTTTTTAATACAAAAGTTTCAGCGACGACATGCAACAGCTTAAACTGGGGAGCTAATAAGTATTTTCATTATAAATTTAAGTGCTACGTCGTATAATGTGTAGTCAACGTTAATAAAGTATATGTAGAGTTAGAGTCAGAGATCACAATTTGACAAGACATTTTACTTACACCCAAGACAAATAAAGGAACCTCCTCGCAATGGAGAAATTGTACCAGATGATAAGCCCCTTCATCGCTAACCATTTGGGTTCAACTGCCTAGTAGTAGTAGCCATGTTCCTCAGCACCAGAAACATTTTAGATGTTGTCAGACCCAATAACAAGAATACCTCAAAAACAACTTATTAAAACAAGGGTTAGTAGGAACTGCAGATGCTAGAGAATCTGAGATAGCAAGGTGTAGAGCTGGATGAACACAGGAGGAGCAGGAAAAAGGGTCCAGGCCCGAAACGTCAGCCTTCCTGCTCCCCTGATGCTGCTTGGCCTGCTGTGTTCATCCAGCTCTACACGTTGCTATCTCTTATTAAAACAAGGAAATGGTTTGAACTTCCTTCCAATAGGGTTCTTTACATCATGCGGCAATGTTTCTCATCGCCTGCAATCAAAAAAAATTGGGTTTGTCTATCGTGTTGAAGAATCCAATAGACATTTGACACAACTATAATGTATAATATGACATTCCTCATAAGTGTCTAGGCTAACGTTAAGTTATTGGTTTACAACAATGGAGCATGCTTTCCGTAGGTGTCATGCTTAAAGTGATCCAAAGTAAAATGGAAGATGATTTCTTTAGACCTCAGGAAACAGCAATCATATAAGCATATTTTTAAACCCTAAACTGAGTCAGCCTTAACACAACAGCTAAGTTGTTTGGGCTACTGTCTACAGTCCATTTCTTCTGATGAAGGGTCCTGACCTGAAACATTGACTTTCCTGCTCTTCTGATGCTGCCTGACCTGCTGTGTTCCTCCAGCTCCACATTAATTTCACTCTGACACCAGCATCCGCAGTTCTTGCTGTCTCTTAGCGATATTGTCTGATTAAATGTCTTGCAATATAGAATATAGAACAATACAGCGCAGAACAGGCCCTTCGACCCTCGAAGTTGCGCCGACCTGTGAACATATCTAAGCCCCTCCCCCTACACTATCCCATCATTATCCATATGCTTATCCAAGGACTGTTTAAATGCCCCGAATGTGGCTGATTTAACTACATTGGCAGGCAGGGCGTTCACGCCCTTACCACTCTCTGAGTAAAGAACCAGCCTCTGACATCTGTCTTAAATCTATCACCCCTCAATTTGTAGCTATGCCCCCTGTACAAACTGAAGTCATCATCCTCAGAAAAAGACTCTTACTGCCCACCTTATCTAATATGCCGTTACTCTTATAAAACCTCTTTGATAGTTTGACATAAAAATATCTTAGCAAGTTCAAACACTCGAATGCCGACAACGCAAAGTTGTTTTCTTTGCAACTTGCTGTGTTGAGATTTATCTAAGTTTTTTTATTTTAAAAAATACATTTGTTTAATTTCACATGTAACTGTCTCACCTTGTATTTCATCTCAATATTCACGGTATAATGTATGTTCGTTGGTCGATCCTCTCACGGAATTGTTGGCAGGCATTGGTCATTCGAACAGTTTCTAGTCAGTGAAATAGGATTCTAGGTCAAAAAAGAGAAAGAACAGCGAAAAAAAGTATGAAAAACAGCACAAGAAAACAGAAAGACCAAGACTGGCAAATGCGGTATAGCAAGTTGATGACAAAGTCCATGGCAGTGGTTTGATTCAAAGTAACATTGTTGAGATTTCTGGTGACGTGCTGCGCCAAAGAAAGATGACTGCCAGAGGTTAGCCTACGTCATGACGCAACACGCTAACTTCTATCCAGCATGTATCCAGTCAGCCGCGGGACACGTTGTTGCAGCCTCAGGGAGCGCAGAAGAAGTGACAACGCCTGGAGGTTGTACATTTTAAATGTTATGAAATTTATTATTAAACGTTTAAAAAACGAAGGAAGCAACAGCGGGTCGAGTCCAAACGTTTTGCTCCCAAGCGCACAGCGAGTAGTGATCTTGAGGTTCCTGCAAATGCAAAAATGACAGGTTACGCGGGCTTGTGACATGGTGATACGGGTTATCGTGATCTTGAAGCGATTTCTTGCTTGTCCATGAGGCTCAAAGGAGAATTTTCTGCTGTTCATTCCCTGTTTGATACATAATATTTTGCCTCTCACAGGAGATTGCAGCCGAAGGAGAAAGGGATATGAGAGATAATGGGAACTGCAGATGCTGGAGAATCCGAGATAACAAAGTGTGGAGCTGGATGAACACAGCAGGAATGAGTTGGTTGCATCATATCAAAACAGGAGGGTCTTGGCGGAAGATAAAGTTGCTGGAAAAGCTCAGCAGGTCTGATAGCACCTGTGAAGGAGTCTTGGCGGACTGTGATCTTTGTCATTTTTTTAAACTGAAGTTTTTTACCAGTGAATTAGAAATGTATTAACCTCTAAGTATAAGCGTGTCTCCAATGTTTCTTACCATGAATTTGCATTCACTTTATTTTAGTCTATGTTGGGATAGTGCATTTGTCTGCAGGATTACGTGACATTCGCATCTCCAAAGTTTGGTTACAAAACCTACACTAGAATTCTCCTGCTTCCTTCACTTTTGCTTGACTTTATCTATATAGATTGCGTGTTCCTGCAATCCCTTAGGTCAGCTTTACATATTACATTTTAAGTCTGTTGAAATCTGTTAGAAATGATGCTCATTTAACGAGCCGGTGTCCTGCACCATACCAGGAGAGTCCTTTATGAACACGGCGATTCCACCTACCGCTGCCCACTACCCCCCCAGCTGTTCTGAAAATATTTTGTTTTCTCATTTGTGTTTGATATCTTTGCCTTTTTATACAACTGTATTTGTTTCTCAATACATAAAAGTCTTTCCTACCCTTTAATCCTGAACACTATTTAAGTTGGTCATCAGATACAAAGATGTAAGCTATTTCAGGCTGTCAACAAATATTCTTTTATTTTAATTTTAAGGCATAGGTTTTCAGGTCGAACTGTAAAACCCAAACCTCTGGAAAAATCAGGGTTAGGAACTGTGCAATTTCTGTCGAAGGTTGTCCCAAATGTCTATTTTTTAAAAATTCATTCGCAGGATGAGGCATAGCTGGCTAGGCCAGCATTTATTGCCCATTTGTAATTTCCCAGAGGGTAGTTACCAGTCAACCACATTGCTGTAGGTCTGGAGGCACATGTGGGCCTGTCCTCAAAGGACGATAGTGAACCAGATGGGTTTTTCCCCTGACATTGGATTCATGGTCATCATTAGACTCTAATTCCAGATATTTATTGAATTCAAGTTTGAACCCAGGTCCCCAGAACATTACCTGGGTCTCTAGATTAACAATCCAGCGACAAAACCACTGCCTCCTCACTCTTTGTGACAGGATTAATCAGCGTACTCTGTTATTTCACAGAATTAAGTGTAATGAACAAAGAACACAATGGGGGGAAAAAACCCCTTTTACACAACTAGTGGTTACCGTCTGGAAGACAATATCTGGGAACCTGGTAACAGGTTCAATTGTGGCATTCAAAAGGGAATCGAAATATTGGCTGAAAAGGGACTACAAAGTTAAAGGGAGAAGAAGTTAGAGACAAAAAAAAACTGCAATTGCTGGAATCCAAGGGAGACAAACAGGAAGCTGGAATACCACAGAGATAATGGGAACTGCAGATGCTGGAGAATTCCAAGATAATAAAATGTGAGGCTGGATGAACACAGCAGGCCAAGCAGCATCTCAGGAGCACAAAAGCTGACGTTTCGGGCCTAGACCCTTCATCAGAGAGGGGGATGGGGTGAGGGAACTGGAATAAATAGGGAGAGAGGGGGAGGCGGACCGAAGATGGAGAGTAAAGAAGATAGGTGGAGAGAGTATAGGTGGGGATAGGTCAGTCCAGGGAAGACGGACAGGTCAAGGAGGTGGGATGAGGTTAGTAGGTAGATGGGGGTGCGGCTTGGGTTGGGAGGAAGGGATGGGTGAGAGGAAGAACCGGTTAGGGAGGCAGAGACAGGTTGGACTGGTTTTGGGATGCAGTGGGTTGGGGGGGAAGAGCTGGGCTGGTTGTGTGGTGCAGTGGGGGGAGGGGACGAAGTGGGCTGGATTAGGGATGCAGTAGGGGAAGGGGAGATTTTGAAACTGGTGAAGTCCACATTGATACCATATGGCTGCAGGGTTCCCAGGCGGAATATGAGTTGCTGTTCCTGCAACCTTCGCGTGGCATCATTGTGGCAGTGCAGGAGGCCCATGATGGACATGTCATCTAGAGAATGGGAGGGGGAGTGGAAATGGTTTGCGACTGGGAGGTGCAGTTGTTTGTTGCGAACTGAGCGGAGGTGTTCTGCAAAGCGGTCCCCAAGCCTCCGCTTGGTTTCCCCAATGTAGAGGAAGCCGCACCGGGTACAGTGGATGCAGTATACCACATTGGTAGATGTGCAGGTGAACCTCTGCTTAATGTGGAATGTCATCTTGGGGTCTGGGATAGGGGTAAGGGAGGAGGTGTGGGGGCAAACCAGTCACAAACCATTTCCACTCCCCCTCCCATTCTCTAGATGACATGTCCATCATGGGCCTCCTGCACTGCCACAATGATGCCACACGAAGGTTGCAGGAACAGCAACTCATATTCCGCCTGGGAACCCTGCAGCCATATGGTATCAATGTGGACTTCAACAGTTTCAAAATCTCCCCTTCCCCTACTGCATCCCTAAACCAGCCCAGTTCGTCCCCTCCCCCCACTGCACCACACAACCAGCCCAGCTCTTCCCCCCCACCCACTGCATCCCAAAACCAGTCCAACCTGTCTCTGCCTCCCTAACTGGCTCTTCCTCTCACCCATCCCTTCCTCCCACCCCAAGCCGCACCCCCATCTACCTACTAACCTCATCCCACCTCCTTGACCTGTCCGTCTTCCCTGGACTGACCTGTCCCCTCCCTACCTCTCCACCTATACTCTCTCCACCTATCTTCTTTACTCTCCATCTTCGGTCCGCCTCCCCCTCTCTCCCTATTTATTCCAGTTCCCTCTCCCTGTCCCCCTCTCTGATGAAGGGTCTACGCCCGAAACGTCAGCTTTTGTGCTCCTGAGATGCTGCTTGGCCTGCTGTGTTCATCCAGCCTCACATTTTATTAGCTGGAATAACACAGCAAGCCAGGCAGGATCTGGAGAAAAGAGACACTGGGTGAATTGCTGATCCAAGTCTGTGATACCTCTTGCATGCGCTGTCTAATACAACTTTGACTGAAACTATTTTTCCTGCAGTTTTCAGTGACCGAGTGGATGGATTATTTTTAGGACATTTTATTTAATAAGTGCAAAACCGACCTATAAGAGCGTGTTGATATAACAGGCATGTGAGACCATCTTGCCCCACTTACATTATAACATACCAGCTCTCTTTGCGGGCCTGTAGAATTCGAATAGCTTGAAGTGGGCAAGTTGAAAAATCCAAGCATATTTGTATTTAAATCCAGGCGGGAAAAAGAAAAAAAAACGAATTTCAGATTGTTAGATGAGGTTGCAGTTTGTCTCACCTCTTTTGGCGATGCTAATTCCTGTTGTCAATATACCAGCACGATGTGGGAGAGCAAGAATCACTCAAACAACTCCTTCATCGGGTGACACGAGTATGAAATCGTAGGAATCGAGCAAACAAATAGCGAGGAAAAGACAGGTTAAGAATATAAAGAGACACACGGATGGGAACAAACAGCAGCACTGACATAGGCAGTACAAGAGAAAGGACATGGCAAACTTGCCACAGACTGTGGTGGGGGGGGAAGAAAGAGTTTCCCCCTGAGTTTGTCGCAAAGAGCGACGTAACTGTGCGGGGGCAACGTGACGAACAGGGGGGCGGGGTGACGTTGTAGCGTCACGGCACGCAGACACGCCCACTGATGTCCGACGACGGCCTTGGAGGGGGAGGGGCAGAAATGGCGGCGGCGGCGTTAGTGGTAGGGTGATTAATTCGCTGCTTAGACGTTGCTGAGGAGTATCCTGTAACTGGACAGGGGAGAGAAAGAGAAAAGAAAAGAGATACTCAGCAGGCGATGGCGCACCGCTATGTCGTGTTAGCCGGTTGCTGCCGGGGCTTGTATAAAAGTTTCGGCCCTCAGCGCATCAGCCGAGCCTGGAGGCCGGTGAGTAAATGGCAGAACTTAGAGCAGAGCAGGGTGGCGGCGGCGTGTTTACACAGGCAACAACCGCCGGTAACATCACTCCTCCACTCTGTGGTGGTACTGTTTAAAATGCGTGCCTGCCTGGTACCGACAGGTTTGAAGTCGTTGACACGTGACGTTAATCAGTTTGTAGGGTTAGATCATAGATTCCCTGCAGCAAGCTATTTGGCCCATCGCGTCCACACCGACCCCGTGAAGAGCAAAAACAAAGTCGCTGGAAAGCTCAGCAGGTCTGGCAGCATCTGTGAAGGAAAAACCAGTTAACATTTCGGGTCTAGTGACCCTTCCACTGAACCCTGTGAAGGGCATCCCACTCTGTCCCTACATTTCCCATGATTAATCCACCTAAACTGCACACCCCTAAACACGATGAGCAATTTAGCATAGCCAATCCGCATATCCCGCACATTTTTGGATTGGCCTGGAAGAAACACCACACAGGCCGTGGCCCGCGGTTCGAATTGAACCGGGATCCCCTGGCGCTGAGAGGCAGCAGTGCAAGCCACTGTGCCGCCCTTATGATTCAACCAGTGCCAATAAACCAAAACCAGTAAACGTCAGATAATGCCTTAGAGATTTGCAAAATGATGTAATTTAGTTCGTGGTTGTGACAGGATAATTTCCCCCAACCCTGAAATAAGGGTGCAGGGCATCTTGATCAAACTATTGGAACATACTGCAGCCTTGTAACGTAGATTTATAGACTGTGTGTGCCAGATAGTTGTACAGATATTTTATCTTCTAAGTCACTTGCTTGGGCTTGGATGGAGTGTTCTCTTATTCTGGGCTGCACACTTCAGAAAGCATGGCAAGGCATTGGATAAGATGTAAGTGTGAATAGTGTTTTGGTCACATGGAGTGAGGAGAGCCCTACATTAGTTGGAAAGTACTGGGGATGGGCACACAAATAGGAAGGATTTAGAGGGATATGGGTCAAATGCAGGCAAATAATTTAGATATCTAGTCACCATGGACAAGTTGGACTGAAGGGTCTGCTTCTGAGCTGTGTAATTCTATGACTCTCTACATAAGACCATGAGATATGGGAGATGAATTAGACCATTCAACTTAGTCTTCTCCACTATTTCATCATGGCTGATATGCACTCGTCCCTGTCACTGAGGTTCATGTTTAATGTCTGTTCCCAGGCTTGAAGACAAAGTTAGTGCTGACACTTCAGTGTAACACTGTTAGGGACTAGCCATCGCGAGGCGCTGTCTATTAGATGGAATGTTAAACCAAGGTGCACTCTGTAGGCTGGTGGATGTGAAATGTCCAAGGACATCATTCTTAAGAAGAAAACAGCAGTTATCCCTAGTGCCCTGACCAATATTTATCTCTCAGTCAACACTGCAAAAACAGATTATGTCCTGTCATCGCATTACTCTATATGAGAGCTTGTTGCGTGCAAAGTTGGTTTCCATGTTTCCTGCATTCCCACAGTGACCATGCTTAATGTCTGTTAGTCTTTCGAGACTTTCACTGTTTATGAAAAGCAAGTTTTTTTTTTCATTTTTACCTATGATTAGGTTGATGCAACTTTGCTGCAGGATCCTTAGAATTCGCTCCCCAAATTAGAGCTATTTCTCCTAAAGAAATGAGTCAAAAGGAAAATTAAAGATTTTTCTTAGGAATAAGTTGTAAGATGTTCCCTGGGCCAAGCTTAATATATTTTAAGGTAATGTGATGTGCTTACTCTGCATCAGTGTTTGCAATTAATCAATGACAAAGCAGGACATGTGTTGAAAAATATTTGCAGCAAAAAAATTGTGGCTGTGAATTTTTAAGATTGATTTTCTGTGAACGGTGCTATTAGGATGCTGAGAAAGTCCACTGAACAAAAAGCACTAATTCATTGTTGTATCGGAGTATGAAAATGATTCCAGAGACCAATTTCTGTTATTGTTGCAGAAGGCTGTGGAGACTAAGTCTACGAATGTCTTTAAGGCAGAAGTAGATACGTTCTTGATTAGTGAGGGGATCAAGGGTTTTGGCGAGAAGACAGGAGAATGCGGTTGAGAAACATATCAGCCATGATAAAATAGTGGAGCAGACTTTAAGTTGAATGGCCTAATTCATCTCCTATATCTCATGGTCTTGTGTAGAGAATCATAGAAGTGTACAGCTCAGAAGCAGACCCTTCAGTCCAACTCGTCCATGCTGACTAGATATCCTAAATTAATCTGGTCCCATTTGCCTGCATTTGACTCATATCCCTCTAAATCCTTCCTGTTTGTGTGCCCATCCCCAGTACCTCTTAAATGTTGTAATTGTACCAGTCTCCACCACTTTGGCAGCTCATTCCAGACATGCACCACCCGCTACACAAAAAAGTTGCCCCTTATGTCCCTTTTAAAAATTTCCCCTCTCACCTTAAACCTATGCTGTCTATTCATAAAGTCATACGGTGTGGAAATAGAGTTTTGGTTTAACCAGTCCATGCCGAATGTAATTCCAAACTAAACCAGTCCCACCTATTCTCTCCTGGCCCATATTCCTGCAAACCTTTCATATTCATGTTTCTATCTGAATGTCTTGTAAGTGTTGTAATTGTACCTGCATCCTCCCCTTACTCAGGAAGGTCATTCCACACACAAACCATCCTCTATGTAAGAAATTTGCCTGCCATGTCTTTTTTTAAATCTCCCTTCTGTCCCCCAGTTTTGAAATCCCCCGTCATTGGGTAAAGACAACTACCGTTAACTCTATCTGTTACCCTCCCCCTTTTATATTATAAATTTCAGTCAGGTTGCCTCTCAACCTCCTACGTTCCAGTGGAAAAAGTCACAATCTGTCCAGCCTTTCTTTATAACTCAAATCTTTCATTCCCGGCAACATCCTAATAAATCTCTTCTGAACCCTCTCCAGCTTGATAATATAGTTTTGGACTCCCCTACCTTGGGAAAAAGAACTTGACTATTCACTCAATTCATGGTCAGAAAACACATGACACCAGGTTATATACCAACAAGTTTATTTGATTGTTGGACTGTAACCTGGTGTTGTATGATTTCTGACTTTGTTCACCCCAGTCCAACACCGGCACCTCCACATCAATCTAATCATATCGTTCACAATTTTATAATCCTCTATAAGGATTATAACCCTCAGCCTCTGATACTCCAGGGAAAATAGCCCCAGTCTACTCAGCCTCTATAGCTCAAACCCTCCAACCCTGGCAACATCCTTGTAAATCTTTTCTGCACCCTTTTGAAGTTTCACAACAGTTTTCCGATAGCAGGGAGATCAGATGCTAACATAAAAAGCAAGTACCTTAGATTTATCAATCTAGCTGACAGTTCTTCATTGCAGTATTACTTGGAATTGATAAAATAGGCCACTACTATTGGTTGGTCCAACTTGCCTTGCACTATATCTATTTAATGTAAAATGTTTGTGAGGAGTTCAAGTTTTTTAAAAATGCACCTTCTTCTCAACCAAAAAGTGTACATGATTAATGCATTGGACCTCATGTTAGTGTGTCATCCTAGAAGGTGTGAGTAAGATGATATGATGATAAATAGTATATTCTCAGCATTCTCTGTTGCATTATGTGATTTCTTGCAGCTTTTAGGTTGTACACACTATTGTGTGGGCTTGGATAAGAGCAGCCTACTAGCAAATGTTCTAGGTATCTATGGACGACTCTGCTCACGACCACCAAAAGGTGAGTAATCTTGAAAGTGTCATAAATTTGTAATCGTTATTTTCATATTTAGTCTGTTTTCCTTCAAGCCTCCATTTAATTCTGATTATTTTCTATTTTTCAAATTATTTATAAACTTATATTGGAGTTAAAGCGCAGATTTGGATTTGCATTTTTGGGCCGACTTAATGGATTTTAGCTGCCAATTATGGACTGTCAGAGATTTTTCAACATCTTGGGACAAGTTACCTTGTAGACTCCTGTAAGACAGTGTCCAATAATTAGATTCAGAACTTACAGCAAGGATCAGGATGCTTGCCCACCACCTGGGGATATTGTCATGATGTTCAAGAAAGGGACAAAAAAATCTAAATCTGTGTACATGTAGTGAATGTCAAGAAATGCAATGAAAGTACTACTGATAAACAGTTGCTTGTTTGTTGATTACCCTAGTCTAGAGAAGGAGCAGCTCCTGAAGCATGCTGTGCAGACTTCAGTCTTGGAAATTTGTATAACAGGCTCCATTTGCACTTAGCCTGATTTAAGTGGAGGCAATGGCTTGGTGGTATTATCACTGCACTGTTAATCCAGAGACCCGTGGACTTGTTCTGGGGACCTGGGTTCGAATCCTGCCCCAGCAGCTGGTGGAATTTGGATGCAATAAATATCTGGAATTACGAATCTAATGATGACCATGAACCAATTGCCAATTGTTGGAAAAACTCATCTGGTTTGCTGATGTCCTTTAGGGAAGGAAACTGCCATCCTTACCCAGTCTGGCCCACATGTGCCTCCAGATCCACAACAATGTGATTGACTCTTAACTAGGGGTGGACAATAAATGCTAGCCTAGCCTCTTCCCATGAATGAAAAAAGAAGAGTCGCTTTGTAAAGCAGACAGACTGCACTCGAAACTGGAAATTTCAATTTCTGCCATGCTATCATCTCACAAGATATTTAGAGGAACTACTGAGACTTGCAAAAGGTGGCAAGTAGTATTCCATTGAGACCAATACTGGAATCGTTGCCATTAACCATTTAGAACCAGATCCATTGCAGGCAGTCACTATTTCATCACATTGCAGTGACATGATGTTAACTTGTTTCCATGTGGTGGTATTAAAAATAAACACAGCCTCTTAACATATTAAAAGCAAGTTGTTGTATTATCTTTGTTATGCATTGTCTTTTTTTTTATAATGCTATGGAAATATGTGTTGGTAATCGCTAAATTGGAAAATTAAACTAATTTTACAAGCAGAAATCAAAGTTAGTGCTCGCTGGATAGTTGAGGCCAACAGATGCTAAGAACATTACCATTTAGATCACCTGCCAATGTGACAAGTGTATATATAATTTTCCCTAAAATTTTATACCAACAGCGCTGTGGTTATATCTTTACCACATGGGTTTCAGCAGATCGCAAGGGGTGGGTGATTAATGCATGCTGAAAAGTTGCTTAAATATAAAATGGTCAACTGTAAAATTTGCTGATGTTTCAAATGTTTTAAGTTTACTGTGGGTTATAATTATTGCACTTGTGTTTGAGTAAAACACTTTGTATTGAGAAACATAATATTTAACAGTCAGTGTAATCACTGTGGAATTGCTAACCCTTTATTTTTAAAATGGTAGAAGTTTTTAAAGAGTGTAGGGGCTAAGTTTCATTGCTAGCATAATTCTATACCTTTAATAACTCCAAATTTGCTTTTTTTAAATTTCAGTTGAAGGTATTCTATTGATTCTTAGACCACTATTCAGATAAATGATCTGCATTTGGGTTGAGTTGCCCATAAACAAAAACAAGATTAAGGGATAACTCACCTTGGGTAATATTACAGGTTATCCTCCACAGGACCAGCATGTAAATATTAGTACTCTATGCATTCCCATTAACGTTCCACTAAGATTATTATGAATGAAACTGTATCCCAGCACAAGGCTGAGTCAAACTTAAAAAGGTCTTGAGAAATTCAGTAGGTCTGGCAGTATTTGTGGAGAGAGAAAAGTAGCGTAAAAAGGTTTGGGTTCAGTGTGACGTTTTTCAGAACTGAGTCACATGTTTCTGTAGTTCGTAAGCTAACTTTTATATGAACATTTTCAAACGTATAGAGTTTTTTTTCAGGTTTTGAAAAATATTTTCCAAACAAAAAGTCCAGAAGCACAAGTGAATCATCTAATGGATCATCCAGTGAGGCACAAGGTAGTTTATTAAAATCATATGATTGACACAATTTAGAATTTTTATTTAAGTTAAAATGATTACATGGAAAGAGTGGCTTCCTACAGGAAATAGCCCTTGTAAGCAACCATATCCATTACATAATTTGCATCGTAGTTGCACACATTAATTCTGTAAGTCGTTCTGACTGGCTAAATGAAATGAGTTTTCTCGCTATTAGAAGGTCAGTAAACCCATCTAATTAAAAATGGAATCTGGACAGTTTCTTGTTGAAGTAATTTATTGCATATTCCACAGAAGCAAAATCCACAAATTCTCAACGTTCAGGGAGCAGTGGTGCTGGTGGTGGGAGTGGAGGAAAGAAAGGAGGCAGAAAGGATGAGTCTACCTGGTGGGCCAGATTACAGAAGGTAACTTTTTAAAAAAAATATATTAACTCAAGGATATTGTTACACTGGTTGGATCAGTCTTTACTGTCCTTCCTTTCACCCTTTGAGAAGGTGGTGGTGAGCTGTCACCTTGAGCCCATTTGAGGTAGCTACATCCACAGTAGTGAGGGAACTGTAGGACTTCACCCAGCCAATCTGGCTGTTGAAGACCATAGATCATGGGTTTGAAAGATGTTTAAAGAACTTTGGTGAACTTCTGCAGTGCAACTTGTCAGAGGTACACCCTGTTGTTGCTGTGTCGGTGATGGAGGAGTGATTTTTTCCAGGATGTGATGCCACTCAAGCAGCTGCTTATCTTGGATGTTGCCATGCTTTTTGAATGTTGAAGTGGCTCTATTGTCTAATAAAGAATGAGAATAGTACAGTAGTGAAAAATCATCTTAGTTTGAAGCATTGGGATATAGATACAACTTTGGGAAGAAGAAAAAGCAAAGGGAAGAAGTCTCGGAATAATTTCTAGGTCCATCAGCAGTAACTACATGGCAGGACCGAGAATAAATTAATAAATAGTGGGGCCTTGTAACAAATGTTTGGTGATAATGATGGGCAATTTTAATTTTCATGTAGACTGGATGAATCAAATTGACAATGGTGGTCGGAAAGATGAGTTCATGGAATGTCTCCAGAACCTTTTCTAAGAACAATATATTCTTGAACCAGGTTAGAAGCTGGAATGTAAGGTAGACCAACAGGAGGCTGGAAGAACACAGCAGGCCAGGCAGCATCTTTAGGAAAAGCACGGTCAACGTTTTGGGTATTACCTTTCTTCAGTCCCCTTCCTCCAGATGCTGCCTGACCAGCTGTGTGCTTCCAGCCTCCTGTTGTCTACCATGTTCTTGAACCAACCAGGGTTGCTGTTTTTTTTAGACCAACCCATATGCAGTGAGTTGGGGGTTAATCAGTAACTTCTTAGTAAAGGATCATCTAGGTAAGTTAGATTGTTATGTGATGGTAATTCATATTCAGATTGCAGGTGAAGAATGTGGCTCTGAAACTAAATTGTTAAACTTTTTGGGAAAAAAACAGTTACAATGGTAGAGGACCAGTTGGCTAAACTGGAATTGGAAAATAGATTAACAGGTAGAGCAGGAGCTATTTCACAGCTCATAACAAAACTTTATTCCACTCGGAAAGAAAAAGTCTGTCAAGAATGCACCATCTATGGCTAACAAGATTGAGGATGGCAGCAATTTGAAAGAAAAGATGTGCAGTACTACAGAAATTAGTGGTAGGTTGGAAGATTGTTTTTAAAATAGAAATGAGCAAAATATGTTTTAAAAAGAGGAGGGCAAAAATGGAGCATTCGAGAAAATCAGAAACATAAAAATACAGTTGAAAGTTCTGGCAAAGATTTGTAGCCCGGGTTGTGGGTGAAGTTGTTGACTTGCTTGCTGAGCTCTCTTGTTTACGCTCAGACGTTTTGTCACCATGCTAGGTGACATTATCAGTGGAGCCTCCGATGAAGCGCTGTTATTCTATTCTGCTTGAATTTATACTGTCTGGTCCGTTATGGTGAGCGGTGCCATTTCCGGTTTTGATCTGTACGGGTTTGTCTATAGGGTCCAATTCTATAGGTTTGTTGATTGTGTTACAGGAGGAGAGTCATGCTTCTATGAATTCCCATGCATGTCTGTGTATCAGCCCAAGACAAACATATACGCTTACAGGAATTCCTAGAGGCATGGCTCTCCACCTGTAATGCAATCAACAGACATATAGAATTGGACCCCATACAGATCAAAACCGGAAGTGACACCACTCACCAGAACGGAGTGGACAATATGAACTCCAAGCAGAGTAGAACAACATCGTTTCATTGGAGGCTTCACTGATGATGTCACCTACCATAGTGACGAAACGTCTAAACAAAAACAAGCCAACTTGGCGAGCCAGCCAACAACCTCATAAAAAGACAGTTTTGATAACTTCTACAAATATATAAGCCATAAAAAAAACAAAAATTAGCTGAATTCAGCATTAGCCCCTTGAGGGTGAGACAGGGGAATTAACATTGGGAATCATGGAAATGGTTAAGACCTTGAACAGATATTTTGTATATAACTTTGTTACAGAGGCAAAAAATAAATCCCAAAAAATGTAACAAAATCAAGGAGCAAAAGGGTAGGAGGAATGTAAAATTATTGCTAGAGAAAAAGTATTGGGAAAATCAATTGAACTAATTACTGAGAAATCTCCCAGTCCTGACTGCATGCTCCCTAAGGGATTAAAGGAAGTTTCCGAATAAATAATTGGGTGTTTGTCGTTTGTAGCCTTTTAAAAGTCCCCACATTCTGGAAAGGTCTAGCAGTTTGGAAAGCTACATCTGTATCTGTAGAACAATCAAAAAGTATCAACCTGATTTGGTGAAAGGGAAATTATTTGACAAATTTATTAGCTATTTGGTGATGTAACATCTGGTTAGATTAAAAAAAGGTAGATGTGCATTTGGATTTCCAAAACTTGTTTGATATACAGTCTTAAAAGTAGCAACAATTGATAGGGATGGGGTATTGTCAACATGGATAGAGGATAGCTAATTACCAGGAAACAAATGGATCAGTTGCAAATTGTAACAAACAGAGCCATGGGGATCAGTGTTGGACAGTCAACTATTTACAAGCTATATGTGTACTGATGAGGCGATCTACTACTGTAACCAAGTTTGCTGGTAGTACAGAGATATGCAGGAAAGCACGATATGTTGACCAAAATAATCTGCAAAGGGATATAGGTAGGTTAAGTGAATGGGCAAAAAGTTGGCAGATGGAGTATAATGTGAGACATGAGAAATTGTCCACTTTGGCAAGAAGAATAGAAAATCAAAATATTATTTAAAATAGAGAGTGACTGCACAATGCTGTCATAAAAAGGGATCTCAGTGTCGTAGTACATGAAAAGTCAGCACACAGGTACAGCAAATAATTAGGAAGGCAAATGGTGTGTTGGCCTTTATTTCAAGGAGAATATAAAATGAAAGTAGAGCTGTCTTGCTACAGTTGTGCAGAACATTGGTCAGATTGCACCTACAATACAGTGTACAGTTTTGGTTTCTTTATTTAAGGAGATGCATATTTCCACTGGAAGCAGTTCAGAGAAAGCTCACTTGTTACTTTCTAAGAGGAAAGCAAACTGTATTATTCTGTCCAATTATCGTAGTTTTTTGATTTAGGTACCTCAGTATAAATGTACATGTTCAATTGGATGGCCACACAAAATAGCAGTAGTTGATTCAATTTTAAGTCAATTTCTCCTCAAGTACCATAATCTACTGCAATGTCTGAGTAGACAGTTGGAGTTACAAGTGAGAAGGCTGTCTGCCAGCGCATTTTATTTACGGCAAAGTGGCATTATTATTTAAGTGATTTATGCTACAAATAAAGTGTAACAGTGATGTGTGTAGCCCCTGCATTATGTTTGTATTACTTAGTATGTGTTTTTACATGTGGACCCCTTGATTATTCGGAATATTTGATCAGTTGGCACACTCTTGGTCCAATAGGTGCCAGATAATAAAAAGTTTACGTTATGTGTAATCAAGCCACACATCAACCATGATCTAATTGAATGGTATACTCCTTTTTACTATGTTCCCTATGATGTTACAGTCAGTTGAATCAAATCAGTATTTTAGTGGAACACATTTGCTGTTCATAAATTATTCACTTGATCAATATTGTACTACACTTGTATCACATAGTATTTAAGATTTCTTTGTTTTTATTTTCTAGGGTGATATTCCGTGGGATGATAAAGAATTTCGATTTTACTTTCTAGCAGGTGCAGCATTTTGGGCAACTGTTGCATATTACATTTTCTTCAGGAATGTTGGCAGAGAAATTACTTGGAAGGACTTTGTCAACAATTACCTTTCTAAAGGAATTGTAAGTGATAAAATATTTGGAATACCTGATTATTGTTAAATGTACTGTTACTCCATATAGAGAAGGGACTTTTTAATATTCTAATAAGCATAGAGGCAACGTGATTAGGGATACTGGTTCATGGTCACTGACAAAGTGAAAACCTATCTTTAATACCTGGATTTCTAGAAAGGTTTTGTAATTTTAGGAATAATCCTCAAGGTTCTTTTAATAGCTGCAAATGTGTTGTCACTGTGACTGTTTCTCATTGTGAAAAGTTTAAAACTTTGAAAAATACTAAGTCACTAGAAATGATTGCAACATTCACATATTTAGAAAATGTAGTTTTGATTTTTTTTGTCAGCAAGTGTAAAAGAATGATCTTCGCCTACCCTTATAAAGCATAACAATGACCAATTTTCACCAGTTTTGCTAGATTTATTTTATTCTGAAGATTCTCACTTCCTTAACTCGTTCCTGTAAAATAACTGTTACCTGGCAGATCTACTTCACTTATCTCCCTAGCTTCTGATCCTCTTTATTGTTTTTTATTCATTTAGGTTTTGTTTAAGTCCAACTCTGCTTTATGGGTGATTGTTGTTTGTAAAGTGTTCGCATTGATTTTGAACAACTTTGATTGCCTTCAGTTAAGTTCAGTTGATTGGCTTAAGTGCAATAGTTGCTTGTTCTGCTCTTCAACTTATCTGATTTGGTCACCTTAGCTTACTGTCCCACTTTATAATAGATTAATGCTCAAAAGTGCCCATCTGCAGTGGCTTAAACCAAATTTGTCTTATTAAATGCTTAATTATGGATATAAAATCGGCCTGATTGCTTAATACAATCTTCAACAATTAAATCTGGCATTCTCTTTTCTAAACTGGAATTGTGTATGTTGAGCTTGAAAAAAAATTCAAATACCCTGTCTCCACTGCCTTCTGAGGCAGAGTTCCAAAATTACACAGCCCTCTCAGTAAAGGAAATTTTCATTTTGAAATGACAACCACTAATTTTAAAACTGTGCCTTCTAGTTCTGCACCATTGCAGAAGAGGAAACATCCTTTTCACATCCACTTTGTCAAGATCATTCAGGATCCTATAAACTGCAAACAAGTCACCCTTCATACTTGAATTTTTTATTTTTTTTATTTTCATACTTAAATTGAAAAACAAAATTTGGTAGCTAAATATTTCAGGATTGTTTCATTTATGTTTGTAAATCTCACTACTTTTAGTTGAAAGCCTAATGACTAGATTGCGAAATACATTCCTTGGGTTTCTTTGGGATGAAAATGAAGGCCAATAGTACGTTGATATTTTATAATGACTGACTAAATATATTATCCATTTTGTTGTTAGGTGGACAGATTGGAAGTGGTAAACAAACGCTTTGTTAGAGTAGTTTTTACACCAGAGAAGTTAGCAGTGGATGGGGTAAGTTGACCATGTACAAATCCAAAATTCCACAAGGAGGATTGTTATGACTTGCTAAGTGCACTATTCCAAAGGTTTCTTGAACTGTTGCACACCATTTATAATATTTTGCTATTGTGCCAATATGTAATTATTATGCCTTAATGTCTGTAGTAAAACCTAAATATAATGAACATAGTTCCTAGATATTTTAGTGGAGATTGAAGTTCCATTCCACTTCTTAATGGCAATCCGTTATGGTGGTTAACTTTGAATCCTCTGGTAAATATTTAAACTGGACACTTTAGACATAGAACTCTTTTATTTCTAGATCTTTTATGCAAATAATTTTTTATACTCAGTTATAATTTGATTTTTTACCAGTCATTTCTCTTCTGCTCTGTGCCAAGATATACTCCTCTAGAGACCCCCTACCCTGACATGTAAGTTGTGACTCACATGCAGCATTTCTTCTTAAAAAAGACCCAAAGAACTGCAGATGCTCAAAATCAGAAACAAAACAGAAATTGCTGGAAAAGCTGAGCAAGTCTGGCAGCATCTATGGAGAGAAAGCAAGGTTAACATTTCAGGTCCAATGACCCATCGTCAGAACTGATTGTAGCTTGGGAAAGTTGGCCTATCTGCTGAAGATGCGTGGGGGCAGGGGGCAAAGGAGTAACCAAAAGTGGAGATAGAGCCCAGAGAGCGAGAAAAACAGTTAGGCAGACAAAGAAATGGATAAAGTTCAGCCTGGGAAATCAGTAACTGTTAATGAGCACTTTTAGTGGTTGAAAATGGATTTTTTTGTGGTAGCAGCCCATATGATAATAAGGTCTGGTGTTTGGTGGTGGGGGCAAGGACATGGGAGAAGATGCTCACGCTTTAAAATGATCAAACCCTGTAGTGAGTTCTGAAGGCTGGATGGTCTCCAGTGGAAAATAAGGTGCTGTTTTTTAGTTGGTGCTAAACTTCTCTGGAGCACTGCAGCAAGCCTAAGATAGAGAGATTTGCTGGGAAACACAGTAGTGTATGAAGGCATATGCCAGGCAACAGGAAGCTCTGCTCAGCTCAGCAGGCCTGGCAGCATTTGTGAGGGGGAAAAAAACAAAGCGTTAACGTTTCAGTCTGGTGACCCTTCTTCAGAACCGGGCCCGAAACCTTGCCTCTGTTTTTTCCTAGATAATATCAGAGATAATGGGAACTGCAGATGCTGGAGATTCCAAGATAATAAAATGTGAGGCTGGATGAACACAGCAGGCCAAGCAGCATCTCAGGAGCACAAAAGCTGACGTTTCGGGCCTAGACCCTTCATCAGAGAGGGGGATGGGGAGAGGGAACTGGAATAAATAGGGAGAGAGGGGGAGGCGGACCGAAGATGGAGAGTAAAGAAGATAGGTGGAGAGAGTGTAGGTGGGGAGGTAGGGAGGGGATAGGTCAGTCCAGGGAAGACGGACAGGTCAAGGAGGTGGGATGAGGTTAGTAGGTAGCTGGGGGTGCGGCTTGGGGTGGGAGGAAGGGATGGGTGAGAGGAAGAACCAGTTAGGGAGGCAGAGACAGGTTGGACTGGTTTTGGGATGCAGTGGGTGGGGGGGAAGAGCTGGGCTGGTTGTGTGGTGCAGTGGGGGGAGGGGATGAACTGGGCTGGTTTAGGGATGCAGTAGGGGAAGGGGAGATTTTGAAACTGGTGAAGTCCACATTGATACCATATGGCTGCAGGGTTCCCAGGTGGAATATGAGTTGCTGTTCCTGCAACCTTCGGGTGGCATCATTGTGGCAGTGCAGGAGGCCCATGATGGACATGTCATCAAGAGAATGGGAGGGGGAGTGGAAATGGTTTGCGACTGGGAGGTGCAGTTGTTTGTTGCGAACTGAGCGGAGGTGTTCTGCAAAGCGGTCCCCAAGCCTCCGCTTGGTTTCCCCAATGTAGAGAAAGCCGCACCGGGTACAGTGGATGCAGTATACCACATTGGCAGATGTGCAGGTGAACCTCTGCTTAATGTGGAATGTCATCTTGGGGCCTGGGATGGGGGTGAGGGAGGAGGTGTGGGGACAAGTGTAGCATTTCCTGCGGTTGCAGGGGAAGGTGCCGGGTGTGGTGGGGTTGGAGGGCAGTGTGGAGCGAACAAGGGAGTCACGGAGAGAGTGGTCTCTCCGGAAAGCAGACAGGGGAGGGGATGGAAAAATGTCTTGGGTGGTGGGGTCGGATTGTAAATGGCGGAAGTGTCGGAGGATAATGCGTTGTATCCGGAGGTTGGTAGGGTGGTGTGTGAGAACGAGGGGGATCCTGTTGGGGCGGTTGTGGCGGGGGCGGGGTGTGAGGGATGTGTCGCGGGAAATGCGGGAGACGCGGTCAAGGGCGTTCTCAATCACCGTGGGGGGAAAGTTGCGGTCCTTAAAGAACTTGGACATCTGGGATGTGCGGGAGTGGAATGTCTTATCGTGGGAGCAGATGCGGCGGAGGCGAAGGAATTGGGAATAGGGGATGGAATTTTTGCAGGAGGGTGGGTGGGAGGAGGTGTATTCTAGGTAGCTGTGGGAGTCGGTGGGCTTGAAATGGACATCAGTTACAAGCTGGTTGCCTGAGATGGAGACTGAGAGGTCCAGGAAGGTGAGGGATGTGTTGGAGATGGCCCAGGTGAACTGAAGGTTGGGGTGGAAGGTGTTGGTGAAGTGGATGAACTGTTCGAGCTCCTCTGGGGAGCAAGAGGCGGCGCCGATACAGTCATCAATGTACCGGAGGAAGAGGTGGGGTTTGGGGCCTGTGTAGGTGCGGAAGAGGGACTGTTCCACGTAACCTACAAAGAGGCAGGCATAGCTGGGGCCCATGCGGGTGCCCATGGCCACCCCCTTAGTCTGTAGGAAGTGGGAGGAGTCAAAAGAGAAGTTGTTGAGTGTGAGGATGAGTTCAGCTAGGCGGATGAGAGTGTCGGTGGAGGGGGCCTGGTCGGGCCTGCGGGACAGGAAGAAGCGGAGGGCCTTGAGGCCATCTCCATGCGGAATGCAGGTGTACAGGGACTGGACGTCCATGGTGAATATGAGGTGTTGTGGGCCAGGGAATTGGAAGTCCTGGAGGAGGTGGAGGGCGTGGGTGGTGTCACGGACATAGGTGGGGAGTTCCTGGACCAAAGGGGAGAAAATAGAGTCCAGATAGGTGGAGATGAGTTCGGTGGGGCAGGAGCAGGCTGAGACGATGGGTCGACCAGGGCAGGCAGGTTTGTGGATTTTGGGAAGGAGATAGAAACGGGCCGTGCGGGGTTGGGGAACAATGAGGTTGGAGGCTGTGGGTGGGAGGTCCCCTGAGGTGATGAGGTCATGAATGGTGTTGGAGATGATGGTTTGGTGCTCGGGTGTGGGGTCATGATCGAGGAGGCGGTAGGAGGTGGTGTCGGAGAGTTGGCATCTGGCCTCGGCGATGTAGAGGTCAGTGCGCCATACTACCACTGCGCCACCCTTGTCTGCGGGTTTGATGGTGAGGTTGGGGTTGGAGCGTATCTCTGTTTTTTCCTTCTCAGATGTTTCTCAGACCTGCTGAGCTCTTCCAGTAACTTCTTTTAGTTCCTGATTTACAGCATCCACAGGTCTTTTGGTTAACTGGAAGCGCAGTGTCATTTGTGGACAGAACATAAGTGTTCTGGAGATTGGCCACCAATCTGTATTTTGTCTCCCCTGTGTACAGCAGACCATATTGTAAACAGTGAAACATTAGACTAGATAGAGAGAAGTGCAGGTAGATTGTTGCTTCATCTTGAAAGTGTGTCTGGGGCCCTGGATGTTGACGGCGAGGATGTAAATAGACAGACATTTCGCCTTCTGCGGTTAAATTGGACGCTGCCATCAGGGAGTGGGAATGTGTTGGGAGTGGGCCAGCGTGTCCTGGAGGAAACAATCCCTGCAGAAGGCTAACAAGGGAAGGGAGGGGAGGGGAATATATGTCCAGTGGTAGCATTCTTCTGGAGGTGGTAGAAATGGTGGCTAATGATCTTTCATTTGCGGTTGCTGGTGGAGTGTTAAGTGAGGACCAGGGGACTCACTGTTATGGGAACAAAGAGGAGTGAGGGTCAGAGTGCAGGAGATCGGTCAGACACAGTTGAAGGTGCAGCACCAGCCTGTTTACTTGCTTCTCGCCATTCAAGGCCCAAGACACATGTTCCAGGTGAAGCAGCGATTGACCTGCTCTTCAGTCAGTCTAGCCTACTATATTCTGTGTTTACAATGTGTTCTGCTCTATGTTGGGGGTGAGGAAATGCAAACTGGACGACCGCTTTGCTTCACGCCTACATTCTGTCTGCAAAATGATCTTGACCTTCCTGTTGCCTGCCACTTCAACACACCACTGTGTACTCTGTCCGACAGCCCCTGTCTGAGGCTTGCTGCAGTGTTCTAGTGAAGTTCAGTGCAAAAAAGGCCCCACATTTTCCACTAGGGGACCTGATAGACTCCAGAACTCGATATCAAGTTCAACAATTTTAGTCCCTGAGCACTATTTCCTGTGTCCTTACCCCAACTCCAACACCCCAGACCTTGTCATCACGTGGGCTGTTGCCACAAACTACCTGTTGTCAGTCACTAATGATCCCTAATAGCAGCTGTTGATTCTCCCAGGCTGATTTTTACCCATTACTTTGACCAACTGTTTTTTTTCTTTCTGGGCTCCATCTCCACCTATCATTTTATTACTTCCCCTTCCCCCACCCCAACTTCATATATACACCAACCATTTTCTAGCTACATTCAGTTCTGAAGAAGTGTGACTGGACTCAAAATGTTAATGTTAATTCTGTTACAAAAATAGAAATCGCTGTAAAAGCTCAGCAGCCCTGGCAGCAGTTCATGTTAACTGTTCTCTCCATAAATGCTGCCTCACCCACTGAGTTTTTCCAGCAATTTGAGTTCTTTTGCAGCATTTCTGTGATAGCCTGACCTAGCTGTAGAGCAAAAAGCCTGATTAGAAACTGGTTACAAGCTGAGACAAGCTATTCGTACTCAGTTAATCTTTGGAAATGTTATTAATTTAGATATTGGGCCATCGACTTTTGTAATCATTGAATCCCTGCACTGTAGAAGCAGACCATTTGACCCATTGAGTCCCTACTGATGGTCTGAAGAGTATCCCACACAGACCCCACTCCCTTTCTTATCCTTGTAACTTTGTATTTTCATGGCTAATCCTCCTGACCTATACACCCTGGACACGATAGCCAATTTAGTATGGCCAGTGCACCTAACCTGTATAATTTTGGACAGTGGGAGGAAACTAGAACACCCAGTAGAACCCAGGGAGAATATGCAAACTCCACACAGACAGTCACTTGAGGGTGGAATCGAATCTGCATCCCTGGTGCTGTGAGGCAGCAGTGCTAACCACTGGGTCACCATGCTACCTATTTGCCTTATTGTCTCTGGAATTGGGAATCAGCTGCAAGTGTTGGCTTGACTTTGTGATGGCTGTTACTTCAGGGTCAGAGAATTCAAGACGACAGGTATAGTTTATCCAGGCTGACCGATCAGTGCAATTTTGAAAGAGTGCCTTATGGGTGAGATGTAAACCATCAAAAAAGATCCAGTGGCAGTATTCAAAGAAGGGCAGTGGATATCCACTGGTGGCCTTGCCAACCATTATCTTCAAGCCACTGCAATGGAACCAACCAATGGATTACTTATCTCTTTAGCGACTGCTATGAACAAATTAACCATTGTGTTTGTCTGCATAACAACAGTTCAAAAGTAATTCATTAGCTGTAAATCCTTTGAGATGATCTGAATGCAGAAAATTGTTATCGAAGTACAAATTTTTGGTCCCAAGTAAAGGCTATACAGTTATGATCCAAGCTGACGTTATTACTGGACAAATCAGATCCCAAACTGAAATATGGTTTGATTGTTTGTTTTGGTCTTAGCAAGTGGTTTTTCACTGAAACGTAAACACATAGTGCAGTAGATTTGGTTTTAATAAAAAAAGTTTATTTTTTAAAAGAAATGAAGAATAAAATTGAATAAACCAAATTATTTATATAAAACACAAGTTTACAAGATACATGGTAAAATACAGACACTTTAGCACTCCATCACAGTGCTGTCACCAGTGAGAGAATTCCCTTGTGTGTCACATAGGGTTTGACTTACCCATGGCTTCAGTTCCCTGGATGAGAGCTTAGACTTTCTCAGCTTAACATAACATTTCAATGTTCTAACCAAACATTTGTGGTCTGAAACTTTAAACTCCTGCACTGAGGTAATCTGTTAACAGCTTTAAATTATCTCCTTTCTTTAGCAGTAACTGTTATACAGCTCCAATTCCATGCAAAACGTCTGCAAAATTGCCCAACTGAAACTAAAAAATGTTTTTCTAAGCTATGAGTATTTCACCTTAGCCAAAAGTCATGATAGAACCTTATCCCTGAAGCTTAATTAGCAATTCAATTTGTAAGCCTCTTCCAATGTAAACAGATTCCCACTTGCTTCCAAGAACTTGCTGTCTAATATTGTTTTAAATAGTCCAGACCAACATCCCACTAGTTCAGGATTCAAGCTTCAAATTAAATAATTTTAAAATGTGTATATATAAATCACTTACATTGCACCTGAAAGTGCATTATGATGTTGCCTCATGCCTTCAAGCTTCTCATGAAAAAAGTAATTGGAAATGTTTTCAATTTTTCAGCAACTTACTCTTAATAGATGGAGGGGGCCATAGTGTGTCTGGTATTGGGAAATGAGCCTGGCCAGGAGAGCAAATTTTCAGTGGGGAACCATTTGGGAATAGTGACCATAATTCCGTATATTTTCAGATACTTATGGATAAGGACAAGATTGGTCCTTGGATGCAGGTGTTAAATTGGGGGAAGGCCAACTATAACCAAATTGGGCAAGTATTGGAGAATGTGGATTGGGAGCTGCTGTTTGAGGGTAAATCTGTGTGGGAGTCTGTTAAAGACCAGTTGATCAGAGTGCAGGACAGACATATTGCTGTGAAAATGAAGGATAGGAATGGCAGGATTCAAGAACCTTGGATGACAGGAAGAAGTATCAGCTTCGTCAAAAAAAAGGAAGCATGACTAAGTTCTAGGCAACTAAATACCGACAAAGTAATTGAAGAATATAGAGAAAGCAGGAAGGAGCTCAAATAAAGATTTAGGAGGGCCGAAAGGGGCCCTGAAATGTCCTTGGCCACCAGCAGGATTAAGGAAAACCCAGAGGCCTTTTATACATATATTAGCAGCAAGAGGATAGTTAGGAGAAGCGTAGGCCCACTCAAGGATAAAGGAGGGAGTTTGTATGTGGAGACTGAAGAAATGGGTAAGATCCTTCATAAATGTCTCACGTCGGTATTCACCAAAGAGAGGGACATGAGGAATGTTGTGGTTAGGAAAAAGTGTGTGAATGCCTTTAGGTCAATAGGTCAACATAATGAAGGGTGAAGTGTTGTGTGTCTTGAAATGCATTAAGGTAGACAAGTCCCCAAAGCCAAATGGAATCTATCCCAGGATACTGTAGGGAGGCAAGTGTGGAAATAGCTGGGGCCTTAACAGATATCTCTGCATCTTCTTTGGCCTCAGGTGAGATTCCAGAAGTCTGGAGAATGGCCAATATTGTTTATTTATTTAAATTAATTTAATTTGTATTTATTTAAGAAGGGAAGCACATAATCTAATTACAGGCCGGCAAGCCTGACATCAGTGGTGGGGAAGCTGTTGGAGAAGATACTGAGAGACAGGATTTATTCATGTTTGGAAGTGAATGGACTTGTCAGTTATAGGCAGCATGAGTTGTGCAGACAAGGTCATGTCTCACCAGCTTGATTTGAGTTTTTTGAGGAGGTGACAAGAATGATTGATGAAGGAAGTGGATGTTGTCGACATGGATTTCAGTAAGGTATTTGATATGGGGGCTCATGGCAGGCTGGTACAAAAAGTAAAGTCTCATGGGATCTGGGGTGTGCTGGCTGGTTGGATACAGAACCGACTTGGTCATAGAAAACAGAGTAGCAGGGCGAAAGGGTGCATTTCAGAATGGAGATCAGTAACTAATGGTGTTCCACAGGGATCACTGTTGGGACGTTTGTTGTTTGTAATATGTATAAATGATCTGGAGGAAGATGTAGGTGATATGATTAGGAAGTTTGCAGATGATGCCAAAATTGTTGGCAATTGCGATGGTGAAGAGGATTGTCAAAAGATATAGATTACAAATTTGGGCAGAAAAATGGCAGATGGAGTTTAATCCGGACAAACGTGGTGATGCATTTTTGGAAAATCAAATTCAGGTGCGACTTAACAATAAATGGCAAAATCCTTGGGGGCAGTGACATACAGAGGAATTTTGGCATTCAGGTCCACAGATCCCTGAAAGTGGCAACACAGGTTGTTAAGATGGTCAAGAAGGCATACTGCATGCTTGCCTTCATTAGCCGGGGCTTCAAATACAAAAATTGTTAAGTTACAGCTGTATAAAACTTTAGTTAGTCCAACATTTAGGATATTACGTGCAGCTCTGGTTGCCTCACTACCAGAAGGTTGTGGATGCTTTGGAGAAGGTGCAGAGAAGTTTTACCAGGATGTTGCCTTGTCTGGAGGATTTTAGTTATGAGAAGAAGTTGGATAAACTTGGATTGTTTTTGCTGGAAAAATGGGGCTGCGGAGGTGACCTTATAGAGGTGCAGGTAGACTGGATAGGCAGAGGCTTTTTCCTAGGGTAGAAAGGTCAACTACAAGAGAGCACAGGTTCAAGATGAGAGGGAGAATTGTTAGGGGAGAAGTGCACAAAACCTTTTTCACAGATAGTGGTGGGTGCCTGGAGCTCACTATCAGTGAAGATGGTGGAAGCAGGCATGTCAGCAACGTTTATCTTGATAGACACACAAATGGGAGACAAACAGGGATAGAAACTGCATATGGGCAATAAATAGTGGGTCTAAACAAGGATTAGGAATTGTGCAGACTTAGTGGGCTGAAGGGCCTGTTCCTGTGCTGCACTGTATTATTCTAATAGTGAGCTAATTGTATTCGACTGAACATTTATGTTCCACCTCCAATCTCCATCAGTCTTTAATCACTCTAATTGATTTCCTTTATATCTGCTACAGTATGTGTGGTTTAACATCGGCAGTGTGGATACGTTTGAGCGGAATCTGGAGACGGCACAGCAGGAACAGGGCATAGAAGGTGAAAATAAGATACCTGTAGTATATTCGACAGAGAGTGATGGGTAAGAAATGAGTTTGTTCATGCCTAATTGCTTTATTTTGGAAAAAAAAATTCACTGTTAACTTTTTCATAGTCTGATTCAATGCCCTTACTTTGCTCAATTTATGAACCATAGAATCCCTACAGTGTGAATATAGGCCATTTGGCCCATCGAGTGTGCACTGACACTCCATAGGAAATCTCATCTAGCCCCCGTAATTTCTTCCTATTAATATCAACATGCATCAACAATAATAATTTCATAATCTTCATTGTGGACAATTTTTACAGTAGAGAAGCAGCAAATGGGTGAAGAGGTAAACTACCATGCAGTGGGTAGGAGGAACAATTTTTTGATCATATTTCCTGACCTACGAGACCATAGTATTGCACAAGTTGGGGTATTTTTTAAAAACTTGTAGCAAAATGTCTTGATGCCTGCATGAAATGCAATGAATTCAGTATTTGTTTTTAGTTATAAATGACCTAATTAACCTGTTTAATCTGACTAAGAAATGAGATTTCAGATCTGATTTTCAACTTATACTGTTGTTGGACTTAACCAAGAAAGTGAGTTCTGCGGGTCACAGGCAGTTTGCCTCAGAAAGGAAAATTGTTTGATGAACATGCATTGCACTTTCTTTGCAGTGTTGCAGCTATGAAGTTGTTGGGGAATAAAACAAGTTAATAATTATACCCTTACTCAGCCTTAGTTGATTTTGCAACTAATATAATGTAGAATGCCTTGACATCCTCGCCTGTTGCTAATATTACCTCTCATTCACAATTAGTTACACGGCCTGCAGCATTTTCACTTGCACAAAAAGGCACTGACCCTTGGTTGATACTGTCCTGACTTTGGCTATTCATGCCCGTTTGGATCATCCTGTGTTGGTTCCTCCTTTTGTTCCAGAGCCTCCAAAATAACTGGGTGAATGAGATATATCTTAGAAAATGGAATGAACTGTCCTACTGAGGCAGTGAAGACCTACTCAGCGCTTTCTATATGGCTGTCTTTCCTGACTTGGCAGTTTACTTTGAATTGGCCACACTCTGCAGATACTCTGTATACCCCAACGTGGATAGCTGTCTCAGCCCGAGCTCTGACTACCTCTTATTGTCACAAGTGTGTCCTTCGACACGTGCATTGACCCTGGAGCTACAAGGTTCATAGCATCAGACACCTTGGTCCTCCGTCTGCTTTCCCACCCCACCTTCAACCTCACCATTGATTTTCCCTCTATCATCTCTGTCATGCTTGAGTTCGCAAAAATAAATATCCTTTTTCCCCTCCATCCAGTGATCTCTCTCTGCCCCAGGCAATCCGTCAAGGCCCAGCACAACCAGCCTGCCTTCCTGTGCTCTGACAACCATACCCAACCACCCTCCTCCTGCAAATAAATGTCCTTACCTCTCTGAACGTCGACGTTGTCCCTCCCACAGGCAGCCATGCTGTGACCTCCCTGGGCAGCTGTCACCCAAGTTCAATGCAACAGGTCGGCCTCCTTTCCACTGGCTGAGAAACATTCCCGATGTAAAAACAGTTAATCCTGTTCATTCTAAGTCCTCGTGGAAGGCTAGTTCACCTGCTGCACATTACCTTTAATCACTCATAACTCTGAAGACACACATTTCTCATTTGTTGTTGACTTACTCACACAGGCACAGTTTAGTATGGCAATCATATGTTGTAGTGATGAATATTCATGACTTGCTGATACATTAAAAATAGGTTCTTGCGGCTTGCCATTGGGAATCTGTCTTTTATCCTCTGTCCACTTAATTACAACTTCTAGTTTGCCCTTGAAAAGCTGACATTTCACCCTTTGCACAATTCAGTGCCCCACCAACCTCCTTTCCCACTCTCAGTAGCAGCATAACTTTATCACTCTAGGTGGTAATGTTGTAAAAAAAAAATGTCAACTCAGAATATTTCCCTTTTAGTTTTCCTGTTCCTCATCACAGCTCTAAAGTAAATCTCGACTTTATATTGTTTGGGAAATGGGTGATTTTTTTTCTACATTTACTGGCCTTCTCTCATTGGCGTGATAAGGCCATGGTCAAGCTTCTTGAAGCTGTTTGACACAATTTTAGACAATAGACAATAGGTGCTGGAGTAGGCCATTCGGCCCTTTGAGCCAGCACCAGCATTCATGATGATCATGGCTGATCATCCACAATCAGTTATAATTTTGTTAATCTGGCAGGCATATTTCAGTTTGCGAAGTCTTGTATTTTCAGTGTTTTGAATATTGTATTGACTTAAAAGTCAAGTTTTTAGAATCAAATTTTTAGGCTAAGTGTAGAGAGTCAGCTTTTACATGAGTTAAACTTTCAAGGGTTTGAAATCCATGGCAAATTTTTTTAATGGTTTTGACAGTTTGTATTTGCTGGCCATGTTCTGAATTCAGCAGGAACTGCTATCCCAGTCTACATACTGGAATTTCTTATATTTAATGAGAAAAAGACATTGTGAAAAAGACTTTTCATGCCAGCCCTGCTCCCAAAACTAGCTCAAAATGTCGGAAAAATTAAATGTTTTGAGGCCAAATGTTGACCGTTATGAGCTATTGACTATTACGTTATTTCATGATTTTGACATTTGCAAAAGAAAATGCAATTAATCATGCTTACACTAAAAGCTTCACTTGATTCATGACATTTGTTTTACTCGTTCATGGGGATGTGGGCATCGCTGGTTGGGCCAGTATATATTGCTCATCCTTTAGATGCCTTTGAGAAGGTGGTGGTGAGTTGCTTTCTCGAATTGTTGCGGTCATCTGCTTCAGGTAGACCCACAATGTAGTTAGGGCAGGAGTTCAGAAGTTTGTAGATATTGTAGTCTGTTTAGCACTTATTTATCATATATGTGAATACACATAACATTTTTGTTCCATTTTTAATCCAAGATAAATGCATTGCTATTTGTCTTAAAATCCTGTGTAACAGTCTATTATGGCTACAGCTGGAATTTTTGGATTCTGAATCTCACGCCATCGAACGCATGCCTACAACTTAAAACAAGGACCGTTTTGTTTATAAAATGATGTCCATCAGACATTGAGTCAACTTTTTACTGTGGAAGTGTGTATATTTCCCACAATCAATGCCCTAAATTTCATTCGGTTCTGAAAGGCTAATTTGTTCTTGCTACATCCAATTTATTGCATAAAGTCATTTTTTAAAAAATCGCAATATTAATTAAAAACAGGAAGAACTGCAGATATCCTAAATCATGAACAAAAACAGAAGTTACTTGAAAACCTCAGGAGATCTGGCAGCATCTGTGAAGAAAAATCAGAGTTGATGTTTTGGGTCCAGTAACCCTTCCTCCTGTTCTGAAGAAGCGTCATCAGATCTGAAATGTTAACTCTGATTTTTCTTCACAGATTGTAATATCAATGTTTTCCTATTTTGACGTAATCCTTCTTATTCTTCTCTTAGCTCATTTCTACTGAGCATGCTTCCTACTATACTGATCATTGGATTTCTACTGTTTACCCTAAGAAGAGGGTCAGCAGGAGTTGGCCGAACTGGACGTGGCATGGGTGGTTTGTTTAGTGTTGGTGAAACAACAGCTAAGGTGCTCAAGGATGAAATTGATGTAAAATTCAAGGATGTTGCAGGATGTGAGGAAGCAAAGTTGGAAATAATGGAATTTGTTAATTTTCTGAAGAATCCAAATCAATATCAAGAACTTGGAGCCAAAATTCCAAAGGTAAGTTGCCTTTTGAGATAAATCCAACTTTAAGATGTGAAACTGCAGTGAGTGACAACTGAATGCAGCAAAGTAGCATTAACCTACTGCTATAGATTTACTGTAGAATTAGGTTCCCTGTTTATACAGAGTTTTGAGGATAATATGCTAACATCCTAGTCTTCCAAATGTGGTAGGCAGAGTCAATCTGCATTGCTATGGGTCTAGAGTTGCCAGACTAGGTAAGGATGGTAGTTTCCTTCCCTCGAGGACATTAGTGAACAAGGTGGGCTTTTCCGACAATCAACAATGGATTCATCATTATTCTCCTCATTCCAGATTCTTGTCGGATTCAGATTCCATCGTCTACCGTGGTGGCATTTGAACCCGAGTCCCCAGGACATTATCTGGGTCTCTGGATAAATATCACTAGGCTTGTATGCACAATTCCAGATGAGACTGAGCCAAAGTCCTATGTAGGTTCAGTTTCCCATCCTAACTTTAAAAAAAACTCTGACTATTGATTGAAAAGGTTAAGCAATTTACTGAAAATAAAGTGTATCAATTTACATCATACTTGAAGGAGCATCTTTTTTGTTGTATTCCGCCCAAGTCCCATAATCAAATTTTAACAATAGTTAGTTAAAAGCAAAACTAAACCAGCATTGGGTCAGGAAGTAAGTTGCATGTTGGTGTACTAATCTGAATAAACCAAGTAATTTGCTTTTTTTGGATCAGAAAACTGTGTTTATAATTGTACCCATGAACGAATTAATGAGCTTCTCCAAACCCCATCCAAAGTGAATTACGCATTCTTTTCACAGGGAGCTATTCTTACAGGTCCTCCAGGCACTGGGAAAACTTTGCTAGCGAAGGCTACTGCGGGAGAGGCCAATGTTCCATTCATCACAGTAAATGGCTCTGAATTCTTGGAAATGTTTGTTGGTGTGGGTCCTGCTAGGGTAAGTCTTATGGTATTTATTTTGAAATTCTAAGTTCAGCATGATCTACTGGTCTCTTTATAGGTGACCTTTTTTCTAGAAAGGAACTAAAGAGGTCTTCAGAAGAAGGTCATGTCCATTCCTGAATGGATGACTTTAAAAGAGTTTACAGTAACTAACGCCTCCTTGGCCATTTACTACAAATACATGTATATATCAAGACAAATGTAGTGAGGAGATACTCAGCAGCCCAAGAAGGCCAACGGGGTAGTAAATTTGTTCCCTTAAACAGTACTGGTTGAGCTTGATTAAAGTTTGATCGATATTGTTTGAGCATAAAACAAGAGTAGGCCGTTCAACTCTTCCTATTTGTCTTGTATTCAGTCTGTTTAAAATTGATGTGTAAATCAACTTACTTAGTCTTTAATCCATAACGTACCTTTATCTAACTAAAATCCACTGTTTCCAGTATTAAATGTCAATTGACCCACAACCTTTCGGAAAGAAATCACTACACCCTCTGAGAAAAAGTAATTCTTGATATAATTCCAATGTGGCCTACCTCAGGTTTAAAGATTGTAGCCCCCTGTTTTGGATCTCCCCCAAAATAGAAATTCCTCTATTGAAGATCTTTGGAATTTTACACATCTTGATTATAATCTTCTAAACTTAAGATAATTCAAACCAAATTTATGCTATCCTGTCCTTGTAATTTAACCTCATCAGCACCTGTATCAATCTGGTGAGTCTGTGCCTTAATCTCTAAAAGGTCACTGTATCCTTTCTGTACTTATTGTGCTGCCTATATTGATTTCGTCTGCAAATTTTGCTGTAGACTTCTGCCTTCATCCAAGCCGTTGAAATGTATAGTGTAAAGATGCAGCCCTGGTACCGGTCCTTGGAGATTTTCACTTGTCACATCCTTCTAGTCTTAATACACTAGTTCCTGTTCTCTGTCTTCTACTTTTCAACCAAATATTTGCCAGGAGGTTGTCGTTGCCCATTTTCATTTACTCAGTGATCAGACCTATTGGCCATATGTTGGGTTCTGGCATGTACTGTTCCTCTAAAATCAGTCCTGAGGAATTTGGGATACTAGATACATCGTCTTTATTAGTAGTGCATTTTTGATTTATTGCAATTAAGGGGTGGCATTGATAGTTGTGGCTTTTCCATCCTGTACATGAATAAATCAATCTCTGATTAGGTATAGAGTAAACCACAAAATGAGTAAAGATTCCTGCTCTGTGCTGCAGTTCCACTTTAAACAATCAACAACTGTGCTGGCCAGCTCCTATCACTTTCTACTGTTTACCGTAGCCATAAAGTGTTGAAGGCTGATTGACAGAAATACATTTTATGAAGATTTGTGCTGTGAAACAACTGTACTAAAAACTCTAAACAAGCAAATAAAATTTTTGGTGTGTAATCTACAATTGTCAGTTTGTTCCTGTGAATTTTATCCATCCCTGGCAGGGAAATCAGCCATCAGCACAATATATTAAAAAAGGTCCTGGTCAAGCATGAGTTGTCATGCTTCTAAACTACTTTTCCAAATTAAAAAAAAAATTAGGTCATTGACAGACAGACTGTAATGTCTTTTTCTGATCTCAATCTGTCAATGTACACTAATCAATTCTATATCTACTCCATTTTTTGTCTGTTTATCCAGTGTATCTCTCCTTATACAATTTTTATCTTGTATTTTGCCATGTATTTAAGGTTAAAAAAAATTGATTAGATTTCATTGTCACTTGACAGATTGACTGACTGTTTTCTTATAAATCAGACTTCATCTGAATAAAATATTCGGTTTTGAACAGTTTTGATATGAATATTATAATCTATTATTTTAAAATCTGAATTTGCACCACAATATGTAGTTAAATGATTGATCTCTTGCACATTTATCAGACTGAATGCTTCTGTGCATCTTAACTTGGTATATGCAATACATGTTCCATTGAAAATTATTAATTAATTAGCTTTTCCAGGAAATTCCATTTTGAAACTAGTGCATGCCCATGAGTTGTCACCAAATAATACAAAATGCTTTCTTAAAGAGAGTCAGAATTTACTGTTTTTGAAAAAAGCCTGACCGTTATTTACATGCAGATCAGCCAGTAGATACCGTAGATCAGAACTGCATGGTTAAACACCCAAACTCATAATTTCAGATCTATGCAAGAGCTCGATAAGCTGTACAAACATAATATCTCATCATTTATCTGTTCCTTCAAATGTATGAGAGCTGTGTACCTGCAAGATAGGTGCAAATTAAATACGCAAAAATATATAAATTGTCCATTGCTATCTCAAGTATCCTGAGGGGCTGCGAAGTCTTAATTACTGTCAAACAACATCTTAAAATAAATTAAATGTGGAGCCTCATCTTTGATATCTTATGCAACCATTTTTTAAAAATGCAGTTCATTTTTTCCTATATCTTTTTCTGTCTTTTTTTTAAAACATGCAAATTATGCAAGAGCATCAGTCCTTCACTGGGTAATTGTGTTTCCAAACTCTATCAGAGATTCTTGTCCAGAGCATAAGCTTTTCATGGGAACTCCATAATTGGGTAGTTATGCACTGTTACAGATGCCAATTTATACCATCTAGAAAGACAGGTGTTACATAAGAATGCCACTGCCTGAAAGTTCCCCTCCAAACCATTCACTATCCTGACTTGGAATTGTATCACTATTCTTTCACTGTTGCTGGGTCAAATTTTGTCACTATCTCCTATTAGCATTGTTGGTGTCCTTATATTTCAAAGATTGCAAAGCAGCTCATCACTGCTTTCTCAAGGGCAGTTAGGTTGGCTGGTAAATGCTAACCTACCCAGTGATGCCCATATCTGCTGAATGAATTTTAAAGGCGGCTACTCCCACAAGCACGCGTTTGGCTATAAAGCACATTGTGATCACCTTGAAGTACTAAAGAATTAAAAGTCTTTCTTTTACTTTCTCTTTACTTTTTACTTTACGTAGTTTACACTTTATAAGCGAGTCTAGTTTCAGTAAATTTATACCAACTATATAAACATCCTGAGTAACTTGTCACTCTTTTAGGTGCGAGACCTATTCGTAATGGCACGAAAAAATGCTCCTTGTATCCTCTTCATCGATGAGATTGATGCTGTTGGAAGGAAAAGAGGTCGAGGTAACTTTGGAGGACAGAGCGAGCAGGAGAACACACTAAATCAGCTACTCGTAGAAATGGATGGTGAGTACAATTTACTAGTTAAACTAGTTTTTTTTGTTGGGGAATGTCATTGTCAGTGGTGAGTCGGAGTTTTGGTTCATAGTTAACCAGCAGTTAGTCAGTTTTTAATCCTGGATCTCTTCCTAGGTGACTATTAACCTTAAGAGTCAGGATGCCCCACATTTTAAGGCACTTTTGGCTTGGTTGAATCCAGGTGCAGTTGAGTTTTTCATCAAAGATTTCAGTTTCCTAGTCACTTCCCATGAGTCAGCTGGTACTGGTGCACAACTCCAGTCTGTTGTTCTAATGACTAAGCATGTTAGCTGTAGTAACTGACTGTATTACAAATAATGATCTTCTATTTGTATTTGTCACTTAGCATGTATCTTTATGGAAGGAAGCATTATCTCAGCCCTGAGATATTTATGCATACATTTTAAAACTGCTGTATAAATTGGCTCAGGAAGGCCATGTTAGTACAGATGGTTCACGTAAAAATGTTATAAAGGAAACATCACAGACCTCAATATTTTAATTTCAGCATCATGCGTGGAATATGTAGGAACGTTTTAAAACTCTTTCTAAGCATTTTCTCTCAAATTTTCAGAGTTCTGTTCATATCTATGTTCGACTTGACAGTGCATAGCCAAATCGTGGAATGATGATGAACACAGCAGGCCAAGCAGCATCTTAGGAGTACAAAAGCTGATGTTTCAGGCCTAGACACTTCATCAGAGAGGGGGATGGGGAGAAGATTCTGAAATAAATAGGGAGAGAGGGGGAGGCGAACTGAAGATGGATAGAGGAGAAGGTAGGTGGAGAGGAGATAGGTCAGTCCGGGGAGGATGGACAGATCAAGGGAGTGGGATGAGGTTAGTAGGTAGGAAATGGAGGTGTGCCTTGAACTGGTTTGAGGGGATAGGTGAGAGGAAGAACAGGTTAGGCAGGCAGGGACGAGCTGGGCTGGTTTTGGGATGCAGTTGCGGGGGGGGAGATTTTGAAGCTATGAAATCCACATTGATACCATTAGGCTGCAGGATTCCCAAGCAGAATATGAGTTGCTTGTTCCTGCAACCTGCAGCCTAATGGTATCAATGTGGATTTCACCAGCTTCAAAATCTCCCCTCCCCCCACTACATCCCAAAACCAGCCCAGCTCGTCCCTGCCTGTCTAACCTAACCTCTCCTCCCTACCTCCCCACCCATACTCTCCTCTCCACCTATCTTCTCTATCCATCTTCAGTCCGCCTCCCACTCTCTCCCTATTTATTTCAGAATCCTCTCCCCATCCCCCTTTTCTGATGAAAGGTCTAGGCTTTTGTGCTCCTGAGATGCTGCTTGGCCTGCTGTGTTCATCCAGCTTCACACTTTGTTATCTTGGATTCTCCAGCATCTGCAGTTCCCATTAACTTTGGGGAATGATGGGTTGCTTTCTTCCCCCACTGCTTTAATTTAAATAAAATGATTCCTGCCCCGGATATGATATTTCCACAGTGAAGTATTCTACATTGCATTTAGTTTTCAGCTTGTCCCCCACCTCCCTTCTATTTTACATGTTTCTGTGCAACAGCATCTCCTCCGCTGAACTCCTCTCTGCACTTCTTTGTTTAGCCACTAGATGGTGGACAAGAATGATCAGCATGGATACCCTGCCTACTGTGGCTGCAGATGCAAAATAAAATTCTTCATGTGAATTTTGAACGCCTCCATAAGTTTTAATTCTCTCTCCTTTCCAGTCAAACGTTTGTGTGTCTCTTCTTTGTTCCCGCTTCTTGCTATGCTTCAGACTGGGGAGCTGAAAAAGCAATTGTCATTTTACTGAGATAACAAGGTGTAGAGCTGGATGAACATAGCAAGCCAAGCAGCATCAGAAGAACAGGAAGGCTGACATTTCGGTCCTTGACCTTTCTTCAGAAAATTGTCATATTACTTCCTGATGGGGCATTGGACCTGCATTGTTTTGCAACTACAGGCTCCTCTGACTTCCCTGTTTTAGCATTCTTTACTTTTGCAAGAAAGACAGAAGGTTGGGAATGGCTTTCTCATTTTGTAACTACTTCAAAATTGAATGCCAAAATTTGCAGTCATTCTTAGGCCTGATCATACTTGATGAAGTTCCTCCAAATGGGAAACCTGAAACTGCTAAGCTCCCAAGGTGAGGAGGAATGAACTGGTTTTCTGCTTTATTCATCAGTTCCTTTGGTTGGATGCAGCATGGATAAGCTATAATTGGTCTCCCTACTAAGAAAGGGTACTTGTTGCCACAGTGGAAGTGCGGTGACAGTTTGTTATGCTGAAACCGAAGATTGCAAATTGTGAGCAGGGATTGGTTTGACTGGACCTGTATTTACTAGATGTGTAGAAGGATAGGACTGTATAAAATTTTAACAGAGCTAGGTAAACCAGATGCAAGAAGGATGTTCCCCCAAAGTTGGTAAAACTAGAACCAGCCATCACAGTCTCAGAACATGGGTAAGCCATTTAGGACTGAGGACGAAAATGTATTTGTTTAGAGGGTGGTCACCTTGCGGTATTCATTATCTGTGGAGGCTGTGTCACTGAAAATATTCAAGAAAGAGACTGTTATATCTTTAGATATTGAAAGAATTGATGAGTTTGGAGAAAAGGCAGGAATATAATGTTGAGATAGTGGATCAGCCATGATCCTGTTGAATGGTGGACCTGACTTGAAGAGCTGAATGACCTACTTCTGTTCCTAGTATCTATGTTTCCATAAAGGATCCCTTCCCTTGTGAGTACCTTTCTTCCAGACCCAAATGACTTTTTGTTTTAAAGGAACTAGTTAAGCCAGGCTTTCTTGAATTATGAAGTAGTAGGAGTTAATTACTAAACATGAGAAGAAACACTAAAGCAGCATATATAGCCACATATTAGAAATAACAGGCAAGTCCAAAAGTTTTCAAAAACCGCTGATATGTGGGTCAAATTTGAAATGTTTGAGAAGAACTGATAGTTGAATGTTGCGTCCATTGCAGGGGAGGTTATCAGTAGCTGCAATGTTTAGATTTCTGGTTTTGTAGGCTGATTGAAGTTACCTTGTCCTAATTCCTGCAACATCCTGAGTCTCAAGAGTTAATGCTGCATGGCAGAGTAACAAGAGGATAGATTTTTGACTGTGGCTTTCCTAGCATGCTAATGCTGAAATGCAGTTTAGTACACACACAAGCATTCTGTCCTACTGATCCAGTCCTGTACAGTTGAAACTGACTTTTTAAACCCCTGTCCTTTTGTATTCTTCAAAAGGAAAAACACAAAATGTGTCTGGAGTTTGAGACATAATCTGTAAAGGGTGCTTTACTGTTGATCAAGGATCATCATCCCTCACGATCTTTGTAATTGCAAGAGATTGCATTCCAGTCTGTTAAAAGTTTTTTGATATCTTTATCTACCATGTCCCATTGGTCCCACACAAGTTTTTTGTTTAGAAACAGCTTCGTGTTTTGTTTCTTTAAACACATTTTGAAATTAAGAGCTAAAAATATCCACTGTTCGTTTGAGGTACTGACCTGTCATCGTAACATACCTGCATTGATTTTTTTTGCTTTTAGGGTTGTGTTTGCATAGCAGTTCAAAACCATTTGTAATGAACATAAGGTGTGTTTCATCGTGAGTGCTTCAGCATGGGATGATAGATTCGGGGCATTAGATTACACAATTTTACAATGCAGAATTAGTCAAACAGGCCTGGACTCCACATGAACCTCCTACTGTTCTCCATTTCCAGCTATTCTCAAATGCTTCCATTCCTTTCTCCCTCATTTTTTTGCTTCCCTTTGTGTTAAATCTGTCTGTGTTGGTTACCTCAGTTACTCCTTGTGGTATGTTGGGAGGGCAGACAGTGGGCTAGTGATTGTGTGACTAGACTGGTAATCCAGTGGCTAATATGCTGGGGCCAAGTGTTCACGTTTCACCATGGCAGTTAGTGCCATTCACATTCACCTGATAACAATCTGGAATGCAGAAGCACTTCCTGGAATGGTGACCATGACAATTGTCATTGTTTGTCGTAAAAGCCTGTCTGGTCCACAATTGTCCTTGAGGGAAAGAAATTTTTCCTATTTTTGTTTCATACTCATTCATCAGTTGTGGATATTGCTGGCTGGGCCATCATTTATTGCCCATCTCTAGTTGCTGTAGAGAAAATGATGGTGCTTTCTTGAGCTGTTGCAGTCAGTTTGCTGTATTTAGGCCCACAATGCTGTTAGGAAGGAAGTCCCAGCATTTTGACACTGTAGGAATGTTGATATAACTCCAAGCCAAGACGGTGAGTGGCTTGGAGGGGAACTTACACCTGGTGGCGTTGCTATGCATTGGTACGCTTGACCTTTAAATGGGATTTGATGTGGATGTAGAAGGTGCTGTCCAAGGACCAGTGGTGAATTTCTGCGGTGCGTCTTGTAAATGGTACACACTGCTGCTACTGGGTGTTGGTAATAGTAGGAGTGAATGTTTGTAGATGTATCAATCAAGCAGGCTGCCCTGTCCTGGTTGGTGTTAAGCTTCTTGGATGTTTTTAGCACTGTACTCATCCTGAGTATTCCATAAAATTCATGATTTGTGCCCTGTATGTGGTGGACAGGCTTTTGGGAGTCCAGAGGAGCAGGATTCCTAGCCTCCAACCTTCTGTTGGAGTCAAAGGATTAAATGACTCCTGTAGTTCACTTTCTGGCCAGTGGATCTCTTCAATGTTGAAATGCCCGATGTTAGTAGGGGATTGATGGTCACGTCATTGAATGTTAATGGTTAGGTTCTTGTTCAGATGGTCATTGCCTGGTACTTATGTGGTGCCAATGTTGCTTTACACTAGTCAGCCCAAACCAAAATATTGTGCAGTTTTTGCTGTATTTGGGCATGGACTGCTTCAGTAACTGAGGAATTACAAATGGTTTTAAACAGTGTGTAAATATTGGCACAGCCCCCACTTCTGACCTTATGATGGAGGTGAGGTCATTGAAGCTGGTTGGGCCCAGCACATTACGCCGAGTACATCCTGTGGTGACATCGTAGAGCTGAGATGACTGACTTTCAGCAACCACAGCCATCTTTTTGCTCTAAGTATGGTCCTAATGAGTTGCGTATATCCTACTCCAGTCTGCCCCACCTTGTAACTCCAGATCCAGAACAATGGACTTGACTTTTAACTGCCCTCTGAATCGGCCTACCAAGCCACTCAATTCATGGGCAGGTAAGGATGGAAAACTTCTTTACCCTTAAGTTTATTTATTGGTTACCAAATTATATTTATGACCTCCCCATCACAAGTGAAATTATCCTTGAGTCATGACTGTGATGTTTCACACAGTTGTGTTCCTAACCTTTCTGGTGCCAAAAGCATATGTTTTCTCAGCTCTGTCCGGAATGAGGACTGGAAATTTGTCTTGCGATTCCCCTATGTGTCAACATTCTAAGTTACCAAAGAGTGAGCTCTTGCTGTTTTTCCAGTTGAGGAATGATATCTAGTACATCTTCTGTTGCTGTTTGTATGTCATTTGTTTTGTTTTAATCTCAGGTGAAATAACACCAGCTGCTTCTGCATGTTCTGTCAGCTAGTTATTGGCTTTTAAATATTTGTATATCAATCACTAATGAAAACTCCTGTATCACTTGTTAACTTGCAGTTTATCGGAAAGTGATATTGGCTGGTTTGAGGGCACTGTGTTTATAAGTAAATAAATCAGAGCAAATGATTGTGCCTGTACAACATTCTTGTTAAATTTGCCCCATCACAGAAAAATGTGTCAAATTCAGGATTAAACATATCATACCAAAAGAACCTGGCTATCTTTCAAATATCATGAAGTCTTAATTCTTGTGAAATACCACTGAGAAAAGACTGCTGCAGCAAGATTTAGATAAACATTATTACACTTTTTTTTGAAAGAGCCGTAAATTTGGAAGAAAATATAACTTGATGTTCAAGAGTCAAAGGAAGTTGCTCAACCTCAATGAATCAGTAAAAGTCCTCCACTTACTCATCAAAAGGAATGATATAAATATGGAAGTGAAGCTCAAAACAGGCAGAATAACCAAAATTAGTTCAAGTGCTTTCCTGCTTCTTGCCCATTGTGTTCAGCTGCATGTTCCTGTTAAAAACACAGGAAAAGAAATGTTGCTGACCTTGACACACACATGTTATTGTTCTGAGATAATGGGAACTGCAGATGCTGGAGAATCCAAGATAACAAAGTGTGGAGCTGGATGAACACAGCAGGCCAAGCAGCATCTCAGGAGCCCAAAAGCTGACGTTTCGGGCCTAGACCCTTCATCAGAGAGGGGGATGGGGAGAGGGTTCTGAAATAAATAGGGAGAGAGCGGGAGGCGGACTGAAGATGGAGAGAAAAGAAGATAGGTGGAGAGGAGAGTATAGGTGGGGAGGTAGGGAGGGGTTAGGTCAGTCCAGGGAAGACGGACAGGTCAAGGAGGTGGGATGAGGTTAGTAGGTACGAAATGGAGGTGCGGCTTGAGGCGGGAGGAAGGGATGGGTCAGAGGAAGAACAGGTTAGGGAGGCAGAGACAGGCTGGGCTGGTTTTGGGATGCAGTGGGGGGAGGGGACGAACTGGGCTGGTTTTGGGATGCGGTGGGGGAAGGGGAGATTTTGAAGCTGGTGAAGTCCAGATTAATACCATTGGGCTGCAGGGTTCCCAAGCGGAATATGAGTTGCGGTTCCTGCAACCTTCGGTTGGCATCCTTGTGGCACTGCAGGAGACCCATGATGGACATGTCGTCTGAAGAATGGGAGGGGGAGTTAAAATGGTTCGCGACTGGGAGGTGCAGTTGTTTATTGCGAACCAAGCGGAGGTGTTCTGCAAAGCGGTCCCCAAGCCTCCGCTTGGTTTCCCCAATGTAGAGGAAGCCACACCGGGTACAATGGATACAGTATTGTTCTGCAAGGTTTTCGAAAATAAAAGCTCATGATACGTGGGTAACATATTTGTATGAATATTTATATGGCTAGCTAACAAGAAGCAGACAGCTGGCATAAATGGGTCATGTTCATTTTATTTAATTTACTCATAGGATGTGCACGTTGATAAACGGGCCAGTGTTTTTTTCACCCATCCTTAGTTGTCATTGAAAAGGTGGTAGTGAGCTGCCGCCTTTAATCAATTCAGTTCATGTGCTGTACATAGACTCACTACTGTTAAGAAGGGAATTCCAGGATTTTGACACAACAGCACGGAAGGAACAGTGATATGTTTCCAAGTCAGGGTGGTGAGTGGTTTGGAGGGGAACTTGCGGGTGATGGTGTTTGCAAGCATTTGTTACCCTTGTCTTTGTAAGTGGGGCAGTTATGGGTTTACAAAGTGCTGTCCAAGGAGTGTTGGGTGAATTTCTGTCGTGCATCTTATAGATGGTACGTGGTGCTGCCACTGAGTTCTGGTGCTGGGGCAAGTGGATGTGGCACCAGTCAAGTGGACTGCTTTATCTTGGATGGTGTCAAGCTTCTTCAGTACACTTGAAGCTGAATCCATCTATCATACTCCTGATTTGTGGATCGTGGAAAGGCTTTGGGAAGTCAGGAAGTGAGTTACTTGCTGTAGGAACCCCACATCTTGTAGCTGTGTATTTATCTAGTTCAGTTTCTCATAAGTGATAACCCTGAAGTTGATGGGAGCTTTAGTGAAGGTAAAACCATTGATGCGATGGTTAGATTGTTTGTTTCTTTTTGGAGATGATTATTGCCTGACATTTGTGGCCATGGTTGCTTGCTGTTTTTCAGCCCAAGTCTGAGTATTGTACATGTATTGCTACATTTGTACATGTTCTGCAGTAGCCTTGAATAGTGCTACATACTGTGCAGCCATCAGTGACCATTCCCAGTGTTGACCTTATGATGATATGAAGTTCATTGACAAAGCAGATGAAGATTGTTTGGTCTAGGATATCGCCCTGAGGAACTCCTGCAGAGATGCCCAGGAACTGAGATGGCTGATTTCCACAATCATCTTCAACTTCCTTTTGTGTCAGCAATGACACCAAACAGCAGAAGGTGTTCCCTGATCCTCGATTCCAGTTTTGCTCAAGCTTCATGATGTCACTTGATCAAATGCAGCCTTGATATCAAGGGCAGTCACTGTCTCCGCACTGCTGGAATTCAGCTATTTTGTCCATATTTGAAACAAGCCATGAATGAGGTCAGAAGTTGACTGAATCCAAACTGAGCACCAGTGAGCAGATTATTGCTTGATAGCACGATTGATGACAACCCTCCATCTTGGCGTGGTGGCTCAGCTGCTAGCACTGCTGCATCACTATACCAGAGATGTGGATTCAATTCCACTACAGGTGACTGTGTGGAGTTTGCACATTCTCCCGTGTTTTCCTCTGTGTGCTCAGATTTCCTCTCACAGTCCAAAGATACGTAGGTTAGGTGGATTGGCCATGCTAAATTGCACACAGTGTCCAGGGATGTGCAGACTAGGTGGATTAGCTGCAGGAAATTCAGGGCCATGGGGAAAGGGTGCAGTGTGGGGGGGAATGTGGGTCTGTGTGGGATGCTGTTCATAAGGTCAGTGAGGATTCAATAGGCTAAATGGCCTAATTCTATACTGTAAGGATTCTATGATTCTTTACTAATAATAGAGAATAGACTGATTTTCCTTTACCACACCATGCTGGATTTGTTCTGTTTTTCGTGTGCAGGACATACGTGGGCAGTTTTCCACATTGTCAGGTAAATGCTAGTGTTGTATCTGTACTAGAACAGCTAAACAACAGGTGTGGCAAGTTCTGAAGCACAGCTTATGTGTACTGTTGCTGAAATATTGTCAGAGCTTGTAGCTTTTGTAGTTTCCAGTGCTTCCAATTATTTCTTGAAATCAGGTGGAGTGAATTTATTTAAACGAAGGGTTCAGAAGAGTATGAGGCGAAGATTGAAACATATAGAAGTGAATCCTGGTACAGTTGAAAAGATGTTTCTTTTATTGGGAGAATCTAGAATTAGGGTTTACATGTTGTTTTAATGAAATCTTTATTGAAATTGTTAATGTTTTTTCTGGGCAGGATTCAACACAGCAACTAATGTGGTGGTTTTGGCAGGCACAAACCGCCCAGATATCCTGGACCCTGCATTGATGAGGCCTGGTCGATTTGACAGACAAATTTTCATTGGTAGGTCTGAACAAATGATACTTGCATTATTTATTCTGAGGTTTGCTGACTCTATCAGAACGTACTTTATGTAAAACTACATGTATAGGAGAGTAAAGCACAAGAACAGGAGATAGGAGGAGATTGTGTGCCCTGTCAAGCGTACTCAGTCATTCTACATAATCCTGTCTGATCTTGAACTTCTACTTTATTTCCCTGCCCACTCCCCATATCGCATGATTCCCTGAGAAACCAAAAATCTACCAGTCCCAGCCTTGAATCAATTCAATGAAAAAGCATCTACAAGTCTTTAGATAAGAAAATTGCAAAGATTTTCAACCTTTTACATGAAGAAATTCCTCCTTATCTCAATCCTAGTGGTTATCCCCTTATCTTGATACTGTGTGCCAGCATTTTAGATTCCCTAGCCTGCAGAGAAACACACTGTGTCTACCCTTTGAAATACCTTCAGAATGTTATGCAGAATGCTGGAGAAGCTCAAGAAGATTGGCAGCATCTGTGGAGAGAGAAAAACAGTTCTGAAGAAGAATCATTCTAGACTTGAAATGTTAACTGTTTCTGTTTCCACAGATGCTGCCAGACCTGCTGAATTCCTGCAGCATTCTTTGTGCTTGTTTCAGATTTCCAGCATCCACAGTTTTTGCCTTTGTCTTTCAGAATCTTGTAAGTTTCAGTTAGGTCACCTCTGATTTTAAAAAAAATCTTCTTATCCCAAGAGTCAATCTAGTGAATCTTTTCTATAACAACTCCAAAACATGTATATCCCCATCCTTAAATATAGAGACCAAAATTGCACAGTAGAATTGTAGCAAGATGTCTTTATTCTCTAAAACTCAACAAAGGCCAACAGGCCATTTGCTTTCCTATGTGTTTTCTGTACCTACATGTTGCATTTCTATGCTCCTAGCGTGAGCAGACTTAAGTTATCCTGAACATGGACATTTACAAGTTTCATGTTTCTTTTAAGAAATAATCTGTTTTTCTATTATGTCCAAGTAAATCTCTCACTTCTCACATTATGCTCCATTTGCTATCTTATTGCCCACTTGATTAATCTGTCAATATTTCTTTGCAGCCTCTTTGTCCTCACAGCTTAGATTTCCACCTATCTTTATGGCACCAACAAAACAGATATTGGAATTGGAAATGTGCACATTTGGTTTAACAGTTACAAAATAATTCGTGGAAAATTGAATGCTACTTTGGAGAAGCCATTATCTTTGTCCAGTCCATGGGATAGCTTGCCTCGCAGCTGGACCTTGGGTTACAGTACAAAACCTAGGGAGTAGCTGCTGGGATATCATCTCCATTCCCATCATTGTTGTACCTAAACAAAAATCCATCAGCTTGTGAACCTGTCTGCAACATGCCATTCTTAGAGTAGAAATCATTCCTCTGGCAAAACAGTTTTGTCATCCCAACCATTCTCCATGCTGTCAGGCAACCTGGAAGCAAACTCTTAAATTATCATCTTCTGGAAAGAGCAACTGGAAGACTCACTATTCTTGCATTCAAGCTCCCAATACAAAATTCATTTTGATGCTTTGTGCCCAATATTTCAGACTGACATGGTTTTCTGATCAGGCTCAGCAACTAGTGATCAACTCTGGGCTGCACAAGGAGTTCCATTTTATAAATTCACTCATGGGTGTCACTGGGCCAGCATTTATTACCTGTCTTTAGCTGCCCTTAAGGTGATGGTGTGCTGCCTCCATGAACTGCTACAGCCCATACGCTGTAGGTAGACCCACACTCACTAGACTGCAGTCATTTGAGGGTAAGATCACAGTTGGTGGTGATGTGCGGCCCATCTTTCCATGCTGTATTGGAAATTGTGATTGTTTAAGATAGAGCACTTGCAAATTTGTGCTGGCTACAAAACTGTACTGAGGAAAGGGTTGGGAGGCTCTGAATAAAGATGGAGAAAATTGAATTTTAAAAATGAGTTAAATATAGATTGGTTCCAGGTAGCTATCATAAAATGTGTGAAACCTGCATTTTTGAAGAAATCCAGGGAGAAAGCCATAACTTGGTTGAGCAGCTGTTCTGTTCATGGTTTGGTGTAGGCCAAGGAAACCAACACAGTTTGTATTAGTTCCACTCTGGAGGCTAGGTTGGCACTATCCCATGTTTTATGTAATATCCGTCTTGTTTTAACAAAGCATTTTAGTGGGTAGATCAGAACAAATGTTGTACCTTGCCTATGCTATTATTATCATTTTCATTTGGAAAAGGATATGTGGCAAATTGAGCTTCTCACCACGGGCAAGGAAAAGCGGAAGACCTGTTAATCAGCTCTGCTCTTGTGAATTTCCAAGTCACCTGACACTTCTTATAAATTATTGACGGAGACAATGAGTAGGTTGTGTTGATACAACCTTTTACTTAAAGCCCACCCGTACTAATTTTGCAGTCTTATTTTTGTCTTAATAAAGGACCACCTGACATTAAAGGAAGGGCTTCAATTTTTAAAGTTCACCTCAAGCCCTTAAAGTTAGAAATTTCTATCAAAGGCGAGGACTTGGCAAAAAAATTGGCAGCCTTGACTCCTGGATTTACAGGTAAATGTTAATACTCCGTTCAATAGTGCAGAAATAATTTCCTCCTTTCAAAGTTGCAGAATTTATAGTTTAATCTTTTCATTTTCTCAAGTTTATTTTTCAGTCTTTGCATTAAATTTATATATCGCTTCTCTAAGTTTGAAAAAAATCACAAGAATACTGTTTTTCTCCTTTGTCTTCCTCATTGTCACCTCCACAACCCTAAGAGAGTCCTGAACTAGGTTCCCAGCATCCCTTTGTGCTTCAAATTTCCAAAGCCTTTCTCTGGTTAGAAAGTAGTCTGTGTCTCCATTTTTCCTACCAAAGTGCATCATCCTTCCCACATTGTATTCCATCTGCCACTGCTTTGTCCACACTCCAAGCCTGTACAAGTCTTTCTTCAACTTCTCTGCTTCCTCAACACTACTCGCCCCTCAACCCTTCTTTGTCTCATTTGCAAAGGAAGTTCCAGGATTTTGACCCAGTAACACTGAAAACATAGGGATATTTCCAAGTCAGGATGCTGAGTTGTTTGAACGGGAACTTGCAGGTGATGATATTTCCATGTATATGCTGCTCTTGTTCTTCTAGGTGGAAATGGTTACGGTGGAGGGTGTGATTATGTCTGGATATGGTGCCAGTCAAGTGGTCTGCTTTGTCCTTTGCAGTGTCAAGCATCTTGAATGTGGTTGGAATTGCATTCCCCCAGACAATTAGGGTGTATTCCTTCGCACTCCTGACTTGGGCCTTGTAGATGATGGACGTGAGTCTGCTACTCACTGTACGATTCTTAGTCAATGAACTGCTGTTGTTACAACAGTACGTGTGTGTTTCATCCATTCAGTTTCACTATTTTCACCATTCCTGTGCGATGGCATGAGCTGTGCACCAAAGTGGCCACATATATAATTAATGAGCTGAAGAGCAGATGATTGCTTCAGAAAGTTGCAATGTGTTATAACAGATTACTTGCCACGGATCATGCTGAAAATGACGCTAGACGTAAAAATGGAAAAATTTACAGCCCACAGTCACTAGTTACACTGAAATCTATGGGAATTTAAGGAACACCATCCAAATAACTGGAATCATTCCGGGCATAAAAGAAGATATTAGTAATTGTTGGAATCTAATCTCAGCTGCAGCACATCGCTACAATAGTTCCGCGGTGTACTGCTCTAGCCCCCGTCTCCGTTACTTCATTAAAACCTAATGCAGAGTGAGCTGATGATTCTGCTGTGTTTGGCTTTATTTGCAATTTCTCAGGTAATGGCCTAGCTCTTGTCTGCCTGCAACAAGACCTGTGCAACAGTAATGCTTGGCCAGATAAATGTTGCAAGACCTGGGCAATGACCATTTCCAACAAGGGAGAGTCTAACCCTTGACATTGAATGGCATTACCATTGCCAAACCCCATCAACATCCTGGGAATTGAGTACAATCTTAACTAGACTAGTTATATAAATGCTGTGGCAGTTGGGGAGGGTATGAAGTAGATGACTACTGTTGGGGCTCGGTCTCTAAGATGTTTCACTTGAGCCAGTTGCACACCGTTTTGGGGAAGCGAATTCCAGATTTTCATTATTAATTTAACTGCCAAATTGGTTCCTGATTTCACTTCTGAATAGTTCAGATCTAATTTTAAGATTGTACCCCCTTGTTCTAGATGCGCACACCAGAGGCAATACACCAAATCCTCATTGTCTGTGGGGCATAGGAGCACAGCCTTCCTGCAGTTAACAAAAAAAACCCTGGATACTGCTGTTTTGTAACTCTTATGGATCATGCAATCTAGCCGGATGTGTCAGAAAAGGGTTTTGGGTCTGATCTTGCAAGTATATGGATCCACAGGTCATGAATCACCAGATAATGAGGACTGAGTGTGGTCTCTCTGGATCTGTCAATGGTGAAACACATGTCTGAAAATGTTGGTTTACTTCTCAGTGAAATGTTACTTTCTGCCAGTGAAGACTTTTGCTTTTGGAATGTCATGCTGGAAGTGAATTACTTTTCTGTGCTTGCTGGTTTGTTTTCCTTCAGGAGCTGACATTGCCAATGTATGCAATGAAGCTGCTTTAATTGCTGCCAGACATCTATCTGAGGCCATTATACAGAATCACTTTGAACAGGCTATTGAGCGTGTAATTGGAGGTAAGAATTTCAGTGGTCTGAATATTGATATATTATCAGTAACATTTAAGGTATCAATATTGAAACAATGAATTCATAGATAAATAATATCTGCAGCCACATTATTGATATTTCAATAAATTGTGCAGAGAACTGGTCACGTGTGCATTGAAGTGTGGGCCAAGTTCTCATTCTAATAACACAAGTTACCTCCTTGAACTCTGTAAGGAAAATATTCAAGGCATTGGCCACCCAGTGTGCTGCTGCGCATCTCGTAGAAAATAGGCAATGTTCCCAGTTGATGGTAGACAAAGATTCCAAAGTGAAAGCTAGCTTATAGACCATAAGTTTTATTTTTCCTTTTTGTTTACCATGAAGGTCAGCCAATGAACATACTCATAAAGGCTGCTGATGTACTTGTAACAAAACAACATAAAAAGAATTACACAAAGAAAGTCACAAACTATGTTGCATTATTCAAGAACTATTGGAACAATATCATTCCAGCTATCAAAAAGATTAATTTATTTTATCCCAGCAATAGCCTTTCTAACAGTCAGCCTCACTGAAGAGTGACACCTTCCTCCACACTAAAGCTTCTAGCACAGCTGGCATGGCTGTCATTGATTTCCTTTTGGTAGATAGCTGTGAGTTCACTTGATTTTTTTTCTTGTTATTGTTTCTCCTCAAGACCCTTAAAACAAACTACTGACTCAGCTCATTTATGGTTTCACGCAGGTTCCCTAAGCTCTTATCTTCAACAACCCCATAGCATGAGCTTCCTCTCTGAAACCTCCATACCCTTCTACTTCTGGAGTTTCCTTCTCACTGACTTTTAAATGAAGCTGCTTTAATTGTTGCCAGACATCTATCTGAGGCCATTATACTCCTACACCCTCAGTGTTTGAAGACTGCTAAAAGCAGCAAACTGTATGGTTTAGAAGGGGTGGACGCTAGGAAGTTGTTTCCATTAGGCAGGGAGACTAGGACCCGTGGGCACAGCCTTAAAATTAGAGGGAGTAAATTTAAAACTGAAATGAGACGACATTTCTTCAGCCAGAGAGTGGTGGGCTTGTGGAATTCATTGCCGCAGAGTGCAGTGGAGGCCGGGACGTTGGATGCCTTCAAGGCAGAGATTGACAAATTCTTGATCTCAAAAGGAATCAAGGGCTATGGGGAGAGTGCAGGGAAGTGATGTTGAAATGCCCATCGGCCATGATTTAAATGGCGGAGTGGACTTGATGGGCCGAATGGCCTTACTTCCACTCCTATGTCTCATGGTCTTATGCATTTTCTCCCTGCATGAGCCTGTTTTTGTCACCCCCTCCCCTCTTTGGAGATTTTAAGAATAAACAGATTTAAGCAGAGGTGATGGCCTAATGGTACTCCCACTAGACTATTAATCTAGAGACCACATAAATTTCTGGGGATTTGGATTTGAATCTTGGCATTGTCAATTGTCAAAAATCCAGCCGTTTCACTGTGTGTTAGGGAAGGAAACTACCATCCTTACCTGGTCTGGCATACATGAGTCCAGGTCCACAGCAATGTCAGTGACTCCTAAATACCCTCTGGGTAATTAGGGATGGATGATAAATGCTGGCTTAGCCAGTGATGCTAGACAGAAAAAATGGTCCAGATAGTGAACACTGAGCAATTATATCCCCAATGGCTAGCTGGTTATTTGCATAAAATACATTACTTCTGGTAAAGCCTGCTTTGACCCAATGTTCAAAATGTCATTTTTAAAAAAAGACAAGCAAGAAACGTGGAGAACTTTGTGAATAAGTCTAGAAGTAGTAGGTTGTCAGACAGATTGAAATAGACAAAACTGGAAAAGCAAACTGATCCCCTGTCAATATTTCGAAGAAGAGCAGGGTACTCTGGCCAATATTTATCTCTGAAATAATTATAAAAAACATATTTTGATTATTGCCACATACTTGCGAGATGTTGCTGAGTGCAGATTGGCTGCTGTGTTTCCTAACTTATTTCAATGACTGCACTTCAAAATGACATAATTGTCTGGAATCTACTTTTTCCAGTGCCCATGGATTTATAAATGCAAGTCTTCCTTTTCAACCCAGGTGAACAGCATCCTTTGTTAAATTGAGTATAGGCTGTTATCTGCCAATAATATCAACAAATAACCTTAGACCTTAGCTAGAACTTCCACTTGACAAGAGATAAAATAATGAAGAGGGTTGAAATTATAGTGCAGAATCCACCATATCAGAAAGGCTTCTGGTACAAGCATAAGGTAGTGAGGTTGTATGGCCACAACCCTACTGGCTGAAAGTCCCAGTGGTGAAGCAGTAACCCAGAAGAATGCTATTATTTGCTTTATATGTTGTGTGTATATCTGAACGGCAAACTCACTTAATCCTGACTTGAATTCACTTTGTGTAAGTCATAAGTTATTAAATACTTCATTGATTTGGTTGTGTCTTCAGCGTTGTGTTGCAAAAGAAGCGGTTCTCCATAATTCTTATTCAGAGATGAATGTTCCCTCTGCCTAAAATGTTCACTAAAGAAATGATTTGTTTTTTGTGAATGTTTATACTTCGTAATATTTTCTCCTAATCCTCCAATATAGGGCTGGAAAAGAAAACCCAGATTCTACAGCCTGATGAGAAAAAAACTGTAGCGTATCATGAGGCAGGCCATGCAGTAGCTGGTTGGTTCCTGGAGCATGCCGACCCTTTACTGAAGGTGAGATAAATCATAGCAAATATTGCAGTGCTAAATCACTTTTATCAGATTGCTGAGAGATTTCTGCTGTGCACCTTTGTTTCAGAATATCTACAATAGAAGGCCTAAAATATTCAGTGCTAACTTGTTTTACTGAATATTCCCTTTCGGGCAATGAATAATGTAGTAATATATGGAGAACTTTTTCAAATGATCACCAAGAGACAATAAAATTTCGTGGACACATTTAGGAGAGAAAAACCAGAACATTTGGTAGTGACTGAGAAAATTGAGGCTAGCAGCATAAGAGGAGACAAAGGAGGAAATACAACAATGGTTTAAGAAACAGAGCAAATGTAAGATTTTAGAACGTGATGCTGGATAAGAAGAAAATATTGGAATGCCCTTCTTTGTTCAAGACACCTTAACAGTACAAATTTACAATTGCAGAATACTCAATAGTACAAAACTTGCGTATTGATGAAAATACCAAAATGTTGCTGAATGGTTTTGTCTTGTGCTCTAATTGGGATATATACAGGAGTAGTGAATACCAAGTTTCAAGCGATCACACCACTTTGTTCCAGGATGAAAGGTTGCTGATTAGTTGGTAGGCCAATGTGGACAACTGTTGCAAAGTTGGTATAGTATTTGTGGATTGGAAGGCAGGACATTAGAAATTCTTTAAGTATAGCGGGGAAAGAGTGCGTGGTCCCTTTAATAGGTGAATTTTTTTGTCTGCAGGCAGCAGCAGATGCAGTGTTCTTGAAATTGAAGCATTGTATCAGAATGGCTATACAGTTAGCAAGCAAAGCAGCATTTTTACCAAGACAACAAGTTTTTGAATTTAGCCAATTAATTTATACTAGCATTCTTAGTAGTACTACCACTCAACAGCACTCCTACCTATTGTTCCTGATACAAGAATTTGACAGAGGAAGATGTTATGACTGGAGAACAGCAGAATAGACAAAGACCATTCTGGAAGACTTAACCTGGCTGTAATTTTTGAGAGACTAAGTTTTAATTTACTTTTCTTATTACTTTGGTTTACATAAGTGGGGTGTTTACTGAAGCAGCATTTCATTAGAATTTTGTTTTATTTGAGAATAGTTAGTAGTTAAAGGAAGGAATTGTTCACTTTGTTAGGAGTTCTGTTAATTTGTTCACTGTTAGAGTTAGATAGATAAATTGTTACTTGTTGCTTATAAAGTGAGTATCATTTAACCACGCCTTTATAACCGTTTGCGGGTGAGAGGCAGATTATACTACTTTTCACACTTCCTTTAACAGATTACAAGGTGAAGCAAACTTCTTTGGGTGTTTTGGTTTTAATTATCAGAGAGGTGTCAACCACCCCTGATGCAGTCATGTTGAAAGCAAAGGGCACCTTTATACTCCCCAAGTTCTGCTACTGCTGCTGTTAGCTCATAGTGCCTCATGAATGCCACAAGTAGGTATATCCTGTACACAAAGCAAGGCAAATCCAACAAGGCTAGTTACCACCCCACTTTCCATCACCAGTGCTTGGTTAGCAATAAACTGTTCACTAATGCTCAGTTTGGGTTCGTCTGGGTCTAATCTGCTCCTTACCTCATTAGCGCCTTAATTCAACAACATTAAAAGTTTTACATTAAGATTGTGCCTTTTACATCATAAGGGCATCCCAAACTGCTGTGGAGAATGGAAGAGTTTTGCAGGGAATGGAATACCAAACTTCTACGTTAAGTTCTAAGAAATTCTTACTTTGTATTTTTAGGTGTCCATCATACCTCGTGGGAAAGGGCTTGGTTATGCTCAGTATTTACCCAAAGAGCAATATTTGTATAGTAAGGAACAACTTCATGATCGAATGTGCATGACATTAGGTGGACGAGTTGCAGAACAAATCTTTTTTGGTAGAATAACAACAGGAGCACAGGATGATTTAAGAAAGGTTACCCAGAGTGCTTATGCTCAGGTATGTTGTTAGTCTAACGAATTTGATAAAGTGTGGTGTGTTTCTATTTTTCCATTTCAGTTTACTCCTCAACATTATTTCTGCAGTGTTAATTCCTAATTAACTGCAAATCACATGAATGCAAAAAATGTATATATAGAATATCTTGAGGGTATTCTTACTTGTTTCAGTTTGACTGTCTTCTGCAAGTTTTCAGCCTAGTGTTTGGCTAAACAGTGTGAGCATTGTTAAAATTGATATCAATCCATCTCAAGTTGGGAGGATGGACAAACTGCAGTATAACTTAAATTCCAAATTTGACAGCATGTACCAAGGAACCATGAAGGAATGATATCTTGTCCTCCTCACGTTAACAACTTTGAATGACAGGAACTGAACCGTGTTGTCTTCAGATTGCAGCCTTAACTCCTGAATGGTGACACCCTGCCCCTTACAGATGCTTCTCTGCACATAATGTACACAATCTGGCATAGTCTTATTCTGTTGCTTACATGGATTTCATCCCTTTTCATATATTAACTGAATTAAAAGCCAAGATGCTGAGGTCACGGTAATTTTATATAAATACGTTGGTACAGTCTTGATGGTATAGTGTCATAGCACAGAAACCTTGGTCCAACCCGTCCATGCCATTCACGTATCCTAAACTGAACTAATTCCATTTGTCTGCATTTAGCCTATTTCTCTTTAAACTTTTCCTATTCAAGTTCCAGTCCAAATGTCTTTTAAATGTTGTAATTGTACTCACCTTTACCACTCCTCTGGCAGCTTCATACACACACCACCCTCTGAAAATGTTGCCCCTCAGATCCCTTTTAAATCTTTCCTCTCTCACTTTAAAACTATGCGCCCTAGTTTTGGACTCCCCAATCCTTGGAAAAAGACCTTGGCTATTAACTTTATCTACGCCCCTCATGATTTTATAAACCTTTATAAGATCATCCGTCAGCCTTTGCTCCAGGGAAAAATGTTCCAGCCTATCCAGCCAATCCTTATAATTCAAACCCTCCAGTCCTGGCAACATCCTTGTAAATCTTTTCTGTACCCTTCGTATTTCAACAACATTCTTCCTATAGCAGAGAGTCCAGAATTGTATGCAGTCTTGTACAGCTGCAACATGACTTCCCACTTCCTATACTCAGTGACTGACCAGTGAAGGAAAGGATGCCAAATGCATAAAAAAAAACACACCACCCTGTCTACCTGCGACACCACTTTCAAGGAACAATGAACTACACCCAGGTCCCTCTGTTTAACAGCACTCCCCTGATCCTTCCCATTAACTGTGTAAATTCTACACTAGTTTGCCATACTAAAATGCAACACCTCCCATTTATGTAAATTAAACTCATCTGCCACTCTTCGACCCATTGGCCCATCCGATCAAGATCCCATTGTACTCCTAGATAACCTTCTTCACTGTCTACTACGTCGCCAATTTTGGTGGCATCCACAAACTTACTTAACCATACATCCTATATTCTTATCCAAATCATTGATAAAAATAACAAACAGGAATGGACTCAGAACCAATTCTTGTAGTACACCTTTGGTCATAACACCCCAGTCCAAATAATGACCATCACCCTCTGTCTTCTACCATCAAGCCAATTTTGTACTCAATTAGCTAGCTCTCCCTGGATCCCATGTGATCAAACCTTACTAACCAGACTACTCTGCAGGACTTTGTCAAAGGCCTTGCTAGAGTAATCAAGGGGTAAACTAATGTTTCTACCTATTATAATTTCACCCATTTGAAATGGCCTGGAAGCATTTGTAGGTCAGTACAGATCATCACTTTCCAGCCCCCCTCACTTCTGTGATTTTGCTGCTTTTCACTATCATGTATACATTGCCCCTTGTTACATGAAAAAAGTTTTTTTTTGTCTTAGGCTACTGATCCTGAGATCTGTAACTTAATTTCCTCTGCAGTAGGCTTCATCTAAGAATATAACAAATAATGAAAGATGGATTCTTGTCTCCTTTGCTCCCTGCATGGTGCACCGATAGGTTAGATCACCTGATCCCCAACCTTCCTCACTCTAACTCCACTTGTTCACTGCTTTTTGATTTTAACTAATTTTGTTAGATCCCCATGGTTTCAATTTCCTTCAATCCATTATTGAACAAAGATCTGTGTTTCATGCCATAGTACTTTGGTGATTTTCTATTTCTTTGCATGTGTTAAAACACCTTAAAGAAAGTCTGTTCATGAAAAGTTGGAATTTTGCAGTGCAAGAGGAGTCTTTGCTTTTTTTTAAATTTGTGGAACATCCAAGTCAAAATTACTCTTTGTTAACACAGAATCCTGGAGAAAAAGGATTTTTGTTGACTTGGTTTGCAATGAAATTGGCCTTTAATGGGATCATAGAGTGTGTACTATGTTCTTGGGCTTTGCAGTTTCACGAGCAATGTTGCTATGTGATAAACTCCTGTTTAATTTTCATGATGTTTTCCTAGATTGTCCAGTTTGGTATGAATGAAAAAGTAGGCCAGGTTTCCTTTGATTTTCCACGACAAGGCGAGATGACTTTAGAAAAGCCATATAGTGAGGCTACTGCCCGACTGATAGATGAAGAAGTGCGATTAGTCATCAGTTCTGCGTATGAGAGGACTCTGTCGCTTCTAACAGAGAAAAGAGCGGAAGTTGAGAAGGTTGGAAAATTTGATATAAACTTTAAAGCTACCTTGTATTAATAATTGCAAAAAATCTTTTGCTACAGTGGGAACTGGCTAAGTTGTTATGCCTGCCATCTTAAGCCACAAATTCACTTCTCTTAAATGGAAGGAAAATTGGCTTGGCTCCACTATATGGATGTGTGCAAATTTCTTCAGGTTTCTGTCAGATTTGTCTGGGCAGCCACCCAGGAAAAGCATGACTTGTAATTCGTCCATGGGTCTTCACACAAAGTTGTTAAAACTGAATGAATGTTTCTTACGCAGAAAGGACAGCGCTCCTCACAGACAGTGAAGTAGCTTATATTGTGAAACTTTGAAACTGTAACAAAGCTGTCACAAGGTCACATTGCTAATTTACTTTTAGAAGTTACCTATTCTCTAAAAAGGCAATTTTGGATCATGCCATTAAGCTGGTAGACTTATTTTTTAACCCTCAATAGATTATCATGTGAGCATCTATAATGTCCATAAATAAGCCCATACCGTTTGGTGTCTTCTTTGGACAAGCATTTGGACATACATGGAATAGTGTAGGTTAGATGGGCGTCAGATTGGTGTGACAGGTTGGCACAACATTGAGGGCCGAAGGGCCTGTACTGTGCTGTAATGTTCAATGTTCTATGAATACATAAGTATATACGTTTTCTATTTATACCTGAAAATTTTTGTTTAGAGATGATAGGGCTCGCTGTATTGTATGATACTGAGCATAGGAATGTCAAAGTTAGAATCCCTGGTCTGTGCTGAGCGAGCTATCTAGTAACCTGATGACAGTAGTAACCTTAAATTCCTTAGGAAATGAGAGAAATCAGCAATCACCTTTTATTAGTTGCCAATAGGCCAAATGTCTGCATAATCTATTTACATCTGGTTTTTTTAAAAAAAGCCATTCACATGGCTTCCTGCAGTCTCTACAATTGAGCTAACATACAAAGATTGCTGTCTTGAAACTCTTAACATAGGCTGCTGGCACCTGTGGATCTGAACTGTATCATTAAACATTCCTTTTATCAAGCAGGAGAGAAAGGGAAACTTATTACTGATGATTGTGTACTGCTAGAGGTTCTTCTCAGCTTCATTGTTTCAGAAATAAGATTTCCTGCTCTTAAGACTTTATGTAATCATGAAAATTGCATAATGTAGCTAATTTCTTAATGGTTTAGGTTGTGGCAACTTGATTCTAAACCTTACCTTTTATTCAGGAACAAAAACAAAGTTGCTGGAAAAGCTCAGCCGGTCTGACGGCATCTGTGGAGGAGAAAACAGAGTTTATGTTTTGGGTCCGGTGACCCTTCCTCAGAACTGATGGTGGCTGGGAAAACATCAGTTTATACGCAGAAAATAGGGAGGTGGGTGGGGTAGGGAGTAAACAATAGGATAGAGCCCAAACAGAGAGAAAGACAGTTGGACAGACAAAGGAGTTGCTAAGGATTAGGCTGGGAGGGTGAATACTTAATGGGGACTGTTCGTGACTAACAATGGGGCGGGGGTGGTGTAGTGGCAGGCTATGTGGTAACAAGGCCTGGCTTGTGAGGTGGATGGCTGGGACATGGGGGAGTTTAGGCCCTAAAACGATTGAACTCAATATTGAGTCCGGAGGGCTGTAGGGTCCCCAAGCGGAAAATGAGGTGTTGTTCCTCCAGCTTATGCTGGGCTTCACTGGAACACTGCAGCAAGCCAGAGACAGAGATGTTGGCCAGGGAGCAAGATGGTGCATTGAAGTGGCAGGCAATATGTAGTTCAGGGTCTTTTTTGCAAGCAGAGCATAGATGTTCTGCGAAGCGGTTGCCAAGTCTATGTTTCATTTCCCCAGTGTAGAGGAGACCAATGTGAGACAAACCAGGGGAGGACTTAGATGGCTAATGGTAGGGCCCTGGGGAATGTTGTTAAACAGAGTCCTAGGGATGCAGGTACATAATTGCTTGAAAGTGGCATCACGAGTTGACAGGGTGGTGAAGAAAGCATTTGGTACATGTGCCTTCATTGGTCAGAGCATCGAGTTTAAAAGCTGGGGAGTCATGATGTGTCTGTACATTGGTGAGGCCACTTTTGGAGCAATGTCTATAGTTGTGGTTGCCCTGCTATAGGAAGGATATTATTAAATTGGGAAGGGTGGAGAAAAGATTGACAAGGATGTTAACTAGATTGGAGGGTTTGAGTTAGAAGGAAAGACTGGATAGGCAGGGACTTTTTTCCATGGAGTGTCGGAGGTTGAGAGGATGACCTTTGTAGAAGTTTATAATATCAAGGGGCAGCGATAAAGAGAATAGATTAGATTGGATTCCCTACAGTGTGGGAACAGACCCTTCGGCCCAACAAGTCCACACCGCCCCTTGGACCATACCACCCAGATCCATCCCCTTATAACCTGCACACCCCTGAACACTACAGGCAATTTAGCATGGCCATGAGTAAATGCGAGGTTTTGCACTTTGGAAAAAAGAATACAGGCATGGACCATTTTCTAAATGGTGAGAAAATTCATAAAGCAGAAGTACAAAGGGACCTGGGAGTGTTGGTCCAGGATTCTCTAAAAGTTAACTTGCAGGTAGAGTCTTTGATTAAGAAAGCGAACGTAATGTTGTCGTTTATCTCGAGGGTTGGAATATAAAAGCAGTGATGTGTTTCTGAGGCTTTATAAAGCTCTAGTTAGGCCCCATTTAGAATACTGTGTCCAATTTTGGGCCGCACACCTCAGGAAGGACATACTGGCACTGGAGCGTGTTCAGCGGAGATTCACATGGATGATCCCTGGAATGGTAGGTTTAACGTATGATGAACGGCTTAGGATCCTGGGATTGTATTCATTAGAGTTTAGAAGGTTGAGGGGAGATCTAATAGAAACTTACAAGATAATGTATGGCTTAGAAAGGGTGGACGCTGGGAAGTTATTTCCGTTAGGCAGGGAGACTAGGACCCGTGGGCATAGCCTTAGAATTAGAGGGGGTAAATTTAAAACGGAAATGAGGAGACATTTCTTCAGCCAGAGAGTGGTGGGCTTGTGGAATTCATTGCCACGGAGTGCAGTGGAGGCCGGGGACGTTAGGTGCCTTCAAGGCAGAGATCGACAAATTCTTGATCTCAGAAGGAATCAAGGGCTACGGGGAGAGTGCAGGGAAATGGAGTTGAAATGCCCATCAGCCATGATTTAAATGGTGGAGTGGACTCGATGGGCCGAATGGCCTTACTTCCACTCCTTTGTCTTATGGTCTTATTCACCTCGCCTGCACATCTTTGGAATGTGGGAGGAAACTGGAGCAGGCGGAGGAAACCCACGCAGACAGGGGTAGAATGTGCAAACTCCACACACAGTTACCGAGACTGGAATTGAACCCGGGCCCCTGTCACCGTGAGGCTGCAGTGCTAGCCACTGAGCCACAGTGCCACCCCTAAGCAAGGGTCTTTTCCCTAGTGTGTGGGAATTCAAAACTATAGAGCCTAGGTTTAGGTTGAGAGAAGAAAGACTTAAAAGGGACCTGAGGGGCAATGTTTTCACTCAGAGGATGGTGCATACATGGAATGAACTACCAGAGGATGTGGTAGATGCAGGTACAGTTACATCATTTAAAAGACTTTTGGACAGGTACATGCATAAGAAAGGTTCAGAATGATATGGGCCAAATGCAGGGAAATGGGACTATTTGAGTTTGGGAACATGATCGACTTGGAGCAAACAGTCTGTTTGCATGTTGTATGACTGTATGACTCTGATAACCATAAAAAAAATCAGGTTTATTTTGTTTTCTTGCAAATTTTAGATTGCTCAGCGATTGTTGGAAAAAGAGGTATTAGACAAGGCAGACATGATTGAACTGTTGGGACCTCGACCCTTTGCAGAGAAGTCAACGTATGAGGAGTTTGTGGAAGGAACAGGAAGCCTTGAGGAAGACACGTCCCTCCCAGAGGGTCTCAAAGACTGGAACAAAGATCGTGAAAATGAAAGAAAGTATGAGAAGAGGAGCAGATTGCAAGAGGAGTCGCTGGAGGGCTGGCATGCTAAATGAGGCAAAATAATTATTTTCCTTTTGTAATTTTAAGAAATTGCGAGCCTACAACAGAAAAATTGTGCCTCCTCGATTGTATTCAGACTTGTTGGTTAAAGAATTTTAAAACTCATGGTTACCAGCTCAGCTCTCCGCATTCAGTGTGGCTTTAACAGTAATTAATTTCCTCTTGGCCAATTTGTTCTGTGGAAATGAACGTGAAACAAAAATGCCACTTTGTTTTAAGGTTGTAAGTGTATTTTAACAAAAATTGCTGCTTCACTTTAGCGCCTGATATGCAAGTCTCTGACTGTGCACACAGCATCTGGTTTCATTTGAATGGGACTTTTATTTATTCAACAATTTTGCCGCACATTTGAAGATGCAAGGGATTGTCTGCTGAGCTAGCAGGAGCTCATGGCTGAGAATTAATGTATACAATTTTCCATACCCTGTGGCTTCTTTATTCGGGGCTGTAAGCAATTGAAGACTTGAATGTAATTAGTTTGTGTAAATATTGTTTATTTTCAAATGTCAAATGGAATACATAAATAAAAGGTAAAATATTGAATTTTGCTACTTGGGCTAGTATGTGATCTTCATTTGGGAGGATAGGCTGTGATTTCTACTACTGAAATGCTCATTAATCAAATACATGGTATACCCAGTCATTGAATGATTTTGAAATGAAACTTCAAAGGGCAGTATGACAACAAATAAAGTTTTCAAAAACCTCTATCTTAACGTTAATAGTAATAACTATTTATTGATTACAGGTACATACTACAGGGGGACGCTATGTTCTGTTCTGAAGAGGAAGCTTTAACTCCACATGAGCTCTTGTTTTTCCTCTTGCCTTAAAAGTTGCCAGAACTGCTGACTTTCTCCAGAATTTCACATTGTTAATTCAGATTTCAGCTTTTGATTTATCAGTATTCTGCTAATAATTGTTCCAAAGATTTCTTAGTAATTTCAGAAGTTTTCTAATCTCGGTGTAGTGTTGACACGAGGTTGTTTTGATTTTTTGTCAGTTACTATATGTTGTATTCCATCTCACTCCCTTTATTAAGCTTGTGCAAATAAATAAAGGGATAATTAATCAGTTATTAGGCTACTGCCATCAAACTTGCACTCAACGGTTACAAGTTAATTTCTAAACAATCCCCAGCCTTTCAGGAAATTGACAGAAGTATGTGCAGGACCTTGAAATCGGACCCCATTCCAGGAAGGATACATGACCGCTAAAGAATTCTGGGTAATGCATTATTTTACAATGATCACAAACTTTAAATAATGCAAAGTATTATTAGCACTGCAAAATGTGACATTACGGTTCCAAATATGAGGGTTCATGAGTTATGCAAAGAATGGTGTATCCAAGGATGTTAGAAAGTGTGTGAAGTGCAGTTAATCATACATGTAGATCCCGCAACAGTTATATACCCATTAGGGTTTAGGAGTATTTGGGATAATCTAATGAAACATAACAGTAAGGAGTCTTGAAACAATGAATGCTGAGAGAATGCTTCCTCTTGTGGTGATGTCTAAAACAGACGCCATTTAAAAGTTAAAGAATGAAATGAGAATTTATTTTCTGCTAGGATGTGGCTGTTCTGTGGTGTGCAGACGTTTCGTTAGCATTCTAGGCAACACCATCAGTGCAACCTGTAATCGAAGCATTGGTGTTTTGCTGTGTTCTGAATTTATATGATCTCCGGTGTGGTGGGCCTTGTCACTTCCAGTTATGTTTTTCAGCAGTGGTCTGCGGACAAGGTCTATTTTTGTGTTTGTTAATGGAGTCCTGTGTTGAGAACCAGGCCTCCCTTACATGTCGTTTGTCCCAGTCTCTCACAATGAGGGCTATCAGTTTATCAAAATAAGTGAATATTGGTTGTGTCTTTTTACTGCCAGTTGGTTCTGTGTATCCTGGTCGTCAGTTTCCTCCCCTTTATTCATTACATTGGAGAATTGCACTTGCTACATGGGATTCTGTATATCATGTTAGCCCTGTTTACTGTTGGTTTGGGGTCTTTTTCTGCCAGGGTCATTCCTTTTTGAAATTCTCTTCCCTGAGGGGCTGGGTCATTGAATGTATTCAAGGCTGTTAGTGTTGCAAAGAAACTTTATATTTAAATTGCTGGTAGGACTTCCAAGTTTTGAAGGATTGTGAAACATTGACTTCTAGTTCTATGGGGATATCTGGAATTGTTTTCAAAAGCAGTCATTGAAAGTTTGTTGTGGACTCTGGAATTTGTTTTTAAATCAAGCCTTCCTGCAGATCACCTTGATTCAAACAAGGAGGTAAAAAACAGCTGCATTCTAGATCTGAGGGTAACTGTCCTTGGCATCAAGCCTGTGATTGACTGAGTCATTTGAGAACCCCTATGGAATCTGGATGTGAGTTTGCTCGCTGAGCTGGAAGGTTAGTTTTCAGACGTTTCGTCACCATTCTAGGTAACATCATCAGTGAGCCTCCGACGAAGCATGGCTAAGCTCAACCATCTGTAGCTACTTCAGTAATGACCTTCCCTCCATTGTAAGTCAGAAGTGGGGATGTTCAATGATGACAGCACCATTTGCAACTCCTCCGACACTGAAGAAGTTCATGTTCAAATACAGCAAGATCTGGACAATATCCAGGCACAGTCTGACAAGTAACATTCTGGACTCAGTGCTAATCTAACTATCATTCCCTTGATATTCAATGGCATCACCACCACTGAATCCTCCACTATCAACATGCTGGGGGTTACCATTGACTTGAAACTGAATTGGACTTGCCACATTAAAACAGTTGGTACAAGAGCAAGTCAGAGGTTTGGAATGTTTGCAAGTAACTCCCCTCCTGACTCCCCGAAGCCTGTCCACCATCTACAAGGCACAAGTTTGGAGTGTTATGGAATACTCCCTACAGCTATACTCTCAATATGGTCTGGATGGGTGCAGCTCCAGCAAAACTCAAGCTTGACACCATCCAGGACAAAACAGCCTGCTTGATTGGCACCTTATACACAAATAATCAGTCCCTCCAGCATGTGCATAGGTGCAGTATTGTGTACTATCTATAAGATGCACTGTAGAAGCTCCAAGGCTCTTTAGATAGTTTCTTCCAAACCCATGATCACTTCCATCTAGAAGGACAAGGACAGCAGATACATGGGTTCATTACACTTCCAAGTTCCCCTTCAAGTCAATCACGATCCAGACTTGGACATATATCACATTTTCAATGTCATTCAGTCAAAATTTTGGAGCTCCCACCTTAACTATTTTGTAGGTATACCTGTTCTAAACAGACCACAACAGTTCATAAAGGCAGCTTACCATCATCTCAAGTCCAACTGGAAATGTCTAATAAATACTGGCCCAGCCAGCGACACCCACATCTTAAGTGAGAACAAGGTGATTATTTAAAAGCCATCTTGATGGGTACCTGAATAGGAAGGGATTAGAAAGATATGGACAAAATGCTGGCAAATGGGACTAGATCAGTTTAAGATATTTGGTCGACATGGATGAGTTGGACCAAAGGGTCTGTTACTGTGCTACATAACTCTGACTCCATGGTGACAACTACTTGCTTTGCTGGGACTGGTTTTGCACAGTGACTGGCTTGGAGATGTTTTCCTTAACCTGTTTAGAGATGTTATTACTCACCTCTGGAACACCTTTGATATGGTCCCTAGGTCTCCTGGCTTAGTGGTAGTGACACTACCACTGCACCATAAAACTCCTAGGGACTAGCTTGAAGAGGTGCTTCCATCATCTGGTTAAACTGCAGGAAATCGTGCTTTGAGTTAGGACAGCCCAACTCGTGTGTCTCATTTCTGAAAAGGAAAGCTCTTTGGTGAGTTCAGGATGAAACCTACTTTTTAAATGTGATTGAAGAAACATCTTAAGATTGTATATCCTGAGCAAGGCTGTGTCTGCGAAACTTACAGGCAACAGTTTATGATTAGTGACTTCACCATACATGCCAGGACACCAGAGTAACAAGCTCTGAAACATTTTACACTAAGTTTTTGCCTTGTGGAATATCCTGCTGGCAAAAGGTTTTTTTTTTGGAAATCCAGTCTATGCAGCGAAAGCCTTTATTCTCTTTTTCCGAAGTACATGTGTTTTTTTAGGATTATTTAGAGGGATATTCTTCTATATTACTGACTGACAACTAACCAATTATAGCATCTTGCTTGAATAAGGTTGCTTTGATAATAAACCAATAAGTGTGTTTACTAAGAAATCTGGTTGATTGTTCCTTAAAATCTGAAATTAATAGGTATTGGCCATCTTGATAACTGGAGAAAGTACTTCTTGTTATGGCGTAGTTGGCCTAGCAACAATGATCTCTAGCCTCCATCACAACAGAGTGAAGGGATCAATTAGGACAATGAAACTGAAACCAAAACCAGATCAATCATGACCCAGATAATAAAATGTGAGGCTGGATGAACACAGCAGGCCAAGCAGCATCTCAGGAGCACAAAAGCTGACGTTTCGGGCCTAGACCCTTCATCAGAGAGGGGGATGGGGGGAGGGAACTGGAATAAATAGGGAGAGAGGGGGAGGCGGACCGAAGATGGAGAGTAAAGAAGATAGGTGGAGAGAGTGTAGGTGGGGAGGTAGGGAGGGGATAGGTCAGTCCAGGGAAGACAGACAGGTCAAGGAGGTGGGATGAGGTTAGTAGGTAGCTGGGGGTGCGGCTTGGGGTGAGAGGAAGGGATGGGTGAGAGGAAGAACCGGTTAGGGAGGCAGAGACAGGTTGGACTGGTTTTGGGATGCAGTGGGTGGGGGGGAAGAGCTGGGCTGGTTGTGTGGTGCAGTGGGGGGAGGGGATGAACTGGGCTGGTTTAGGGATGCAGTAGGGGAAGGGGAGATTTTGAAACTGGTGAAGTCCACATTGATACCATATGGCTGCAGGGTTCCCAGGCGGAATATGAGTTGCTGTTCCTGCAACCTTCGGGTGGCATCATTGTGGCAGTGCAGGAGGCCCATGATGGACATGTCATCAAGAGAATGGGAGGGGGAGTGGAAATGGTTTGCGACTGGGAGGTGCAGTTGTTTGTTGCGAACTGAGCGGAGGTGTTCTGCAAAGCGGTCCCCAAGCCTCCGCTTGGTTTCCCCAATGTAGAGGAAGCCGCACCGGGTACAGTGGATGCAGTATACCACATTGGCAGATGTGCAGGTGAACCTCTGCTTGATGTGGAATGTCATCTTGGGGCCTGGGATGGGGGTGAGGGAGGACAACTCGTGATTCCAGACCCACTGCAGTATGCTTTACTGTCCAAAGTGGCCTGGCAAGCCCCTCACTCAGGTAGTAAGAACTGCTGATGCTGAGTCAGAAATAACAGCGTGAAGCTGGAGGAGCACAACAGGCCAGGCAGCATCAGAGGAGCAGGAAGCTGACATGAAAGCTAACATAGGTGAGGGGCAGTTTTGCATCGGCTACAAACTCTAGCCTTGTCAGCAATGTCCATATCCCATGAAATGATCCAAAACAAAACACCTCACAGAGGCAAGAGAGATGCAGGTTTTGAACCACTTTGGGTCACTCACAGGCATAACTACCCCCAAGAGTAGAACTGAAGTGAATGGTGATGAGTGGCTCCTCCAGTCACCTCAGGAACAAACACGGAGAGGAAGCAATTGCAATTGGCAGCGGAGGCAGCAGTTATAGAAGCACTTCATGGCAGTGAGGGAACTGCCAGGCAAGGATCAAGAACTTGGAGGCTACAGTGCAGATGGATGGAGGACAGGGGAAGGATTTGGGGAAAAATTCACAACAGCTAGTTTCTGCTTGACAGGGGGTTAGGTAGAGGAAGGCTTCAAAGTTGATTTTGGTGAAAGTGGGGGAAAAGTTGTAAAAGGAAGAAATGAAAAGACAGTTTTAAGCCAAGAAAACTTGAAATCACTGGCTGTAATGAATTATCTACAGTTGTTCAGGACATAAATGTGAAAGTAGGGAAAGAAAATGCAGCAAATTTTAAATAAACATTAAACTGTTGATTTAAATAAATATCAAACTCTAACTTAAAAACCCAGCTCCTTCCTGGTAGTAAAGTGTGAAGCTGGATGAACACAGCAGGCCAAGCAATGTTCATCCAGCTTCACACTGTTAGCTTGGATTCTCCAGCATCTGCAGTTCCCATTAATCTCCTTCCTGGTAGTTTCCAGCTTTGTGAACAGAAACCTAATAAAAGGAACATGACTACCTCAAAATCAAGTAGTATGTTTGCAGTGATGGTTTCAGTTGCAGAAGTGTGTCAGTTATTCTGAAAGTAAAAACTTATCCTCCTGCTCTTGGAGCAAGTCAGTCAAACACTAATGTTTTGGAAATCACTACTTTCCTTGGAGTTCTGTGATGTTAAATATCAAGTTGACTAGAAGAACTCATTTAAATTCTGCTTGAATTATATTGATTGTAGGCAATAATGCAAACAGCAAATATTACATCAAAATACTAAGTTAGAGAATGTAAAGTACCCTTGAAATAAATCAAGAAACCCAGTTCTATCAAGGTTTGAAAGGCACAATTATTCTGATCTATTCAGAATGTTGAAGTTTCAGCACAAGCATTACAGCATTTTAATTAATTGAACCTGATACAAAACAGTCGCTATTGTGTTTATTGATCTACAAAGTTACTTGCAATGTTCATTGTTAATTACAACAAAGTTCAAAATCTGTAAGAAACAAAAAGGCACTTGGGTGATAGACAAAAGTAACTTTAAATTAGAATGTCACATCTTTTAACCCAGAAAAATCACTTATCAAACAGTGTATCAATTGTTTCATTGAGCCTCATCCAGTTCTTCCTCATCCACTTCAAAATCCTCACCTTCATCAGCTGTGGCATCTTGATATTGCTGGTACTCTGACACCAGGTCATTCATATTGCTCTCTGCTTCAGAAAACTCCATCTCATCCATTCCTTCACCAGTGAACCAGTGCAGGAAAGCCTTTCTGCGGAACATGGCCGAAAACTGTTCAGAGATGCGTTTGAACAGCTCTTGAATGGCTGTGCTGTTCCCAATAAAGGTGGAAGCCATTTTCAGGCCCCGTGGAGGAATGTCACAAACAGCCACTTTGACATTGTTGGGAATCCATTCCACAAAGTAGCTGCTGTTTTTGTTCTGAACTGCAAGCATCTGCTCATCTATTTCCTTCATTGACATGGCACCACGGAACACAGTGGCAACAGTCAGATAGCGTCCGTGGCGTGGGTCGCAGGCAGCCATCATGTTTTTGGCATCAAACATCTGTTGAGTGAGCTCAGAGACTGAAAGAGTGCGGTACTGTTGACTGCCTCGGGCAGTCAGAGGGGCAAAGCCGGGCATAAAGAAGTGCAATCGAGGGAAGGGCACCATGTTCACAGCCAGTTTCCTCAGATCTGCATTCAGCTGGCCTGGGAAGCGCAGAGATGTGGTCACACCACTCATGGTTGCAGACACCAGATGGTTCAAGTCACCATATGTTGGAGTGGTGAGTTTGAGAGTACGGAAACAGATATCATATAGGGCCTCGTTATCAATACAGTAAGTTTCATCTGTGTTCTCAACTAACTGGTGAACTGACAAAGTGGCATTGTAAGGCTCAACAACAGTGTCTGATACTTTTGGAGATGGCATGACACTGAAGGTGTTCATAATTCTATCAGGATATTCTTCACGGATCTTGCTGATCAGGAGTGTGCCCATGCCAGAACCTGTACCACCTCCCAGTGAGTGAGTGAGTTGAAACCCCTGGAGGCAGTCACAATTCTCACATTCCTTTCTTAGCACATCCATCACCGAGTCAACTAGTTCAGCACCTTCTGTGTAGTGTCCTTTGGCCCAGTTATTCCCTGCACCAGTCTGTCCTATTAGTCAGAGACAGGTACAAAGTAAAGAACAATTCTACAGGTTGACTTAATTCAATTAATGTTAGAAGTGCACTACTGCTCCAGACAGCAAACCTAAACAAAATCCCAAGTTACACTTTCATAACCAATAAAACTGTTTGTTCCAAGGCGACACTAAAACCAGTTTCTTCTTACATCAACTTCTGTAGTCACATTTACACTAGAGGCTTAATGGCTGACCTTGACTCATTAGTGAAAAGTACAAGATTTATTAATTTCATGTGGATTTTAAACATAGAAGGCAGGATGGATAGGAGAGCGATAATGGAATCCCAAGTTTATTCCACTCTGATGGAAGCTAAATGAGTACAGGTACTTTGTGGGATGAATTTCATTACCTACAAGTGTCATCTCAACAGTTTTTGGTCTGTCACCATTGGAAAAATAAGTAATTATATCTTTTTCCAAAAGGCACTACTTTTTAGAATATATTGTGTTCAACAATTCCAGGCAAGTAATTAGGGAATGCAAAAATACTAAGAACAGTAGCAGTAACTGTGAACCTGGGAGTGAACAGCAGTAACAGGACAGATGCCTAGAGAAGGAGTCAGGCAGAGCAAGCATGGGGGTGAACAGCAGGATAAATACCTGGGAGCAAGGTCAGGGTGAATCTGGGGTGAACAGCAGTGTGTTGAGACTTGGCCTCTTTTGGGAGAAGGAACAGCAGCAGCTGTCACCAGCTCAGTGGCAGCACATGAGCTCTGTTGTACAGCATGGGAGGGTAGAGTGTAGGCAAATTAGTAGTGATAGGGGATTCTTACAGACTGGCACAGATAGACAACACTTGTTGTCACAAGCAAGACTCCAGGATGGTAGGTTATCCTTGACCCTGTCACCAGGGATGATGTCTCTGTTGGCTTAGGATATTCTGAAAGTGCAGGGAGGTTGTAGTCCATATTACTACTAATAAAAAAGTTAGAAAGAGACAAGGTCCTGCAAAGGGAGTTAGGAAGTTTAAAAATATCAGGACCTCCAAGATTGGCCTGTGACCATATGAGAGACATAACAGCTCAAAGGGTAGCAGGTTTGCTTCCCAAAGAAACCAGTGAACTAGATGAATTTGCTAACAAGTGACCAGATTTGTTGAATTCAATTTGCCCCACTGCCAAGGCAAGATTTGATGGTGTTGTTAGTGATTGTATTAGTTAGCTATGGGTAAGTTGGTGTACCTACATCTCTAATTGGAATTACCCTTCCACAAGGGAAAATGAGATCAAGTCCTCACTACGTCAGGTAAACACAAATGGGACTTCAGACATTTCAGATTGAATTCCACTTTACAATATTGCTATTCCACAAAATCAGACTGAAACAACACTGAAGTGGATAATCTTTGTTTTCCTGTTATTTGCCTCTTCAGCTGTTAAATTATCTGAACTCCAGACAATAAATCACAGTCAGTTGACCGAGGTCACAGCAACAATGCTGAACAAGCTGAACAGCACTGCTGAGATCAGCCACACTGTAGCTCAATCAGACTTTTCAAAAGAGTGGTCTACAGCTGGAAAATAAGAGTGTTGTGGTCATTGCAGCTGAATCATCTCATTGCACTGGCCAACTGGTTTCCACAGCATGTCTTTTCAGAAAAATTGTGCATGCTTAAGTCCTCTGGCAAAGAGGTGAAATTTTACACCCCACCCCAAAAAAGCCATCTGGGTTCTACAGGATAAGACTTTAATCTATCACACAGACTAAATCCTACAAGCCACCCCCACCACTCCCATGTGATTCATATAATGGGGCCAAGTCAGGCTACATGTGATTCATATAATGGGGCCAAGTCAGGCTACAACAGCTGCCACACTGCAGCCTGACTTAAAACAGTTTTGAAGACTAAGCTTCAAAACATGAGGGTCACAGGCTCAAAAGTTCTGCGTGCAGGCATAAAAAAATCTGCATCATTCCTTTGCAGTCATGTCATTTGCACATTCACACTGATGCCTATATTTGTAGAGAACAGAAAGCAAGACTCCACCGCCAGAACACTGAGCAGTTAATTGGTTTGGAGGAGTTTCTCTGTGCTCTGACCTACAGACACTATGCAATTTCAACACAAGGTGGCTATGGCATCATTGACAGTTTTTAATATCCTGTAGGATACCACTGTCCAAAAAAACAGGACTGTCTCTCCCATTCAGTGGAGAAAGCTCAGACTTGTTACAAAAAAAACAAACTCTTTCCCATTTTAGAGATAGGAAGTTGCCATTTTATATTAGACTCAGTTTATGCATTGTGCAGCTTGTGGGCTGTGCATTCTGATGGTGTAGAATTTTAAAAACACTGCTACTGGAGGTTGTAATTAGAGCCATGACAAACATGAAAATAAATTCACTTATTCCAAATTTAATTTACTGCATATTGTCCTTTAAAACCTGTGTTTAGTTTCATGTTCCCAGACATAGTGGTCATGTAACAGAATATTAACTTCACCCCAATGAAGATTGATATGTCTCTCCTACCCACCCCCAGCTCAAGATAAAAATCAGAGCTAAGTACTGTTTTCTATCATAATTAGGAGTGGCAGCTAAGCTGGACCATTATTTTAAACAGCAAAAAATTGCAGATGCTGGAAAACTCTCCAGGTCTGGCAGTACCTCAGGAGAGAAAGCAGAGTTAAAGTTTAAGGTCCAGTAATTTCCATGCTGTAGGGATTCTAATGATCCCTGCACCCTTATTCAGAACTGTTCCAAGTTCCAGCTCACTGGAGCGGACGCATCTTTCTTGCCATTATTTAAAATGGGTTCTATTTCAGATTGTTTGGATGGAGAATTAAAACCTTACTAGTGAAAACAACATGGACCTTTAGTAACTAGAACCTATTTTAAGGTCATTCGATAGATCTATACCAAGCCATTCAGCTTTGTATTTTAGTCAACAGAAGACTGTCACTGGCAGAGCCAATATTTGTTTCCCATTCCAGGTGAGCCACCTTGAACTGATGCTGTCCTTTTCCAGGAATTTGATCCAGTCACAAAAAAGGAGGAGATCGACATATTGCAAGAGAAGATCATGTGAGACTTGAAAAGGAAATGGGAGCTCAGCAACAGAAGGCTGAGACCCAACGTCAATTCCATTCAATTCAACGACAATTACTGTCCTCCAGCAATTAGTTAGTTTAAACTCTCTCCTTTTGGTACAAGGAGGAAATAAACATACATGTAACCCCTCCCAAAAACAACAAACACAGGTTGCTGCTCTCTATGGTTAAATTCAGTTTTAAAAAGGGGGCTTACCATTAAATCAAATGGACAGGTCAATTTATAGTAAGGCAGGTGAAAGATTAAAGCAAGTCCTTCTGACAAGCACAGAACACTGTTCCAAAATGAAAAGTTTATCTCCCCATTGAGATAAAGAACACTATTATCCCACATGCCTGCATCTTTGTAAGAGGAGAGGCCTTCACTTGTGAAAAGGGAAAAACAGGGTCAATATAAAAAATCAATACCACCAATAAGAAGTTAGACTGAAATCTTTACCCAGCAAAGAGTTAGAGCATAAAACTCACTGGCTGAGAAAGTGATCAAAGTGAATAGCTAAATCAGTTAAAGGGAAGCTGGATATACACAAGGTAGAAAGCAAATGGAAAAACATGTTGATAGGGAGAAAAGCAACTAATGTGGATTTATAAAGACCTGCATAGACTAGTTCAGCTGAATGGCTCATGTGTCTACTGTAAACAGGTTGTTCCAAACACATCCTCCCAGACTAGTCTCAGGCTTGGAGTGCTGAGAGGAGAGACACATGCACATGGGGTGATAAAGTGTGGAGCTGGATGAACAGGTCTAGGCCCAAAGTGTCAGCTTTTGTACTCCTAAGATGCTGCTTGGCCTGCTGTGTTTGTCCAGCTCCATGCTTTGTTATCTCAGATTCTCCAGCATCTGCAGTTTCTATTATCTCTACCAAAAATGGGGATCACCCCACGTGCACAATCATGAAGGCAATCTGCAATGGACTTTGATTATAATAGCAATTGCAATAACTGATCTGCCCAGTGTGTACAGGAATGTAATTTGAACAGTTCAGTGGGCCTTTTTACGTGCTGGGCTGATGATTAATTACACAGAAATACATACTTGGCCCTCGAGAGAATGTGGCAAATGCCAGAGAGGCAGTTGAAATTATATAAACACATCAGGGTTAGAGGAACAGAAGAGTAGGTGAAAGTGTATAATTTGAGAAAGATGACAGACTAAGCGAGTGGCAAAATCATGGCAAATGTATTTCAGTGAATACACAGTCAGTGAAGATAGGACACAGTAAACTCAATGGGGATTGAGAGATAGGACAGGAGGATATGCTATTTCAGGTGCCTACATGATAACAAAGTACACTGAATGTAATAAAGGGAGTGAAAGATTGGATTTCTCTAGAACTCAAGGAGGTAGAAGATTGGTTCAGTTAAACAAAGCTCTAGTTAAATCACATCCAAAGTCAACTGAACAGTTCTTAAAGCCACACTTTCTTGAGAAGCCTATTTTAACTTTCAAGAGCAATATAGATATAGCAGAATGATACTAGACACCCAGAGTTAAATTACAACAGATTCCCAGGAATTTAAAGAGAGGTGCTCTGATCAAACTTTAAAAGGTGAATCAGTGGGTAAGAAAAAATAATCTATTTCTGGCAGTTAGAGAGCCTAGGGTGAAAATAAAAACCAGAATCTGATCCTTCAAGATTAAAAATTTATATAGGGTGTAGAAATTTGGAACTTTTCCCCCAAATGGCAATTGATGTTGAACAAGAATATACTTTCCATCTCAAATAACCTGCTCATATGAAGGCATGTGCAGAATTAGGTTAAAGATCAGCCATGAATGAGTGAATGAACAGACTTGAGGGGCTGAATGGTCTACTATTCCACAGAAATCCATTGGAGGTGTTTAGAATGAAGCAGGTGAATTAACACCAGTATGGACCCCTGGGTTGAATGGCCAGTTTCCATGCTGAATTGTATATAATATTGAGCAGTGAATTTTCTGCTGTCACCCGACTCTTGTATAAAAGCCAATTTGACCGTTGCTTCATTGCTGGCTCTTCTGATCAAGCTAATCCTTTTGGGCATTAGTGTGTCATTCAAGTTAGACAAAGCAAATCACCAACATGCTCTGGAATAATGCAGCAGGCACTGCAGCACTAGTGGAGGAACAGTTAGTGTTTCAAATTTGAAATCACTCACCTCAACATTAACTGTCTCTCTCCACACAGATGCTGCCAGAGCCTGTTGAGTTTCTCTAGTATTCAATGTTTTTATTTCAGCTTCCCAACATACATACGCATTTTGCTTTTATTAAAAGAAACTCACCATCTGGAATTGGATTATAAATTGCTATTCCTTCATTGTCACTAGGCAAAAGTTCTGGTACTTCCTTCCTAACAGCACTGCAGGTATTTCTAAACCCCAAGGGCAGCAGTGATTTAAGAATTCACCCTTGAGCACAATAGGGTTGGGCAATGAATGTTGGCCTAGGCAGGAAGGGCCACATCCCATGGACACACAAAAGATTTGCTGTAAAGACTGTCAGGAGTTGATACAAGAGCAAGTTATTGCAGATGCGTTTGTACTGAAAACAAAAAGCTGCTGGAAATCAGAGTTCTGATTAAAGATCATACGGACTCAGTGCTCTGCTGTGGATACTCCCAGACCTGATTGCCAGTTTTCTTTTGTTTTCTCCAGGAATTAATATTCTCAACAGTATTTCCAAAGCCACTCTAGTAACAAACTAGACTGTAGTTATTTTCTAATCAACTTGTTTAGATGTGGTATGATACATCTCTGGAACTAGGAGTTGAACCGAGACGTTGCTGTTCAGAGGCAGAGACACTATCATTGTGCCCCAACAACTTTACAAATTAAGTTACGGCAACTTTCCACCCATTCCCCAGACCCTGGTGGTATGTCAGTTTCTACCAACTTCCCGTCCTACGATTTTCCTAACTCGCGGCAGTTTTTTTTTGAGAACTGTGATCTTTCCTTACACCCAGGTACACGTAGTTTTCTGACGGGGAAGGTTTTTTTGGTGGACAAGAGCGCTTTAAACGAAGACTACAGCAAATAACTGTCGCTATATTTCATTTGTACAACAGCATTGCCAAACGTCAGTGACACACAAATTACTCACTGAAAGAGTGAGACCCTTTTGGCGCAGCGGTAATGTCCGTACCCCTGAGCCGGGAGACCCGGGTTCGAGTCGCCACCTGCTCTAGAGCTGTGGACTATGACAGTCCCTCGGGAAAGTACTACTCACCGAAGATGAAGTTATCAGGTCTGAAAAGATGTCCCAAACTACCCGATCGGACACTGTCCATTGTCCCCGGCTCCAAGTCCAATAAGATGGCCCTCGGAACATATTTCTGCGCTGAAAAACAAATCAAACTTTTACTAATTAAAAAAAGTGTGATATGAAGAAACGAGTCGAACTTTAAGGCGTCTCTCCACAACACAGGCGGTAGCTTTATTCCATCCACCCCCACCCCACAGAAGGTGGTGTGTCTCAGGAACGAAAGCAGCTCGAGTTAGGATTTGGGGCGCGGGCTGATAGAGTGAACTTACAGGTCGCTTCGTTATAATAGACATTAATCCTCTCCAGCTGCAGGTCAGAGTCTCCGTTATAACTGCCTTCAGGATCGATCCCGTGCTCGTCACTTATCACCTCCCAAAACTGGGGGGGAAGGAGGAATAAAACAAACAGATAAAAGTTAATGTCGAAGGAGAAAGTTTTTTTAAAAAGCTGGGGAGGTGTAACTTGTCTTTCTCTTGTTATTTAAGAGGGCCGGTCTGATTTTAAAAGACTTTAAGGGATATAATTAATCTTTTCACTGAGTATCTCTGTGGCGAACGCACTCGACCATGTGGAGGAGATATATAGCTGCAAGTCCAGTCTATGCCACTCCCTGCGCTCAGGGGCTCCCAGAGAGAGAGAGAGAGAAAGAAAAACTAGTTGGAATAAAGAGGTACAGACTTCCTTAAGTCTAAAAAAACAAAATCAGAGCAACTGCTTCGGAATACAGCTCCCTATTTTATTTCTTTTATTTATACTGTCTCCTTCAAATCTACCAAAGTCTGACTGAATTTTCGAAGTCCCATACGGACTTAAATGAGGAGATAGGTCGGGGGTGGGGAACCTACACACACAGCCGTCAATCACCTTCCTAAATTAAATTAGGGCTGGGGGCGGGGGGGTACGTATCCAGTAAGTCAACGCCAGATGAATCCGGATCAGACAGATTCTGTTCCACACTGAGAATACAAAAGGATCCACCTCACCTTGCTTCCAATCTGGTTGCCACATTGTCCGGCCTGTATGTGGACGATTTCGCGCATTTTGCTGCTGAAGGTATTTTAATTTTTGTCTGTCTTTTTTTTTCTTCCCCCCTTACCCCCGGCTCACTGGCCTCCCGCCGCTTCTCGCCCTCATTTATATACTGGCAGCCCTTCTCTCCTCCACCCCCTCTCTGAGGGCGGGACACATCCGAATGTCTGCCTCCCTGCCTGCTAGTGTTAACTTTTATTTCAGTTAAAGAAACATCTTCGGTCTGGAAACAGGATTCTCCGTCTATTTTTCGAGACAGAATTCCAGCATTTATTGAGCTAACACCGGAATTAATTCCCCATCAGGTACCATACTCGTCCATTAGCACTTTCCTCCAGGTCTCCAACTGCGCAGAAGTGATAAATTTTATTGAAAACGGTGCAGAAAGAGGCTCTTCAGCCCATCGTGTCTGTGCCTGTTAGCTGATTGACTATCCCATTCATGTCAACGCCCCTCCGTCCACAATCTCGAATAATTCTTTTCCAGATACCGTTCTGTTTTGAAAGTTGCCAAGGAATCTGCTTCCATCAACTTTTCCAAGAGTTTAATCCAAATAGCTGAGTACAAGAAGTTTCTCCTAATCCCTTCCCCCTTCACATCTATCTGTAATTCTCAATCTGTGTCTTTTTTGATTTGGACCCTCCTGCCAGAACAGTGGTATCTTCCAGTTGTAGTCAGAAAATTATTGAATGATACAAAAATCCATCATGTTCGTTTATCAAGAGTTCAATTCATCAGCTAGTCCCATGTTCCCTTTCCCCACCAAAGCCCTGAAAATATGTTTTTTCTCTTGAGGTGCTGATTCCCCCGCCTTTTGAAAACCTTAAGTGAATCTGCCTCGACCATGTCTTAGACATTGCACTCCAAATTCTAACAAGTCCACTGCAAAATAAAATGATAATGGGAACTGCAGATGCTGGAGAATCCAAGATAATAAAATGAGAGGCTGGATGAACACAGCAGGCCCAGCAGCATCTCAGGAGCACTCCTGAGATGCTGCTGGGCCTGCTGTGTTCATCCAGTCTCACATTTGATTACACTGCAAAATGAAGCTGTGCCTCGAATAAAATGAAACTATTGCAGATGCTGGGAATCAGAAACAAGCATGGAGAACGCTGAAGAAACTCAGCAGGTCTAGCAACATCTGTGGAGTTAACATTTCAAGTCCAATGTAACTTCTTCAGTTGTTTCTCATGTTGCCTCTGCTTCTTGCGTCAATCATCCTAAACTAGTACCCTCCAATTTGAAACCCTTCTGCCAATTTTGTATACATAAGACCTTAACAAATGGGAGCAGGAATAGTATGTTCGGCCACTTGAGCCTGCTCTGCCATTCAATAGAATTATAGTTTATCTCACATTCCCCTGGTACAGGCTGCCAATCTGAAAATGAACGCCTTTTCCCCACTTGCTGCTTCCTGCCCATGTGCTAATTCTCTATTCACACCAATGTGCTACCTCCAACACCAAGGACTGACAACCTTTTGTGAGATACCTTGTTGAATGCCTTCTGCAAGTCACAGGGCCCTTATTATTTTGAACCCCATCTATGAAATCTCTTCTTGGCCCTAGTTTCTCTGGTTTAACCACTTAACTGATGTATCACATTCCTAGAACTACTCTTGTAAAACTTTTCTGTTCCTTTTCTATCTCTAAACCTTCTCATGCTTCCTAAAGTATCAGACACAAAAGTCCAGTTGAGGCCAAACCCATGTTGTACAACGTTCACCACAACTTCTTTGTTTTTGTATTCTGTGCTGTGATTTCTGAAGCTCAAGATCCTGTTTGTCTTTTTAATTAGCCAGGGACCCGGGTTCAGTCCCAGCCTCGGGCAACTGTATGTGTGGAGTTTGCACATTCTCTCCCTGTGTCTGCATGTGTTTCCTCCGGGTGCTGCAGTTACCTCACACAGTCCAAAGATGTGCAGGCTAGGTGGATTGGCCGTGCTAAATTGCCCACAGTGTTCAGGGGTGTGTGGGCTATAGGAGGATGGGTCTGGGTGGGATGCTTCAAGGAGCATTGTGGACTTGTTGGGCCGAAGGGCCTGTTTCCACACTGTAGGGGAGCTAATCCCATTCTCAACAATTTGTGCACATCTACTAGAATAGTATCCTTCATATTACGTTGCTGCATGGGAGTCATGTTTTCATTCCTGTATATGCTGACCCCTCTGTTCTGGATTTGGAAGCTTTTAGTACTGATAAAGTTCATAGATCATAGAATCCCAAAAATGTGGAAACAGGCCCTTTGGCCCATCAAGTCCACACTGCCACTTGCAGCACCCCACCCAGACCCATCCCCCTATAACCCATCTAATCTACACATCCCTATTAGCAATTTTGCATGGCTAATTCACCTACCCTGCACATCTTTGGACTCTGGCAGGAAACCGGAGCACCCGGAGGAAACCCACACGGATACAGGAAGAAAGTGCAAACTCCACACAGACAGTTGCCTGAGGCTGGAATTGAACCCAGGTCCCCGGTGCTGTGAGGCAGCAGTGCTAACAACTAAGCCACCATGCCTCCCAAAGATTGGTGGGGGTGGAGGGAGTGGGGCAGTGGTGGGTGTGCGGAGAGAGCGAGGAATCTGTCTGGACCTCAATGTGTTCTTCTTGTTTGAAGTAATGTATCTTTGACCATAATCTGTGCCATGTAAAGTAGGGCAGCCATTTAAAACGACAGGAAGACATGTATTTACATAGAGCTTTCATGATCATCAGATGTCTTAAAACTCTTCACAACCAATGAAGTGCCCCAAAGTGTACTGTAGTGTTGTGATGTGGGAAACCCATTGAATAAAGACCAGATAACGTGTTTTCGTAATGTTGGTAAATTGGTAGAACACCAAGGATTATTGCCCTATTCTTAGTGAAAGAGCATCATAGGACCTTTTCAAACAGGCAATTGGAACCTTGGTTCAACATTTCATTTGAGAGACATCACCTCCAACAGTGCTGTGCTCCCTGGGCGCTGTGTTGTGTGTTTTGGATTCCTTCAAGCCCAAATTGGTCTTGTGTGGATGAGAATATCCATCTTTCAAGTCTAACTAGAAGAGTCTTTATTGAATGTGAATATTTCCTTACTGCAACTATTTGTAAATCACATGGATATTGCTAACATTACTACAGAGGATATTAGGAGCACCACAGCCTCAGGTCTCTCTCCTACAAGCTGCCAACTTGTTTTGGCCATATCCTCATGACATGATCATAAAGGGTGCCTTTTGCTCTCAATCAACTACTAACCCTCTCAGGTCCGTGTATAAGACCCTGAACAGGAGTGTTCACTTTGATATTTGTGCTTAAGCTCAGGAATGTATTACAAACTCAGAGCTTTGTGACTCAGAGCCAGACCGATAGTAATTAAGCCACAGACAGTACTACTTGGCTTTTCTTTTATCGAGCCATAGAGGCATGCAGCACAACAACAGACCATTCAGTCCCACTCATCCGTGCTGACCGCGGTTCCCAAACTAAACTAGTTCCATTTGACTGTGTTTGACCCAACTCTGTCTCACCTATTTCTATTCATGTACCTGCCCAAATGTCTTTTAAATGTTATAACTGTACCTGCATCTTCCTCTGGCACTTCATTCCATGTAAGAACCGCACTTTGTGTGTGAAAGTTGCCTCTCGGGTCCCTTTTAGATCTTTCTCCTCTCACCTTAAAAAATGCCCCTAGTTTTGAACTGCCTCAACCTAGGGAAAAGACCTTTGGTATTCACCTTTTCTACACCTCCCTGCACATGATCAATTTATGAATGGGAGAGATGGCAAGAAATGTTGGCCAGCCAACGACGCCCACATCTCATAAATGAACAGGAAAAAAAAGATGGGACACAGAATGAAACATGCAGGAGAATCTCAGACACAATGAGACAAATAAAACTCAGTCAAACAGAATGGAAGAGCATTTGAGATGGTGCAAGTATCATAGTGACAGGAAGTGGAGTGTGGGAAGAATCAGGAATGTATAGCAGGAAAGTCGTTGACACTATTATGTTTTCTTAAGGTCACACATAAACTGATCAATTAAACTTGTACCCCCACCTCAGACTTACTCCTGAATTAGAACATAGAACAGAGAACAGTACAGCACAGAACAAGCCCTTCAGCCCACGATGTTATGCCGACCATTGATCCTCATGTATGCACCCTCAAATTTCTGTGACCATATGCATGTCCAGCAGTCTCTTAAATGACCCCAATGACCTTGCTTCCACAACTGCTGCTGGCAACGCATTCCATGCCCTCACAACTCTCTGTGTAAAGAACCCGCCTCTGACATCCCCTCTATACTTTCCTCCAACCAGCTTAAAACTATGACCCCTCGTGTTAGCCACTTCTGCCCTGGGAAATAGTCTCTGGCTATCAACTCTATCTATGCCTCTCATTATCTTGTATACCTCAATTAGGCCCCTTCTCCTACTCCTTTTCTCCAATGAAAAAAGTCTGAGCTCAGTCAACCTCTCTTCATAAGATAAGCCCTCCAGTCCAGGCAGCATCCTGGTAAACCTCCTCTGAACCCTCTCCAAAGAATCCACATCTTTCCTATAATAGGACGACCAGAACTGGACGCAGTATTCCAAGTGCGGTCTAACCAAAGTTTTATAGAGCTGCAACAAGATCTCACGACTCTTAAACTCAATCCCCCTGTTAATGAAAGCCAAAACACCATATGCTTTCTTAACAACCCTGTCCACTTGGGTGGCCATTTTAAGGGATCTATGTATCTGCACACCAAGATCCCTCTGTTCATCCACACTGCCAAGAATCCTATCCTTAATCCTGTACTCAGCTTTCAAATTCGACCTTCCAAAATGCATCACCTCGCATTTATCCAGGTTGAACTCCATCTGCCACCTCTCAGCCCATCTCTGCATCCTGTCAATGTCCCGCTGCAGCCTACAACAGCCCTCTATACTGTCAATGACACCTCCAACCTTTGTGTCATCTGCAGACTTGCTGACCCATCCTTCAATCCCCTCATCCAAGTCATTAATAAAAATTACAAACAGTAGAGGCCCAAGGACAGAGCCCTGTGGAACCCCACTCACCACTGACTTCCAGGCAGAATATTTTCGGTCTACTACCACTCGCTGTCTTCTCTTGGCCAGCCAATTCTGTATCCAGACAGCTAAGTTCCCCTGTATCCCATTCTTCCTGACCTTCTGAATGAACCTACCATGGGGAACCTTATCAAATGCCTTACTGAAGTCCATATACACCACATCCACAGCTCGACCCTCATCAACTTTTCTAGTCACATCCTCAAAGAACTCGATAAGGTTTGTGAGGCATGACCTGCCCCTCACAAAGCCGTGTTGACTGCATATGATCAAACCATGCTCTTCCAGATGGTCATAAATCCTATCCCTCAGAATCCTTTCTAACACCTTGCAGACGACAGACGTGAGACTTACTAGAATGTTAATCTATTTCAAATATTTCCAGAGTTTCATTCCTCCTTACTTTGTGATCTTCCTAACATTAGCCAACTTCATGTTGTTCTCATCCACTGCTCCACCATCAGCTGGCACTGAGCCATTCGCTCTGCCACCATAATTGCTCTAGAGAGAGTAGCGAGGAGTCTTACAGAAATGTTGCCAGAGCTTGAAAATTGCAACCACAAGGAAAAATTGGATAGGCTAAGAGTAGATGAGGCTGAGGGTGGCTTAATCGAGACATACAAAATAATGAGGGCTTGGACAGAGTGGGCAGTACTCACGGTGGTAAAGTCAGTTATCAGGCAGCATTCATTTTCAGCTGATTGGTAGAAGGGTTAGAGGGTACAAGAGAAATGGTGTGTGCCTAGAATTCACTGTCAAGTTTGATGGTGCAGGCAGAGAACCTGAATTTGTATAAAAGCCACTGGGATCTGCACCTGAAGTGCTGTAACTTACAAGGCTAAGGACTAGGTGCTAATGAATAGAATCAAAATTGATGATAAATTTATTCAGCCAGTACACTCTCAATGGACTCAATGGCCTCTTTCCATATTGTTCTTTATTTTGAATTCTACCCAGTAAACCACTCTCCCTTAACATCTCTATCTTGTTAACTACATCGAATGTTCTTGTTCACTGTTCTTTTACTTTCTTTGGACTTACACCTCTTCCTCAGAACATAGACCCTGAGGGATGGACAATCCAGCAATATGTGACATGTTCTGTGGCATATCTTTGCATTTTATGGTAGGGTGGGTGGGTATAGAAATAGAGGCTGCTGTTTGTCATTATCCCTGGAAACAGAACTTGAGATCCTTAAGAATGAGAAAAGACTATTAGGCATATTGAATAAACTTCTAACAAACTTTTTGAAATTGGCACCATCAAAATGGGCAGGGAAGGCAACCTTGGGTTTTAGAACCAGCTCCACATATTATTACATGATTTCCTACCCATAATAACTTTTTGTCTGCTTTTACTACAGCTGATTTCCAGCTAGTGGGAGGATTGTTTTGAGTCCATTTGAAAGGTGATTTGTGTGCAAGTCAGAACGCAATGCAGGACAATATTAAGTAGCAGTTTATAAGTACAGGAAATGTTCATGTTTGAATCTTTAAAATTCCACCTCTGGCTGCGATTACATTCGTAAATGCAAACATTCATAAGACAGACATTTGTACATTGAGGGTGCCGTGTACTTTATTTGTGTTCGGTTCATCTCTATTCACTTCACTCCTTTCAAACAAAGTTCTGGTGCATTCCAAGACTGGGGTTAGCGTGTTGGAACTCAGGATATAAGCAAGACAATGAACCCTTTACCCCACTTTTGCCTAATTCTGAAAAAAATCAAAGAGAACACCTTGTTGATGGGAATGGTTATATTTTATTCAGTGTAAGTAAGACTCAACACAGGACAAAATCAACCTGGGCTTTGATTTTGGAGTTTTGGGTGGCAGATGTAATTTAGTTCCACATGTGGAAGTTTGGGAACTCCCCTGTATCATGGTTCATCTATCATGTACTTCATTTCCTGATCAAAATAAACAGCCCCAGGCACATACTGCAAGTGAAGAAGATTCTATGGAATTTCTTCCTGATATTATGATCAAGATTGGAGGAATGCAGTCATTCTCTGCTCCTACTATTTCATTGGTCAAGCAAATATCTAAATATTTACCAAGTTACTAATATGGTTCATCTATTTATATCGTTTCTGCAATACAAAAAAAAAATCCACCAACCAGATTTTTATAATGAACTATAAAATTGTAAAAATGGCCTAACAGGCCACCCAGTTGTTCCAATCGCTGCAAAGTCTCAGAAAAAAAAACAAAACCACACGGAGCACCTGGTATCAACCTAAGCAGTGGAAAACACAATGGTAGGAACAGCACAGTTGGCCCTGCAAAGTCTTCCTCACTAACTTCAGGGGGTTAGAGCCAAAATTGTGAGAACTATCTCATCGGTTAGTCAAAATAGTCTGACGTAGTCATACTCACAGAATCACACCTTATAGACAATGTCCCAGACTCTACCATCACCATCCCTGGATGTGTCCTGCCCCACCAGCAGGACAGACCCTGCAGAGGTGACGACACAGTGATGTAGTCAGCAAGGGGGTGCCCTTTGAGCCTTCAACATTGATTCTATGATGTCTTGTTGCTCCAACTCACTGGAGGAGATAGCTCCACAAATATCTCCATAGGTGCTAGCGAGTTTTGAGAAGATTTGTAGCTCAGGTTGAGGTTCTGGATGTGAGTTTGCTCGCTGAGCTGGAAGGTTTGTTTTCAGATGTTTCGTCACCATTCTAGGTAACATCATCAGTGAGCCTCCGACGAGGTTTCGTCAGAGGCTCACTGATGATGTTACCTAGAATGGTGACGAAATGTCTGAAAACAAACCTTCCAGCTCAGCGAGTAAACTCACATCCAAAATATCTCCATCCTCAATGATGAAAGACCCAACACATCGGTGCAAAAGGTAGGTCTGAAGTATTCATAGCAATCCTCAGCCAGAAGTACCAAGTTGATGATCCATCTCGGCCTCCTCCAATAGTTGTCAGCATCAGAGATGACAGTCTTCAGCCAATTCGATTCACTCCACATGATGTATAGAAATGGTTTGAAGCACTGGAAATTTGGCCAATAGTACTGAAGACTTGTGCTCCAGAACTTGCCACATGCTAGTCAGTGCAGCTACAATACGGGCATCTACCCAACCATGTGGAAAATTGGCCAGATATGTCTGAACATAAAAAGCAGGACAAATCCAAACCTGGCCAATTACTGCCCCACCAATCTACACTTGATCATCTGATGTGATGGAAGGTGTCACCAATAGTGTTACGAAGTGGCTCCTGCTCAGCAGTAACCTGCCCAGTGACGCCCAGTTTGGGTTCTAACAGGGCCACTCAGTTCCTGACCTCACTACAGACTTGGTTCAAACAAAAGAGTTGGATTCCAGAAGTCGGGTGAGAAAGATAGCTCTTGACATCAAAGCCACTTTTGACTGAGTGTGTCATGAAGGAACTCGAGTGAAACTGGAGAAATGAGAATCGGGGCAAATTCTCTGTTGATTGGAGTCACACCTGGCACCTATGAAGATGGTTGTATTGTTGAAGATCAATCATATCAACTCTGCAGGAGTGTTTATAGGTAGTGTCCTCAGCCCAATCATTTTCAGCTACTTCATCAATGACTTTCCCTCCATCGTAAGGTCAAAAGTGAGGACTTCATCAATGATTGCACAATGTTCAGCATCTTTAATGACTCCTCAGGTACTGAAGCTGTCCATGTTCAAATGCAACAAGATCTGGGCAATATTCAGGGTTGAGCTGACAAGTGACATGTGTGCCACACAAATGGCAGGCAATGACCGTCTTCAGTAAGAGACAAGCTAATCACCACCCTTTGCATTTCAGTGGTGTTACCATCACTGAATCCCCCCACTATCAACATTTTGGGGGTTGCTATTGACCAGAAATTCAACTGTACTCATCATATAAATACAGTGGCTACTAGAACTGTTCAGAGGCTAGGAATACTGTGGTGAGTGACTCACCTGCTGACTCTCCAAAGCCTGTCCACCATTTAGAAGGCACAAGTCAGGAATGTGATGGAACACTCCTCAATGTAGGGATACTCCAGCAATGCAAGATGCTCACCACCATCCAGGACAAAGCAGCCCACTTGACAGCCATCGCATCCATAACCATCTATTCCATCTACCACCGATGCTCAGTAGCTGCGGTGTGTGCTATCTACAAGACACACTGCAGAAATTCACCAAAGCTCTTTAAACATCTTCCAAACCCACAGCCACTTCCAGCTAGAAGGATGAGAGCGGTAGATACATGTGGCAGAGGAGTGGGAACCAGAACAGTAAGTAAACATGTGGACTGATTGAGGTGATGGTCGAGATTAAGTCAAGTAAGTTTAATATGTGGAACAGGCTGGGCCAGCTTAATGAACATGGGACCAGTGGCCTGAAGTGCATTTATTTTAATGAAAGGAGATGACAGGGAGGCAAATGAGCTTAGAGCCTGGATTAGGACATGGAGCTACAATTCGGAGGCATTACAGAAACATGGCTAATAGAAGGACAGGATGAGCACTTCATTGTTCCAGGATTTAAATGTTTCAGGTAAGATAGAGAGGTAAGTAAAAAGGGTGGGGGAGTTGTATCACTGCTGAAGGAGACTATCATAGCTGTGACAAAGAGAAGGTGCCTTGGACAACTGGTTCTTAGGAAGGGTCACCAGACCCGAAACGGTAATTCTGATTTTTTTCTTCACAGATGCTGCGACATGCTGAGCTTTTCCAGAAACTTCAGTTTTTGTTCCTGATTTACAGCATCTGCAGGTTTTTATCTTGGACAGCTCATCTAGTGAGGCCATTTGGGTGGAACTCAGGAGTAAGAAAGGTGCAGTCACTATAATGGGGTTAAACTAAAGGCCTTCCAGTAGCCAGTGGGAGACAGAGGAACAGATATTAATCAGATCCTGAAAAGTTGCATCTGTAGTGTCAGAATGATGCTGGAGCTATTATACCAGTGCACTGTGTAATGATGGAAGCCAAGAGGGCTTTAAACTGAGTCATGTGGGAACAGAAACAAAGGTGGGAAGAAGTGATAAAGCAGAGTAGAGACAAGGCAATATAGGAAATGATAACCAGCATGTGGTAAGGATAGAGATTGTGTATGTTAGGAGAAATCAACAGATAGGGCTAGAGGTAGCAAACATGATAAAAGAATAAAACTAAAGGTTCTGTAAGCGGAGGAACTAAACCATAAGGTCGCATGCAAAGGCACAAGTAATAGGATCTTGTCAGAAAGTGCATCTTGGGGGATTTTAATCCTCATATAGACTGTAAAAATCAGATAGCCAAAGACAGCCAAGATAAGAAGCTCCTGGAACAACCTGTTCTGGAGCCAACCAGAGAGAAAGCACTTCATCGGAGGCTCACTGATGATGTTACCTAGAATGGTGATGAAACGTCCAGCTCAGCGAGCAAACTCACATCCAGAAACTCAACCTGAGCTACAAATCTTCTCAAAACTCGCTAAAGCTATACCTGACCTGGTACAATGAAATAGGATTAATTAGCCACATTGGTAAAGGTACCCCTTGGTAGCAGCAAGCATAATATGATTGAATCTTGCATTCAATTGGAGGGGGAGAGGAGAGGCTAGTATTTTAAACTTAAGTGTGGGAATTGTGCAGGTATAAAAACAGCTAGCTGAAATGAATTTGCAAATTAGCTAAATGGGAAGAGCTACCATTTTGCAAATTTTTGAACAGTCTCAGCCAAGGAGCACTTACCTTCTTTACTTCCCTTTCTGACTGATCAGGTTTTGAATGTAAAAGTATTCCAAATTCTCAAATCATTACCTTGGCTACAAGAGCAGGTCAGAGGATATGTCCCAGTTATGTCCTGTACATGAAAACAGGACAAATCCAACCCACCCACTTACTCCCCCCTCAATCTGTCCTCAATCATCAGCACAGTGATGAAAAGTGTTATTAACAGTGTAATGAAGCAGCAGTTGCTCCGCAATAACCTGTTCAGTGATGCCCAATTTGGGCTCGACCAGAGCTATTCGTTACAACCTTGGTTCAAACGAATTCCAGAGGTGGGGTAAGAGTGATAGTCCTTGACATTAAGGCCACTTTTGACCAAGTGTGGCATCAAGGAGCCTTGACAAAACTGGAATCAATGAGAATCAGGGACAAACTCTCTGCTGATTGGAGTCATACCTTGTGAATATTGGCATTCAAGTAAATGGATATTCTTTGCGCAGTGGGTTGTTATGAACCAGATCGAACTGCCTGAATGAGTGGTGGAAGCAGATTTAATTTACTTCCAAAGAGAATTGAATAAATACTTGAAGGGAAACAAGAAAAGGTAAAATTACGGGGAAAGGGTAGAGTAATGGGGTCTGCTGTACTGAAGTGCAAGCAGAGATTAAATGTTTCCTTCTCTGTGTAGAATTCCATGATTTTAAGAATTAATTGAGAGTTTTTACAAAGATAAGGAATTTGGATCAATGGTCATAATTTAGACCTATTTTCAACAGGTGCCAAGTTTAATATTATGGGTCCACATTTCTGGAAGTGTTTACAACCCAAAAGTGTTAAGGAGATGAGTGTAAAGATTTTGCATTGTCACTTCCTTTTTCTTTTTATTTCCTTTGTCAATGTCTGGCCAAGGCGAATAGAAACATAGAAATGTAGAAGATAGGAGCAGGATGAGGCCATTCAGCCCTTCAAGCCTACTCCACCATTCCTCATGATCATGGCTGATCATCCAAACAGTAACCTAATCCTGCTTTCTCCCCATAACCTTTGATCTCATTCGCCCCAAGTGCTATAATCTAGCCCCCTCTTGAATACATTCAAAGTTTTGATAGCAACTACTCTCTGTGGTAATGAATTCCACAGGCTAACCACTCTTTGGGTGAAGAAATGTCTCCTCATCTCCATCCTAAATAGTCTACCCTGAATCCTTACATAGAACATAAAACATCACTGCACAATACAGGCCCTTTGGTCCTCGATGGTTTCACAGGTCAGTGCAACAATCTGAAGCCCGTTATCATCCACATGTTTATCCAACAACCATTTAAATGCCCTTAAAGTTGGCGGGTCTACTACTGTTGCAGGCAGAGTATTACATGCCCTTACTACTCTCTGAGTAAAGAACCTACCTCTGACATCTGTCCTCTATCTATCACCCCTCAGTTTAAAGCTATGTCCCCTCATGCTAGCCATCACCATCCGAGGAAAAAGGCTCTCACTGTCCACCCTATCTAATCCTCTGATCATCGTGTATGTCTCTATTAAGTCACCTCTCAACCTTCTTCTCTCTAACGAAAACAGCCTCAAGTCCCTCAGCCTTTCCTCGTAAGACCTTCCCTCCATACCAGGCAACATCCTGGTAAACCTCCTCTGCACCCTTTCCAATGTTTCCACATCCTTCCTATAATGCGATGACCAGAACTGTACGCAGTACTCTGAGTGTGGCCGCACCAGAGTTTTGTACAGCTGCAACATGACCTCATGGCTCCGAAACTCAATCCCTCGACCAATAAAACCTAACACACTGTACGCCTTCTTAACAACCCAATCAACCTGGGTGGCAACTTTCAGGGATCTATTCACATGGACACCGAGATTCCTCTGCTCGTCCACACTACCAATAATCTTACCATTTGCCCAGTACTCTGTATTCCTGTTACTCCTTCCAAAGTGATTCAACTCACACTTTTCTGCATAAACTCCATTTGCCACCTCTCAGCCCAGCTCTGCAGCTTATCTGTGTTCCTCTGTAACCTGCAACATCCTTCCGCACTGTCCACAACTCCACCCACTTTAGTGTCATCCGCAAATTTACTAACCCATCCTTCTACGCCCCCATCCAGGTCATTTATAAAAATGAAAAACAGCAGTGGCCCCAAAACAGATCCTTGCAGTACACCACTAGCAACTGAACTCCAGGATGAACATTTCCCATCAACCACCGCCCTCTGTCTTCTTATAGCTAGACAATTTCTGATCCAAACCGCTAAACCACCCTCAATCCCATGCCTCCAAATTTTCTGCAATGGCCTACCGTGGGGAACCTTATCAAATGCTTTACTGAAATCCATATACACCACGTCAACTGCTTTACCCTCATCCACCTGTTTGATCACCTTCTCAAAAAACTCAATAAGGTTTGTGAGGCACGACCTACCCTACACAAAACCATGTTGACTATCCCTAATCAAATTATTTCTTTCTAGATTATTATAAATCCTATCTCTTATAATCCTATCCAACACTTTATCCACAACCAAAGTAACGCTCACCGGTCTATTATTACCAGGGTTTCCTCTACTCCCCTTCTTGAACATGGGGACAACGTTTGCTATCCTCTAGTCTTCTGGTACTATTCCTGTAGACAATGATGACATAAAGATCAAAGCCAAAGGCTCTGCAATCTCCTCCCTAGCTTCCCAGAGAATCCTAGGATAGATCCCGTCCGGCCCAGGGGACTTATCTATTTTTACACTTTCCAGAATTGCTAACACCTCCTCCTTATGAACCTCAATCCCGACTATTCTAATAGCCTGTATCTCAGTATTCTCCTCAACAACATTGCCTTTTTCCTTTGTGAATACTGATGAAAAATATTCATTTAGCACCTCTCCTATCTCTTCAGACTCCACGCACAACTTCCCACTCCTGTCTTTGACTGGCCGTAATCTTACTGTAGTCATTCTTTTATTCCTGACATACCTATAGAAAGCTTTAGGGTTTTCCTTGATTCTACTTGCCAAAGACTTTTCATGTCCTCTCCTGGTTCTTCTTAGCGGTATCTTTAGGTCCTTCCTGGCTAACTTGTAACTCTCAAGCACCCTAACTGAGCCTTCACGCCTCATCTTTACATAAGCCTCCTTCCTCCTCTTGACAAGGGATTCAACTTCTTCAGTAAACCACGGTTCCCTCACTCAACCACTTCCTCCCTGCCTGACAGGTACATACTTATCATGGACACGCAGTAGCTGTTCCTTGAACAAGCTCCACATTTCAATTGGGCCCAGCCCCTGCAGTTTCCTTCCCCATCCTGTGCATCGTAAGTCTTGTCTAATCGCCTCACAATTGCTTTTCCCCCAGCTATAACTCTTGCCCTGTGGAATATACCTGTCCCTTTCCATTGCAAAAGGAAATGTAACCGAATTGTGGTCACTATCATCAAAGTGCTCACCTACCTCCAAATCTAATACCTGGCCTGGTTCATTACCCAGTACCAAATCCAATGTGACCTTGCCACTTGTTGGCCTATCTACGTACTGCCAGGAAACCCTCCTGCACACATTGGACAAAGTACTCGAACTATAGCCTCTCCAGTCAATATTTGAAAAGTTAAAGTCCCCCATAACAATTACTCTGTTACTTTCGCTCCTATCCAGAATCATCTTTGCAATCCTTTCCTCTACATCTCTGAAACTTTTCAGAGGCCTGTAGAAAACTCCCAGCAGGGTGACACCTCCTTTCCTGTTTCTAACCTCAGCCCATATGACCTCAGTAGACGAGTCCTCATCAAACGTCCTTTCTGCCACTATAAACTGTCCTTGACTAACGATGCCACACCTCCCCTCTCTTACCACCTTCCCTGATCTTACTGAAACATCTAAACCCCAGAACCTGCAACAACCATTCCTGTCCCTGCTCTATCAATGTCTCTGAAATGGCCACAACATCAAAGTCCCAGGTACCAACCCATGCTGCAAGTTCACCCACCTTATTCCGGATGCTCCTGGCATTGAAGTAGACACACTTCAAACCACCTTCCTGCCTGCCGGTACACTCCTGCGACCTCGAAATCTTCTTCATGACCTCACTACTCTCAACCTCCTGTTCACTGGAGCTACAATTCAGGTTCCCATCCCCCTACTGAATTAGTTTAAACCCTCCCGAAGAGCATTAGCAAATTTCCCCCCACCCAGGATATTGGTACCCCTCTGGTTCAGGTTCCTGTTTGTGGAGGTCCCACCTACCTCAGAATGAACCCCAATTTTCCAGGTATCTGAATCCCTCCCTCCTGCACCATCCCTGTAGCCACGCGTTCAACTGCTCTCTCTCCCTATTCCTCGCCTCGCTAGCACGTGGCACGGGTATCAAACCAGAGATATCAACTCCGTTCTAGTTCTAAGCTTCCACCCTCGCTCCTTGAATATCTGCCTTACATCCCCATTCCTTTTCTTACCTGCGTCATTGGTGCCTGTGTGGACCACAATTTGGGGCTGGTCCCCCTCCCCCTTAAGGATCCCGAAAACATGATCCGAGACATCATGGACCCTGGCCCCTGGGAGGCAACAACCGTGAGTCTCTCTCGTTCCCACAGAATCTCATATATGTCCCCCTAACTATGGAGTCGTTAAAGACTAATGCTCTTCTCCTCTCCCAACTTCCCTTCTGAGCAACAGGGTCAGACTCTCTGCACCAGACACCTGTACCCCATGGCTTACCCCCGGTAAGTTGCCCCCTCAACAGTATGCAAAAAGTTGTACTTGTTATTGAGGGGAATGGCCACAGGGAATCCCTGCACTATCTGCCTGTTCCCTTTCCGTCTCCTGACTGTAACCTATCTATCTTTATCCTATACCTGAGGTGTGACTACCTCCCTGTAACTCCTCTCAATCAGCCTCCCGAATGATCCAAAGTTCATCCAGCTCCAGCTCCAGTTCCCTAACAGGGTTTCTGAGGAGCTGGAGTTGGGTGCACTTCCCATAGGTGAAGTCAGTGGGGACACAAGTGGTGACCCTTACCTCCCACATTCTACAGGAGGAGCATGCAACTGCCCTAACATCCATTCCCACAAAATGCAAAATACCAAGTTGGCTAATGACACCAAATTGCGCAGGATTGTGACTTTTGAGGAGGAAGCAAGGAGGCTCAAGATGATTTCGAGATGTTGACCTGGCACTTGCTGAACAGAATTGGCTAAACGTGAAGTTATGCACTTGGGTGTGAAAAACAGAAAGGGAGTCTACTATTTGGGAAACGTGGACATGCAAAGGGCTCTGAGTGTTCTTGTACACCAGTCAATGACAATAGACAGTTGGGTGCAGCAAGCAATTAGGAAGGCACATGCTATATTGTCCTTCATTGTAAGGGGATTTGGTCAGAAGTAACGATGCCTTACTATAGTAATACAGAACCTTGGAGAGACCATAACTGGAATATTATTTTGGTTTTCCTGCCTAAGAAAAGGCATACTTGCCATAGAGGGAGTGTGATGGTTGGGGGGTGGGGTTCACTTTGGGTGGTATCAGGGATGGCAGAACTATCCTATTGCAGAAGATTGGCATGACTGAGCTTGTGTTCACTATGGCTTAGAAGGATTAGAGGGGATTGAAAAATTCTAACAGGGTTGGACTGACTAGGTGCAGGGCAGATGTTTTTCCTGGTTGGGGAGTCTCAAATCAGGGGTCACCATCACCATGGGGTAAACCATTTAAGACTGAGATGAGGAAAAATTTCTTCACTCAAAGAATCATGAATTCTTTACCATGGAAGGGCAATGGAGGCCGAGTCACTGAATATATATAAGACAGTGACATTTTTATTTCACTTTTAACAGTGTCATTAGGTATGAGAAGAAAGCAGTAAAATGGCGTTAGGATAGAAGATCAGCTCTGGTCGTATTGAATGACAAGAGATTTGAAGGACCAAAGGGCATCATTCTGATCCTAGATTCTATGTTTCTACATTTCTATGTTTACTGGCGACTCCCTGCCTGAATTTATGACTTTCGGTTTCAAGCTTCTGGTTTGGATATTGTTTAGAGTAGTAATGGAGCAGCTTGCTGAAATAAATAAACTTTCCAGGTCAAGTAAAAGTAAACTACTGCAGATGCTGAAAACCTGACTTAAAAACAGAAAATCCTAGACAAACTCAGCAGCTCTGGTAGCATCTGAGGACAGAGAAACAGTGTTAAGGATTCGAGTCCAATGAATCTTCTTCAGAATCTGCTGAGTTCTCCTGATCCAGGAACAGAGCCCTGAGTGTAGCTTCAGAGTGCTACCTTCAGCTTGGTCTATCTGCTGTCAGTTCAGAAGCCTCTGAAAGAGTTTGTTGATATTTCCTTAATAATTGCGTCTGCAAAGGCCATCAGTGACAACTGCATGAGTTCAGGCACCATTTGTACCTGGGAATTCAGACCCCCATCCACCTGAGCACCTCAAACCTTATCATTGTTGCCATCAAGAATTAATAACTCATTGGATAAAAAGTGTTTTCTTGTAAATGAACCCCACATGTGGAAAGCTTTCTCTGATGTAGGTTCGAGGCCCAAAACGTCAGCTCTTGTGCTCCTAAGATGCCGCTTGGCCTGCTGTGTTCTTCCAGCTCCACGCTTTGTTATCTCACATGTGGAAATATGTTTTCCTTTACTTTGTGTGTGCGTATTTTGGGTTATTTATATTGCCATATTATAAATTGAGTGTGTTAACCAATTTTGCATCTTTATGGAATAAATGTTGTTTCGCAATAAAATAAGAGTTATATATTTATCAAAGGTCAGACATAACATACTGTACAAAAAGCAGCCACTATGATGAAGGGTCTAGGCCCGAAACGTCAGCTTTTGTGCTCCTGAGATGCTGCTGAGCCTGCTGTGTTCATCCAGCCTCACATTTTATTATCTACTATTTTGTGCACAGTAGGTTTCCACAATGGTGATGTGATAATGTCTAAATAATTTTGTATTGTTGATTGGGGGTGAATATTGACCAGGACAAACTGTCCTGCAAAATGGTGTCATATAGGATCTTTCGTGTCCACCTTTGAGAGCAGGCAGATTATCAGTTTCCATCTGACAGTTCAGCACACACCCACAGTAGTGCACTGGAGTCTCGGCCTAGCTTTATGCACCCAAACAGGGCTTCAACTCACAAATCTCAGACTCACAGTACTACCAATGGAGCTACAGCTGACAGTCTAACAGGAGCAGCTTTGATTTTGATCCTTTCTATTATTTTTTTGTTCATTCACAGGACATGAGTGTTGCTGGCTGGGCCTGTATTTAATGTTCTTTCCTGGTTGCCCTTGAGAACGTGGTGGTGAGCTACATTTCTTGAACCACTGTAATATGCTTGATGCAAATACATTCACAAAGTTTTGGTGGTGGTGGGGGTTGGTGGTGGGGTGGAGGTGGGAGGATGGAGTTCCAGGATTTTTTACCCAGCAACATTGAAGGAGCAATGATAAATTTCCAAGTCTGTTGGTGCATAGCTTGGAGGGGAACTTGCATGTGATGGTATTCTAACCTATATGCTGCTCTTATCCTTCGAGATGACGGTGGTCATGAGTTTGGAAGGTGCAGTGTAATGATATGATACTGGACTCCTAAATTTGGGAGATAAAGCATGTTCAGGCAGAAAGGCAGACTCTTATGTAGCTACAGGTTTCTGTTGCCTGCAGTTATATGCCCCTGTGTGAGTCAGTGCCTGCAAAGCAAGAAAGATTTGTCATATTTTAGCACTTGCTATGTTAGTGTTTCATCTAACCTTAGATGTTCACCAGCTGATTGCTTGGATTTGTGGGCTGCTATTAATGCAGTGTCAACTGCATGAAAGATTAATGTTTGCTTGCTGACCAATGGCATTTCTAGAATGACAATAATTACTCACTGGTACAGTCACATTCCATTAGATAATGCAGGCATTAAAATGTTCAGTGAATGTGCTGAGACTCTCCAGGTGCTTACCATTGTAACGTTGAGACGCAAAGGAACTGTCAGAAGTCTTTCTGTTTGCTGCCTCCCAACTTTGTTTTAGTTAATTATACAAAAGTCTGTTCCAATTGCAGACAAAGCGAGACATGTAGAGAGCAGTATTATTTCTTACATAACATCTCAGCCATGTGTGGAATGTAGAAGGTCAGTGAGACACACAGTTCTTTCATCCTGCTGTCCGCCTACATTGAGCACTGTGCTTTCTGTGGTCCATTTGTTGTGCACTATAATTGGAGCCGGAGGCTAGCCGAATACAATACACATTTTGGACACAGCAGAACTATTTGTATGATGGAAACCTTTTGTGTTATTGTCTGGAATGAGGGATGCCAAAAGCTAAGAATGTATCGGTGTCATAATTACAGATTTTATATAATTGCTAAAAGACTTAGAATTGAGATGAGTGAATATTTTTAGTACAACACAGTGAATTATTATGACCTGGAATGCACCTCCTGAAAGGCCAGTGGAAGAATCAGTGCTAACTTTCAGGAAACAAATGAATCAATATTTATAGGGGTAACTTTGTAAGGCTGTGGAACAAATGAGATTAGTTAGAGAGGAGGTAGTGTGATAATATCAAGGGAATAGAGGAAATGGCTTGAGCACAGTCAAGATACATTCCCTGAAAAATGAACTGTAGGATAGGCAAATCCAGAGTACAATGGATGACAATGGACTCAGAAATTAAGAAATGGTATGCAAATAACAAGTGTCAGTTAAAAAGGTGATTTATGCATAGAGTCATAGAGTCAGAAAATTACAGAGCTATATAGTTACAGGGTCATAGAGTAGTACAGCACGGAAACAGACCCTTCAGTCCAACTTGTCCATGCCCACCAAGTTTCCCAAACTAAACAACTTCCATGTGCCTGTATTTGGCCCATGTCCCTCAAAACCTTTCCTATGCATGTACCTGTCCAAGTGTCTTTTAAATGTTGTAACTGTATCTGCATCTATTACTTCCTCTGGCATTTTATTCCACATATGAACCACACTCTGTGTGAAAAAACTGCCCCTCTCCTCTCACCTTAAAAATATTTCTTTTAGTTTTGAACTCCCCTATCCCAGGGAAAAGACCTTTGCTCTTCACCTTATCTGTGCCCCTCTTAATCTTATAAACCTCTATAAAGTCACCCCTCAGCCTACTATGCTTCAGTGAAATAAGTCCCAGCCTATCCAGTCTGTCCTTATAGCTCGAACCCTCCATTCACCGCAACATCTTTGTCAATCTTTTCTGAACCCTTTCCAACTTCAATAATATTCTTAGCAGAGCAGGGCGATCAGAACTGTACTTAGTACTCCAAAAGTGGTGTGACCAATGTCCTGTATACCCTCAACATGATGTCCCAACTCCTATACTCAACGCACCGAACAATGAAAGCAAGCATGCTAAATGCCTTCCTATCCACCCTATCTACCTGTGATGCAACTTTCAAAGAACTATGTACCTGAACACTCTGTATGACAACATTCCAGGCCCTACCATTAACTGTGTAAGTTCTGGCCTGGTTTGTGTTTACCAAATTAAAATCCATCTGCCACTCCTCGGCCCATTGGCCAATTGATTGTAACCTTAGATAACCTTCTACACTGTCGACAATATTACCAATTTTGGTGTGATCTGCAAACTTACTAATCATGCCTCCAAAATTCAGATCCAAATCTTTAATATAAATGACAAATAACAGGGGACGCAGCATGGATCCCTGCAGAACACCGCTAGTCACAAGCCTCTGGTTCAAAAAAACCCTCCATACCACCACCCTCTGTCTCCTATGTTAAGCCAATTTTGTATCCAATTGTTAAGCTCTCCTGGAATCCCCTGGAGACAAGAGGCAGGGAGGACGTGTTAAATGAACATTTTCTGTCTGCCTTTATCTACAAGGCAGATGTTGTCCTTGCAGAGGAGAAAACACAGTCCTTAGATGAACTTAAAATTGATGAAGTAATTGCTAAATAATTAAAGTTGATAAGAACTAGGACTGGATGCAAGGAGTCCAAGGATATTGAAAGAAGTGAGAGTGGAAATCACAGGGGCAATGGCAATAATCTTTCTATCTTCTCTGGATTTGGGGGTAGTGTTGGAGCATTAGAGAATTATGCCCTTGTTCAAAAAAGCTTGTCAAACTAGGCCCAGCCATCGCAAACCAGTCAGTTTAACTTTGCTGCTGGGGAAACTTCTAGGAACAATTATTTGTGATAGAATTATAAATTTTGCATTGATTTGGGAGAGTCAGCATGTGTTCCTAAAGGGAAAATTGCATCTAACCAAGTTGCTTGAATGTTTTGAAGAAGTTGATGACTTTCAAAGGGCATTTGATATGGTGCCACACTTCAGGTTTTGAAGGTAACCTAAGTGTCATGGAATAAAAAGAACAGTAGTACTGCAGCTATAAGATTTGGCTGAGAGATAGGAAATAGAGAGTAATAATCAATGGATATTTTTCAGACTGGAGGAAGGTTTATAGTGGAGATCACCAGTGGTCAATATTATGACCTTTGTGTTTTACAATATATAAATATAGATCTTGCTATGATAAATGATTCAAATCTTGGTGTGCATGGGACAATTCTAAAAGTTTGCAGATGACACAAAAACTGGAAGAATTATGGTGAATAGGATATACAGAATTTGAGAATAGGACTTGGGTGAATTGGACAGTGTAGAATTTTGAAAGGCCATTGACATGTTTGCAGTGTGGGTGGATAGGTACAGATGAAACGTCAACTTTCCTGCTCTGATGCTGCCTGGCCTGCTGTGTTCATCCAGCTCTACACCTTGTTATCTCATCTTAACGTACAATAGGTTACAGTCGCTAAGCAGACCGCCATCAAGTTCTGCACTTCAATGCTGCACTTTGGGTATCATCAGCACCACTCATTATAATGTTGCTGCCAGGACACTGTGTACACAGGATAGGCACCCAACTCATGGACTGGACCAGGGAGCATCTCGGCACTCCTCGCTTGCTCTCTCAGCTTTGTGCCTCCTTAGTTGCTCAAAGCACTTCTGCCATGTTTGGCTTTCCTTTCTGCACTTTGCCCCCTCAGCCGGATATTGAGGTGCTCAGTCTTTGTGAATTACTTCGCCTTTGAGTGCTTGTCATAGTTGTCAAGAGTGATCAGTCAAGAGGTGGCATCATGCCATGTCAGTGCCACAACTGGCAGCCATGTACCGATAGTTTATGTGACAAACTTGTTGCCTGTGCTTCAACCAAATGACCATGACTCAAACTCTAAGGGAACAATTTTGGTTAAGGAAGGCTGCCTTCAGTTAGAGGGTACCAGTGCAGTCAGTCAAGGGCATAGTTTACCATCAGTCCAGGGGTTTGGACACAGTCAGTCAAACACTTGTGACATCCGTGGTCGGGGGCCCGTACTTCTACAGCTCAGGGAGTGGACCACGGTCAGTCCTGCAGGCCCAATGTAACTAGTTCAGGATGAGCAGTAAATCAGTCAGGGAGCTGTACTAGGTTTCATTCACTCATCATTCGGGGTTGTCTTTCCAAGTTGGTCGGGGTGGGAGATAGTAACTTCACTGAATGTCTGTGGGGGAGATCTCCTATCCTATTTTCTGTGTTGTTCTGCCTCCAAAGCAACGAGGATCAGTTTCTCAGCAGTGTCCCAGTGCAGATACATTTGTACGTATGGTCAACCTGTGAATGGCAGGTAATTAAAACATACACTATGATCTCAATTACCATTCTTGTTGACTGTTTCCATTTCAATCCATTAATACTTCTCATGCCAGTTTTAGCTGAGCCCTTATCCGCGTTGAAGGTGGAATTGACTCCCATCCTCGCAGGCCATCCTATGGTATGACTTTCTTTCGGAATTTCTTTAATCAGGATTATGTTTCATAGAATGAATGCAAAATGACAATTTTCTGGCAGTGTTTCAGTGTTAGTCTATGGGACAAAAGCGTAATTATATGTCGAGGGAGCTGAAGACCCTACGGGTGGTTTTTTGAAAGGGCTTTTCCATAGAAGTTCACAAGGACATGAATGTGGTTGCAGGTCCTCAGGCAGACCTGTCCCATTGCCTGGCTCACTAAAGTGGCGTCTTCGAATGCGCAGATACCAGCAGTGGCTTAGCACGTCAGAAGGTCATAGGTTCAAATCCGACTCCAAAGATTTGAGCTGTGAGTCTCGACTGAGCATGTAGCTCTGTGTTGAAGGAGTCACATGTGTCATCTTTTTGGATAAGGCATTAAATTGTGGTCCTTTCCATCTCACAAATAATGATAAAATATTTCAATGGCGCTTTCTGGAAGAAGAACCTGAGAGCTGTGCTCAGTGTCCTGGCCAAAATACATCTTTCATTTCTACAGTGCTAATATGGGAGTTTATTGTGCATGAAATTACTACATTATAATTGGGACTACATAGAACATAGAAAAGTACAGCACAGTACAGGCCCTTCGGCCCACGATGTTGTGCCGTGGAATAATTCTAATCCAAAAATAAAATAACCTAACCTACATTCCCCTCAATTCACTGCTGTCCATGTGCATGTCCAGCAGTCGCTTAAATGTCACTAATGACTCCGTTTCCAGGACTGCCACTGGCAAACTATTCCATGCGCTCACAACTCTCTGGGTGAAGAACCTCCCTCTGGCGTCTCCTCTATACCTTCCTCCTAACACCTTAAAACTATGACCCCTCGTGGCAGTCAATCCTGCCCTGGGTAAAAGTCTCTGGCTATCGACTTTATCCATGCCTCTCATTACTTTGTACACCTCGATCAGGTCACCTCTCTTCCTCCTTCTCTCCAGAGAGAAAGGTCCGAGCTGAGTCAACTCTCCTTGTAAGACAAGCCCTCCAGTCCAGGCAGCATCCTGGTAAATCTCCTTTGCACCCTCTCCAAAGCCTCCACATCTTTCCTATAATAGGGTGACCAGAACTGGACACAATATTCCAAGTGTGGTCTCACCAGGATTTTGTAGAGCTGCAGCATAACCTTGCGGCTCTTAAACTCGATCCCCCTGTTAATGAAAGCCAAAACAACATCTGCTTTCTTAACAACCTTATCCACTTGGGTGACAACTTTGAGGGAGCTATGCACTTGAACACCAGGATCCCGCTGTTCCTCCACACTGCCGAGAATCCTGCCTGTAATCCTATATTCAGCATTCAAGTTCAACCTTCCAAAATGCATCACTTCGCATTTATCCAGGTTGAACTCCATCTGCCATTTCTCAGCCCAGCTCTGCATTCTGTCAATGTCTCGCTGAAGCCTGCAATAGCCCTCGATACTATCAATGGCACCTCCAACCTTTGTGTCATCAGCAAACATACTAACCCACCCCTCAACCTCCTCATCCAAGTCATTTATAAAAACTACAAAGAGCAGAGGCCCAAGAACAGAGCCCTGTGGGACACCACTCAGCATTGACCTCCAGGCAGAATACTTACCATCTACAACCACTCTCTGCCGCCTGTCAGCCAACCAATTCTGAATCCAGACAGCCAAATCACCTTGTTTCCCATACCTCCTGACTTTATGAATGAGCCTGCCGTGGGGAACCTTATCAAATGCCTTGCTGAAGTCCATGTACACCACATCCACTGCTTGACCCTCGTCAACCTGTCTCATGACCTCCTCAAAGAACTCAATAAGATTTGTAAGGCATGACCTGCCCCTCACAAAGCCATGCTGACTCCCTTTAATACACTTCAAAAGAACTTTATTGCCTCTAAAGTGCTTTGGGCTGACCTGAAATCAGGAAAGACGTGATTGGATTGTGGGCTGACCTGAAATCAGGAAAGACGTGATTGGATTGTGGGCTGACCTGAAATCAGGAAAGACGTGACTGGATTGTGGGCTGACCTGAAATCAGGAAAGACGTGATTGGATTGTGGGCTGACCTGAAATCAGGAAAGGTGTGATGGGATTGTGGGCTGACCTGAAATCAGGAAAGACATGATTGGATTGTGGGCTGACCTGAAATCAGGAAAGGTGTGATGGGATTGTGGGCTGACCTGAAATCAGGAAAGGTGTGATGGGATTGTGGGCTGACCTGAAATCAGGAAAGACATGATTGGATTGTGGGCTGACCTGAAATCAGGAAAGACGTGACTGGATTGTGGGCTGACCTAAAATCAGGAAAGACATGATTGGATTGTGGGCTGACCTGAAATCAGGAAAGACGTGATTGGATTGTAAGTTCTTTCTTTGACTTAAGTCTTAGTCTTTTCTGAAAACGATTCCTATTGGACTCAAAACATGAACTTTGTTTCTTTATCCCCAGAACTGCTGAGATTCTCCAGCATGTTCTGTTGCTACTTTGCACATGTTGTTTTCCCTGAGGTCCTCATGAGTGAGGATGGGTTAATTACTGGTGGGGCACATCTTCCTCTCATGCTGCCATGCATTTCCATGCTGCCAATTCCTCTTGACCATTTCCTTCACAATAAAGTAACAGGGATGTAACCATTACAATGACATTGTGCTGTTGGATTTGGGTCGTGGGGAGTGAGGTCGGTAAAGGGTTTGGTGAGGGAATATTTCCCAGTAGTCTGTTACTGACAGAAACACCAGAGACAAACTTCCATGCCTGTGTAAGCAGAATCACTGCAGAGGGTAATTCTCAGCTCCAGGAATTGCTGGTGAAATGTTCCACTCCCTTCAAGCTCCAAAACATCTCAGCTGCTCCTGCTAACAGCTGCGCCACATAATTCTCAGCCTTATGTATGCCACTGTGTGTGAGAAATGGGAATAATTGGAGCTTCAGCGTTCACAGGCCCACATTATAATAGCTCACTTGAAACTGGGCATGGAAATGTTTGAGGTAGAATAAATTTACGGGCAGAAAATTACAGTCAACAATTTCATATTTGTTAAGAGAAATGTCTTTCTTGTATACTGATATGATTCGGCATAGGTTGATTGGCTTGTTTCTGCACTGCGTGAATTATAGCACCTAAAATGTCATGGAAGTGCCAAACCTTAGAGCACTCTTTACAAGTGATCATTTGAATAGAGGAGCCATTTGGTGCAGTGGGTAGTGTCCCTATCCCTGATAGAGCCATGAAACTCTGGGCTCGGGTCCCACTCCAAGACTGGATGGTCAATGATGGTGCATTCATGATGTTGGGTTTCAACCTTTCAATCCTTTCAAAATACACCAATGGCAGAATGTGAGAGGTTCATGGTCACCATACGGAAACAAATTCAAAGTTTCTCTTATTACCCTTCAGTTAGTAATCCGGACACACAACATTATAGACAGAGTCTTTCTCCTGGGAATGGAAACAAGTTAGGTAATTCGTTTGGCCAAAATCAAAAAGGAGAATTTGGTTACTGGGGTTAGCGGGTATCGCTAACTGGGAAGGGGGGGCTTGCTGACTGAGTGAGGTTGAAGGACCAGAATGTTTTCCTGCTGCGAACCACCCAAAACAGTTTGATGCGGGGAATGCCTGTCTGTCCTTGATGTTATTTTTTATTCACTCATGGAATGTGGGTGTCACAGGCTGGGCCAGCATACATTGCCCATTTCTAGCTATGCTTGAGTAGGTGCTGGTGAGCTGCCTTCTTGAACCGCTACGCTCCATGTGCTGTGGGTTGACCCACAATGTCTTTATGGAGGGAATTTCAGGATTTTGACCCAGTGACAGCGAAGGAATGACAATATGTTTGCAAGTCAAGATGATGAGTGGCTTGGAGGGGAACGTGAAGGTGGTGGTGTTCCCATTTATCAGTTGTCCTTGCCCTTCTCGATGGAAGCGGCCGTGGATTTGAAAAGTGCTGGTCTAAGGATCTGTAGTGAATTTCTGCAGTGCATCTTAAAGATAGTACACACATCTGCTACTTAGTGCCAGTAGTGGAGGGAGTGGATGTTTGTAGATGTGGTGACAATCAAGCTAGCTGCTTTGTCCTGAATGATGTCAAGCTTCCTGAGTGTTGGGGCTGCACTCATCCAGGCAAGTGGGGAATATTCCTGACTTGTGCCTTGTAGATAATGGACAGCTTTGGGGGTGAGTTACTTGCCGCAGTATTCGTAGTTACAATCTGCCCTTGTGGCTGTTGTATTTAAATGCTGAGTCCAGTTGGCTTTCTGGTCAATAGTGATCCCCAGGATGTTGATAGTGGGAGATTCAGTAAAGGTAACACGATTGGATGTCAAGGGGCAGTTGTTAGATTGTCTTATTGGGATGGTCATCATCTGGCATTTGTGTGGCACAGATGTTATTTGCCAATTGTCAGCCTAAGCCTAGGTATTGTTCTGATCTTGTTGCATTAGAACATGGACTGCTTTAGTGTCTGAGGAGTCTTGAATGATGCTGAACATTGTGCGGTCAACAGTGAACATCATCACTTCTGACCTTATGATGGAGGGAAGGTTATTGATGAAGCAGCTGAAGATGGTTGGGCTTAGGACAGTACGCAGAGAAACTCCTGCAGAGATTTCCTGGAGCTGAGGTAACTGATTCACAATGACCACAACCATCTAACTATGTGCCAAGTATGACTCAACCACTGGAGAGTTTGCTTCCTGGTTTCCATTGATTCCAGTTTAGCTAGAGCTCCTTGATGCCACACTCAGTCACATGCGGCGTTGATGTCAAGGGCTGTCAGCGTGGGATGCTGTTCAGAGGGTTGGTGCAGATCTGATGGACTGAGTAGCCTCTATCTGCACTGTAAGGGTTCTACCATTCATAGAGGCCCTGGTGGAACCCAGACTGGGCATCGCTGAGCAAGTTATTGCTGAGCAGGTGCTGCTTGAATGTACTGTTCATGACACCTTCTTTCACTTTACTGATGATGAAGAGTAGACTGATGGGGGCTGTAACTGGCCAGGTTTGACTTGCCCTGCTTTTGTGTACAGGACATAGCTGGGCAATTTTCCACATTGTCAGATAGAAGCCAGTGTTGTAGCTGAACAGCTTCACTAAGGGTGCAGCAAGTTCTGGAGCACAAATCTTCAGTATTATTGCTGAGAGGTTGTCAGTGTCCATAGCCTTGACAGGATCCAACTATTTCTTGATACCATGTGTAATGAATTGACTTGTCTGGAGACTGGCATCTGTGATGTTGGGGACCATTGGAGAATACCAAGATGGGTCATCCACTTAGCTCTTCCGGCTGAAGATGCTGTATCACCAATACGTTGGGCTCTTCCATTGCTGAGGCTGGGGACGTTTGTCGAGTCTCCTCCTCCTGTGAGTTGTTTAATTGTCCACCATCATTCAGACTGGATGTGGCAGGACTGCAGAGCTTAGGTCTGTTCTGTTGGTGGTGGGATTGTTTAGCTCTGTCAATCACTTGCTGTTTATGCTGTTTGTCATGCAAGTAGTCCTGTTTGGTAGCTTTGGTTGACACCTCATTTTCAGGTGAGCCTGGTACTCCTCCTAGCATGCCCTCTGGCACTCTCCATTGAACCAGGCTTAATGGCTGAAGCGGGGATATCCCGGACCGTGAGGCTGCAGATTGTGCTGGCGTTCAATTCTGTTGCTGATGACCCACACAGCCTCATGGATGCCAGTCTTGAGTTGCGAGATCTGCTCAAAGTCTGACCCATTTACCAAAGTCTTACTGCCACTTATGGTGCCAGGTCTTTTGATTCCTTAAGGTAAGGAATGTTGTTAAGTGAGGAGTAGCCTTCCTGCCTGTTCCCACCAAAGGATTCACTGCGTTCCTTGATTATGAGCTCACAGCTGTATAATTACTTGAGGAAAGCTCATGCAGCCTTGAGAATGAGTGGCTGTAGTGATTGTAATGAGGTTAGCTAGGTAAACGTCATAGAATATGAGTTCCCTGACTGGGGCTGTTAACCTGGTCTAATCAGGGAGCCTGGCTAACAGATATAAACAGCAGTGTCAGATTCAGTACACTCTGAGAGCTGGCTCTGAGGGAGCTGGACTTTTCCTGTGTAAATAAAGAGTGACTCAGTGATAGGTTACTGGCCTCTTTGAAGTTATTTCAATGGAAATGAGAGCAAAGTGCACTCCTGAAGAAATTTACTTGCAATAGTCATCTTTGTGTTGGGCTAAGCATTTCTGGCATCATGTTGTTATTTGGGAAGTTTGCCTCATTCAAAGACTCAGCCTGGTATGTAGAAAGAATGTATTATTTTTTCTGGGCAAATGGCATTGAGGCAGGTGAAAAGCAATGAAGAATTCTCCAGATAGCTTGTGGACCCATGGCTTTTTTGGTTACTAGGAGTCTAACTTTCCCTGAGGCACCAGATGCTAAAGCCTTTCAGCAGTGAATGGATTTAGTTAAGGAATATTATGACCCAAAGCCTCCTCTAATTCTGTGATGCTATCAGTTTTACTTGGAAATTCGAGAACCAGGGGAATTTATATCAGGATTTTTGACTATGTTAAGATGACTAGCAGAGGCATGTGACTTTAATTTAAACCATAATGAGATGCTGAGAGGCCATTTGGTGTGTGGGATTAATGGCATAACCATGCAGAAGTGCCTCCTAGCTGAAAGCCAACTGGACTTCATACAGGCAGTGCATTGTAAAGTGTGGAAAGTCGGGCATTTGAATTGCAGGATATTCCGATGGAAGTGGACAACCTCACCAGTCCATGTGAGCTTGGGGCACGTCACTGGAGTGAAGGCAATTGCACAGCCTCGCTCAGGCCATATCCTGAACAGAGGAACTGTAGGTCAGCCCACATCAAAACTCCAAAACAAAGCCAAGCCTCAGGCAGATGGTTCAAATTTTCTTCAGGAGCCGGGCCAGCAAGCCGTTGTAGTTGCTGCCACATGGTCTTTTTTGCCATCTGTGGACTCCAGACGACAAAAGAGACCATATGAAAACTGAAAACCCGCAAACAACGTGGGAGCAAAATGCGCACGGTTCCTCTACAGCCTTTCTGACTGTTCTAGAATCCATGGATTCTCTCTCTCCACCAGGCATTGAAGACTGGAATCTGAGGTGGACATGGCAGATGTCTCCACCTTGATTCCTTTGCCGCCTGAAGAAGAGAATGAATTTCTTCCAAGATGCTCTGGGTGCACGAGCCGAGCTGCTGTGCGTTATGCACTGCCAGTGCTAAAATTGCCCAGGAGCAGTTACAAAAAAAAAACGAACCGGCCTGTGTCCTCGGACTTGGAGGTGAGGGTGGTGCGATGTAATGTTTGTAATGAGGTCAGCCATGTGGAATAGGAGTTCCCTGATTGGGTGTGTTAATCTGTCCAATCACAGAGCCCTGGCTGACAGATATAAACAGGAATTCTTCAGAAGGGTCTAGGCCCAAAACATCAGCCTTCCTGCTCCTCTGATGCTGCTTGGCCTGCTGTGTTCATCCAGCTCTACACCTTAGATAACAAAGTGTAAAGCTGGATGAACACAGCAGGCCAAGCAGCGTCTCAAGGGCACTCTACACCTTGTTGTGTCAGGTATCCTGTTGTCTTTGGGGGAGCTGGATCAGTGTCAAGGACTGTCCATGTGTGAATAAAGGGTGATTTAATAATGTGATACCAGTCTATGGGAGTTATTTCAGTGATGTTCATGTCCACATTGGCCCTGAATGTAGACTCCTTCGTGGATGACCCCATCTTCCTGTAGCAACAGTAACATTACAATTGCCAACTCATTCACAGCCGTGATATTGATTAAGGGATAAATATTAACCAGGACATTAAGGACACCTCCACAAGCCTTGTTAAAATATGCCACAAAGTCCTTACTGACCATTTGAGAGGAAACTGGGACATTGAATGAAAGACAGCACATGGCAGTCGAACGCTCCCTCAGTCCTGTACAGGACCATCAGCCTAGGTTGTGTGCTGACAGCTCTGTAATGCAGCTCGAATTTGTGACCTTCTTAGCTCAGAGGAAAGAACACTACCATTGATCTAAAGTCAACCTGTTACGCAGAGGATAAACCAGCAATATAAGTAAAATTGTTTTAAAAATAGAAAAAAAGAATTTATGCATTTCTGCAGCACATTTCTTGAATACCTCATGGTGCTTTGGAGTAAGCAAAACAACTTAAATTGTAATTGTAGGGTGTATGAATGCCAGTGTAACACAGAAAACACCCACAGTAATGTAATATTGACCAGTTCACCAGTGATTTGTGATTCCCTGTGGCGATTCCTTGACCACTCAAAATCCATCTGCCAAGCAATCACTACCCTTTTTGCATGCAGTATAAATTGTTGTTCCTTTTGAGACTTGGTATTCTTGTGATTTTGTCCTGATGAAGGCAGTACAAAGGTTTTGGTAGTTTGACCATTTTCTCAGCAAAACAACAAATATTGAAATGATCATTCTGCCGTAACAAACTATGTCAAAAGAAAGTACTATAAAGGTATAACTGCATGAAAATATTAAGCATGTCTAATAGCACAAAAACAAAGCCTCCATCTAAATGACACCTCTCTGACTGGATTTCTGATAAGGAGCCTGTGAGGAGGAGAGAGCTGAATGGAGGGGTGGTGCTGACCTTGCTGTAAAATTTCAGCAATGTCTGCAGATGGTTTACTTGACAAGAAGCACACAGATAAAGAAATTGAGGGGTTAAAGGTAGGTGACCATACAGACAATGCTCCCCTCAAAGTGGGTGAAATGGAACTCACTCCTGGAGGGCTTCCGTGTCGATTTGGATTGCTTAGAATGTTACCTGCCCAGGGATTGAGATGGACCTGAAAGAAGCATGAAAAGGCAGGCTTTGAATTCTGTGAAGAGGTACAAAGGAAACAAGAGGGTTAGGGCAGAGTCATCACAGACATCCTACCATTCCTTTCAATACAACCCCACCCTGCTGCTAAATTGAAAGCATCACCCCCACTATTTAGGAAAATGCCTACACTCAGTTTTTGAGCTTTCCCAAACAGGGAAGAAAGCAAAGCAGGTCATTTTTTTTTAAACGTCTGTGACTACAACTAAAGCAATTCTGTAATTTTAGCCAATCTCTAAGGCCTGCTGTCACTGGGTGTGTGTAGCAGGGCAGGTGTCAGGGTCAGCAGTGTTTGCTCACTGCAGCACAGGGACAGCTGTCTGACTGAGGATGTGTTCACGCTCCATTCGACTAAAAAGACTGAAGCAAGTTATTCGATTCTGTACTTTACTGACTCACTAGCCATTGGGGTTTTGAGCTGAGCCACAAGTTTGAGAACTTAGCTAAACTAGTGGTGAATTATTACAAACAACAGAATTTTTAAAAGGATTGCTTTCACATACAGCTGTTACAAAATAATTATCACTTAGTATTGAGATGTGTAATTTATTCTCCAAATTTTACTTAAGAATTACATAGAAATTACAACAAGGAAGCTGTGCCGATGTTTATCTTCCCCGTGAGCCATTGTTCAAATTTCTTGTGTCCAACTTGTTCCCATTTCCTATAACCGAAATGGCCCACACGCCCACCCAACCCTCCACCACCACATTATTTACTAAACAAGTGAACTTCCCTCTGACCAGGCAGAATATTAAACAACGAAACAGACAACTATAAATAATGAAGCTTCATTCATGAGACTATCTAGTAAATGTTCCTCCTTTCTCAACTGCCATTGCCACAGCCCTTCACTAAACAGCGGTAACCAAAGTTTATTTTCAAATAGATCCTGTTATCCAGAGTCAATGTACCAGTGTATTTGAAACAAGGGATTATTTGATTAAAGTAATCTTATGATTGATATGTTTAAAACACTCCTTCCACTCTCAAAGTGAAAATGCAGTGACACGTTCAGTGAAATTCGCTGCTTTATTTGCTTAGTTAATTAAATAAATTTGTGGGTTTTGTTATCTTAATGTATTAGACCTTCAGCAATAAGTAGCTTGCTGTTTCAGACACAAATTGAATAGAGTTATAATTCAAATTCAGACTCCAAACAAATGTTGGCTGACTCCAAAATCCCTGAGGGGTGTTTCTTGATTTAGTTCATGTCTGTAATATATGGTGAGTCAATCTCATCCTGATTGTAGCGATAGCCACTCCACACACTCCCTGCCAGCTGTTCCATTCCTTACAAATCAAAATGAGAAAAGCCACAGCACCATTCAGGATACTAGTGAAAATAACAGGTACATCAACACTGAGACCGTCAGATGTTTCATTTCAAATGTGAGCTGTGAGCTAGAAACAGTCCATTGGGAAGACACTAAGGTGTAAAATTAATCTTGATGCTCCTATATTATCATGTTACATGGGTGTGCAGAGAACCAAGGTGAGAGACCCATGCCCACAATGCATTGTCTCATCAATGGCTATTCAGGCCACTGTTAAAGTAGTCAGGACTTTATTTTGCAGAACATCTAATTGAACGCAGACCTAATACTCCAGAAGGAAAATCATTAAAGTTGGAATTGATGGGCCCAATTCATCCGTATACCTGAAAAATGGGACTCCAGTATGCCTGGTCTATTCATTTCCCAGTTTTACTGGCTTTGTACTGCCTAGGGGAGTCCAGACAGGATTCACTCCCTTGGCATTCTTCTCCTCACATGGCAGTAGGTGTTTTACTAATAGCTGGGTGTCTCCTTAGTGGGCATCAGGGCACAAGCAATTACCATGGACCTGTATTCTATGAGTATTGACAGCAGGTATCTTCCAGGTCCTCAGAGATAGCAAGACCTGCAGGTGCTGGAGTCAGAGATAACAAAGTGTGGAGTTGGAGGAACATAGCAGGTCATACAGCATCAGAGGAGCAGGAAAATCAGCATTTTGGGTCTGAACCCTTCTTCAGAACTGATGAAGGTTCCCGATCTGAAACGTCAACTTTCCTGCTCTTCTGATGCTGCCTGGTCTGCTGTGTCCCTCCAGCTCCACATCTTGTTATCTCTGACTCCAGCATCTGCAGCTCTTGCCATACCAGAGAGAGATATTGAGGTTTAGAAAGGGAATTCCTGTCTTTGGGATCTGGTCAAATGAAGGCAAATTTGTTAATGACAGAGGAATTAAATTCAGATAGGTTCAAAAGTCTAAAACTGGAAAAATACAGTTTTCTCAGAGAATTGTGGGACTAGAGAACATTACAGAATTAGGAATGAACAAGGCCAAGGGGTGATTGGAAAAGATTCCAGCCGAGAGGGGAAGGTTTGAGGAACAAATATGAAACTGTTGTGTCTTGTTTTGGTCTGATAACTATACCTTTAAATCAGGCACAGAGCACGAGATCTTAAAAGAAACTGCATACAGCCTGAAACTATTTTGTTATATTATTTTCCAGGAATTGGTTGTCATCATCACCCTGGAAACATGGTTGAAAGGAGATTCAATCCCAATTTTTAAATATTCACAAATTCTGTGATTGGTTCAGTTATAAATTTGGCACTCGGTTATTTCCGTGGTAGTAAAATATCCAGACTAATTCTCAGCAGCAGGCCAAGGGCTATAAAAAGATATGGGTGAACAATCCTGGCCAGCTTCATTAAATTGAGAAAGCTGAGGTCTTTACAGGAAACCAGGTTATAATTAGAGTCCCATAGATTGTAAGGAGATCATTAAACTTGCACATATAACAGCTTCATATGCGAGTATAGATTACCATTTAAATTTATTGGTCTGCAATTGTTTTGCCCGTTTGTACACCCTGATTTCTGGGCAAGCCAGATAGAATCAACTGAAGTAGTGTAAATATTTGCATGTAATTTAACAATCTTCAGGGGAATATGTAGTATGGCTACCTGGAGAATGTGGGGGAGCTTAAAAATAGGGGACTTACAGTGTGTTCTAGATACATTTTCCTAATTGTACCTCTCATGTCAGAAGAACATTGCCCATCAGATCCTTCATGCATGCCCAGTCTCTGTGTGTCACTGCACACTGCCCTGAAAGTACTGGAATATGTCTATGCAAAGAAGGTCTGGAGAGAGATCAGTGTTTTTTGTCGAGATTCACCCCAAGCAGTTCCAAAGTGCAGGATTTGGTGCTCTACAGGTTGTTGCCCAGGATATAAACTGAGATAGACATTTACTGCATCTGGAAGACCATCAACTCAGTGAAACACACCCTTTGGACTGCCCAAAACCTGTTGGCCTTCAGTGCAAACAGATGACCTCGAGTGAGTGTTGCAGACTAGCACACTCCAGGACTACATGATGAAGGATGCACTCAAACGTGGGGCACAAATGGGCTCTTGCATAACTAGAAATGCCTTTGTTTTTTTTAGCATCTATAGAGAAGTTCTGAGAAATGTCAAATTTCCGATGTTTTGCTTCAGGCTGGTGGAGTGGCCTGTTTCAAGAAATGTGAGCTCCAGAAAACAAAGGTAAGCAGATACTCCGTCTGCCTCACGCAGGATGCTGTCTCAATCTGTTCATTATATAATCCATGAATGGTTTAAACTGTTTGAATATTCACTTGTTAATAAATGTTTTAGGTTTGAAAACTAGTACGAAGGCTGATGAGGAGTTCTCTCACTTACAAATAACTGGAGAAAAATCATAGGGAAGCAGTATAAGCGTCATTCCAATGACTTTAAATATAATTGGCATACTGAAGGTTTTTTGTTCATCTCCTGGGTGTATTAATGCAGGTTTTACTAAGCAAAACCACGGAGACATCCAGCCTAAAGCTGCATTTTACTACTGCAAGTGATTAAAGGTACAAGAGCCAGAAAAGACTTTTGAAAAGCACAGAAACAGAAGGTTTCCTTTAAGGAAAGAATTCTGCTGCTCTCACCCAGTTAGTGTCTGAGGTGACTCCAAACCCACAACAGTGTGATTAAACTGCCCTATGAAACAAACAATTGTATAGGGATGGCTAGTGTATGAATAAGCAAACATGTAACAGTTTTATTTAACAAGGATTGCTAGAATAAAGAATGCAATATCACAAGTTAATCTCAGCATTGCAGAGGAATTAAATATAATTGAAGAGGAAGATATTGAAAGGAAAAATCAGAAAATTGTGGTTAACGCAGAGTCGTGCTATCGTTCATCTGAGAACAGCACAGGCACTGTGAACCAAATTACCTCCTCTTGTCTGTAATTCTCTAATAACAGTGTACAGGACTTTCAGCAATATGCTCTGGAAGGTCTTGGCTTCACAATTTCACACAATGTTGGTTTTCAATGTTTATAATCGACAATGATTATCATCACAGCCTTCCCAAAATTGTCGTTAAGATTTCCTTCAGTGCACCATACATTATATTTGTGCTTAATATCTAAGTCACATTTTAATACAAGGATATTTCTCAGTCAGATCTTGAATCAGTAGACAATATCTGGCTCTTTGGTGCAAGTATTAACTTGTAGAATTTGCTTCAACTTGTTTTCAAGTGTGAATGTTTCCAATGCCTTCTCTTGGCCGCATACATATCTTACACATGAACTCAGACCTTAATTAATACACCAATAAATATCAGTATGTTACTGCATTGCCTCATGGCAAGGTATTTATCTTGCTCCAAATAGATTTTTATTAAATAAACAACTAAAGTCTAGCAGTGCTCTGATTATTTCACTGGATGATCTTGCATCGGTCCTAATACTTCTTCAATTACCATGGCTTCCCCTGTGCAATCGCAGAACATGTAGCAGTAGCCTTTCTCCCTCCCTACTGTGCCAAGGTCCCAAAAATACCTTTCAGGTGAAGCAGCATTTTACCTGCACTTCATTCAATCTGGTCTTCTGTATTTACTGTTCTCAGTGTGGCCTCCTCTACCCTGGCCAGACTGAATACAGACTGGGTGACTGCTTTGCAGCAAATGTCCATGCTAGTCCTATAAATGATCCTGACCTTCCAGTTGACTGCTATTTCAATAAATCACTTTGCTCACATGTTAACATTTCCGTCCAGTTTCTCTCTCCAAAGACCTGCTGAGTCTCTCACATTTTCTGTTTTTATTTCAGAATTCCAGCACCCACAGTAATTTGCTTTTATTTGACACTCAGCCTATTTGTCTGTATTATGAAAGCAACTTGCTTGGTCATAAAGTGCCTAAAGGGGACTTGAACCCAAAGCCCCTGGCTGAGAAGGGTCACTCTCACTGGACTACAAGATCTCTAACACTTCACTGTACAGACTTGATTTTTTTTAAATCATGGAAAATTTCAAAGTTTTATAAATTCTTGCATGGGATATGGATGTTTCAGGTGAGGTAGAATTTATTGCCCATCCCTCAATGCCCAGAAGGCAATTAAGAGTTATTCACATAACTGTGGATCTCGAATCACACATAGGGCAGAGTAGGGAAAAATGGCAGATTTTCTTCCTTAAAAAACATCAGTGAATCAGAACAGTTTTAAAAAGATAATAAACCTATAAAGTGGTTGCCATTAGGCTAATTTTTAAATACATTTACACTTTATATTTATTTCTATTACATTGAAATTGTATTAAATTCAAGTTTCACCATCTGCCTCTTCAAGTAGTGAACTGCTAATAAGAATAAACTTCTGATAATACTTATTAAAAAGCCTCTTTAAACAGTCAATCAAATAGTTAGTGCAGAAAGTTCTGTTAAGATGATTGAAGCTCAGCCAAACATTTGCACTGATTAACATTTGAGCAAAATGAACTAAGTATTCTATTGAAACAGTTGAAGTAGATGTTACACCAACTGGCCTGTTAAAAAAAGTACAGTAATGATTCTCTTGACAGTCACTGAAAGATGCAAACAGATTTTCATTTCTTTTCATTCATTTGTGGGATGTGGGTGTCGCTAGCCAGGCCAGCATTTGTTGCCCATCCCTAGTTGCACTTGAGAAGATGATGGTGAGCTGCCTTCTTGAACCGCTGCAGTCTACCTACTATGGGATGGAATTCTGAGGAAGGATCATAGGACCCGAAATGTTAACTCTGTATTTTCCTTCACAGATGCTGCCAGACCTGCTGAGCTTTTCCAGCAACTTTTGTTTTTGATCTTGCAGGTGGTGGTGTTCCCATGTATCTGCTGCCCTTGTTCTTCTAGATGGAGGTGGTTGTGGATTTGGAAGATGCTGACTAAGGATCTTTATTGTGAATTTCTGTGGTGCATCTTGTAGATAGTACGCACTGCTGCTAACTAGTGGAGGTGGTGGAGGGAATGGATGTTTGTGGCTATGGTACCAAACAAGAGGGCTACTTTGTCCTGATGGTGCCAAGCTTCCTGAGTGTTTGTTTAAACAGCAGAAGATTTTTAAAAATTCAGATCACTAAAGCAGACCATATTCGGCCTTCAAATATGACTATATCTACGTCATAAATGTGTGGCTCCCACATCGTGGGTCAAAACCCTTACAAAAGCTTCTGGAGGTTTGAAAACAGCAATATGTACCTGTTCAGCCCCCGCTGGAAAAATGGAATCGGTTGGAAATGGGGCGGTGCCTTCAAAATCCAAGTCTGTCCTGTCGGATTTAAAGATCAGCAGAGTCTTTCTAACTCCAGAAGAATTTTCCACCAAGTATTGATTACAATGATCACAAAACCTAATGGATAGTCATAAAAACCATTTTGCTCACTCTTGTCCTTTAGGGAGGAAAATCAGGCATCCTTACCCAAACTGGTAGGCAATGCAATTCCAGACCTAGCAATGTTGCTGTCTCTTCAATGCTCTCTGAAGTGATCTCACAAGACCCACAGTTGTATTTACAGTGGTCATCACAAACTCCTCAAGGACCATTGACTGTGGTCAATAAACATTGGCCTTACTGGTAATATTCACACCCCATAATAAGTAAAAGGAAGTAAATTTTAAAAATGCTAATGTACCAAGCAGGTCAATCAACTGTAAGTGTCATGTTATTGGTGCCAGTTATGTCTCAGTGGGTATCATGTTCACTTCTGAGTCAGTAAGTTGTAGCTTTATGTCTCATTCTAGGGGATTGAACAGAAAATGTATTGTGATGTCTCAGTGCACTGGACAGGAGGACTGCTGCACTATCAGAGGTGTTTCAGAGGTCATGGTCTACAGCACAGAAAAAGGCCCTTCAGCCCACTGAGTGTGCACTCATCACCAGTTCTAACCCTACTTTCCAGCAGACACTGAAAGATCTCATCTCATTATTTCAAAGAAGAATGGGGTTGGGTGGGAAGGTTTCCCTGGCCTATTTTGTTCAAGCAACTTCACTCAGAAACATATGTCTTATTCCCGTTTGTGGTAGCCACATGAGTACAATTCGGAGGTCATATTAACTATATTAATTCATTTTGAGATAATAAAATGTGAGGCTGGATGAACACAGCAGGCCAAGCAGCATCTCAGGAGCACAAAAGCTGACGTTTCGGGCCTAGACCCTTCATCAGAGAGGGGGATGGGGGGAGGGAACTGGAATAAATAGGGAGAGAGGGGGAGGCGGACCGAAGATGGAGAGCAAAGAAGATAGGTGGAGAGGGTGTAGGTGGGGAGGTAGGGAGGGGATAGGTCAGTCCAGGGAAGACGGACAGGTCAAGGAGGTGGGATGAGGTTAGTAGGTAGCTGGGGGTGCGGCTGGGGGTGGGAGGAAGGGATGGGTGAGAGGAAGAACCGGTTAGGGAGGCAGAGACAGGTTGGACTGGTTTTGGGATGCAGCAACACCATTCATGACCTCATCACCTCAGGGGACCTCCCACCCACAGCCTCCAACCTCATTGTTCCCCAACCCCGCACAGCCCGTTTCTATCTCCTTCCCAAAATCCACAAACCTGCCTGCCCTGGTCGACCCATCGTCTCAGCCTGCTCCTGCCCCACCGAACTCATCTCCACCTATCTGGACTCCATTTTCTCCCCTTTGGTCCAGGAACTCCCCACCTATGTCCGTGACACCACCCACGCCCTCCACCTCCTCCAGGACTTCCAATTCCCTGGCCCCCAACACCTCATATTCACCATGGACGTCCAGTCCCTGTACACCTGCATTCCGCATGGAGATGGCCTCAAGGCCCTCCGCTTCTTCCTGTCCCGCAGGCCCGACCAGGCCCCCTCCACCGACACTCTCATCCGCCTAGCGGAACTCGTCCTCACACTCAACAACTTCTCTTTTGACTCCTCCCACTTCCTACAGACCAAGGGGGTGGCCATGGGCACCCGCATGGGCCCCAGCTATGCCTGCCTCTTTGTAGGTTACGTGGAACAGTCCATCTTCCGCACCTACACAGGCCCCAAACCCCACCTCTTCCTCCGGTACATTGATGACTGTATCGGCGCCGCCTCTTGCTCCCCAGAGGAGCTCGAACAGTTCATCCACTTCACCAACACCTTCCACCCCAACCTTCAGTTCACCTGGGCCATCTCCAGCACATCCCTCACCTTCCTGGACCTCTCAGTCTCCATCTCAGGCAACCAGCTTGTAACTGATGTCCATTTCAAGCCCACCGACTCCCACAGCTACCTAGAATACACCTCCTCCCACCCACCCTCCTGCAAAAACTCCATCCCCTATTCCCAATTCCTCCGCCTCCGCCGCATCTGCTCCCACGATAAGACATTCCACTCCCGCACATCCCAGATGTCCAAGTTCTTTAAGGACCGCAACTTCCCCCCCACGGTGATTGAGAACGCCCTTGACCGCGTCTCCCGCATTTCCCGCGACACATCCCTCACACCCCGCCCCCGCCACAACCGCCCCAAGAGGATCCCCCTCGTTCTCACACACCACCCTACCAACCTCCGGATACAACGCATTATCCTCCGACACTTCCGCCATTTACAATCCGACCCCACCACCCAAGACATTTTTCCATCCCCACCCCTGTCTGCTTTCCGGAGAGACCACTCTCTCCGTGACTCCCTTGTTCGCTCCACACTGCCCTCCAACCCCACCACACCCGGCACCTTCCCCTGCAACCGCAGGAAATGCTACACTTGTCCCCACACCTCCTCCCTCACCCCCATCCCAGGCCCCAAGATGACATTCCACATTAAGCAGAGGTTCACCTGCACATCTGCCAATGTGGTATACTGCATCCACTGTACCCGGTGCGGCTTTCTCTACATTGGGGAAACCAAGCGGAGGCTTGGGGACCGCTTTGCAGAACACCTCCGCTCAGTTCGCAACAAACAACTGCACCTCCCAGTCGCAAACCATTTCCACTCCCCCTCCCATTCTCTTGATGACATGTCCATCATGGGCCTCCTGCACTGCCACAATGATGCCACCCGAAGGTTGCAGGAACAGCAACTCATATTCCGCCTGGGAACCCTGCAGCCATATGGTATCAATGTGGACTTCACCAGTTTCAAAATCTCCCCTTCCCCCACTGCATCCCTAAACCAGCCCAGTTCATCCCCTCCCCCCACTGCACCACACAACCAGCCCAGCTCTTCCCCCCCACCCACTGCATCCCAAAACCAGTCCAACCTGTCTCTGCCTCCCTAACCGGTTCTTCCTCTCACCCATCCCTTCCTCCCACCCCCAGCCGCACCCCCAGCTACCTACTAACCTCATCCCACCTCCTTGACCTGTCCGTCTTCCCTGGACTGACCTATCCCCTCCCTACCTCCCCACCTACACCCTCTCCACCTATCTTCTTTGCTCTCCATCTTCGGTCCGCCTCCCCCTCTCTCCCTATTTATTCCAGTTCCCTCCCCCCATCCCCCTCTCTGATGAAGGGTCTAGGCCCGAAACGTCAGCTTTTGTGCTCCTGAGATGCTGCTTGGCCTGCTGTGTTCATCCAGCCTCACATTTTATTATCTTGGAATCTCCAGCATCTGCAGTTCCCATTATCTTTAATTCATTTTGAAGTGCGTTTAATGTTGTGAAGTATTTTGGGTGTTGTACAGCATGAATGATGCTGTGTAGATGCAATTTATTTCTTCTTTCCTTAAAAAGAAAGGATGGGTTTAGGATTATTTGTGAATTTATTCAAAACAGAGCAAATGCCCATTTTGCAGCTCCTGATAATGTCAGGTGATCAGGTATGCATATCAAGATACAGGAAAAACAGATAGTCAGAAAGCTCCGGTTCTCTGCTACCAAGTTGGAACCCATAGACATAACTTTATACAGCTAGTGAACTCAGAATGAACTCTTAACAGTACAGTGTAGGTCTCTGTATATTGTTACAGCTGTGTGTTTGAAAGAAGTGAATTACATTAAGTGCAGTTTGACTTCTCCAAACCCTTACTGGGTGCCTAGATTAATTAGCTTTCATGTTATCACAATCTGTTCTATTTATATTAAAAAAACATTGTACATATCTGCAGAACTCATCAGAAAGTTCATTAACAGTTCATTAATAGTTCTGTAATTATAATTACAATGCATAAGTAACTTATCAGCTTTGAAGGGTCTAGGCCCGAAACGTCAGCTTTTGTGCTCCTGAGATGCTGCTTGGCCTGCTGTGTTCATCCAGCTTCACACTTTATTACCTTATCAGCTTTGAAAGATAGATCTGTAGAAAATTGACTTACGAGGGAGACAGGATGGTGCCAATGGTGAGTAAAGGGATACTTCTTATTTTCTGATTGCGATTGTGGTCATAGACAGGAGCTTTTTTTTCTCATTCAACCGTAAGTTCAATATACAACAGTGAAGGATCACTTGTGTTGTAGTGCCACCTGCTGAATCTCTGCATCTTTTGAGTTCCTGTTATAAGTAAATGATGCTGTGGGCACAATTGTCCTGAACATTTATATGCTGCAATCCCAGTGGTTATGGCTGGAGTTTTCAGTCAGCTAGAGAGTGTCTCATTTACATGCATTACCTACCACACAACACGCACTTCTCTGCAAAGACTAACTGCACTGTGGGTAGGGGACTTCACTGTCCATGCAGGATGGCTCAGTCATTACTTGCTGAGCTGGCTTAGACTTGAAGTATAAGGCTTGTGTCAATTGGTGAGAGTACTTGACCTAGTAGATCTTGCTATTATCAATCTACCAATGCAACATATTTGTTGAAAGTAAGTGAAAGCTGTCGCTATATAATTCTTGTGAAGCCCACAGTGTAAATACTTCTTGCTGCTATGCTGTGTCTCAGGCGTACTGGGTGCTAAATCTCCCGTACAGTAGGAAGCTAATGCTCATGGTGAGACCCACGTGCATTCCTCCCACCTTATTGATATTGGCAAAAATAAAGATATCTAAAGCTCTGGCTGCAAGGCATTTTGGGCTGGATTTGGACCAAGATAACATCCAGCTTTGGTGACCAGTGGCTATTTCAAACAAGAACATGTCGAATTATCTTTTCCTGAACTTCAAAATGCCAGTATGATCAAGTCCCACTTCATCAACACATTGTGGAACCCCATTGACTAATAGTTTGAGTTGCACAGCTTTCTCAAAAATTTGCTACAACTGCAGGGCAGAGAACTAGGCACTCAGGTCATAACGTTCATTCCCCTACCACATCTTTCCGTTCTCTGAATCTGATCTTCTAGAAAACTCCATGTTTCTTTTCCAATTATTGATGGCGGAGCTTTCAAATACCTAAATGCAATACTTTGGAGCACTCTCCCGAAATATTTCCACCCTCATTTTCCCTCCTCATTAAAAACTTCTCCAAACCTACTTTCTCAATCTACTCAAAAGACTCTCCAGATTAAAAACTGAATTTAGATTATTCCCATTGCCATGGTGGGATTTGAACCCATGTCCACAGTTTATTAGCCTCCCTTTTGGGATTACTAGTTTAGTGATATGCCTTGAAACATTTTGTATGTTGTAGTTATTACGTAAATGCATGCAGTAAATAAATGAGGAAAATGCATTTTACTGCAGTTGTTTTTTATTGAACTAAACTCGCTCTGAGCTCAGTTTGCAAAGAGATTTTGAAAGGCATTCAGACAATAGCAAAACCTAGCCACAGGGATCCGGGAAACATTTTATAAGCGACGGCTCACATTGGCTAACCTGGTAATGAAAAGGATATTATTATGTAATGCCTGACCAGTCAGAACCCAGGTTATAAATGGATGTGTGTTAAAAAATCTCAGATACTGAAAGCACACTCCCATGTTGGACCCAGTCTACCGTTCATGTGATGTTCTTGTGATAATTGACCTGAGAAACTTGCAGAAAACAGTAAGTCTTTCAGCAATGATTGAAAAAACAGCGTGAGAAAGAGTGGAGATACATGTTCAGATCAAAAGTATACACTTCTTATGCCATTGTACAAAGTGTAGGTCCACAATTCGAAAATGTGTTTTTGGTTGTAGGACCTCTTTTCAAATGTTTTATTAATCAAAGACTTTCTACCTAAATTATACAACTACACAACAGCCAAATGCATGTGAAGAATTATTATTTAATAAAACCCATTTTTTCTTTTGATATCAATGAGAAGTGTCATCTTGCTTCTTACAGTGCGGAGTGCTTATTCTTAATATGATGTTTAGTAATGACACTCGTAAAGCTTTCTTCACTTTCAGATGGTACCTGTGACTGCCTTCAATACTTCCACAGAAAAAACATTGCTTCAATAATGTATGCTGTTGGGAAAAGCAGCAACACTCCCATTACCAATTCACACCAACAGATGGTCACAACTAGAAAGGTGTAGATTCCACTAACCCAGTTCTCAGCAAGCAGTGACACTAGCTCAAACAACTGCAGAAGGGTCTGGACCCAAAATGTCAAGCTTTCCTGCTCATCTGATGCTGCTTGGCCTGCTGCGTTTATCCAGCTTCACGCTGTGTTAGTTCAAACAACTTCTCTGCTGTACTCTTTTTTTTTTTCATGGGATGTGGGTGTCGCTGATTTTTCCCACTGGTTGTTCTTGAGCTAGGCCATTTCAAAGGGAGGTTAACAGCCAAACTCATTGTTGTGGGTCTGGAGCCAGATGTAAGCCAGCCCAGGTGTGGAAAGTGGATTTCGCTTCTGAAAGGGCATTAGTGAACTTGATGGGTTTTTACAACAATCCATGATCATTTCACTATTATCAAGACTAACTTCATGTTCCAGATTAAAAATTGAGTTTAGATTTCTCTGGTTGCCATGGTGAGATTTGAACCCCTGTCCCTAGAATATTAGCCTCCCCCTTGGGATTAATAATTTTGTGATATCACCACCACACTGACATCGTGTAGAAGGATGACAATGTAGTAAATGTTTTAAATAGACCCTGAACTAAATTGTATTTATCTATGTCTATGTTTTGATTGTAAATATTAAAGTCGTCTTCCATGGTTGAAAAATGAGAAATAATTCTTTCTTTCACACATTCAACAGCCATTATGTTTGCATCCAGAAATGCAGTCGGTGGTGGGAATTTGTCTGAAACTCCATTGTTTAGCCCAATCTTCCCAACACAATTAACTTCTGAAATGTTGCAGCCCTGTCACTCATTTCAGTTGCAGTTATACTGAATCCTTGGATTCAGGTTCAAACATCTGCATGGTATTCAAGTTTCATCAGCTATAACTGGACAGTGAGGTTTTCAGTGAATGCAGGGTCGTACACAGAAAACAGTGTTTTACAAAGTTCAAAAACTCTTCAAATGCCTCTGCATTGGGACGGTCGATGAGATACAGTGTGAAACAATCAATTTTATGTCAAGCAGCATAATTTCTGAAAACAACTAGTCAATCAAATGTGAATTTGCAAATCTGGACTTCACAAAGTTTATAGTCACCCCAGTTATAGCACTGAAGCTTCCCTGTTTTTTGAAGTAACAGTTCAGGAATATTATGCTTTTCTGGTTGTTTATAGCTTTTATTCATGTAACACCACTCCTATCTCCAATGAGGAGACCTTATTGAAATATATAGAGTTCTTCTAGGGCTTGACAGGGTAGATGCAGAAAGGTTATTTGCCCTTGTGGGAGGGTCTAGGACCAGTGGGTATAATCTCAGAATAAAGAATCACCTGTTTGAGATGGAGATGAGGAGGAATTTTGTCTCCAAGAGGGTACTGAATGTGTGGAATTATTTGTCATAGAGGGCTGTTGAAGTTGGATTGTTAAGTATACTCAAGCCTAAGTTAGACAGATACTTTTAATCAGTAAGGGAATCGGGTGTTATGGGGAAGGGGCAGGAAAGTGGAGTTGATGATTATTAAATCATCATACCATAATATCATAAATGCCAGAGCAGACTCAATGGGCTAACTGAAGGTTCTATTCCTTTGTCTATGGTCTTGTATCACATTGTTGTCAACTGTGGCAGTCTTCACTCTGAAAATCTGTCAGCTGGACCTCAGTCATTTATTGCTGGTTTCTTCTAATGACAGTCCTTGCTTTGCTATTACTTCTGTATTTTAACCTACATTATTCTAATATCTTGCTGAAACTTACCGGTTCCATCTATTGATTGACCCGAAAGTAAAGATGACAGTAATAGCTTGTGAACATTGGTCTGGGGGACATTTGCTTTAATGAGGCTGGTGAGTTTCCCCATGTAATCTCCTAACTTTGATACCATCATTACCGGCCAATTATTAATCATGGGTATGTAGCTTTTGGTGTTTAGGAATCTCAGAACCTCGTGAATAGAACATAGAACATAGAAAAGTACAGCACAGTACAGGCCCTTCGGCCCACGATGTTGTGCCGTGGAATAATCCTAATCCAAAAATAAAATAACCTAACCTACATTCCCCTCAATTCACTGCTGTCCATGTGCATGTCCAGCAGTTGCTTAAATGTCACTAATGACTCCGTTTTCACGACTACCACTGGCAAACTATTCCACGCGCTCACAACTCTCTGGGTGAAGAACCTCCGTCTGACGTCTCCTCTATACCTTCCTCCTAAAACCTTAAAACTATGACCCCTCGTGGCAGTCAATCCTGCCCTGGGGAAAAGTCTCTGGCTATCGACTCTATCCATGCCTCTCATTACCTTGTACACCTCAATCAGGTCACCTCTCTTCCTCCTTCTCTCCAGAGAGAAAAGCCTGAGCTCAGTCAACCTCTCCTCGTAAGACAAGCCCTCCAGTCCAGGCAGCATCCTGGTAAACCTCCTTTGCACCCTCTCCAAAGCCTCCACATCTTTCCTATAATAGGGTGACCAGAACTGGACACAATATTCCAAGTGTGATCTCACCAGGATTTTGTAGAGCTGCAGCATAATCTTGCGGCTCTTAAACTCAATCCCCCTGTTATTGAAAGCCAAAACACCATATGCTTTCTTAACAACCTTATCCACTTGGATAGCAACTTTGAGGCAGCTATGCACTTGAACACAAGATCCCGCTGTTCCTCCACACTGCCAAGAATCCTGCCTTTAACCCTATATTCAGCATTTAAGTTCAACCTTCCAAAATGCATCACTTCGCATTTATCCAGGTTGAACACCATCTGCCATTTCTCAGCCCAGCTCTGCATTCTGTCAATGTCTCGTTGAAGCCTGCAATAGCCCTCGATACTATCAATGGCACCTCCAACCTTTGTGTCATCAACAAACATACTAACTCACCCCTCAACCTCCTCATCCAAGTCATTTATAAAAACTACAAAGAGCAGAGGCCCAAGAACAGTTGAGCTTTCTGTCATTAGAGGAAAGCATGACAGTTATCAAGATTCTAATTTGCCTCAGTTTGTGTACAACTGGGTCAACATTGGTGAGAGGAGAAACTGGAATTGGCACAAGCTGCCTTCCTGATTGTGTGTCCAGTACAATGACAGTTAACGTTAGAGAGCTCAGTCAGTTTATTTTGGTAGGGACAAGGGGACAGACATGCTGCCCATGTGCTACTGCGCATTCCGTACCAGGAGGATCCTGCATTTCATTCTGTGCGGAACTAGCAGACCTCATAGAATGGAGTGATAACAACCCAAAAGAAGGCCATTAGACCCATCATCTCCATGCTGCCTGTCTGTCAGAGGATCAATTCACATTTGGTCACTCACCCTGTTTCCTCCTCACATCTCTGTACATTCTGCATTTTTAAATATTTACAGCATTTATAAAACGTGGAAAAAAATTATGGCATAATAAGAAGCCACTCGGCCCATTGTGTTGTTTCAGCTGTAAAATGAGCCAAGCAGCCCCACCCCATTTTAGAACAGAAATTCATTGAATGGAAATTTAGTATCATGTGTACTTTTACATGGACAATACAGCAAAAAGTTTTATAACTCATCACCACTGCAGCGTCTACATCAATGACAGAATACATACATAATAATAAAAGTAAAGTAAAATTAAGAAAAACTCCATCATTGTTTAGTTAACGGCTCCTGGGCTCAGGGAAAGCTGACTAAGGAATGATGGAATATCCTGAAGACACAGTGGGGTGAAAACGCCATTCTGGGACAAGACCACTCTTCTAGGACAGGCCAGAACAAGAATGCCACACCAGGCTGGATGCCTCCATCAAAGAAGACCACCATGCTGGGCCAAAACGGCCACGCCAGGCCATTGGAAGCTACCTCATTGATGGGCTGGTAGAAGCTTCCTGTTTCCCAAACGATGCTCCTCCAGATGCTGCTGCTGATCTGTTGCCTGTCCCCTTCGCAAATGCTTCCTCCTTATCAGGCACCAGGGCCTAGCTGCGGACCTGGAGCCTCGGCTCAGCCTGTGAGGTTGGGCCGGGATTAAGCCCAGAGCTTACTGCTCACTTGATGGGAGATCCTGGGCTGGGGTGGAGCCATGTGCAGATTGTCCTGGCGTTGCTGTCACTGTCGCTGGATGCCTCCCTCCTTCACCCGCCACACTCTCGGCTTTAGAACATAGAACATAGAACAGTACAGCACAGAACAGGCCCTTCAGCCCACAATGTTGAGCCGACCATTGATCCTCATGTATGCACCCTCAAATTTCTGTGACCATATGCATGTCCAGCAGTCTCTTAAATGACCCCAATGACCTTGCTTCCACAACTGCTGCTGGCAACGCATTCCATGCTCTCACAACTCTCTGCGTAAAGAACCTGCCTCTGACATCCCCTCTATACTTTCCACCAACCAGCTTAAAACTATGACCCCTCATGCTAGCCATTTCTGCCCTGGGAAATAGTCTCTGGCTATCAACTCTATCTATGCCTCTCATTATTTTGTATACCTCAATTAGGTCCCCTCTCCTCCTCCTTTTCTCCAATGAAAAGAGAAGAAAAAAGAAACAAAAGAAACAAAAACGAAAAAGAGCAAAAGTAAAGAAGAAAGATAGCTGACAGGAGTGGATAAGCCCCTGGCTCAGGTCCCCTAGTCTGCCACCATCTTGGATCTTCCATGCAGCCTGGGTAACAATAGAACTGTGATAGGCAACATACCTAGGCACAGGTCATAAACAGCTGGGGCTGCTGCTCCTATCAACTATTGAAGAACCCCTCTGCTAAGGTTTACACATGTGGGTTTCCAGTGAGAGGAGAGGTGGGCTCAGTTATATTACACCATCTTGGTGGAATATCTGCCAATGTTCAGTGTCCTGACTTGAACATAGCACAAACATTCACAGGAATACTGAGGGCTGCCTAGCCTCTGGGCTCTCACTGCCTTTACATCCAGAGATGAGGTGACATGAGGGCAAAGGGAATTCATTTTGCTGAAAGGAATGAATCTGCTCCCATCTTCTAACTAACATTGAGCATTTGGATAGATATTGGAAGGATTTGCAGGGACAGAACAGGAAATGGGGACTACAATCATAGAATTGTACAGCACGGAAACAGACCCTTCACACCAAATTGTCTGTGCTGGCCAGATATCCTAAATGAATCTAGTCCCATTTGCCAGCATTTAGCCCACATCCTTCTAAGCCCTTCCTATTCATATACCCATCCAGATGAATTTTAGATGTTGTAACTGTACCAGTCTCCACCGCTTCCTCTGGCAGATCATTCCAGACATGCACCATCCTCTGTACTAAAAAAGTTACCCCTTAGGTCCATTTTAAATCTTTCGCCTCTCACCTTATACCTACGCCTTCTAATTTTGCACTCCCCCATCCTTGGGAAAAGTTGTTAGCTAATTCACTCAGTCTCATGATTTTATAAACCTCATAAGTCACCCTCAGCATGATGATCCGGGGAAAATAGCCCCGGTCTATTTAGCCTCTCAGTATAGCACAAATCTCCAAACCCCGTAGCATCCTAGTGAAACTTTTCTGAACCCTTTCAAGTTTCTCAACATCCTTCCTACAGCAGGGGGACGAGAATTGCACGCGGTATTCCAAGTGGAGCCTAGCCCAGCGACAACATGTTTTGGAAAAGTTTTCAGTTCTGAAGAAGGGGTCGCAGGATCCAAAACTTTCCCTCTGTTTTCTCTCCACGGATTCTGCCAGACCTCCTGGGTTCCTCCAGCAATATTTGTTTCTGTTTGCGAGTAATTAGGAAGCTCTCCCAAAGAGCCAGCACGGCACAATGGGCTGAGTGGCCTCCCGCCATGCTGTGCCGGTCTATTAATTTCAGTCGGTTTAAGTCAGTTTCAGGCTGCTGGAAGCTGTGTCTCTCGGGCCTGCTTTCAGTGAGCGCTCATTGCCAACTCCTCTCTCCCGTCAGCTGAGCTGTCGCTTTCCCATGTGACTCCCTCCCCCGGCAGCAGGAGGCCATGGCGTCTCAAGGTCGGCTGTCTCTCTGCATAGTTCTCTGCTTGTCCTGCTCTTTTGGGGCTGGGCAACGTTACTTTAACCCTGATCTACCATGTCACAAACCGCTAGCCGGGAAAATCCGGAGCGTCAAGTAAGTCGAATGATCGATCAGCAACAAAATGCAGCGTGTGTGGTGATAGCGAGGGATGGAGTGGACCGGGAGGGAGGGAACATCTGCAGGCTGACATACTGCCTGGTGAGGACAAGGGCTGAGTCCCGGGCCGACACACTGGCAGCACGGAGCCTGCAGAAAATCAACACCGCTCGTGTCAGCGCATTGCCGAGCGCTTTGGGGAATGCTGTGTTTAGTGTTCAATAACTTAGGGTCTGGGGGTCAGCACCTGGGAGAGTCCCAGTATCACACCTCGGGCAAAGCTCTGGAAAGTGTAGCTGTACAGGGCATTGGTGAGACCAGTCTCAAATACTGTGTACAGAGTGAGTCACCTTATTCAGGGACAGAGTAAATGCATTGGAGGTAGTTGAGAGGAGATTGATACCCGGGCAGAGTGGGTTGTTTTATGAATTAGGTTAGGCAGATTGGATTTCTTTCCACTTGAATTCAGATGAGTCAGGAGTAACTTTATTGAAGTATATAAAATCCTGACCAGTCTTGACAAAGTGGAAGTGGAAAGACCATTTGCTCCAGTGGGCGAATTCAATCCCCACAGGGTTCAGTTTACAAATTAAAGGTTGCCCCTTCGGGACAGGGACGGGGAATTTTTTTGCCTGAGGATTGTGTGACTTCGGAGCTCTGTGCCTCAGCAGTGGTGGAGGTGGTGTTACTGAATGTTTTTAACGTAGAGTCATGTCGGGCAGGGAGATCAGGTCTTGTTGGAGTTTGATGAGAATGTGAAATTCGAAATCCTAACAGATCACCCGTAATCCTATTGAGTGGTGAAGCAGGCTTGAGCAGCCAAATGGCTTAATTTTTTTTAATTAAGACCATAAGACATAGGAGTGGAAGAACGGCCATTTGGCCCATCGAGCCCACTCTGCCATTTAATCATGGCTGATGGGCATTTCAACTCCACTTCCCTGCACTCTCCCCATAGCCCTTGAATCCTTGCAAGATCAAGAAATGATCAATCCCCACCTTGAAGACATTTAACGTCCCAGCCTCCACTGCACTCCGTGGCAATGAATTCCACAGGCCCACCACTCTCTGGATGAAGAAATTTCATCTCACTTCAGTTTTAAATTTACCCCCTCTAATTCTAAGGCTGTGCCCACGGGTCCTAGTCTCCCTGCCTAACGGAAACAACTTCCCAGCGTCCACCCTTTCTAAGCCATACATTATCTTGTGTGTTTCTATTAGATCTCCCCTCAACCTTCTAAACTCTAATGAATACAATCCCAGGATCCTCAGCCGTTCATCATATGTTAGGCCTACCATTCCAGGGATCATCCATGTCAATCTCTGCTGGACATGTTCCAATTCACTCATGGGATGTGGGCATTGCTAGCTGGCCAGCATTTAGTGCCTATCTCGTCGCCCTCGAACTGAGTGGCTTGCGTGGACCAGTTGAGCGTCAACCACATTTTACTGTGAGTCTGAAGTCACGTGTGGGCCAGACTGGGTCAGAGTGGCAGATTTCCTTCACTGAGGGGCATTATTGAGCCCGATGGGTTTTTCCTCCTGACAATCAACATTGCCCCCAGTAAATTCTTAATTCCAGAATTTTTCGTTTTGAATTCAAATTCCACCATCTGCTGTGGTGAGATTTGTACCTTTAACATTAGATGAATTTCTGGATTAATAGTCTAGCAATAATACCACTAGGCCATTACATCCCCGTATACTCCTAGCTCATACGTTTTATATGATTGAGAGTTTTAGGCCTCAAACTGATCATTTTGCATACTTTGAAGATAAAGCAAAGGCAACAATAATAAATTCCAATTTTGTTGCTACTGCAATTCTTCTCTATAAAATAAGTACCAACATATAAGAAACTAGAAAAATACTTGTTGCCTTTCTTATTATTATTTGCTTTTCCTCTTTTTTTTCTATTCCCACTTCCCACCACCCACCACCCACCACCCCAGCATCCCCCCCCAAACAAAACATAAATTCTCATTCATTTTTAAAAATAATTTTGAACCTTTGATTTTCTTTGATTCCTGGTTCCGGTCCGACTGAGATATCTTGGTGTGAGAGAGTATTTGAGAACAAGTCGTTGACGGACTGAAAACCATTTCTGAAATGTGACCCTTTTAAAACACTAAAAACTGAAGGCTAATGTACTCATATCACTGACTTAACCAACTCTATCCTGAGAGAGCTTTTTAAATGCTTGAAATTTGTAATTATTGCCTCTCCTGATAGTCTAGTGGTAAAAGGACTGTGTGTTTGAGTCTACAAAACCAGAAGGACACAGATTCCTAAACCTGCACTGAATTCCGCTTAGTAATCAGCTGAAGTATTAAATTGACCTGGACACCTCAGTCCAATGGAGAATCATTATTGTCAGGCAGCATTCCTTTTGTCTCATGACTATCTAGAAATCTTCATTGGTGAATCGGTGTAATTGTTGTTTGGGAATAGATTGATTTCAGCTACAACCCATCCTGAATCCTCAAACAGCCTCTGGATAATTGCTCTCTCAGAAGCCTTGTGTAAATGGACAGTTGAAGATATCAAAAAATGAGACCATTGGTGAAAGCCTGGCAGCACAGCTTAATTATACCATTTTGAGGGCTAATAGTGCCAGTTAACCTCCGAGGCAGTGCGGTACCCAGCTGGTACTAGCACAATGTTGTGAAGTCTTTTTCTGTGAAGTTATTGTAAGAAAGTACCAAGTTTAGCCAGTAGGTGTGGAGATTATTACATTCACTATCATATTTCCCTCGCCTCTTGGTTATTTTGGGTCTAATCATTTGGGTCACTCTCAGTCCAGGTTGATGCACCATATTTTGAGAGTACCTAGCCCTCAGACCAATGCATGGCTTAGGAAGCAGAAAACTCTGAATATCAGTTACGGGGAGTCAGACTAATTTGGTCTTTCAGGGGCTGACACAGATTTAATGGACCAAATAGCCTCCTTCTGTGCTGTGTGATGTTATCTTTTTACCTATTAAGTGGCAAAAGGGTCACCAATCAAATACAAGCTTGCTCATTTAACAGACAAAATTGTTACAAAACCATTGGTGCTCTGACTGTAAAATTTTCATAATTTGCATTTAGATTCTATACTAATTGGTTGTCACACTATTGCCTAGTCAAATCTAATAACATCTCTCCATTGGAAAGTCTGATGCTTTCCCTTTGAATCTGCAAATTGTGCATTCTTGGAGCTTAAGGAACAAATTTTCCTAAGGGAATGGTTGAATGCATTTTTCAGTACGGCTGACTGGGAAGTCTTGCCACTGAATTTAGAGAGATGACAACTAAACCAATACCAGTACAAATGTAAACTCAGTGTGTGTTGTTATAGAGTCATACAGCACAGAAACATACCCTTCGGCCCACATGTCCAAGCTGATCATAATTCCAAACTGAACTAATCCCACCTGCCTCCTCTTGGCCCAGATCCCTCCAAACATTTCTTATTCATGGGCTTACTGAAATGTCTTTTGAACATTGTAACTGTCTCTGCATCCACCACTTCCTGTGGAAATTCATTCCACACACAAACCACTCTCTGTGTCCCCATGTCTTTTTTTAAATCTTTCTCCACTCACCTTAAAAATATGGCCTCTAGTCTTTTAAACTCCCCCAACCTAGGAAAATGCACCTGCCATTCACCTCATCTAAATACCTCATGATTTTGTACACCTTTATAAAGGTCGCCCCGAAAGCCCAGGGAGGAAAGTCTCAGCCTGTCTAGCCCCTCCTTATAACTCAGTCCTTCCATTCCCGGCAACGCCCTGGCAAATCTCTTCTGAACCCTCTCCAGCTTAATAACATCCTCCCTGTAACAGAGAGAGCAGAACTAGACATGGGTGAAGTGGTGCTTCTGGAGATCAAAGTAGCATTCAGTCTTCAGTTCTATTTTGGAACCGTCATAACAAAAATCATCTCCTGCCTTTGAATGCAGCAGAAGCCTATTTTCAAGTTGCCCATAATCATGAAAGGGAATTTTAGGTTGATGTAGCACAGAAAGAGACCGTTTAGTCCAGTGTGCCTGTACCAGTGTTTTGAAAGAGTGATTCATTTAGTTCCATTCCCTGCCTTTTAAACTACAAATTTCCACCCTTAATATCTTTCCCAAAAAGTATTTAGAGAATAGTGACCAGCAAGTGCATTAGTGTACAGCTAGGTGTAGCTTCAAGGGAGCTCACAAGATGCCGAAATACATTATCTTTCGTAATGGTAGCTTGGGAGTTATACAAAGCACTGGATGTTCTTCCCAGATCATAGTTAATTAAAACTCTTATGTTTCATCTTATAAATTAGTATAAACTGTGCTTGTTTCTGCATCAAACATTTTTCTTACATGCAAAATCATTTTTTGCCTCAATGGACCAAACTGATAAAGGAAGGAATTTCCATTTATATTGATTCTTTTGCAAACTCCTACTGATTTTTTACAACTAAGTATATATTTTTGAAGTGTGGTCATGCTGTAATGTAGAAAATGTGACAATGAATTCACACCAAGCTACCTCCGCCAAACACCATAATGCACAATGGCCCACAGTGCCACATTGATGCTTCCTTCTGAATTGCTAGATGTGTTCGAAATTTATCCCATTTAATTCATTGACATGTCAAACAACACAATGGAGAAGGTGGGGCTTCTTCTCCTCAAGGATTAATACTGATACTGCCTTGGATTGTTGGATCTGGAGCAAGTAGTTTGGTGAATATGAAGTGAAGTAGATTTATTCCCCCTCCTCTAGGTTCCTTTGCTACCAGCTGCTGACCCACTTCAGCAGCTCTGTCCTTTCAAACTGCGACAGCTCAGTCAGTAGAGATGGTACCGAGCCATTCTTGGTGATGGATATTGAAGATTCTCACCTGGAGTATGTTCTGAGGCTTTGCCACTCTTAGTGCTTCTCTCAGTTGCTGTTCAACATAGAGGACTACTGATTCATCAGCTGAGGAGTTTGGCAGTCCCTGATAATCAGCAGGATATTTCCTTGTCCACATTTGACCTGATGCTATGAGGTTTAATGGGGCCCAGAGTCAATGTTGAAGACTCCCAGGTCAACTCCTCCCTGACAGTATACTACTGATCTGATACCTCTGCTGGGCCTGTCCTGTTGGTGGAGGAGGACTTATTCAGGGATGGTGTTGGTGGTGTCTGGGACATTGTCCATAAGGTATAATTCCGTAAGTGACCTATACCAGACTGTTACCTGACTAGTTTGTGAGGGATGTTAATAAGAAGGACTTTGCAATGTCGACAGAGTTGTGTTAACTGTGATTGTTTCCAGTGCCTAGGTCAATGATGAATGGTCCATCTAGCTTCATTGGTTTTCTTTGATTTTGCAGCTGTTCCATATAATTGAATGACTTATTAGGCCATATCAGAGGGCAGTTAACAGTCAGACACATTGCTCTGTGTCTGGAGTTACATGTAGGCTGGGGCAGATACGAGTGGACATGACTGAACCTTTTTTTATGACAACTAACAATATTTTCATGGTCACCAATAGACTAGCTTTTAGTTCCAGATCAATAATTGAATTAAGTTCCATGGTAACATGCAAATCCATTGTTCCAGAGTATTACAAGTCAGACTAAACCCCTCAAAATATATTAAGAAGATAGCCTAGACCCTAACTTTGTCTTATTTTGAAGGCAACTATAAAGTGTTATGTTTCAGATGCAATTTGATTGGTCAAACTACGAAGCTTTAAAAAAAACACTTTATCTTCACACCACAGTTAATATGCAGACAAAATAAAAATAAGAGAATTGGTTTACTTGTAACTCTATCAAAATGCTAAACAGAATAAAAGATATATTAACTACCACTAATTAATTGTTCCAACATAGTAACATCCCATAAACACACCCTAGTCAAAGGCAAATTCAGTAAAACAGATTGTCTCACATGCAATTCTAGCAGCCGGAAGAGAATCCCAGCTTTTAGCTGTAACAGAGAGAGAAAGAAGAGCTTCCACATCCAGCTTCAAGATGCCAGCAACTACAGAAAGCTAAAATTAAACATCCTGGTTCTATGGGAACTTGACTCTACCCATTCAGGCTGTTTCCATTGTTCCGACTTTTAAAAAAGCCCTCAAGGCCTCACAAGTTGATTATGTTATTGACTTTGGAGCAGATTGCTTGGTACCTCGATGTCAACTCTTGCGCATAAAAACATGATGAAATAGACCTCTTAAAGCCATAGTATCATCACATGATTGGTTGGGCCTTGGTATTACCTTGCTGTTGTGGTAGTGAGATGGACGTGTAGAACTAAATTGAGTGCTATGATTAGATTGCATATAAAGGAACATGCATTTTCCTGACCAATAGACAGCTCCAAACACTCTAGACCAACTGGAGAATTTCCTTGCAGTTTCATGACTGTTGTAAGGTAGGAAACATGGTCACCAAATTTTATGCAGCAAGATCCTACATAAAGCAATGTGATCATGACAGAGCAATCTGTTACTGTCCAGTGTCGACTGATAGATACATATCAGTCAGGATCATTTCCTTACTCTCCTCTGAGATAATGACCTGGGATCTCTTTTATCTACCCCCAGCAGGAAGGTAGGGCCTTGGTTTATCATTTCATCTGAAACACTGCAGCTCTCCCTCAATCCTGCACGGGAGCGTCAGCCTTGATTTTTATGCTCAAGCTGCAGGGCAATACTTGAGTTTGGAATGTTGTAATTCTGAGGACAGAATGTTGCCAACTGAGCCTCTTCTGTTATTTTAATATCACCATTGGCTACTGACTGGAATTGGCAGGTTTGACAGGCCGAATGGCCTCAAAATGTGCCATGCTTTCAAGTAAATATCTCTCTTTCCAGGACTTATCCTCGACCTCATGAGTATCTGAACACCTTCAATTTGCCAAAGGTTTGGGATTGGAGAAACGTGAATAACAGAAGTTACATCAGTATAACCCGCAACCAGCATATTCCTCAATACTGTGGCTCATGCTGGGCTATGGCAGCAACTAGTGCTCTTGCAGGTGAGCTTAACTAGTGTCCAGTATCTGTATACCCACCTAACTCTACTCTCGATTCGTTGAAGCGTATGAAATAAAACCAGGAATGCTGTAAATAGTTAGCACCGTCTACAGAGTAAGAAATAGAGTTAACTTCTCAGATCTCACCATCCTCTGAGGGAAAAGAATCCTCTTCTCTGTTTTAAATATGCAACCCCTTATTCTGAGATTATGCCCTCTGGACCTAGACTCCCCCACAAAGTGAAACAACAACCTTTCAGCATCTGCTCTAAGGCCCTAAGAATCTTGCATGTTTCAGTCAAGTCCCTTTTCAGTGTCCTAAACTCCCATGAGTACAAGCCCAAACTATTCAACCTCTCTTCATAAGAAAACCCCTTCATACCCAGGGACAGCCTTGTAACCATCTCTACACTGCCTCCAATGTCAGTACATCATTCCTTAGAAGCTGTTCACAGTATTACAGCTTGGATTTTTAACAAAACTATTTTTATTCTGTACTTTCTTTGAAATGAAAGCTGACATTCTATTTGCCTTCTCTATTGCCTACTGAAATTGGATTCTAGCTTTTTGTGATGCATGCACACTATGACAATAATAAAGCCTTTAGGAGGTATATTTTGTCCTTTTTTGTGAAGTAAGGTTGAGACAGAGGTGTTGAGCAGGCTGCACCAAAGCCAGTAAAGTAAACAACTTATGAGGCCTTGGGGTTGTTTTAAAGCTGGAACAAAAAAATGCAGCCTGAATTGGTGGGGTCAAGCTCCCACAGAACCAAGATTTCTAGCTTTTGATAGTTCCTGTGGTCTCGAAAGGGGATGTGGAAGCTCTTCTTCCTCTCTCTGTTATAGCTAAAAGCTGGGGTTCTCTTCATGCTGCTAGGATTGCATGTGAGGCAATCTATTTTACTGAATTTGCCTCTGCCAAGGGTGTGTTTGTGGAATGTTACTATATTGAAACAATTAATTAGTGGTAGTTAACATATATTATTTTGTTAATCATTTCAAATAGAACTATAATTAAGCCGATTCTTTTCTTTTGCCTGTATATTAATTATAGTGTATGAATAAAGAGTGTTTTGTTTCAAGCCAAGTAGTTTGACCTATCAAATTGCATCCAGAACACAATGCCTTACAATTATCTTTAAAATAATAAAATTTAGGCTCTAAACTATCCTGTTAACATATTTTGAAGGGATTAGGTTTGGTCCATAACAATGAGTTCTCTCAAATCCCTCTATTCCATAGCTTTCTGCAGGCTTTCCTCACTTAAATAACCTTACAGTTAGTAAATTACCTCTGGAAGAGTGTTGAGTGTTGTAATGTCTGAGATAAAAAAAGACTTGGGATTGCATCAATTATTTCCTCGGCTTTCACAGATCGTATCAACATCAAGAGGAAAGGTGCGTGGCCGTCTGCGTACTTATCTGTCCAGAATGTTATAGACTGTGGAAATGCTGGTTCTTGCTTTGGCGGAGACCATTTGGCAGTTTGGAGTTATGCTCATGATAATGGAATACCAGATGAAACCTGTAACAACTACCAGGCTAAAGACCAAGGTACTTCCTCTTCTTAACTTCCCTTCTAAGAAAAGTTTAGACTTGGCAGAAGGTGGCAGCACAACAGTAGGTGCTGCAGGATTAACAATCCAGACACCCACATCATATTGTGGGAACCCGAGTTCAAATCTCACCATGACAGATGGTGGAATTTAAATCCAATGAAAATGTGAAATTAAAAGTCTGATGATGACCATTGTCAAAACCCAGCTGGTTCACTATTATCTTTTATGGAAGGAAACTATCTTCCTTACCTGGTCTGGCCTGGATGTGACTCCAGACCAAATCTATGTGGCTGACTCTAGTCTGCCCTCTGAATTGTCCCAGCAAACTGCTTCGTATTAACTATTAGAAAGGAGAAAAAAAGGGAACTCAAAGCTGCTTAAGCTAGGAAGCTGAAACAAACAATGAGAGTACTGTGATGATAAATAACTGCAAATAGTGCCCATCTGTGATACCAGATAGTTCAACAACTCATTTTGTTTTGCATGTAGTTGTCAGCTCCGGTATTATTACAGAGCAGTGAATAGCGTAAATGGTGGACTTATGGCTGAGTGAAGCAAGTTTGTGGACTTCTCAATTTTTTTTGCCCTTTATTTTCAGAGTAACCGGTAATAAGGTCCAAATCCACCATGCGTAATTTGGAGACCTCTGGCTTTTAAGGAAGGTCATTTTTGGTCACTTAGATTTGGATGTGCACTTACTGATTGTGACTGTTTTTTTTGCTGTAGAGTGTAAACCGTTTAATCAGTGCGGCACATGTACCACTTTTGGTGTCTGCAATGTGATCAAAAATTACACCCTGTGGAAAGTTGGAGATTATGGTAAAATTAGCGGACGTGAGCAGATGATGGCAGAAATCTACACCAATGGGCCTATCAGGTAATGGACTGCTTAGTCAAACTGTTGTATTGTAACATCCATTAGCCATCCTAATAGTTTGCTGCACCCATATGTTAGTCTTCAGTGACATATTGACAGGGACACCCTGTTCCCTTTGTATGTCTGTACTTCGTAATATCTTAGCATTTCAGAAGTACTCTGCCCATCTGATCTTCCTGTCAAAGTGGAGAACCTCAGATTTTTCCACCAGATATTTGATCTGTCATGTTCTTGCCTAATCTTTAAGTCTGTGAAAATTAAAGTACCTTTGCATCTTTCACACAACACACATTCCCACCTATCCACGTGTCATTGGTGAACATGGTAATATTACATTTAGTCAGATATTTTTTATTCAATCTGCTCAGAAATGTTATTACACACCTTTAGAGCAGGTGGGACCTGAACCCAGGTTTCCTGGTCCAAATCACTGCAGTACAACAGTCCCAGGCCCCACTTCTGGATATTTTCTACTCAACCTGTTTGGACAGACCCTAGAATCAGACATTGAAAATGGCAAACAAAAAATAGAAAACTCATTGACTCTGCAAAGTCCCCTTATCTGGGGGCTTGTGTCAAAACTGGGAGAGGGGTCTCACAGACTAGTCAGAGAATAGTCCGATATAGTCTGACTCATGGAATCATACTTTGTAGACAATGACCCAGACGTTACCACCACCATCCCTGGATATCCCACTGGCAGGACAAACTCAGCAAAGGTGACAGCTCAGAGGTGTACAGTCAGGAGAGAGTTGCCCTGGTAGTCCTCAACATTGAGTCTGACTCCATGTTGCTTCAGATCAAACTTGGGCAAAGAAAACCCTTGTTGGTTACCACGTACAACCTGTTCCATCTCAGCCTTCTGCATAGATTCAGCATCAAAATCTACTGCCAATTCAATTAACTCCTTGTAATGCCAAAAAATGACACCAGATACTGCAAAGGCTCTGGACCCTGATCATTCTAGTATTAGAACTGAAGGCTTATGCTCCAGAACTTGCTGCACCCCTAGCTAAGGTCTTCTAGTACAGCTACAACACTGGCATCTACCCGACAGTGAAGCAAGCTGCCCAGATATGTCCTATTCACCACAACAGGTCAAATCCAACTGAGGCAATTACTGCACCATCAGTCGATCAAAGTGAAATGAAGGAAGGATGAATAGATCATACTTTGCTTTGGTTTTAGTGAAGTTGCCTCTTGCTGAAACACAAGTATGCAACGTTTCACATTTAGCTTTAACAATAAAATGGAAGTTTATTACAAAAGGAAGACAGAGTAATACAATCTACCTACTACAATACAAATTCAAAAGTTTTAAGTGCACAAAGTATAATCCCACTAATCCCAAAAGCTTCCTTATAAATTACAAAACTTTTTTTTCGGTACCCAAAACACTACTCCTGGGACTGTTCCCAATCATACCACTTGTATAGTATTCACAGTGGAATCCCAATATCTAACAGCTCGGTAGGTTTAAGTCAGTTTGCAACTTCAACTTTTAGACCGCAACTGTGATAGCTTCTTCTGGCAGCAATACCTCAGCTTCAATGCACTCAGTTTAAACACTCATTTCTGGGTTTGTATGGCAACACTTCTGCACTAGGGCTAACACTGACTTTTAACTCTAAGGTAATCTAATTCATTAGATCTATTATTCCTTTCTCAGGAGCATTGCTATATACAACCATTGTGTGCCAAGTTCTTCCCAGGACTAACATTACCCAAAAGCTTTGGGACAAGTGCTGGAAGATGGGATTAGAATGGTTGGGTAGTTGTTTTTGACTGAGCAGATTCGATGGGCCAGAGGTCCTTTTTCTGTGCTGTTGATCTCTATGACTCTATGACAAAATTAAGTAGTGAAACCTAAATTCCCTCAGTTGTGGGCATTTTCCTCCAGCTTAAAAAAAATTTCCAGAACTCTCTGATAAAAACTTTTGAGACTCCATTCTTTACAATGCTAGGTCACAAACGCCTGAAAATAAACAAAAATCTAGTCATGCACAAAATCCATTCAGTCTATAGCCAGGCTTCAAAAACTCCTTCTTAAAATAAATCATCATGGCTACAGAAATACTTAGGTTAACAATTAATTTCAGACAACACAGGAAACCCCATCAATTACTAATTTTAAAAAAACTAGACTCAAACATATCCCAAATATCATTTAAAATTATACATCTAAATCTCAGTGTCTTTGTTACAAGTCCATATCACCAAATCCTCAAATATTGACTCTCCGCATCACTGACGCTCAATTGTAGTAGTGTGTACCATCTACAATCTGCACTGCAGAAATTCACCTTCTTAGGCAGCACTTTCTAAACACATGACTATTTCCATCTAGAAGGACAACAGCAGTGGATACAAAGGAACACTATCACCCTCCAAGTCACTCACCATCCTGACCTGGAAATGTATTGCTGTTCCCTCGGTGTCACTGCTAGTAACCATCCTTTCCGCTGAGGGTATGAATGATGTTTGCCTTGGAAAGTTATGGCAAAAGTTCGTCAATAGCCGACATAAGGGAGTGAGATCTCTACAAAGCGTGGTTGAGATCTTTTCGATGAATGCATCTCTTCTGGCATGTTTTGGGTTACTAGTCCAAGCCTCAACTGAGTTGAATGGATTTTACTTAATGTCTTATCACTGGAATTTGAGATGTTCATTCTTCCTATTGCATTAGGCTTTCAGCTTAATTTGTTCACTTGGCTTGAATATTGTTCCATCATATAATTTCAACCTACTTTTGTAGGCTTAACCTTTGCTTATCCAGCGTCACTTTGCACATATCTGTGAAATTCAAAGTTGCATAGAACACCTGTATCTGTTTGGCACTTCATGTTGAATTGAAGCTGCCCTCCAGCAGACATCATTCTAATAGTTGGAGATGAAAGCCTTTAGACCCGATGATGCCATCCTGTTTCATAGTATAGAGTGATTGTCAGAGCCATCAGTTGACATCTTCCAGCAACCATCTGTATTGTCTCAGTTTGCTTCTTTACAGCTAACCACTTGTGTATAAAGTGATCCAGCTCTTTACTCTAGTTCTAATCTCTTTGCTGTTTTTTCCAAATCTGTTCTATCATTCAGCCAGGAATATCGCTCAGTGTGATGCAATGCCTTGTTTGTTCTCCTATTAACTCCTAGCTAATGAGTAGCAACCTCAAAGCAAGTAATTTCCCACAAGATAATTTCTTGCCTTTACTATTTCTCATCTCTATCCAAACTGTTTCCACATCTTGGCTTCCTAAATAAAAACGTGAGTTGTTTCTACGCAAAGCATTCCAGATTGTAACAATGCATTGGGTTCAAAAAGGAAATTTTAATCTCTTCCTCAAAATTATTTTGCAAATCATTTTCAAATCTCTACCAACTCATGCCAGTGGAGACTTTTTGGAATCGTAACCCTTTGTGCTCTATCTGGGTTCTAGCTGTGGTATCATGGCAACGAAGAAACTGGATGCCTACCGTGGAGGAGTGTTTGCAGAATACAAGCCACTGGCCATCACAAATCACATTGTGTCAGTAGCAGGCTGGGGTGAGGATGATGATGAAACAGAGTACTGGATAGTACGGAACTCCTGGGGTGAACCATGGGTGAGTGCAATACTCCTCTTGTACAGTTCCTTGTGCTGCAGAGCAAGTACCTTCAGGGTCAATATCCAGTTGGAAATGATGGTGGCTGTTGCAAAGTGCAATGAAGGGTCTAACCATTGTAAATATTGCATGTATTCTAGATAGAGTGAGTGAAGCGTCAAGACAGGAATACCCTTGGCCAACAATAGAAAAAATGTCTACTTAATTTTAATTCAAGCAGTACCCTCCAGTAGACTCTTCACTGAGTGAGCCACAATGTCACTTTTTAATAGAAAGTTGTTGAAAATTGAATCTTTGGTAACATTTTGTCCATCAAGCTTCTAAACTTATTGATGAGCGATACCTCAAAGTAGATCTGTTGCATAGTTCATTTTTAGTTTCTGTAATTATCAATGCAAAACATTGGAATTATTTTAAATGGTTGATTAGTTGCTTCTTTCTGTGATCACCACAGGGAGAGTCCGGGTGGCTGCGGATTGTCACTAGTCTCTATAAAGATGGGAAGGGCGATCATTACAACCTTGGCATCGAACAGCTGTGTGGCTATGGAGATCCTGTACTACAATGAAGAGCTGCTTTTGCAATGACAAATGAACTTGGAGTGGACTAGCCATATTTTATCTGTATGAACTTGCAAGTTACTGTTAATACAACCCTGTATAAAGCTGCAGAGTATGACAAATCAGATAAATATCGTATAAATGCAACATATAGCAGATTGGGACTGAAACTCTACAATTTTGTTTGAACCTTTTCAAAAAAGATTGAGACACTGTCCCCTCCGCACTTTCTCTAGTGTCTTGCTGTGTTATAATTCCGCTGTCACATGTGGCATCTGAATCATTGCTTGATATTGGCGTTTTGGAATCAGAGACCTACAGCCCTATCCTATTCACATCCTACATATACCTCCCAGCAATAGTCACGCAGTTCTGCCCCAACTTGCTGTCCAATGTTAAGGAACACTGTTAAGTAATCTTTGCAAAATCTTGGAAACATTATGGAATCATCGTATAATACAGTGGGTTCAGCTGGTCCATCATACCTATACCAGCTCTTTGAGAGAGCCATCAATTTACCCCACTCCCCTGTTCTGCTCAGATACTTATCCAACACCCTTCTGAAAATTATTATTGTATCTTCGTTTATCACTCCTTCAGAGTGCATTCCAGATCATAACAGGAAAAAGTCTCTCAATGTTGTTTCTTGTTCTATCTCAGAATCCGTGTCCTCTGGGTAACTGATCATTTTGCCATTGTGTCAGTTTCTTTTTGTTCACCCCATCAAAACTCATGATTTACAACTTCTCTATTAAAATCACCCCTGAACTTCCTCTGCTGTATGCAGACCAACATGTAACCGAGGCAAAAACACACACGCATGCACACACACAGTAACAGGACCCCCAGTCCACACAGAGGTACAGGAAACCATTTTACAAGTTAATTGACTCCAACAATGTGAAATTTAACGTCTTGATGCTACAAGTATTGCAGGCTTTAATTTTTTAAACTTCAAACTCTTTCACAGAAATGATTACAGCACTGGCTCTCTGAATGAGCAATATATGTGATGCAATGTCCTAAGTTTCTCCCTGAATCACTGCACATTCTCCCTGCATTCCCTCTTGAATGCTTCAATTGAATCAACCTTTCATATTAATTATGTTGGTCAACTGGTTTCCATAGAAGCTGTACATATGAAAAAAAAGAAATGATACAGCAATTTAAAACTATTTATTAATGAACAGTTATTTTATTTCTATGCCAAAATTCCACTCAGTAAAATGAATAAAACCCCGAAATAAAGATTTAAAAATAGGATTTTTTTAAAAAATAGTCATCTCATGTGTCTATGTTTACAGACTGTTACACTGCAATGAAAACTGTACTTGATGGTAATTATGATGGTAACCAGTTACAAAGACATCAACATTTGGATTCAGTTATTGTGGAGAGACATTGATCTTTGATGGTATGGATTATAGGCACAAACCAATCTGGAGTCTGTCTTTAGACCCTGTCCAATGTTGCAAGGGAGGTGATATTAATGCCACCGGAACCTCAGGATAATGTTTTGGGGATATAGTTTTAAATCCAACAAAGCTAACTTCAGTAATGGTGAACATGTCAAGTATCATTAATTTTTGTTAAAATCTCATCTAGTTCAAAAATCTTCCATTTCTTACCCAGTCTGGCCTACATGGACCCACTGTGATTTGTCTGACTGCCCTCTGAAATGCCCGAGTAAACCATTCCATTCAAGAGCAGTTAGGACTGGACGATAGTTGCTGCCAGCAACACCCTTGTCTCGTGATAGAATTAACTGATAATGGGCCGTGGGTTTCATTATCATTCACCCTGCTCTCCGTTTAAATCTGATTCAGCTTGTTCTTATGTAGTATAAAAGACGGAAGGGATTGCAACTACACGGAAAATCGTTTAAGTGAAGAAACAAAGATATCCTCCGTGACTTTTGTTTTCTTCATTGGTAGGTGAATTCTTTTTGAATTTGTTTAAATATTAGGTAAGAGATTGGAGATTGACCTGGACATAAATCAGAATAGTGACCATTACATGACTATGTTAAATTTTTGAATTACTGAAACTTCGCACAATCACAATCATAGTTCCAGGTTTTTGCACAACCCCATCATGCGTCAGTAAGTTTCTGTCAAAAACAGACTACCAAGTTTTAAATAAATGATGTTGAAGGGGTGGGAGAGGTTTGAGCCTAGTCTGTGTGTTAAGTAACTGACAGGACCAGATGTGATTCTGACTTTACACCTTATCGAACACCTCACTCCATCGAAGTCATCGTAAACCGGAGGTCTACTCAAATCCATACCTCCCCCATCCACTGCACCATCAGAGTTAGGTTACATTTATTCCCAATCATCAGACTCTCCAAAACATTTAACAGCAACAGCAGAAAGTTCAATCAACATAGTTCATAGAAGATAAGTAATGCTGATGGTTGAGGGAGAGCAGGACCAGTTTGCTATTATTATTTTTGTTATAAATATCAGCACAGTACGGCCATCACAGCTGCTTGTCCCTGTTAAGTTACTTGTAAAGATTCAGCAGTGTGATTTCACTACGCTTCCAACAGTGCACGTTCTGAAAGGGTCATTATTTGGATAGTGAGTGACTTGTGCCTTCAGTGCTGTCATCCCGTTCATAGGCCACAGGCTGTAGTTCTTTAACAATCTGACACACCATCTCCAAAGTGCCAGCCGCCACCACTCTCCGAGACATTAGGTCCAGTGGTCCTCCTAGAAACAGGATTATCAGAAATGAAGGCTGCTCTGTAAAAGCGGGTTGAACTTTTCACAAACCCGAAGATGTTGTAAGCTTTGACAATGCTGGTAAGAAAAATATCAACCTGTTGAGTATTAACACTCGACTTATATCTATGACGTCCACAAAGTAATAGAGAAACATAACAACAGAAAACCTGGGGATGAGTGAGGGAGAAACAGATGAAAATGATACAATTGACAACAGACTGTTGTAAAATGATCGAGTCAATACATTTGCTCTGTATCAATGATGGCATTGAGCACTGTCCAACATTGTGTCTGTACCTACACTATACATACTGCAGCAGTTCAAGAAGGCAGCTCACCACCAACTTTTCAAGGGCAATTAGGAATGGATAGAAAATGCCATGCCCACAGCCAATGCTGCTGACAAAGGGGGAGTAGATACTGTGGAACAGATGATGCCCAGACCAAAACTAAAGTCAAAATGAGTGGTGGTGATGGGTGAAATGGAGGGATTGAGGTGCAAAACTGGTGTTAACGTTAGGCATGGATAATTGAAAACAGGTTGTCTTTGCACATGGCAAATGAGAGATGGGGGCTTGGGGGTGATGAAGGGGAGAAATGTAATCAAAACAGAAGACAGAGGTCATGCTATGAATTTGTTGAACTCCATGTTGAGTCTTGAAGCTGTAAAATGCCGAGGCAGGAAAGGGGATACAGTTATACCAGCTTGCACTGGGCATCGCTGGGACACTGCAGCAGACTTGGGATGGAAAAGTAAACAAAATGGTGTACTGAAATTACAAGCAACTGGAAGGTCAGGGTCATTCTTCCGCAAAGCTGTCACCCAGTCTGAGTTTAGCCTCATCAATGTAAAGGAGACTGTATTGTGAGCAGTGAATACACCAGATTAGATTGGAAAAAGCACAAGTGAAACAAATCTTCAACTGCAAGGTTTGGCACCTTGGGCAGTGAGGAGAGAAGCCATGGAGGAAGTGTTAGGAACAATGAATGAATGGACGAGGGTGTCATTGAGGGAATGGTCCCTGTGGAATGCTGACAGTGGAGGGAAGGGGTAGGATGTGTTCGGTGGTGGCTCTTTTCTGATGGTGCTGGAATGGTTTGGGATGATCCCTCGAATGCAAATACTGGTGGAAAGCAAGGACAAGAGAAACTCGTTGTTTTGGGAGGAAGGAAAAGGCATGATGGCAGAAGTGTGGGAAATAGGGTGGGAGGGCACAGTCTTTAGTTGTAGATCGAGGAGGAAATATCAGAAATATCTCTGTGAAGGTGGCATCTTCAGAACAGATGCAACAGAGACAAAGAAACTGGGAGAATGGAACAGAATCCTTACAGGAAGTATAGTGAAAGGAAGTGTGAGCAAGACATAAAATGCAGGTAATTCAAGGACACTCGCTAGCTGACCAGGTTTTCAGCAGCATGGATGAAGTAATCCTAGCCCTCCATATTAACAGACCGCCCCCTGCATATATCATGAGGGACACTGCTCTCAAGTTATGATTGACTCAAGCTAAATCAGTGAACAGTTCTGCTTGCTAACTGTTAGCCATCAGAGGGAGGCACCTTCAGAGGCAACCACAGTCCATGAAGATGGAAGGAAATAGGATGGGCTTATACTCACTGGATATTAACTCAGAAATGGAGAAGAGAGTGTGGTACCACAGGCTTTGAGCCTGGGATTCTTGGCTGGATTTGATCCCAAAAAACTGAAGCGCCAACACTGGACCAAATTTATTTGGCCAGTGTCTCCCTACCTGCTGTATCCATCAAGATTCCTCCAGCTTCCCGGACAATGACAGCAGCAGCAGCCATATCCCAACAATGGAGGCCAAACTGGTAAAAGGCATCGACGTCTCCAGCTGCGACGTGGCACAGATCCAGAGCTGCGCTGCCCACAATCCTGATGCTGGGAATCGATAGAAAACAACAAACAAAATAATATCAGTGTGACTGAAGTCCAAAACCTGCATGGAGAAAGCCCACCAAACATTGCTCGTTATTCTTACCTTAACATTTTGGAAATTTGGAGGGTCCTTCCTTTCAGGGAAGAAAGGGATTTGATGGTGTTCTCCTCGTTTGTAGACTTGATCTGCTGACTAACCCCAGTTTCAAACCATGGGCATTAAAGTGAGGATGTTTCTATCTACAGGTTATCTTGTTCTAATGATCAGGCAAAGGTATGGGACATGTGGAATGTACGGTAGGGCCAGAATTGGAAACATGCAGAGCTCTCCTGACTGTTATCCAGCTGCAGAAAGTTAGACAGATAGGGAGGGATTAGGCCACAAAAGGGATCAGAATACAATGAAGAGTATTTAGTATCAGAGGCTGTGAAACACTAGGATGTAGATCAGTGAGCAATTGAGAGTTTAGAAGAATGAGAAGTGGTCTCACTGAAACACTAGGATTCTTAAGGGACTTGGCAGGGTAAATACTGAGAGATGCTTCTTCTTGTGGGAGACTGGCATACTCTCAGAATAAAAGTGCACCAATTTAAGACTAAGATAAGGAGGAATTTCTTCTCTCAGAGGATTGAGAGTCTTTGGAACTTCTTGCCACAGAGAGCGAAGGAGGAAAGAGTCCTTCAGCATGATTGATTAGAAATAGATAAGATCAATAGTGCATCAAAAGTTTTGATAAGAACACAGTTGTAAAACAGGTGCTCGTAGATCCGGGACACAAATTCAAGGATTTTGGAGAGGAAAGGGAGGCTAGACATAATGTGGCAGTTTTCAAGGATGAGAGAAGAAGACCATAAATTATACACTTAGGAGCAGCAGTAGGTCATCAAATCTGCCCTGCCATTCATTAAAATGACGGCTAATCTGATAATGCACAACTCCACCTTTTTGCTTTGTCCCGATAACCCATAATTCCCTTACCCGTTAAAAATCTGTTTCTCGGCCTTGAATATACTTAAGTGACTCAGCTTCGACATGTCTCTGCAGGAAAATATTTCATGGATTCACTATCCTCAGAGAAGAAATTCCTTTTACTCTGTCTTAAAATGTGCAACCCCTTATTATGCCTTCTGGTCCTAGATCCTCCCTTGTGGCAAAGTCAGTCTTTCTGCATCTATTGTGTCAAAGAGGCTGAGGGATGACCTTATAGAGGGGAATGGATAGGGTGAATGGCCAAGGGGAGTCCAAAACTAGACGGCATAGGTTTAAGGTGAAAGGGGAAGATTTAAAAGGGGCTTAAGGGGCAACTTTTTCACGCAGAGGGTGGTGCATGTATGGAATGCAGGAGCAAGTGGTGGAGGCTGGTACAATCATAACATTTAAAAGGCATCTGGATGAGTATATGAATAGTAAGGGTTTAGGGGATATAGGCCAAATGCTGACAAATGGGACTAAATTAATTTAGGATTTCTGGTCAGCATGAACGAGTTGGACCATGATGTTTCCATGCTGGATAGCTCTATGACTCTAAGTCTACTAAGAATCTTGTCTCAATCAGGCCACCTCCCATTCTTATACATTCCAATGACAAGTCCAACCTCTCCTCCTAAGAAAATCCCTTCCACCTAATGAACCTTGTGCTACTTGAATATCAAGGGCTACTTTTAGGAGAGGTGGTGATGATTGATTACAGAGTTTGAAAGGGGTGGGGCTGGTGCCAGATGAGATAGAGAGAATCACTTACAATGTCAGTTCCTGTGGGAGTCAGGTGGGACAGCTGAGTGGGCAATAGTTTAGAGAAAATGAGGTCAAGAAACCAAATGGTGATGTGCAAGATGTTGAGAGGATGATGGGAAATGGTAGACAAACCAGAAAGTTCGTAGTGTAAACAGTTCAACATGAATAGACAAAGGAATAACTCAGAAAACAGTAGAAATACAGAGCAGTCAACATCCAAAACAGAATGACAGTTGCTGTTTTTGAAAATAACCTTAGACATCTTCAGTCTTTTATGTGGAGGTTCCAGTGTTGGACTGGGGTAGACAAAGTCAGAAGTCACATGGTTATATTCCAACAGGTTTATTTGAAAACACAAGCTTTCAGAGTACTGCTCCTTCATCAGGTAAAGTGGAGGGAAGTGCACAGGCACAGAATATAGAAGCGGAGAGATAATGGCAAGATAATTCCAGATAATTAAGGGTGCCAACAGATAAGCACAAATCTGTCAACAAAAAAAAATGAAAATTTAGGGCTGTTTTAAGCTTTTTATGTCTCCTTTCATGGGATGTGGGCATCAGTGGCAAAGTCAGCAACTGTGACCCATTCCCCTATCGCCCTGAGATTGGGAGTTTTGCTAGGCCCTTCCAGAGTGTATTTAGGAGTCATGTGGGTCTGGAGTCATAGGTAGACCACAGTAGGTCAGGACATCAGGATAGAGATGAAGCAGATGGACCTTCACAGGAAGTGATTGTAGTTCACGGGTACCGTTACTGAGTCCAGCTTTATTTTTATGAATTGAACTCAATTCTCACCAGCTGCTGTGGTAGGGTTCAAATCCATTTCCCCAAAATCTTTTATTCGGTCTCTGGATTACTTCTCTAGTGGCATTAAGACTATGCACCAACTTTTCAATTAATGATGTTCTGCTCCAAAGAACTTAATTCTTGTTAATACTTTCTACACCTTGTAAATAAACTATAACCTTTTTTATTCATGCTTAAACCCCTCAGATTTTACTCTGCATTTGGAAAAGGTTTTGTGATAATCTAACAATCAATGGATCAGGAGTAAGTAGCCTGCCTTCATTGTAAAAGAACATTTTAAAGCTCTGTTGAACTTTGGTTAACAACTGCATTATTTAGACCTTCTTACCCATGGGCTGGAACCTTTAGTAACCTCTCCATGTTACTAAACAGCAGCTTTACCGCTTTAGGATCACGAATCGAACCAAGTTCAGTTAATATCAGAGCCTTTGACAGGTCTGGAAGAGAATACAGGAAGTTGTTCATTGAACTTACATTAAACCCGGTCGGATCAGCACTGCTCAAAACAGAAAAGGTGTGTGTTACCAGAAATTAGCTCCGAAGTCCTTTGAACTATAGTACCCTCTCTACATGAATGGCTCACTCCAGGACAAAGAGAGCTGTTTGGTCCAAACACCAACAGTAGAATAAGTGGGGGCCTGGGGAGCACATTCTTTAATTCAATGATTTTTTTGAACAACAGTTTGAAAATCTTCCTCTTGGATTACATTTCACCTGGAAATTAATGTTGCTTATATCTGAACGGAGAGGGCTAAACGTTCTCTGATCAGCTCACACATCCATGAATTTTTAAAATAACACTTTATGCATTTTGTATAGCACAGAAACAGATCAAAATGGTCCCTTCTGCAGATGGGCCGCGTCCCAGCCTCCCTCAGCCACATGTCCCTCTACTCCTGAAGAGAAGTCTCAGTACTGGTTATATGTCAGAACTATTTTTACTGTCACAGTAAATACATTCATTTTTATATGTAGATTGGACTCCAGAGAGCAGAGGGTTTCCTGAACACTAAGACTTAGTATGTACAAGTAGAAGAGAAGGGATTCACAAGGACGGTTCCAAGGAGGAGGAAATTCAGGTATGTAGATAGATTGGAGAAGTTGGAACAGTTTTGCCCAGAAAAGAGGGATTTGAAAGAGATATTCAAAATCACAAAGGTTCTGGTGAGTGTAGACAGGGCGAACTAGCAAAAGTGAGAGGACCCAGGTTTAAAAGCAGATGGAAACATGAGGAGAAGTTTCATGTGACCATTGCTACGATCTGGAATGCACAGCCTGACAGGGTGTTGGAGGCAGATTCTGTTATGTTGTTCAAGAGGGAACTGGATTATGACCATAAAGGAAGAATTAGTAGGGTTGCGGTGAGAAGGTAGGGGACTACTGCTATTTGTGTTGCCCTGGTAAAGAGCCAGCCCAGAGTTAGATGCCATCCATCCAGACTGGGCAATGTATCCCCTCTGAGCACAGCCAGGCTTTGCCATACTTCCTGCTCCCCCAATTTTCACCTACCCATTCCCTCCACTGCCACCTGATATTTTGTCTTCCTTAGTAAACATTGATAGAGTACACAAGTATTCTAACCTTACCCAGAGTCGCTAAACACATAGTACTCTCCTCGGTTAGAAAGAGTCCTTACCACTTCATACTACATCCCCTTACCGTTTACATCTGGTGGATAACGGTTGGGCTATCTTTTCATTTGGCCATTCTATTCTCATCTTTTTTGACCAATTTTACTTTCTTCTTTTCAACATATTCCATTTAGCCTGACTCTCACTCAAATCAAAGATAAAACAAACAAAAAAAAGGGTTATCGTGCATGTTCTCCATCTTCCTTATCATCTAAAGGAAAAAATGGTATTGCTTCCTGTGCCCGTGGTTCTTGTCAGAATGTACCCAACATGCTTTTCCCTCAAAAATTCACGCACTGCTCCATTACAGTTTTCTCCCCACAGTCTTCACTAGCTAGATTCCTTCGTTTCCATTGAAGTCAGCCTTCTTCCACTTCGTATGTTCGACTCTAAATGCTTCTTTCCTCGCTGTTTTCCACTGCTAATGCACACTTTATGATACAACGATCACTGTTACCCAAGTGCTCTCCCACAGACACTGATCCAGTAATGCCACTTTGCCAGTTAGACAAGGAACTTATGGTCAAGGAAGTTCTCCTGAAAACAGCTCGCAAATTCCTCCTCATCCTTATCCTTCACGCTAATGTTATCCTGATTGGCATTTGGGAAAGTCAAATCTCCTGAAATATACTCTCTAAATCTTGCATATCTGATTCCCTTGCATATTTGCTCCTCTAGCTAACAGCAATGTCGTTATCATATCCTTTTGTTGAACTCTTAACCAAATGGAATCTGTCCTTGTCCCTGGAAGGACATCTTCCTTTCCATATCTTGCCTAATCAATACTGCCACCTCACCTCCCAATTTTCCTTCCTCGTATTTTCTGAACACTGTGTTCATGAATATCAACCAGGAAGCTCACCATTTATAAAGCCATGATTCTGTTATTTTCACCACATCAGAGACCCATATGAAACATACTTATGTGTGTGCTTGGAACTCACCAACCTTATTCACCTCTGTGAGAACTTATACAAAGGCACCGGAAATTTATCTTTGTATTCCTCATAGATCCGTTTAGACTCTGTCCCGATATGGTCAAACTTAAGCTCATAGAATCCCTACCGTGCGGAAAGAGGCCATTCGGCCTATTAAGTCGGCACTGACCTTTATACAGAGCATCCCACCCAGACCCAGTCCTCCAGCCCATCCCACATTTATCATGGATAATCTGTATAGTCTGCACATCTCTGCACACTACTGACAACATTACTAAAGGCCTGTCCTCCAGAACATGCCGTTGCTCTGGCTTAGATGTACTAGTACAGTTACAACACTGGCATGTATGTGACAATGTGGAAAATTTCCCTGGTATATCTTGTCCACAAACAGCAGGACAAGTCCAACACAGCCAATTTCTGCCCCATCAGTCTGCTCTTGATCATCAGTAAAAAGATGGAAGGAGCTGTTGACAATGCTGGCAATCAGCATTTAGAGTCATACAGCACAGAAACAGACCCTTCGGTCCATCTCTTCATGCCATGCAGATATCCTAAATTATCTAGTGCCATTTCCAGCATTTGGCGTATATCCCTCAAAACTTTTCCTATTCATCTGCCAATCCAGATGCCTTTTAAATACTGTAATTGTACCAGCCTTCACCACTTCTCTGGCAGCATTCTACGCACACACCACTCTCTGTGTGAAAATGTTGCCCCTTAGGTCCCTTTTATATCTTTTTCCCCTCAACTTAAACCTATGCCCTTTAGTTTTGGACTCCCCAACTCTGGGGAAAAAGACCTTGACTATTCACCCTATCCATGCTCCTCATGATTTCCACAAACCTCTACAAGGTCACCCCTCAGCCTCTGACACCCAGGGGAAAACAGCACCAGCCTATTCAGCCTCTCCCTGACTGAAGTGGACATCAAGGCCACTTTCGACCAAGTGTGGAATTAAGGAGCCCTGACAAATCTGGAATCAATGGGAATCAGGGGAAAATTCTGTGAAATGCTCAGAGAAGTTTGCTCAGAGATGATGCACCAAGATGTTGTGTCTATTCTGCATGACTAGAGTGTGGTACATATTAATGGGCTGGTAATAGGAATAGTGAACAAGAAAATGGCCAACAAAACCCCATTGCCAGAGGCAATTCCATTACTTACTTCTGTTCCCAGAATTCAAAGATTATTCAAATGGCTATTTCGCATGAACATCCAAAAGCATTAGATAGAGAAAGTTGACAAACCTGTCTGAGTAGATGCCTGAAGTTTCTGCCCATTACAAAATGCTCCATGACCTTTTCTGCCAGTATATAACTTCTCTTCAACACAGCTATAAATTACGCCAAGTTCAAGCTATTGGGGGGAAGGAAACAAATGGAGGAAAACAAATGTCATCAGCAACCTGGCATGCTACAACAATGTATTTATATAGCACCCTTCACATTAGAAAAGGTGCTTCACAGAGGCCTTATGGCACAATACATGATACACGACAGGGAGGTGTAAAGTAGATGACTACTACTGGTGTCAAAGAAGTAGCTATTGAGGAATATCTTAGAGGAGGAAAGTGTGCTCGAGAGGTGAAGGGAGGGAATTCCAAAGGTTAGGATCTAGCATCTGAAGTGACACCCACCAATTTGGGAGCAATGAAAACTGGGGATGCACAGGAGGCCAGGATTGGATGAGAACAGACATCTCAGAAGGTTGCGATGTTGGAAGATTTGAGAGATAAGGAAAGGGCAAGATGATGGAGAGGGATTCGAAAAGAAGGATGAGAATTTGAAAAACCAAGATGTTGCTTGACTAGGGGCTAGTGTAAGTAACGAGCGTAAGAATGACAGGTCAACATGGGGAGGCGATGGCCTAGTGGTATTATTGCTCGACTGTTAATCCAGAGATCCAGGAAATGTTCTGGGGACCCAGATTCAAATCCTGCCACTGCAGATGGTGGAATTTTTCAACTAAGAGGCTAATGATTAAATGATTGTCGGTTGTTTAAAAAAACCCATCTGGTTCACTGATGCCCTTTAGGGAAGGAACCTACCATCCTTACCTGTATGGCTTACATGTGACACCAGTCCCACAGCAATGTGGTTGACTCATAACTGCCCTCTGGGCCATTAGGGTTGGGTAATAAATGCTGCCTGGTTAGCAATACTCTCATCCCGCGGATGAGTAATTTAAAAAAATTCCAGATTAGGACACAGGCAGAGTTTTGGATGGCCTCAGGTTTACAGAGATTAGAACATGAGTGACCAGCAAGGAAGGCATTAGAATAGTCTGGCCCCAATGCTACAAAGGCCCACAGATAGGTTTCAGCAGCAGGTGAGTTGACACAATAGCAAATCAAATGCTGAGCAGGATTACAGAGGCAGACAAAGGCTTTCCGAACGGCAGCATGAACATGTACCCCAAAGATCAGTTTGGGGTGAAGAATCACACACAGATGGTTACAAGCAACCTGGTTACACTTCAGATGGTGTCAGGAAGTGGAATAGTGTCAGTGGCCAGGGAGAGAAGTTTGTAACAGGCTTTAGTCTTCCTAACAATTTATTGGAGGAAATTTCTGCCCATTCATTACCAACAGTGGGACCAGCAAACTAGGTATTGAGCGGAGTCATCAACAGAGAGGGCAAGTCTAAAGGTGGACATCAACAGGGAACATGAAATTGGTCTCTGGGAAGGGAAAGGAGGGAGAAAAGGGTAACAGGAAGGAGGGGAAGAGAAGCAGGAACAGGAGGGAAGACAGACTTGTAAGGCACTATGTAAATACATGACCTGGAGTCTCAAAGCATTTAATAGACAGTGAACTTTTTTTTAATGGAAAGCAAGTCCCACAACACAGGAAACGCAGAAGCTAGCTGGTGCGTAGTAAGATCCCATAAACAATGTGATAATGATCAAATAAATTGTTCTTTTACGCTGTTATCTGAGGGGTACATCTTGGCCAGGTCACCAGGCTAACTCCCTTAGTTTTTTTTTATAAAGAAAGGAGTGTTAGGAAATCTTTTACAATCTCTGGAGCAGGCAGATAGAGTCGTATTAAAGGGAGCACAGAGAGTGTCAGTTTTGATCAAGTCCTGAGGTAGGATGTGAACTTTGTGGCTCAGAGGCCAATGTTAGATGATGGACGAACCAGTGGAGAGGGGGTTAAGAAAGCAATGTGCCGGGCAGTAAAGCAGCTGGAATTATTGTTGCATTCCACAATGATCTGGACTAGTGAGCAGCTTTTCTACATCTGCAGGTGAGTGTTTTAGCATTGTGTCATCTTTAGGGCAAAAAATATCTTCTGAAGTAATTGAAAATAGAGAAAATAGTTGCTAACACCAAATAAATCGAAATTTTAGAAAATAAGTGAATGATTTGGGCAGAGCAGACAGTAATTGCTGAAAAAGATCAGGAGGTCTAGCAGCATCAGTGGAGAAAAATCAGAGTTAACATTTCAGGTCCGGTGACTTGGGGCTGGGAACAGATTGGTCTATGTGCTGAAGATGGAGTGGGGGAGGAGGGAGGTATAAACGATAGATGGAGATGGAGCCCAGAGAGGGAAGGAAGAGCAGTTAGACAGACAAAAGGAGTGGGTAAAGGTCAGCCTGGGAGAATGAATAGCTGCTAACTGGGACCATTAGTAGCTGACAATGGGTTGGTTGTGCTAGCAGTCCATGGGATGACAAGGCCTGGTGTGTGGGAGTTGGGGCAAGGACATGAGGGAAAATGCTCAGGCCCTAACATTATCAAACTCAATAGAGTCGAGAAGGTTGTGGGGTTTCCGACCAGAACATAAACTGCTGTTCTTCCACCTTGTGCTGAGCTTTGCAGCAAGCCTGAGACAGAGATGTTGGCCAGGGAATACGATGGTGTGCTGAAGTGGCAGGCAATTGAAAGCTCAGATAACAAGGTGTAGAGCTGGATGAACACAGCAGGCCAAGCAACAACAGAGGAGCAGGAAGGCCGACGTTTCGGGTCTAGACCTGAAAAGACTTCATTTTCTGAAGAAAGGGCCTGGGCGCGAAACGTCAGCTTTCCTGCTCCTCTGTTGTTGCTTGGCCTGCTATGTTCATCCAGCTCTACACCTTGTTATCTCATTCTCCAGCATCTGCAGTTCCTTCTATAACTGGAAGCTCAGGGTCATTTTTGTGAACAGAATATACGTGCTCAGCAAAGCAGTCGCCCAATCCACACTTTGTTTCCCCAAAGTGACTACATTGTGAACAGCCAATACAGGAAACTCGATGGAATGAAATTCAGATAAATTGCTGCTTCACCTGGAAGGATCTCTGGGGCCTTGCATAGGGTCAATGGAGATAAATAGACAGGCATTACACCTTCTGTGATCACATGGGAAGGTGCCTTGAGAATTTGGGTAGGTGTTGGGAGCGAAGGAAGCGTGGGACAGTGTGTTTTGGAGGGAATGGTCCCTGTGAAAGGCCGACAAGTGTGGGAGGGGGATTATATATCTAGCTGAGGCATCCTGCAGGAGGTGGGGGAAATGGCAGCTAATAATCCACTGGATGTGGATACTGGTAGCATGGTAGGTGAGGACATGATGAACCCTATCGCTGTTGTGGGGGTAAGCAAGAGGGGGAGGACCAAAGCGCGGGAGATGAGTCAGGCTTGGCTGAGGGCCCCGCCGACAATGGAGCTGGGGAATCCTCAGTTAATGAAGAAAGTGGACATTTCACAGGTCCCCCTTGTCAAAATTGGCATCATTGGCACAGATGTGATGGAGTCAGAGAGACTGGGAGAATGGAATGGGGTTAAAGGAAGCCTGGTGTGAGGATGTATAGTCGAGGTAACTGTGGGATGTTGATGGTCAGTCTATCCCCAGAAATGGAAACAGAGATGTCAGGAAAGGAAAGGGAGGAATCAGAGATGGGCAGTGTGAAGGTGAGAGCGGGATGGAAATTGGAAGTGAAATGGATAAACCTTTCTAATTCGGGATGAGAGAGGAAAGCAGCACCACTAACCAGTTGTGGGTGGGGGAAAGAATGGTATTGGATCAAGGAATGTGGGACATACCCCACAAAGAGACAGGCATAACTAGGGTCCATGTCAGTACCCATGACTACCCCTTGATTTGAAGAAAGTGAGAGGAGTTAAAACAGAAGTAGTTCAGAGTGAGGACAAGCTCAGCCAGGCAGAGGAGGCTGGAGAAGGATTGGGCTAGTTCGGGCCTTTTTCCCAGAAAGAAGCGGGAAGCCCGGAGTCCATCCTGATACGGGATGGACGTGTAAACAGACTGCACACCCATGGTAAAGAGGAAGTGGCTGGAGCCCACAAACTGGAAATTCTGAAGCATAAAGCCTCATAGGAATTGTGGACGTAAGTGGGAAAGAACTGGACAAAGGCAGAGAGAAAAAACCAACAAACAAAAAAAAACTATTTGAAGTAGTTATTATTCAAGCTACGATCAGTTCTGAAAAAAGTGACCAGACCCAAAACGTTAACTCTGCTTTCTCTCCACAGATGGTGCTAGATCGGTTGAGTTTTATCAGCAATTTTTGTTTTCGTTTCTGACTTCCAGAATCTGCAGTCCTTTGCTTTGTTTGTTTAGAAACAAAATGCAGACATTTTATCTCAAATGCCAGCCTTGCACTCTGTGGACATGTACATACTAGTGAGTGCGTAATTCTAAGTCCAACCTTTAAAACAGAGTCTTGACAAAGGAGAAAAGAAAAAGGACTTGCATTTATATAATGCTTTTCACATCCTCAGGACATTCCAAAGCTGTTTACAGTCAGTCAGTCTTTAAAGGACTCTTTGGGACAAATAATCTCCTGTACCATAATCACTCTGTATGGTGTAGTCACATGACAATATGTAACAGTAGGAAATATGGCAACCAATTTACACATAGTTAAGGTTCCGCAAACAGTAATATGGCATTGACCAGACAATCTGTTTTTAAGGTGCTGTGTGAAAGATTAAAGAGAAGACCTCAGATTAACATCTCATTGAAAAACAGCCAAAATCTCCAGAAGGTGCACCAGTACTAGAGGGCCAACCTAAATTTGATGCCCACATTGCTGGAGTGTCACCTGAACCTTCACCTTCTGATTCCAAGGGTAAAGTGCTACCCAGTGACCCTTGGCTGGTATTCAGACTGCCAAGCATCAACATTCCCTTCCCGCTAAGTACGAGAGAGAGAGAGAGAGACACACGCACAGACACACAAACACACACACACACACACACACACACACACACACAACTGTAGCACAATGGTGGCCATGCATGTGCATTAGACTTTCTGTTTCTATGAGATGTTTTATGCACCCTTTTTCTTTACATAGTTTTACTTCCTTGTCCCATCTTTAAAACCCTTTGAAAGGTAACTCAATTACAATTCTGTGCTCTCAGTCAGTAAACTACACTTTTGTAGGGAGAAGGGCAAGACAAAGTCAAAATGCTAAGGCTATAGCCCTGATTTGCCAATCATGTCACCATGAATGTGACACTCCACTTGGATAAATCAATAATTTATTCTTAAAAATTCATTTTCTACTCCCTATACAGCCATAATTGGTTCTCCTTCATCCTTCAATTTCCATATTGTGCCATCTTCCATCATGCCTTGAAAATGAATTTCAGTCTGATCTATGAATCTGTTCCATTCACGTCAACATTACACATCAACATACAACCTTTTCTTCCCCCCCTCAGAATAATTGTGTCAACAACAACTATCTCAATACAGGTATACATTAAAAAGTGTTGATCTTTACATTTGATGTAAGGAAGAGGTGATGTAATGGTTATACTACTGGGCTTGTAATCCCAAACCCCAGGCTAAAGGTTGGGTTAAATCCCACCGTGGCAAATGTTGCAATTTGAATTTTTTAAAAAATCAAAAAACAACTCTGGTCTGAAAAGCTAGTTTAATGGCTACCATGTAACCACAATGGATTGTCACAAAAACCCATCTGGTTCACTAATATCCTTGAAGGAAGGAAATTTGCCATCTCAACTACATGTGACTCCAGGCCCACAGCAAAGTGGTTGCCTCTGAACTCATGAATGGACAATAACTTCCGGCCATATCCCATGAATGAATAAAAATTCTAATTCTTTAAGTCCAACTGATGCAGCTCCAACTCTCAACTTCAGGCTTAGCCAAAATCTCAGTCCAATTCCCCAAATATTCCATATGTGATAATCTACGCCAGCTTTATTAACGGCCTGCCAACCTCACAGCAGGAATCTATCTGCTCCTCATTGCTATCCAATAAAAACACAAGGTCAATGGCCGACAGGTTTCCAATCAGATTTGTCTGCAATAGCCCACGTGGCCCTGTTCTCACAAATGGAGATTGCTAGCCTGCCCAGATAACCAAAGAGTTAATTTCTTGAGGTAGTGGAGAAAATTGAGGAGGGGAAGGAAACAGATGAAATTGTGATGCAATTCCAGGAGAAGTTGAAGGTCAAAGTGGAAGGCCGGTTTAATCACACAATTTTTTCTTTTTACCTCTTTTTTGACAGAAAGTCCAATAGAAACTGCCACCACCGGTGTTCTAAAAAAGAGAAGTCAGTGTCACAATTCTGTTTGATTTAATAACATCACTTTACAAAGTATGAGAGAAAGAGAGATATACAGTTGTTCGCCTAATGGGAAAGTCTAACTGATAGTCAGATGGATGATGGGAAAATGACCATTTCCTTGCCGCCACTAACGACGTTTGGTCACAAGAACGTGCAACTTTCTGGCACCCAAATGAGTTTCATAGACATTAGCTGCATAAGAATTTAATCCCCTCCCTTTCATACTGTACCAGCTGTGGCTCAGTTGGCAGCACTCACACCAGTAAATTGTAGGTTCAAGTCCCACTCTAGCACTAACTCTACGCTGATACTCCAGCACAATACCTGTCGGAGGCTCAGTCTCTGGTGAGGCTTTAGATGGAAACTAACTGTCCCTCTCATGTTAAAGACTCTGTGGCACTTCTTCAAGGAGCAGCAGTTCTTTCTGGTATCCTGGATAATATTTACCCCTTAACCAGCTCCGCTATCTATTTATTATTCTTGGGACTTCAGTGTGTACAAACTTGCTGACACATTTCATACATTACTATAGTGACTACAGTTCTAAAGTACTTTATTGGCTGTAAGTGTGGTTTGGAATGTCCTGAGGTCATGAGAAGGTGCTGTATAACTGCAAGCACTTTTTCTTTTAAGTGAGTTATAATTACATCTTCATTGCCTCTGTGGAATCAGCTTCTTCTATTTGACAATGACATTCTTCCTGGTTTTGTATAAAACTCCACAAACAGTAAAAGTGTGCAATAATGATTCATCCATTCCTATTCTCTCATGGAGATTAGGTTAAAGGTAAAGACAGCACTCTAGTATCTACACATCTTTAACAACATTGAACAGATGTTTCCTTCTTTAAAAGTCTTCACATCCATCACAGAACCTGAGCTCACACTGCCTCTCCAATTTGAGACACTAATGCCGCTGAGAAACTGGTATGGATACTGCTCTATCCACAAAGAGCTGCTTCCAAGTAGAGCAATGTTTGTGGATGCTCATTTTAAAATGCAAAAAGTACCCACCCAAAACATTGCCAACATTTTTTTTAACACATTCAAAAGCAACTATTTCCTTCAGTTAATGAACAATAAGATGCCTGAGTGGAATTACGGTCAATATGTAATGTCATATTATTCCCGTACAAGATTTAAGCATGGACACATAATGTAAGATTCTTTTTTTTAAATGAAGGACTGGAAGTAATCTTTTGAAGCTCAAATTATACCCGTGTACAAAGTTACAAGTTCCATCGATGGGGTCTATTATCCAAGTGGGGTCATCAGTCAGAATACATTTTTCACCAGCTGCAACTGATTCTTCACCAATAAATCTGCAACAAGAAGCTGGATTCAATTTAACAAATGACAGCAATGCATTGCATACATCCATCCAACTATATTTTACACAATGACCAACTGTTTGTACGGGAGGTTTCTCAGGGTCAGATGACTCAAAATGGAGCAGTTTTTTAAAACTGGAAGGGATTCTTCCTTAGATTTTCCACCTTCTTTCAAAAGAGCCACCAAAACTGAGAATTCAAGTCATTTCAAGTTTAAATTATTTTGTTACATAACTATTGTCATTTAGTGTTATAAATATTAATCCAACTAACTGTAACTTTACAGTAGCAGGATAGGACTATTCAATATGGAGGTCAAAACATTATATTATCCTTTAAATAAGAACACAGCATGAAAAAAATCCACACAAAAACAGACAGAGCCGTCAGTCAGGCTTGGTATATAGAAGACATTATTAGAGCTCTTTAAAAGAAAATCATATTGGACTCAGAATATTAACATGGCTTCTCTCTTTACAGATACTGCCAGACTTGTGGAATTTCTCCAGGTTGTAACTGTTTATGAACAATCCAGCTTTGATTTTTTTTTAAAACAAGGCTACACCTCAGAATTAATCCTAAAGTAATTAATTGAGAAAAGCAAAATACCGTGGATGCTGAAAATCAGAAACAAGCATAAACACAAACAAAGAGATAACAAAGTGTGGAGGGTCTAGGCCCAAATTGTCAGCTTTTGTGCTCCTAAGATGCTGCTTGGCCTGCTGTGTTCATCCAGCTTCACACTTTGTTATCTTGAACACAAACAAATGCTGGAGAAACTCAGCAGGTCTGGCAGCATCTATGGGGAGAAAAACAGAGTTAATGTTTCAAGTCCAATATGACTCATCAAGATTTCAGTATTGAATTGAAAGCCTGTAGTGCCTAACAACCATGTAATGCTAGGGTGGTTCGATTGCAAAGAAAGCAAATGCACTGGGGTTGTGGTCATGCTGTCAGTGTAACTCCAATACAAATAGCACAGGACTTACTGGCAACAAATAACTCCCATTCTTTATTCCAAATCTTTCCTCGTCCAAGCTCCATACCCTTATAGCGAAGTTTTAAATATTTTCAAATGCAGCATTCACACTTTCCAAACATAATAATGTTGAGTTTCTGCAGGTTTGTCCCAATAATTTCAGTGTAACATGGGAGGAATTTTCTGAACTGTGCAAAATATTTGGGCAATTTTAATGCAAATGAGTTACATCCATATCTGCGAGCGTTTGTATCTTCCCACTTACCCCAGGTGATTTGTGACTTAATTTGCTGCAAGCTGCCTGCCTACAACATTGGCTCCTTCTTCCCTTTTACCTCCATATCGTCCCATATTGATGACAGTCACACATAGGTCAGTGTGGGCAAAAGTAACATATATCCTAGAGGACATCAGTGATCCAGATGATCTTCCATGACAATATTAATATACAAAATAGGAGCAGACGTATACCATTCAGCCTCTCAAGCCCGCAGTGCCATTCAATAGGATTAAGGCTGAGCTGTTTACATTTCAAATTCCATCATTTTCATCTCCCTAATAATCTTAGGTTCTTGTTAGGCTAAGAAATCAATCTACTTCTATTTAAAAACCTCCACCTCAAGTGCTTTCTGTGTCCAAAGTCACACAACTATAAGAGATTAAAAAAAATAAACTTTGCCCTGAAAGGGCAACTCCTAAAGTAAAGACAGTGGCTCCTGGTTCTGGATTCCCTCACAAGAGCAAAACTTCTTTTCCACATCCACTTCGTTAGGACTATTCAGGGTCACAACCTTCAACTAAGTCATGCCACTCCCTTCTAAACTCTAGTGCAAACAAGCCCAGCCTGGCCTATGTATCCTAAAAAAAACCCCATTCATTCTTGATATTAATCTTGTAAATCTCGCTGAACTATCTCCAATGCATTTATATATTTCATTAGCCACACACAGTATTCAAATTGTGAACTCACCAATTCCCTGTATAACTAATGAATAACATGCACATAATCAATATGATTACAGCTCATCTGATATTCCTCAACTCTACTTCCTGTACTTTTGCTTTAACCCTTAATTCCATTAATGTTTAAAGATCTATCCTTCTCAGCCATGAATATACTAAATGACCCATCCTCAAAAGCTTCCTGTGGTAAAATATTGGCCTTCTTGATTATGTGCTGTATAGGTGTCCTAACTTTGTGATCATGCATCTAGATTCCACACGTATCTCAAAATTCCAGCGTTGTTCTCAATTTAAGTAATACTCTATCATTCTTCCTGTCAAAGTGAACAATTTGATATTTTTCCTGTCTATATTTCATCTGCCAGATTTCTGCCCGCCCACTCAACCTGTGTACATCTTCAACAACTTCCTTGTGTCTTTTACACAACATACTTTTCCACCTTTCTTAATTTTGTCTGTTAGCTGCCATACCTTCACTCCCCTCATCCAAGTCACTGATGCAAATTGTTATCAGTTGAGGTACGAGCGTTAACTCCTAAACTTCTAATTAATTCACAGGATGTGGGCATCCATTTGTTGCCCACCGCTAACTGTCCAAAGGCCAGTTAAGAATCAACCACATTGCCAAGAGTCTGGAGTCACATGTAGGCCAGGCCAGGTAAAGATGGCAGATTTCCCTCCCTAAAGGACATCAGTGAACCTGCGGGAATTTCCCTCATCACATCCTACCAATTAGACAAAAAGGCCTGGTTATGCACTCTGTTTGCTGCTAGCCAGCCAAGCTTCTACATAAATATGTTATCATCTATAATCATAAGCTTCTATGTTCCACAACAACCTTGATGAGCATCTGATCAAATACCTCTGGAAATCTACCCACAGCATGTCTCTCCTTTACCTTTATCCAAAACAGAGTCCCTCCCTTACTATACACTATGGTTTATGAAGCATTCAGTCTCTTCCTTAGGTTTTGTTCAACTTGATAGCACAATGCCTATTTCTCTTGGGGCATAAATCTGCAAATTATTGCAACAGTGCCTCTGCCAAGAAATCTAGTGCAGCTCCCTTTTGATGTTAGGTCAGGACATGCCTCTGAATTTACACTGAAACAACACACTTTTCAAGGTCCAACCTACCTGTGTAAATATATTATGTAAATAGCGAATATAATGAGGTAGGTTATACTGTTTGTTCAATGAGTACCTAACTCCACAAACCTTCTCAAATATCTTTTATGGCTGCAAATATATTGGTTTGAATGTGATGTGCAAGGATACTGCCTCACCACATAGGTCATGGATGTAGCAGTGCAGCTGTAAGCTGGTTTGACAGGGTTGGGAAAGTAGTTTTTCTCCCCAGTTAAGAAGATCGCAAGGCCACTGCAATATTCAGCTCCAGAGTGCCAGCATCACAGCTGAAAACCTTGGTGCATGGAATGGAGGTGGGCAGAAAGACATGATTCTAATCACAGGAAAGGAACAAAAATCTCTCTCTTTTTCAAACTAAATGTTCAGAAATTCTCCTGACACTGCGGCAAGTTTCATTACAAAAAAAAATTCCTCACGTTGCCAAAAATTTACTGGTATGAAGGCAGCAATGTAAAATGGTATTAACAAAAACAAATACCTTATTGCAGCACAGAGATAATAAAAATATTCACATTAAAGATACTGGAGCAGAGAGGAAACTGGTTATTCCATGAAACCGCTTTGGTCAAGAGTTGTAAACTGTTAAGTCACAGTGATGTATGTGCAACATCGAAGTGAAAGCTCATTTCCTTAAAAGAAAACTTTCTTTTTTGGAACTTATAGAAACACAGCAATCCATTAATTATACTTTTTTTGTCTAAATGTTCATTTAATCTCAAAAATCATGTCAGCTCTGGTCAACCATTGACCAAACTGCACAACGTCCAACAAATATACCGTACAGTAACAAAATGTCTTCATTTTTGTACTTATTAATGTAAACACTTTCATGCACAGGTGGGAGAGCAGAGAATTGTAACTGTCAGTTACATACACAGAAATGGACTTCCCAATTTGATCATTGCTAATAGGTGTCTCAACTTCATTTTCCTGCTGTTGACCCCTGTTCCATGAGACAAATAATCCAAAGATCAAGAGTTCAAATCCCACCAACGCTAGCTCAGAAAAATTAACCCAATCTATCTGTTAGCTGTAGGCCAAAAACAGAATAGTTGACATGATCTCTAAAAAGGTTTTTGACAAGGCTCTAGATGGCAGACAATTCAGGAACATAATGATCCATGGGACAGAAGGAAAAGTTAGGTCCGAAACAACTCACAGTCAGGAACCAAATGGTTATGAACAATGTAACAGCAAATGGTTATGAACTCTGGGTCAATAGTCATGTGATTAATAGTGAGGAAGTAAACTATAGACTGCAGAAATGGACTGGTCAGATCAGTAAGAAAATAGCAATTGGAATTCAATCCAGAGAAGGATGAAATTGGATATTTGGGAACAGAACACAAGGCAAAGAAATACTCAATGAATATTAGGGTACAGGAAAGTATGGGGGAGCAGAGAAACTCAACAGATCCCTTGATAGGAAGTAACAGGTCAAGAAAATAAACTGAGTTTAAAAACATGCAGGATAATTTTCTTTCTTAATAGAGGAATAGAACATTGTATAACATTATCATTAACTCTTTCAGAAACGTAGAGTTGATGATGTAACAGGCTTTGGTTGCAAAATTGGGCCATTAGACACAGACAGGTAATTTTTGACTCCTGATGGTTGTAGTAATGCCTAATGGGTTAACATTAATTGTAATAACTGCAATTATAAGAGACAGCATCATTTTCATTTATGAGACGATACTGTAAATTGCAATGGAACATGGACTTCTATAAACTGGAATACGGGAAAGCTTTGCAACTTGAAAGATATTGTTGAACTGTGTAAGAAAATGCCTTTTTGAAAGAGGTATGGGATAATGAGACTGAACAGCTCCAGGAGTTCTGAGAGTTATGGAAATCCTTCCTGACAATAGCCATCTGATTGAGTGAATTGCGGAGTGTGAAAAAGCTGCAAGTGTCAAGTGCAGCACAGTTGGAAAAAATATCAGTCAGGGGCCACAGACTGAAAGGGTCTATCTCTTCCGTTCTTTATGTGGGAAAAGACTGCAAATCCAAGAAAATGTAAAAGAAAGAATTTCATACAAGACCCAAGTTAACCTGCTCAACCATTGAATTGAAGGATGACCATCACCCTACAGACAATAGCACATCATTGTGGCAAAACTCAGAATGAAAAAGAATGAAACTTTCTACTTCATTGATCTTTGGTATACTGTGTATATTCTTTGCCACCCATGGTTTATAGTTAAAACATTTATCTTTTGTCCGTGTTAGTCATGATTAAGGGGTGTGTAGTGCAGTTTTGAAGGGGTAAATTTTAAGCTGCATAACTTAGAAAACCTTTTGTTTTGCTGTTCTTGTTAAAGCTAAGCATTTTACAGTAAAGAAAGTTCTTTCTGTATTACCAAAAAGACTTAAATAAAAAACAAAAGAACTGTAGATGCTGTAAATCAGGAACATAAAAAGTTGCTGGAAAAGCTCAGCAGGTCTGGCAGCATCTGTGAAGTAAAAAACAGAGTTAACATTCCTCATTCTGAGGAAGGGTCACCAGACCCAAAACGTCAACCAAAGAAACCTGGTGTGAATTACTTTTATCCTGCGTAGCAGTCAGGCACATAACACATTTTGGGGATTACATTGGGATTTCGTACATTTACATATTATGTGATGGCTTGTGGAACACTGGGGCACTCTTGTGCACTCTTTCCAGTGAAATTGTGACACTGTCAGGTCATAAATTACACCATGTTACGCATGACAAGTGCCTCTTCTTGTTAAGACTCTGTTTGTTTATCCTTTATCACTGACAATTCGAAAGGAGAATTGGTAGCAGCAAACTACCCTAACCACAAGCCACCAGTGGTTGGCACCCAGAGCCTAATATGATATGGTGATCAGCAGAAGACAACATTGCAGAAGTACCTTAAGATCACAACGGTGAGTGATTCCATTCCAAATAGCCATAAATGACTCCTTGGAGCCAAGGCCCACGCCCATAACTTCAGGACACATCAAAAGAAAGAAACTAGTCTTAAGCCCAGGACACCAAAAAACAAAAAAAACACTATTCAAATCAAAAAGCAATTGGTCCAGAAGACTAGGATACTACAAGGAAGAAAGCATGTGTTTTAACTGTGCTGTTGTCCTCAATGATGGATATTCATGAAATTAAAGCACCCCATGTCATACCTAAATTAGCAGAGAAGAATTTACCTGTGAAGGAAATTAAGAGACCTCCATATAAAAGATAATGTGCCAACTACTGGGTTTAGCAGGAATTATATCCTCCACAAAAGGCCTTAAGATAAGGGGTAACAAATTTAAAACTGAATTGAGGAGAAGCTACATCTCCCAAAGGGCTGTGAATCTGTGGAATTCACTACTCCAAAGTGCGGTAAATCCTGGGACAGTGAGTAAATTTAAGGAGGAGTTAAACAGATTTTTAAATGGTAATGGGTTGAAGGGTTATGGGGAGAAGGCAGGAAAATGGGGATGAGGAGCATGGCAGCTGTGATCAAATGACAGAGCAGAATTCAGTGGGCCGAATGGCCTAATTCAGCCACTATCTCTGAAGAATTTATGAAATCTGAGAGATAAAAGACTCCACCAGAGGACAAATGATTTACAGAATTTGAGATCCAAGGTACACAGTCCTTAAGTCAGAGACCCCCCAATTTTCCAAGATAGAAGGGAATGTGCTCTGGAAGAACAGAGCAAAGGCCAGATATCCGGCATTTGTGAAGAGCAGATTTGTGGGCAGTTGGGGGTGGGGGGTAAACAGTAAAAATAAATGTACTGCTTAAACATTAACATTAAACAGCTTGGGGACAGATGTTGTATAAGGTTATAGTTCTGAAAGTCTCAACATTGAAGTTTCATTAGCTTCTCCCAGCCTGATGATGTAACAGCCTTTGGTAGAGAATCATGCAAGTCTTGGTCCAGGTCCTAATGGAGATTGACATTCCATCCACAGTTCCTGATAGTTGCAATAATGCATGAAAGGTTCATGGTAATTGCACCTATTCCTATCACCTTGTCGTGGAAGGTGGTATCTCTTTTTGTTAAGACTGTCTAGTGATTTATTCCTTGTTATTGAGAATTAGACAGGCCCTTAACTCAGCAGATTCACAGGTCCATGCAGCAATCTGTGGAGTGGCTCATTGTGCCCGACTGCCTCATTGTGCCCGACTGCCCACATTGAGAGGGAGCATGTGTGTCCACGGGCACCAATAGTGGCTTTTAAAGAGCAGTGGGCACTGCAGGGGATGGAGTGCATCATCATCCCGACAACCATATACTGATTTAGTAAGTTTCCATTCATCAAAAGGGGACGAGTGCAGCAAACGACCCCAAGTATAAGCCACTCATACAGGGAGCCTGGTAGGACATAGAATGTTACCAACAGTGAGGTTTTGGGAGAACTATACAGCATACCAGTTAGGCTGCAGCTGGAGTATAGCACATAGCTCCAGTCACCACATTGCAGGGAGCATGTTGGTTTAGACTGGCTCTTTAGGCCAATACATTCCAGATTTTCTATGTAATAAATCAGCATGAAAGCTCCGAGACTGCTGAGAAAAGACAGACTAGTTCACTATGAATTGATTCATAAATCGTAGAATTATATAATTCTAACAAGGTCTTCCTTTGGACGATCATACTTTACTCAGTGATGGTTAGTGCAAAGTTTTGCGTATTTGTTGCTGGAATTTTGGTGGCACCTGCACAGTTAACTGAGTTTTACAACTGATGGGCTGTAAACTAGAAAACCAAGATGCTGAGATTCAATTCATTTTTTTGAGTATTTGGCAACTTTTTGGCATTTTCACATTTGCAACTCTAAGAAGTGGTGCACCACAGGAATCAGCGTTGGGATTAAACAATTTGCAATCTATATCTATGGCTAGGATAAAGGGAACAAAACAGTTGTAGCTAAATTTGCTGATGCTTTAAAAAGATAGAACATAGAACAGAGGACAGAAAGGGAGTCACTCCTTCAGAGTGTGCAATGATACCTTTACGCGGGAGCTCCTGCTAGATGGTGTGCCTTGGCGATGTATTTTTTTCGCTCCGGGCTTGCAACCATATTTATGACACTTTGGTCCTGACCGTGAGGGTCTGCAAGTCACCCTCGGGACACTGCCTGTCTTTTACCAGGTGCTGATCAGTGTTTAGAACATGGTGGACTCACACTGGGCCTTTCTGGCATCAGGAGTAGCAGCAACAGACAGTGAGCTAGAGAGAACAGGAACTGCAGATGCTCAAGAATCCAAGATAACAAGGTCTGGGGCTGGATGAACACAGCAGGCCAAGCAGCATCTTAGGAGCAGGAAAGCTGATGTTTCGGGTCTAGACCCTTCATCAGAAATCGGGTAGGGGGAGAGGGTTCTGAAATAAATAGGGAGAGAGTGGGACGCGGATTGAAGATGGATAGAGGAGAAGATAGTTGGAGAGGATACAGACAAGTTAAAGGGCCGGGGATGAAGCCAGTAAAAGTGAGTGTAGGTGGGGAGGTAGGGACGAGATAGGTCAGTCCAGGGAGGATGGACAGGTCAAGGGGACGGGATGAGGCTAGTAGGTAGAAAATGGGGGTGCGGCTTGAAGTGGGAGGAGGGGATAGGTGAGACGAAGAACAGGTTAGGGAGGCGGGGACGAGCTGGGCTGGTTTTGGGATGCGGTGGGGGGAGGGGAGATTTTGAAGCTTGTGAAGTCCACATTAATACCATTGGGCTGCAGGGTTCCCAAACGGAATATGAGTTGCTGTTCGTGCAACCTTCGGGTGGCATCATTGCAGCACTGCAGGAGGCCCAGGATGGGCATGTCATCTGAGGAGTGGGAGGGGGTCTTGAAATGGTTCACGACTGGGAGGTGCAGTTGTTTGTTACGAACTGAGCGGAGATGTTCTGCAAAGTGGTCCCCAAGCCTCCGCTTGGTTTCCCCAGTGTAGAGGAAGCCACACCGGGTACAGTGGATACAGTATACCACATTGGCAGATGTGCAGGTGAACCTCTGCTTAATATGGAAAGTCATCTTGGGGCCTGGGATCAGTGAGCCATTGCTCAGGAAGCCTCACCTCCACAATCACGACTTTGAATGGCTGGCAGAGAGAGGGCCATGGCATTGGGGCTGACCAGAGTTGGGGGATATGCTCCAGGAATTGGCCAGCAAGGCAGCAGGGAACTTCCAGCTTGTGGCTGAAGTCACCTGAAAAAGGTGTTGCTCCGGCTCGATGTCATACACCAGTTGAAGGATGCTCAGGTGCGTGGTGGGATCCCATCTGCATGCGCCCCTGCTCGGGTGGAATTTCACTTTGGCCCCAAGGTCCCGACCCTCCTTCAGGGGCCTGCAACCGTCAACCTGAGCCACCTCCAGAAAAGGCGTGTCTTTTCACCTCGCAAAGAGGCAGTTGTTGTACAGTTACACCATCCATCTGCTGCCCAGATGGTGCCTCGCATGTCTACTTACCACTGGGTGGTGAGGATCCCAGTGCAGGGCAATCTACATGGGAGACCTCCTCTTTCTATCAGGGGCCTGGGGTAGAGGATGTTGCACGTAGCAGTTGGTTATAGCCACAAATTGTGGTGGTTCATGGACTGCCACCCCAACTGTTTATTTTGTGGCACTGAGGAGTCTTTGCACCACGTATACACTGGACGTGGGCATTTACATGCCCGTTTTAGTTATTTGAAGAACGTTTTGTTGTGTCTTTCAGGTGTGCTTCTGCCCCATCCTCCTGATCTCTGGGCACCCAGTGTTAGAGGGGTGTGGGCAGATTGGAGGATCTCCTCATGGGTTTGCTCTTGGCCCTGGCCAGGCTGGCTATAAACAGGTCTTCAGGCAGTGGGCCATGGAGGCCGTCATTTCTGTCAACTGCCTGACCCACTTCCAGGGTTATTTTTGAGCTCAGCCTTGGAGACGGAGCACGTGGTGTCCACCACTAACTCTATTTCACCACTATTAGAGATGTGGGCACTGAGGGGGTGGGGGGGGGGGTTATCTTCCCCATCCCATGCTAACTCCATTTTGATTTAGTTCCGTCCCTCACTTTTTCTCTGTTTTTTTGATGTCAGCAATGCCCCTAGGCTTTGCTTGTTATTGCCTATTCGGGCACACATGTTATTTTCCACCACCAGGAAAATGCCCCTAATAAAGCCTATTCACCAAGGTGACTTTTCTCATCTCATTTATGTACAATATATGTGTGTTTTTTAATATATTAGAAAAAACATGGGTGATCTGAGGAAGAAAGAAAATAAAGTGCTCTATCTAAAAAAAAACCCTCAAATAAAAATATAAAAAGGAGTCTACAAATGGATATAAATTGCAGTAGAAGTAGTTCAGGGAAGGTTCATTTGAATGATTCCTGGGATGAATTGGTTATCATGTGAACAAAAGTTAGGCAGGTCGTGCCCGAATTCAAAAGGAATTTAGGAAGCTGAGAGGTAACCTTTATTGAATTATTTATGATCCAGAGGGGAACCCGAGAACACATGTGCTGAAAAGATGCTTCTCCTTACGAGAGAGACTCAAACTAGGGAACAGTTTCAAAATAAGTGATCTCCCATTTAAAATGGAGAGCAGGAGAATTTTCTCTTTCAAAGCACAAGTCTGCGGTATCACCCCCCGAAAAAAAGAGTGGTGGAGGCTGGATCATTGGACGTTTTTCAGGCCAAGTTAAGCAGGTTACAAAGAACAAAGAAAATTACAGCACAGGAGCAGGCCCTATGGCTCTCCAAGCCTGCACCGACATGCTGCCCATCATAACTAAAACACCTGACCCTTCCGGGAACTGTATCCCTCTATTCCCATCCTATTCATGTATTTGTCAAGATGCCCTTTAAAAGTCACTACAGTATCTGTTTCCACTACCTTCCCCGGCAGCAAGTTCCCTTCTGTGTAAGAAGGTACTTGATTAACGGTGGATTTCAATGATATAGAGAGAAGGCAGGCAAATAAGGCTCGGGTTATAGTCAGATCACCCATCATCTGATTAAATGGTGGGCCAGGCCTTCAGGGTGAGCGATGTACTCTTGCCCCTAACTCTAATATTTGCTCATAATGTTCATATCAAAACTATTTACCACCAATTTGGAATTGGTCACTTCAATATTCATGTGTTGAACTCAAAATTAAGCAATACCAGGTAAGCAAAAGACACTGAATTTTTGTACTGATCTCTGATGAAGGGTCTAGGCCCGAAACGTCAGCTTTTGTGCTCCTGAGATGCTGCTGGGCCTGCTGTGTTCATCCAGCCTCACATTTTATTATCTTGAATTTTTGTACTGATTCATTTTTTAAAATGATGTGTATTTCACCAATTGCTGTTTGTGGAAGAAAGTTGTAAAGCTCTATCACCCTTTGTGTTTAGAAGTGCTTCCTAGCATCTCTCTTGAATGGTTTGCCCTAATTCCCAGGCTGTGCGCCTTAGTTGTAGAATCTCTAACCATCAGAAGTCATTTATTTTTATCTACCCTGTCATTTCCTGTTAATATCTTGAAGACTGCAATTAGATCACCCCTTAACCTTCTAAATACTAGAGAAACAAATTTGTTCCCTAATTTGTACAATCACTCCCCATAACTTAACCCCTGAAGTCCAGGTATCATTCTTGTGATAGAGGGTCATAGATCTTTCGAATTGTCTATCTCAAGGTGCTACGGGCGCTCAGAATTTGAGTATATTCGAAATTTCTGAACAATAGCTTTTGTAAATTAAAGTGAATCAAAGGAATGGGGTGGCCAAGTGTAGTTGAGGCATATGATCAGCCATGAACTTATTGAAATGGTACAGCAGGTTGGAGGAACTTTAGGACCTATTCTCATTTCCCTGTAGCTGACACTGGCTTGCAGAGGCAATGCTGTCAAATCTGGGAATTGTTTCTTTATATGAAATAAATGTGCTTCTCCCTGTTACCTGAATTAAGCGAGCTGAGCAATTGAACATTTCTAGCCAGTGACAGGGAGTGAATGTTGCACTTGCCAATTATATACAATGCAAAAAAAAAACTGCAGTTCCTTCCAATAACTTGTTTTAACCCAAGCTGCTCATTGGAGTCATAACCATCCAGAGAAAGCATAACATTTAGACTTGAGTAAACATTGCAGCAATTTACAAATACACCAAGCATTTATTTGAATGAGATTGGTCTACTGGCCAGCCCAAGCTTCATCTTCTTTGAGAATACGACTGGATCTGCATCTAATGTGGGAGGAGGACAAAAACAGTTGTGTCATTTTTGGGACCTACGCTGTCATTGAAAACTACGTACCTGTGTGAAGGAAACTTGTTACTTAGAGTCGAGATGATCAGATTTTCAACAAGTTGGTCTGTTTCTGTTACGAGATCTGCTGCTGATGACTTTGTCTGCACTCGCTTTTCAACTCTTAATGCTTCCCTAATTATCTTTGAACAAAGATACAGTGTTTAAAGGACATTATTACAGTAATTTTCTTTTGCTCTTGAATTAAATTACATTTATTACTCACCTCCCACACCTCAGGAAATTTTCATCTGGATATATATAGAACATTACAGCACAGTACAGGCCCTTCGGCCCTCGATGTTGTGCCGACCTGTCATACCAATCTGAAGCCCATCTAACCTACACTATTCTACGTACATCCATAAGCTTGTCCAATGACGACTTAAATGTACTTAAAGTTGGCGAATCTACAACCGTTGCAGGCAAAGCCTTCCATTCCCTTACTACTCTCTGAGTAAAGAAACTACCTCTGACATCTGTCCTATATCTTTCACCCCTCAATTTAAAGCTGTGCTCCCTCGTGCTCGCTGTCACCATCCTAGGAAAAAGGCTCTCCCTATCCACCCTATCTAACCCTCTGATTATTTTAGACATCTCAAATGATGTACTTAATAGTAGTAATGCTATAGCTGGAATACTGTGCCCAATTCTGGTCGCTGCACCATAGCAATATATACGTATGTCTATTTTAAAAACGAAGCAGGCACTCAACATTGGGCTACCAGCCATGACAAGTATTTTCCCTCTTCTGAAGAGGAGTCTAGGCCCGAAACATCACTTTCCTGCTCCTCTGATGCTGCTTGGTCTGCTGTGTTCATCCAGCTCTACATCTTGTTATCTCAGATTCTTCAGCATCTGCAGTTCCTACTATCTCAAGTTTTTTCCTCCAGCAAGTTTGTTCATAATCCAAGCTTGACTGAAACACCCACTGTATTCAAATCAGCATGTTCACTATGGAACACATGGCATTCTCTCCATCTGGAAAAATTCATTGTACAAAGAGAAAGAGCTATGAACTGGCAGATTTTCACAAAGAAACTGCATAAAGTCAGGGTCACTTTTTGTTGGTGAAATAAGGCTAATGGCATTTGACCATAAGAAACAGGAACAGGAGTGGACCATTTGGCTCTGCAATTTAGTAGAATGCTGGCTGATCTGACACACTCTTCACATCTATTTTCCCATCCTTTCACAATAGACTTGATTGATCTACTGATCAAGAGTTGATGTAACTCTTTATCTCAACCCTTGACACAGATTCTGCCCCCACAGCTCTGTGGCAAGCAGTTCCAAAGACTCTTAGTCCTTAGTGAGGAAATTCTTCCTCATCTCAATCTTAAATTGGCATCCCCTAATTTTGAGACAACGACCTCCAGTGCTAGACTCTCCTATGAGGGAAATCATCCTCTCAGCATTTACTCTGTCAACCCCTTAAGAATCCTATATATCTCAATAGGGTCATATCTCATTCTTCTACATTCCAAAGAGTAGAATCCCAACCAGTTTAACCTTTGCTCATAACACAGTCCTTCCATATCCTACTAAGCATGTTCTGAACAGTCTCCAAGGAAACAATATCTTTGTTTCACTAGGAGATTAAAGTACTCCAGATGTGGTCTCACCAGCACCTTGTACATTGCAGTCAGTCTTCCCTACTCTTACAAATTGAACCCCATTGAAATAAGGGCAAACATTCCATTAACCTTCCTAATATCGGCTGCACCCATGTGAAGGGAATAAACAAGTCAGAAGCAGGGAGGTTGTTTCCATTGCTGGGTGAAACTAGGACTAGGGGGCATAGCCTCAAAAGACATTTAGGACTAAGTTGAGGAGGAACGTCTTCACCCAAAGGGTTGCGAATCTGTGGAATTCCCTGCCCAGTGAAGCAGTTGAGGCTACCTCATTATATGTTTTTAAAGCAAAGATAGATTTTTGAACAGTAAAGGAATTAAGGGTTATGGTGAGCGAGTGGGGAAGTGGAGCTGAGTCCATGAGAAGCTCAGCCATGATCTTATTGATTGGCAGAGCAGGCTCAATGGGCCAGATGGTCTACTCCTGCTCCTGTTTATGATCTTGTGTGTTAGCTTTCTGAGTTTTGTACACAAGTCCTCCCAAGTCCCTTTGTGATGCAGTTTTCTGCAGTTTTTCCATTTAAGTAATACTGTTCTCTTTTACAAAATGAACAAGCTTGCACTTTCCACCCTTATAATCCATTCACCAACTTTTTGCCCACTTATCAATATCTCTTTATAAAGTGTTTGTATCCCTCTCATAACTTGTCTTTCCACATATTTCTGCATCATCTACAAATTTGATGACAATACCTTCACTTCCTTCCTCCAAGTTATTAATATATATTGTAAACAGTTGCTTGCTGTTACTTATGGCTGAAGCACTGGTGGCTTTGGATGTGGGCAGATCCAATTCACTAAGGTTGTCTGAGATGTGCCTCTCATTTGTGTCACAAAAAAAACTCACTCTCTGAAGTGATACTGGTCTCAAAATATGAACTCCATTCTCTCACTGCACAGATGTTTCCAGAACTGCCAAGTTTCTGCAATTCCTTCTGTTTTCAACTCACTATCTGACTTGAGCTTGAGAGGCAATGAACAGCATAAGATTGCTGTATGTGTACAGTGGATAAACAACTGTCGTCCCAAAGTTTAGGCCTCAGGCTAAAATGAACATCTACAATTTTAATGGTGTGACACCTTAATTATTACCAGCCAACCTCTCTGCATTGAATAAGCTACACATGTGACATAGGTTTTCGCTGTTGTTGTGTTTCTTTAAATGGAACACTAAACTTTTAATAAGAATTACCTTTTCTTTCTATCACTTTCCTCCTGTCTTAATAGAATTGCTTTCCTCCCTCGGACTCGCTTTCATCCTGATTTGATACTGAATACAACTACTCCAGTTTTCTCAGGAAGGGTCACTGGACCGGAATAGTTAACTTTGATTTCTCTCCACAGGTTGGGGTTCTACTCCTTGAAATGTAGAAGAATGAGATGCGACCTTATTGAAATATATAGGATTCTTAAAGTTTTCTTAAAGCTTCAGACCTGCTGAGCTTTTCCAGCAATTTCTGTTTTTGTTTCTGATATTCAGAATCTGCAGCCCTTTCAGTTTTTTTTAAAAATGCATTCATGGGGTATGGGCATCACTGGCTGAGCCAGCTTTCATCGCCCATCCCTAAATGTCCAGAAGGTTACATTTGGTTACAGAACTTTCACTTCCTTCCTCCAAGTCATTAACACATATTGTAAACAGTTGTTTCCTGTTACTTAAGACTGAAGCTACAGTGGCTTTGGTTGTGGTTTAGGAGTCACATGTAGGCCACATAAAGGGTAGCAGTTTCCTAAAGAACCAGGTGGGTTTTCCAACTGACATTGGATTCACGGTCATCACTAGACTCTTAATTCTAGATTTTTAATTGAATTCAAATTCCACCATCTGCTGTGGCAGGATTCAAACACAGGTACCCAGAACACCAGCTGAGTTTTCTGGATTAACAATCCTTCAAATCATAGCACCTAAGATAACAAAGTGTGAAGCTGGATGAACACAACAGGCCCAGCAACATCTTGTTATCTTGGATTCTTCAGCACCCGCAGTTCCCATTATCACAAAACATACCACCTCCCCACTTCTATTGGCTGAAAAGAGCTGGGGATCTGGGACCTGAGAGAACAGTTGGAAGCAGTAGTGCTCCTCCTAAACCAATTAAATGAGAAGATTGCGAAGTAAACCGCACAGGATTACAGGAGGAAGTGGAAATGAGAAGGGGCAAATCCAGTGTTAATCCAGAAAATGTGTGTTTCACACGAGCCTTCTGCCTGGTCTTATTTCTCTTGCACCCTCTCCATTCCTACGACACTTCTGTCTTCTTCCCTCCGCCACGTACCTTGCCCCTGGATATTTACATAGGCCACTCCTTGTGAGAGCAGATTCACGCTGCAGCCGTTCCCATGAATTCCCCACACAAGTTAAAGGTAACCACTTGCTATTTCTAACAGTTAGGGGCATTTCCACACGAGTAGGCATGGCCCTGCATAGCAAACCCCCATCATTAAAAAAACACCCTTAAGCTTTTGTAAAATGGCGAGGCCGATCCTTCTAGCCGTGACCCCTCAGATATCCTTGTAATTTCCTCATCCCCACCCCCCCGCCCTCCAATGCTCTTCAGGAAGAGTGAAAATCCCACCATGGGGAGTCGAATCTTCCTACAGACTTCAATAACCGTACCATGCTGGTGGGGTTTGTGCAGGAGGTTGAAATCTGGAACATGAACTGCAGGGGGGGCTGCAGGTTAATTTCAAGGTCTCTCTGACATTCATTCTGACAGTGACTGGGGATTTCTCAGCACGTTTGAGATGACTGGTAGCGGAAGCAGCTTTCACGGTTTTTGTTGCGGGGCTTACAACCAAGAAAGCTGTACCTCCTTAACGTTTTTTTAAATGTTTGAATCGCCTGCCCACTCATTCCCAGGCTGGCTATGGGTCTGACAATCCGTGCAGTCATGGCTTAGAGGAGAAACATTAAAACTGGGCTCCCTCATACAGCAACTGAATTGGAAATGTCTTTGCCTATTAATAACAATTACATTTTCTTTAATCAACTCCCCATCCCCCACTTCCTTGGCCTACCAGATGATTATACAGCACTAGATCCTGTTTCGCTGGGTTAAAAATCCAATACTCACTTCAATGAAACTATCAAACCCACTTTTGTTTTATCAGCAGCGGCCTCTCCGGCCATAAAGTGCCATTATAAAGACATCTCATGCCTGGATCAGCTCCGGTTACATTAATTGAGTTACTCCCCCAGCCTGTCATTCACCTGGCCGGCTTCCAGAGCCACCTGTACGGCCGCTTCCAGGTACTCTTCAATCGTCTGCTGTCTGTTCCTCTCGCCCGAGCCGGCCATTGCCTTCCCCTTCGCTCGGGCAGCTTTCAGAACGGCTGACTCCTCTCTCTCACTATATATAGATATAATATGCACACCACTCTCTCTACTGCACTCTAGTGTGAATCCCAGCTACAGCCGCCTCACCACAATTAACAATTCTTTGCCTATATCTCACACTCCAGTCTCTCCGTCGCTCTCTAGTGAATGTACTAGCTGTGAGCCTACTCACTCACTCAGATCCACCGCACAGAAAAAAGACCCAATAGCCCATTGAATCTGCATAGGTCAAAAACAGGCATGTATCTAAAGGGTCACCGGACACGAAACCTTAACTCTTGATTTTTTTTTCCTCACAGATGCTGCCAGACCTGCTGAGCTTATCCAAGCAACTTCTGTTTTTGGGATTTAAATCCCATTTTTCAGCACTGGTCCATATATTTGCAAGACTATGTCCGAATATTTCTTAAATGTTACGACGGTTTCTGCCTTTACCACCCCTAACAGGCTAATCCTAACCCTATCCCCTACACCCCTTCTACCCCTTACACTCAGCCACAATGAACAATTCTCTCTCAATTCCCTCCCTATATCTCACAAACCAGTCTCTTCGCTGATCTCTAGTCTATATCCCAGCGAGCAACTTTGGCTGTCCTGTTTGCTCCCTCTCAAATATTTCCAAATAGCACTCTTTGTAATTTGCTTGCACATTCTAATTAACTTCAATTCTGAAAGATCAAAGTTGACTGAGCTCTTCAATTTATTGGCTTTTATGTTGCAAAACTCATTGAGGTGGTAGGTTTCTAAATAGATGCCAGTCACTAACATTCCATCCCTAATTAGTCACTGTAAATAAACTATCACTTAAAGCAGAAAGATAAAGGTTACAGTGTGGAGATGGAGGAACATAGCTGGCCAGGCAGCATCAGAGGAGCAGGAAAGTTGATACTTCCAGTCAGGACATTTCTTCAGGAATGGGGAGTGGGAAGGGAACTTACTGCATAAATAAAAATCGTTCCATTCTAAGATTGAAAGTGGAATTGTTTACTGATAATTGCACAATGTTTCAGTACCATTCATGACTTCTTAGAAAATGGAGCAGTCCAGGTTCAAATACATCAAGACCTGGGCAAAATCTAGGCTTGGGCTAGGAAACAGCAAATAAAATTTGGGCCACAAAATGCCAGGCAATGACAACTTTGACCTCTGGCACTGCCCCGATTTTAATTAGGGAGCTGGGAGCGAAAATGTCAGTTGCCTAGACCATAACATCAGTCCAAAACCTTTCTATCTCTCCAACTCTGTCTCATCCTTTAAAATGCTTTTTATCCACAAGTTCTGGTCATTTCCTCCTGCATCTCCTGAGACATTTCTCATCGACAAACCTGGTCTGTTTACTCTCCTTTGAAGCATCTTGGGACAATTTACAATGTTTGGAAAATTTAACAATGTGATGTACAATGAGAATAACATATCAGATGATAAGACATATGAATGAATGAATGGTTTTATTGTCATGTGTGTTTACAGTGAAAGATACAGTGAATAGCTTCCACTGTTGCCATGATCCGGTGCCATTTTGAACAGTTTAAGACTATTAAAAACTTTAAAAGATATGACTTACAGAGAGACCCTAACCCTTCTGCCACTGCTTTGCTGCTGCCAGTACCATTCCCAACCAACGTTGAAGTCACCGCTCCTCAGGTGCCACATTTCTCCGCTGCATCTGCCAATGTAGCAGGCAATGGCCGGGTCCCATGCTTGCCCGTCTGCCAGCTGCCTCCTCGCCGCCATCCGCCAGGGTCCCATTCCACATTCACCAGCTGCCTCCACAGCCTGGGCCCCAAAGTAGCTCCCTTTCTCATCAATGCTGTTCTTGCTGATGCTGCCATGACTGAGCTCTCCCCAGAAGGTACGTAGAAACAAAAGCTAAAAAGAAGAAAGAAAATGAGAAAAGTAGGGGAAAAAAATGGAAAGTAGACAGAGTGGACAAGACCTGGGCTCAGGAGCCTGGAAGTAGGCTACTCCGCTGCCACCATCTTGATCACAAAGGAGCAAAGTAGGCCATTCAGCCCAACAAGTCGATTTTGTTATTCAGTTATGGTAGAATTACGTTAATTTATTTGATTTGATTTGATTTGATTTCTTCTCACTTGTACCGAGACACAGGGAAAAGTATTGTTTTGAGTGCTAAGCAGACAAATGGTACTTTACATATGTACATAATGGTAATAGAACAGAATATAGAATAGTGTTACCTCTACAGAGAAAGATTAACTTTAATATGAGAGCTCTGTTCGTAAGTCTGATAACAGCAGGGAATAAGCTGTTCTTAAATCTGTTGGTACATGTTTTCAAACTTTTGTATCTTCTCCACAATCGAAGAGGGTGAAAGAGAGTATAACTGGGGTGGGAGGAATCTTTGGTTATGATGGTTGCTTTCCTGAGACAGTGGGATGGATAGACAGAGTTAATGGATGGAAGGCTGGATGGACTGTGCTGTGTTCACAATTCTCTGTAATTTCTTATACTCTTGGACAGAGCATACCAAGTTATAAAGAGAGATTGGAAAGACTGGGGTTGTTTTCCTTGGAGCAGAGGGGACTGAGTGGGGGGCATGATTGAGAATGTAAAATGATGAAAAGCATTGATAGGGCAGAAAGGGAGAAAGTTTTTTCTTTGGCGGGGGGGGGAGGAATCAATGACTGGTGGCATAAATTTAAGGTAAGGAGCAGGACATTAAGAAAGGATGTGAGGAAAGATTTTTTTCACCCAGTTGGTGGTGGGAATCTGGAACTCACAGCCTGGGAGACTGGTAGAGCCAGCTACTTCAGAACAATTAGGGTTGGGCAATAAATGCTGGTCCAGCTAGCAACACCCACATCATAGGAATGAATCATGAAAGAAACACTGAAGAATAGAAAAAGTGCTACCATGTGAATTAATAACAGATCAGCAATTATACAGTAAAGACAGAAGCTCAACGATCAACAGGCTTCCCTTTCTGATACAATGGTGATAATGGATGCTGTCAGTAATGAATTTTGTTTGGCTCTAAATCCTCCACAATCCTTAGCCCAACCCCCATGATGCAACACTCTCACAGCCTAGAGTCTGTCAAATATACAAAACACTGTCAAGTCTTGCAAAAGCAAGGTGTCCTGCATAGACTTCAGAAATTCAAATTAAATAGGATTGAGGAAGGATTTAAAAAGTTACCAATCTTTAGGCATGTGTTAAAATCTAGATTGGGTTATCCCATAACAGAGTGATCGGACCCAAAGGCCAGTTAGTGGTTGGTGAATCAATGGGGCAGCTCCAAAACAAAACCAAAATAATGCAGAAGCTGGAAACCTGAGAGAAAAAAAAACCTGAAACTGGTACCGAGAGGTGGGGTTCATTAGACCTATAAAGGAAATTTATGCACGGAGGCAGAGGTGTTAAATTAATATTTACAGAGCAGGAGGATGCTGCCCAAGCCACGGAGATAGAGGAGAAAACTTTGTCATTAAGATACAAAATTAATAAGATAGAAGTCTTGGATAGATTATTAGCACTTAGGATTGACAAAGCACCAAGGCCAAATTAAATGTATTCAAGGATTTTGAGGCAAGTGAGGGTATAAATTACATTGGCCATAACCATTCAGTCTTTCCTAGAAGAGGGGGAGATGCCAGAAGTCTGGAGAATTGAAACCTTACAACCTTGTTCAAGAAAGGTTGCAAGGATAAACTCTGCAATTATGGACGGTTAAATTAACTTTGCCAGTGGGGAAACCTTTGGGAACAATTATCGGGATAGAATTAGTAATCACATAGTATAAGGTGGGCTGATTAGTAAGAGTGAGGACAGATTTCTAAAGGACAACTCATATTTAACAAACTTACTGAGTTTTTGAAGAGGTAGTGGAAAGGTTCAATCATCAATTGTGCTTGGAAGACCATCAACTCAGTGGATGATGCTCTTTGGTCTGTCTGAAACTTGTTGGTCTTCCAGGATAAAGAGCTGACCTCGACAGTGTTGCAGATTGGCACGTTCTAAGGTCCAGGACTGTGTGCTGAGGGACACACTAAAGCTTGGGGCAGCTACCTCCAGGGTGCAGTGGAGAAAGACCACCATGTGAGGTCTTTCTGCCAAAGCACAATGGGGATCTGTTCAGCTATCAGACCATCTTGGTGCCTCAACTGTATGTAAATATCGTCCTGCATCAGTAAAAAAAATGCAGAGAGTGCCAAATTCCAATGTTTGTTTGCTCTTCATGTGAAAAGACAGTACAGAACTGCTTCATTAACTATGTATGTACATAAAGATATTTAATAAATAAAGTACATTTTTGCAATAAAAAAAGAACAGGAAGGTTCAATGAGAGTAATGCTGTTGATTGCTGTACATGGATTGCCAGAAAACCTTTGATACAATGTCACACAGCAGGCTTGAGGAAAAACTTAAAAGGGACAGTAGCAACATTGATACAAAATTGGTTGGGTTAAGAAGCAAAAAGTAATGGTCAATGGATATTTTTCATGTTGGAGGAAGGTTTGTAGTTGAGTTCCTCAAGGGAAGGTATTGGGACCCTTGCATCTCCTGCTAGATATTAATAGTGTGGATCTTGGTGTGCAGGGGATAATTTCAAAGTTTGCGGATGACACTAAACTTGGAAGTACTATAAACTGTGAGGAGGACTATGGAACTCCAAACGGACATTGGCAAGGCAGTGGAGTTGATGAATAAGTGGCAGATGAAATTAATTCACAGAAGTGTGACATGATGCGCTTTGTTCGGAAAAACATTGAAAGACAATAGAAAATAGCAAATTTTGAGAAGATTTGTAGCTCAGGTTGAGGTTCTGGATGTGAGCTTGCTCGCTGAGCTGGAAGGTTCATTTTCAGACGTTCCGTCACTTTTTTTTATTTGAAAAAATTTACTTTATTCATAGAATGTACAAAAAATAAAACATTTATACACCTACCTAGTCATGCAAGCCGCTCCGGGTTACCCAGGGGGTACATACACCAACTAAAGGACAAAAACAAAGAAGAAAAAAAAACAAAGCAAAGAAAATACCCCGGCAGTCGTCTCCCCGCACAGTCCCCGTTGGCCCCCTGACCAGTTGGGGAAGGCGCCATCTGGGCCCAGTTACCAAATAGGGCCCTTGTTTCTATTCTGGACGAGGGGTTTCATACGGTGGTCTTCCCCCACCACGCCTTGGCAGAAGCTGCCCAAAGCTTTAGCCAGTCCCTCAGCTCAGAGTCCTGGGCCTTGGAGTGCGCCAGTCTGCAACACTCGGTTGGGGTCAGTTCTTTCAGCTGGCAGACCAGCAAGTTGCGGGCAGACCAAAGAGCGTCTTTCACTGCATTGATAGTCCTCCAGGCGCAGTTGATGTTGGTCTCACAGTGTGCGTCCTGGGAAACAGCCTGTAGAGCACGGAGTCCCACGTCACGGAGCTGCTCGGGACGAACCTCGACAAATACCACTGCATCCCCCTCCAGACCTCCTGCGCATAGGCACACTCCAGAAGGAGGTGATCGACAGTCTCGTCCCCCCCGCAGCCACCTCGAGGGCAGCGTGTGGTGGCGCAGAGATTCCGGGCATGCATAAAGGATCTCACTGGCAGAGCCCCACTCACCGCCAGCCAAGCAATGTCCTTGTGTTTGTTTGAAAGTTCTGGCGATGAGGCATTCTGCCAAACGACTTTGGCAGTCTGCGTGGGGAACCACACGACGGGATCCACCCTCTCCTTTTCCCAAAGGGTCTCGAGGATACTACGTGCTGACCACTGCCTGACGGCCTTGTGGTCAAAGGTGTTTCCTTTCAAAAATTTCTCCACGAAGGACAGGTGGTACGGGACGGTCCAACTACTCGGAACTTTCCACGGCAATGAGGCCAGGCCCATCCTTTGCAACACCGGGGACAGGTAGAACCTCAGTAAGTAGTGACACTTGGTGTTTGCGTACTGAGGATCTACGCACAGCTTGATGCAGCCGCACACAAAGGTAGCCGTCAGGGCAAGGGCGGCGTTCGGTACGCCCTTTCCCCCATTTCCCAGGTCTTTGTACATGGTGTCCCTGCGGACCCGGTCCATCCTCGACCCCCAAATGAAGTGGAAGATGGCCCGAGTGACCGCAGCGGCGCAGGTCCAGGGAATAGGCCAGGCCTGCGCCACATACAACAGTACCGAAAGCCCCTCGCACCTGACAACCAGGTTCTTACCCGCGATGGAGAGGGCCCAGAGCATCCACCTGCCCAGCTTCTGCTTCAGTTTGGTAATACCGTCGTCCCAAGTCTTAGTGCACGCCCCAGCTCCACCGAACCAAACACCCAGCACCTTCAGGTAGTCTGTCCTGACGGTGAAGGGGATGAAGGAGCGGTCGTCCCAGTTCCCGAAGAGCATGACCTCGCTCTTACCCCTATTGACTTTGGCACCCGAGGCCAGTTCAAACTGACCGCAGATGTCCAACAGCCTACTCACCGACCGACGATTGGTGCAGAAGACGGCGACATCGTCCATGCACAGGGAGTTCTTGACCTGAAGGCCTCCGCTGCCTGGGATAGTCATGCCCTTCAGGCTCATGTCCTTCCTGATGGATGCAGCGAAGGGCTCCATACAGCACACGAACAAGGCAGGAGAGCGCGGGCAGCCCTGCCTGACTTCAGATCTGATGAGAAAACTGTCCAATTCCCACCCGTTGATCAAGACTGCGCTAACGATGTTGGTGTAGAGCAGCCGGATCCAATTGCGGATGCCCTCCCCGAACCCCAATTTGAAGAGGACGTCCCTCATGTAAGCATGAGAGACCCTGTCGAAGGCCTTCTCCTGGTCCAGGCTGACGAGGCAGGTGTCCACCCTCCTGTCCTGCACGTAGGCGATCGTATCCCTGATGAGCGCGAGGCTCTCAGCGATCTTCCTGCCTGGCACAGCACAGGTTTGGTCAGGGTGAATCACTGACTCCAGGACAGACCTGACCCGGTTGGCTATGACTTTGGCCAGGATTTTGTAGTCCACATTCAATAATGAAATGGGACGCCAATTCTTAATTTCTTCCCTCTCCCCCTTCCTCTTGTAAAAGAAGGTGATGATGCCCTTCCTCATGGACTTGCACATTTCCCCTGCCCGAAGCGCACTATCGTACACCTCCAGCAGGTCCTGGCCGACCAGGTCCCACAGAGTGGAATACAGCTCGACCGGTAAGCTGTTGCTCCCGGGAGTCTTATTTCTCTCAAAGGACTTGAGGGCTCTGGTCAGCTCGTCCAGGGATATCGGCCGGTCTAGTCACTCCCTCATGCCGTCGTCTAAGACCTCCGTGATAGGCGACAGGAACGACTCGGAGGCCGTGCTGTCCGTGGGCTTCGTGTCGTACAGTCCGGCATAGAAGGATCTGCTGATCCTCAAAACGTCGGGCCGAGACGACGTCACCGAGCCGTCGTCCTCCTTCAGCCGGCTAAGCACAGAGCTCTCTTTGTGCACCTTCTGAAAGAAGAAACACGAGCACTTCTCGACCTGCTCCACAGAACGGACCCTGTACTGGAAGATTATCCTGGAGGCCTCCACGGCGAAGAGCGAGGCTTGTTGGCCCCTCACCTCGCGGAGGTACTGCAGTCGATGGGGGTCGATGTCACGGAGTACTGCGGTCACTGCCCACAATGGGGGTAAGAGTTGCGAGCGTTAATGTCCTGAACGTGAGAGATGGTGAAGTTGTGCCCCCGCAGCAGAATAGCCAGGCCTGAGGAGCGACAGTCGTTACCCCCCGACCAGATCGAAGGCCCACAGGTCCAGGCGCCGGACCATTTCCCGTACCTGCCGAGGTGCGGCGTCCCGCACTCCTGCAGAAACAGAAGGTCTGCCTTGACGGTGGTCATGTAGGCTAACGTGGACACACATCTCGCGGTGGACTTGACGCTGCGCAACTCGTACCCCCATTGTGGGCAGTGACCGCAGTACCCTCCCCAAGTCCAAGGTCCAGCCCCTCCATCTGTCCCTTCATGCCCATTGCCCGGGCGAACTGCTGGATGCTCTCCGGTTTCAGGAAACCGTCCGTGCTGCCTTCCGGGTGGCATCCCCCTGTCGGGGGTACGGAGGCAGGAGAGTCCGGCTCTGGGTCAGGCTGGGGACACGCTGTTTCCTGCTTCCCGCCTGAAGGTTCCAGGGGGCCGTCCAGGGCCCCAGCAGCACGCGACTGGGTGTCAGAGGGAGCCTCAGGACGCCTCCCGTCACCTGGAAGCGGGGTGCTGCTTTCCTTCTCTCTGGAGATCTTTAGCTTCTGCTTTGGGCGGGCCTCCTCCAAATCCCCCTCGTCAGAGGAGCTCTTATAGCCCCCTGTAGCTGCCTCTTCCCGCCTGATGGTTGCGGTTCTGGGGCCTTCCGGCGCGCCTTCCTCCTCGCCTTCCAGACTGTCGTCCACTCCCCTGGGTCACCTGTCGCGTCCTCCATCGACTCCGGGTTGTCGGGGGGGGGGGGGGGGGGAAGCGGAGCCTGCAGGGGCGCTTTGCTGGCCTTGGGTCCATCCTGCAGGGCTGGGCCCTCCTGCACATTAGGGGGGTCCTTGCAGGGCCCTGGTGACTTTCTCTCCTCCGGGGGGGCTGGCCCCGCATTGCCCCTGCCAGCAACCTGGGCGTAGGTGGTCCCCTGCCACGGGCATGCCCTATAGAGGTGGCCGGCTTCCCCGCAAAGGTTGCAGCTTTTCTCTTGTGGGCAATCCTTTGCAAGGTGTCCCTCCTCCCTGCTGTTCCTGCAGATGGTGGCTTTGCAGTCGGCCACCATGTGACCTGACCTACCAAAGGCATGGCAGACTTTGGGTTGCCCTGTGTAGGTCGGGTAGCCCTTGCTCCCGCCGATCACGAAGCAGGACAGTGGGTGTACGATGTTCCCGTCCACGCCTGTCCTCAGCGTCACCTTGACCTGCTTCCTACAGGTCCAGATCCCGAAGGGGTCCACGATGTCAGTTAGGTCCCCTTCCACCTTCACGTACCTTCCGACAAAGGTCAAGACATCAGCTGCTGGCACATGCGGGTTGTACATGTGTACAGTCACCATACGGCTCCTCTGTGCTGGCATCACAAACAGTGGGACAGCGGTCAATACAGAGAGGGGGCCCTCACCTCCTTTCTCCTTGAAAACCTCCAGGAAGCGCTCCTGAAGGTCACATTGTAAAAACCTCCTCCGGGGAAATCCTGCAGGCAGTAAATGTCCGCAGCAGCAAACCCACAACAGTCCAACAGGACCCTCTTCACGAAGAAGGTGCGGTCCACAGGTGCACCTTCATCCACCTTCTTCACGGAAACACGGATGGTGTTCCGGACCCCCTGACCCGGGGCACGAGCACTTGCCGCAGCCATCGTTGCAGGTTGGCTGCTCCTCTGAACCAGCATCAGGCCGAAGCCAGCATTAAGATCCACTGGTTGCAAGGGTGCACAGCCAACCCGACGTCCTCCTTCCACCTCCAACACAGTCACGCTCTCCTCTTCTTGGTCCACAAAAGAGTGGGTCTTTATTTTGTTCCGGGTGTAAGCTGGTTCACTGAGCTGGAAGGTTAGTTTTCAGACGTTTCATCACCGTTCTAGGTAACATCATCAGTGAGCCTCCGACGAAGTGCTGGTGTTATGTCCCGCTTTCTATTTATCTGTTTAGGTGTCCTTGGGTTGGTGATGTCATTTCCTGCATTGGTGATGTCATTTCCTGTTCTTTTCTCAGAGGATGGTAGATGGGCTCCAAATCAATGTGTTTGTTGATGGAATTCCGGTTGGAATGCCATGCTTCTAGGAATTCTCGTGCGTGTCTCTGTTTGGCTTGTCCTAGGATGGATGTGTTGTCCCAATCAAAGTGGTGTCCTTCCTCATCTGTATGTAAGGATACGAGTGATAGTGGGTCATGTCGTTTTGTGGCTAGTTGATGTTCGTGTATCCTGGTGGCTAGCTTTCTGCCTGTTTGTCCAATGTAGTGTTTGTCACAGTTCTTGCAAGGTATTTTGTAGATGACGTTCATTTTGCTTGTTGTCTGTAATGGGTCTTGATTCGGACAACACATCCATCCTAGGACAAGCCAAACAGAGACATGCACGAGAATTCCTAGAAGCATGGCATTCCATCAACAAACACATTGATTTGGAGCCCATCTACCATCCCCTGAGAAAAACAACAGGAAATGACATCACCAACACAGGAAATGACATCACCAACACAGGAAATGACATCACCAACCCAAGGAAACCTAAACAGATAAATAGAAAGCAGGACATAACACCAGCACTTCACTGGAGGCTCACTGATGATGTTACCTAGAATGGTGACGAAATGTCTGAAAACTAACCTTCCAGCTCAGCGAGCAAACTCACATCCAGGACAATAGAAAATTCTAAGCGTGGAGGGTGCGGGACCATTGGGCCCTGGGTATAAATGTACAATGATCACTGAAGGTGGTAGGTCAAGCGGAGAGAGCAGTTAATAAAACACAGAGCCCTCACGGTGGCATGGAGACCCAGTATACAGCTTTGCTGCCTCGCAGCACCAGGAACCTAGGTCTGATTCCAGCCTCAGGTCAATGTCTGTGTGCAGTCTGCATGTTCTCTTTGTGTCTGCTTGACTTTCCTCCGGGTGCTCTGGTTTCCTCCCACAGTCCAAAGATTTGTAGGTTAGGTGGATCGCCCATGGGAAATAGAGGGATGGGTTGGGTCTAGGTGAGATGTTCTTTGGAGGGTCAGTACGGACTCGATGAGCCAAATATTCTGTTTCCACTCCGTATGGATTCTATGACTGCATGAGTACAAGACCAAGAAGGTTATTTTTAAACTTGCATGGATCGCTTGGTAGATGTCAGCAGCAGCGTTACGTACAGTCTCAAATACCACATTACAGGAAAGATGTCAATGCATTGGAGACAGTGCAGAAGCAATCGTCAAGAATGGTTCCAGAAATGAGAAATTCAGTTATGAGGATAGATTGAAGACGCTCGTACTGTTCTCCTTGGAGAGCAGGCTGAAAGGAGATTTGATAGAGGTTTTCAACATCCGGAGCAGGCAGGGCAGAACAGATGGGGAGAAGCTGTCCGTGATTTTAATAGAACAAGAGGCAATAGATTTAAGGGAATATACGAAGTAGCAAGGGTGATGTCAGAAAAAAATAATTTAATTAGGGTCTGGAACACAACTGTCCCTAAATGTGATGGGGGCAGGTTCAAAGGAGGCATTCAAGAGAGCATTGGACGATTACTTTGGATAGAACTGGTGTGCGGGGAGGTGGGGGAAAGGCAGGCGATTAGCAATAGAACCCAGGCAGGGACAATGGGCTGAAAGGCCTTCTCCACAGTAATAATTCTTTCATTCGGTGATTCCAAGTGAGCGCTGCTCGGTCCTCCGCTGAGGGAGGGTGCAGCTCCAGCCTACTGCAGGAGGGGGCGCTGCTCGGTCCCCTGCTGAGGGAGGGTGCAGCTCCAGCCTACTGTAGGAGGGGGCGCTGCTCGGTTCCCCGCTGACGGAGGGTGCAGCTCCAGCCTATCGCAGGAGGGGGCGCTGCTCGGTCCCCCGCTGAGGGAGGGTGCAGCTCCGGCCTCCTGCAGGAGGGGGCGCTGCTCGGTCCCCCGCTGAGGGAGGGTGCAGCTCCAGCCTACTGTAGGAGGGGGCGCTGCTCGGTTCCCCGCTGACGGAGGGTGCAGCTCCAGCCTATCGCAGGAGGGGGCGCTGCTCGGTCCCCCGCTGAGAGAGGGTGCAGCTCGGTCCTACCGCAGGAGGGGGCGCTGCTCGGTCCCCCGCTGAGGAAGGGTGCAGCTCCGGCCTACCGCAGGAGGAGGCGCTGCTCCGTCCCCCGCTGAGAGAGTGTGCAGCTCGGTCCTACCGCGGGGAGGGGGCGCTGTTCGGTCCCCCGCTGAGAGAGGGTGCAGCTCGGTCCTACCGCAGGAGGAGGCGCTGCTCCGTCCCCCGCTGAGGGAGGGTGCAGCTCCAGCCTACCGCAGGAGGGGGCGCTGCTCGGTTCCCCCCCCGCTGAGGGAGGGTGCAGCTCCGACCTACCGCAGGAGGGGGCGCTGCTCGGTCCTCCCGCGGAGAGAGGACGCTGCTCGGTCCTCCCGCGGAGAGAGGGCGCTGCTCGGTCCTACCGCGGGAGGGGGCGCTGCTCGGTCCTCCCGCGGAGAGAGGGCGCTGCTCGGTCCTCCTGGGGACGGATTTATGTTGTGGGGTGGTGGCGTGGAATAGATGCTCAGTCTTCCCACGGCCAGGGGGCGCTGTATGGTGGTTGTGTGCTAACGGCTGTAACTGAACAGTGTCTGCACCTCACTGAGCACCGGTTATTATGGATATGCCGCCTATACATAGGTGCTTGCAAGTGAGTACAGTCAGGGGAGTTTCCTAAAGTCTCAGCTGGGTCTCTCCGCCAGCGATATTAGTCTGCATCGCCCGAGGTCTGAGATCTGCTGCCTGGACCAGGACTATGCTCCCAGTTGGGGCCTCTTGGCGTTTACCTGATGGCAACTGCTGTGGAATTTTATTTTTTTTAAGAGTCCTTTTTTTTCTTTATAAGATTCGCAATAAGGATGTCCTAGTGGCATTATCGTTTAATTATTAATCTACAGACCCTGGTAATATTCTGGTTCGAATCCCGCAATGGCAGGTGGTGCAATTTCCGTTCAATGAATATCAGGAGTTAGGAGTGAACCATGAAACCAGTATTGGAAAACTCCAATGTGTTCACTTATATCCTTTAGGGGAGGGCCGCAGACCCATATTAATGTGGATTGACGCTTAGAGATGGACAATAAATAAGGTTCTGGCCAGCGATGCCCTCATCCCGTGAACAACTATTTTAAAAGCACAATGAATGCGGATACTCACATTTTAAAAAATCTGGAAAAACTGCAGATCCTGGAAATCAGAATCAAAAACAGGAATTGCTGGAAAATGTCAGGAGGTCAGGCAGCATTGGTGGAGAGAAATCAGACTTGTCGTTTCAGGTCCAGTTCTGAAGAAAGGTCACTGGACCTGAAACGTTTAACTCTTTCTCTCTTCAGATGCCGCCACTCAATGGTATATTCCTGGATGCAAGGTGATGGACAGTTCCTCAATAATTAATGCAATTAGTTCCCCCTAGCTCCTGCTGTTTGACTTGGTTTTCATCTGCTGGAGATGCTCAAAACGGTTGCTGATCCTTCTCTGGTTTGGGTGTTCTTGGGCAAAGTACCATTTATCAGTGGGATTATTACAATTTTTCCAGAGCTTTCATGTTTAAACTTTAAAATGGAATATGTTTCTCTTCTGGGCTTGGTTGAGTAAAGTGGCCGTTGCAACAGCAGAATATAAATATTATTGTTGAGAACTGGTGGTGGAGGAAGTCAAAGCCAGCTCTAATTGATTGTTGATGCTGAATTGTCAACTTTAGAAGAGTGGAAGGGTTGAGGTCCCCAGGGGCATTGCAACATATTTCCACTGGGTTGGCTCAAGCTGTCAGTGATGGAGTGGACATGTCTGCTATCTCCTTCCAATGCAGGATGTAGCTCGAGGACAAGTCTAAGCTGAGAAATCAAAACAGAGTTTCATATCACCAAACAAGAAATTTGTAACCATATTGTTGGAAACCACAGATTCCTTTCCCAAACACTTGATTAAAAGCTGCAAAGGCATCATTCAAAGGAAGTTTTTGGTGTGCTGTATGTGAACTGTACTAAACCCATTTCCATCTTTTCGTGCAGCTTTTTGCTGAAAACGAGCACATACAAAGGAAGTTGAAGAAACTTCGGCTGAAAAATGAACAATTGGAAAGTGAGCTCTCAGAAGTCCAGGGAAAGCTGAAAATACAACAGCTGATGAGGGACTTTGTAACTACCAGAGAGTAAGAGGCATCCAAGAATAACTTCCTTTGCTTGCGTCTGCACAAACATTTTGTAGGAGTCCTTAAGGACTGCTACATTACTGTATCTGTCTGTAGTAAACAACTCATGTATTATAACTCCAAAATTCAATTCAGGGGAAAGAAAGAAAATTGAATATTGCTGTACAAGGTGCCAACTACATTCTAAAGCTCCCATTCACGAAACTTGGTGTATAATGGCATGATGGTTATATTACTGGACTAGAGATTCAGAGACTGACTGATGAGCTACGAACTTAACTTCAAGTCAAACCACTTCAGCTGAGGGATTTAAATTCAATTAATTAAATACATTTTGGAATAAAAAGCCAGTATCAGTAACAGTTATAAGTAGAGATAACACTGTGTGGAGCTGGAGGAACACAGCGGGTCCGGCAGCAAAAAAGCTGACATTTCGGTTCGGGACCCCGGTATCAGTAATGGTGTTCAAAATTGTCATTAAAGTCCATCTGACTCACATATCTTTTAGGGAAGTGAATCAGTCATCTTACCTGGCCCGTCCATCTGAGACTATAATGTGATGGACTCTTAACTGCCTTGTGAAATTGTCAATCAGATCATTTAGTTGTAATCAAAAAGGTGGTTCCCCTCCACTGTCCTTTCAAGTGTAGTTTGCTATACATGCTGGCTTTGCCAGCTATGCCCACAGCCACTGAATAAATTTTTAATTCATCTTGCATTGATTGTTGGCTGGATCAACAAGTTTTTTAATTGCACCTCGTGCTTTTATGTTCTTGGTTGGTTTAAATGATATTTTGTTAACATCACCTCTCATCTAGAAATTTAAATAATTCTACTGTTTTTGCAATTAATGTTGTGTAGTAACTACCTTTTAAAAGAGTTTCAACCTTTTGTGAAATTGGTGTGTAGCGAAATAGAGAATCATCTCTCAGCTTTTTTTTGCCCAATATGATAGGAATAGAGCATGAATTAATGCCTATACGGGAATCGGAGGATATACCGCACTAGGTTGTATTTGTGCATTAGTAGTTATTTATTTACAAAGTGTTAATGGAAAATGGCTGGGTATATGTTTGTCCTAATCCTTGTTGGGTTTAATTGGATGATGTAGAAGACATTACAAAACAAATACTATCACCATTTTGAATGTTTTCCAAGTGCTCAAATACAGACAGAACCACAACCATGGCACAAAGGAGGTGTTAAAGAAGGCAGTGTTTCAAAGGCAGATGAAAGGAGCAAGTAAGTATTTTCCTTGCCATTTTCAAAAGTATTTGCATATTACGCAGAAGGACGCAACAAAACATTGCCTTAAATCGAGCAAATGAAAGATAAGTGATCTACAAGAGGCCAGGAATAGTTTTCTGTTGAAAGCAGATACATTAATACAGGGTTATAATAACATTTCAGTCCACATTCAGGTTAGCATTTCTTTTATGTGCCCCCACCAGAACTGTTACCTTGTCCCCAGTGACCTTGGAAGAAATTATGTACATGAAATAGCTGAATAAAATACAGTGATAATTTGTTCTATGTTGATCTCTGAACCTGCAAGAAACTTGTGAGGCAAAGGCCAAACTTTGAAGGAGTTAACGTCGATTGTCACAAAATAAATGCAAAATGATCTGAATTCATGTAAAGTTCACAGTGAGAAGTTATTTGTGTCATGCAAATAGTAATTGAAAAAGGAGATGGTTATATGTACTGTCTACATAAATATAAAAAAGGCAGCATATTGGTTGGATCGCGAAAGCGAGTTGCATTTTTCAAGACTGTGGATGTGGGTGTCTGAAGTCAACATTTTCTAAAAATTGAAAAGTCATCTTTAGAAATGTTTCGACAGTGTTGTGCAATATAATGTATATTGTGGCCTGCTAATGCAATTTCTCTGCCTTCTCAAGAATTGTGAAATAAATATGCAGTCATAATGGAAGAGGTTATTGGTTAGGTCTCGGAGTAATATCATGAAATTCACTTCTATTATTTTTCTATGAACAAGTAAATTGTAAGAATTCTACATGTGTCCCGGCTTTTAATCTCACTTTCAAATGCAGTGAGGTCAGATAGGAATAGAAGCTGAAAGCTCCTAGTATCTTCCCTGTCATTCCCTCTCCACACCCCCCCCCCCGCCCCGTATCTGCTCAGTTGAATCCCCTCAGAAGCTTGTGTTCCAATGAGATCACTTCTGATTCAAACAAACACCATTGGATACAGGCCATTTCTTTCTTTACAAGATAAGCCCTTCATCCCAGGACTGAATTGAGGAGTTGTCTCTCAACTACCACTATTGCAGTTGTCTTTTTTCAAATAAGGAGAGCAAAGACAGTGTGATCTTTAACCAGTGAAAGAATCGAGGGTTTTTGGGGAAAAGGCAGTAAGTGCTGTTGAGGACTATCACATCAGCTATGATCTCATTAAATGGCAGAGCAAACATGATGGGGTGAATTGCCTGCTTCTGCTCCTATACCTTGTGGTCTTAAACTGTACCAGGTACTCCAGAAACCAATCAAACATTTGCTTTTCTAATCCCTTGCTATACCAACAAACTGACTTTATGATTCATGTACCAAGTTTCCCAGATGCGTCTGCCCCGTCAAAGTCTGCACCTGTTTTGATTTCAATAGTATTTTACTTTTCTATTCTTTCACCAAAATGGAGAAGTTAATATTTTCCCACATGATGCACCATCTGCAATTTGCCTCACTCACTTAATCTGTCTCTATTTATAGACTCTCTACTTCCTCTGGACTACTTGCTTTGTACCTTTATTGGTACTGTTGTCAAATTTATACCTTTTGTCCTATACCTCTGGTCACTTTTTTAAAATTCATTCACGTAATGAGTGTTTTGCTGGCCAGGGCAGCGTTTAGTGCCTATCCATAATTGCCCGCAGGGCAGTTAAGAGTCAGCAATATTGCTGTGGGTCTGGACTTAAAGAATATTAATGAACCAGATGGGATTTTTTGGCGATCAGCAATGGATTCACAGTCATAGAGTTGTACAGCATGGAAACAGACTCTTCGGTCCAACTCGTCTATGCTGAATTGATATCCCAAATTAATGCAGTTGCTTTTGCCTGTATCCCTCTAAGGTCTTCGTATTCGTGTACCTATCCAGATGCCTTTCAAATATTGTCATTGTACCAGCCTCCATCACTTCTACTATCAGAGATAATGGGAACTGCAGATGCTGGAGATTCCAAGATAATAAAATGTGAGGCTGGATGAACACAGCAGGCCAAGCAGCATCTCAGGAGCACAGCGTGCTCCTGAGATGCTGCTTGGCCTGCTGTGTTCATCCAGCCTCACATTTTATTATCCATCACTTCTACTGGCAGCTTGTTCGAGACACACACCACCCTCTGCATGAAAATGTTGCCCTCATCATTAAGCTCTTAATTCCAGATACTTTTTTTCATTAAATTCAAGTTTCATCATCTGCTGTGGCAGGATTTTAACTTAGGTCCCCACATATTACCAAGGTCTCTGGATTAATGGTCCAGTGATAATACCACTAGGCCATCACCTCTCCTAATCTCAGGCATTGATATTGGTTACAAATTATTGGTGCTCCAATGACCTCATTAGCACTCTGTCAGCAAATTGCAACTAATGGACTGCCTACTATCTGCTTTCTGTTACCTAACCAATCTTTTATCCATGATGCTATCTCACCGATTACACCATGTAATGTGGCACCTTATCAAATGCCATTTTAAAATCCCAACACACCCCATTCTCATGATCCTGTTTGTCTGCCTTGCTTGTTACTTTCTTAACCATGTTTGTTATGCTCCAATGTTTTTTCCAAGCTTTTTTGTTTCAAGCATTTTAGTATGCAGTAAGTAATTGCACTGCATGGTCTCTCAGTCATGAGCTCCCAGAGGAAGTAGTGGAGGCTGGTACAATTGCAACCTTTAAAAGGCATCTGGATGAATATATATATAGGAACAGTTTAGAGGGATATGGGCAAAATGCTGGCAAATGGGACCAGATTTATTTAGGATACCTGATTGACATGAACGAGTTGGACCGAAGGGCCTCTTTCTGATCTGTATAACTCTGTGACTCTTATAGTGTCAGGTAACTGAATTCATGTATAACTACATTGAAGAGCACTGACTTCTTTAGGGAACTATAGCATCAATTCTGTGCCACGAACATTTCAAAGCAGCAGGAAGGTGAAGAATGAATTATTTGCTTTTGCTCATGATGGTTGAGCAAGGTAGATCATGGTAGCCAACTGTATGAATGTACCACAGCAACTTTAGGATGCTCCCAAACTATGGGAGCAGACGTAGTGGATTTAAATTTTTTAAATCTGTCAATTTGTTTATGATTCACTACTCTCCTGTTACTCGTACCCAGTGTGACTTGTATGTGAAATCATTTTCATATTACATGGTTGATTCTTAATGCCCTGAGGAATGCATTATTTCAGAAATAGTGATTAAATATCATTTCTTTATTTAAATAGTCGACTGCTACAGATGTATAATGCTCTACAAAAACGTTATGAAAAAGAAATTAAAGCCAACAAGGAGCAGAGTGAAATCATCTCTAATCTCACTGTGAGTTCAACATTTTTGTATCACAACTGTATCATGTTTCATTCTTTATCAAGTGGATGTCAGTACCTGAAATATTGTCAGCTTGGGATGATATGGAATCGACAGCCTATAAGAAGGTTGAAGACAGATGCTGAATTTCACAGAATCTCAGAAGTATTATGGCATAGAAGGAGACCATTCAGCCCATCATGTCCGCACCAGCTCTTCAAATGAGCATCATTCCCCGTTGTGAATTTCCGGCTTTTCCTTGCATATTCTTGCATGTTATTTCTATCCTAATAATCATCCAATACCTTCTTGAATGTCTCAGCTGATCTAATTTGAAGTAAAACAAGAATGTAAACCTTATGACAGCCTTTTTTATTTTGATTGTGCAAAAAAAAAGTTCTGTTCAAGGACATGTTTGACCGTTGGCTGAATTTAGGGATGGTATTTATTTTTCTCTATGTGTAATGGGAGTCGTGTGGAAAAAGAATGGATTGAAATCATAATTTCCAAACATTTATATTTTTGCTTTGTGAGACGTCAAGACGGTTTTTATCTGATATATGTAAAGAACAATAACAACAGTGTTCGTTTATATGCCACTGTTAACATAGGAAAATCTGCCAAGGTGCTTCACACAAGTATCATCAAACAAAGTTTGGCACTGAATGACATAATGATGGATTAGATCAAAGATGTCGTTTTAAGGAGTGAGTTAAACACTCGCTGTCACATCTGCTGTTTTAACTCACTGCCACATCTCTTCTGTTATGACTCCTTGAAGAAATTTTGCTCCTCTCTCTGACAGGATTTCCATTCTGACCTTTTCGTTCCCCATTGTTACTTTGCTTTTTTCTTGTAGCATTTAACATAGTTTTAAGGCATGTTATTCTGGATGAAAGTGTGCAGCAGAGATTTAGGGAGGGAATGTGAGAGCTGAGAGTCTGTTAGAGGCCATTATAAAGGATGTTGTAGCAGCGCATTTAAAAATACATAAGCAGTGTCAGCATGGCTTTATGAAGAGACATCATACCTGACATTTACTAAAGTGCTTTGAGGTGATAACAAGCAGGATAGAGAAAGGGAAGGCAATGGATGTAATAAATTTGGAATTTGATAAGGTGCCACACATTAGGCTACTTAATAAGAGAAAAGCGCATGGTGTTGGATGTAATGTTTTAACATAGAGAGGATTGGCTAACTGTAGAGACAGAGAGTTGAGTTAAGGGGAACATTTTCAGGATGGCAACCTGTAACTAATGGTGTGCTACAAAAATCAGTGCTGGTGCCACAATTATTTACAGTATAAACTAATGACTTGGACGAGAAATGTGAACATATTATAGCTAGCTTTGCAGATGACAGAAAAATAGTTGGGAGGATGACACAAAGGATAATGTAGACTGGTTAGGTGAGTGAGTAAAACATTAGCAGATGGAATATATTGAGGATAAATGTGAGGTTATACACTTTGGCAGGAAGCATAGAGGAACAGAATATTATTTAAATAGAGAAAGCTACAGAAAGAGGGATTTGGGAGTCCTCATCCAGGAATCACAAAAAGTCGTTGTCCAAGTTCATTGGGAATTGGAAGGCAAATGGCATGTTCACCTTTATTAAAGGAAATGGAGTTTAAAAGTAGGGAGGTTTCAATGAAATTATTCAAGTCACTGGGTCAGATCCCAGCTGGAATACTGTGAACGATTTTAGAACCCTTATCTATGGAAACATATACTGGCGTTGGGGGTAGTCCATGGTAGGTTCACTTGGCTGGTATGGAAGGACTGTCTGATGAGGAGAGGTTAAGTAGATTGGACCTGTGTGTGATGGAATGTAGAGGAATGAGAGGCGATCTTAAAAAAAAATAGAAGATTCTTACAGGACTTCACCAACTAAGCGCAGAAAGCTTGTTTCCCCTTCTAGTAGTGCGAGCATCATCTCAGTATAGGAGGTCGCTCATTTAAGATAGAAATGAAGAGGAATTTTCTTTTCTCAGAGGATGGTGAGTCTGTGGAATCCTTTACTGCAGAGGGTTTTTAAGGCTGGGGCGCAAAGTTAGTGGTTAGTGCGGTTTTACATTTGTTCCTTCTGCTGCCAACTCTGAACTTTTGGGCCTCTTTGAACTTTGTTGTTTACTACTTTCTTTTATAACATGCAACTATTAGAGTAACCTATAGATTGTAAGTGATAGTCTATCCTGACCTTTGCTCTTGCTACTATTAGCTGTTCATGTTGAAGTACTATATTTAGGCTCAACATCACAGATCGTTCCAATAAACACTCAGTTAATAACAGCTTCAGCTTATGTTGCACCTTTAATGTAGTCCAATGTCCCAAGGTATTTCACTGGAGTGTTTTCAAAGAAAGTTTACACTGAGATACTAGGTAGGTCAGATGATCAAAAGCTTTGTCAAAGAGGTAACGTATAAAGAGTATCATTAAAGAAGAGGGAGAAATGGAAATGTTTAGGAAGACAATTCCAGAGTTTATGGCCAAGAAATTGAATCTAAACTAAATTAACACTGTTATTAGATAATAGCCAAGAAGATAAACCTCTGGATAGTTGAACACTAACCAGATAAATGAACCGTGTCAAAGGTAAATAATAACGCTTATTTTCAATCTTCAGTGCGGAAATATGAAAAATCATTCTCCAGCTCTCAGACTAAACTGTAACAGAATCTCAGTCTCTGACTAAACATTTGCTAGAATTTATTATTGACTGCATCACAGTGTTGCTATTCTACTCTCAGTACTTTCAGAATAATGGTAACAGGCTCAGACTATTGAAGTTCCTTTTAAGACACAGACTTTTTTATTTAAATAGATCTGTTGATTTCGGCCCTGGTTGCTGACCAGGCATATATTGGAAAATGCACAAACGAAATTTGAGGGTGCATACATGAGGATCAATGGTCGGCACAACATTGTGGGCTGAAGGGCCTGTTCTGTGCTGTGCTGTTCTATGTTCTAGATGTTTATATATGTAAATTTAATGTCTTGGCACCTGAACATTTACCGTAAAAATGTTTTGAAAGCGATAGTCAGACAAACGTGTATCATGTTACAATTCATATATATGTGTACGTGGCATTATCTGAACCTGAAAATAGCTTACATCCAAAAATCTGCATGTCTTTGTTTGGGATCTTAACTAATAATATGCTGCATCTCAAGAAAAATAGTATGATACACAATATACAAACGCTTCTCTTTCATTGCTATTATAGTTTCACTTGTTCTTATAGTTTGGACGTGTAAAATATTTTGGTTCCTCCCTCTTGCGTTTTCCAGATGAACATTCATGAGTTAGAATTACAGCTTGTAAGGTCAAAACAAAGGATTCAGCAGCTGGAGCATACTCCCACAGTGAGGAGGCGAAGAACTCCAACACCAGAGCATGGCACCACGTCTCTCAAACACAAGCCTGGTGGTAGGAAATGCTGCTCACCTGACAGTATCCATGCTGGTGAGACTTTAACTGATATTTTTTCTTTATGTGGTTGTTAACTCGTATAGAGAGCTAGATCCTCATGCATTGGCTTATATGACCTTTCTTTATCTACGGGTGAACTACTGGAGAATGTTCTAACTGTGAGGAGCATGAAATATCACAGACTGGGCACTCTTGCTGACTTGGTCTAACAACATCTCTACTTTCTAGCAGACATCATTTGATTGGTGATAAGGATTGGGAATACTATCTGGGAATTCCACGTCTCCCACCACCCGTCCCTTCCTCAATCTTTTGAGGCAGTGAGGCTATTTGTGACACCCCATTATCACTCTGGTAGAGATCAGCAAACTCAGTGTAGACCACAGATTGAGCCTTTAACCACTTCGAGTTATACAGCACGGAAACAGACCTTTCAGCCCAACTCATCTGCACAGACATCCCATTCTGACCTAATCCCATTTGCCAGCATTTGGCCAATATCTTTCTGGATCCTTCTTATTCATATATCCATCAGGATGCCATTTAAATGTTGTAACTGTACCTGCCTCCACTGCTTGCTCTAGCAGCTTATTCCATACATGCACCAGCCTCTGTGTGGAAAAGGTTACCCTCAGAAGCACACTAATTTGCTGAACTGGCTGAATTGAGAATTTAGAAAGGCACACCGTGCAATTTGTGCAGCCTAGAAGTTTGATTTACCTTCAGTGAAAACAAACAAATGGTAATTATTTAGCCATCTAGAATCAATCATGTAGAACATAGAGTCATAGAGATCTACAGCCCCAAAAAGCTCTTTGATTCATCGAGTCTGTACCAGTCAGATACAAGAACCTAACTATACTAATCCCATTTTCCAGCACATGACCCATAGCCTTGCATGCCTTGTCACTGTAAGTATGTATCTAAGTACCCCTTTAATGTTGTGAGGTCTCTGCCTGTCCAGTTCTTACCGGTAGTGAGTTCCACATTCCCACCATCCTCTGGGTGCAAAAAAAACTTTCCTCACGTCCCTCTAAACCTCATGCCCCTTACCTTAAACCTATGGTGTTTTGTCAATTTTCCCTCCAGTCTACATATCTATGCCCCTCATAATTTTATACAAATCAAACAAGTCTCCTCTCAGTCTCCTCTACTCCAAGGAAAACAACCTCAGTCTATCCAAACTCTCCTTTAGAACTAACATTCTTCAGCTGAAAAAACATATCCTGGGAAATCTCCTTTGCACCCTTTCTAATACTGTCATATCTCTGCTATAATTTGTATTATTGTGCAGCACATTAATCTAGCTGTGGCCTAACCGACATTTTTACATGGGTTCAGATAACTTCCTTGCTCTTAAACTGTATGCTTCAGTGAGTAAAAGGCAAAGTATTCCATATGCTTGCTTAACCACTTTATCTCCCTGTCCTACTAAATTAAGGATTAAGGGACCGGTGGGTGTGCATGCCAAGGTTCTTCTGATTACTGAGCTTCCCAGGGTGTTGCTGTTCTTCATGCATTCCCTGGCCTTGATTGTCCTATCATAGCGTACCTGAGAGGAAGTGAAAATTATTGTCATCTCCCCTGCCATTACCTCCCTTGTCTTCTTCAATAGCCTAGAACACATTTCGTCTGGTCCTGGAAATTTATCTACCTTTTTGCCTGCTAGACTACCAAACATGGAGTGAGGTGAGGGGAGTTGATAAGGAAATTTAATGAGGGCTGTTAGGTTCATTCTGCCTTTACCTGCTGTCTGAATGATCATTATGCATTGATATTCTCCTGTTTTTTTCCCTACAACAGTGAATATCGTTTAGATTTAAGTAATCATCAACCACCGTATGAGCAGAAGTAAGCCATTCAGTCTATCAAGTCTGCTCCACCAATCAGTAAGATCATGGCTGATCTGATAATCTGCAACTCCACTTTCTTACCTTTTCTCATAACCCTTGATGATTAAAAATGTATCTGTCTTAGCTTTGAATTTGAACCAGCCTCTACATCACTGTTTGAAAGAATTCCATGTGTTCACTACCCTCAATTGAGCCTGTCTCCATCATACTTCTTGGCTGTCCGTTGCAGACTCTTATCTATTCGTTGTATGAAAAAGGGGTTTTCTCATGTCATATTTGCTTCTTTTACAAATGTTCTTATATCTATGTTCACTCATTTTCAAACCTTTTATGAGAGGGCATAGTTTTTCCTTATGTACCCTAAGTAGCCCCTAGCTTCGCCAGACATCATAACTGAAGTCTATCATCCCTGGAACCATTGTAGTAAGCCTGTTTTCCATGCCATCCAATATATTCACATCCTTCCTAAGGTGGGGCACCCAGAATGTTATTTTATCTGTTCCTGGGGTATAGCCGTCTCTGGCTAGGCCAGCATTTATTGCCCATTCCTAATTGCTCAGAGGTCAGTTCAGAGTCAAACCACATTGCTGTAGAAATGGTATATAGAATGCTTCTGTTGCAATCTAACCATTGTCTTATGCAAGTTCAGCATAAAGAGTATTACATAATTCTTCACTCACCAAATAATTTAACAAAATTCCAGAATACATATCCATTTATAAGTTACCTTGTTTCACTTCTGAAAGGTGTAGTCTATTAAAAGACTGTCTGCATCACTTAGATATTAATATCGCATTCCATCTTACAGCTCTGATAATCTTTACCTTTCACATAACCAGTTTAAAAATTAATATGGATTACATATTTACACTAATTTCTTACCTGAACTAAATTTGTCATAGCAGAGGGCCAAAGTGGCCTGATTTTGACGTTCAGACAAATTACCTTTGGGGATCTTGCATGGGTTACACTCTTCTATATCATAACATTAGTTCAAAGGGAATCTTGTATGTAGATTAATTTTTAAAAATGAAATTTGAGCAAAGCAATTAAAAGAGGGACTATTAAAACAGGCTGGTTTAACAAGTTACACTTTCCATGTTTGCAATCCTATCATTTCCTTTTAATATTTGTGGTTCTCTATAGAGTTGTTGTTGGAGATAGAAAGACTGCAAAAGGACAAGAAAAAGCTGATAAAAGAGAAAGGGAATCTGAAAAACGAGCTAGCTGGATTAGACAAGGTATCGTTTTACTAGTGATTTGTTGTAAGCATTACTTAGTTGAGCAGTCGTCTTCAGCTGGTTATGTATTTCATTGATACCCTGTCTTATGTGGCCATTGCCACACTACTTCATAGAGACATGCTGTGAGGGGCTCTTGTGGCACGGTGGTAGTGTCGCTACCTTTGAGCCAGGAGTCCTCCCTGTTCCAAAGGCATGTCATGACATATCAGAGCAGGTTGATTGGAAATTATCTAGATATGCTATAAGGGCCTGTGGTGGTGCAGTGCTGGTGTCCCTTCCTGCTCCAGAGATGTGTAATAACATCTCAAAAGGTTGATGAAGAAAATACCTAACTTGAGGAACTCCTGCAGTGATATGCTAGGACTGAGATCATTAGCTTTGAACAACCACAGCCATCTTCTGCAGTAAATCAGAAATTATTGAACTGATGAGGATGTTCACCCTTACACTCTTAATTTAAAACAAGAAATTGACAAGAAGTGCCCCCTGGCTTGAGCCAAGAGGCCAGGATTCAACTCTCACCTGCACCAAATGTAATAACATCTCCGAACAGGTGGTTAAAAACTATCTATAAATGTTAGTATTTCATTGCATTCAGAGGATGATGATTAGTTTGGCTTGAGAATTTGCTCCCAAACTATTTATCATCAAATTCCAATGCTTTTTAACTTGTATTCGAACAAAGGTTATTTGGCTTCAAGGTACAGTTCAATTGAATGTTCAAAACTAAATTAGTCAGTATCAGAGGTACTTTATTGTTACTTTATGTTAAGAGTAATAAACATGTTAAGACATACATTTTAAATGTGATTTCTGGATTATTACAGTTCTTAGACTAATTTGACCATTATTTGTGTAATGCAGGGTTTCTTTGAAGAAATTGAAGATTTAAAATATGCTCTGCAAGAATCTGCTAAACTGAATAAAGAGTATGAAAAATGTCTACGGACAATGTGTGAAAAATGTGGCCTTCCATTTCCAGAAACATTATGTCCAGTAGCCACGAAATGAGAAAAGTAATGAACGAGGCCAACGCTTTTTTCTTACGTGCAAACATATTTAGAATGTGTCATTTTTTTAAAAGCAAGTACCCGGAGTTGCTGTTCACTTGCACTGTTTCGTTTTTGGTGCAGTTCACTCAACAGATGCATAACCAGTACAAAAGATCATGAAATGCTAGGTATGAGCTGTGATCAGAAGCCAGTCCTGTTAAGAAATCTAACCGTGTCCTTGACGAGTTAATTACTAGTGGGAATTTCTGCAAATTCACTAGTTTATGAACATGTGATGAGACTCCAGAATCTAAGATGGAATTTTTATGCACAAGCATTATAAATAAGCATATTTTACAACTTTTAGAATTTTGAAAAATATTACCAAGGAACTAACTGCATCCAATCTAACAAGATTATAATTTTTTTTAAACATCCATTTCTTATTTTAAGATTGGTCTATAGATAGTGATGAGTAATTTTTTAAAAAGTAATTTATTCATGTAATTTGTTAAATTCTACCTTAAGATTTTTCTTGTTTCAGCTGAACTAATCAAACTATACCAACCTATCATTCTTAAATGCATTAAGGGATATTTAATCATTTAAAACCCTACCCAATGCACTGCTTGGTTCGTGGTAGGTTTCGGATTCAGCAATACTGAAATTAATTTGAGAAGAAACTGGGCACGATTTACCCTAGAATTAACATTTGCATCTAAATTGGAGACCATTCTATTGCATTTAAAGAGCACACCATATAGTTATTTTGGGTTTGTTATGTAATATAGTGACGGAGAAACAACTTACACCAATGGAAATCTACTTGTTTAAGCTGGGCTGTAAGTGAGCATCAAGCAAAAACAAAATCTTTTTTCCATATTGGAGGGATGAAATATTAATTGGACTGTTCACCATGTTATGGCTGGGTTCTTCCTTGAAACATTTTCGAAGACCCTGTGACCAATTACTTTTCCACTCTCTTGCAGGGAAATATGTGCAGGATCCAAGCTGAGTCTGTTCTTTAGAAAACGGCATGACTCACTTAGCCACAAAGAGTCAGTAGGATCTATGGTAAAATGGCCAAAATTGCAGCAGTCTCTTGATAAATGGACTATTCCAGCTGCAAAATTCAGAGAGTGGAGGATAGTTACATAATACAAACGTTTTGTAATCCCAGTCATGTATGCAGGACAGGCTGCAAGAGTGATTGAGTATAGAATTACCTATGTGATATCCCTATATTCAGTCTGAAGAAAATGTTCAAAAAATTTTATTTTTTTAATAAAACCGTTAAGCAATTATTTGTTAAGTTTTATGTTGGAAACACATTATTTTATATGTTTCATATAAATAGTAGTTGAAATAGTCAGCTTCATCTTTCAGTGTTCTGAACATCACCCACCCTCTAATCCCAGTTTAAAAATGAAAGAAGATGTCAAACGTTTAAGAATGGCCAGGGCTGTGACCTGTTAGCAGGCGTTTTCACCTTTCTATAAACAAGACAGAATTTGAATTTTTATAGCACCTTCACAACCTCAGATGTCTCTTTTAAAGCATAGTCACTGTTGTAAAATATAGAAAATGCAAGCAATTTGTGTATAACAAGGTCTCATGAAAGCACAGTAAGACAATTGACCTGATAAGACCTCAATAAGATTATAATTCTGAAGAAGAGTCATACTTGATTCAAAACACTAACTCTCCTTCTGTCTCCACAGCTGCTGCCAGACCCACCTGAATTTCTGCAGCATTGCCTGTATAACTAAGCAAATGATCTGTTTATAATATTGTTAACTTAGAGAAGAATGTGCGTTGGAAAACGCCCCTGTTGTACAGGAGTGTTTACATTAATTTCAGAGGAGAGGATGGATAATAACTCAGTTTAATGCCTTATCTAAAATGATGGCACCTGTGACAGTGCAGTACTTATTCAGGTCTGCAATGCTATGCCAGTATAGATTATATACAGCCTTCTGACTGAAAGAGTGCTGCCACCAATACCTTACTGCGATATTATCCACAGCACTTGACTTCCATTTCACTTTGCAACAATTTTGTGGCTGAGATTGCATTTTTAATCATCCTATTCAGAGGTGTGATGACACATGTCTGGAGCAGGTGGGACTTCAACCCAGGCCTTCTGGCTCAGAGGTAGGGACTCAACCACAGGCTCTTGAGATGTAGTGATAAAGATTGATAGATATTCTCTAAACAACCTGTTCAGGAATGTTATTATGTACCTTTGGAGCAGGTGGGACTTTAACCTAGGTCTCCTGGCCTAGAGACAGGGATGCTGTTACTGTGTCACAAGACCCTGTGGCTAAGATTGATGACTGAATACAATAGGTCAAATGCGTTGGCTATCCGTCTTTGTGGTTGCAGTTGTGTTCCAACGCACTCCATGTGATTTGACCTGGTTACATGATAATTATGGTCTTATTGAGGAAATAATGGTATGGACGCGGAGGTCGTTTCAATTTTGTAAATAGAAATGAGTTATTAGCATTGAGTTCAGAACATGTTCTGGTTAAAAAAAAGTTCTTCAGCTGTGTGTTTGTTGCTTTGTTTCTTAATTTGATTCCATAATCGTTAGATGCGGTGCAACAAGATGTTCAGAAGGCACTCGATAAGGTCCTACATAAAAGATTACAAGATGAGAGTTCATGGTATTAGGGTTAATGTTTGGTGAGATGTTAAACCAAAACATTGTCAACTCTCCCAGGTGGATGTAAGAAATTCCTTTACACAATTGATGAATAGCTGCTGATTTCTCTGTGTATTCTGGCCAGGATTTATCTTCCTACTAGCAACTTTCTTTTCAAGGTTCTTGAGTAGATTTGTAGCTAGGATTGTGGATGCTGTGGTTGGTTTGCTCGCCAAACAACGATTTCTTTGGTTGTAATCTGAGGATTTTGCTCTGCACAACCTGGCTGCCATTTCTATACTTTATTAAGCACATTAATGAGGTGCAAAGTGTGTCTTGTAACGTTGTAAGTTAATGTTAAGTTTAGCAAAAGGAATGCTAAAATGGTGTTTTCATGTGTCCAGTTTGTCATAGTTGTCTGTGAAAGGGAAATCATGTTTAAACCATTTGTTTGTGTTGTGAGGAGATTAACAAGCAAGGTGTGTTAGTAGGCACTAGCAACTGCAATATATTTGGACTTCCAAAGGGCATTTGAGAAAGTGTTGTATATACAAAAGATTACTGCACAAGATTCAAACTCACGGTTTTGGAGTAAGATATTAACATGGTTAGAGTGTTGAGCAACTAACAGGAAACAATGATTAGCAATAATTGGATCATGTTCGGCTCAGTAATCTGTTAACTACATCAGGGGTAAGTGGTGGCTCATCAAGTATTCACTATCTATATTAGTGACCAACTGCATTGTTGTCAAAATTGCTAACAATACAAAAGAGGGAGGAAAACAAGTTTTAAGTCATCACAAAGAGACTGCAAAGGGATAAAAATGGGATTAAGTCAATGGGCAATAAAATTGGCAGATGGTATGTGTTGTGAGAAGAGACAGATTGCCCACTTTGGAAGCAAGAATAGAAAAGCAGATGTTATTTAAATGGCAAGAAATCTGAGTATCTTCATTACATGATTCACAAAACATCAGCATGCAGGAACTGCAAGTATTTTGGTAGCTAAAATGAATAAAGGTAGCCTTTATTGCAGGCAGAAATGGAGTATAAAAGTAGAGAGTATTGTTATAACTGTATAGGAAATTGGTGAGACTGCAGTGAGAGTATGCTATGCAGGTTTGGCCTGCATAAAGGACATACTTGCATTGGAGATAGTTCACAGAAGACTTATTAGGTATGTCCTGATGGGGGATGCCTTATGGAAGATTTTAAAACAGGGAGCCAGTACTCATGGGTGTATAGTAGAGTGAAAGGTGATCTTATTAAAACAAAAACGTCTGAGAGGTCTTCATGAGGAAGTCGCTGAGAGAATGATTCCTTTTATGTGGGAGTCTGTTTCACAACAGTGTGGTTGTATTTCACAATAGTGTGTCTCCTGTTTAATGCGGAGATGAACAGAAATCTTTGAGGGTTGTTAAACTTTGTAATTCTGTACCCCGGAGAACAGTGGTCGCTGGACATTGGATATATTCAAGGCTGAGTTAGACAGAATTTTAGTCTACAAACGAGTCAAGGATGTGGGGACAGGCAGGGAAGTGGAGTTGAGGCCAAAATCAGATCAGCAATGAATTTGAATGAAGCAGACTTGAAACAGCAAATGGTCTACATCTTCCATTTACCATGTTCCTTTGATGTAAGTTTTGAAAAAAGACATGCAGTTTTGTAGAATATTTTGAGTCCACTAGACATCTCAAAATTCTTTACAGCCAATAAATTACTTTGAAGTGTAGTCATTTATAATGTAGAAAACGTGTCCAAATTGTGCACAGCAAGATCCCACAGCAGCAATGTTATAATAGCCAGGTAATCTGTTTTTGTGATGTTGATTGAGGAATGAATTGACCAAGACACTGAGGATACCCTTTGCTCTTTGTCAAAATAGTGCTATAGGATCAGATGATAAGAAATGGGAACAGGAGCAGAATGTTGGGCCATTCAGTAGGATCATGCTGGTTCAACACTCATTGCTTGCACCTTCCTGCTCTTGTACCATAATCCTTGATTCCCTAACTGATCAGCCTCTATAAAGTGGCCAAGAGCACTGGGAAATCTGAAGATTGGGAAGGCTACAAAAACAAACAGAGGATAACAAAGAGATAAATAAGGAAGGAGAGGATCAAATATGAAGGTAGGCTAGCCAGTAATATTAGAAATGATAGTAAAAGTTTCTTTCAATACATAAGAAACAAACGAGAGGCAAAAGTAGATATTGGGCTGCTCCAAATTGATGCTGGAAGGCTAGTGATGGGAGATAAGGAAATAGCTGAAGAACTCAATAAGTACTTTGCGTCAGTCTTCACAGTGGAAGACATGAGTAGTATCCCAACAATTAAGGAGAGTCAGGGAGCAGAGTTGAGTATGGTAGGCATTACAAAAGAGAAAGTGCTAGAAAAGCTAAAAGGTCTAAAAATTGATAAATCTCCTGGCCCCGATGGGCTACATCCTAGAGTTCTGAGGGAGGTGGCTGAGGAAATAGTGGAGGCTTTGGTTGTAATCTTTTGAAAGTCACTGGAGTCTGGAAACGTCCCAGATGATTGGAAAATTGCTGTTGTAACTCCCTTGTTTAAGAAAGGATCAAGACAAAAGATGGAAAATTACAGGCCGATTAGCCTAACCTCGGTTGTTGGTAAAATTCTAGAATCCATTGTTAAGGATGAGATTTCTAATTCCTTGGAAATGCAGGGTTGGCTTAGAACAAGTCAGCATAGATTTAGTAAGGGGAGGTCATGCCTGACAAACCTATTAGAATTCTTTGAAGAGGTAACAAGTATGTTAGACCAGGGAAGCCCAGTAGATGTTGTCTGTCTAGACTTCCAAAAGGCCTTTGATACAGTGCCTCACGGGAGGCTACTGAGCAAGGTGAGGGCCCATGGTGTTTGAGGTGAGCTACTGGCTTGGATTGAGGATTGGCTGTCTGACAGAAGGCAGAGAGTTGGGATAAAAGGCTCTTTTTCAGAATGGCAACCGGTGACAAGTGGTGTCCCACAGTGTTCAGTGTTGGGGCCGCAGCTGTTCACTTTATATATTAATGATGTGGATGAAGGGACTGGGGGCATTCTGGTGAAGTTTGCCGATGATACGAAGATAGGTAGACAGGCAGGTAGCATTGAAGAGGTGGGGAAGCTGTAGAAAGATTTAGACAGTTTAGGAGAGTGGTCCAGGAAATGGCTGATGAAATTCAACGTGAGCAAATGCGAGGTCTTGCACTTTGGAAGAAAGAATACAGGCATGGACTATTTTCTAAACAGAAAATTCATAAAGCTGAAGTACAAAGGGATCTGGGAGTGTTGGTCCAGGATTCTCTGAAGGTTAACTTGCAGGTAGAGTCTGTGATTAAGAAAGCGAATTTAATGTCATTTATCTCAAGAGGCTTGGAATATAAAAGTAAAGTGCCTCTGAGACTTTATAAAGCTCTAGTTTGGCCCCATTTAGAATACTGTGTCCAATTTTGTGCCCCACACCTCAGGAAGGACATACTGGCGCTGGAGCGTGTCCAGCGGAGATTCACGCGGATGATCCCTGGAATGGTAGGTTTAATGTATGATGAATGGCTAAGGATCCTGGGATTGTACTCATGAGTGTTTAGAAGGTTGAGGGGAGATCTAATAGAAACTTACAAGATAATGTATGGTTTAGAAGGGGTGGATGCTAGGAAGTTGTTTCCGTTAGGCGGGGAGACTAGGACCCGTGGGCACAGCCTTAATTAGAGGGGGTAAATTTAAAACTGAAATGAGACGACATTTCTTTAGCCACAGAGTGGTGGGCCTGTGGAAATCATTGCCATGGAGCACAGTGGAGGCCGGGACATTAGATGACTTCAAGGCGGAGATTGGTAAATTCTTGATCTCACAAGGAATTAAGGGCTACGGGGAGAGTGCGCGGAAGTGGTGTTGAAATGCCCATCAGCCATGATTTAATGGCGGAGTGGACTTGATGGGACGAATGGCCTTTCTTCCACTCCTATGTTTTATGGTCTTATCAAGAATCTATTTACCCTGGCCTTATATATACACAAGGACTGTGTCCCCCACATCTCTGTGGCAAGAATGAATTCTCATTTTTAAATTGGTGTTACTTTATTGTGAGACTATGCCCTCCAGTCTTAGATTCTCCCACAAGAGAAAACATCATCTCAGTATTTACCCTGTCAAGCCCCTCAGAACCCCATACATCTCAATGAGATAACCTTTAACTTAACCTGTGATGAATAGCGTCCAACCTGATTAACCTTTGCTAAATAAGACAATCCATCCATACGTGGGATCATCTTTTATGTCTTACTGAGAGCTAACAGTATCTTGTTTAACATCGAGTCATAGAGCTGTATAGCACGGATGAAAGGCAGTACCTCCTCCAGTGAAGTACCTCTTCAGTACTGCATTGGAGCATCAGTTTTGATTTACTTTCCACTCCAGGGCTGGACCTCAACTTACATCCACAATCCTGTGATATGGGGCAAGTGTGCTTCTAACTGAGCCACAGCTGACATTATCACTCGCTTCATAGTTCTTAATTTTCTGCAGCTTTGATCTAGTGAACAAGATGTGAAGCTCAGACAATGGGAACTGCTTGCCAATGTGCCATTTTTATAGTATTACTGAAAAATCTACAATGGCATTACAAACAGGGAGACATACAATATAGTGGTTTATTGTTAAATTACATTCTCCAAAATAATCCAAGAGTGTAATTCGATGAAGTGAAGGTGAGAGCACTTAACGCAGGAAAGTAATACAGTGTGCTAACATGTTCCTCTGGTTGTACACATTATAGCAAGACATGCAGACTACCTGTGTGGCCCACTTTAATCCAACTTTCTAGCACCTGACACATAGCCTTGCAGGTTACAGCGCTTCACATGCAGATCCAGGTGCCTTTTCAATGAGTGAAGGCCTTCTGACTCTGCCATTAAATACGGCAGTGAATCTCTTGTGTTTTGGAGGTGGCAAGAGGTGTAGGCTGTGGCAGCACTGCGGTGTCGGGCCGTGTGATGGAGTGTTTAATACTGAAAGGCTGCAGGGAAGAAGGGTGGTGGTGGAGAAGGATTGGGTTCTGGCTGCATGAGATTATGTCAAGACCCAAAGGCAGAGGGTTTATTGAGTCCTAGTGGCAAGCGGGTGGGGTGTGATGATGTGAGGAGGATATGTCTTCATGACCCGGGGTAGATGGGTGAAGGGAGGAAAGATATTGGGCCTCAGGGGAGGTGACGATGTCAAGATCTGGAGAAAGGAGAGATGGTTGTTTGTTCCAAGGTGTGGGGAAACGGGAACTGTATAAGTGGCTGCGGGTGGCTTAGTTGCGTGTGTGTGGGGGGTAATTTGGAGGCTCTTTCCTGGGCATTTCCTTCAATGTTTGTTATGACTGGGTGTCCTGCACTGATCCACAGCACAAATGCCATCTGTGCTACAGAAATGACTATATAGCCATTGAAAAACCTTGGCCTGTGTATCTCCAGCTCCCATCAATTGACTGTGCAACTGTTTGTAATGTGCAGCTGGATAATGGTGTCTCTTGCTTCCACTGGGATCATAGATTCCATTCTGATAAAGAGGGTCCCAGCTTGCTGAATTCTTCATCGATTGATTCAAATTGCACATGTACAAATCAGGTGAGAGTGGGGTACAGGGACTTGCATATAAATATTCTTTTGCCAAAAATGTGATAGCAAGTGAATGGTGATAGACCGTCTGCGCTAGCTGTACCACTTCTTTTATATTCTAGTATTTCTATAGAACAGCTCATGTTGAGTCAGAACTTGTGTTACTGTAATAGTGGTGTGAGGAAATGCTAAGAGATCATGGTTCAGCTCAAGTACAGCAAGTATTTCAATTGTTTTCTAGAAAATAAATGGGCAGTTTGCAAATACTCAGTCCATGAGGGATAAATAAATCTGTTTCATAAACAGTAAGTGTTGCACTGTGGGAATCACTTAGAGGTGTTGTTAACCTTCTTCAGCTAGCACAGTGACAGGTCTGAATAATATTAACTCAAATTCCAGATATTGCAGAGAGTTAAAGTTCTCAAGTTAATGAAAGTACAGAAATGACACACGATTTCTGAACAATTTTCACCATGCTTTTGTAACAGCTGGCAAGTTGGGTTATGCTTGCAGAGTGAACAAAGATGTTTCATAAACCGTCTGTGTTTGGTGTCCATCGTGTCAAGGAGACTGCAATACTAAATAATGTGACCGAAAGAAGTACAAATAGCTTGCTGTTTTCATCCAAATGGAATATTTTGGGCCCCAGAGGGAGAAGGTAAAAGGGCAGCTATTTCATCTGCACCTGCCTGGAAGACTGTTGGCATGATTGGGAAGTGGACCAGAGAATTGTTGGGTAACATTCTCTTCGGAATGCTTAAAGAGCAGGAATTGTGAAGATGTGTTTGTGAGAAAACGATCCACTGAACGTGGAGGCTGGTGGACTGGGAGGTGAAGACAAAGGGAGCCCTACCATAGATCTGGGTGGGAGGGGAAGGGTTGAGAGTGGAAGTGCAGGAAATGGAACAGTCATGACAACTGCTAATCTTAGCGAAAGGGACACCCTGGTTGCAGAAAAAGGAATGTAATGGAAGCAAGTGAAGTCGTTCAAGTCCTGAAGATCTTGAACCCAGAGATTCTAGCACAGAGGTACAGATGTACCATTCTCCCATTATGATTGAACAATGATAGCAATCTGGCAGTAATGCCAATGCATTCAGTATTTCAGCATTCATGCTCATCAGATTTCTCCCGTAGGCTCCTCGAACAAAATATGAGCACCCTTCAGTAAAGCTGGTTTCTGACTTGGCCCTCTGGTGAATTGGCAGATATACTCTGCTTTCCTCCTGACCTGTCTGCTGCCTAATCATACCCAGTTTCTTTACCACGTGCCGACGGTGACCCTATGCAACCTTTTACAATTTATGTGGCACCAATATCTGAGCTGGTAGCTGAGTGTGCCAGGTAAAGTCATGCATTGTACACGGATGAGTAGGTGGTATTCTTGGCTGTCAGAAAAGCAAGACTTGTGTGAGGGAAGCAGATGAGTTCGAAAACAAAATGTCATACCATCTGCCGATTTCCAGACAGCAGCGTGAAGTGCAAGTTGAGAAGTTGTATAATGTCATCTAAAATGCTCCAGGTGATGCTGGAAACAATGGATTCTGTTCGTGCTGAAGGCATACCATGGAACACCATCTCGTTGTCAGGGCTCAGCGGTTGTATTCCCTGCTGTTTCTGCTGCATTTCCTTGTTTCATGACACTTTGTCTAGTAAGACAGAGAACCACTGAACGTTTGTAGCACAGTAAGAGATCACTTTATGTCTGCACTGGCAGCTGATGTGTTCTGCTTGAATCACGTATCTGCTCTGGATGTATCGCTGGAGTATTGTGGAGCGGGTGGCATTGGTAGTAAGAGCGCTGGGGGTGTTATTCATCAAGCAGTGGAGGTTGAGGGCGTTGGAGGGAGGAGGGATCGTTTAAAGATACGCTCCCTAATCTTGACCACCTGCATCAGCTCATTGAAATTTGTTGCCAGGTCCTTGGCACCAGACCCTGGAAACGACCTGCCCCTGCAATTTGCTCTCATTCCTTTTGCAAGTTGTTCCTTGAGGGCTTCCTCACAGCCTTTCCTCCTGCATCACGGCCTCTTCCCTCCCAGTGCGCTGCAGTTCTAAAAGCCCCGGTATAGACTGTTCACTGGGTGACCTCTTTCCTGCCCCACAGCTCCATTTCGTTTCTTCACAATCGCCTTTTCTCATTGCAGTCGGCAGCAACTTGCTTCGAGTCAGTGCAGCACCCCTTTAAGAGAGGCAGGACGTTTTTGAAGAGCTGGAAGACTATGCTCCCCTCGCTGGCTGTGAGTTGATCTTTCACTGAAGGCTGCAGTCAGGGGGAGGTGGGCGTGAAGTAACAGTAACGGAGCGGTGAACAGTCTGCCCGGATTGGAGTACACGTGGTGACGGGGGTGGGGGTGAGAACGGTTAGTCCTTCGTCTGAAAACGTGTGCAGATCCATTTTCAGACTGGAACCCTTGCATTTAGACAAATAAACGAGACATAGAGGAATGCAATTCCGTTGTTTCATCAGTCAATTCCTAAACGTCAAATGAATGAAAAGAGATGCCTTAAAAACGCTTGTGATTGCGATGTTTAACGACGCGAACCTCTTGGAATATATTGTGGTTTCTTCCGTTTTGTAAACCCAATGTGTACGGATCACTCCAGATCTCTTTAATCCATTTCGTTTTGCTTTGCATTTTAGCAAAGTTGCTGCTTTGATTCTTATCCCATTGCAAGGGATTGCTTTATTTTGCTGTAATCCGTGTGATGAATTCGAAGCGCGAGGTTTTTTTAATTAGATCGTGTCTAGGGCAGAGAGGGGTAGTGGCGGGGTTGAAAGAAGACAGTAACAGTACGGTACCAGCGAGGGCGTTGTGTGTTCTGTTAGAGTGGAGTTGGTCACGGAATGATGTTCGGGCTGTGTATCCATCCCGTATGGACTCGGACATTGGTCAGGAGGTGGCTCCATCAGGAGATGCTGTTATGGCTATTCCTCAAGCTGCTGGCCCTGGGGACCGTAGTGGCGTTGTTCTGTGAGCTGGGCATTTACTATGCGGTGATCCTCAGATGTGACTGGCCTCCCCTTAAAGCACAAGCAGAACCGCAAGGATCCTCCGAACCAGTGCTGAAGGCTTTGTTCCTGGCTGATACACATCTCCTGGGAGCTCTGAGAGGACACTGGCTCGACAAACTGAGAAGGTAAGGCACACACACACGCAGGTTGAAATCAAACGTGCTAAATATCAAAAGCTGGCCAGGGAGGAACAAAGTTCAGGCCGTGCTTTTTGAATGCTCTTTGCTGAAGTTGAGCATTCCAATGGTCAGAAATATACGTGGCTTGAATCCTCACGAACAAGCTGTAGACGAAAAACCGAAATAGCTGGAAAAGCTCTGCAGGTCTGACAGGATAAGTGAAGAGCAATCAGAGTTCAGAATTTCTGTTTTTGTGTCGGATTTACAGCGTCTGCAGTTCTTTCGGTTTTTATAACCAAAGACCTGACCTAACTAGCATTTCGAATCCATCCTGTTTCAGATGGTGGCGTTGCAGTAATGCCATTCATGATGCAGGACCCGAGGCTTATGTTCCAAATTTCCCTCTCCCCGTGGCAGATTGTGAAATTCGGATTCAGTTTTAAAAGTGGAATAAATAGCTCATTTAATGGCCATATTCATTGTGGTTAAAAAATAAACATGAATTCACTAAAGTCCTTTGGAGAAGGAAATCTGCTAGGAGACGCAATAAATACTGGCCTAGTTAGTGACACCCAAATCTACACAAAAGTAAATTGCAAGCAGAGGCAACAAGGGGCAGGTGATGGATAAAGAAGCTTGGAAATGAGAATACAGCTGCAGTGTGTGCGTTAAATACAGAGGAACATGTTTTAATTTATGCTGACTTGGAGCTAAGGGATGTCAGCTACGGAAACGAGCCCAATGAGGTGTGAACACGGAAGAAATGATTAAACTGGAGTTGACCGTTGAAATGACCCTGCAAACTGACATAAATGCATTGGGTCTCAGTTCTGAGGAATGGTCACTTGACCCAAAACATTAACCTTGACTTCTCACCACAGATGCTGCCAGACCTGGTGAGCTTTAGCAGCAAATTCTGGTTTTGTTGTATAAACACATTGAGTATTAGTCACAGTGTATTCCCTCACAGCAGGTGGGGGATAGGTTTTCACTAGTAACATTAATGCATCCTGCTCAGAGTCTTCTTAACCAGTGCAAGATTAGGAAACTTTATTTGGAAGTTACTTACACCCAAGACTACTTGCAGCCTGATTCCTACCATCTGGCAGAGCTGGTCAGATCCTTGGGCTCACCTTATGGGTTTACCCTGGTTCAGAAAAGTGTTTGCATTGCGCCCATTTTGAGAGATACACAGGAGGTAGTCGGCACATTTTGGAATTCATTTCCTTTCAAAAAAATATTTGGCTTATTCAGAAACTGACCATAAAGGAGCACCTCTATAAGATTATAACAAAGTGCGGAGCTGGATGAACACAGCAGGCCAAGCAGCATCTCAGGAGCACAAAAGCTGACGTTTCGGGCCTGGACCGTTCATCAGAGCTCTCTGGCCCGAAACGTCAGCTTTTGTGCTCCTAAGATGCTGCTTGGCCTGCTGCGTTCATCCAGCTTCACACTTACAATCTTGGATTCTCCAGCATCTGCAGTTCCCATTATCTCTGACCTCTATAACATTACTCAACTTTGCATCTGTCCCAGCACATCTGGTTCAGAAACAGTCATCGGTGCCTTTAGACTCGACAGTGCCAACTGGTTGGTTGGTTCCTTGATACTGCATAAACTTGAGGTCAATCGAAACTCTGCCAATGTCTTCACTCCCAGCAAGCTCCATCCCCTTGCCATTCACGCTAATTTAAATGTTGACCCACACTGGCGCCTGATCAACAACTGTTTGATTTTGAAAAATCTCATCTTGTTTTATTAATCTATGTTAATAGTTTCACCAAACACCCCACCCTCAATCAAGGTTAATCGGGGAAAAAAGTCATTCCCTGCATCACTAATGTGATTGTTGGGCATGGACAAGGCATTGCATTTCACATTCACCAGTTCAGGGTTTAGCAGGTTTGACGTTGGCACCACCCAGAGAGCACTGCTAACAGATCATTTGTGTAATGAGCTGGCAACAGCACTGAGTGCTGTAGGCATCTGATGCGCTTCCACAGAGATGCCATCACGGCTCACACAGTGTGGATCTCCGCACAGATCAGTCATTTAAATACATTACTGATATTTCGTGACTGTCCTATCACTATAAATAACTTGCAGGAGATGTATGGGGGTAACTTATATCAGAAGTACACTGTATTCTAGAGGAAAGCTAACATATTTTGACCGGATACTGGATAAGATTTGAAACCCAGTTAATAATACTTGCAGGCAAAGACCTATTTCCAGTGCTCCTGGTGTTGTACTTTGAAAAGCAACTTACATAATAAGAAATGCCTGCACTCTGCCAGGTATTTCAGATGGAAAGCCTTGCAATTGTAACGTGCCTTCACAACCTCAGGGCACAAGCACTGTACAGCTGATTAATTACTTCTGAACTGCAGTAGCTGTTGCAATGCATGAAATGTGGTAACCAATTAGCAAATAGCAAACAGCCACAAACAGTAATCTTATAATGACCAGATTATCTTTTTTATAGTGACGTTGATTGAGGGATAAATATTGGCATGGACACCCCTGCTGTTCTTCAAACACCACCATGGGATATCTTACATACAACCAAGAGAGCAGGAAGGGGTCTGTGCAGTCTGTGTCAGTACTGTACTGGAGAGTGTTATGGTGAGGGATGTGAATTTCTGAACATTTAATTTAACATGATCCTGCACACAGAATCTATCAGGCCCTTGTGTTCCCCACTGTCTTAGGGCACGCCAGCATGCTATACTGTTGGAGCTGCTACTTGTGATGGAAGTTACTACCACCATCCTGTTTAAATATAGCAAACCAAGGGACCTCCGAGATAACAAGGTGTGGAGCTGGATGAACACAGCAGGCCAAGCAGCATCAGAGGAGCGGGAAAGCTGACATTTTGGCCCTAGCCTGCTTGGCCCAGTGTCCTGCAGAAAACCATTTTTAGGGAAAGGAAGTATCTCCCAAATCTCCTGTAGTTAACAAGACTTATTGCATGTTAACAGCTCATTACTGACAACATTAGACATCGTACCAGAGACCTCACGAGATCTCACCCATTTGGGATCCTGAAGTATGCTTCTGACAGGTCCATACAACATCACCATAGTGGGTGTTACTAAAGACAGTCCTCGATATTAACCATTTCAGACACCTACAACATGAGACCTTTGACCTCAGCTGTTTCGAGCCTGCTAACTCTCCATTTTTTTTTGCTGGTATGCAGTCTATTGTTTACCTTGTTTATTAACCTATTTTTCTAATCACCCTGTCCACAGGTGGTGTTATACACCACTGGAGCAGTTGGGACTTGACCCGGGGCTTCTTGGCAGAGGGTTGGGTCACTACCACTGAGCCACAGGAGGGCCCCTCATTTTTACAGAGTGTCATAGAGATGTACAGCACGGAAACAGACCCTTCAGTCCAACTCATCCATGCCAACGAGATATCCCAAATTAATCTCGTCCCATTTGCCAGCATTTAGCCCATATCCTTCTGAACCCTTTCTATTTGTGTAGCCATGCAGCTGCCTTTTAAATTGTCATTGTACCGGCCTCCATCACGTCCCTTTCAGCTCATTCCATACATGCACTACCCTCTGCGTGAAGAAGTTTCCCCTTAGATCCCTTTTAAATCTTTCCCCTCTCACCTTAAACCAATGCATTCAGTTTTGGACTCCGTTACTCTGGGGGAAAGACCTTGACTATTTACCCTATCCATGTCCCTCATGATTTTATAATCTTGTAGAAAGCAGCCCCTCAGCCTCCAACACTGTAGGGAAAACAGCCCCAGCCTATTCAGCCTCTCCCTGTAGCTTTAAGAAATAAACGGGCAGCATTTTTTAAAAAATTCTACAATGTAGCATAACCTGTTTTCAAAACTGTTATGGTTATGTCATGATCAAGAACAAAATTTACTGCAGCCCCACCACGCCAGTGACCTGGGTTCAACTGCACCCTCAGGTGACTGTCAGTGTGGAGTTTGCACATTCTTCCTGTGTCTGCGTGGATTTCCTCCCACAGTCCAGAAATATGGACATTAGGTAGATTAGCCATCTAAATTGCCCATAGTGTTCAGAGATGTATAGGTTAGATAGATTAGCCATGGGAATTCAGGGTTACAGTGATAAGGTAGAAGGGTAAGTTTCAGTGGGATGTTTTGCAGGGGGCCAGAGTGGACTCGATGGGCTGAATGGTCTGCTTCCACATTGTTGGGATTCTATCTATTCAACAAACATTTACTGGTGTGTTCTTAGCACTGCAGCAAATTGTCAATATGAGTTCTGATCACAATGTAATCCTGCCAGCTCGAAAATTAAACAAATGTTGTCCAACACAGAAATGCAGGAGGTGATGAAATGCAAACAGCAAACGTACCAGCATTTGGAAAATCAAAAGTGAGACTAATATTTTCGTGTAAACCTTCTCCTCAGAATTTCCTGTAAATTCACAGTTGGTTTTTCTGTTCACATCCAGTCATGCAAGTTAAGCAAATTTGACTCAACGCTAAAACTGCTGCAAAACATCAAAGCAATTATTGAAATTACATGGTCAAAACTTGAAGTGAATATACAGCCTAAAGATCAGTCATTTGTGAATTAAATAAAAAGACTAAATAAAATTGGTATCGTGCAAAAAGGAAATTCAGTAATTACCCTTGCCTTTTAATAGCAGTGGTAATCTCAAGATTAATCCGATTTAACTCAGGAGAGAATTAAGTTGAATTCCTTGCTGGTAGAGTTGAATTCCTGAGAGGTTCTGGAGCGGCAATAGGCCCTGTAAGTTTTCCTTCAATTCTTCAGTCCCAATTAACATCCCTTATTCTGCACATCACCGAGCACTTAAGAGCTTGACCTACTTTTACATTCAGTGGCTGCTGTTATGTAGGGATGTGAAGAGAAATTACAACTTTGTAACGTTTCTTGCACGCTGCTGCAAGCAATAATGCTGGAAACTTGTGCTGTTCATCTCCAGGGAATGGCAAATGGAGCGTGCTTTTCAGACTGCCTCGTGGCTTTTTGAACCAGATGTTGTGTTCGTTCTTGGTGACCTGTTTGATGAGGGGAAATGGAGCTCACCAGAGGTACTGTGTTCTGGGTCATACCGGCATCTACTTTTGATGAAATGCCTGAGATATGCAAAAAAAAAGTTATTTTTTTCATCAAACCATGGTGCACTGAAAGCAGAACAAGTCAGTATATGCTTCTGTTTAATGTTATGCTGAGAATAACTTATTTACAGCGTGCCCCCCTCCTTACTTCTGCTGTCAGCAGGGCATATATCTTTTGTGGCTTGAGAGAAACGTTGGTCCCATGCTGATATTCTGTTCAGTAAAACGGCATGAATATCCTGTTACCAAATCAGTAAATAAAAACCAAAAGACCTGCGGATGCTATAAATCTGAAACAAAATCAGAGATGGCTGGAAAAGCTCAGCACGTCTGGTAGTATGTGTGGAGAGAAATCAGAGTTAACGTTTCCAGTCGTGTGACCCTTCCTCAGAACTGAGTTTGAGTTTTGAGGATAGGTCACTGGACCCGAAAGGTTAACTCTGCTTTCTCTCCACAGATACTGCCAGACCTGCTGAGCTTTTCCAGCAGTATCTGTTTTTGCAACAAATCATTGTACCGTCTCTCTTAGAGTGTTAGGTCATACATTGCGTAGCATGGAAGCAGACCCTTCGGTCCAACTTGTCCGTGCCAAACAGACATCCTAAGTTAATCTAGTCCCATTTGCCAGCATTTGGCCGATATCCATCCAAACCTATTCATGTACCCATCCAGATGCCTTTTAAATGTTATAATTGTACCAACCTGCACCACTTCCTCTGGCAGCTCATTCCATTCACACATCACCGTCTGTGTGAAAAGATTGCCCCTGATGTCCCTTTTATATCTTTCCTCTCCCAACCTTAAACCTATGCACTCTAGTTTTGGATTCCCCTGCCCTGGGGAAAAGACCTTGGCCATTCAGCCCGTCCATGCCCCCTTCTCAGAAGGAGATACCTGGCGATGCCTTCCATTGCATACAGTTGTGTTAAAAATTTGGTATGCTTAGCTATGGTGTGACCCAAATATTTTAATTCACTGTAATGCTTTATCACATTCTTTACACACTTCTTCAATGTCTTCTGTCATTCATGTCAACAATCTTATCTTCCCTGAGAGACTAGACCTTATCTTGGTTTATATCAATGTTGTTAAGCAGGTTAAGAGAGGATTAGCAGGAATGGGTTCCAGGTAGTTTATTGCTGGATTCCTTTTGAAGTTAGATCACCGCTATCCTTGGACAAATCTAAACATACAGAATGTCACAAACAGAAACCAAAATTGCTTTGAAAACTCAGCTGGCTCTGCAGCATCTGTGGAGAGAATGCAGAGTGAAGCTTTCAGCTCCAGTGATGCTTTTTCAGAACTGATTGTAACTCAGAAAATGTTGGTATATATACTGAAGATGGGGTGGGGGGGTGAAGTGGGAGGAATAAATGATAGTTGGAAGTAAAGCTCAAAAAGAGAACAGGACTAGGCAGACAGAGGAATGGATAAAGGTCAGCCTGGGGTAAATCAATAGGTGCTAATGGGGACCATTAGTGGCTGATAGTGAATTGGTTGTGGTAACAGTCCATGCTATTCTAAGGTCTGGTATGTGGGGTTTGGGAGAAGGATATGGGAAAGGCTACTCAAGCCCTAAAATTATTGACTAAAACAAAAATTGCTGGAAAAGCTCAGCAGGTATGGCAGCATCTGCAGAGCTTTTCTGGCAATTTCTGTTTTGGCTTCTGATTTACAGCATCCGCAGTTCTTTTGGTTTTTAACTAAAATTATTGAGTGCTGTATGGAGTCCAGAAGTCTGTAGAGTTTCCAAGCTCCTTATTCCTAGATTTGTTCGTCTGCGTCCTTTCCACTTGTTGGTAATCAATAGGCGACACCTAACAATCTAATTGCACTTTTTTTTGTTATTTAGCTCTATCCAAATTAATTCTGTTTGAATTCCCTGAGACATACTCTTTCTCCAGCACTGCAATGTTGTCCCTAACCAATACTGACACCCCTTCTCCTTTTCTTCCTTTTCTCAATACCTTGTCCCCAGAAATATCTAATATCTAGTTTTCCCCTTCATTGAGCCAGGTCTCTGTCACTGCCACAGCATCACAGTTCCATATGGCAATCTGTGTCTATCACTCCCCAGCCTCATTTACTACACTCTGTGCATTCACATAGCTGCATTGTAGTAACCCTGATGTAGAATTCATTACTTTCTGGCTTGCTCTGACTATTCTCTGTGCTCGTGCTACCTGTTGTATTTTGTGAACCTGTTGTCTAATATTTTTTCTTGGTTCTCACACTCCTGTCAAATTAGTTTAAAGTCAACCCAGTGGGGTACTAGCAGAAAGCCCCATAAGGAACTCAGTCCCAGGTTTGTTCAGGTGTGAGCTGTACTACAGCTTCTAATGGTGGTATAAGTCAGTCTCAGAAATCTAAAGCCCTTCCTGCCTGTCTGCCTAAGCATTTATCTATCTCATCCTTTTATAGTTACTTGCACGTGACTGCGGGTAATCCAGAGATTACTGCACTTGAGGTCCCAGCTTGCTAACTTTCTACCTAGCTCTCTAAATTCAGATTGCAGGACCACGCTGTCCCTAACCCAGCTATTGGTAGCAACATGGACCATAACTGCTGACTTTACACGTCTCCTTGCTCCCTCAGTGTCCTGCAGCCACTTTGTGACATCTTTGATCCTGACATCAGGTAACCATACTGCCCTGGAGTTGTGACTGTGGTGATAGAAATGTTCCCCTCACTAATGAATTCCCGCTCAGCTTTGCTCTTCTTCTTGTCCTGGTCAGCTGAATTGCTCATGGTGCCACAAAAGTGGCTCTGACTGCACTCTCTTGAGGAATCAGCACCTCCTCAGCTTTTGGAAAGGAAAACCAATTTGTGGATGGGACGCCAGGGGATTCCCGCACAACCTCACTGTTTCTCGTGGCCTGCCAGGCAGTCACCAGGTCCTTAAGATGCAGTGTGACTACCTCTCCGAATATGTAATCCACATAGCTCTTAGTGTTGTGGATGTGCCACAGTGTTTCCAGCCATCATCTGAGCTCCACAAACTTGGATCTCGGGTTTCTGTATATGACAGCACATGTGATCACCTACAGTATCGTGGTAGGGTCTATGACTTGCCACATATCACGGGTACATGCATCAGGCTATACGATCTACTTGACTGAGCTGTGCTGCCGTGTCTTAACTTTATTTGCCTTATATTAACTTTACTCTGCTTTGGACTACTTATGCTGGGATATGGGCAGCAGAGACTTGTGCGAGAGCAGGTTTGCAGAGAACGCCGGTCAATGGAGCATTGAGGCTTAATGTCATAACAGCTTAGAGTAGCTGATCTGACTGGCAGCTCGCTCATATGAAACAAGGCTACAAGGTCTTAAGTTGCTGACATTCACATCTTGGTAACATTTCCATGAGAGACAACTTTGCAGAGACCAGTAATTTGCAATGGGAGCCCTGGCACAGCATTTAGGAGCTTCAGGAGCCACATTCCAAATAAATTCCAAAAGCAGAAGAGTTTGAGGGGAAATCAGTGTCAGTGAAGGAGTAAGTAAAGAGATTAACTTACTGAAGGAGTAAGTAAGGAGATTAACAACACAACAAATTCCACAACAACTCTGATAAGGAAGTGGACCTTTAGACTGAACGTTACACGATCAGTATGAAACATCCGCTGAAACAGCAAATCCTGCAAGCAAAAAACAACGGCAAGACTAACCTTCACCCACTTTGTGAGATGCCTGGAACAGTTTAAAGAACTGTGTACGTGACTTGGGGGGGAGGGTGACGGGTAACAGCAAATGTATATAAGCTTTGAAATCGTCTGTAATAGCTGAGAAGTTTGGTGAGGCCCCTTTGAGGTCCCTGCATCTCCCAAAAGCTTTTGTTAATAAAACTGTGTCTGTCTGACTCACTCACTTCAGAATTATACTTGGTAATAAAGTGTGAAGCTGGATGAACACAGCAGGCCAAGCAGCATCTCAGGAGCACAAAAGCTGACGTTTCGGGCCTAGACCCTTCATCAGAAAAGGGGGAGGGGAAGAGGGCTCTGAAATAAATAGGGAGAGAGGGGGAGGCGGATCGAAGATGGGTAGAGGAGAAGATAGGTGGAGAAGAGACAGAGATAATGGGAACTGCAGATGATGGAGAATCCGAGATAGCAAAGTGTGGAGCTGGATGAACACAGCAGGCCAAGCAGCATTTTAGGAGCAGGAAAGCTGACATATCGGGCCTAGACCCTTCATCAGGAAAAAAAGAGGAGACAGACAAGTTATAGAGGCAGGGTTGGAGCCCGTAAAGGTGAGTGTAGGTGGGGAGGTAGGGAGGGGATAGGTCAGTCCGGGGAAGATGGACAGGTCAAGGGGGCGGGATGAGGTTAGTAGGTAGGAAATGGCAGTGCTGCTTGAGGTGGGAGGAGGGGATAGGTGAGAGGAAGAGATAATGGGAACTGCAGATGCTGGAGAATTCCAAGATAACAAAATGTGAGGCTGGATGAACACAGCAGGCCAAGCAGCATCTCAGGAGCACAAAAGCTGACGTTTCGGGCCTAGACCCTTCATCAGAGAGGGGGATGGGGAGAGGGAACTGGAATAAATAGGGAGAGAGGGGGAGGCGGACCGAAGATGGAGAGTAAAGAAGATAGGTGGAGAGAGTATAGGTGGGGAGGTAGGGAGGGGATAGGTCAGTCCAGGGAAGACGGACAGGTCAAGGAGGTGGGATGAGGTTAGTAGGTAGCTGGGGGTGTGGCTTGGGGTGGGAGGAAGGGATGGGTGAGAGGAAGAACCGGTTAGGGAGGCAGAGACAGGTTGGACTGGTTTTGGGATGCAGTGGGTGGGGGGGAAGAGCTGGGCTGGTTGTGTGGTGCAGTAGGGGGAGGGGACGAACTGGGCTGGTTTAGGGATACAGTAGGGGAAGGGGAGATTTTGAAACCGGTGAAGTCCACATTGATACCATATGGCTGCAGGGTTCCCAGGTGGAATATGAGTTGCTGTTCCTGCAACCTTCGGGTGGCATCATTGTGGCAGTGCAGGAGGCCCATGATGGACATGTCATCTAGAGAATGGGAGGGGGAGTGGAAATGGTTTGCGACTGGGAGGTGCAGTTGTTTGTTGCGAACTGAGCGGAGGTGTTCTGCAAAGCGGTCCCCAAGCCTCCGCTTGGTTTCCCCAATGTAGAGGAAGCCGCACCGGGTGAGAAATCTCCCCTTCCCCTACTGCATCCCTAAACCAGCCCAGTTCGTCCCCTCCCCCCACTGCACCACACAACCAGCCCAGCTCTTCCCCCCCACCCACTGCATTCCAAAACCAGTCCAACCTGTCTCTGCCTCCCTAACCGGCTCTTCCTCTCACCCATCCCTTCCTCCCACCCCAAGCCGCACCCCCAGCTACCTACTAACCTCATCCCACCTCCTTGACCTGTCCGTCTTCCCTGGACTGACCTATCCCCTCCCTACCTCCCCACCTACACTCTCTCCACCTATCTTCTTTACTCTCCATCTTCGGTCCGCCTCCCCCTCTCTCCCTATTTATTCCAGTTCCCTCTCCCCATCCCCCTCTCTGATGAATGGTCTAGGCCCGAAACGTCAGCTTTTGTGCTCCTGAGATGCTGCTTGGCCTGCTGTGTTCATCCAGCCTCACATTTTGTTATCTAGGTGAGAGGAAGAACAGGTTAGGGAGGCGGGGACGAGCTGGCTCGTTTTGGGATGCATTGGGCGGGATGGGAGATTTTGAAGGTTGTGAAATCCGCATTGATACCATTGGACTGCAGGGTTCCCAAGCGGAATATGAGTTGCTGTTCCTGCAACAGTTTACGTACAATAGCCAGCACTGTTTCAGAGTCCTGTTTTGACTTGCTGTCACGATACATCACCAGATATCTTCGGTAGAAGAAAAGCGTGGTTGACACAAAAGAAGCAAATGCAGGAGTTACTCAGTAGATCAGGCAGTGTCTTCGGAGTGAGAGCCAGAGTTTCCCTTCACATGGACTGTGCCCAGGTGCTGCCGAACTTCCTGTATATTTTCAATACTCTCTGCTGTGAGTTCCGATTTCCAGCATTCATAGTTCTTTACCTCTTAAATAAGGATGCTGTCGATAAGTAGTCCAACACTTTATAAATCTTTGCAGTAATGCAGCTCATTATGATTTGTAGTTCTGAAATTTAAAAAAGTCCTTTCAGAAATATTCAGTTGTTTAAATGCTTGCTGCCAGAATTTGTAAGAAACACATCTTTGGCAAGTTTAAATTCAAATGCATGAAATTGGAAATAGTCTTCAGTTTGTTTTGTAATTTGCTGCAGAGATCCCAGTTCAATATTCTTTCTCTTACTTCCTCTCACCTCTGCACCCCCCCACACCCCTCAAAGCTACCCCCTCATTAGGGTTATAGGCTCAAGTCCCAATTCAGGATTTGAGCATAAATTTTAAGACTGATTTTCTGGTGTGGTATTGGGGAATGCTACACTGTTGGAAGTGGTCATCTTTTAAGAGAAGATATTAAATCAAGGCCTCTCCTGCTCTGTTGAGTGGTGATAACCCTAACCCTATTCCATGACACTGTTTTGAAGAGGAGCGGAGAGGTTGTAGCTGGTGTTCTGGCCAATATTTATTCCTCAATTAACATCATAAAAACAGATTGTCCCTTTGCGGCATGGGAGCTTGCTTGCCGACCACATTTCCAACATTATAATGCTGACTATGCCGCATTGGTTGTATTTTGAGATATCCTGTATTTATGAAAGGTGCTATATACAGGTCAATACTTCTTTCTTTTAGGGCAATGATTGTCTTGTGAATTGTAGAAATTGTCAGGGATATTTTTGTTCTTTAGGGGAAGGATTGTGTAGTCTGATTTCTTGATTCTCAATAGGCAGATATTCAAAGACTTAATGGAAAATGGTTAAACTATAATTCACTAATGCTGTGAATCTTTACCAGGACTTCAAAGATGATGTGAAGCGTTTTCAGATGATGTTCAGGCACTCGTCCAGCACAGACTTGTTTGTGGTTGTAGGGAATCATGATGTTGGCTTCCATCATGAGTAAGTACACTTCATTTGCTAATTCCAGCTTCGACTGGCTAAGGTGTGAGCATTGTGATCAATCATTCTGCCTGTTGATCGACTGTGTATCATTTTGTAAATACTTCATCCAGGCATGCTAAATTTCTTAAGTTGGATCCAAGAGGTAAATGCCTTAAACCAATCTCAAATATTGTTGATCTGAATGTAACTGCATCAGAAGATTTTAACCACCCACCCACACTCCGTCTGTTCGTGTCTGTCAGAAACAGCTAAGCGTTTGACGTTGACTGTCTCTTTGATGAGAAGCTTGCTTACCTCTAAGTTTCTTCAAAAGCTCTAACTTTGTTTTCACTTATAGTAAATTATTTTGAGGTTTTCAAAAATTATATTTAACAAAAATACCATGGTATTCCTGGAGGGAATCGTCTAGGGGTTGGCTGCAAGAGTGAGAAGGATTAGAGTACCCCGAAAATTTCCAAATTTTTAACTCTTCAAATAAAACTTGAGCCTCAGCGGGTGAGAGGATGCTGTAATAACTGGAGACAATTTGCTGTACATCTTCACATGTACAAGAGAGGCAATGGCCTAGTGGTATTATTGCTGGACTGGTAATCCAGAGACCCAGATAACATTCTAGGGACCTAGGTTCATGTCACCCCACGGCAGATGGTGAAATTTGAATTCAATAAAATATCTGGAATTAAGGATCTAAAGATGACCGTGAGTCTATTGTCGGGGAAAATCCCATCTGGTTCACTAATGTCCTTCAGGGAAGGAAACTGCCATCCTTACCTGGTCTGGCCTACATGTGACACCAGACCCACAGCAATGTGGTCAGCTTTGAATTGCCCTCTGGGTAATTAGGGATGGGCAATAAATGCTGCCTAGCCAGCAACGCCCTCATCCTGTGAATGAATAATAAAAGAAAGAATAAGGAAATCTTGGAAATAATACTCAGAATCTCAGCTTTGGGTGATCCAGTATGAATTGACATTAAACCTTAAAAATAATTTCGTTCAGACAATAAAGACTTGTTTGTGATATCCACATTAATGTTGTTTAGTAGTGTAGGAAGAAGGAGAGGTCTTTCAGGTCCTCGAACCTGTTCAAGCCTATTGATCATGGTTTTAACATTTCAGCTGACCTTCATTCTCAGTAGATTTTTGGATGAGAGAGTTCACCCAAGCACTTCACCCTTTGCTTTAAAAATTTTCATCGCTTGCTCTGGAATTGTCTCTAGAATTTGTCAATAATTTGGACTTGATCGAGCAAATGAGGAATTAAATTATATTTTATTTAATTGTAGTCAGTGTAAGATGCCATTGTTGGGAATCAGGGTAGATAGGTATACACTGTTGTATTTTTTAAACATCTTAAGGCACCTCAATTTGAACACCATTAGCCTTCTAACTACAAAACTGGTCTATGCAACCTGTCCTCATAATTTAACCCTTTGATAAATCTGAGCTGCACGCCTTCCGAGCCAGTACATCCGCCCTGGGAGGGGTTACCTGGAATTAGTGCGGTTCTTGTTCGGGCTAATACCTGGGTGAATAATGATATCCAAACTGCCTTTTGTGGGACATGCATCGCTGGTTGAGCCAGCATTTTGTGCCAGTGCCTAGTTGACCTTGAGAAGGTGGTGGTGAGCTGCCTTCTTGAATTGCTGCAGTCCATCTACTGTAGATAGATCCGCAATGATGTTAAAGAGGGAATTTCGTGATCTTGATCCAGTGATAGTGAAAGAACTGCAACATATTTCCAAGTCAGGCTGGTGAGTGGCTTGCGGGGAATAACATATATCTATTGTCCTTCTAGATGGAAATAATGAGTTTGGAAGGTGCTGTCTCAGGATCTCTGGTGAGTTTCTGCAGTACATCTTGTAGGTGGTGCGCACTGCTGTTACTTAGCATCGCTGGTGGAGGGAGCTTGTGAATGTGGTGCCAGTCAAATACATTGCTTTGTCCTGGATGCTATCAAAGCTTTTTGAGTGTTGTTGGAGCTGCACCCATCCAGGCAAGTGGGGATATTCCATCTCACACCTGACTTGCGCCTTATAGATGGTGGACAGGCTTTGAGGAGTTGAGACATGTGTTATTCATGGCAGTATTCCTTGCCTCTGACCTGCTCTTATAGCAATTATTTATGTAGCTAAAAAAAGTCCGAAAGAGCTGCGGATGCTGTAAATCAGGAGCAAAAACAAAGTTACTGGAAAAGCTCAGCAGGTCTGGCAGCATCTGTAAAGAAAAAAAAATCACAGTTAATGTTTCGGGTCCCGGTTCTGAGGAAGGGTCATTGGACCCGAAACGTTAACCCTGATTTTTTTTTCTTCGTAGATGCTGCTAGACCTGCTGAGCTTTTCCAGCAACTTTGTTTTTGCTCCTGATTTATGCAGCTAGTCCAATAAAGTTCTGGCCAGTGGTAACCCTTCGAAGTTGATAAGGGGGGATTCAGTAATGACAACTCCATTGAATGTAAAGGGGCGCTGGTTCAAATATCTTCAATAAGTGATGATCATTGATTGGCATTTCTGTGCCAAGAATATTACTTGTCTGGATATTGTCCAGATCTTGCTGTATTTGGGGTATGGGCTGCTTCAGTGTCTCAGGAAGTATGAATGGTGTTGAACAATGTGTGGCAAAACCAGGAGTAGTGGTTTTTGAGAATAAAACTGCTGTCACGCCTCCTGACAGAATCCTGACAAACTCCTCAGTTAAGATTGAGGCTGCAGAGTCTGAACAGGAATTGTAACTCACAACATTCAACTTAAATCTGTATAGCAAGAATATAATGCAAGAAAGAGATAAGTGACAAAGTCAATGCAGTGTGGAGCTGGAAGAGCACAACAGGTCAAGCAGCATCAGAAGTGTTGAAGGGTCCTGACCTGAAACATCTAGTTTCCTGCTCCTCTGATGCTGCCTGGCCTGCTGTGTTCATCCAGCTCCACACTGCGTTGTCTCTGACACCAGCATCTGCGGTTCTTGCTATCTTTAAAAGTAGCAAAGTTTAGTATGGGATGTAAATATCTATTTTAAAGATGTAATTAGTTTTAAAAAGTTAAAAGCGGGGGTTTTTAATGCTAGAGAGGTTGTTTGGAATAGCTGAAACATATCATGCCATTGAAAGGCAACGACAGTTGAATGGCCAAAGTGTACCATTAGCTGGTGTGTTTCATGGATAAGTACACATGTTCGTTTCTGAGGTACCAGTGTAAAAAAGCTCAGGGAAGCCAACTTGTGGCATCAACTCCCTGATTCCCGCATTTGATTGTGTGTTGGCGATGGGATGTTGCTGTCTCTAATAATGGTCAGTGCTGATAATCTCAGCATTTTCTTTCCCCACTGGGCCATCATTCCAGAAGGTTCACACAAAACATTTATTTTGTTTGGAACTTGAGCCACTCATTCTCTGAGTTCATGCAAGAGCTAAAGCTTCCCCCATCGTAACTAAACCTAAATCATGGCACCAAATTGTAGCGTGTTGTTTAGATTGACAGCCGACTTGAAGGTGAGGACTGTCACAGAAATATAAACTCAGGTACTGCAGAAAATTAAAAATCCTGTCGTAACTATACTTCGAGATGTTTGAAAATTTCAACAGAATTTTTAAAAAAAATTCATGGGATGAGGGCATCGCTGGCTAGGCCGGCATTTATTGCCCAGAGGGTAAATAAGAGTTGAGTTCTGAGTAAGGACCACTCTACCTTAAATGTTAACTCTGATTTCTCTCCACAGATGTTGCCAGACATGCTGAGCATTTCCAGCAATTTCTATTTTTGTCTCTGGTTTATAGCATCCATAGTTCTTTTGTGAGCCAGGCTGGGTAAGAACAGCAGATTAACTCCCCTAAAGGACATTAATGAACCAAATGGATTTTCCCTGACGGCAGTCAACAGTAGACTAGCATTTTATTTCAATTTTTAAAAAAAATTGAATTCAGATTTCACTATCTGCCATTGTGGAATTTAGTCCCAGATTATTATTAGCACATAATCACCAGGATTCTGGTCCACTGACATTGTCACGACACCTCCCGCAGTTCATGCTGGGGCTCGAGGTAAACTGCTTTTTATATCTTGTAATCTGACGAGTTGAGGCACATTCTTGCAGCTTAGTTTCAATTCAATCAAGTCATTCCACAACATAACACCATTTCATGGATGAATTAATGGAATCCTATAACATGGTCATTATGGTGAGACATACAGTAGAAACTATTCGTTCCAGTAAGACTGCGCAGGTATTTTTCTCTATATATGCCACTTAATTGGTTGGGGCTGGGGGGTGGGGGGGGGGGGGGGGGGGCGGGGGTGCAATTGTGTTTATTTGTGATCTGCAGAGAGTTGAAATCCATCCCTCCATTAATGTGTATTATCAATACAACAGATTGGATTCAGGTTAATCCACTCATGAGTACTACAACTGAAAATACCAAGATGTCAAACAGTACTAACAAACAAATAAATACACTGCAGCAGTGAATCATTTTGCAATTGCCTGTCTTACCTTCTGCACTGCCTGATCGTATCCGTTAATGTGTCCCTTTTACAGGCAACTATCAAGTTGTTAGATTTATCACAGAGAGTAGCATTTAACCATCCTATATAAAGATTATTTTCTGAACTCTTTCTTATTTGTTTTTATGTTAAACTTTTCTCTGCAGGTTGGTGAGGAGACTCAATCTATCAGAGTCATAATCATTCCTGTTTTAGGATACCCTTAATTCTTTGCAGCTATAGTGGAAAAGTCCCTAAATAATAATCTTTGTTCATCTGCAATCACCTTTCCCATAACTTTCTGTAATGTGGCACCCCGGGATAAATAAGTTACTCTATTTTGAGCCAATGTAAGTTCTTTACAATTTCGATCTGTTTTTAAGCTATTTCAGTTGATGTGTGGCTTTACTCAGTGGTCATAAGGAGACCATTTGGCCCATTGAGTCTCTGCTGGCTCCGAGTAGAGCAGTATGGTCAGTCTTAATCTTGTGGCCCCACTGGTTTTATTTCTGTCAAGTATGCATTGTTTCCCTTTTAAATTATTTGTTTTTCTATGCCTGCAGCCTCTTGGTAAAATGTGTAGCCCGTTTCTTATGACATTTAACTGCATCAGCCCCTGTTTGCTGTCCATGTTAACACAGCTTAATAATAATATGCAGATTCAGTTATTCCATTTTAAAATAGCAAGAAGGCCAATCTTGTTACTGCTGCCAACTAAATTATGTAATACATATACAGGCATCTTCTGTCATCCTTTGGACCCTGAGTACTGACAGCCTTTAGTGAAATCCTAAAAATGGTACAAAGCCCTTCGATTTGTCTCAAATAAATCGAAACTGTGTTGTAGTTTGGATTTGTAAAGTCTTACAAAGAACTTGGAAGTTTTTTTGTGTGATCTTCGGCACAAACTTACTCTCCAGAAATGTGATTCTCCAAACCCGTTGAAATGTATTGCAGACTGAATTTCGGCTGTTTTTACTCAAGTTCTTCAGTAACTTTCAATCCTGTGAGTTTATTTACCCCACTGCAGAATTCAGAAGCAGGGTGGAGCTTTACATTCTCCAACTGTGTTATTCATTTTGAATTTGTAATTTGCTTTTCTTCCTCTGTGACAATCAGCCCCACTTTATGAAGTCCCACGTCATGAACTGGGAATAAGTATAGCACACTGCACTTTGAGAGGTGTATTAGCTATGTGATGATGCTGTCACTCATTTTGTCCTTGTTTTTTTTTGAAAAGAGCTGTAAAGGCACAGGCGCCAAGCTGCCAACTGGATGCGGCTTAAGAAAGCAAAGTGTGAGGCCTTTAGTTTGTTTTTAAAGAAGTTGAAACAATGGAAGGCTCTCAAAGACCAGGCTTTCTAGTTTATTTTAGCATTGGCAGTCAGAAACTGTTTGGGGTCTCAGAAGAGCTGGGAGCTTCAGTGAATGATTCCTAGCTGCTACTTTATCTGAAATCACTCTTGATGTTGTTTCCTTCTGGATTGGAGAACTGCATGTAAGAATCTGTGTCTGAATTTGCCTTTTTGCCAAGGGTTGTGTTTGTGGGATTTTGCTATATTGGAACAGTTAATTTGTAACAAGTTTTCCAATAGCTAAGATTTTCTAAATTCTTCTTTCTTTTATTTATATTTTAACTACAGTGTTCAAATAAATTCTGCTTTGTTTAATGTCGTGTAGTTTGACCAGTCATATCACATCTGGAATCTGCATTTCACATCTACCTTTAAAATAAGAAAAGTTAGTGTCTGAACTGCCCTCTGAAGCCATTCTGAAGGGGTCTGGTCTGGTCCATAACAAACTGGGACAAAATCGTCCAGGATCAGGATCTATAATTCCAAGTTTGGTTAAGGATTGCTGGACTCAAAGGTGACAATTGGTAGATGTTAGTGTCTTTTGTTTCGGAGTATTGAATTCGGTTGATTTAAACGGGGTATGCCCATGTGTAGTAATGGCTCTTTCGGACACTAAGAATTTTCTGGGGGTTGAATAAGTGACTTTGGGGGTTTTACAAAAAGTGAGCAAGGCTAAACTATTGGAATTTGCAGACAGGCTGGAGTTGGGGTCGCCCGGGTCTATGAGGAAAAAGGAGGCATTTGCAGCAATAGTTTCATATTTTAAATGATCAGAAATGCCATTGAAATCTTTGGAAGTGGTTAAAATTCAATTGTAAATGAAGCAGCTTAAATTAGAGGCAAAAGAAAAGGAAAGAATAGTGCTGGCAGAACATAGGAGGTGTGGTTAGTAAGTTTGCAGATGACCTTAAAATTGGAGGTGTAGTGGACAGTGAAGAAGGTTACCCCAGAGTACAATGGGATCTTGATCAGATGGGCCGATGGGCTGAGGATTGACAGATGGAGTTTAATTTGAATAAATGTGAGGTGCTGCATTTTGGAAAGGCAAACCAGGGCAGGACTTATACACTTAATGGTAAGGTCCTGGGGAGTGTTGCTGAACAAAGAGACCTTGGAGAGCATCGTACCTTGAAAGTGGAGTCGCAGATAGACAGGATAGTGATAATGGCATTTGGTATGCTTGCCTTTATTGGTCAATGCATTGAGTATAGGAGTTGGGAGGTGATGTTGTGGCTATTACAGGACATTGGTTAGGCCACTTCTGGAATACCACAATCTGGTGTCCCTGCTATAGGAAGGATGTTGTGAAACTTGAACGTGTTCAGAAAAGATTTACAAGGATGTTGCCAGGATCTGTAGGGAGAGGCTGAATAGGCTGGGGCTATTTTCCCTGGAGCGTCGGAGGATGAGGGGTGACCTTATAGAAGTTTATAAAATCATGAGGGGAATGGATAGGTTGAATAGTCAAGATCTTTTCTCTGGGGTGGGTGAGTGCAGAACTAGAGGGCACAGGTTTAAGGTGGGAGGGGAAAGATTTAAAGGGACCTAAGGGGGAACTTTTTAATGCAGAGTGCAGTGTGTGTAAGGAATGAGTTGCAGAAGAGGTGGTGGAGGCTGGTACAATTATACAACATTTAAAAGGCATCTTGATGTGTATATGAATAGGAAGAGTTGAGAGCCAAATACTAGCAAACGGGACTAGATTTATCTAGGATATCTGGTTGGCATGAACAAGTTGGACCAAAGGGTCTGGTTACATCTCTATTACTCTTAAGCTTGGACTATTGATATTGAATGTGAGAGAGTCAAGACTTCGCTGTGAAAGATGTGTTTCTTTAATGATATTCTTGTGATGGTAACTGCTGTAAGGACTTAACTGTATTCATTTTGTAATTACCTGATTTTTTTTTAAGTGATAAATACGCTGTCTTTTAACACTGCTTTGTTAATTTTTGTTGTGAGGATATTTTAGCTTGAAAAACACTTGTTGAGCTTTTCTTTTAGTAAATCTGAGTCATTTAATTTTTTAACTTCCTTTTTTCAGAATGGACTGGTATAAACTGCAGAGGTTTGAGGGAGTGTTTAACTTCACTTCTGCAAAAGTGGTGACTAGGAAAGGAGTAAAGTAAGTGAATTCTGTTTTCACTCACTGTAAAGGGAACTTCACACGTTTCCTGCGTCTTGGTGCTTTGAAAGATTTAAGAAAGAGTCACTACTCCAATGGGATACTGAGGGGGCTGATGGGGGAAGATGGTCCCAATTTGACTCGCTATGGTTTAGAACATGAGATAGTACAGTGTGGAGCTGGAGGAACACGGCAGGCCAGGCAGTGTCAGAGGAGCAGGAAAGTTGAGACCCTTCATCCAGAGCCTCCAAAAACTGTTGACTTTACAGATCCTCAAGTACACACTCTCAGCAATGCGCCGGCACCTTCTGGCACTAGAAAATATCCCTCATGGTTTGGAACATGGTGACTTTGAAGAAATAAGAATGGCTCTGGTGTCCCTCATGCATCCCCCCCACACACCTCCAACCACTCCCTGGACTCTGAGGAGACTGCTGCTTAAGAATGTAAATGTCACGATCCTTTGAAAGTGTGGTCTAACAAATAGATAGCTATTTTGATACTACAGAATGCAGCTGGACTTTGTTTAGTTTAGGAATAATGTCATACTTGGACATGTTCCTTTTGCCTATAAAGTCCGGATCCCTCAGTGCATGTGAATATATGTAGCTTCTACCAGCTGAAAGTGAGGTACTTTGCTTAATTCTAAAGTGTCTGCTCACAAAGGCACGATATTCCTTGGTGTGTTAGCCATGATAATAACTTGACCCATCAGTGTTGCCAATGAGCAGAGGCATTCAGTCACTCTTATGGGTTAGAAATGCTGACAGAGTGAAAATGAAAACTGATAACCCCTTAGTGGACAGGTGACAAGTAGGCCGCTCAGTCCCTTTACCTTCACTAAAATTATGACTGATCTGATCTCTCCATGTTCTTGCTTGTTTCTGATAACGTTTAAGCCCCTTATCAATAATTTATTGACCTCCGACTTACAAATGTTCAAATACTTTGCTTCTACCATCTTTTTGAACTGAAGAGAGTCTGAAAGAAAACCTCTCCTCACCTCTGCCTTCAGTGGGTGAATGTTAATTTTTAAACAGTGACTCCTGGAAACTGCAGGGGATGGGCACATTAGAGATGTGGAGGTTATTCAGAGAAAAGATCCTGTCTGTCCTAGATAAGTATGTACCTGTCAGGCAGGGAGGAAGCTGTAGAGCACGGGAGCCGTGGTTTACGAAGGAGGTGGAATCTCTGGTCAAGAGGAAGAAGAAGGCTTATGTTAGGATGAGATGTGAAGGCTCAGTTAGGGCACTTGAGGGCTACGAGGTAGCCAGGAAAGACCTAAAGAGAGAGCTCAGAAGAGCCAGGAGGAGACATGAGAAGTTGTTGGCGGATAGCATCAGGGTAAACCCTAAGGCTTTCTATAGGTATTTAAGGAATAAAAGAATGACGAAAGTAAGATTAGGGCCAATCAAGGATAGTAGTGGTAAGTTGTGTGTGGAGTCAGAGGAGATAGGGGAAGCGCTAAATGAATATTTTTCAACAGTATTCACTCTAGAAAATGACAATGTTGTCGAGGAGAATACTGAGATACAGGAAGAGGTATTAGAAATCCTACAGAGGGTGGAGATAGATAAGTCCCCTGGGCTGGATGGGATTTATCCTAGGATCCTCTGGGACGCCAGGGAGGAGATTGCCGAGCCTTTGACATTGATCTTTAACTCGTCATTGTCTACAGGAATAGTGCCAGATGACTGGAGGATAGCAAATGTGGTTCCCCTGTTCAAGAAGGGGAGTAGAGACAACCCTGGTAATTATAGACCTGTGAGCCTTACCTCATTTGTTGGTAAAGTGTTGGAAATGGTTATAAGGGATAGGATTTATAATCATCTAGAAAAGAATAAATTGATTAGGGATAGTCAACACGGTTTTGTGAAGGGTAGGTCATGCCTCATAAACCTTATTGAGTTCTTCGAGAAGGTGACCAAACAGGTAGATAAGAGTAAACTGGTTGATGTGGTGTATATGGATTTCAGCAAGGCGTTCGATAAGATTACCCACAGTAGGCTATTGTACAAAATGCAGAGGAATGGGATTGTGGGACATATAGCAGTTTGGATCGGAAATTGGCTTCCTGAAAGAAGACAGAGGGTGGTAATTGATGGGAAATGTTCATCCTGGAGACCAGTTACTAGTGGTGTACCACAAGGGTCGGTGTTGGGTCCACTGCTGTTTGTCATTTTTACAAATGATCTGGATGAGGGCGTAGAAGGATGGGTTAGTAAATTTGCAGATGACACTAAGGTCGGTGGAGTTGTGGATAGTGACGAAGGATGTTGTAGGTTGCAGAGAGACATAGATAAGCTGCAGAGCTGGGCTGAGAGGTGGCAAATGGAGTTTAATGCAGACAAGTGTGAGGAGTTGCACTTTGGTAAGAGTACCGGAAGGCAAAGTACTGGGCTAATGGTAAGATTCTTGGCAGTGTAGATGAGCAGAGAGATCTCGGTGTCCATGTACTCAGATCCTTGAAAGTTGCCACCCAGGTTGACAGGGCTGTTAAGAAGGCATACAAGTGTTTTAGCTTTTATTAATAGAGGGATCGAGTTCCGGAACCAAGAGGTTATGCTGCAGTTGTACAAAACTCTGGTGCGGCCGCACTTGGAGTATTGTGTACAGTTCTGGTCACCGCATTATAAGAAGGATGTGGAAGCTTTGGAAAGGGTGCAGAGGAGATTTACTAGGATGTTGCCTGGTATGGAGGGAAGGTCTTATGAGGAAAGGCTGAGGGACTTGAGGCTGTTTTCATTAGAGAGAAGAAGGTCGAGAGGTGACTTAATTGAGACATATAAAATAATCAGAGGGTTAGATAGGGTGGATAGGGAGAGCCTTTTTCCTAGGTTGGTGACGGCGAGCACGAGGGGGCATAGCTTTAAATTGAGGGGTGAGAGATATAGGACAGATGTCAGAGGTAGTTTCTTTATTCAGAGACTAGTAAGGGAATGGAACGCTTTGCCTGCAATGGTAGTAGATTCGCCAACTTTAGGTACGTTTAAGTCGTCATTGGACAAGCATATGGACGTACATGGAATAGTGTAGGTTAGATGGGCTTGAGATCGGTATGACGGGTCGGCACAACATCAAGGGCCTCAGGGCCTGTACTGTGCTGTAATGTTCTATGTTCTGTGTTCCTTGTTGTAGATTCAACAGCGAGAACAACTGTGCTCCCTGTCATGACACCAAGTCACCCTTTCTTTACACATGCATAGCGCTTGACACTGGTCCAGCTTTCTCAGAGTGAACAGAACCTCTGACACTCCTGTTTATATCTGTCAGTCGGGGCTCCCTGATTTGACCAGATTAATGGGGAACTCATATTCTGTCCTGAGGAAGGGTCACGAGCCTGAAACGTTAACTCTGTTTTCTCCTTCACAGATGCTGCCAGGCCTGCTGAGCTTTTCCAGCAACTTTTGTTTTTGCTCCTGATTTACAGCATCCGCAGTTTTTTCGATTTTAACTCACATTCTGTGTCTACCTGGATGACATGGACTAGCCGTATAAATACAGTGAGTACAAGAGCAGGTCAGAGGCTAAGAGTCCTGGTGCAAGTAACTTATCTCTTGACTCCCCAAAGCCTATCCACCATCTACGAGGAACAATTCAAGAGTGTGTTAGGAAATTCCCCACAACCTGGATGGGTACAGTGCCAAATGTATACAAGAGGCTTGATGTAGTCCAGGACAAAGTAGCCCACTTGACTGGCACCTTGTCTGCTACCTTCAATATCCACTCCCTCTACTATTGATGCTCAGTACCATCTACAAGATGAACTATGGAAAGTCACCTTTGACGGCACCACCTATATCCATGATCTTTATCACCAAAAGGACAAGGACAACACATACATGGAAACAACGCCACTTGCAAGTTCCCCTCCAAGCTGAACACTACCCTGACTTGGAAATATATTGCAGCTCTTTCAATGCCACTGGGTCAAAATCCTGCATCTTCCCTTATGCCACAGTGGGCGTATCCTGCTCTGTAGGGACTGCAGTGATTCTCAAAAAGGATTCAATCTTTCTGGGGCAGTTGGGACCAAATGATAAATACTGGTGTAGCCACCAACACCCCCTCACATCCTAAAAATACATCCTAAAAAATAATTCCAGAACAAACTGAAAATTAGAAATGAAGAAATGAATGGTTTGCTCCACAAAATACCTCGGTTTAATTAATTTCAGAAAGATGCAAAGAAACAATATCAGTAACCCCCAGCAAAAGAAAACATTGTATTTGTTTTACTAAGGTGTTTCCGATGAATCCTTTCATTGACAGAAACAGCCCTTCTCTTAATTAAATTGAGACTTGCTGGGATTCTTTCACAAAGGCTTTTGATGGAGCACTGTCTCCATACTGTAAATAAAGACAGCACGCCACAAAAGAGAACTTCTGAAATAACTCGACAGAGACCGGTATCCTGTCACCAAGTCACCCTTTATTTACACATGCCTAGTACTTGACACTGGTCCAGTTTCCTCAGAGCCAGCTCTCAGAGTGAGCAGAACCTCTGATACTCCTGTTTATATCTGTCAGCCAGGGCTCCCTGATTGGACCAGATTAACACTCCAACCGGGGAGCTCGTCTTCTGTGCCCACTTGGATGACATCATTACAGTCACTACACCTTACAAACCCTGTGTGACCATCCTTGCACCCTGAGGCTTCCCGAGCATTCCTACTGAGGCAGAATAAATGCAGGGGAAGGGGAAAAGAGGTGGGGAATGGGGCGAGCTGGATTACTCTTCAGAAGCCGATGGGCTGATTGGCTTTCTATGCTGAATTATTCTCTGATTATATGCCAAATCGGAGCACAAAGATAAACTGCTGAATGAGAATATTCAAACTTTGAATTCTATGAAGTAAAAGCAGGACGTAATGGCCTAGTGGTATTATCGCTGGACTATTAATCCAGCAACCCAGATAATGTTCTGAGGACCCTGCTTCAAATCCTGCCATGGCAGATGGTGGAATTTGAATTCACTAAAAAATATCTGGAATTAAGAGTTTAATGATGGCCATAAATGCATTGTCGAGTGTCGGGAAAAACCCATCAGGTTCACTAATGTCCTTTAGGGAAGGAAACTGCCATCCTTACCTGGTCTGGCCTGCATGTGACTCCAGACCAAAGCAATGCAGTCGACTCTTAACTGCCCCCTGGGCAGTTAGGGATGGGCAATAAATGCTGCCTGGTCAGCGATGCCCGCATCCTGTGAACAAATAAAAAAAATTGTTGGAGTAACATTTTAGGCTGATTGAGACTGCTTCAGTGGGCCTGAACTGAGAAGCGGATGTGGTAACATGACCGCTGATGGATCGATGGAAGCGTCAGGTAGATGTAAAATGGGAAATTCAGTCAGGCTGTAATTGAGGTCTGTGATTGTTTTTGGGCTAAAATAGATCTGGCTCAGAGCAAACAGTGTTCTGGCAGACTTCTGAATGTCTGAGGAAGTCAGCCTATTAAGAACGGAGTACTGAGGAGTTATTCTGCTGTTTGTGTGTGTTTGCAGCTTTGTTCTGGTGAATAGCATTGCTTTGCAAGGAGATGGGTGTTCCATCTGCACAAAAGTAGAAAATGATCTTCAGCAACTGTCTTTGGCGTTAAACTGCTCCCAACAGGCAAGTAAAACACTTTTGGCAAAATAACCATGATGTCAGATGATGCTAATTGAAAGGGATATTCCAGTTTTCCAACGTACTGCACCGTGAGTTGTTTCAATCTGAAAAGCACTGCCTGAAAAAGCAGATTGATTAGTCACTTCCAGGAGCCACTTGGATAACCATTTAAAAGGGGGTGGTTGGGGGGTGGTAGTGCTGGTTGGATGCGATGTAATTAATCTCATCGATCTGGAGGGGTGGTGGGAACCTGAGGAAAGAGAAACAGCAATAGAAATGAAAGACAGAAAAGTAAGAGGCAAAAGTGAAAGGCAGAAAATATGTGGGAATAAAACAAATGGGACTACATTGCAAAAATAATGCTAAGAGGTTAAGAAGTTGAGTGTGAAGGCTTTGTGTCATAATGCGGAAATGCATGTCGCAACAAAAGATCGACGAACTAGCAGCTCAAGTAGATATACACCGTTCTAATAAAGTTGCGATGAAGGAGATCTGCCCGCAAGGTGACCAAGATTGGGAGCTGTATATCCAGCTGTACTCATTATTTAAATGGACAGACAAAAGGGAAGGAAGGCGACATGGCATTGTTTGTGAAGGAGATCAATGCAAAACTGAGCAATATTGGCTCAGAAAGTCATGATGTATGAATCTGTTTGGATAGGAAACACAAAGGGGCAGTAAAAATTATTTGGGTGTTGTCTACATGCCCTCAAACTGTAGTGGTGATGTTATTGAAGGCAATAAACAAGAAATCAGAGATGCATACATCAAGAGAACTGTAACAATGGGTGACTTTAATTTACATATGCATCAGATAAGCTAAGGTAGTAATGATACTGTGTAGGAGGATTTCCTGGAGTGTGTATGTGGTGTTTTTATACAACAATACCTTAAAGAACTAATCGGAGCATGAGCTATTATTCTAGATTGTCTTGTTATCTGTACAGTGACCTGTGGGCCTACAGTGCAGTGAGAAAGGATCCATTAATAATCTTGTGTACAGTCCCTTGTGGAAGAGCAACAATTATATAAATGACTTGAATAAGGGAACTGAATACAGCATTTCCAAGTTTGCTGCTGACATAAAACTTGGTGAAGTTATGAGGAGGATGCAAGGAGACTTCAAGATGATTTAAGATAACTTGAGTGTATGTGGGTAAATGTATGGCAATGCAGTGTAACGTGGCTACATGTGAAATTATACACTTTGGTGTGAAAACAGAAAGGAAGAGTGTTATTTCAATGGTGACAAATTGGGAAATGTGGGTGCACAAAGGGATCTGGGTGTCTGGGTGTAAACAGGCAGGTGCAGTATTCAGTTTGGAAAGTACATGGCATATTGGCCTTCAATGTAAGAGGACTTGAGTTCAGAAGTAGGGATGTCTTACTGCAGATGTACAGGAGGTAGGTGAGACTGCACCTGGAATACAGCATGCAGTTTCGGTTTTCCTACTCGAGAGAGGATATACTTACCATAGAGCAAGTGTAGCAGAGGTTCACTAAGTTGGTGTCAGGGATGGGCAAGACTGTCCTACGGGGAAAGATTAGTTCAATAGGCCAGTATTCACCACAGTTTAGAAGGATGAGAGTGGATCTGGTTGAAACATATACAGTTCGAACAGGACTGGACAGATTAGATTCAGGGAGGATGTTTCCTCTGGCTGGTGGGTCTAGAAGCAGGGCACACAGTCTCAGGTTATGAGGTGGACCATTTAGGAGTGAGGTGAGAAAATGTTTCACATACCTATGAACTTCTCTGCCACACATGGGCAGCGGAGGCTGAGACACTGAATATATTCAAAAAACAGATTAATCATTTATTTTATTGTTTAAAAGCTTCAAATGTTAGAGGAAGAAAGTGGAGAAAATGGCATTGAGATAGAGGATAGCACAGCAGGCTCAAAGTTTCTGTGAAAGGGCTGAATGGCCTCCTGTGCTGTATAATTCCATTATTGTCTCAAACTGCAATTCCCAATCAGTGTACACCATTTACTTTCAATTCTAGCCTGATACGCATTCAATGATTAATATCTGCATTTCTGGTGGTGATGTAATCGATTTGATTCATTGATTTTTGCAACATTTAAGAGAGGATGTTTAGTTCAAGTAAAACCTCACATTATTTTCTCATCTGGTGAAGGTGGTTTTGTGGTGCTTTATCTCCTCTTAAACTCTCTATTACTTCTGATACGTTTCACCCTCTCATCTTTTCCTTTAGGCCTAATGTCAGTATCTTCTCAATTAGCTTACATTTCGTCCACTGGTCGCATAGAATCATAGACATAGTACGGCATGGAAACAGATCCTTCAGTCCAACTTGTCCATGCTGACCAGATATCCCAAATTAATCCAGTCCCATTTGCCAGAATCTGGCCCATATCTCTTTAAACCCTTCCTATTCATCCAGATGCCTTTTAAATATTGTAATTGTGCCAACCATCACCACTTCCTCTGGCAGCTCATTCCACACATGCACCACCCTCTTTTGAAGAAGTTGCCCCTTAGATCCTTTATACATCTTTCCTCTCTTACCTTAAACCTGTGCGCTCTAATTCTGGACTCCTCTTCCCAGGGGAGAAGTCCTTGTCTAATCAGCCTATCTGTGCCCCTCATGAATTTATAAATCCCTACAAGGTCACCCCTCAGCCTCTGACACTCCAGGGAAAATAGCCCCAACCTATTCAGCCTCTCCCTATAGCTCAAACCCTCCAACCCTGGCAACGTCCTTGTAAATCTTTTCTGAACACTTTCAAGTTTCACAACATCCTTCCCATAGCAGGGAGACCATAATTGAATGCATTATTTCAAAAGTGGCCTAACCAATGTCCTGTACAGCTGCAACATGATATCTAAACTCTTATGCTCAGTCACTGATCAATAAAGGCAAGCATTCCAAATGCCTTCTTCACTATCCTATCTACCTGTGACTCTACTTTCAATGAACTATGAACTGCACTCCAAGGTCTCTTTGTTCAGCAACACTCCCCAGGGCCATACTATTAAATGTATAAGCCCTGCCCTGATTTGCCTTCCCAAAATGCCGCACCTCACATTTATCCAAATTAAACTCCAGCTGCCATTCTTCGGCTCTTTGGCCCATTGGCCCATCCGATCAAGGTCCCATTGTACACTGAAGTAACCTTCTTTGCTAATAAAATGTGAGGCTGGATGAACACAGCAGGCCAAGCAGCATCTCAGGAGCACAAAAGCTGACGTTTCGGGCCTAGACCCTTCATCAGACATCCTCTCTGATGAAGGGTCTAGGCCCGAAACGTCAGCTTTTGTGCTCCTGAGATGCTGCTTGGCCTGCTGTGTTCATCCAGCCTCACATTTTATTATCTTGGAATTCTCCAGCATCTGCAGTTCCCATTATCTCTAACCTTCTTTGCTATCCACTGCGCCTCCAACTTTGGTGTCATCTGCAAACTTACTAACCATATCTCCTATATTCACACCCAAATCAATTATATAAATGACGAAAAGCAGTGAACCCAACACCACTTCTTGTGGTACTCTGTTGATCACAGGCCTCCAGTTTGAAAAGCAACTTTTCATCACCACCTTCTGTCTCCTACCTTTGAGCCAGTTGTGTATCCAAATGGCTAGTCCTCCCCCTATTCCTTGTGGTCTAACCTTGCTAACCAGTCTACATTGCAGAATCTTGTCGAATGCCTTACTGAAGTCGATATAGGATCATGTCCATCACTCTGCCTTCACCAATCCTCTTTGTTAGTTGTTCTAAAAACTCAGTTGAGTTAGTGAAACGCAATTTCCCACGCACGAAGCCATGTTGACTGTCCCTGATCAGTCCTTGCCTTTCCAAATGCATGTAAACCCTGTCTTCCCCATACTCACCCCTAGCATGCTATCCATCCCCTGTTTCTCTGTACTTCACAAACCTTCTAAGACTGACATGAGGAGAAATTTCTTTACCCCGAGATGATGAGCCTGTGGAATTCACTACACAGAAAGTGGTTGAAGCTAAAACATTGTAATTTTGAGAAGGAGGTAGATATAGCCCTTGTTACTAAAGGGTTTAGGGTAATGAGCTCAATGATCAGCTGTGATCATATTGATTGGCAGAACAGGTTCAAAGGGTGGAAAGGCATAATCCTGCTCCTGCCTTGTATGTTTTCATATTAGCAGCAAAATGTGGTGCGATTTAGAAGAAAATACAATGGTGGGCAAATCCAGGGTCACAAGTGATGAACAAGATGTGATTGCCAGAAGGGTTACATACATAGATAACATACATAGAACATTACAGCACAGTACAGGCCCTGAGGCCTTCGATGTTGTGCTGACCTGTCATACCAATCTGAAGCCCATGTAACCTACACTATTCCATGTACGTCCATATGCTTGTCCAATGATGATTGAAATTTAACCTCAAGTTGGCGAATCTACTACCGTTGCAGGCAAAGCGTTCCATTCCCGTACTACTCTGAGTAAAGAAATCACTCTGACATCTGTCCTATATCTTTCACCCCTCAATTTAAAGCTATGCCCCCTCGTGCTTGCCGTCACCATCCTAGGAAAAAGGCTCTCCCTATCCACCCTATCTAACCCTCTGATTATTTTATATGTCTCAATTAAGTCACCTCTCAACCTTCTTCCCCCTAACGAAAACTGCGTCAAGTCCCTCAGCCTTTCCTTGTAAGACCTTCCCTCCATACCAGGCAACATCCTAGTAAATCTCCTCTGCACCCTTTCCAAAGCTTCCACATCCTTCTTATAATGCGGTGACCAGAACTGTACACAATTCTCCAAGTGCAGCCGCACCAGAGTTTTGTACAGCTGCAGCATAACCTCTTGGTTCCGGAACTCAATCTCTCTATTAATAAAAGCTAAAACACTGTATGCCTCTTAACAGCCCTGTCAACCTGGGTGGCAACTTACAAGGATCTGTGTACATGGACACCGAGATCTCTCTGCTCATCTACGCTGCCAAGAATCTTACCATTAGCCCAGTACTTTGCCTTCCGGTTACTCCTACCAAAGTGCATCACCTCACACTTGTCTGCATTAAACTCCATTTGCCACCTCTCAGCCCAGCTCTGCAGCTTATCTATGTCTCTCTGTAACCTACAACATCCTTCGTCACTTTACACAACTCCACTGACCTTGGTGTCGTCTGCAAATTTACTAAGCCACCCTTCTACGCCCTCATCCAGATCATTTATAAAAATGACAAACAGCAGTGGACCCAACACCGACCCTTGTGGTACACCACTAGTAACTGGTCTCCAGGATGAACATTTCCCATCAATTACCACCCTCTGTCTTCTTTCAGGAAGCCAATTTCCGATCCAAACTGCTATATGTCCCACAATCCCATTCCTCTGCATTTTGTACAATAGCCTATTGTGGGGAACCTTATCGAACGCCTTGCTGAAATCCATATACACCACATCAACCAGTTTACTCTTATCTACCTGTTTGGTCACCTTCTCAAAGAACTCAATAAGGTTTGTGAGGCACGACCTTCCCATCACAAAACCGTGCTGACTATCCCTAATTAATTTATTCTTTTCTAGATGATTATAAATCCTATCCCTTATAACCATTTCCAACACTTTACTAACAGCTGAAGTAAGGCTCACAGGTCTATCATTACCAGGGTTGTCTCTACTCCCCTTCTTGAACAGGGGAACCACATTTGCTATCCTCCAGTCATCTGGCACTATTCCTGTAGACAATGACGAGTTAAAGATCAATGTCAAAGGCTCGGCAATCTCCTCCCTGGCGTCCCAGAGGATCCTAGGATAAATCCCATCTGGCCCAGGGGACTTATCTAGTATAGGGTATAAACTAAATAAATACTTTGCCAGTTTTGCATGTGAGCCTTATGGTGATATTATGTGTGAGCATGGGGTCAAAGAGCAAATATTGGTCAATGACATCAGGCTTAATAGCTTTTCTCAACTTGCGATCGGCTGTGTATCAGGCTAACATAACATTACAGAGAAGCCAACCCACTCTAAATGACCTTTAATCAAAGAAGTCTGCTTTGGGCTGGCTTGATTCTTGTCAGGAACGGTATATATTTGCCCCCAGTTTTATCTGTAGGGCCCCTGAATTACAATGAACCCATGAATGTATAAATGTATGTGCCTCATTTACACTGACTTGATCATCAGTTTGTACATCCACCTGGATTCAGTGCATTAACTCCAAAATTCCAACTGCTCCAGAACTGTCACATCCTTTCTGTTTCATAATGCCGTCCCCGAGCCCTAAATTTCAACTGGCCGTATTTTGCAAATGTCTATTTTCACAAAACATCCAGTATTCTGTATCACCAACGGACATGTTGAGCGTCACTCCTACTAATGCATTATCTTCTCCACTTTGGAGCACCACTCTTTATTTCACATTCTCATTTATCACTCAAAATCCTTTATATCTACTGCCCTTTCTGAACCTATTGTGTGTTTCTTAGTAAAATTGTTGACATAAGCTGTCTCAATCCTAGAACACCACAGTGGGCGATCTTCAGGATAGTGTCCTAGCCCCACAATCTTCAGCTGTTTCATCAGTGACCTTCCCTCCTATAAGGTCAGAAGAGGACATGTTCACCAATGGTTGATTAGTGTTGAATACAATTTACTGCTCCTCAGATACTGAAGCAGTTCATGTCCAAACCAAGACCTGGACGATATTCTGTGTTGGGCTGACAAGTGATAAGCAACATTCATGCCACAAAAGTGTCAGGCACTGATCATCTCCAAAAAGAGACAATCTGTCTTCCCGTGACCATGATTGGGAATGCCGGATCTGAATTTCCCCACTGTCAGCGTTCAGATGAACTTACCAATGATCAGCCACACAAACACTGTGACTGTATACAAGAGCAGGTCAGAGGCTAGGAGTACTGCCGTGAGGAACTCCCCTCCTGACTCCCCAGAGCCTGTCCACCATCTACAAGGCACAAGTCAGGAATGTGACGGAATATTTCCTACTTGCCTGGATGAGTGCAGCTCCAACAACACTCAGAAGTTTGACACCATCCAGGACAAAGCAGCTCACTTGATATCACCAAATCCAGCACCTTAATTTTCGCTGTCTTCACCAATGAATCTGTCTGTACTATCCACAAGACACACCTCCCCTATGCACAACCACTTCCACCTAGAGGGACAAGGGCAGCTACTCACCAGCCTGACTTGGAAATATATCGCCGTTCTTTCACCGTTACTGGGTCAAAGTCCTGGAGTTCCCTCCCTAATGGCATTGTGGGTGTAACCCACAGCACGTAGTCTGACGTGGTTGAAAAATGCAACTCAGCCTCCCCATGTTGTGAGAAATTAGGGATGGACTAAATGCAGGCCTAGCCAGTGACACCCACATCCCATACATTTAATAGAAACATAGAACATAGAACAGTACAGCACGGTATAGACCCTTCGGCCCACGATGTTATGCTTAGAACTTCTACCCTAAAACTAAGGTCTAACCTCCACCCCTACCTTATGCTATCATCCATATGCCTATCTAATATCCGCTTAAATATCCCTAATGAGGGCGACTGGACTACCCTCTCCGGCAATGCATTCCATGCCCTGGCCACTCTCTAAGTAAAGGACCTACCTCTGACGTCTCCCCTATATCTATTTCCACTCACTTTAAGCCTATGTCCCTTCATAATATCTACGTCCACCCTAGGAAAAAGTCTCTGGTTGTCTATCTATACCACTGATCATTTTGTACACCTCTATCAAGTCACCTCTCATTCTTCGTCGTTGTAAAAAGAAAACCCTTAGCTCTCTCAACCTTTCCTCATGAGACCTTCCCTCCATTCCAGGCAACATCCTGGTAAATCTCCTCTGCACGTTTTCCAATGCTTCCACATCTTTCCTGTAGTGAGGTGACCAGAACTGGACACAATACTCCAGATGCGGCTGAACCAGGCTTTTGTACAGCTGGAGCATAACTTCATGGCTCTTGAACTCAATCCCTCTATTAATGAAAGCTAACACACCATACGCTTTCTTAACAACTCTATCCACCTGGGTGGCAGCTTTCAGGGAACTGTGGACGTGAACCCCAAGATCCCTTTGCTTCTCTACACTACCAAGAATCTTTCTGTTAACCCTGTGTTCTGCTTTCAAGTTTTTCCTTCCAAAATGAATCACTTCACACTTTTCAGGATTAAACTCCATCTGCCAATTCTCAGCCCAGCTTTGCATCCTATCAATGTCCCTTTGTAACCTAGAACAGCCCTCCGCACTGCCCACAATGCGACCCATCTTCCTTCATCCAAATCATTTTCAAAAATCACAAATAGAACAGAACCCAGAACAGATCCTTGTGGTACACCACTCGTAATTGAGCACCATGTTGAATATTTTCCGTCCACTACCACACTTTGTCTTCTAAGGGTCAGCCAATTCTGAATCCAATCTGCACATTTCCCCCTGTCCCAGAGATAATGGGAACTGCAGATGCTGGAGAATTCCAAGATAATAAAATGTGAGGCTGGATGAACACAGCAGGCCAAGCAGCATCTCAGGAGCACAAAAGCTGATGTTTCGGGCCTAGACCCTTCATCCATTCCCCCTGTCCCATGTCTTTTTACCTTTGGCAATGAGCCTACCATGGGAATCTTATCAAACACCTTACGTAAATCCATGTATACCATATCCACTCTACCTTCATCCATGTGTTTGGCCACCTCTTCAAAGAATTCAATAAGGTTTATGAGGAATGATCTATCCCTCACAAATCCATGCTGACTATCATGAATCAAACTGTGCCTTTCCAAATGATCATAAATCCTATCTCTCAGAGCCCTTTCCAATAATTTGCCCACCACTGAGGTAAGACTTATTGGCCTGTAATTTCCAGGGCTATCCCTATTCCCTTTTTTGAACAACTTGAACAATTCCAATCTTCCGGCACTATACCTGTGGACAGTGAGGACGAAAAGATCATTGCCAAAGGCCCTGCAATCTCTTCCCTTGCTTCCCATAGAATCGTTGGATAAATCCCATCAGGCCCGGGGGATTTCTCTATCTTCAACTTCCTCAAAATTCCTAGCACATTTTCCTTACGAACAGTGACCTCATCTAGCTTACCAGCCTGCTTCACACTGTCCTCCCCTACAACTAGGTCCCTCTCAGTTGTGAATACCGCAGAAGAGTATTCAGTAAGGATCTCTCCTATCTCTTTAGGCTCCGTGCACAAATTCCCTTTACAATCCTTGATTATCCCTACCCTTTCTCTGTACGTGTAAAATGCCTCTGAGTTTTCCTTGATTCTATCTGCCAAGATTTTCTCATGTCCCCTTATAACTCTCCTAAGCCTTTTCTTCAGCTCCTGGCTAACTTGTATCCCTCTAGAGCCTTTTCCTTTCCTTGCTTCCTGAACCTTATATAAGCATCCTTCTTCTTCTTAACCAGTCATTCAATCTTTCTTGAGAACCATGGCCCCTCACTCGACCGCATCTTCCCTGCCTACTAGGGACAAACATATCGAGCACACGCAGTATGCATTCCTTAAACAATCCCCACGTTTCAATAGTGCTCTTCCCTGACAGCATCTGTTCCCATTTTATGTTACTCAGTTCTTGCGTAACAGAATTGTAATTACCCTTCCCCCAATTATAAACCTTACCCTGCAGTTTATCCTGTTTATGAATTCTGGAAATTTGAACTTTGTTCTGTCAGCCTTTAGTCAGAGAGCTTTCTTACACTCAGTGATTTCAGTTTCCATCTGTCCTGTCACTTATTGATCCTCCCTCCAGGTCAGTTCTACTTTTTTTCACCTTCCTACATCTTCTGCCCTCTGTACTCCTGTGGACCCAGTTATCAGAGTGTTCACCTCTGATCACATTTCTCACCACTCCCCTCCCTAACTCCACCCATTCGGCATTCTTTTAGCTGGCACGGTATTTTGTTAGATTGTGCTGAGCTCCTCATTCACCCTCTTAGCTGCAGATGGATCAGATGAAACTCTCACCCTGCTATAGGAAAGATGTTGTTAATCTTGAAAGGGGACAGAAAAGGTTTATAAGGATGTTGCCAGGGTTGGAGGGTTTGAGGTATAGGGAGAGGAGGAATAGGCTGAGGCTTTCTTCCCTGGAGCGTTGGAAGCTAATGGATGACCTTACTGAAGTTTATAAAATCATGAGGGGGCATCAGAGGTAAATAGACAAGGACTTTTCCCTGTAGTGTGGGAGTCCAAAACGAGAGGATATAGGTTTAAGATGAGAGGAGAAAAATTTGGAAGGGACCTGAGAGGCAACTTGTTCCTGCAGATGGTGTGTGTGGAATGCGCTGCCAGAGGAAGTGGTGGAAACCGATACATTTAAAAGGCATCTGATGGTATATGTAAAGGAACGGTTTAGAGGGAGATGAGCAAATGTTGGAAAGTAGATTAGTTTAGGATATCTGATTGGCATGGACAAGTCAGACTGAAGTTAGACTGACCTTGCTGTACATCTCTGTGACTTTATGAGAGTTAACCCTACTTCCCATCACCTTCCATTCTCCTCCTTAAACCCACCAGCCCTGTTGACATTAAAAGAGCTCATTGTGACTTGTCAAAGGGAAATTCTTTGTCACTAACACTCTGTGTACAGCTGCCTGTGCTGCTTCCTTGCAAGTCGCTTGCAGTTTCTACCCATCCCATTCACTTGCTGGTCAATCAGTTTCTCTTCCTGACCCCTGGAAGGCGAGTTGCCAATGGAAACAGTTGCCATGACATCATCATTCCTGCTCCCTTCAAAAAAGCCCATTGTCGAGGCCTATGTCCTTGCAAATGGCTCCCCATGCCCCTGGGTCCAAGCTGTCTGTTCCTCTCTGTTATCCTTTCACTACACAAATCCATGACCACTCCTTACCCAAACTCCATGCTTCAAATGTTAGGCAGGTGACTCGAGATTTTGATCCCCATGGAGATGGGCCGTGTAAGAAATTCAAGTTTGACTCCAATCTGATGGGGTAGAGGTTAACTCTGCAGATAATCATTTTCCCATGAATATTGTATTTTTTAAACCAAAAGGTATAAAATTACCTTGAAAAGGTAATGGACAAGTTTCACGTGACAATTTATTTGCCAACAGCTGGATCCAAGCCATCCCAATGAGAAATGTAAAGAAAAGGAGATATTCCCACCATCTGCTCCCATCTTACTCCAGGTACGAATCTGAGTTCAATCACAGTTTTGATTTATTTTCTTTAAAGTGGAGGATACCAATTGGTATTTGACCTCTTTTCTCGGATGAGTAGACATACTAAAATCAGCAAATAACGCAAGTTAGATGGGGAGTTGGCTGAGAATAGAAGCATAGAAACATGGAAAATAGGAGCAGGAGTAGGCCATTCAGCCCTTCAAGCCTGCTGTGTTGTTCATCCTCCTGGACAATGACAGCTAGTCTAATCTCATCCACACCTTATGTGCCACTTGTCACCCCAAACCTGGATATTATGCAGATCCTGAAGCAGTTCAAAGGCAACAAGATCTGGACAATATCCAGGCTTAGGATGACAAGTGGCAAGCAACATTTGTGCCACACAAATGCCAGGCATTGCCCATCTCCAATAAGAGACAATCTATCACTACCCCCTTGACATTCACTGAATCCCTCCGTGGATATCAGTATCTGGGGAATTACCATTTACCAGAAAATCAGCTGGACTCACCACATAAACACAGTGGCTGCAAGAGAAGCTCAGAGGCTAGGAGTACCACAGTAGGTAACTCTCCTCCTGACTCCCCAAAGCCTATCCACCATGTACAAGGCACAAGTCAGGAGTGTGATGGAATGCAGCTTGCAACAGTCTAGAAGCTTGATCAAAACTTTCCATGTTAAGCAGAGGTTCACCTGCACATCTGCCAATGTGGTATACTGTGTCCATTGTACCCGGTGTGGCTACCTCTACATTGGGGAAACCAAGCGGAGGCTTGGGGACTGCTTTGCAGAACACCTCTGCTCGGTTCGCAATAAATGACTGCACCTCCCAGTCGCGAACCATTTCAACTCCCCCTCCCATTCCTCAGACGACATGTCCATCATGGGCCTCCTGCAGTGCCACAATGATGCCACCCGAAGGTTGCAGGAACAGCAACTCATATTCCGTTTGGGAACCCTGCAGCCCAATGGTATCAATGTGGACTTCACCAGCTTCAAAATCTCCCCTTCCCCCACTGCATCACACAACCAGCCCAGCTCTTCCTCTCCCCCCACTGCATCCCAAAACCAGCCCAGCCTGTCTCTGCCTCCCTAACCTGTTCTTCCTCTCACCCATCCCTTCCTCCCACCCCAAGCCGCACCTCCATCTCCTACCTACTAACATCATCCCACCTCCTTGACCTGTCCGTCTTCCCTGGACTGACCTATCCCCTCCCTACCTCCCCACCTATACTCTCCTCTCCACCTATCTTCTTTTCTCTCCATCTTCGGTCCGCCTCCCCCTCTTCCCATCCCCCTCTCTGATGAAGGGTCTAGGCCCGAAACGTCAGCTTTTGTGCTCCTGAGATGCTGCTTGGCCTGCTGTGTTCATCCAGCTCCACACTTTATTATCTTGAACAAAACAGTCTGCTTGAATGTCACCATATTCAAAGCATCCGCTCCATCCCCCACAGATGCTCAGTAGCAGCAGTGTGTACTATCTATAAGATGCACTGCAGAAATTCACCGTAGATCCTCAGTCAGCACCTTCCAAACCCACGACCACTTCCCTCTTGAAGGACAAGGGCAGCGGATACATGGGGAGCACCACTACCTTTAAGTTTCCCTCCAAGCCGCTCACCATCCTGACTTGGAAATATATTGCCATTCCTTCACTGTTACAGAATCAAAATCCTGGAATTCCCTCCCCAAGGACATTGCGAATCAACTCGCAGCATATGGACTACAGCAGTTCAAGTGGTTAGCTTACCGCCACCTTCTCATGGGCAACTAGGGATGGGGCAAGAAATGCCAGTGACACCCTCATCCTGTGTGTGAATGCAAAAAAATTGTAGATGCACTGTGCAGTAAATGATTCTTGTTCTTTAGTGAAAGAGCTTATGCGCACTAAGTATTTAGCTGGGCAGCATGTTGCCTGAGTTTTGTAATTCTCCCTTTTCAAATTAAACTCATTAAATGTAATTCACAACTTCATCATATTGATTAGGATACCACATCATGTTGATGTTTTCCTTCATTTGTGGATAACTGATAGCAATATGAATCATGTCAGAGGCCATTTGGCCAATGACTTTGATTCATGTTTCCTGCATTTCCATGAGAAAGATGGTAGGCTGTAGAATTCTCTTTCCTAAAACCCCCTCTGTGTCCCTTCCTCCCTCTCCCCTCTTAAGTTGCTTGTTAAATTCTGCTTTTTTAACCAGCATGTGGTAACCTGTATTCACCTGGCTCAATGTGAATGTTTGATCGATGATGCCCCTGTAAAGCATCTTGTGATGTTTTCCAATGTTGTTCTGGATTATTCTGATGGGTTGTTCTGATCTGCGAACTACTGCCTGAGAGGATGTGGAAGCATAAGAAATCCTTTCTTTTCAAAAGGAATTGGCTTTATACACACAAGGAAGAAAAACTGGCATAGTTATGTGTAAAGAGAAGGACAGTGTGCCTAATTGGTCCACACTTTCAATGACCTAGCACAGAAGGATGGCAAAATGAGCTCCTGTGTTGAAGCATTCTCTGGTTGATTCAGTGGAATTAGATAGAAAGAAGCCCATTCGGTCCAACCATTTTGTACTAGTTTCTGTATTCCACTCATACAGAGGAGATCTGGTCAAGATAAATGGCTGTCTGCCCATAACTGTTCAATGTCATAGCATTCCATGGCAGATTGGGTGATGTTAGCTATGGCGGGGTGATATTTGTAGCTTTTGAGATTCCGAAGTGGGGTCATACAGCGCTGTAGTCTGGTGCTGACACCACGTGGTGTGTACTTCTCTTTGCTGCTGTCACTGTGCCTTCAGGTCATCCACAAAATGGTGTCTGCCTATACAGAAGAACTACTGGACAGCTCCCTGACTTTCACCCAGCCTGCTGTGGGCAGAGTGGATGGGGAGGAGCTGAGTTTCCTCTCGAAAGGATGGAGGACAAGAGTGAACAGATTTTAAATCAGTGCCTAGAAGCACAAGAGTGCAACGACACAGTCGGTAGTTAAATACACTGGCAGCATGACATTTGGAGGCCAGTTTGGTTGAGGCATCCAAAATAGAACTAGCCTGTTCTCCGCAAAAGAGAAATGTGTGCAGTTATGGAGAGACCAAGTAGCTCACTTACAGAGCTGGTGTAGATATGATGGGCTGAATGGCCTCCTGAACTGGAACAATTCTGTGAAGTCCTCAGGAAAGCGTTGCCCTTTGCCACTGATATGACACTAGTGTTCCATATTGAGGACATCTTTAGTGACAATTGGGCAGACTCTCTCACACCTTTAACCCTCAGCATCAGGGCACCACAGCAGGGTGCAGGGCACTGCCATGAAACCATCTGTTTGTATTGATGGTGTGACATTGGAGTTTGTTGCTAGCTTCGTTTATCTAGACCACACAATCACTCAGTGTGGAAACCAGTTCATACATCACAAGAATTGCAGCCGTTAAGACCAAACTGAATAGGAGAGAGGGAGGCAACAGTAACCTCATTGGAAACAGCAAACTGTGAGGTTATAAACCTTGTAAGCTCAGAGGTCTTCTGTGCAGCTGGGAGAGGACATGGGCTAGGTGAGAGAAAGACCTTCCGTGTGTACCCTGCTCACTTCTTGGGAGGACAAGGTCACCAATGGGTCTTGAAGTGTGCTAATTCCATTGGCACTGACTCATTGCAAAGCCTAATGTGTTTGCACTGGCTCACTCGCCTTCTGTACAGTGAGCTGGCCACTGGTTCATGACCTCGTGGGCAACAATACCTCCTCCACAAGTGAGATTTGAAGGTGGCAGACATGACCACTGACCTCTGGGAGACCGTCTGTGATGGTGGGATCTGGTGCAGGGTTAAGTGCACTGGCTGTTTGTAGAGGGATGAGGTGAGCGGAAACACAGGGACCAGAGAACACAATGAAACATATAGATTTTTGGTTACTGTCGTCCTCTGCAGTGTGCGTGCTAGTGACTGCTGTGCCAGAGTGGGCCTCCGTCAGTCAGTGGTTAACTCGAGTTGGCCAACATGGTAAACCATCACCTTACAAGATGACAGGCTGCCCAGCATTGCACTAAAGCAGGCCACTCAGTCCACTGAATCACTGATAGAATTCAACCTCCACCCTGGCCTCCTCTCATTTCATCACAGCCCTTCATCCCTCAAATTTATCAAGGTTCCTTTGGAAAGCAGCTAAGGTACTTACCGTAAGAGCCAGTTCTTATTCTAACTAGTCTCTTGAGTCTATGGTGTCTCTTGTCCCTACTAGTTTGGTCAACGACACTGGTAGAAATTTGGTGGTTGCTGGATTAACAGTTTCCATGTGTGTATTTCACTCTGCCAGCATTATCCTCTCTATCGTGTCAGCGATGAGGAGTGCACAGGCGAAGACTCTGCGTCTCCTGAGGAGAAACGGTTGCTGTTCCAGGAAAAGTATGACACCCTCTCTCTTGAAGCTACCAAAAAGGTACAGAACGTGTCATCTATGTGTTTGGTAAATGTCACTCTTGAAACAAGGCATCCAGTGTGGCACTGCCCACTCCCCCATATTTGTGTAACCATCGTGGCTCAGTGCCCTCTGAGGTGAAGGTTGAGGGTACAAGTCCCGCACGAGAGACGTAAGAAGCTGATAGTCCCAGTACAGCACTGAGGGAGTGCTCACTGCCAGACGCAGCCTATTCCAGGAGAGATGTTAAACTGGGGCGGTGTCTGTCCTCCTGGGTGGATTTAAGAGATCCCAGGGCGTTATAACAAAGAACAGTGGAAAAGATCCGCTGATCATCATTTTTCCCTCAGCCAAGCCATCAGAAATAGACTGAGTGTCATTGTGGAATTGCTGTTTCTCGGAGCTTGCTGTGTAAATTAGCTGCCTTGCATCCCACATTTCAGAATGAACTATGCTTTACTGGTTGAAAGATGCTTTTGGATGGCCTGAGATAATAGCATTATTTCCTTATTGTGTTTCATGTGATAATTCGATAAAATCCTGTATCTTCACACTTAACTACCAGATGTAGGAAAACCTATCAAAAATACATGGTTAGGTACCAGCCAAATTCTTAATTCCATCCTTTAGCACCTTACTGTGGAACTACCTGAAATTCTGTCTCCCAATACCTTAATGTGACTCAGGAACACAATGAATTGCATTAACTCTGATGCAATCTGTTAGGCTCCCCGTCACCTGGAGATAAATTAATTCTTTCTTGCCAGACCATTAAAGAAGAAACAAAGCGACAAGTCATACGCTGTACATGCATCATATGCTGGGGAAATTGTTCTCAGATAAGCCCGGTAGATTTATTTCACGGTATGCACAAAGTGTGGTACTTAACAACTTGCCTGGATGGGTGCGGCTCCAACAACACTCAAGAAGCTTGACACCATCCAGGACAAAGCAACCCGCTTGATTGGCATCACATCCAGCAGCATTCACTCCCTCTGACACCAACGCTTTGTAATAGCAGTGTGTACCATCAGCAAGAAGTACCACTGCAATTCACCAAGACCTCTTAGATAGCACTGTCCAAACTCATGACCACGATCAACTGTAAATTCCCCTCCAAGGCTCTTATCATCCTGACTTGGAAATATATTATTGATTCTTCAGTGTTGCTGGGTCAAAGTCCTGGAATTAACTGCAGCAGAGTCTCTTGTTGTGTCCAGTTGACCTCAGTCAACCAGCTCTCTCTTAGATTAGATTTTTTTGTCCCAGGTACCCGAGTACAGTGAAAAGTGTACAGCGTCGTTATTCTTTGGTGCCATCTTAGAGTACAATAGTTAGAATTAAAGCCAAGAGCCAAAATGAAAGAAGCAGGCACAAAATGAGTTCCAACAAGCTCTTTCTTTATGCCCTTTTGGTTTGGACCTTGTGCCATATTATGTGTAAGTTTTAAATCACTCCATTGGCTTTCATCTCCATAAATGTTCAACAAGCATGGTATGGTCCACAATGTTGCCATGGTGCATCACTGACTGAGGGAGTGAATGCTGAAGGTGGAGGATGGAAGCCAGTCAAGTTGCTGCGTTGTCTGGCGCTTTAGAACTTGAGTGTCACTGAAAAAAAACACATTATTGTTTTTGTTTTAATTTTATCTTTATACTGTGAGCTGAAAATGCTGATTGTTTGGCTTTGAACTCAAATTGAGGCATTATCATGGAGAGTGCATGAGTTAATGATGATTAACAGTTAACTGCCAAATTTTGTTTAAATTTTAAACAAGGCAAATTAATTCTGGTGAAGTCATTGCCCTGAGAAATACACCAGCAAATGGCTGTTACTGTTTGTATTAGGTGAAATGGGTGCAGGGTGTGTACGTGTTCTTTCTGTCTGCAGAGTGTCTTAATAAATTAGCTGACGGTACCCACAAGTGGGCCAGACTGCAAGCCTGACTGACCATCCTGAATAGGTCATTTTTCATGCACTCTCAATTATCCTGCAAGTGTTGTTCATTTGCAGAACCCCTTCTAATGTTGACACTGCATAATGAGTTTTGCAAGGCTCGGCTGGGTGAGTACAGTCAGTATCATGTTTGTTACAAACAGCTGAAGGGATGTGTTGTTTGATACAATCCATCTGTCTTTGGCAACTACATAGCTGGCATCACACTGGCACTGAAATCCTCATGTTGCTACTGTAGCTTCAGCTGTTTGTCAGACTTTTCTGATGCCTTATCTGAAGTGGACTGGGCACTTTGCAAGACCAGGAGTGACAGCCTCAGGGCCATTCATGACTTTGTGAAGTAGTATGACACAGCGTGTCACTGGTGGTGAGTAACCTCTGCCTGTTTGCTTCCAGCTGCTTTGGTGGTTCCGTCCTCGGCTGATCCTTAGTGGCCACACTCACAGTGGCTGCATGGTGCTACACGATGGACAGCTGCCAGAGATCAGTGTACCGTCCTTTAATTGGAGGAACCGCAACAATCCCAGCTTCCTTCTGGTAACGTGCAAATTCCGTGTGTTTTAGTTTGGTTTCAGCAGCGGCTCTGGAACAGCATCAGTGGAGAGAAAAACTGCATTAATATTTCCGCTCGGTGACCTCCATCAGAGTCGGGAGAAATTAGAGATTGAGTAGAGTTTAAGTAAATGCAGAGAGCTGGAGTGCAGGATGTACTCATGGTAAGGGAGTTTACGGTGAAAGGGGAAAGATTTAACAAGGACTTCAGGAACAAGTTTTTCACAAAGATGGCGGTGCATGTGTGGAACAAACTGCCAGAGGAAGTGATGGAGGCTGGTACAATAACAAAATGGCATCTGGATGGGCATATGAATGGGAAGGGCTTAGAGGGATATGGACCAAATGCCGGCAAATGGGTCTAGATTAATTTAGGAAATCGGGTCAGCATGGACAAGTTGGACCGAAGGGTCTGGAAATTTTTACAGCACTTGCAGTGCGAGAAGGCAATGTTTGGCCCAAAATTCCTACAGTTTTAAGATATGCGGGTCCAAAATCCGTATCCAAAAACTGAGAAGACCTAAAAACTCAGGATCTTTTTGAAAGTGCAACTGAGCAGACCTGGAGACGTGCTGGGTTTGTGCTTTTTGGTAAGATCTTTGTTTGGCCTGAACAGATGTAAAAGCAAAGATTTTTCCCCGAGCAGGTTTAGAGGTCTGCTCAGGTTAAGCAAAGTATTTTTGTTCCAAAGGGTCCAAATGGCCTAATGATACCCTGCTAACTCTATCCTGGTAACTGTAAGCCTTTGGCATTTGTTTAGTGCCTGACATATTTTCCAAAGTGAACAGTTCTTTATAACTTGTACAAACTGATGCACACAATGTGATCGAGAAGAGTTGGCTGTAGCCATTACAGGAGGTCTGAATTATTTAACTGATTCATGAAGCAAGGTGACAAAGATCTCCCCACACACAGTCAGCAGGTTCTGGAATTCCAGCAGATAATGAGGCTTTGATTTTAACCGTTTTGTCGAGTTGGAGCAAGTGATTAAAACTGTGCAAATCCCTGCCTTGGTTCCAAAAGCCAGAAATGTACTTCAACCAAACAGTGGTTGGTGCTGAGGTTTTGGGATGAAGAATTCCTGTATTCACACTGTCAAAGCCATCTTTGCTAATTGTGCTGAACATTTTTCAGCTCAGATAGCACTAACTTGGAATCCATCTGTGTTTACTTCTCCAGGCCAGTATAACTGCGACAGACTTCACACTCGCCAAGTGTTTTATGCCACGTGAAAGTACGGTCATTACTGTTTATCTTGCTGCAGGTGTCATGGCTATCAATCTTCTGTTGTTTCACTTCCATTTCTGGCAGTGGCTGATGCACTATTTAATCAACAAGCACAAATCTACTTGATAAAAGAGAACTGGCCTAAATTGCAGCTATTTTTAGATTTGGAGGTCTGCAGATCTCCGGATTCTTGGATATTCTTAGCATTTTGAGAAAAGCAACTATTTTTGAACATTTTTGGATATAAATTGAAATTCTTTTGAAGGTAACAGGTTATACTATACATCTTAATGATGAGAAATGAGTGACTATTCCTGGTTAAATAAATTGCATTAAAAGTGTCCATAACAAGGTAATGAGAACGCTGGTTCTACCTTGGCAGATCTACCTTGAGTAGCTCGCTTTGCAAAGGAAAGGGCTTTCCCACTGAACTCATTCCATGATCCAGTGTAGAGCAGGAACCTGGATGTGAGTTTGCTCGCTGAGCTGGAAGGTTAGTTTTCAGACGTTTCGTCACCATTCTAGGTAACATCATCAGTGAGCCTCCGACGAAGCGCTGGCGTTATGTCCCGCTTTATTTCCTAACCAGATAAATAGAAAGCGGGACATAACACCAGTGCTTCGTCGGAGGCTCACTGATGATGTTACCTAGAATGGTGACGAAACGTCCGAAAACTAACCTTCCAGCTCAGCGAGCAAACTCACATCCAGAACCTCAACCTGAGCTACAAATCTTCTCAAAACTCGCTAGCAGGAACCTACCATATCTTCATATCATCACTTGAAGTGTTTACAAAAATAAATTAAATTTATTAGAATCTCAGCATAAAATAGAAGTAATATTCATGTGAAGTCAATTTCTGACATATTCATTTATACTTGAGGGAGTCAGCTCTCACTTTGAATTGTGGCCCTAACACAGCAGATTGTATTTGAATTGTGGCAGTGAACTAATGGTAAGTTGATTAGACTGTGGGAGAGTGAATGAACGTTTTCTGTGTATATAATAACTGAGTGCTTATTAATATATTTTTGCCAAAGTGTAAACTGGTTGTATAAAATCACAGTTAGAGGCATTTGATGTGTTTAAATGAGCTGTCCTGCTCAGATATTGTTGTTGACTGGAAGTTGCAAATAAACACTTTACAGATAAAACTACACATGCCCAAAATCCTACGATAGGTCCAGCAATGGGACAATCAGTGGTCACTGATGCTGCAACCATTTACACACACACACTCACCCAGACAAACGTAGTTGCTGCATTAACAAGAGCACAGAAACATTTATTTTGCTTCACTACTCTATGGCACTATTCCATTATCATAAAAATCATACAATCTCCACAGTGTGGAAGCCGGACATTCAGTCCGTCCAGTGCAAACCGACTTTCTGAAGAGCACCCTACCGAGAACTACCCTACCCCTGTATAGGAGTGTTTTTCCCAAATGGGGACAAAGACGCAGGAGGCAGGAAGAATTCATGCAAGTGGAAGATGTTTATTCAAGCAGTTCATGAAGGGAGAAGGCCTAAGTATTTTCCTTGAATCTGGCTTCAGAAGATAGATCAATGACACACCTCTGCTTTGATAAAGACAGCATTTTTATACATTATGTGTTACATTAATCAAATACAACATGGTCACTTGTCCTTCCCTCTAATCTAAACACCCAATCTTGTGGCACACAAATCAATGATGGACAGCCTAGGTTCCCATGATGTTATGGTGTCTGCTTGACATTGTAATCTCTAGGCCTTGGGTTCTTCCTATGCATCCTATTCATTCACATTTCAAAAGTTTAATGGCTATACACCTTTCTCAGGCTGGTTTATATATAAGGACAGTTCAAATTCTGTCACCCACTGTATTTTGGTGCTGTCTTTTATCACATGTGATTACTGCTTTTATTTTCCCACTGTCTCAATTACAAAATGTCAGTTAGTTTTAGTTAATTGCTATAAGTTAAGTTCTGTTATAAAGTTAATGATAAATGTGATGTTATAAAACTACTACTACTGTTAGCATTTTGTAATTTATGGGTTGTGAGCAATCTGTCTTGATCATGGCATAAAAGAAGGAGTTTCCTAAGGCTAGTTAATCTTTACATCTAATTTTAAATTTTTTTTAAAGGAATGTATTATATCTTGGTTGTGTATTGAAACCAACTTCTTTGATTAGAGTATTTTTAGCTAGAAACTATTTAATATTGCTGGTAGCTTCAAAGAGGCAGCTATTTATGATGAAATAACTTTAGCTGTTATTCTTGCAGTTGCTTGAGGACCTAATCAAGCACCTAACATTATTCATTTACTGGGACAGCCACCCTTTCATTAATAAAGCTGGAATTGGTCATATATCTGTCCTAAGGTGTCCTTTTATCAGAACTGTCTCAGATGGGAACATACGGCGATCCTTTACTGACCTTCCAGCAGTTCTGTTCAAAGGTACCTTTGTATTTCAGTGTGTGAGCAGGTTGCTTAGTTTTTCTTAACTTCTGTGTGCCATCTTGTAAGTAGGCATTGGCCGCTTGGTGTGTTCAGGTGCAAGCCACCTTACATGGCCAGGTACAGGTTACCCCTACACCCCGTAACACTGTATTTATGTTCCACACAAGCCTCGTCCTCCTATACGTCATTGAAGACTATCAGCATATTATTCTGCTCCTTTGTCCCTCACATTTATGTCAATTTCCCCTTAAGTACCTCTGTCAGCTCCTGTGGTAATGAGCTCCACATTCTAACCATTTTTAAGTAGAGAAAGTTTTCCTGAATTGCCCATTAGATTCACTACTGGATTAGAAACTGGCTTTATGTAAGAAGGCAACGAGTGGTGGTTGGTGGAAAATATTCAGCCTGGAGTCAGGTTACTAGTGGTGTGCCTCAAGGAACTGCTTTGGGACCACTGCTGTTTGTCATTTTTATAAATGACTTGGATGCAGGCGTGGGTGGATGGGTTAGTAAGTTTGCAGATGACACTAAAGTCGGTGGAGTGGTGGACAGTGTGGAAGAATGTTGCAGGTTGCAGAGAGACTTGGACAAACTGCAGAATTGGGCTGAAAGGTGGCAAATGGAGTTCAATGTGGATAAATGTGAGGTGATTCACTTTGGGAAGAATAATAGGAAGGCAGAATACTGGGTCAATAGAAAAATTCTTGGTAGTGTAGATGTGCAGAGGGATCTTGGTGTCCATATACATAGATCCCTGAAAGTTGCCACCCAGGTTGATAGTGCTGTTAAGAAGGCTTACGGTGTTTTAGGTTTTATTGGTAGAGGGATTGAGTTCCGGAGCTGTGATATCATGCTGCAACTGTACAAAACGCTAGTGCAGCCTCACATGAAATATTGCGTGCAGTTCTAGTCGCCCCATTACAGGAAGGATGTGGAAGCATTGGAAAAGTTGCAGAGGAGATTTACCAGGATGTTGCCTCGTCTGGAGCACAGGCCCTCTGAAGAAAGGCTGAGGGACTTGGGTCTGTTCTCATTGGAGAGAAGGAGGCTAAGAGGGGATGTAATAGAGACATACAAGATGATCAGAGGATTAGATAGGGTGGACAGTGAGAGTCTTTTTCTGAGGATGATGACATCAGCTTGTACAAGGGGGCATAGCTACAAATTGAGGGGGTGATAGATTTAAGACAGATGTCAGAGGCAGGTTCTTTACTCAGAGTGGTAAGTGTGTGGAACGCCCTGCCTGCCAATGTAGTTAACTCAGCCACATTAAGGTCATTTAAGCAGTCCTTGGATAAGCATATGGATGATGATGGGATAGTGTAGGGGGATGGGCTTAGATTAGTTCACAGGTCAGCGCAACAAAAAATCTGGAAATCAATTGAACTCTTTAAATAACTTGGGTTTGGGAAGGTACTGAGTGCTCCAATCTGAGCATTCTGATTATCGACCCTGCGCTTAAATTAACCCATCATGCTGAAGGGATGTGGTCCTGCGTCATAATTCTGACGCAGGACCACATCCCTTCTTCCTACCCAAGTCACTGGTACCAAGTGGACCAAACCTTCTGGGGCTGTTCACCCTCTCTCAGAACGAGAATGTTTGTCGCTGCTCAGGAATAAAAGGAGCTCTTGTGGTACCGTGGATGATGACTGGCTCAGCATGATGGGTTAATTTAAGCGCAGGGTCGATAATCAGAATGCTCAGATTGGAGCACTCAGTACCTTCCCAAACCCAAGTTATTTAAAGAGTTCAATTGATTTCCAGATTTTTTTTATATAACACTTCTTTCTTGGGATATCGGCTTTGTCAGTAAGGCCATCCTTTCTGTATTGCACTGAAAACTGCATAATTTGCTCAGGCCATTATCACAAAACTAGTTCCAGGCAACCCTTTTGCTGTAGGGTAGAGACATCTGTAGGCTAGATCAGGTAAGGACCAGCAACTCCTTATTTCAAAGGACATTACTGAACCAGCTTAGTGTTTACACTAAATGGACAAAATTGGCCATCATTACTGAGGTGAATTTCAGGTTACAGATTGTTCTGAATCAAATTCACATCCCACCAGCTGCCTTGTCCTCACAGTGTTTGTCTCTAAGTCATTAGCTTTTGGTTATAGTGACCTTATTACTTTGTCACCGCCGTGTCCTCAGTCATAGGTTTATCCTGACAAATTTAATGATAACCTTTTACAGGCAACCAGTAACCAACTGTACTCTGGTGATTGTGAGATACTATTCCTCTGGTCAAGATAGTGGCGGAGGGATGTTCCAACCGGAGCTCCTCCTAAGATGCTGCTGGGCCTGCTGTGTTCATCCAGCTCCACACTTTGTTATCTTGGATTCTCCAGCATCTGCAGTTCCCATTATCTCTCCTCAACTCGCTCAGTTTATTTCCCATTTTCTCCCCATTTCCCCGCCTTGGTGTTCTCCGCTGAGGTAGAGCGGGCTGGAGGCTCTGGGTAGGGGACTGTCAGGCGGCTGTAGGACCGAGCGGGGACTGTCAGGGGGCTGGAGGCTCGGAGCGGGGATGGGGACAGGGAGTGGGCTGGAGGCTCAGAGCGGGGACGGGGACGGGGTGTGGGCTGGGGACCGGTGCGGGCGTTCAGTGGCCTGTGAGCCTGAGCAGAACATGTGGAAGCCCCCTGCGCTGATCAACTGAACCATTGTAATGCTAACCTTTTTAACTTCATTCTCCTTTTTCAAACTTATACTGTGAATGTCATTTTCTTTGCTTTTTCCCTTCACTTCTCTGTTTTGTATCTGGGTATTTTGGACCTAACATTGCACCAAATGGGACAACATTGTAAACTTTTCACTGCACTTCTGTAGGTCCATTCTTGAGTACAAGTGACAATAAAGATTTTCTAACACTATAGCGATGGTATTATCAAAGTGTTTCCCATACTCTGCAATCCATTGTTCATTTTCTGAGTTCAAAGTCTCAGATTTGCTGTTGTCAATATGACTTGGCTAATGGATAACGCACATATGATATAGCTTGCCCCAATCATCTAATGGTTTGTACTAATCTTTTTAGAACTTTTTACTTAAATTTGTTCTTAGTATGTGGTAACTCTGGTATTACGTGCCAATTGCTGTTGTCCTGGGAAGATATTGGGACATTTCACAGTCAGCTACAATATGGGACTGAAATGAAATGAAATGGGCATAGCCTAGATAAGGCCATTTAGCCTGTTCTGTCCAGGTTAGCTCTTCGAGAGCAACTGACCTAATCCCACAATCTCTCTTCCCCACCCCCCCCCCCCAACTTGTGATTATTTCTCTTCTCTCGATCATGACTTATTCTCTTTTCTGTCTTAAAATTTTGAAAATCTGCAGCAAACTTCCTCTTAATTTTCTCTTCTCTAAAGGCAGCAGCCTCAGCTTCTCCACTCCATCCGCATCAGTCCCACTTCCTTAAAGATGTTAATGAAGCAGTTTCGCTTCTTACAGTAACCCAGAATTGGTTCACGGTCGCCTCTGATTTGCAGTAAAGATTTACAAGATTAAATTGTGAAAATTTCACCTTGAACCAACATGAGATTTTAATGCTAAGTTATGGGTTAAAAGAGCAAGAAATGTCAGATTGATACAGGCATCGAAGACTGATGAAAATTGAGATGTAGCAATACTACATAGTCAAGTCCAGTCCACTAAAGGTTACCCAATGCAATTCCAAAGCAAACATAATTCACTTCACAGTTTTCAGTGCAATTTATTTGATATTCGATCTAAGGTCTATGTTGAAATGCTCAGAAATATCCAAAATAACAGGCCCAAATCTGCCAATCTGCATCAAGATCCTTATACATGACTAAGATTAAGTTAACTAATTCCCACTTTGCTTTCAAGGAGTTTCTGTCCGAACTTGCAGAGCAGGAAATTCTCAGCTGCAGCAATGCAGATGAGTGAGGAAGCCACACGGGCAGCATTGCTTTTTATCGCTATCAAATGCTGTGGCTTAAAGATCCACAAGCCACTTTGAGTGCTATTGAGAGAAGCCACATGGGTAATTTACATGAGAGGGTAATGTGCCAGTGGCCGAACTGGGTTTGGGGGAAGTAGGGTGGCAGGTGTCGTAGATGAGACCAAACCCCCTCAAATTATATGAAGAAAGCCTAGTCCCTAACTTTTTCTTATTTTAAAGGCAAGTGCCAGGCATTTTGTTCTGGATGCAATTCGATTGGTCAATCACCAGTCTTTAGCAAAACACAATTTATTCATAGTTAAAACAGAGTAAAAGTTAATCCAAATTCTAACTTTTTTTAGAAAACTTAACAAAATAATATATTACTTAACTGCTAAACAGTAACTGTTCCTATACAGTAACATCTCATAAACACACCCTTGGCAAAGGCAAGTTCAGTAAAATACATTGTCTCAAATGTAATTCCTCAGTCCAGGAGGAGAAGCATCATGAAAATCTCTGAGGGAGAGAGTCGCACAGAGAGATGTACTACAGCTTCCAAACTCAGCTTCAAGACCCAGCAAGTGAAAACTAAAGTGAAAAATCCTGGTTCCGTGAGAGCTTAATCCCAACCATTCAGGCTACTTCTATTGTTACAATTTTTAAAAAAATTCCAAGCCCTCACAAGCTGTTTACTTTATTGGCTTTGAAACAGACTGCGTGACACCTCTGCCACAACCTCTCTTTGTTAAAGAAAAAGACAAAATATTCCTCTTAAACCCATAGTGTAGTCACACAGGTAAAGGGCCTATGTTGGTGAGGGATTGAAACCTTTGGACCTGTTGGTCCAGGAAGGGAGATGAGCTGGTTAGAACATGAAGAATTGGGGCAGTGCGAGGGGATGTCATGGGGAGCAGAGATTCAGATTCATGCATGGTTGGATTATATGGTAGGGTTGGGGTGGGGGAAGGGAGGGTCATTAGTGGCCATTTTTATAGTTAGCTAAGAGTTACAGCAGGGATTAACTGCTGTAACATTTCCCAAATATTCAGGCAAGTCAGTAGGCGTTCTCTCAAATTCTGACTCTCATTCCGACTTCAGTACTTTTCTGCCAGGTTCCAGATGTCAAATAATTGCCCTTTGGGAAGTATAAAGTTTCCAGGCCATTCCTGTGTAGTCATCAGGAGATCTATAGCAAAGCTTTTTTTTATTTTCCCAAAAGACACTGCCACTGCTGCAAAATAAAAGACGCAACTTCTAAATTAGCTCTCAGCTCGCCATCCTCACACTTTTGTTTAGTGGAGGCCCCCAATTCAAATGGGTCATAAGATTGAAAATAAAACCTCATCACCTTATTATGAGCCGCATCCCAAAACCAGCCCAGTTCGTCCCCTCCTCCCACTGCACCACACAACCAGCCCAGCTCTTCCCCTCCACCCACTGCATCCCAAAACCAGTCCAACCTGTCTCTGCCTCCCTAACCTGTTCTTCCTCTCACCCATCCCTTCCTCCCACCCCAAGCCACACCTCCATTTCCTACCTACTAACCTCATCCCACGTCCTTGACCTGTCCGTCTTCCCTGGACTGACCTATCCCCTCCCTACCTCCCCACCTATACTCTCCTCTCCACCTATCTTCTATTCTCCATCTTCAGTCCGCCTCCCCTTCTCTCCCTATTTATTCCAGAACCCTCTCCCCATCCCCCTCTCTGATGGAGGGTCTAGGCCCGAAATGTCAGCTTTTGTGCTCCTGAGATGCTGCTTGGCCTGCTGTGTTCATCCAGCCTCACATTTTATTATCTATTATTATGCTGAGTATTTTAAACTCTTTTTCACCCCACTGATTTTATAAAACTAGCCTGTGCTTCAATTATTGTTGCCAAGGCTACAGGTCCGAGAACTCATCAGTCCAGCATCCGACTCCTCACTCATCCAGGTGACTAGATCCGGTAGTATACTGAATGTGGTTGGCATACGCTTTGGTAAAGCTTTTGACAAGGACTCACGTGGGAGACTGGTCAATAAGTCCATGGGGTTCAGGGCTATTTCACAAATTGGATCTAAAATTAGCCTAGTGACAAGAGGCGGAGGGCGATGATTAAACAAAAACAGAAATTGCTGCAGAGATAGTAAGTTTGCAAATGACAACAAAATTGGTGGTTTAGTGGACAGTGGAGAAGGTTCTCTAAGATTACAAAGGGATCTTGATCATTGGGCCGAGGAGTGGCAGATGGAGTTTAATTTAGATAAATGTGAGGTTTTGCATTTTGGTAAAACAAAGAAGGGCAAGTTAATGGTACGGCCCTGGCTAGTGTTGTTGAACAGAGATCTAGGGGTTCAGGTACATAATACTTTGAAAGTTGTGTCACAGATAGACAGGGTAGTTAAGAAGGTGTTTGGCACACCTGCCTTCATAGCTCAGACTATTGGGTACAGGAATTGGGATGTCATGTTGAGGTTGTACAGGATATTGGTGAGCCTTCTTCAGGAGAGCCCTGTACAGTTCATAGAATTCCTAGAGTGTGGAAACAGACCAAACAAGTCCAAGATAACAAAGGGTGGAGCTGGATGAACACAGCAGGCCAAGCTGCATCTCAGGAGCACAAAAACTGACGTTTCGGGCCTGGACCCTTCATCAGTGAGGGGGATGGGGAGACGGAACTGGAATAAATAAGGAGAGAGGGGGAGGCAGACTGAAGATGGAGGGAAAAGAAGATAGGTAGAGAGGAGAGTATAGGTGAGGAGGTAGGGAGGGGATAGGTCAGTCCAGGGAAGATGGACAGATCAAGGAGCTGGGATGAGGTGGTAGGTAGGAAATGGAGGTGTGGCTTGAGGTGGGAGGAAGGGATGGGTGAGAGGAAGAACAGGTTAGGGAAGCAGAGACAGGCTGGGCAAGTCCAAGCTGCCCTTCCAAAGAGCATTCCACCCAGACCCATCCCTTATCCTTTCCCTGCAACCCTACATCCTATGGCTGATCCAGCTAACTTACAAACCCCTGGTCTCTATGAGCAATTTAGCATGGCCAATCCACCCAATCTGCACATCTTTGGACTGTGGGTGGAAACTGAAGCCCCTGGCAGAAACCCACACAGACATGGGAGAACGTGCAAGCTCCACTGAGTCATCCAAATGTGGAACTGAACCCAGGTCCCTGGTGCTTTAAGGCAGCAGAGCCAACCACTGAGCCACCACTCTAGTCACTCTCCTGTAGGCAGGACATTATTAAACTGGAGACTGTTCAGAAAAGATTTATCAGGATGTTGCCAGAGCTGAAGGGTTATATGGAGAAGCTGGGACTTCTTTCACTAGAGTGTAGGCGGTTGAAGGGTGACCTTATAGAGGTTGAGGAAAGTCATGAGGGGCATAGATAAGGTGAATAACAAAGGCATTTTCCCTAGCAGTTCAAAACTAGGGGACATAATTTTAAGGTGAGAGGAGAAAGATTTAGAAGGAATTTTAAGGGCAAGGTTTTCACACAGAAGGTGGTTCGTATGTGGAATTAGCTGCCAGAGGATGTGGTAGAGGCCGGTACAGTTACAACATTTAAAAGACATTTGGCCAGGTGCATAAATAGGAAAGGATTAGAGGGATATGGGCCAAATGTAGGCAAGTGGAACTAGTTCTATTTAGAATATTTGATCAACAGAGATGAGTAAAACCAAAGGGTCTGTTTCTGTGTATGACTTTCTGACTGTATAACTCAGCGGGTCTGTGGAGACAGAACAGATAATGCCTCAAGTCCGGTGACTCCGATTTGTTTTTGTGGCTGGAAGACTTTACCCGCCATGTACCTTGGGGTTCGGCGCTGGGTTCCTTGTTGTTTGTACTGTACATTAATTATCCAGATGTGAATGTAGGATGCTCGGTCAGTAAGTCGGCAGATGAGATGGAAAATGGTGGTGTGGTATATAGTGAGGAGAAAGACCTTAGGCTGCAGGATGATGCAGACGAGTTGGTGAGTAAGAGGTGGTACATTTTGGGGGGTGGGGGGGGGGGGTGGGAAGGGTTGGGTGCTACCCAAGCAAGGAAAAACACGATGAATGGTAGGACCCTAGGAATACAGGGGATCAGATGGACCTTGGTATGCATGTCCATGAAGGAAACAGGAGATGTAGATCAGGTGGTTAAGAAGGCAGATGGGATACTTACCTTTATTAGTCAAAGCATTGAATACAAGGAGCTGGGAGCTTATGATGGAGCTGTAGAAGATGTTAGTTAGGCCACGATGGGAGCACTGTGTGTAGTTTTGGTAAAGCACACTCAATACCCTACCTTTGCACCTATGTTTTTTTTCGTGTCATCATGAATGCCTTGACCATACTCTCTATGTCTAAGTCCAAATCATTAATGGACATCACCAAAACACAGAGCCTTGTGGAACCCCAGTGGAAACAGATTTCACAGAAGTATTCCTCTACCACTACCCTCTGTTTCCTTTCTTTCAGCCAGTTTTAGATTAATTGTACAACTTTTCCTTCCATCCCATAGGCACATATTTCTTGACCAGGCATGCTTTTCAGCCACCTGACCAAAAGCCTCGTAAAATTCATGTTGACCACGTCAGATGCATTATCCTTATCTACCGGACTGGTGACCTGTTCAAAACATTCAATTAACTTTGTCTGACATGACCATCCCTTATGAATACATGCTAAGTCTCTGATGAGTCAGTGTGGTGGCTCCAAGTGCAGATATACTCCATACCTCAGAGTTCTTCCACAATGTTGACATTAGACTGATTGGTCTGTGGTTCCTGGGTCTTACCCTGCTCTTCTCTGTGAGAATGATTTGATCTTATGAGCCAATCTTTATCCATTTGAAGAGGGAACTATTGTGTTTTAATAAGACAATTACAGAAGTAAGTGACAGACAAACTGTAATGTCATTAGATTCAGGACCCAGTCATACAAAGTCAGGAAGGAGGGTCACAACAATGTGTAACTGCTGAGTGGTTCCACTGCATGTTGTGAGCACCTGAAATTGCACAGAACATAGAACAGTACACAAGGTCCATATCCACCTATTCCATTAAGAGGCCTTTTGAGTGAAATATGTTGCATTGTTAAGAGCTGAATTTGATTGCACTTTCTGGAGTTTTCAATTTGATCCAGTTTCCCCTGGGGATATACTATTTGTTCCATGCCAAATGTAAGAGAATTACAATCATAAGCAGGCACCCAAGAATGGACTATGCCTTATGTAGGCCAAGGGAATTTCTAGCACTTTCTGACATGAGCATCCAAGCATAGTGTAATGCACATTTGCATATCTTATGAATAAAATATATTTTTGGGAAAAACTGTTAAATTGTTCTTGTAGCAGAAAACCTTACTTGATTATTAACATTAATTAATTCTGAATGTAGGGCTACATGGGACTCAAGGCTAATACAGTGAGCAGCTCTGGGCACTACATCATAGCAAGGATATATTGGCCTTGGAGCACGTTTAGAACAGTACCTGGACTTCAGGAGAGACTATATGGTGAAATGGTGATCTGATTGAAATCTTCAAAATATTACCAGGAAAAGACAGAATCGATAAACAATTTCCAGTGGTTGGAGATTCTAGACTTGGGGCACAGCCTGAGCAGTGGGGCCAGACTATTTCGGAAGAAGTAGTGGGAAGACACAAAGGGCAGCATATGTTTGTAACTCTCTTACACAAATATCTCTGGATGTTGGATCAGTTGTTAATTTTAAATGAGATAATTTTTTGTCAAGCAAAGATATTAAGGGATATGCTTTGTAAACAAGATAATAAAGTGTGAAGCTGGATGAACACAGCAGGCTAAGCAGCATCTCAGCAGCACAAAAGCTGACGTTTCGGGCCTAGACCCTTCATGAGAGAGGGGGATGGGGTGAGGGTTCTGGAATAAATAGGGAGAGAGGGGGAGACGGACCGAAGATGGAGAAAAGAAGATAGGTGGAGAGGAGAGTATAGGTGGGGAGGTAGGGAGGGGATAGGTCAGTCCAGGGAAGACGGACAGGTCAAGGAGGTGGGATGAAGTTAGTAGGTAGGAGATGGAGGTGCGGCTTGGGGTGAGAGGAAGAACAGGTTAGGGAGGCAGAGACAGGTTGGACTGGTTTTGGGATGTAGTGGGTGGAGGGGGAAGAGCTGGGCTGGTTGTGTGGTGCAGTGGGGGGAGGGGACGAACTGGGCTGGTTTTGGTTTGCAGTGAGGGAAGGGGAGATTTTGAAGCTGGTGAAGTCCACATTGATACCATTGGGCTGCAGGGTTCCCAAGCGAAATATGAGTTGCTGTTCCTGCAACCTTCGGGTGGCATCATTGTGGCACTGCAGGAGGCCCATGATGGACATGTCATCTAAAGAATGGGAGGGGGAGTTGAAATGGTTTGCGACTGGGAGGTGCAGTTGTTTATTGCGAACCAAGCGGAGGTGCTCTGCAAAGCGGTCCCCAAGCCTCCGCTTGGTTTCCCCAATGCAGAGAAAGCCACACCGGGTACAATTTGCTTTGTAGACAGATGTGTGGAGTTAGGCCACACATTGGCCATGATCTCTTTAAATGATGAAACAGGCTCCAGGAACTTTTGTTTTATTCACCCATGGGGATTTGCCTTCTTGAGCTGTTACAGTCCACCCACAGTACTCTTAGTAGGGAATTCCAGGGCTTTATTCCAATGACGTGAAAGAATGGTGATATCCAAAGCAGGGCAAATAAACGGCTTAGAAAGTTACTTGTAGTTGATGGTGCATCTGCTGCTCTTATCTTTCCTGATACTAGGGATCTGGATTTGGAAGGTGAAGTCCAGCGATTTTGGCAGATTTCCACAGCTGTTACTGAGCTTTTGTTGATTTGATACTAAACAGGCAACTTTGTCCCAGATGCTGCCAAGCTTCTTGAGTGTTGTTGGGTCTTAATTTATCCAGGCAAATGGGAGAATTCCATTCACATTCCTGACCGGCTTTGGAGGATTCAGGAGATGAGATACTGGCTGCAGTATTCCTAGTAACAGTTGCATTTATATGGTGAGTCCTGCTGAGCCACTGGTAACTCCCAGAAAATTGATGCTGGAGATGATCTTTGTCAGGCATTGATGTGGCGCAAATGTTACTTAGTGGAATGGTCCACCCCTGTTCCTATCATCTTCAGAATGTTTCAGTAAAGTAAGTTTTACATATACAACAGACAATTGCATTCACCTCAATTCTCATACAGTACACGGACTATTGCATATGGGCAGTTACTGCACAACACTGCTTTCTGAAGATAACCTGGTATCTGGGGCAGAAGGATGGAAAGACTGCAGTGATCAACAACCAGTGTGCAAGGATAGCTTCTTCAGATTGGAAAGTTAGCACTAGCTTCTTCCTCTCTGCTGGTACTCTGGATTAAGTTTAAACTTGAAAAAATATGGCTAGAAAGCTGAACAGGCTACAAGGCATCAGAATTGCAGGCACGCTCCTGAGACTAATTCAACAACTACATGTTGGTTCAAGGCAAGGAAATTCTGAACAACATTCATCACACAGCCCTGTTGCCCCACTTAACACCTCTCTACCCCTGCCCACTTCTAGAATGCAATATGAAATTCCAATTTAGGACCACAGAATAGATGCAACATTTTAGTTATACAGCGTAGAAACAGACCCTTCGTCCAACTAGTCTATGCCATCCAAGTTCCCAAGCTAAAATAGTGGCACCTGCCTGCCCATATCCCTCCAAACATTTCCTATGCATGTATTATTGAAACATCTCCATAACGGTACCTCCATCTACCACTTCCTCTGGCAGTTCATTGCATACACTAACTGCTGTGTAAAAAAGTCACCACTTTTTAAAATCTTTCTCTTCTCACCTCAAAAATACATCCGCTATCTTTGAACTCCCCCATTTTAGGGAGATAACTTTTGCTATTCACTTTATCTAGGACTCTCATGATTATATAAACCTCGATAAGTTCACCCCTGACCTCTTACACTCCAGAGAAAATAGTCCCAAGCTATCCAATGTATTTTTATAATTCAAACCCTCCATTCCCAGCAACATCTTGATAAATATTTTCTGAAGCCCTCCAGCTTTATAATATCCTTCCTGTAACAAGGCGACCAGAGCTGCACACAATACTCCAGATGAGGCCTCACCAACATCTTGTTCAACTTCAACATTACATCTCAACTCCTATACCTATACTCAGAAGTCTGTGCAATGAAGCCAAGAGATGTCAAATTTCTTAACCTTTCTATCTACGTGATGCAAACTTCAAAGAATTATACACCTAAATCTCTAGATCTCTGTTTGACGACACTAGCCAAAGCCCTACTGTCCTGCCCTGGTTTTACCAAAATGGAATACCTTGCATTTTTCCAAATTAAACTCTATTTGCCACTCCTCAACCCATTGACCCAGTTGATCAACATTCCTTTGTAATCTTAGATGACTTTCCACACTATTGACTATACCACCAATTTTTGTCTCATCCACAAATTTGCTAACCATGCCTCCTATATTCTTATGCAAACCATTTATATAGATGACAAAAAAAATTTTGTATCCAACTGGCAAGCACACCCTGAATCCCATGTGATCGAATTTTACTAATTAGTCTAACATGCGGAACCATATAAAAGGTTTTAGCACAGTCTAAGTAAACAAAGTTTATTGCTCTTCCCTTATCAATCTTTTCAGTTACTTGCTCAAAAGAAAACAATCACAATTTCTGTCACACAAGACCATGCTGACTAACCCTAATCAATCCTTGTCTCTCTAAATGCATGTAAATCCTATCTTTCAGGATCACCTGCAGCAATGTGTCCACCACTGATGTCAGACTCACAGGTCTATAGTTCCCAGGCTTCTCCTTAAATAAAGGCTTTTCACCCATGGTTATAGATGATACAAATCTTTCTATTAGGGGCCCTGCAATTTTCTCCCTAACTTCTCACAATATCTTGGGATACACTTGCTCAGGGGCTAGAAATTTATCCACATTTAAGATTTCTAAGACCGCCAGCACTTACTCTTCTGCAATATCAACTGTTTTCAAAACATTTATATTCACGTTCTTGAGTTCTCCACCGCAAAAACTGACGCAAAATATTCATTATCTCTGCCATCAGCTGACGTTTAATACAGAGACAACCTTGTTATTCTTTAAGGGGCCATCCTCTTTCTCTAGTTCTCTCTTGCTCTTAATGCATGTTGAATCTCTTTGAATTGTCCTTAACCTTATCTGCAAAGTCTATCTCATATTCCCCCCCACCTTGCCTTCCTGAATTCCCTTAATCCTAACTGTCTATACTTAATTTCTGATTCTTTTTTAATCTTGACTAGAACCTCAAAATCTTTATTCATCCATCATTCCCTAATCTTATCAGCCTCACCTTTCACTCTAACAGGAACACAATGCCCCTGAACTATTGTTACCAAACTTTTGAAAGTTCTCATATCATATCATTAAAGTTTGCCTTACTTTAATTAAGAACATTAACTTTTACAAAAGGCTTATCCTTTTCCATAACTATTTTAAAACAATTAGAATTATGATCACTTGTTCCAAAGTGTTCCCTTACTACACTTCAGTCACTTACCTGTCTTATTTCCCAAGAGGAGGTTAGGTTTTGACAATGTTTCAGCAAATATCAAGCACACTTTGGGTCTTGCTTCCAAGACAACACTGTTAACATCCAGCTTGTACAGCGAGGGGCCAAATACTATTATGGCACCATATCTTGCTACAAATTTAACAAGCCTATTATCCACTTTGCAGTGGTTAATTTGTTACTGCTTATTAACACATTTCCACTGGTAAAATGCAGTTGTATAAAGCAGCCACATTCACTGTTTTAAAAGGTATCTTGGAATGTGGTTGACAACGGCAAGGAAAAAAAATGCTTGTTCATTTCATGAAGGAGAATTGAGAATACTTACATCATTGGATATTAACGCTTACTTTTGTACCTTAAAAAGTTTGTAAGTTTTTTTCCCATCAAAACATCTGGATTCTTCTATAGATATTTTCCAATCTAACTTATTCAGAGACATTATGACACACCTCTGGGGCTTGAACCCAGGCCCCCTTGCCCATAGGTAGGGACACTAGCATTACACAAGAGCCCTAGATCATTATATAGTCTGAACAACAAGCAGACCAACATTCCTGAAGGATGGTCTCTCCTGTGGGTGACTTCAAATAATCGCTAAAAAAATTAATTCATATAGCCAACCAATAAACTAATGATCATTTGAAAAGTTCTTTGCAACAAAACTTTATGAACTTTTTTAAAAAAAAGTTCACTGTCCTCTTAGAAAGAGACGACTGCTTGAACTAAGAGATTAACATTATCTGATTTCATCAGAATTTGTGAAGTATTTCCAAGAGGGCTTGCGAGAATCATTTTGAGCAAGTATGGTCTTCCTGAAAGACAAATGGTTCCTTCGTTGCTAACATAGCAAGTGCCAAAGACCAATGGATTATTCCAAAAATATCAGAGTCCCATAGTAGAGATTCATTCATTCAACTCATCGAGAACGTCGAAAAATATAATCGTATAATTATTGACACAATGTCTTTTCCATCTTCTTCAGCACAGATCATCTGATCCAAAGCACCTTTCTTAAATAAATGGTCAAGTGCTTGTCCACCAGAAGAGTTTATACCCTGTACTGAAATCAGAATTCTTCTTGCATTCCACAATGTCTGGAGATACAGTCCCCATTCTGCTATTACAGTCATAGAAAGACAGTGTTGAACACACCCTGATCACGAGTAGCATAGTCAATGTGCAAAGCTCATCTGTTAAATCTCTGCAAGTAACTTAAAAACAGAAAAAAGCACCATTAACATATAGGTTCCTACTATCTCTGTAACCATTGACATATAGGTGCTTCTGGACTGACAGCCTTTAATCAGGCTCATTATACACAAAATTTTTACCCCTGGAAGACTGTTGAACTCCAAGTCTGGTTCAGTGAGTTGAAACACAACCAACTACATTTTTTTTTGAAGAAGGGTCCAGACCTGAAACGTCAGCTTTCCTGCTCCTCTGATGCTGCTTGGTCTGCTGTGTTCATCCAGCTCTACACCTTGTTATCTCAACTACATCAAAAACTACTTGAGCTTGTTAGCCTCCAGTGGCAGGGAAGAGTTTATATGCTGTGAGATTAAACTCTAAATCCATTTATAAATCTTTTGCTTTGGAGTTTTTTGCAGAGGGAGAAAACATTCTCAGAGCACACTGCATTGAAATATTTCATATAATTATTATAGCCATACATGAATTGGGGAAAAATGATTGTATTTAATAGTTGTTCGCTCTAAGAAGAGCAGTAGTGTGGATTTCAACAAGACAAATCAAACTTCTGGATTTGATAAACCCTTTTGCAATGCATTGCAAAAAGGATTATAAAAGCTATGATTTTTCAACTCATCTGCCTTGATTAATCAACTCTCAGTTTGAGTGTTTCATTTTCCAGGCACCTGCAATGAAAGGGTAGTCTCTCATCACTCAATCCCACTAAACTCGATCACGAGGTGATTCTTTGATAGCAACTCAACATGTAGTGTGAGGCTTGCCTCCATATTATTTCAAAGGTAGACTGTGTTTCTTTGCCATGATCAGCTTGTCTTTCCTACAGAAGGTTTTGAAAGGTAGATTAAGCATAGAGAATGCAAAAATAAAATTCCAAGTGATAAACACAGTGGGAGGAGAAGGTAGTTCACATCAGGTCTCCATTTAAAAGTAATATAGAACTAACACTTAACTACGTTTCCGTTATTACAAGTGTAATTTTTTAACATTGTACAAATTGTACAAGTTTTCTCAGACACATGAAAAGTATATACTCACAGAGACATAAAACACCTAGGTATAAAATATAAAGCAGTGTAATAGTTACTAAAAAGGACATGCCTTATTGCTACAGCGATTTTTGCTTTTTTTCCCCATACTGTACCACAACTTGTTCTGAGAATGTGATTTGCATAAATTATTCAAGTCTGAGAAATTTTCACACATCTCAAATTCTACAATATTTAAAATAAACTTTTCTAACATATCTCTTTATTAAAAGAGAAATAAAAATGTCATTATGTAATTCTTTTAGGCCAGACACAAAGGTTTACACCTTAGTTGTTTTTTTTCTGTTTTTGTACTATTTACTTGCACAATAAAAGCTGCTGTTGGTACAAGGATTTAAGACCCTATCTAATGGTGCTCACACATTCACAATGCCTATGCATTTGTGAAGGTCTATGAATGACCGAAGAATTACCAAACATGTATATTTCTAGCAAAAAAACCTTGGTTCCCATAGAAATAATTCCACGTTGCATTTTGGACACTTGAATGGATTCCAATGTGTTAAAGCTGAGAATCCAAAGCAAGGTGTGATGTTGCAACATCTCATCACCTCTGACCTCTTCTTGTAAAGGTAAGTGGTTAATTTGCATAATTTATACAGTTTTTTTTACTAAAGAGCATTTTCCTTCTTTATAAACCAGAAAAAAACTAATCTCTACAGATAAACTCCCTATCTTCAGCCACTGCTGTAGATAGGTTTTGGACATGAAGCTGTACAGCGCAATCAAACATACTTACATCTTAGCTCATTTTACAGGTACAGCCATAATCAAGGCACAAAGATCGTCTACAAGTATTTTTCTTCAATAAAGTTGTACAAAATAATACATTTTACAGTCTGTACAAGATAATAATCAGCAGTAAAACAAACAAAAAAAGAAGAAACAAATGTCGGACGATTTGTCCATTCATGATCTAAGCTAATGGATTGTAATTGACAGCTTGAACAAACAGTTGTGTGTGTGTGTGTGGGGGGGGGGGGGGGGGGGGGGGTGCTGTTTCCAGCCTCAAATTGAAGCAGTTTCTGTTCAAGGTCTAAGATGTGATGAGACTCGATAGCCCCAAGACCTCAAAACATTGTTCCTACTTGTAGGACTTGGACAACCTGCCTTGTTTTGTCCTTTAAAAAAATCTTTGCCATTGCTGGCTTTAGAGGAGGTCCTTTTCTTTCAGCCGCCCTGTGTTTCTTAATGCTGAAAACAGTGAAACTATTAAATATCGTGGTGCTGCTACATTGCGTGAACTTCCTCAACAGTTTTTTTTAATGACCCGATGCAAAAAGTGCATTTTCATCCTAATATATTTTACCCCATCAAGTACTCTCAAGTGTTGTGTTGAAAAGAAACCCAGACGGGGAGAGGTCTGAGGGTACTGCCATCTTGTGCTGCCCAAGAGCAGAGACGACTAGACAATAGAGCTACAAGCCTGGAGAGAGACAGGCTGAGGTATACTCAGGCATCTGTCAGACACAGAGGTAGCCAGAGGGCTCAGTGGAACCACAAAGAAGGAGCAGAAGCAGAGCTTTTAAAAAAATAATATAATGGGATGCATGAAGAAGGGAATACAAGAAAGGATGAGTAAAGAAGGAGAGAATTTTGAGAGCAAAGTAGATCCACTTCGCTCATATTTCTCCCACCTTGTGTGGGCACATTAAGAAAAAGGGAATCAGGGAGTCCAAAAATCAAGAACTTGGGTTGTTTCTCCATCACAATAGTTCATACTGGCGAAGGTGCATTCTCTGAATAATGTCTCGACAGTCATTGAATACTCTGCGGATGTTTTCTGTATCCACGGCACAGGTGAAGTGAGGGTAACAGTAGTGTCGTCCATCTCCACTTGCCGTGCTGATCTTCTGCAGAAAGAAGCAACAGTAGCTGGTGAATACCTGCCTTTGCACAGGCTCACAGCTTAGGTACTGATTTGTGGATACAAAGGACATATGTGTAATGTTTCGAACATGACATGGTTACCCTCTGTCTTTCAGCTACTAAAAATATGCCAAACAGACTTTCCCGTAATGCTGTAACAAAGGCAACAGCATGTACTTTCAACATTGTTAAAAGATCCAAGGCTTCTCCAAGGGTATTATAGAATGAAACAATGTTTGACACCAAATTACAAAGAGATACTGCAAGGGATAGCTCTTGAAGAACAGCTTAAAGCAGGAGAGAGACGCAGTGATGTTTAGTGTGGGGATTCCAGAATTTAGGGATGAGGCAGCTGAAAGCATAGAATCATAGAATTCCTACAATGTGGAAGCTGGCCATTCAGCCAATCAAGTCCGCACCAATCTTCAAAAACCATCCTACCCAGACCTACCCCTCTACACAATCTCTGTAACCCTGCATTTCCCGCAGCTTCTAACGATGGAAGGAGGAAAACTGGGGACATGCAGGAGACTAAAATCAGAACAGCTCAATGATGTTAGTGCTTCGGACTAGTCAAATTATAGTGTCGACTTCAAGATCTTTATTACCTACAGCCCCTATTAAAATATAAAAACTTACAATGCACAAGTTCCCAAATTACACTGTATCTCTCACAAAACATATTTGAGGATCAAACTGTGGAGAAGAAAGGGACAAACACAAATATCACTGAACTAAAGAGGGGAGGGGGGAAGCATGCTAACGTGTTAGAAGGAAGTCCAACGGGTGAAAAATTGTGCATTCTTTTCAAGCTTGGATGATGTGCTGCAGGCTTTGCAATTGCTTTTCAATTTCTTTTACATTACTAAATAAAATGTAAAAGTCTCCAATAAAAAGAGGAACTGAAAGGAACAAATCAGCTGGTCTAGTAGCATCTATAGAGACAGAGCAAATGTTTTTGGGTCTGCTGGGAGGTTCTTAACTGGAAATGTTAACTCTGCTTCTCTCTCCAAAAAGGCAATCAGGCATTGCCCAGCTTTCAGGGATAGCAAGAACTGCAGATGCTGGAGTCAGAGATAGCACAGTGTGGAGCTGGAGGAACACAGCAGGCCAGGCAGCATCAGAGGAACAGGAAAGTTTCGGGTCAAGACCCTTCTTCAGAAATGGAGAGGGAACTGGGAAATAAACAGAGAGGATGGGTGGGGATTGGTCAGTGGAATGGGTGGGAGAGAAGATGGGCAGATTGTGTTGAGTCAAGGAGGCGGGGACAAGAGGGAGGGTTGGACATGGGATGAGCCCAGGGTTGTGGATGTTTAAAAACTGGTGAATTCTGTGTTTAGGTCATCAGGCTGTGGGCTCCCGAGCCAGAATACTAGGTGCTTGTGGGTGGTGCCAATGTGATGTTGGAGGCGGCCCAGAATAGACATGTCACCCAGATAGCAGGAAGGGGAGTTAAAATGGTTGGCAACTGGAAGGTATTGTCGTAGGTGCTCTACAAAATGGTCTCCGAGTCTACATTTGGTCTCACCAATGTACAGGAGGCCACATCGGGAGCAGCGGATGCAGTAGACCACATTAGCAGATGTGCAGGTGAACCTCTGTCTGATGTGCAACATTTGTTTGGTGCCTTGAAGAGAGGTGAGGGGGGAGGTGTAGGTGAAGGGGTAGCACTTCCTGCCATTACAGGGAAAGGTGCCAGGGTGGTGGAGCCAGTGGGGAATGTGGAACGGATGAGGGAGTCATGGAGACAGTGGTCCCTATGAATGGCAGATAGGGGTGGGGAGGGAAATATATCTTTGCTTGTGGGGTCAAATTGTAGGAGGTGGAAGTGGCACAGAATGATAGACTGAATGATATATAAGGGAGGCAATGGCCTAGTGGAATTATCGCTGGATTGTTCATCCAGAGACCCAAATAATGTTCTGGGGACATGGGTTCGAATTCCATCAATAAATGTCTGGAATTAAGAATCTAACGATGGCCGTGAATCCATTGCCGATTTTCAGGGAAAATCCCACCTGATTCACTAATGTCTTTTTAGGGAAGGAAACTGCCATCCTTACCTGGTCTGGCCCATATGGGACTCCAGACCCACAGCAATGTGGTTGGCTCTTAGCTGCCCTCTGGGAATTAGAGATGGACAATAAATACTGCCTAGCCAGCGATGCCCTTGTCCCATGGATGAATTAAAAAGTGCTGAGGTTGGTGGGGTGATATGCTGCTTTTATTTTTGATTTCCAGCATTCATAGTGTCTTCCCAATTGGTTCCATTAACCAGCAGTTTGAATGTCCGATTTCCTTCTGAAGCTGCATCAATCTCAATTAAATACTCACAAGAAATTCATCCCGTACAAAGTATTTTGCTCTTGTAACTCTTGCATCTTCTCCAGGTTCTGGAGTTGCTGTTTCCAAAACAGACAAACAATGAATTTAAAATAAAAACAGTTGAAGGAACAGCTTATTAGTTTATTGCTGGTTCATTATCAATCACACCGAGACCCACTGGAAGTAAGTGAATTGAAGGCTATAAGGCAGAGTTGCCTCTGATAGACATGTGAATGGTTCCAGAGAGGAAATAAATGCAGGCATTTACAGCAGCTTGGGGCTGGGCTGGATGGGTATTCTAGGATAATATCAGGCTGTTAAACTGTATTTTATGGCATTCTTTCAGCGCAAATGTCAAACTGGCAACTAGCTCAGAGGGACTAGGAACAGTTCAGGGAGTACGGTCAAACAAAAGCAAATTGGATCAGGGTACATGACAGACCGGAGACAGAGAAAGGCTTAAATGATGATAAAGGAACTCCAGATCATCAGTAAATTCATTCAAATAATTATCTTTCCAAATGCAATAAATCAGAGCATGTGAGCAATTAGTTCACGGAGGTGAAATAACTGTACAGTCACCAAGTCACTCTTTATTTCCCCAGGGAAAGTCCTTGACACTGATCCAGCTCCCTCAGAGTCAGCTCTCAGTAAACACTCTTGTTTATATTTGTCATCCAGGGCTCCCTGATTGGACCTGATTAACAGCCCCAATCAAGGAACTCATATTCTACAAAGTCCACTTGGCTGACTTTGTTACAATCATCACAAGAGGTAAAAATAAGACATGCTGCAAATATTTAATTCTGATGATATCTGTGGTGAGAAACAGAGTTAGCTGAAGAACTTAATAAGTACTTTGCGTCAGTCTTCACAGTGGAAGACATGAGTAGTATGCCAACAATTAAGGAGAGTCAGGGGGCAGAGTCAAGTATGGTAGGCATTACAAAAAAGAAAGTGCTAGAAAAGCTAAAAGGTCTAAAAATTGATAAATCTCCTGGCCCCGACGGGCTACATCCTAGAGTTCTGAGGGAGGTGGCTGAGGAAATAGTGGAAGCTTTGGTCGTGATCTTTCAAAAGTCTCTGGAGTCAGGGAAAGTCCCAGGTGATTGGAAAATTGCTGTTGTAACACTCTTGTTTAAGAAAGGACCAAGGCGAAAGATGGAAAATTATAGGCCAATTAGCATAACCTCGGTAGTTGGTAATATTCTAGAATCCATTGTCAAGGATGAGATTTCTAAATTCCTGGAAGTGCAGGGTCAGATTAGAACAAGTCAGCATGGATTTAGTAAGGGGAGGTCATGCCTGACAAACCTGTTAGGATTCACTGAAGAACTAACAAATATGTTAGACCAGGGAAACCCAGTAGATGTTATCTATCTAGACTTCCAAAAGGCCTTTGATATGGTTCCTCACGGGTGGCTGCTGAGCAAGGTGAGGGCCCATGGTGTTCGAGGTGAGCTACTGGCTTGGATTGAGGATTGGCTGTCTGACAGAAGGCAGACAGTTGGGATAAAAGGCTCTTTGTCGGAATGGCAACTGGTGACAAGTGGTGTCCCGCAGGGTTCAGTGTTGGGGCCGCAGCTGTTCACTTTACATATTAATGATCTGGATGAAGGGACTGGGGGCATTCTGGTGAAGTTTGCTGATGATACGAAGATAGGTAGACAGACAGGTAGCACTGAGGAGGTGGGGAAGTTGTAGAAAGATTTAGACAGTTTAGGAGAGTGGTCCAGGAAATGGCTGACGAAATTCAATGTGAGTAAATCTGAGGTTTTGCACTTTGGAAAAAAGAATACAGGGATGGACTATTTTCCAAATGGTGAGAAAATTCATAAAGCAGAAGTACAAAGGGATCTGGGAGTGTTGGTCCAGGATTCTCTAAAGGTTAACTTGCAGGTAGAGTCAGTAATTAAGAAAGCGAATGTAATGTTGTCGTTTATCTCAAGAGGGTTGGAATATAAAAGCAGCGATGTGCTTCCGAGACTTTATAAAGCTCTAGTTAGGGCCCATTTAGAATACTGTGTCCAATTTTGGGCCCCACACCTCAGGAAGGACCTACTAGCCCTGGAGAGTGTCCAGCGGAGATTCACACGGGTGATCCCTGGAATGGTGGGTTTAACGTATGATGAACGGCTAAGGATCCTGGGATTGTATTCATTAGAGTTTAGAAGGTTGAGGGGAGATCTAATAGAAACTTACAAGATAATGTAAGGTTTAGAAGGGGTGGATGCTAGGAAGTTGTTTCCGTTAGGCGGGGAGACTAGGACCTGTGGGCACAGCCTTAAAATTTGATGGGCTAAGTTTAAAACTGAAATGACACGACATTTCTTCAGCCAGAGAGCGGTGGGCTTGTGGAATTCATTGCCACGGAGTGCAGTGGAGGCCGGGACGTTGGATGCCTTCAAGGCAGAGATCGACAAATTCTTGATCTCAGAAGGAGTCAAGGGCTATGGGGAGAGTGCAGGGAAGTGGAGTTGAAATGCCCATCAGCCATGATTTAAATGGCAGAGTGGACTTGATGGGCTGAATGGCCTTACTTCCACGCCTATGTCTTATGGTCTAAGGTTTTAGGTTAATACCCTTTTATCAGAACATGGGGGAATAAGTAATGTGGCATGTTTTAGGCAGTGACAAGAGGAAAAGTGAACAAAAGGGAAGGTACTAGGGTAAAGACAGGAAAAATTATATTCCAGAAGAGTTGATGGTGCAAGGCAAGAAGGGAGTGGTGCTGGATCAAGGAAAGTAGCGAAAGATGTGGCCAGAGGTTCTGAAGAAAGGTCATTGATCTAAACTGTTAACTTTGTTCATTCATCCATAGAGTTACCAGGCCTAAATATTTCCTGCATTTTTGTTTCAGATTCCTGGCAAATGCACTGTGCTCTTGTGTGTGCTTTATCAAGGTGTGAACGGCAGAACCGTCAACAGCTGCCATGTGAGAAATGCTGATCTTGTCTGACATTCTGTGGATTAAAAAAAAAGCACACACATAGGAGGTAACAAGGTGTAGTGCTGGATGAACACAGCAGGCCGAGCAGCATCATAGAAGCAGAAAGGCTGCCATTTTGGGCCTAGACCCTTCTTCAGAAAAAACGTCAGCCTTCCTGCTCCTATGATGCTGCTTGGCCTGCTGTGTTCATCCAGCTCTACACCGTGTTATCTCGGATTCCCCAGCATCTGCAGTCCCTGTTATCTCTCACACACAAAGGAGGTAAGGCTTTCCTGAGGTGAAGGTGAAATGAAAATCACTAACGCATACAGAGGTTTGGAACTCTTCTGCAAACAGCAATTAATGCTTGATCATGTTCATTTGAAATCTGAGGTCAATTTCTTTTTCTCACTCCTAGGCAATGAGGAATATGCATACAAGGTAGGTGGATGGACACTGATAAGGCAACATCTCAAGGCTCAAGGGGGCTAAATACAGTTCCTGCTCCTTTGTTCTTGTTCCTAAGGAGGCTGTACATAAGTATACAACACTGAAAGCATTACCGTCGTCTGGTGTTGTGTAGCGTGTATATTCTGGAAAATAGTCTTCAATTTTGGATTTTCCTGCCAACACTTTCTCAGCCAGAAGGTCTTGTTTGTTTAAGAAGAGGATGACAGAAATGGTTCGCAGCCACCTAGCACAAAGGTACAACAGTCAGCATGTGGTAAAACAGTTAATTATACTGATACAGTGTTGTGTTATCTGGGATCTGAGTAACCGTCACACTTTGCAGTCTGTTTGTGCACAAGAGGCCCATGCTTAGTTGAAGTTGCAGCTTTTATCAAGACTTCTGCTCAATGCAAATTTGGGCTTCCATTTGTCTGCAATAGTGTCCAAGTTTGACTTTAATGTTGGTTCCCAACGTTTCAGCAATGGCGAAATTAGGGCAATGGGGTCTGCTGTGCCAGGAAGTGTAGACTCACAACCGCACAGTTAAAAGCATATTGCAACAGAGAATTGTGGTCCTTAGAATGATACAACACAGAAGGAAGCCAAGATAATAAAATTTGAGGCTGGACGAACACAGCAGGCCCAGCAGCATCTCAGGAGCACAAAAGATGACGTTTCGGGCCTAGACCCTTCATCACAGAGAGGGATGGGGTGAGGGTTCTGGAATAAATAGGGAGAGAGGGGGAGGCGGACCGAAGATGGAGAGAAAAGAAGATAGGCGGAGAGGAGAGTATAGGTGGGGAGGTAGCGAGGGGATAGGTCAGTCCAGGGAAGACGGACAGGTCAAGGACGTGGGATGAGGTTGGTAGGTAGGAGATGGAGGTGCAGCTTGGGGTGGGAGGAAGGGATGGGTGAGAGGAAGAACAGGTTAGGGAAGCAGAGACAGGTTGGACTGGTTTTGGGATGCAGTGGGTGGAGGGGAAGAGCTGGGCTGGTTGTGTGGTGCAGTGGAGGGAGGGGGCGAACTGGGCTGGTTTTGGGATGCGGTGGGGGCGGGGAGATTTTGAAGCTAGTGAAGTCCACATTGATACCATTGGGCTGCAGGGTTCCCAAGCGGAATATGAGTTGCTGTTCCTGCAACCTTCGGGTGGAATAAATTGTGGCACTGCAGGAGGTCCATGATGGACATATCATCTAAAGAATGGGAGGGGGAGTGGAAATGGTTTGCGACTGGGAGATGTAGTTGTTTATTGCGAACCGAACGGAGGTGTTCTGCAAAGCGGTCCCCAAGCCTCTGCTTGGTTTCCCCAATGTAGAGGAAGCCACACCGGGTACAATGGATGCAGTATACCACATTGGCAGATGTGCAGGTGAACCTCTGCTTAATATGGAAAGTCATCTTGGGACCTGGGATAGGAGTGAGGGAGGAGGTGTGGGGGCAAGTGTAGCATTTCCTGCGGTTGCAGGGGAAGGTGCCGGGTGTGGTGGGGTTGGAGGGCAGTGTGGAGCAAACAAGGGAGTCATGGAGAGAGTGGTCTCTCCGGAAAGCAGACAACGGTGGGGATGGAAAAATGTCTTGGGTGGTGGGGTCGGATTGTAGATGGCGGAAGTGTGGGAGGATGATGCGTTGTATCCGGAGGTTGGTGGGGTGGTGTGTGAGAACGAGGGGGATCCTCTTTGGGCGGTTGTGGCGGGGGCGGGGTGTGAGGGATGTGTTGTGGGAAATATAGGAGACGCGGCCAAGGATGCTCTCGACCACCGTGGGGGGCAGGTTGCGGTCCTTGAAGAACTTGGACATCTGTGACGTGCGGGAGTGGAATGCCTCATCGTGGGAGCAGACGCGGCGGAGGCGGAGGAATTGGGAATAGGGGATGGAATTTTTGCAGGAGGGTGGGTGGGAGGAGGTGTATTCTAGGTAGCTGTGGGAGTCGGTGGGCTTGAAACGGACATCAGTTAGAAGCTGGTTGCCTGAGATGGAGACTGAGAGGTCCAGGAAGGTGAGGGATGTGCTGGAGATGGCCCAGGTGAACTGAAGGTTGGGGTGGAAGGTGTTGGTGAAGTGGATGAACTGTTCGAGCTCCTCTGGGGAGCAAGAGGCAGTGCCGATACGGTCATCACTGTACCGGAGGAAGAGGTGGGGTTTGGGGCCTGTGTAGGTGCGGAAGAGGGACTGCTCCACGTAACCTACAAAAAGGCAGGCATAGCTGGGGCCCATGCGGGTGCCCATGGCCACCCCCTTAGTCTGTAGGAAGTGGGAGGATCAAAAGAGAAGTTGTTGAGGGTGAGGACGAGTTCGGCTAGGCGGATGAGGGTGTCGGTGGAGGGGGACTGGTTGGGCCCGCGACAACCGCCCAAAGAGGATCCCCCTCGTTCTCACACACCACCCCACCAACCTCCGGATACAACGCATCATCCTCCCACACTTCCGCCATCTACAATCCGACCCCACCACCCAAGACATTTTTCCATCCCCACCCTTGTCTGCTTTCCAGAGAGACCACTCTCTCCGTGACTCCCTTGTTCGCTCCACACTGCCCTCCAACCCCACCACACCCGGCACTTTCCCCTGCAACCGCAGGAAATGCTACACTTGCCCCCACACATCCTCCCTCACCCAAATCCCAGGCCCCAAGATGACATTCCACATTAAGCAGAGGTTCACCTGCACATCTGCCAATGTGGTATACTGCATCCACTGTACCCGGCGTGGCTCCTTCTACATTGGAGAAACCAAGCAGAGGTTTGGGGACCGCTTTGCAGAACACCTCCGCTCAGTTCGCAATAAACAACTGCACCTCCCAGTCGCAAACCATTTCCACTCCCCCTCCCATTCTTTAGATGATATGTCCATCATGGGCCTCCTGCAGTGCCACAATGATGCCACCCGAAGGTTGCAGGAACAGCAACTCATATTCCGCCTGGGAACCCTGCAGCCCAATGGTATCAATGTGGACTTCACCAGTTTCAAAATCTCCCCTTCCCCCACCGCATCCCAAATCCAGCCCAGTTCGTCCCCTCCCCTCACTGCACCACACAACCAGCCCAGCTCTTCCCCTCCACCCACTGCATCCCAAAACCAGCCCGGCCTGTCTCTGCCTCCCTAACCTGTTCTTCCTCTCACCCATCCCTTCCTCCCACCCCAAGCCGCACCTCCATCTCCTACCTACTAACCTCATCCCACGTCCTTGACCTGTCCGTCTTCCCTGGGCTGACCTATCCCCTCCCTACGTCCCCACCTATACTCTCCTCTCCACCTATCTTCTTTACTCTCCATCTTCGGTCCGCCTCCCCCTCTCTCCCTATTTATTCCAGAACCCTTACCCCACCCTCCTCTCTGATGAAGGGTCTAGGCCCGAAACGTCAGCTTTTGTGCTCTTGAGATGCTGCTGGGCCTGCTGTGTTCATCCAGCCTCACACTTTATTATCTTGGATTCTCCAGCATCTGCAGTTCCCATTATCACAGAAGGAAGCCAGTTGGTTCGCTGTGTCTGTGCCTGAACTAGCATCGAAGCACAGAGTTTATTTTACAAGCAGCAAATGATTGCGAGTAGCAGAATCGTCACAAGAGATGGAAAAGAATCACCAACAAGCAGCTACATTGCAGACTGGCTCCCTCTGGTGGCAACCCCCTTGGTTGTCATGAACTAAAGAAAGCTTTAGTTAAATTTTACACTATACTGGAAATTGGTTACAAGACCTGGAGCAACATAAAGAAGTGTTTATAAAGCACATAGAGTAAGGAATATTTCATATTTATTGGTTACCCGTGCAGTTTTATAGTTTGTGACTGCACCAGTATCACAACTTCCACAAGCAGCCAAATCATTGTAACCATGCAGACTGGAGCAGAGCACAAATATAAACCGGGGAGGTGTTGATGGTAGGATAGCTGGAAGCTTGTAAATACCTGCAGATTAAATGGCCTGGTCTGTGCTGTAAATTCTACATCAGACCCACATAACAAAGAGAAGTATCTAGTGTTACAGCACCGATTTTGTTTCTCCCCAACTGTAAACCTGACCACACTCGCTCTTGTGTTGACCTTTCTCAAAACATACTGCAAAGTGCCCCTCCTTCAGTTGCCAGTCCCTGCTGGCTATTGAATTGTGGAGGGTAGCACACGTGCAAAGCCAATGTTTGCTCTCATCTAACAGCCTGTACCACACCATCTCTTCACAGCAGGAAAGTGACAGTGGGAACCAGCTACTGATGATTTTTCCCCTTTGTTCCTAGCTCAGGCAAGCTAACAGTGATTCTGAAATCTGCAGTATTATTGCTGTCGTGATTAATTTACTCAACATGGCCAGGGTAGCAACCCATTTTGCAAAGTCAACTGTGAATCATTTCTTTTCAGGGGAGAAGTGAATCAGCTTTCTTGTCCTCTCCTGATGTGTATAACTATGCCATTCACAGAATCAGCCTTGTAAATAATTTTTACACTTTCACCAGGTCTCCAAACCTGTTTTAGAAAATGGTGATGAGAACTGTACAGAGAAATCCAAATGTTGTCTAACCAAAGCTTGATCCATATTTGAAATCATTACTCTACTCTTTAACTCTGTCCAACTAGAAAATGAACCTGTGTGCTTGGTTGACTTCTGTGATGGCCTTATTGAATTCAGTCCAGTAATTTGCATATTTAGACCAAAGAAAATTCTGGAACCTCATATACATTATTTCTTAATGAATAATGTACATGATACCTCGTATTTCTTGCTAAGATAAACTTCACAATTGTGGGTTGAAAGTAATTTGCTAATTATATACTTATTCTGCAAGTTTATTACTGTCTTCCTTTAGTTTGTTGCAATTCCTCCCACTATGGGCTATGTCACCAATTTGGTATCATAGACAAGTTTAGAACTTGTCTTTTTAATGAATAACAGAAGGGCTAGCAATTTAAATATAGGTGCATTCTCAGCTCCTCTCTAAAATAGGGAAGTATGATAATTATTGATGATAATTGATAAAATTATTGATAAAAATTGATGATAATTAATGGTGACCTAACTTGCTCTTCAAGAATATTATCACTAAAATTCCCACTGGAATTACAACAGAATGAACTGGACAGTGTTCCTATTCAACACCAGCAGTCAATTTCACTTAGGGGCAGATTGCAAAGTTATTTGTAAAGATTAAAATTAATACACCCAGCAGAATCAGAAATGTGGGGATCCAATGTTCTAAACACATTTGTTGTAAATGCAACAAGCTTGCTTTCTCTACTGCCCAGCAATATGCAGTTGACCCAACTTCTCATTAATGGCCACAAAAAGACCAAATCTAAATTAAGTTTGTGATAGATTGGCCCAGTTCCATGTTAACTGTAAATTGTAAGAGACAGGGGAATGAAAATTACAGGAAGTGCAACCCTAAACAGCTAATAAAACAGTATTCTTACAAAAAACGTTATCCAAATGTATGTCTGTATTAAAATAAAAAAGCACGTTTGCTTTTACCTGTTATTCCAAATGCTTTTGAAAAGATCAAGAGCTTCACGGAGTCGATTGGTGTTGTTATCTTCCCTTATCACCATATTGTAGCTACTACTGGCCACCACAAAAATAATGGCTGTGACGTCTACATGCATATGGGGGCAGTGACAATTCCATTCAGTCCAGAGAGACGGGGAGGGAGAGGAAATGGGAGCAAAAGAAAAATAACATGGTTACTGGATTCAAATGTTAGATCCCGTTTTGGTAACAGACCCAGTTTTGTTGTTTGCAATGCTAGTTAAACAACCAATTGGTCTTGAACAAACTCTAACAATACTCAAGTGCAACAAAGTCAGATGTCACACAACACCAAGTTATAGTCCAACACATTTATGTGAAATCACAAGCTTTCAGAGCTTTTCTCATGTTTACCCGATGAAGGAGCAGCTCTGATTTTGTCCCCACCCCCGTCCAACATCAGCACCTCCACATCATAAGCTTAATGAGGTGGCAACGGTGTGACCAGTGAAGGGAGCATGACAAACAGACTGCTGACATCCAACATGACCATTCAGAGCTGAAATCGTCTATAACTGAGAACTGACTGACCAATGACTTGCTCTAAATGTCACTGTGTGCTGCCAAAGTAAAGACCAATCTTCAGATCTGAAATACACTTCAGGCTCCAGTTGCACTAATATAGAAAGGATATTAAACTAAAAAGAGTCAGAAAAGATTTACTAGGATGCTACTTGAATCAGAATGTTTGAATTATAAGGAGAGGATGGATAGGCTGGGACTTCTTTTCCCCTGAATTGAAGGAGACTGAGATGTGGCTTTATAGAGGTTTAGAAAACCATGGGAGACACAGATAAGGGGAACAGCCAACTACTTTCCCCCACGACAGGGGTGTCTCCAATTAGAGGGTACAGTTGGTTCTGCTCTAACATGTGCTTTTTCAATGCAAATTGGCTTTAACACGATTGAAGAATTTAGACCCCTATCTGTAGACACGAACTTTCCTTACCTGTATTGGCTATAACGCAATTCTAATCCCATTTGTTTAAATGGTGCGGCTATTGAGCGATTTTCTTATAATGTGAGATCGGATGAGAACGGAACTATCACGTTACATCAGAACTGACTGTATATGTTTAAGGTGAGAAGGGAGAGACACACAAGGGTCCAGAGGGGCAATTTTTTCACACAGGTGGTGATGAGTGTCTGAAACAGGCTGCCAGAGGTAGCGGTGGAGGCGAGTACAATTTCATCATTTCAACAGATGCATGAATGGGATGGGTATAGAGGGATATGGACCAAACACAAGCAAATAGGACTAGTTTAAATTGTGAAAACTGGGCAGCATGGATGAGTTGGGCCAAAAAGCCTGTTTCCAAAAAGCTGTAAATCTTTATGACTCTAATATCAGTTCAGGAAAGTAGTTTAATTCATGGTTAAAGAGAAAAGTAACAATTACACCGGGCTACTGAAAATGTGTTTTGGAGGGAATTCATGGCTATAATATGATGGTGGCTGGCAGATGGTTTATGATTTCACAAAAAGGGGCAATTGCATTGGGCTGACTGTAGCTCTTGCAATCTCAATCTGATTAGGTCCCCCCGAAACCGACCAATTCACATACCCATTTTCTCTCCAAGTATATGGTCACCTGGGACTCAGTATATATCCCTGAAATTGGGAGTTAGCAGCACCATTTTAACCGCAACAAAGGGACCAGTGGACTTACTCACCCATTCTACATAACCATTTGGGAAAGGGCTTACCATTGACTGGCTGAATAGTCCAAATGTTTCAGTTGTTCAGCAACTTTAAAGATTTTATTTATAAATCAAATTCAGATTCCACCATCTGCAACCCCAGTTTCCCCAGAATATTAAGTGGGATTCTAGATTAATAGTCTACAGTAATATCACTAGGTCACCACCTCAAGGTTCCTTATAGTAAGTAAATTGGATTCCAGGAGCTAACTAAAATTCCATCTGCAAACATACACCTTTGTGGAGTCAGGGAGATTGATTCTTCAGGTTGCACAAGAGTCAAGTCAGTACCATTACTGGCCTGGATTATCATTTTAGGACCACCACTATCTCTAGACATTACTCAGATGCTGACATCCCAACAATGTTCTGGTCTAGATCAGCTGGACCACTGGCCTTTACAACTGAACTCCTAATAGCATCATGAATCAGATTTCGCCACTAGCCCTTTCCTTGCCATTTACAGAAGGAGCTACCCTTAGGTGGCAGCACTGGGTTAATGAGAATCTTACCGACGCTTCAAGTCCTGAATCAGAACAGTATCAAGCGAGAACAGGTTAATTCACAATCATGAATTCCATTTCCCCAACTTGTGTGTTGTACTGAGAAAATTTACCTGCTAAAATGGATTTCCCACAAACTTTTTTTGATGAAGGAACTAAGTCAACATTTTAATCAAACCTCATTCCATTCACACCCTTCACATTTTCATCTGGTAGTTGTGCAGTGTACAGAGATTAATAAACTAATTAACAAAAAGGAATTGGACAGTGGCAGTTTGCAATCTGAACAGGTCTCCTGTAAACTAATGGCTTGATAAAGTGACAATGGGTAAGCTAATAGGAGAAAGTGGCAGAAGGAATTCTGAGCAAGGGTCATTGAACATAGAACAGTACAGCACAGAACAGGCCCTTCAGCCCACAATGTTGTGCCGACCATTGATCCTCATGTATGCACCCTCAAATTTCTGTGACCATATGCATGCCCACCAGTCTCTTAAATGTCCCCAATGACCTTGCTTCCACAACTGCTGCTGGCAACGCATTCCATGCTCTCACAACTCTCTGTGTAAAGAACCCGCCTCTGACATCCCCTCTATACTTTCCTCCAACCAGCTTAAAACTATGGCCCCACGTGTTAGCCATTTCTGCCCTGGGAAATAGTCTCTGGCTATCAACTCTGTCTATGCCTCTCATTATCTTGTATACCTCAATTAGGTCCCCTCTCCTCCTCCTTTTCTCCAATGAAAAGAGACCGAGCTCAGTCAACCTCTCTTCATAAGATAAGCCCTCCAGTCCAGGCAGCATCCTGGTAAACCTCCTCTGAACCCTCTCCAAAGCATCCACATCTTTCCTACAAAGGGCGACCAGAACTGGACGCAGTATTCCAAGTGCGGTCTAACCAAAGTTTTATAGAGCTGCAACAAGATCTCACGACTCTTAAACTCAATCCCCCTGTTAATGAAACCCAAAACACCATATGCTTTCTTAACAACCCTGTCCACTTGGGTGGCCATTTTAAGGGATCTATGTATCTGCACACCAAGATCCCTCTGTTCCTCCACACTGCCAAGAATCCTATCCTTAATCCTGTACTCAGCTTTCAAATTCGACCTTCCAAAATGCATCACCTCGCATTTATCCAGGTTGAACTCCATCTGCCACCTTTCAGCCTATCTCTGCATCCTGTCAATGTCCCGCTGCAGCCTACAACAGCCCTCTATACTGTCAACAACACCTCCAACCTTTGTGTCGTCTGCAAACTTGCTGACCCATCCTTCAATCCCCTCATCCAAGTCATTAATAAAAATTACAAACAGTCGAGGCCCAAGGACAGAGCCCTGTGGAACACCACTCACCACTGACTTCCAGGCAGAATATTTTCCTTCTACTATCACTCGCTGCCTTCTGCTGGCCAGCCAATTCTGTATCCAGACAGCTAAGTTCCCTTGTATCCCATTCCTCCTGACCTTCTGAGTGAGCCTACCATGGGGAACCTTATCAAATGCCTTGCTGAAGGCCATATACACCACATCCACAGCTCGACCCTCATCAACTTTTCTAGTCACATCCTCAAAGAACTCGATAAGGTTTGTGAGGCATGACCTGCCCCTCACAAAGCCGTGTTGACTGCATTTGATCAAGCCATGCTCTTCCAGATGGTCATAAATCCTATCCCTCAGAATCCTTTCTAACACCTTGCAGACGACAAACGTGAGACTTACTGGTCTGTAATTGCCAGGGATTTCCCTATTTCCTTTCTTGAAGAGAGGAATTACATTTGCCTCTCTCCAGTCCTCAGGTACGACTCCAGTGGAGAGCGAGGATACAAAGATCCTCGCAAGTGGCGAAGCAATTGCATTTCTCACTTCCCAAAGCAGCCGAGGACAAATCTGGTCCGGGCCTGGCGACTTGTCAATCTTAATGTTTGACAAAATTTTCAGCACATCAGCTTCCTCTATCTCTATCCATTCCAGCATGCACACCTGCTCTTCAAAGGTTTCATTCACTACAAAGTTCGTTTCTTTCGTAAAGACAGAAGCAAAAAACTCATTTAGGGTTTCCCCTACCTCCTCAGATTCCACACACAAGTTCCCTATGCTATCCCTGATCGGCCCTACTCTTTCTTTGACCATTCTCTTATTCCTCACGTAAGTGTAAAATGCCTTTGTGTTTTCCCGGATTCCTTCTGCCAAGCCTTTCTCGTGCCCCCTCCTGGCCCTCCTCAGACCATTTTTGAGCTCCTTCCTTGCCTGCATGTAATCCTCTCTAGCTGAACTTGACCCTAGCTTCCTCCACCTTATGTAAGCTACCTTCTTCCTTTTCACAAGCTCCACCGCTCTCGTCATCCAAGGTTCCTTTATCTTACCCCTTCTTGCCTGTCTCAGAGAGACGTATTTACTCATCACTCGCAACAACTGTTCCTTCAACAGTCTCCACATGTCTATAGTGCCATTACCGTGGAACTAGCTCCCAGTCCTTGCTTCCTAACTCATGTCTAATCGCGTCATGGTTTCCTCTTCCCCAATTAAATATCCTCCCATTTTGCCTAATCCTCTCCTTCTCCATAGCTATGTAGAATGTGAGGCAGTTATGGTCACTATCACCAAAATGCTCTCCCACCACAAGATCTGATACCTGCCCCGGCTTGTTTCCGAGCACCAAGTCTAGAATGGCCTCTCCCCTCGTCGGCCTGTCAACGTACTGAGTTAGGAAACCCTCCTGAACACACCTTACAAAAACAGCTCCATTCAAATCTTCTGCTCGAAGGAGGTTCCAATCAATATTAGGAAAGTTAAAGTCACCCATTACAACAACCCTACTACGTCCACACTTTTCCAAAATCTGCCGACCTCTGCTTTCTTCAATCTCCCTGCTGCTATTGGGGGGCCTGTAGTAAACCCCTAACGAGGTGACTACTCCCTTGCTGTTCCTAATTTCCACCCATACTGACTCTGTAGGCAGATCTTCCTCGACAATGGAAGCTTCTGTAGCTGTGATACCCTCTCTGATTAGTAGTGCTACAACCCCTCCTCTTCTCCCCACGCCCCCCCCCCCCCATTCTTTTTAAATGCTCTAAACCCTGGAACATCCAGCAACCATTCCTGCCCCTGAGAAACCCATGTTTCTGTTATGGCCACAACATCACAGCACCAGGTACTGACCCATGCTCTAAGTTTGTCACTTTTATTCCTGATGCTCCTTGCGTTAAAGCAATCACACTTCAACTGATCCCTTGGTTCCTTCCCAGGAAAATCCTTCCCACTAGCTGGTCTACCTCTTGCTACTGCCTCACCTGCATCAACTCTCACCTCCGATATACAGCTCAGGTTCCCATCCCCCTGCCATACTAGTTTAAACCCTCTCGAACTACTCGAGCAAACCTTCCACCCAGGACATTGGTCCCCTTCCAGTTCAGATGCAACCCGTCCTCCTTGTACAGGTCCCACCTTCCCCAGAAGGCATCCCAATTATCTACATATCTGAAGCCCTCCCTCCTACACCAGCTGTGTAGCCACGTGTTAAGCTGCGCCCGCTCCCTGTTCCTCGCCTCGCTATCTCGTGGCACCGGTAGTAAACTAGAGAACACTACTCTGTTCGTCCTGCTTTGCAGCTTCCATCCTAATTCCCTGAAATCACTTTTTATATCCTCAATCCTATTTCTGGCTATATCATTAGTGCCAATATGTAACACGATTTCTGGCTGTTCGCCCTCCCCTTTTAGAACCTTATACACCCGATCGGAGACGTCCCGGACCCTGGCACCAGGGAGGCAACATACCTTCTGGGAATCCCAATCCTGACCACAAAATCTCCTGTCGATTCCCCTAACTATCGAGTCCCCTACCACGAGTACTTTTCTATTCTGCCCCCTTCCCTTCTTTGCCACAGTGTCAGGCTCAATGCCAGAGAACTGACTACTATGGCTTTCCTCTGGTAGGTCATCCCCCCCAGCAGTATCCAAAACGGTATACTTATTACTGAGGGGAATGCCCACAGGGGATCTCTGCACTGTCTGTCTGTCCCCTTTCCTCCCCCTAACTGTAACCCATTTATCCTTGTCCTGAGCCTTAGGAGTGACCAACTCCCGGTAACTCCTCTCAATTACACCCTCTGCCTCCCGAATGATCCGTAGTTCATCCAGCTCCAGCTCCAGCTCCATTTCTCTAACACGGTTTTCAAGGAGCTGGGGTTGGGTGCACTTCCTGCAGATGTAGCTAGTTTAGACGTGTGCCACATCTCCCAACTCCCTAAAACGTTAACTCTGATTTCTCTCCACAGATGCTGTTGAGCTTTTCCAATGGTTTCTGTTTGTGTTTTTGATTTATAGCATCTGCAGTTCTTATGGTTTTCAGTCAGAAGAAATTCAACAGTGAATACTATAATCAACGGCCGTACACTTGTAGAATTTTAATAACAGTGGTGACACCTGGTGAACAACTGGGAACGTTTTTTAAACATTAAATGTTTCTCAAGTACTGACCATTGAAGCACTGGATCCACTTTCTACGTTCATCTCTCTGTCCACCCACATCAAACATGCTGGAAAAAAAACACAACACAGTCAGAAGTCTCACTTACTGTATCAATAGTGAAATACACAAAGTTTATTGACTGGGACAGTGGGAGGGAGTGAGGTTTGCTAAAAGCCAGAGAATTTTATCTTATTGATAACATTATACAATGACTTTGTGTGAGTGATAGTAGAACATTTTATTGATGCGATTTAATAATGCAATGATCTTTTCCTTGATGTGACTTAGAAACTGTTAATTGAGATGTATCACATCATTTTTCACTGGTCAGAACTATCCATAACTAAAACACAAAGAGTTTAAACAGGTCCCTCTATGATTGAGGAAACTAATTTAAAACTCTAAAGCCCTTCCCACTGTCCAAGAAAACTCTCTGAGACCTATGTTTCTATATTGACCCTGCTCAGCACCAGGAACTTCTATCATTGTTTGCTATGATTTGGAAGGACCTAACCAATCTTCAGAAATTAATGATGTTGTGGCATAAATCTCTCAAAATAGCTGCTTCTATGTCCTCACAAAGATCATCAAGCCATTTAATTACTACATCTGTGAACCAGCGGCAGGAAAAGAATTTCGTAAGAGTGCAAACAATGCGAGAAAAGCATAAAAATGGCTTCAGCTAACATTGCCAATACACAGAAGTAAAAGGGTGGAATTACAGCACTTGCCCAGTAGGAATTATTGGATATTTTCAAGTCCTCAGATACCTGAATGTATTTTTTCAAGCACTCACCGCAGTGCAGACTGAGGGGGCAGCCAGGTTACACACACAGCAATTGAACAGGTAATTTGATAATGCATATTTTCTGGTGACATTAGGATGAAAGAGGTTTGCTGATCAGGACATTGGAAAACTTTGTGTGCACTTGGGAATAGCATGGGATCCATTACCTTTGACTGCATGGAGGGAGTTTAGCATCAGAAAGACAGCACTGTCCACTACAAGGCAGCACGGCACTACCTCAGTCAAGTTTCATGCTCAAATATTTCCCTGCTATCATTCTGTGGGATGTCACTGTTGCAGACAACACCAGCAATTATTGGTCACCCAGGATGATAATTCAAGGGGCCTTCAGTAAAAGAAACCCATCAACAAGGTAGAAACTGTTAAAAAGTCTGAGGCAGCAGTTACCCCGAGTTTAGATTTCCCATCACTCGTTAATTTGTGTGGGCTTTGGTTGATGAATAGTCATGCGAGAAGTTGTCAAAACCTTTGTGATAGTTAGGAGTGCTCAGATTATAGGAATGATTTTAGAAACATACTTACTGAAAATTTACTTTATCAACTTGAAATCTTGTTTCAAAAATCCCTGATGTCAAAACTCTGCATCGGAGCAAATCCTGGTGGAAAGGACAAGAAGAATATTCACAAACACCTCTGGCTGAGAAAAACTCTCCCACAATATCTGTGCAACTGGCTGGGTAAACAGACTTGCTATGGAGTTCTTCCACAGCAGTAGAACTGCTGATAGTAGTTTGACTGCTTCAGAAAGAACACCAAGGCTAGAATTTGTTGACCATCACTAAATGCTTTTGATAAGGTGATGGTAAGCCACCTCAGATCTATAGAATATAAAATGTAAGAGCAGAAGTACAGGATTCACCGTCTATTGATTGTAAATAATTTATTGTATGCATATTGTGCAGCCCCTTCCATATGGTATTGTGTCTGTTCAAAATATACGTGCCATCGGCCCATCAAGTTCACTCTGCCATTCAACATTTTCATGGCTGATCAAGACGTTACTGAGATTACCACCCTTTCCTTCTGAATCTGATTTGTACGGAAGTAAGCTTGCATTAAAATGGGAATGTCACTTGCTTAGAAGGATAATCTACCTTAGCGTGGCAGCCCATAACCATTGATTCCCGCAGTGTCCAAAAATATATTAATTGCCATCTTGAACATACACAATGACTGAGCACTCTCAGTATCTCAATATTTGTTTCCCCCCCGAGTGTGGAAACCTTTCGTCCTCTCAGTTCTAATTGGTCAAGGCTTAATTCCAGCCTTTCTAGGCAACGCAAACAC